>NC_080571.1:262282461-264682461 GCF_030247185.1 Malaya genurostris
AGAGCGTCCCAGATATTCGGACGTAGCACATCACTCTATCCATAGTTGCTTTGACCAATCGCGTCAGTTTATCCGGGGAACCGTATTCGTGCATGATCTGCCATAGCTGTTCTCGATCGATTGTGTTGTATGCCGCTTTGAAGTCAATGAATAGGTGATACGTGGGTACGTTTCATTCACGACACTTCTGGAGTACGTGTCTTATCGCGAATATGTGATCCGTAGTGGCGCGGGCTCCAGTAAATCCCGCTTGGTACGGCCCTACGAATTCCTTAGCTATTGGTGATAGACGACGGCAAAGGATTTGGGAGAGAACCTTGTAGGCGGCGTTGAGCAATGTGATTGCGCGGTAATCGCAACAATCTAGCTTATCGCCCTGTTTGTAGACGGGACATACCACTCCATCCATCCATTCCTGCGGCAGAATCTCCTCCTCCCAAATCTTGGAAATCATCCAGTGCAGCGCTCTAACCAGTACCTTTCCTCCATGTTTGAGCAACTCGCCTGGTAACTGGTCATTGCCCGCGGCTTTGTTGTTCCTCAGCTTGCCGATCTCCTCACTTATCTCCTTCAGATCAGGTGCTGGGAATCTGTCGTCGGCTGAGCGTGCACCCAGATTGATTCATGTGTCGTTCTCTGTATCCTGTGCTTCGCCATTCAGATGCTCGTCATAGTACTGCTTCCACGTGTCGATCACCTCACGTTCGTTCGTGAGAAGGTTACCACTGGTATCTCTGCACATTTCGGCCTGTGGCGTGTAGCCTCTACGTGAGCGGTTCCCCTTCTCATAGAATTTCCGTGTATCATTTGCGCGGTACAGCTGTTCCATCGCTTCGCGATCTTGGTCTTCCTGCTGGCGCTTTTTCCTCCGGAAAACCGTGTTCTGTCTGTTCCGTATCGCAAAGTATCGAGACCGATAAGCATTCCACGGCTTTCGTAGCTCGACAGCTGATGAGGGTTGTTCCATGGCAATTGGCGAAGAGCAAAGGATTGATTCGATTCTGAGAACACCGTTAACATAGTGAGGGTTTCATATCACCGAGCAGTATTCGAGTGTTGAGCGAACAAGTGAGCAGTAGAGCAGTATATATCTGCGAAGCGCTTAGCAGTTCTCGTAATAAATCCCAAGCAACGAGAAGCCTTCGTAACTATGTAACCAATATGCTGCTTGTAATTCATTTGTTCGTCTAGATAAACTCCAAGATCCTTGACACAAGTGACTCTTTCAATCGCTGCATCATGGAGGCAATTATCAAACCGTAAACGGTCTTTCTTACGAGTGAACGTGATAGTAGAGGATTTGCTAACATTTAGAGTCATACGGTTGATCTCGCTCCATCTTGAAAAAATGACCAGTTGACGCTGAAGGGATGAAGCATCCTCTGCACTCTTGATTACTTGGTATAACTTTAAGACATCAGCAAAAAATAGTCGTGGGCCTTCCAGTAAGTAATTTACATCGTTGTAATATAGGAGGCAAATCAGTGGGCCGAGATGGCTTCCTTGAGGTATGGCGGAAAAAGCAAAGAACTCCTGCAATAGACTGTCATTGATTTTATCCGCCAGCCGTCGATTGTAGAGATAGGATTGCATCCATCGATTAATACTGGAACCGAAACCAAGCCTATCCAGTTTGGCGTGATAGCGTGATTGATTTTATCAAAAGCTGCGGAGAGATCTGTGTAAATACATCCGTTTGGAAGCCGTTAGACATAGCATCCATTATGTACGTCGTAAAAAATAGAAGATTAGTAGCAGTGGAGCGTTTCGGCATGAATCCGTGTTGAGCTTCCGCGATGTATTGTTCACATTGGTCGGAAATTGGCTTTAGAACTACTAATTCAAACAATTTAGAGATGACGCTTAGGGCAGTAATACCACGATAATTGTCAATGTTCTTTTTGTCTCATTTTTTGTGAACTGGAAACATGTAGGAAATTTTCCACATAACGGGAAAGACTCCGGTCGTAAGTGATAGTTGAAACAGTTGGCATAAGGGGATTACTGTTGCATTTGAACATCTCTTCAAGACAACTGCCGGGAACCGTCGGGTCCAGCAGAGTGTGAAGGTTTAATTTTTTTGATTGCAGTTAGAACAGCGTTAGCGTCGATATTGATCGAATTCAAAGATTGGCTCGATATGGGAACGTTAAGAGCCGTGTGAGAGATTTGGTAGGGGCTTAAGGTCTCTCTAGAAAAAACGCTGGGAAATTTTCTCATAAACATATGACTTATCTCATGCGTGCAGGAACCAGTTTGTTGTTCGTAAAACATAGTCGAAGGTAGGTCCAACTCCTTTCTAAGCTCGTTAACATGTTTCCAAAATGATCGGACTTTAGCCTTGTCTGCACATTGCGCAAATAGTTCGAGTAGCAACGCTTGGCTATCTGTTTATATACTTTGTTTATTTGCATGTAATTTTGTCGAAGCACTAAACCACCATTCTTCGAATATTTTTTCTATATTCTGAGATCATGGGTTTATTATCCGCAGCTGCAAATGGCTTGCAAGATAGTCAGCTTTGGCTGACTTAACAGAAGTTTTGTTCGAGAAGCTGTAAATAATCTTCCCTCACATGCGTTTCGTCATCCATGAGGATGTATCCTTCGTATTTCGTAGAAACCTCATGGCACAACTCCTCGTACTTTAGCTTCTTCGTCCTGCTCTGTTACTCTTCTACTTTTTAATC
The DNA here is from genome assembly GCF_030247185.1 of Malaya genurostris. Taxonomy (NCBI): domain Eukaryota; kingdom Metazoa; phylum Arthropoda; class Insecta; order Diptera; family Culicidae; genus Malaya; species Malaya genurostris. Next base: position 262,285,151 of record NC_080571.1, read on the forward strand.
GTCTAGATTCATTATGAATTACTCTGCCTGTGTTTGTCTGACCAAAGTTATCTATGAATTAGTTAACATTTTAGTCGTTTGTATTGATTGGTAATTTGCAGCGCAATCAAGAAATTTTTAGGTATTTGAGTAATAGATTGTAATGAGTTTTATAATGACACTTTCTTGGTTTTTATTAGCATCTACGAGCAGCTCAATTACATTGATTACAACCATGAGAAGAATATACAGGTTCTTTATCACCAAAAGTGCGTGCAGCCTTGTCGCATTTGGATAAAAGTATAGCAATATCTAGCTCGCAACCGTAGATTAACAAACAATATGTAGAGGTTCAGAAAAGATTCTAAATCATCTAGAATTTTCTGGTTCAGGTGTTGAATACACTTTTAGAATAAATGAAATTTACGGTTGACGTAAATTCAATAATGCGTGAAAAAAAAAATAAAATGTGAAAATAAAATTAGCGCCTCAATCGATGTAAGCTTCAGCTATATTAACTGTGACTTATCTTTACATGCTTTGAATTGTGAATGTATCAGGTGTACAACTTTGCTTCCGCCGTTTTCCGAAAGGTGGCTGTACCGGCTGATGCTGGTCAACTTCTGACTTCCAATGGATTGCTTCATGGATAGCGTCGAAAGAGGACTCTTTTTTTCGAGACGGGATCCGAAAATGGCCGAAAAGATGGGAGGAAATTGTCGCTAGCGACGGACAATACTTTGAATAATACATCTGTAAGCACTTTTTCGCAATAAAGCTTTTAATTTTGGAAAAAACGGCGGAAGCAAAGTTGTACACCTGATAAATAGATCACGACGCCCCTTCTATGTGCATCTGTAAAGATGTAAATTTGCCCAAGTGTGTAGGTCTTAAAACAAAATAATCCTCTCATGACGTAGCCCAGTGAACTAAGGACTTAAAACAATAAATAATCATTTATGATAAGAAGATCTGATTTATGATAAGAAGATCTGGTACAGTTTTGATTTGAAAAATAACTACCATATGAATTTTGCTTGTGCACAAACCGTTGTACGTTGAGAGTAATCAGTATAACCGACAAATGCTCGGTGCCAACGACGATCTTCCGTGACGCTCTTACTTCCACGAAAATAATTATACAAAGAGATCTTTCCATCTACATCTACATTCACTCTTACGCGGATTGTATGTTTCGCTGGCGTACGTTGATTAGAAAAACATGGCGGTTGAAACGTGCGCTGAAAATCTCTAGGAAAAAAAAAACACATCGCACCGTTAGGAAGACCATTTCGAGCACACGGCGAAGATGGCATTGGTATGCCGCCAGCTCATCGGGAATTCGCAGATTTTAGCTGTGCTACGTGGTCTACGTTGCGGTGGTTCATACGATCCGCTTGCTGATTATGTTACCCCCGTCCTCGCAAGGAGCAGCACTTTTCTCTCTCCCTCCCTCTCCCGGTATAGTTCTTTCTGAAAGTGAATTTATGCTACCGAACGATAGCTTTTATCAGGAAGGATTAAGATAATAACAGACGGAACACGGCACACACTCACGACACGAAACGGCTTTGTGTTAATGGTTTCTCAAGATAAAAGATTGCGCGGTAGTGTCGAAGTGATGGGATTTCGGTGCAAACACGAACGGAGTAGCGATAATCCGTGAGTTTACACGGCCGAGGACATAATGATGGCTGTAATGATTCGGCGTCGCGTTCATTTGGGAATACCCGAAGCTTTTAGGAGAATTGCTTTCACTGTTGATGAAAAATACGCCAATGCCTCCGCCGTAATCATCGTTGATCAATATTGGGACTCACTTCTGGTTGGCTGCTTTCGAACTGTGGTGCCGTATTTAGTTTGTAAGCTTACCAATATTTCCCGAAGCCATGATGACGTTGTTCATTATCTCTCATCCCCAAGAGGAATACCGGATCCACTTTCCGATGTTTTAGTCAGTATAGAAAATAATAAATTGGCACGCGATTAAATGTGCCGAATTTTCTTCTTTGTCTACGTGTTTGTAAGAGGATTCGATGTGGTGTAAAGATTTACTATCCCATCTTCGATTATCGTCTTTATTGTTATTGACAGCTATTTGAAAGCTTTGATACTGCGACGCAAATAAAAACAGTAAAGGGATTACTCTTTCTTTGAAGTTCAATTTATTTAACGCTTGCACTGAAATCGATCCGGTGATTAATTTAGCGCCATACGGCAATGTAAATATAAAATAAAATTATTTGTTTCAAATGGATATGACTCCAGAGTCTCGGGCTTTTGGTGGTCGGTAAGAACCCTCTGCGGTAAAAACTTTCGACCAGAACGGCAGATCAATTTACAATCTGAGTGTGATTCAAGCTTTGACAGGGAGTCCTATCAATTCTCTGTCAAAAATCCTTTTCACGGTCCACCGAAACACTATAAAACTATTAAAATGTATTTTTTTCTGCAGTACCACTTCATCGATCTAATGACGTTTTCGCTGGAAGCAAAATCCAACTTAGTTTCGAGTCCAACGTCAGTCAAATGTATGAATTTGACAGATGATGATATGAGTTACAGGCAAAACGGCAACCTCATTTGCACGAAAGTGTAAACATTATTACGCATCCGGTACATATTCAATACACACATCAGTCGCAGATGAACTAAATTAATGTCGTTTTCACTTGATGCCAAACCTAACCCAGTTTCCACTCTAACTGCTGCACACCGTTCGCGTTCATTTGAAGCCAGTTTCGAACCTAGTTTTGACGTTTTTGAACTGAAAATCGAGTCAGTTGGGAACCTGGTTTTTATATCAGGCTTACTCAAGCCTCTGTTGCTAAGTGCGAAACCAACACAGTTTCGTTAAAAGTGTTTGTTTGATGAAACTAACCTGGGTCAGTTTTAGTTTTCTTAAAGGCTGAGGCCAGTGTGTTTTAGGGCGTTTAAGAGGGCTATTTTCACGCTTCAAATCTGATTTTCTCAGAAACGGTGACGAATATTAATAAAACACTACTTACAATCTCTTAGAAAATTAGTTTAAATTATTCTGTGAATATTTCAGAATGATTCATTGACTTTAACGGTCGGTTGTTCATTGAATATCTTGTCTTCAAAAGCATGGATCAAAAATCTATCCTGACAATGTCTAGATAATTTAATTTAGATGCGATTAGCATAAAAACATATATGTTGTCGCGGTAAAAATGACGTGTTTGTTTTTTTGTGAAGGTACTGTAATTTTCATTCTTTCTTTCATTAATCTTTACTTACATCCATCAGAAACACGTATAAACTGACACCCGCTCTAGTTCTTGACTGCCGTAACCGAATTTCAAATGTATGATACTCTCGACGTTCATAAAATACTACCATTCATATATGATCCACATACCAGTAAGTTCTTGCTTTACAGCTTTCTAGGTTGTACCCGAAGTATGATCGTGTGTGTATTATGCAAAGATTGAAATTCATTTTCTCCATTTCGTTACTTTGATTTCTAAGCCCTGCGCTTGAGTTGCATAAACTACTAGAACAAAGCACCATACGTTTCCATCTTCATTTTTTTATGTATGAAAACATACAACTTTAACAGGTCCAAAAATTTTTATTTATCACTAAAAAATCCGGGGTGGTGCAAAAATTGGAAGAGGGAAAAAATATGTCTCAAAATTTTCAAGTATTTTTTAATGAAAGAAATAAATCTTCAAAAATTTTGAAAAAAAAATTGAAAACCTTTCCCATAATGCTTTAAACATACCTGATTTTTTTCAAAATTTTTCGGAGGAGCGGTTTCTTCAAATATCAAATAAAATAAAAATCAATAGAACCACCCCAGCTTCGTCAATATGGCAGTTAAAGAGTTGAAAATTGTTTCCAGTCTATGACCTTTCAAATGTAGTATAACAATATGAATTCCCTTTGGGGGCAAATTTCACATGCTTATCCTGCTACAGCCTTTACGCGATAATCGACATTTTCGCATAATGAAGGAAATTTTTTTTTATTCGTAAACAAAACACTCCAACATGCTTCAGTGAAGCACATTTTGTTTGGTTTCATGGAATCTAGTTAAGATCGTGGGTATACAAAAATTTTCCAGAAAAACGAAATCAGTTTATAAAGGCATAACTGGTGACTTTTGCATGACTTCTGAGTGCGGTATGTGCTCGTAGTACTATAATCAGCAAATTGACAAACTGTCTAAGGAATAATTTCTGTGGAAAGGCTTTTTTTTATTCAATATTATAGTATAATTTTAAGGCACACTGCTTAAGCTCTAAGATGCCAAGGGTATTTACTAATCTTAATTACGACTAACTTAAAACTAGAAAAGTATCATTATGTAATGTAGCGGTAGCGGATTCTCGAGAAGCTATCGGTAGTGGCCGGTGAATTGAATATCGCATGAGGGTCTTCCATATGCCGTTGGCGAAGATCCATGTTGGCCGCATCCTTCGGTCCGTGTGGGTCCGCGGGCTGTGGAAAGGCTTGTTCATCCAAAACCTCCTTGGAAAAGAGACCTGAAGGTCTACTAACGCAACCGATGACATCAGTGAGTATCACATTCAATTAATTGAATTCATTGCGATGAATTATATGGAAGTTCTTGTTCATCCAAAAACTACCAGGAATCCAGGTCTTGAGATCTACCAACATTACAAAGTGCATTAACGAACGGCTTTGTTGATCCTTGACATTCTTGATTTTTTGATCAAATTGTTTGTTTAAGCGGTTGCTTAAAAAATCGAATAAAAAAAACCCACCCGCACCTATCTATATGGATGTTGGTCATTTTTCGACTATATTCATTAGATTAACATCGGTAAAATACGTTTGGCCCTCTTTCAAAGACTGTTTTCATTTTCAGAAAGCTTCATTAAAATCTGAGATTGTGTTACCAACATTTTTATTCGAGTTGGTGCAAAATTTGTCAATTGCTAATGAACAAATAATTAGATAAATGAACTGAATGTCGTTGTAATCAGAGATTAGTATTTATATTTATCTGTTATCGCAAAGACTATATACTCGAGAGGATCGGTAGTCGCCGGCTTCGCGTGCCTCTGTTGAGATCGTACTGTCTATCAAGATACGTCACTTAATAAGTTCCCGGCGTCTGATTGCCATCGTTTAGAGGTTATCTGTCAAAGTGTCAAGGCAATCGATTCACTAGTGTGATAGTTTCGATAGCTTTCAATGAAATGGCTTGATAGACATTATCTTGGAGATTTGTTCAAGCAAATCGGTCATGACATTGACAGGTATGTTGAATTTGAACGTGGTCTTGCAAACACCGATGATGCTTCACGCTCTGGTCGTCCAAATGAGGTTGTTGTTTGCAAAGTGGGAACCGCGTCTTCTCACAGCTGATCAAATGCATCGTATCACATGAATTAAAATGTGAATGTCTCCGGCAAATTTTAATTCATGTGATACGATGCACCATATTTGCCAGATTTAGCCTCCAGCCGCTTTATTTTGTTCTCAGGATTTAAAAAAGGAGGGTTGATAATGTCAGATACATAACTGTATGACGTGAATGGGAATAAACTTGGCAGAATCTTTCACATAAGCAGTGCACAACCCATAAATTTTATCACGAGACGCCACATATTTCGTGGTTCTATATCTCGGTTTTGCACGATACGCACGCTTTGTGCAATGATTCGTTAGAAAACTTCAATTTTTAGTTATTTGTGGTTATCTCATACTATTGAAAATGTTGTCACGAATTTCTAATGCAATATTCTTATACAGAGTTAATTTTGAAAAAGCGCTACATGGCAAAGTAAGATTCACGCAAAAAAAATCTGATGAGAACATCACTGCGACTTTTGTGGCTGTCGAGAAATCGTGGTATGAAAGCAATGTGGAAGAAACAGGTGAGGTACACACAATTTGTTTGTGTTAGTGAAATTAACTTTGCTTCAGCAAGCCAAGTAAAACTAAAAACGTGCTTAATCCACCTATCAGTGAGATGATACCTTTTTTTTATCAATCCGCATGTGTTTTTTTCATGAATATTCTTCGGTTTTCATGACATTATTTTAATGACCGTCGTTTTAAGCTGCAATTTGACATTTTAATCACTCATTACTCTATCTAAAAAGGTTACAATCGATTAAACTTTTCATGATATGTCGAAGTGAGTTCCACTTTAGAATTTACGGTAATTTAAGGTACTTCCAGAGCCGGTATTCAGGAACCAGCATAAACCAAACCGATTCGTATGGCCATATGACGAATAAATTGCAATAGTTTTGAGTCCAACTTTCAAGCTTTTCGGGATTATCATCTTCTATATCGGTTTGAATTTTAAAAATTCATCCTCCTGTAATTCCAGAATCGGAAGTCAGCATTGAATAAAATTAATTAATTTTGTGTGGGACTATAAGTTTATTTTAATTTGAATTTTTTTCTGAAATTCGATTTGGCTTTATTTGAGAAAAAGATTGAGCTTTGAGAAACGATTTGATACTGGAGCCGGAATTCGAAAATCGGTGTAGCCGAAGTCAGACAAATTCACCTGAGTAGTTTACATTTGTTTCAATATGTTTAAAAATCAGTATAGACGTCTTTGAGAAATCATAGTACGAGTTAAATTGTTGGGTGCCTTCCGAATCGAAAACTGAATACCACTAAAACTGAAATAAGTTTATTTGGTTGTCGACTATTCAAATCAGCAAATCTTAGATTATTCTTAGATATCATTTGAATCTTAGATCGGTTCAGCCATCTACGAGGAAAAAAAGTTACACAATTTTAATTTCGTTTCACATATCATCTTGTAGTTCCGGAACCAGAAGTCGGATCCAAACATAATTCAGGAACCTTGTTTAGGAGCATACGAATTTTCATATGAATCTGAGTTTGTAGAAAATGGTTGAGTCATCTTCGAAAATAAGGTAAAAAATTGAGTGAAATTATTTGTCACATACGCATTTGCTGATCTCGACGAACTGATTCAAATGGTATATGGGTGTTTTGTTCTTCCAGCATTTATTGCTGTAAGCAGTTTAAATCAATATAATTATGAAATTGTTCAGAATTCGGAAGTACTGCCATCTTTCCAATATGTCATATTCGAACGATTATGTTGCCAAAAACGAACCGTGCTAAAATTGGTCCGAGGCAAAATGTCATGAAAAATAATGCTGTTCACAGTCTTTTTGGTACTTAGAAACTATTGTATGTAACAGTATAAAAAATCGTGTTTTACGTTGCTCCCAAGCCTTTCTTTGCCAGACAGCGCTCAGAACTTCTACTGCTGGAATATGGGGGAAAAGTCGCTTACAAAAAAAATTCGATATCTCCGTTAAAAATGGACGGATTTTAACAATCTATGGCTTGTTGGATAGCTATTACCGTGCGGAATCTAAGTCTGAAAACATATTCTGTTTTCAAGGTCAATTGTGACAGATACTGTCAAAAAACTGTAAATTTTGACATAAAACTTCGTATAACTCAAAAAGTAAACATCCGATCTCAAAACCATTCAATAGCGTTCTGGGTGACGGGGAGACCTTTCATTTGCGACTAGTTTGATCAAAATCGGTCCAGCCATCTCTGAGATCTCGACCTCTTAGTTGACAACACACACACATACACACACACAGACATTTGCTCAGTTCGTCGAGCTGAATCGATTGGTATATGACATTCGGCCCTCCGGGCCTCGGAAAATTTTTCGAAAGTTTGAGCGAATTCTATACCTATTTTTTATATATATAAAAAAAGGTAAAACCGCATGCTTGCTTTCGTCACACCGTTCGAATTAGTTGTATGTCGTCATACCTAACTTTTTACAATGTTGGAATGCACTGAATATACTGATGAATGCAACACAAACTTGGAAAAAGTGTTGCTTTTTTTGTCAAACCACGGAATTTTTAACCGATGTGTTAAAGTAGTTAATGTGATTCATTTCTTGGTAATCAAATGTGACAAACCATCATGTTCAATTTCGAAACCATCTCATGTCGAATAACCGATAAACGAACGGAATCCACAGCAAACTGTCGCCGAACTTTTATCAGCGGTCTCCTAAACAAATTTCTCTAACCCTGAAACTTTTGAATAAAGCTGACCGAAAGGTTAAACACAGTAAACAAAGCACCTAGACTGATGCAAAAAAAAATCCTGCATAAATACGAATCGTGAAGAGGCGGCTACGTTGGGATGCGGGGCGATCGGCGGAAGTTTATTCCGACGAAGCATGGAAACTTTTGTTTTGGTTCGATCAGATCGGGTATTACTGCCGTGAGCTGTACTTGTTGGGTCGAAAGAAAAACAACCGAAATGTTTTGCATTGCGAGAAAAAGCACCGACTGACAAACACGAGAAAGGTCCCGCGGTCAATCGAGAAACTTACTCTTTCGTTTGTGTGTTGCATGGTTACTGTTCCTTTATTCATCTGATTTGATTGGATGCTGTACTAACTCCTAGATTGTTCGGGTTACAATCAACGAATCAAACTTACGCAATAGAATATATCCCAACAGTGCTAAAAGCAATTAATAGTTAATTAATCAGATGAAGTAAGTAGGCTCATGGGTTGAGATGAAAGAAGCTACACCTTTCTTACTCAGATTGGAATGGAGCTGATTAGATAATATAGAAACATATTAAAAGCATACCTTGAAATCAACGGAAAAAAGGAAACCTTAATACTAACAGAACGCCTTCGTTGACCAATTCGTTATCGTAGTACCACCACCACCAGCACACAGCTCGAACTTCAAACACTTCAAAGTTAATCTTTTGCGAAATAAACTTTTGCTCGAGTGGACCCACCAGTTGCCGGACGATAATCCCGACCGTATTTATCTGAGACGTAAAATGCAGCGCAAGCAATTTGCACGGAATCAATTCGGCTGCCTTAGAGGGTTGCCGCTATGATACCGCAAACTGCTCTCACCAAAAGTTATGTTACAGGCGACAATTTGCCATTTCGGTACACCACGGTGTACAAACTATGAACTGAATCACACAAACCCCGGCCAGCCCGGATAAACTTCGTTCCATGATGACACCACACAATAAATTTCATCGCAAACTTTGCACTTTCTCATTAGGAAAATGTTTTCCGGAGAATTTATCACAGATTTTGTGTACCGAAAACAGACCGTTTTTACCGTCAGAGCTCTATCCGGGGTCCGTTCACTGGAACAGTTTGTTATATCAACGCTAAACTATCCATTGAAATCGAAGATTGGTTTTTATTGTAGTCTAATGGTACTAAGTTTCTGTTGGTGATGACGTTAAGACTAACAGATCTGTTGACAGATAAGTTTTTGAATTTCGAAAGAATTTTTATTCGCAGTGCAATATTAAACAAAGCTCCTGCTAGACGAAAAATTGTTGCAAAAATCATAATCACTCATCAAAGCAACAACAATTTTAAGTAAAGGAATATTATGTATCTGATCTCGTATCCCGATCAACAAGAGCGAACCAATTTTTATCTGAGGCTGTTTCCTATTGTATAGTCATTATCTTGGCCTAGTTAATAGTTAACATAACAGGAATTACAACTTAATTTGGCTCGAGTGGTAATAACATTGTCACAACCGTTGATATGTAAATAACATTAGTAACAGATCGGCTGAAAAATTCGTATCGTTTCTATGAGAGGGCGCCACTAGAATTAAATCCATACCATTTTCAGTTAGTACCAACCTTCAAAAGATACATGTATAAATTTGACAGCTGTCTGATTATTAGTTTGAGAGATATTGCATTTTGAGTGAAGCTACTTTTGTTATTGTGAAAAAAATGAAAAAAAAGAATTTCGTGTGTTGATGAAACACTACTTTTTGATGAAAAAAAGTGCCGCCGATACCAAAAAATGGCTTGATGAGTGTTATCCAGACTCTGCACCGGGCGAAGCAACAATTCGTAAGTGGTTTGCAAAATTTCGTACTGGTCATATGAGCACCGAAGACGATGAACGCAGTGGACGTCCAAAAGAGACTGTTACCGATGAAAATGTGAAAAAAATCCACAAAATGATTTTCAATGACCGTAAAGTGAAGTTGATCGAGATAGCTGACACCCTAAAGATATGAAAGGAACGTGTTGGACATATTATTCACGAATATTTGGATATGAGAAAGCTTTGTGCAAAATGGGTGCCGCGTGAGCTCACAATCGATCAAAAACAACCGTGTCACAAGTCGATGAAAACCATGCTGAAATTGAACGAATTGGGCTTCGAATTGCTCCCTCATCCACCGTATTCTCCAGATTTGGCCCCCAGTGACTTTTTCCTGTTCTCAGACCTCAAGAGAATGCTCGCTGGTAAAAAATTTAGAAGCAATGAAGAGGTAATCGCTGAAACTGAGGCCTATTTTGAGGCAAAGGACAAATCGTACTACAAAAATGGTATCGAAAAGTTGGAAGATCGCTATAACCACTGTATCGCCTCGGATGGTAATTATATTGAATAATAAAAACGAGTTTTGGCAAAAAAAATGTGTGTTTCTATTAAACGATACGAACTTTTCAGCCGAGCTGTTATGTCTAAATTTATTTCAAATTTTGAACAAATTTTCAACTGTTATTAGTTTTTGAGAAGAAAAGATTTTACCGTGCCAATAGATTTCGTGACGCAAAGATGAAATTGTATAGTTTTAGGCGATTTGATTTATCCTAAGAAAGCCATGGAACTACAACAACTGGTTTCGAACTTGGAAGCTTTGAATTGCTAACATGCGCTGCGTTTGCTCAGGACATGAGAGTCAACTGAGAGTGAAAAAATATAAAATTGATTTTTTGCTGCCAAACCTATTTTTAACAGAGCACGCGTGAATCGTGTCTTGTGTCATTGTCAAACTTGTTCAGTTTGGTCTGTAATTTAATCACGAATGGGCGCTAGCAAAATTGGAGTAAGATCCACTTTTTTATCGAAAAATTGTGTTCAGTTCTCTTCAGTTCTATCGATTCCAATAACTATTTTTCACCATTTTTCACCATTTTTCACCATTTTTCACCATTTTTCACCATTTTTCACCATTTTTTAGTTATTTAGAAAAAAGGCCCGGGTGCCAATCAAAAGTTTCAAAAATAGCCGCGTAACCTTTTGCCTTTCTCTAGAGAAAGGTAATAGAATTGCTGGAAAACCGACTATCGAACGGAGCCTCGGAGACCCATAGTGTTATATACCAATCGACTAAGCTCGACGAGATAGGAAAATATCTGTGTGTGTGCACCTTTTAACGAATTTTTCTAACGCGTAATTTTCTCAGAGATGGTTTAACCGATTTCAACAAGCTTAGGCTCGTTTGAAAGCTAGTATTGAGCCGTTGATCAAGTTCGAAGTTTAAGTGGTTCCGAAGACTTGATGATATAAGTGATGTAACCGACAAAACGTTTTTTTTACCACTCTAATATATATATATATATATATATATATATATATATATATATATATATATATATATATATATATATATATATATATATATATATATATATATATATATATATATATATATATATATATATATATAAGGATGCGAATATTTTATGATCCCCTCTACTTTCGTAAGTCGATGGTGTTCAACATTTTGAGCACTTCAACATACAAATTTTTTTTTTGCCCACCACACTCCCCCACACCAAAAAGATTCAATTTGGAGCCCCCTGGTAGTGGACGCAACTAGTCTCAGCGGAAAACGAGAAACAAATAAACACTGGTTTGCTGTGCAATTTATTATTAACATAAAGTGGAGTCCCAGTGGAAAAGATTTCCTTTTAAGGGATCCACAATTTAATTACTATTTAGCATTAAATTTTTTTTTCGATTTCGAAAGTTTCATTTCGGAAACATTTTGCTCAAACATGTATGGCAACGTCATTCCAGTATTTCAATAGCATACCATTGAAAAATCGGTTTGAATAGACCTTTGTTTTCACGAGCCAATCACAGCGTGCCATAATGATGTCATTCTTTTGATCTGCCTCGCACAACCGATGGTTTCGATTTCATTCAGTAGCAGTTCTGCTTCGATCGGTGTAGGGAGAATTTACGTCATGCATGAAAATGTATCGCTTCGTTCTGCACTGTTTAAACTTTCGCACAAAACGGAATCTATAAATATATGCTGTGTCACAAATTCCGCACTTTAGTCAGTGGCTACCTGCGAACGAAACAGGTAGCTTGTGTAGTGAGTGGATGACAAAAATTAGTTACATCCATTCACTTGCAAGATAGTCGCTTTTTTAACTTGATTCGCGAGCATTGCTTCAATATTGATTAGTTTGTCGACGGGGCCGTGGGCATACTGGAATCTCCATTTACAAGCACAACGGTGGCTCGTAAATGGATTCAGTTCAAGGTTATTGTTTAAATCTAATCATGGATATTACTTTTTCATCAATTGTGGCGAGAACACAATAAGCCATTTCACAAAATAAGCACATAGCTACTATTATTAAACTAAATCATAGTCATGCAACCTAATCGGTACGATCTAATCAAGCCAAATATTTTTGTCTAATGTTTGACAATATCTTGTTTTTAAGGATCACATAGAAGGAATTTAGACTGTCAGGAATAAAACGCTTTAGGAGATTCAGAATAAATTCCTAATGGTCATAACTAAGTCCAGTCGATAATAGAATTAAAAAGTCGTTGGTCATATACAAATTTCTGGAAAGGGTAGAATCAATTATTATGAAAGAATCTAATCGTCAATTTTCTCATTCGCAAACATATTATGACAAAAATAAGTGCAATCAAAAATTTTTATTTTATGAAAATAAGAATTTTTAAAGTCATTGTGCTCAGTCGTGTCTTGTATACAATTAATTTTAGAATTATTGAACTGGTTTAATGAACTTAATTCGAATTCTGGGATAGGCTCAGAATTCCGTTGCAAAAAGTCGGATTCGGAATCCAGATTAGAAAATTTGGCCATAAATTTAGTTCCAGAATTATGGAGCTGAAATCAATTTCAGAATCCAGGTTCCGAATTCAGCTCAAGAACTGAATTTTAAACTTGAATATCGAACCTTAATAAGGAAATTGAATTCCGTTCCAAAATCTAGCTCCAGAATCCACATTCCGAGTTTAGTTCCAGCATACAGGTGCTGAATTCTGGAAATTAGTTCTGAAACTGAAATCAGGAATTTATTTCTGAAACTGAATTCAAGAATTAATTTCAGGTTAAGAAGTCATTTCTAAAATTCAGGCTCGGAGCCATGATCTAACATAACGTTCCAGAATCCAGATCAAAAGTCCATATCATGAATGCTAAGTTTGAAACCCAAAATCAGAATTCCGGATTCGAATCCCGAACATAAGTTAGGGAACTAAATTCATTTTAAAAATCTAGTCAAGAAACAAGTTTTAGGAGAAGGAATTAACTTACTTCGGAAATCCGCGTAAAAAACTGAAAAACCAAAGATTTTGCTGCCATATGTCTTAGAAATGAATGAAACGTCGAGATCTGGTGTAATCTCAGAGAAAAATTATCGAATTCAGCGAAATTTTCTAACCGTATAGATCTTATCAGAGTAATGAACTAATAAACTCATTTAAACTTTACCGGTTCCGGATCCAAAATTTAGTTAGAATATTATTTTAGTTTGCTTTAGACTATGGCTTCAGATATCATAAGCGCGTCGGTAAACATTTTTCTATGTACTATTGGCAAAGCTTTTTTATTTAGATTTAATCTACAATTCATAACGATCATAGGAATATAGGAGAAAAACATTTTTTTGTTTCAAGAGATCTTAACCATAAGGTCATTTTCCTCTTCGGGCCAGGAAAACTTTCTACGGGGTGGAGAATCGAACCCTGGTGGGCTGCGTGAAAGCATCGACTCACTCATCACGCTATATCCGTCCCCTGGAGAAAAATTTCATTACAGCAGTAGGTTGAGTGAAACAGATATTTAATTAGCAAACCCTTGCTATCTTCTAAGTAAAGGATGTCCCACGAACAATTTCGAGTTCAAAAATGCAATAATAAAAAACGGTTTGATAGATTTCAATGATTTCACATTTATTAGAAAAGTGGATTCATGAAATATATTTATGAAAATTTTTTGGTTTTGACAGAACGGTACTACATGCCTCACAGCCAACAAAACAATCGATGTTCTGCGCACAATCTTTGAAAATCGAATAATAAGCAGGAATGATGATGTGAATTGGCCTCTGATAAGCTGTGATTTGACGCCGCATTTGAACGAAATAATTTTTCATAATCAACATTTCAATTAAATGTATAATAATGGAAATTGTTACACCCTGCTTTGTTGATGTTGGGAATCTCTGAATGGGAGTGATATGAATGTAATATGCATTTCTATATGAGTATTTGTTCACATGGAGCGGACTGTTTCACGGGTTTCTGACGAAGGAGAAGCTTTAGCTTTATCTTTATAACAAGCCTAAATAATATATCCTTTACTGGATTCTACAATCCACTTAATTTAATACACTCATTGAAACAAAAACCACTCCCACAATCGTTTGATCTGAATCGTAATGACGTGTCAGAGTAATCTGTGTCGTTCGCTTCCCAGTTCCACCACAACATGGCCGAGAGCTCCGGAAAGTCAACACGGAATCCGATCCCAAGCACACACAACGAGGTTTATTTATTAAACACTCATTAAGATAAGAAAACTGATGCTAGCAATTCGCCCTAACGGTTTCACATGGATAGCCATAACAAACTACCTTTCTGCTAGGTAGGTGCCGAGCAGAACGATTTCCTTTCACACCCCTTTTGGCATCCAAGATTGCGTGTCGGCTGGTTGTTAGGGAAAAACCGGTGGGGGGGGGGGAGGGGGGTATGGGGGGTAATATTCGCCAGAGACAATCATGCAGTTAGGATCTTTCCGGCTCCATTCTTGGTATGATGTTTGCGATGAAGTGCAATTTCTATCTGTGGTGGCACGACACCTTGAAATCCAAAAAAGGGAATTTCGCCTCTCATGTCGAATTCAAAATCCACAGTACCACAAAGGTAAGATCCGAAATGATAGAACAAGTTATTTAATACCACAAAGAAAATTCAAAGTTTCGGAGGACGAATATTCTGCTGTTCCTATATTGCACATTCGAGGGAAATGACATCAATATTATGGAGCATCGAAGTGACCTCATTAATCGGATCTTTTCTGAGCCTTCCTAATTTTTTCTAAAAGAATCACTACGATATTGTTGGCATTCGAAAAACCTTACTCTTCATTATACGGGACCAACTTAAATGTGAACTTAACTGACCGTGCACAGTCAGATCAAATACCAAGTTTTTTACTAGCGGGAAGTCTTCTGAGTCGTGTATCACAACATCCACAGTAGTTCCGTTTGGCAGAACGATTTCATTGGATTGGTGTAGTTTGCGGACAGATTCATAACTCAGAGCTTCTGACGCCAGTTTTTGGATTTCGTTATTTTCATTTTATCAGTCATATTCAGTGCGGTAGTTGTTCAAATTTCATTGGTTAGTCGCTGACTTTGTCGATGGGGCGCCTTGATTTCCATGGTACAGCGGCGCAATGCAATTGACTGAAGTTAGATTTCTATAACGGGGTTTGTTGTTTCTTCATCTTCGTATTTTTGTATACAACAGTTATATAGTTCTACCATCAGACTTATTTGATGCGAGCGGGGCCCCGTATTTTCCTCAAAAACTTCATTTTAACTCTTTAACTCCTGAAGCTCTATAATTGCCACACAATTCAACCATGAAAACTCATTTGCAACAAACATAATGTGTTATCTTTTTTCGGTTTTTTAACGATATCAAACTAACTAGAGATTATAAGAGGAGAAAGAATATGAAATCATAGAGCCATAGTACTCAAGGAAGAGCAAGGATGTGAAGAATAAAGTGCGGAAAAGTGAGACGTGACAAGGGTCATTTAAGTAAGCAGAAGGCTTCTCGTATCTAAACTTTTACCTTCTACCAGAGGAGTCGAACTTAGGCATCTTAGCGATACGAGTTATCCGAGTCTCTGATATGTCAGAAAGTAAAGGCAAAGGTCGTTTGCCATTTACTGTCCGAACCGGCACTTTATTCTTCACATCCTTGCTCTTCCTTGAGTACTATGGCTCTATGATTTCATATTCTTTCTCCTCTTATAATCTCTAGTTAGTTTGATATCGTTAAAATACCGAAAAAAGTAAAAATTACTGACTGACCAGAAGTCATAAATAAAAAAGTAAAAAGCAAAATTCAATATTTGGACTCAGAACATTGATCTGGATTCTAGACCTGGAGTTAGATTGTAAATCTGAACTTCTGACGGAGACCTTAACCTAGATTCTGGACCTGGACCAGAATTCGAAACCATGGTTTCTGTGCCAGAATTCTGTTTTCTGAACTTCTGATATAGTTTCTGAAAATAAACTTCGAATCTAGACTCTGGAAGTGAATTTTGAGCTTGGATACTAGACCTGGATTCTTAACAAGTATTTTGCACTTGGACTGTGAACCTGGTTTGGATTCTGGACCTGATTTCTCTAGGACTTCTCATTTCTAAACTTTAACCTTAGATTCGGGATACCCGCTAAGGTTTCTGGATCGGAATACTAAATCTGGACAGGTTTTATGAACTAGAATTCTGACAGAGATTCTGAACCGGAAGCAGAAACCTAGCCTTTGATTCTGAGCATGAATTTGCATTCTAGACTTGAACCTGATTTCTTGGTTTGAATTCCAGGCGAGGATTTTGGGTCTAAATCTGGAGCAGGATTCTGAATCTGGATTCGGGATTCCAAACAAGATTTTTTACTCTGATAATTTGTCAGAGATGCTGGAAATGCAACAGAATCGTGAACCTGAAACTTGATCATGATTTTGAATTCTGAACCTGAGCCTGGATTCAGAAACATAGCTCTGGACATGGATTCTGGGCCAACATTTTAAAGCATAATTAAGGACCTGAATTCGAGATTGCAGTTTTGGAGGGGCTGAGGTCCACTAGGAGATTGATAGTACCTATTAGCTCTCTCCGGACAGTACCGGCCTAGATGCCGTGTGGAATCCGGCGGAAAAATTGAACCAAGAATAGCTCCACTGGGTTCCTGCTTCCATGTCGTAAAAGGCGACAATGGCAGGAGTTTCTTTTTCCTTTCAGTTATCAGATATTTTCAACGCTTCACTTCTGATTACGCTATTTTACTAAATTATCTTTTCATTCAACCTATAAATTTCCGTCTAGCTTCGGAGAAAAGTTTTATTTAGAATATTTTCTTCGTACATGTTATTGATTGTCTTTCAGGATTATAAATTGAATGATAAAAATCAACTATTGCGTAAAACCGTTGATATTACAAATTTAATAACAGAGATAACCTATATCGGTATATTGAATGCATAGTAAAAAAATACTTGATATTAATATTTCAAACAATAAATTAATATTTTTCTCGGTAGCCGGCTGCCCAGATCAACCAATATAACCAATTAATAATTTTAATAAATGATTAAAATAATAAAACGGAAATAATAAAGAATCAAGACGCGTGTGAAATCTGTTGACCTTTATTTGGTGATTTAAAATGATTTTATAACAACTGTTTAGAATATGTCAATGCAATGAATCAACTATTTTGTCTTAATCCTATTCACTCGTTTACTTTGTATCACGTAATTTCATTTATAAAAAATAGGGAAGTTTTTATTCTTTACGCGATAGTATTGCAAATTTTTCTTCAGTTTCCTCGGATCAGAGCTGTGAATCAAGACTTCCCGGGACTTCAAGATAGGATTTTCTTGAAACGTTCACTCGGGAAGTCAGTGAGTTTAGTGGTGCATCCGAGCATCTTGAAACCGGAACATACTGAGTCGCGCGAGAATAATACCAATACTGAATTTTTACTAACAAATATCCTTCTCCCGTGACACTTGTGGAGTGCGCAGTAGTATATACGGCCTCTAGTAACAACAAGCATTGGACTAACATACCTTCCCATTCCTTAGACGATCTACGTTCTGGCCTGGCCGGCGCCGGTACTGATCATTGAATTCTGGGATTACCAGAAGATCTACAATCGAATCTGGAATCTGGACGGGATGCTGTGAATCTATGGATATGAATGCTGAGCTTGGACCCAGATTCTGGATCGAAATTCTTGACAGAGATCCCTTACCCGCACCTGAATTCTGGAAAATAATTCTCAACCTGTACTTGGACTTTGGTTCTGGGTCAGAATTCTGATCGCGTATCAACTCCTGATAGAGTTTTTGAATCACAAACTAGATCCAGAAACTTGACTCTTCAGTCCTGAACTCCAGACAAGAATTCGTAGATTCTCGTGTCCTGAATCTGAATGTGGATTTGTTTTGGACATAAATTCTGATCCCAGACCTAGACTCTGGGTCTGAATTCCTAACAGAAATTTTGGATCAGAACCGGGAAGCAGGATTTGGGGCCTGAATTCCTAACCTGAATCTGGATTCTGGACCTCAGTTCTGGATTTGCACCTAGATCTAAATTCTGGACTTGAACTCAGAATTCTGAACAAGATTTTGGACTCGTATTCTTAAAACTCAACAGAGTTCCGATGCATATTCCTGAATCATGAATATGGGCCTTGATCCCAGTTCTGAATTCCGAATTTGGACCAGAATTTTATTTTTTATAGATTGAGTTTGAAATATTTGAATATTTTATATGGATTGTATTTGGAATATAGACATGATTTGAATTTCAGGGCCATTGTCAGAAAGATTTTAAGCCCACTAAGTGTGTCTCACTCCCCACTTGTTGATTATTTAGAGTGAAAAAAAATGAGCTAGTGCGCCCATTGGTGGGCTGTAGAGACCAGTTTTATAATAACTGCTATAGATCATTGTTCAAGGCACTCTTCTGTGCCACAGATAATCGTAAAGAATTATTTGAATTTTCACAATTTCTTTTAAAAAGCATCGGATTAATCAAAATGAAAATTTGTATTTTTCAGCATAAAAATCTATAAATCTGTACACGAAAATGATAAGCGATTGTAGAACAACGAAACAAAATAGTAATAAGAACCCGATTCAAAAGAAACTAAAACTCTTCTTCACCAGACTAATGTTGTAGTTGAAAACACGTTTCAATATTATTTTTGCAATTGAGCGTTTGATTTGATTTGATTACAAATACAATCTGACAATGACCCCTTCCTTTTATTTATCACCACATTCGTTTATTACAGTTTAAAAGACTGCCATTTCTTCATATTATTTTGTTTACATTACGACCAAGTCTTTCTATTTTAGCAGAAGAAATTTTAGAAAACGCTACAATAATTGCAAGAAAAAAGAAAATAAAAACCAGGGACCATTTGTAGCGTTTACTATCCTTTATTATCATCTCTTCAGTATTGCTACAAAATCAAAATAACCATTTTACTTTAATAAGAAACAGTACTATTATCAAATTCATTTATACTCAATCACTATAGAATTATCAATTTATTCTATTAAAAATATGTAAAACTTCTGTTTCTGGCAGAAAATTCTGATCTTAAGTTTATCTAAAAATCTGTAAAATAGATATTAAACCAGAACAAACGAAGAGAGACGAAATATTTTCGTTTCTCATTGAAAAAAGAGTGAGTATAATTGTCAACGTCACTCCTTTCTTTATGACGAGACGAAACCAAACTAACGTCTGCAGGGAGGATCCGCAGAATTTCAATCCACATTCTTTCATCGATTTATTGAAAGTCTGTGCCACTTGGCTATAAAGAATGGCTAGAATATGACAAATCGAAGTAACTACCAACTGGAAACCAAAACTATTACAGATTCGAGCACCAACAGGTAAAAGTCATTGTGAAACCTTTTTCTGTCATATTCGATTACCAAAGCTTCTGTCGAATATCGACACTGCATACTATCGGATTTTCACTGGAAGACGCAAATGACTGAAAGAGCAAATGCAAGAAAGGACACAATTTTGAAACTACTGTTCCGCTTATGTCATTGACTGGCAATGGAGTTTACAAACGAAACAGAGAGTGACATTAACTTCTCGTCATTTTCGTCTATTTTGAGTCAACGAAAATGACTTCTATTAACTCTGCTTAAGCCCTTCTCAAAAGTAAAACTTGAGTCAAAGTTTTGATCCGATGATGTTATTTTTCATGAAATATGATCCTCATGATCTTTTTTTTGGCATATGTGTAGGCAAAATAGAAGCCAAATAAAAAAATACAAAATTCAATTTAAAGACAAAACTATCCGGTGGAACTGCTCTACTTTCTTTCTCTCGATATTGTTAATCGAACGAATATAACGAAAGACAAATCATTTCGATCCAGTACAATCTCAAAAACAGCAGCGCTTGACAAATGCAAATGAAAATCATCAATCGCCGCTGCCTACAATTAACTCCAGTGCCAATCCGTACCTCGAATAACAACCCAATATCTCTGTTTCCAGGAATGGCCACTACAGATCAAATACGTACAGTTACGCGATGCCGGCCTGTACGAGTGCCAGGTCTCAACGCATCCGCCAACCTCAATATTTATCCAATTGGATGTCGTAGGTAAGTGTCTGAAATCCCAGTAGCACTATAAACTAGACCGCGGCCCGCAATAATTTCCAATCACGCCAACCAATCTCGGTACTTTTCATCTAAAATTTTGCCTCGCATTTTGTCCATTGCAGAAGCAAAAGCGGAAATTTTCGGCCCATCGGAAAAGTATCTCAAACCGGGCTCGACATTGCGGCTCACCTGCCGAGTCGTCCAGAGTAACGAACAGCCGCTCTATATATTCTGGTATCACAACAATCGTATGATCAATTACGATGTCCATCGGGGTGTGAATGTGTCGACCGAAGCCGGTAAGTAGACATTGTGGGTTTCAGGATTATACAGGCATCACCAGCACGGCAGCCACAGCCCACTGATAGTTAATTTAAATTCCAACCGGCGGCGGTGCCAATAATAAGGCAATGCTGATTAGATTGATATTGCTATCATTCCGGGCACCGTTCCGTGGATGATCAGAGTAACTGTTAAGCAAAGCATGGTCAAAACATTTAACCTGTCAATTGTTATTTTTCCATTTCAGACAACAGATTCTCGGAGCTGGTGATAACTCACACCAACACCCTCAACTCGGGAAATTATTCCTGTGTATCGAACAATGCTGTTGCGGCATCCACGTTGGTACACATTCTAAACGGTGAGTCAATAACAATATCTCAACAATTTTTTTGTTGCCTTATTTTGGAGGTAAAATATTCGCTTGATACCCACGTCACCGAGAAAAGAACACGTTCTAGTATCTCTATGCAATATTACAGAGTAGAAAAAAATAAAAATAATGAATTATAGTCAGAATCAGATTTTTTTAACCGATTTTCACAAACTAAGATGAGTATGATATTTTTGAAATGAGTATTTATTAACAAGCGATGTCGAAACTTGGTGCACATTTTTATAAAGCTTACTGCTCAATTTATCTAGTTTGCAGATCTTGTTACTTAATGAATATATAAAACTACTTTGGGTCTACTAGTCCCTGGTTTCCGCTTCCGAAAGCACCGATAATAGTGGAGAAAAGCTTTAAAAAACGGAATTCACTTCGATTTCTCAGCAACGGTTAAACCGATTTTCACGAATCATGATTCAAATAAAAGCTCTCATTGTCTTCAAATACACTGTGCAATTCTATCCAGATCCGACTTCCGGTTCAGAAATTATAGGGCGATGAGTTTCAAAACATTCAAATCGTCATTTAAAATGATGATGCAAAACTTATATGCGTCGGTACGTGCGGCTTTGCTTCGTTCACAGCGTGCTTTGTTCGATTTCGTATAGCGTGCAGGGTTGACACATTTAAATCTATATTTTTCAGGTGAAAAATGTATGTAAATTCGTGAATCTTTGCTACAATTTGTACCTTCTAGTTAGAGTTATTACGATATCATGATAATAATGCTTTTCTATGAAAGTACACTTGTTGATTTTCTCATATAGAAAAGCAAAGTCAAAGCTCTGGCATTATATTTCTTTGTGAAATTTGGCCTTTTTGTTTCAACAGACTTCGCAGCCGATTCTTAGTGTACAGATTCATTGCATGGCTAGTTCTATAGATAATGCTGACACTAAGAATCCTTCCAGGTCGGGGCTCGAACATACGACAACTGGCTTGTAAAAGACCAGCGCCCTATGCATTGAACCGCCAACCGCCAACATTGAACCGCCAAAATTGACTAGCAAAAATTGGCCCAGAGGGCTAAGTGTTCTATATCATTCGACACAGTTCATCGAGCTGAACAATGTGTGTGGTTGTGTGTGTCTGTATGTCACTCATAAAATAAAACCTGTTTTAATCCACCTAGTGATGTAATGATGCCTTTCCCATATTACTTATATTTTCAAAAATATGACCAGAAGATTTTGTGAAGAATATTTTTTTTCAATCTCGTAGAAAATAATTTACTTTCTTTGGGTATAAACTAACATAACCTATTCAAATTTGAACAGTTATGTCAAGTTGATAAAATTTTATCTTTATTTTGCATCGTCGCACTAAATGACTAAACAAATTTTACCCTATAGTTCTTGAACCGGAAATCGGACTCGGATGAAATTAAACAGCAACCTATGAGACTATAGTAATTTTTATTTGAGCCTGTTTGTGGAAATCATCTCTGAGAAAATTGAGTAAGTCTCGTTTTAGAGTTTTTGACCACTATTTCCGGTATTTCTGGAACCGGGAACTTGAAACCAGTATAGTCAAAGTCAGTTCGTTTAGTAAGTAACTAATATAGCCTACAAATTGAATCAGTTTTAAGCCAAATCTAGAAGAATTTTACCCTTCGTCGCTCTAAACGACGGCGTGACCCGGGTTGGCGGTTCAATGCATAGGACGCTGGTCTTACAAGCCAGTTGTCGTATGTTCGAGCCCCGACCTGGAAGGATTCTTAGTGTCAGTAGGATCCATAGTACTAGCCATGCAATGATTCTGTACACTAAGAATCGGCTGCGAAGTCTGTTGAAACAGAAAAGCCATATTCCACAAAAGGAATGTAATGCCAGGACTTTGCTTTGCTTGTGAAATTCAAAAGCAACCTATAGGACTACGAGATTTTTTTTTCATGAGTGACATTATTTGACACATACTCACACACATACACACACAGCCACATACATTGCTCAGCTCGATGAACTGTGTCGAATTATATAGAACACTTAGCCTTTGGGCCAATTTTTACTAGTCAAATTTTCAAGTGATTGTATAAACTTTCTATATAAGAAAGGCAATAAGTGCACTTTCATTGACAAGCATCGTTATCATGATCTTGTAATAACACTAACAAGTAGGTACGAATTGAATAAAAGTATTAGAAATGTTCATATTTTTCACCTGAAAAATATAAATTTTAATGTGCCAACCCTACACGCCTTACGAAATCGAACAAAGCACGCTGTGAATGGAGCAAAGCTGCACATACTGTCGGGTACCAGATTTGTATCGCCATTTATTTTCGACTATAGAGAGGTTTTAACATTGTTTTCATTCACCTCTTCGGACCAGAAAAGTTTTCTGACCCTATGTGCGGGATTGGGAATCGAACCCAGATGGGCAGCGAGAAAGGCATCGACTTACCAATCACGCTATACCCGTTCCCCTGCATCGTCATTTTGAATTTTAATGTTTTGACACTCCTCGCCCTATAATTTCGGAACCGGAAGTCGGATCATCATGAAATTGCACAGTATATTTGAAGACAATTTAATTTGAATCATGGATATTCACTAACACATGGATCAATAAGTCCCTAGACTAAAGCAGAGATGGCGCTTGTAGTAAACCAGTAACCACGTTTTTCTAGAGTACTAACCTTTGCTTGAAACGGGTCAAAATTTTAAGTCGATCCGACCAGAAACAGCTGAGTTATCGAGGGTCCGACTTTCGATACTAGATCTATAGGGTAAAATGTGTTCAATCATTCAGTGCGACGATGCAAAATAAAGGAAAATTCTTATAAACTTGACATAACTAATTACAAATTGAAAAGGTTATGTTAGTTCATACCCAAAGAAAGTTTTCAATTTTATTCAAGATTGAAAAAAGATTCTAGACAGAATCTTCTTGTGATATTTTTGAAAATATAAATAATATGAGAGGCATCATTGCACAACTAGGTGGATTAAAACAGGTTTTTTGTCTGAAAATCACTTGTGAAAAATTTCAGTCGTGATTTTCGAGTTTTTGTTCATCGGCGAATTTATTCATCATGTATTCTGCAAAGGCTTGAGATTTAACGACTATGAAAATTCATTTCCCAAAAATCTTTTGTTCGAGAATCATATCAGATGTATTCGATGTGCGAACTTTTTTCTTAAATATCATCGAGGAGAATGTTCACTAGTGAACTTTTCACTACTGATTTTTTGTCATATGAAATCAGTTTCAATGAGAATCGCGTTGTCAAAAAATCAGAACTGAACATTTCTGCAGTGAGTTTTCTGATCGACGATTTTTTTTGTCTAAAAATCACTTGTGAAAAATTTCAATCGCAATTTTCGAAATTTTGATTTTATCCCAACACTGGTGACATTTACCATGGTAACGAATATATACTAAAATCTGATCTGATATACAATGAACCTTATCGTTGCATAAGGATATTTGAAGAGTAGTCTTTTGAAGTAGTTTTGTGTGTGAGTGCTCTCATCTTAACCTTTCTGCGCCTTTTGATGATAGACAATTTAGAATTTAATTAAAAAAAAACATGAAAAATGGCTATATTTCATTAAATTGAAATGACAACGACATAGTATATTTGAGATAGTTGTGTAGTTTTTAATAATGAAAAACTTTGTATAACATGAAAAACTCATAGAAATTAAAAATATATAAGTTGTCTTACAAAAACTGTTTTTAGAAGAGAATATATTAAAAACTGTCCCAGAAAGTATGGACGCACTTTGATTTCGCTGTAAATAATTCAAAAGTTTTAGATATTCAAATTTCATTCGATATACTGATAATATTAGACTACAACAACAGAATATTATTCTCAACATTTGCTACTTAGCCATTGTAGAGTAGCTGGCGCACTTTCTTGTGAACGTTCCTCATTAAATTCCGTACAGACTTCTTGGCGACAAGTTTTGACACTTTTTTTCCAATCTTTTTCGAACTGTTGAATGGTTTCGGCTGCCGAGACATGTTTCCTAAGATGTGCCTTCGTTAATGCCCAAAATTCCTCTATTGGTCGAAGTTGTGGGAAATTTGGTAGATTCATTCACCTCTTCGGACCAGAAAAGTTTTCTGACCCTATATACTTTGGGTAAACATATTTTCATTCATATTTCTAAATGTATTTTGTTCCAAATGAATTAACCATTCGCCAAAATAGCTGACATATAGTTAACCAAAAGTAGCACTCGCACTTTTCATGGTACCCTTGTGGCGTTTTTCATTGAAAAACACTGGTGGCGTGGATTGCTCTGATTTTGCACTTTCGAGCAAAAATGGCAATGAAACACCGTCAAAATGTTGCATTTCTGCTCGAAAGTGCAAAATCAGAGCAATCCACTCCACCAGTGTTTTTCAATGAAAAACGGGATTGGTATTCGAGGTGTTAACATAAAGTACATACCTTTTGTTGTAATTTAGCTCATTTTAATCCGTATACTCGAATACATTTAAATAATAAGCCCGTAATTGAGGCGGCCTGTTTTTGTTCAGGTTGAGTAATTTTCATTCAAGTTCGAAAATCTTTATCCAGTTATTTTTCATCGGGATAATTGCACCATTCTCTTAATTAACAAGCCATTCCGACCTGTATCTCCATCTGGCCAGGATAATCACCGCCAATGTGGGCTATTATTTACATTATTTGGTCCCATTCACATAATTATCATCGTAAACCGATTCACGTCCTTGTTATGGTTTAATAATCAGATTTATTCTTCTTTCCAATCGCCCGCTCTATCCGCAGGTGAAAATCCAGCCGCCATGCAGCACGGAGATCACGGTAACGGAGTCCTGGCAGCCGCCCACATCTACTTGCTGGCGACAATTGTTACATATCACGTCATCAATTCGTTACTGTGTGCCCATTAAGAGAGCGTGTATTGGCAGAGCGAACAACCAAAAAAAATGAAAAGGAATGCGCACCCGTTTATGTACATGCACGGAACTTACGGCCATACCAGAGGGGCCTACCGAACGAGACTAGAGCGTGAAACGTTTGTTTTGTTTTTTTCGTTTGTTTCCATGCTTTTCTCAACTCTCAACTCTAAGCGATCTAAACAGTTACTTTTCGCCACCGAACGGTCCCAACTGCGGGGCAACAACAGAGGACTGAAATGGTAAGAAAGGAAATGAGCATCGCTTCAGGTGTTAAAAAGTACCGTGAGATATGATAATGACAAATGAAAATATAAATCCCACAACCCACGCACAAGGGGAAAAATCCCTTTGACAGCAGAAGCCCCTTTGTTGAGTGAACAGCGAATGAAGAAAAAAAATCGGAATGGAAAATGGCTTTTATAACAATTGTATGGAAAATAGCTAGTAGAGAATAATGGCATACATTGAGAACATTGAGCTGAGTTGGGTGGTCGGTGCAATCGCGCGGCAGTCTGCTCTCATTCGCACCGCGTGAATTGTTTTAGAGCTATAAAATTCTGGCAATTTGGTTTTATGGCAACCAGACACAATGAAGGTAGATCCACTTTTCCAGCGTTATGAATTGCTCAGTATTTTCTAAATTCAAAGATAAAAGTCGCTTTAAGCTTTTGATCTTCTGTGTAGTCGAGTTTTTTTATCTCGATTGTTTCAGAACTATTTTCACTGTGCTGCTTTTATAATCACATTTTTATTACTTTCTCAAAGGTTTCTAGTTCCCAAATCCAACACGTTGCTGGGTATGTATCTCATAGTCAAACAGAACTTAATGTTTTTCACTGGACATTTTTACTGGAATTCAGCGCAGTCAAAATTATTCAAAGATACAGTTTGGTGAAATTAGGGTTGTCTCCTACATGGACCTAAATCCGCAGTGTTGAATCAGAAAGCGCTTAAGTAAATGCTATTGGACCGCAGAAATGATCTGTCATCTTTTTTTTTTTTTTTTTTAATTTTTTTTTTTTTTTTTTTTAAATAACTATTTATTGGAATATGAGTTAAAATTAAATTATTAAGATTTAAATTGGGTGTTCAGTCACAAGTGGTGACTTTTCAGCCCTATTATATATATGATTTGGTTATTACCATGAAGACATCATTTGCTTCCGCAATTCTAAGATTTTTGTGTAGGGAAAATTCTAAACCTACTTGTATTGTGTAATGGGGAAAAGGAACTTATATACTAACTTACTAACTAATACAGAGAGCGAATCGATTCAATTGAAGATTGCATCGATTTTTGTCGGAATTTGCTTATAATATTATGTGACATTACATCTAATGGTTCTATATTTGTGAGTCTGTGTAACTCATTTGTACTAAACCAGGGAGGACGTTTCAAAATCATTTTCAGAATTTTATTCTGAATCCTTTGAAGCGTTTTCTTCCTGGTGGAACAACAGCTTGACCAAATTGGTACCGCATAAAGCATGGCTGGTCTGAAAATTTGTTTATAAATTAACAATTTGTTTTTTAGACAGAGCTTAGAATTTCTGTTTATAAGAGGATATAAACATTTAATATATTTATTACACTTTGCCTGGATTCCTTCAATGTGATCCTTGAAAGTGAGTTTTTTGTCATACGTTAAACCTAAGTATTTAGCTTGATCAGACCATGTCAATTCCAAGCCATTCAATTTGAGAATGTGATTATTGTTTGGTTTAAGAAAAGAAGCTCTTGGCTTGTGAGGAAAGATAATTAATTGCGTTTTTGCTGCATTTGGTTTAATTTTCCATTTTGACAGATAATCACTGAAAATATTTAAACTTCTTTGTAGGCGACTGCAGATTACTCTTAGATTTCTACCTGTGGCTAACAGACTTGTGTCGTCACAGAATAACGATTTCTGACAACCAACGGGTAGATTTGGAAGATCAGAAGTGAAAATATTATACAAGATTGGAGCTACACTCGAACCCTGCGGAACACCGGCTCGTACGGGTAGCAATTCAGATTTACAATTCTGATAGCTAACCTGAAGAGTACGATCAGTTAAATAATTTTGAATCATTTTGATCAAATAAATAGGAAACTGGAAATCAGACATTTTTGCTATTAAACCTTTGTGCCAAACACTGTCGAATGCTTTTTCTATGTCTAGAAGAGCAACTCCAATGGATAACCCAGAAGATTTATTTGATTTTATCATGTTCGTTACTCTGACAAGTTGATGAGTAGTTGAATGTTCATGACGAAATCCAAACTGTTCTGGTAAAAAAATTGAATTCTCATTTATATGAGTCATCATTCTCAACAAAATAATTTTTTCAAAAAGTTTACTGATAGAAGAAAGTAAGCTAATTGGGCGATAACTTGATGTTTCTGCTGGGTTTTTATCAGGTTTTAGGATAGGAATTACTTTAGCGTTTTTCCATCTTTTTGGGAAGTAAGCTAATGAAAAACACTTGTTGAAAATTTTAACCAGGAGTCTCAAGGCAACATCGGGAAGATTTTTAATAAGAATATTAAAAATTCCATCATTACCAGGAGCCTTCATATTTTTGAGTTTCCTAATAATTGATTTAATTTCATCAAAATTCGTCTCAATAATGTCATCTTTGAGGCATGTCTCCGAAGGGGTTATCACCGTACCTGGTAGGAAGAGATCGCTATGTTTTCGGAATGTTCCCTGATAGCAGTGTCAAAATGTGGACAGCATTTTCTGCCAGTTTGCACTTAATTGTGAATATCTTTTGTTATACTTAACCAAACAACACAATTTTTCTTCGTACTATCGGAAATATCATCAGCAATTTGTTTTCAGTACTAAAGACAGTACATTCAACGAGTACTAAAGAGAAAAGCTGATGACGCTTGTTTGACTTTCTCGTGCTCGGACGACGTTTTTTATGCATTTCATTCTCGCATTACCAACTGGGTAGGTATAAGACGCGTTTCAATAATTCTAGCCTGCGCAGTTGAATTTCAATATCAGTAAATTAATAATTAAGGAATTTTTCGATATGTTTTCTTCCACTGAAATTATTATAACTCGAACCGTGTGTACTTCCGTAGGTGAACAATGTTCCATACTCTCTTTCGCCCCGCCTTATTATTTTTGTGTGTTAAAATAAATGTGTCGTGAATTCGTTACACTTTAGTATAGGTGCACCGTTATAATTCAGGAAGTAAAGAAAAGAAATGTCCCGGGTCGGCGGTTCAATGTGAAGGACGCTGGTCTTACAAGCCAGTTGTCGTATGTTCGAGTCCCGACCTGGAAGGACTCTTAGTGTCAGTAGGATTCATAGTACTAGCCATGCAATAATTATGTACGCTAAGAATTGGCTGCGAAGTCTTTTGAAACAGAAAGGCCAAATTCCACAAAAGGAATTGATGCCATGACTTTGCTTTTCAAAGAAATGAAACCTTGCACAATTCACACAATATAACAACTTATGGGAACGGTTTTAGACATTCAGAAGTGTGAAAAAACGTGCTAGTTTTATTCGTATTCACGTCATCCAGGTATGTCTCTGACATCATCCATCAACTTTTTTCTTTCTTCCAAGCACCACAAAAGCTTCTTCGATGCTTAGGGTTATCACCCTCTAACAGGATGGTAGTACCTGTTATCAGTTTTAAACATCGTTTCGATGGACTTTATAAGATTTCGTTAGTAGATTTCGAGAAAATCCGAGAAATTCGTGTTTATCAAATGAATGCTTTTCAGTCCAGCTCATTTGTTATTCGTAAACATCAATTCAATTGCTCTGTTGTGTTGGACTGGTTTTATTACAATTGTATTTTTTTGGTCCACTTACTTAAAAACATTTGAATTTTTTTTTGCTGTTTGAACGACGGAGGATGTCATAGAAAGTAAACGAACGTTGTTTCCTGTTTTTGAAACTTATCGTTTTTGCATTTTGCGTTTCTAGTCGTTTTTCGATATTTGGACGATGGAGAGGTTATAGCGAATAAATGGGCATTGTTTTCCGTATTTTTTGAACTTATCGTTTTTATCAATTTTAGCATTTTTTTATGTTGCGCAGTATGAACGACTTTTCAATAGTTTTTAGCATTTTCTTCCATTTCTATGCATATATTGCTGGTTTAAAGTCGGAAAGCTTATAGCAAACAGAAGTACAGTGCTGTTTGAAATAATAGCAGCCCTTATACTGTTTTCGTTAACGCATTATGTACTAGTATTCGAAGAAGCTCGGCTATTCTCTTACTAAGCTCAAGTGTCATTGTCAATGCAAGTGATTTTTAGCTGCTCTAAAAAATAGCAGCTATCACAAAAGTTTTTTCAATCAAGTTAAGTTATTCAGATACTTTTTTCATTAGGTGTATTGTTTTTATGTAGCATTCTAATGCTTGGTTGCAACCAGAAAAATATTTACATCTTGTACTGATCCTGAACGTTCGGTTGTTCAAAGCCCTACTCAATACAATCATTCGAAATATTTAATGAAGCTTGGTTTCATGGAAATAACTTTTGTATGATTAAGTGGCACATGCAGTCACCCGACCACAATCCGATCGAAAATCAGGGAAGATATATTAAAAAGGAATATTTGGAGCTACGCCGACCAATATGAAGTAACTATGGGAAATATCTGCAGTAAACGTCAGTGGAGTTATTGAACTTTTTTCAATTATAGAGGTTTTATTAACAATAAGTTCATTCGGCTCTTCGGGCCAGAAAAGCTCTCTGACCCTATGTGTAGGGTTGGGGATCGAACCCAGGTGGGCTGCGTGAAAGGCAACGACTAACCCATCACGCTATATCCGTCCCCTGGTGAGATACAGGTGTGATTCAAATTCAAGGATGAAATATAAAGTTCAAACGAAAATTAATAACCTCTAATAGAATAATGAATAATGTTTTAGTTATCAGATAACTTTGGATTATATTTTTGTTTCATGTTGCTATTATTTCGAACACTTCATTTATAAACATTAAAAAAATTAATTACTTCTTCTTACAACCTGCTATCATAATTGTATTATAAAAGTATTGATATTATGCAGGGAATAACTGTTTAAAAATTGCTGAGAAAAAATACGTATGCTAGAGTACTCTCTCGAAGAAAATCTGCGCTACTATTATATCCGGGTTCTCTAAAACTTATTGTTTTAATGGGTTGTATCCGTCTTCCATGTTCCTATCCATTTTGCGCTGTTCAAAACGATGGAAGGTATCATAACGAGCGAATATAATTCGTTCTCTGTTCTTTTCAAACTTATCGTTTTAATCGTTTTTTTAATTTTTCTCTTTTTCTGACGTGAATATGTTTTACTTTATTATGGGGGGCCTTTTAAAAATTCGCCCTGTATAAGAATGGGTGGAACATAATCGTGAATATCTCGATTTGTACTAAACACAACAACAGAATACAGGTTCAAAATTTAAATCTAAAACTCTGGAACTGAATTCTAGATCTAGATTCTGGAAGTAGATTTTTGGAACAGGATTTTGACTAGATTTTGCAACTGAATTAAACCAGATTTTTTTCTTTTAGGAAACTGCATTCAGAACCATGAATCAATTCCTGAATTCATTTCTACTATTCAGGTTCATAATTCGGAAGCTGCATGCCGGAATTGAATCCGAAGCTAGGGCTCTGGAACTAGATTTTGGAACTGAATTTCCAAATTCCTTATTTTAGACTCAGAATTCAGAATCCGTTTTGGAATTATACCTGGATTCTGAAAATAAGTTCAGTTTCAGAATTTTAGATCTAGATTTATGAACTGAATTGTAGAATTTAGTACTGAATTCAAAGTCAGTGCAAGGCTTAGAATTTAGTTCTTGAAATCAGTGCCAGTTCCTGTGTGTTCAGAATTTGGGTTCTGATGTAGATAAATAAATCGGTTTTTTTACCCATTGAAACATTTCCAAAGAATTATGCGAAGTTCTACAAAAAACAACTTATTGTTCGTATTATTTTACTCTCATTTGGTCTGAATTATTTGTGTGGTAGAAAGTGTTCGCTATGAATAAGTCATACTTTAGTATAGATGCACTGTTACGATTATGGAAGCGAAGCAGGTAAAAAACTCACATATTGAATCAATTAATAACAACGAATATTATTATTTTTAAATACGGAAGTGTGAATTAAATATATCAGTTTTATTCGTTTTCACATCCCTTAGTTATGTCTCTGATATTACCCATCCGGCTCTCTATTGTTTGGACAACGGGGAACTTATAGCGAGCAAAAGTACATTTTTTAAAGATTTTTACAACTTGTCGTTTTTATCGGTTGTAACATTTTACTTTGTCATACATATTTTTGCGTTATTTGATCGACGAGGAAAGTTATAGCGAGAGAATATGTTCCTCTCAAACTTATCGTTTTTATCGTTTTCTGCATTTTGCTCAGTTTACATGCATTTTTGAAATTTTGCATGCCGTAACGTTAATCGGATTCCAGTGCTTTTCTTCCAGTACGACCATCTTCGTTTTAATTTATTGAAATATAGCGTCTTGATAAAATGTTGCTTCACAAAGTATGCAATATGCGTTGGAAGCCGACGCTTCTATAAAACATTCTTTTACCCTCCATGATTGCCCTGAAGATGAAAAAATAATTTCTTCGAAACGTCGGCCTGTGACGCAAAATAAATATGTTGTAAGGAAACATTTGACAGAAAAGACATCTTTCTGTACATTCTAGTCTTTAGATCATTGCAGGTTTACATTTACAGTCACGGAAAAGACGTGAATAGTTGCGAACCGTGTATATTTTGGTTGAGATCAAGCATCTAGATCAAATTTCATGACCATCAACCGAGTCACGTACCCAGAGGGGGAAATAAATTCTGAAAATGAGTTTAGGATTTAAATTCATTAAATCAGATAATAAATTTCAGGTTCGGAGTTTAGAACTAACATTTAGTTCCAGAATAAAGAACTAAAATACATATCCTGATCTGTGAAGTCTTTGTACCCTCTTCGTCTCTGTTGAAATTGGATCACCATCATCCTCCCTTTGTATAAAAAATTGAAGTCTCGCTTTCTACGCATGTGGATATCGAGGTAGACACGCTTCACGATTTCAATTGGTGTGACTACCCTGAATTGAATGCTGAAATTTCACGTATAAATTGGGTTGATCTACTGACGCATGGAACATTAGATGAAGCTGTTGAAAAGTTTTACCGTAAGTTAGATTCTATTCAACATCTCTTCCTAGGCAACGACATAGACGTCACTCAAATATCAGACGACCATGGTGGAACAGTGAGCTTCGAAACCTTCGGAATTAGACGGCTAAGGCTCGAAAATGGTTTTTTCGAACAAAATGTGAAAATGATAAATTACTCGTGCGAGTTTCGGAACGTCACACAGTGGTTCGAATCAAT
Organism: Malaya genurostris; assembly: GCF_030247185.1. Classification (NCBI taxonomy): domain Eukaryota; kingdom Metazoa; phylum Arthropoda; class Insecta; order Diptera; family Culicidae; genus Malaya; species Malaya genurostris. The sequence goes on from NC_080571.1 coordinate 262,318,553, forward strand.
AAAAACGTGGACATAAATCAGTAGCTGCCAAACCGTTCTTTTAATGCATATAGTTGCTTTGAAGAAATTATTTACAAATATATACCGCGTAATTTGATCCTATCATTAATTGTTCATGGCCTACTTTGACAAAAAATGTAACCATAACTTTTTTTTCTGAAGAGATGGAAATTTTTTTTCTTCTACAAAGTTTTAGAACTATTAAAAATAATTTACTGTGTCAAATATACCAAAAGTCTAGGTCGCACCGTTTCGGATATACAAAGCGTTTTTATGGCAACCCCCTTAAAATCAGTTTTTTATTCATAAATTGTTTCGAGTTATTTTTTTATGCATACTTTGTTTGGAATAATTGTAGAATTTATAAAATCGCATACTTTTGTTGAAGATAGTGCATAGGTTTGTTCTTTCCTGGCAAAGTTATGCAACATTTTACCTTTTTTTTACCTAGGATAAAACCTTGCACCGAAGCGAAATATGCAACTTTATGCAGCTGATTTTTACAAAATTTGTAGGCAAAGATGTGCCCAATATCATAAAAAAAAATCTAAGTGGAACTCAGTGGAACTTTTTTTTAGGTCTTTTCAAAGTTAGTTTTAATTACTGAATTATGGCAACCCCCTTAAAACTAGTTTGCTAGTCATAACTTGTTTCGTGTTATTTTTTATGCATACTTCGTTTGGAATAATTGTAGAAAATATAGAATTTCATAATTTTGTAGAAGCTAATGCATAAGTTTATTCTTTTCTGGAAAATTTATGCATAATTTCACCTTTTTTTACCTAGGAAACCTTGTATCGAAGCGAAATATGCAACTTAATGCAGCAAACTTTAATAATACTTATAGGAGAACATGTAGCTTATCCAATCTATTTTCCAATGAGAATATCTTGAGTACTCTTCGTGTGACTCATTTTCACTATGGCCATGCTGAAACCATGAATGGTTAAGAAACAGAGGGCGTCACGCGTCTGCTATTTCTGTACCTCACTTTTGCAGTGAGCGTCGCCCGATCAACATCTCGTCTTAAAAATCGTGTTACTTCGCGATAACTCAATTTATTTACACGTTTAAACATGAAATCTCTTCGTAAAGGTTTGTACTTTAACAATACTTTATCATATTTTGTCTAGAAAACATTTTTCCATTTTTTAAATATGTGTTGAAGTTTTGATATTTTTCGGATTTTCAATAATTAAAACTAAATTTGAAAAGGCCTAAAATTGCATCTAGTTCCACTTAGATTTATTCTAATATTGTCATTTGTAAAAAGTAACAAAATAAAAATCGCAACAATTTGCTTAAGTTGCGTGTGCAAGCATGAACTTGTTTATGCGTGTTTACGCACGTCCAGACTGGTAGTCGGAAATAGGATAGAAATATCTTTCATATATTTGCATATGTGCGTAGCATATATAGTAAAAATCCATGGGGTATTTCTCACAAAGCCTTTTTTCAACAGCCTGTAAAATATAACAAAGATACAAAAATTCGTCCAAGGCATGAATGTACGGTTTTTTCTTAGGTTCCAAATAAGCGATTTCATAAAACAACCTTTATAGTTTATTGAATGAAAAAAGTTAACAATTAATAAACAAATAAAAAAAATCCAAACTTGGGCACGAGGAAAAACAGTCGTGAAAAAACGATGACAGATGTTTTTTGTAGACTCCTAGTACCGTCTGACCCACTGATTTCGAATATTTGTTACAAACCTATCAAAACTGGAAAGAAATTGTCACTGGAAGCAATTGATATGCTAGAACTTACAGCAGAACAAGAAATTAGCGATACGGAAAACTCGGACGATAGCGTGACTGATACTGATTGATCGAATGCAATGCGACTAAGTGACATATTGTAATGATTTATTAGGTAACATTAACTACCTAGTTGATTGATTAGGTTGTGGAATAATTTTGTAAAACTTCTTCGAAGACACGTTAGCTCTTAAAAATCAGTGAAAGTCTGTACACACTTGTGACCGTCTTTTTCCAGTTTTGGACCACTGTGCGCCCTCTGTTTCTTAACCATTCATGGTTTCAGCATGGCCATAGTGAAAATAAGTCACACGAATATTACTCAAGATATTCTCATTGGAAAATAAATTTGATAAGGTACATGTTCTCCTATAAGTATTGTAAAAGTTTGCTGCATTAAGTTGCATATTTCGCTTCGGCACAAGGTTTTCTAGGTAAGAAGTAAAATTATGCATAAATTTTCCAGAAAAGAATAAGTTTATGCATTAGCTTCTACAAAATTATGAAATTTTATATTGTCTACAATTATTCCAAACAAAGTATGCAAAAAAAAATAACTCGAAACAAGTTATGACTAGAAAACTAGTTTTAAGGGTGTTGCCATAATTCAGTAATTAAAACTAACTTTGAAAAGACCTAAAAAAAAAGTTCCACCGAGTTCCACTTAGATTTTTTTTTATGATATTGGGCACATCTTTGCCTACAAATTTTGTAAAAATCAGCTGCATAAAGTTGCATATTTCGCTTCGGTGCAAGGTTTTATCCTAGGTAAAAAAAGGTAAAATGTTGCATAACTTTGCCAGGAAAGAACAAACCTATGCACGATCTTCAACAAAAATATGCGATTTTATAAATTCTACAATTATTCCAAACAAAGTATGCATAACAAAATAACTCGAAACAATTTATGAATAAAAAACTGATTTTAAGGGGGTTGCCATAAAAACGCTTTGTATATCCGAAACGGTGCGACCTAGACTTTTGGTATATTTGACAAAGTAAATTATTTTTAATAGTTCTAAAACTTTGTAGAAGAAAAAAAATTTCTATCTCTTCAGAAAAAAAAGTTATGGTTACATTTTTTGTCAAAGTAGGCCATGAACAATTAATGATAGGATCAAATTACGCGGTATATATTTGTAAATAATTTCTTCAAAGCAACTATATGCATTAAAAGAACGGTTTGGCAGCTACTGATTTATGTCCACGTTTTTATTGATTCGAACCACTGTGCGTCAGTTCAATTCACTCAACGCATCGTGTAACGCATCTGGAAAGTAACTTCAAATCTGAATCAAAACAGTTTGGATCTTATCTGCCGAATAATACGTCTTCTCGTGGAATTCCTGAAAATGTTTTCTATGGAAATCACTCGTCTACAGCAGCTTTGGATTCAGTAAACCTATTCGTGTCATTCTTTCGAAGTGTGTATCTCACCACCTTCGTCAGAATCATACCTGAATAGCCTACCAATGTATAATCTGTATAATATACTAATCTGCTACGTGTTAAGGGATCAAAAGGGCCAGGATCGGGTGGGCAGCCACCTTCATTTGTAGAAGAATGCTCTTCTGTCTTAGCTTTACTGGCTTCACTGCCTTACAATCGTTCCATAGCTGAGTTTTATTTTCCCGCAAAGTGGAAAGAAGTAAAGCACATTAGCAACACTGATCAGCATGACTTTATCAGAAAACAATCAACAGCCGATAATATGATGAGCTACGTTTCTACACTGATTGACAAACTCGAAAAAAGAATACAAGTAGATGCGTTGTACGTCGATTTTTCGAATGCTTCCGATTGTGTTCCCCATCAGATCGCAGTAAAAAACTGAGGCATAGTGAACTGGCTGACTGATTGAATTTTTCAGTATCTCACAAATCACATGGCCTCAGTTCGCGTAGGATCTATTCTTTCTGATCCTTTCAACATTTCATCAGGTGTTTCCAGGTGGAAGCCATCTAGGACCACTATTTTTTGTACTGTTCGTCAATGACCTATGTAGAGAATTATCGTCACCTAAAGTAATGTAAACCAGGGACTTTGATTATGTGTATTGCCTCAAAAACAGTTAACGTCACTTTAGTACACAGTATTTTGGAATACGAAGTTATAATCTGGGCACCCTACCACAACGTTCACATCGATCGAATTGAATCCATGGCAAAAATCTCTTTAATTACCTGGCTAAAAACAGACGAATTTTTTTTCAGCGACTGTTTGTTTTCGACTTGCTTTCAAATAACATCGATTGCCCAACGCTTTTGGAGAGACTGCATTTCAATATTCCTGGAAGATCTTTTTCGACGATCAGTCCATCGCACGCAGTATGGTCCAAATAACCCTATAGATGTTTGTTGTCATCGCTTCAATTGTGTTTATCATTCATTCCATTTTACAATGCACAAAGACGCATTTAAAATTTAAATATTTATGTTAGGCTAATGACAATGATTAGGTAGTAATAGTATGTGCAATAATTTTATTTTAATCGCATATCGAACTATTGAGTTTTGTTCCAGAATTCAAAAGTTGAAATCATAAATCAGAGCAGTGTTGGTGATTGCCGAAAATTTGACAGAAGCTGCTATATAGCTTTCTATATTGTATACAACATTTTCAATCCGGTAGAAGATTTAGGATTCAGTTCCAGAGTCATAGTTTCAATTTCGGAACCTGTAATTTGAATCTGAATTCTTGAGTTCCCTAATCTAGATTTAGTGTTTAGAAGCTGAATGCAATTAGTAATAATCTGTTGTTGCTGCAGCTACCGGTTGAAGGCAACAGCTCGACACGATGTCCGAAAAGCGAATGAAAGTGTCACCTGAGCAGAAGATGCTTAACACCAATCCGAAAGTTTGTCTTTCCTGCTGTTGGTGGAAGGTCCTCACCACGACGTCGATCTTCGCCCATGGTTTAGTTTTTATACTTGTCCAGCTTAACATCGGGACTGACATATGCCGGATTACTTCAAAACCGTCATCGTGGGTACAAGAAAGGCAAGCAAACGTAATGGGTTTCCCTAATTGTTTCCAAACATTCAATCATAAATTGCTGATCATATTTCTGATGACATGAAGAAAAAAATGTGTTGTCACGTTTAGTACAACTCGAGATATTCACGATTAAGTTCTACCCATTCTTCCACAGGGCGAATTTTGAAAAGGCGCCCCATAGTAAAGTAAGTTGTATTCACGACGAAAATTGAAATTTACTCTCGTTCCGACTTCAGTTCATTGTCGGGTAATCATTCTGTTCTTTGACGTATAACACAAGATCTAGGATTCATTACCTGTAACCAACCGAACATGCATCAAAATAGCCAAACATACTTCCGAAGGGCGCTCGCGTTCGTTTTTTAAGTCCTGAAAAAGCATGTCTGGCACCCAGTAGCAGGATATCTATGCAATCTGCAGAATCTATGACGTGTGTGCTCAGTACTAATCTTTCTGGCACCTGTTAGGTCACTTCGTACCTTCGCTTTCCAGTATTCCAGTACCATTTTATGAATTTTGACACTGTTCAATGTAACCGCATCATAGGGATTTAACGCCTGTGGAGCTTCGACCACCAAGAAATTCGAGAATCATAAAATTTATCAAACTTTTCTTCGGTTTTTTCGTCGATTTGTTGTTTTTTTTTTTTAATTTTCATTATCGAGAAGTTTTTGAATAAAATACACAGAATTGTTAATATCTCCAGTCTAGAAATTTGGGACATTTCGATGCGAACACTAACCGGCAACAAGATCTAAAATCAACCGTTCCCTACTCAGCTCACAACTCAGTCTCGAACACGAAGAGTGGTACATTGTGTATATATTTATATGTTAGGGGCATACTAGTGTAATTGATTCCGATGTCCAGCGAACAGAAAAAAGCAAAAGCAACGTTTTTGATCCACGCTCCTGTTGTACCCTCTCGAGCCGAAAACTGTTTCAGGCTAGGTTCACAATCGGCTGCCGATCTTGATAAAAATGGACACTTTTTGTGGTAATTATCAAAATACAAGATAACATTGATTGGAACTGTATATATGCCAACATGACTCATACATTAAACCTCCCAAAAAAAACGGTAGATCTTACGAAGAGCTCGAAGCTATAGATTATACGAACTTTAAGCAAACTTTTAACGAACCCATGGTCTGGATAATTTGAAACACGATTTAGCAACCACTTCTTCTCCACACTGAACAAACTACAACCAATCTATTCGATTTCAATGGAAAGCCACCAAAAGTAATGGCTGTGAATGGTGGAACATTTCTCTGTTAACTGAAAACCATAGACAAACTCAATGTACACGATTAAAAAGCTGAACAGCAGCAGACAGCAAGTAAAAAAAAAGATCTGTTCTGAATTCGGCAAATGAAACTATTAAACAAAAGAGAAACCCATGCATAGCTATCTACGTGAATGTATGTAAAATTGTAAATACAAGTGTCAGTGTAGAAAATGAAAACCGATTGAACAAAATTAAAAATATGCGACGTTATCCTGGCCGAAATGTTTCATCAGTGGAAAAACAAAAAGGAAACAGATTATAAAACAGAACGCACCGGTTCGATTGAACATTAGTCACAGATGACGACGGTGATGATACCATAGGTGTAATTCATAGGGAAAACGTAAAAACCAAACACAAACAACACCCACACTTACACACATACACACACAGTCAAACACAAACACTCGGTTTAATAAAAATATATTTGGATTAAAAATAAATCAGTTGTGTTTTTCTTTCCCATCGAATAGTCCGCTTCCTCCCTGTTCGACCACAAATCGACATCGTGGGGTTTCTGTTGATTTTTAGTTTACACTCTGCCAACAGGATAAGCTTCACCGGTATTAAATATTTATTTTCTGCAGTTTTCCCTGGTCAAGGTGTTCGCCAGTGAGCCCGAGGATACCCACCGGTCCGGATAGCACAGGTGAGTGCAGTAAATCGGAACAGCACACTCTCCCACACGTATTTGTAGTAAACATTATCACTGCTGTGCTGCCGCGAGTGTCTGATCCTGGGAGGTGTGATAATGAGAAAAGGAAACTTGTATGAGGACCAACACATTCAACTGGATAATAAATTATGTCATTTTGACTGTTTGCAACACTTTGTCGTCCGAGATGAAAGCTTGTGGTTACTCACTTTTCGGGTCAGTTAAATTGGCAGCTTTGCCCTATATGAAAACACAGCACAAAATTATGAAATTCACACGTGACGCAAATCCATATATGACTCAAATTAACAGAACGTAATTCGTAAAAATTACTGCATTTTTCAAGAATAGTTCAAATAACAATAATTCAAACATACCCAGCCTTCCAAGCAGGTGTCTAAATTTACATGTTTCAACACTTTTCAACACTTTCAAAACCGAGTAAGCATGTAAAAACTGCTCGAAACTGAAATTAAATTGATACACACATAAAACATAATTAAATTTACACGACTTGTGAATCAATAGTAGGGTAACGGCTCCCTATTTCATCTCATTTGTTTTGACGTTACCTCATAAACCAGATTTAGCCGCAAAAATTACCATAATTATATCATATTTCTGCATTGCACCACATTGGGAATTGATTCACATACGCTCACTACTCTGGTCCTGTTTTCATCTCAATGTATTTTTACTCATCCTATCGTTGGTCCTTTATTCATCCTATAAATAAGTAATGGTGACAGCAATCGAAACAAAATATTGCACTATTACACTCTCAGGTTCAAAATATGATAATTTTTCTTAAAAAGCCTATTGCCAACATAATAAGGCAACACACGATAGTTTTAGAACCACTTGTGAATCATTTCGACGTATACAAATTTTTGGATCGTTTTCGTTACCTTTCGTTCTAAATTAAAAATTTTGCTGTAAAGTTCATTTGGTAAATTAAAAAAAAAAAACAAAAAAACAAATTGTTACTACTTAAGCATTAGCCCTTCTAAAAACAAAATGCAGGGCCAGTAATGCCATCTATACAGATTTATCTGTATTGTATAAATTTTTGCGTTAGCATACTGATTTACACCAGAGTACAGATTTTATACAGATTTCTTACAGTTCGATTACAGTGATTGATTAGAAGTTTATTAAACAACGGACAAATCACATGTTAAAATGGAAACCTTTTGTGCAGATATTTGATGATGAACAGTGACAAACATGTATACCTTATGATCAAAAAAGAACCGGATTTTTCATTTTAAAATTCCTGCGCTTGTTCAATCGGTAAACTTTTATTCTCTCAACGTTGACAACACTTTTATACACATTCTGTCAAATTTTGACGCATATCGTACGATTAGTTTTTGTTTGGCGTCTATACAAAGAAGTTTGAAAATTTTCGTGTGGCGATTTTTATAATGGATGAAAATTTAGAACAACGGCTCGCCTTCGAAGCACCATTTGGTCGATTGTTGTGCGGTTTCGACGTCATATTCATAGATCCACACCTCATCACCAGTTATGATGCATTCGATGAATGTGGGGTCGTTGGAAATCATCTCTTTGGCCACATCAACACGACGCTGTTTTTGAATGAAATTCAGCTTTTTTGGTACCAGCCCAGAAGCGACGCGTTTCAAACCCAAAACATCAGTTAAAATGTGTTCGGCTGATCCATAAGAGATGCTCAACAACACAGTAATATCTCTAATCGGTACAGAACGATTTTGCAACACGCACAGATAAAAATATTTTGTGAATTTACATTCATTTTCATACACATATTTGGAGCAGATAATTAAACACAAAATTACTTTACAATTCTGTACGTTTCAATACAATTTAATCGCAAAATAAGCGTTAATTGAAGGATACAGTTATATTCATTGAAAATTCAATGTAATTCAATTTAGTTTTGCATCTATGAAGGTTTTCAATCAAAATTTCGACTCAACCCATGTCTATTCCATGTTACTCTTGATTTACATTTCGTGTAAATTTCATTATTTCTTTCTGTGCGATTTGCTTCGCCGATTCAATGTTTTCTTCAATAACAGATGTTGTTGGGCGGCCAGGGATCTCATCATGATCCAAGCTTGTACGACCACCTTTGAAGCGTTTATACCACTCGTATGCCTCCTAGACACGATTCACCAAACGCCTTTTCTAACATTTCCACCGTTTCGGAACACTTAAATCCATTTGCAACACAAAATTTGATGCACGCACGTTGTTCTAAATTTTCATCCATTATAAAAATCGCCAAACGAAAATTGTTCAACTTCTTTGTATAGACGCCAAACAAAAACTAATCATACGATATGCGTCAAAATTTAACAGAATGTGTATAAAAGTGTTGCCAACGTTGAGAGAATACAAGTTTACCGATTGGACAAGCGCGGGAATTTTAAAATGAAAATTCCGGTTCTTTTTTTATCATAAGGTATTAATATTTTGAACCAATTTGAACTGATGCACAACCGATGAAACACACACACACACTTAACAGCGTTATGTTGACATGAAACCAGTGCTACCAGATTGGCCACAATGGTTATTTCATTAGTATTTGACGCGCCCTTTCTGGTAATATTCGAAACCGTGACAGTTTTATTGAAATATAAAATTCGAAATAATATAATTCAACTAATGTCATGGAAATAAAATACTTGTTGAAGATAATTTGAAGAAGAAACAATTTTTTTTTGTAATATTATGAGAAAACTTGGCAACTTTGCGAAACTAAATGAGATGAAAACAAAGCGCAATCAAGTAAACTAAGTGAAAAACTTTCATCTCATATTTCTGAAGACTTTTATTGTTTGTCGGGTAATTTTGGAAGTTTTCAATCGTTAATTAAACAAGTGGCAATTGAACATTACTAATTATGAAGTCATCCAGCAGTGACCAAGTTTTGAGACGAATCGATTAGTAGATACACCCAAACCTCCATTTACGTAATAATCGGGACTTCGTAAATCGAGTTATGACGTAAAAAAAAGTTTACGATATTTGGAATTTTCAACGTAAAAATTTTTTACGTTATTTGGAAATTCCAACGTGAAAACAGTTTTTCCTACGTATGTATATTATTGGATATAATAATAATGGATTTATCATTATTGTTGTTGGAAAACGATGTTTGAGGTGGTTCTGAATTCCAAGATGGCGACTTCCGGTTTGTTGGTATTTCTTGAAAACCTTTACAATATGGGTATTTTCGGAACGGGTTTGATGTGTAGATGTCGGAAAAATATCTTGGAATTCACGACTACCTCAAACATCGTTTTCCAGCATGTACTCATCAAACTCGTTCCGAAAATACCCAGATTGTAGTACTTTCCATGGAATGTAAATGAGCCGAAAATGATTTTCCTTGTATGTAAAAACCTCTTTTCACGAAGTAGATTCGTAAGAAAAGTTAACGTTATTTGGGACTTTGTTCGTAAAAAAAAAGATTACGTTATTTGGGATATTGTTCGTAAAATGAATTACGTAAAAAGAGGTAACGTAAAAAAAGTTTACGTAAACGGAGGAATGGGTGTATTCAGAAACTAGACGAACTGTAAATCTTGAGATAAAAATGTGTCCTAAATTGAAAAGTGAGTTTTTTTTTCAATGAAAAAACGATCACCTAGCGGTTTATGTTGAACTGCTAGATTACATAACAGTTCAACATAAACTGTTATGTACTGACGAGTCGAAGACGAAACATAAAGTATAGAAGAATTTAAAACCATTTTTTTTTCAATGGGAAAGTGTAACAATAGCTTAAATAATCATTTTTAAACATTTCACAGTTTGGTTCAGGTACATTGTAAGATATTATTTATGTTTAAAATAATGAGATAAAGGATGAAATGGAAATAGGAGCTCAGTGTCGTACAACGCGGATTCATACACTCTTCAGCAAACTTGCTATAGTTACTTAGACCCACAATTTAGAGTCATTTGGCAAACAATTAGTTGAGAACTGCTCCTCCAGGGGCGCTTCGAAAAATACATGAAAAAAGTCATTTGTTTACAATAGACGAAACGAATCGAGTTTCAAGTATCTCGTAAATTATAGTGTTTTGGTGAATGCGGGAATTCAAAGTTTGTTAAACGGAAAATATTTTAGCTCAGAATCACTCCATCAGATGTAATTAGAGTGCTTCAATACACATTTTAATAATCAGAATTATGCTCTTATCAATAAACTGAAAGATATAGAGCGGTTTTGTTTGTTGGGAAGTTGATAGAAATGTTAGGGTCTACATTATCACAACCATGTTAGCTGAGAATTCGTTCACCGAATGGCGCTAGTGGGTTTCCAATTTTACGATGGAAAGTTTATTATGTGATATCTCTAAAACCTAGCGATATATTATGTCGGAGTTTACGGAAAGAATATTTTGGAGTTCAAAACAGTTTAAATAGTAGTAAAATTTTATTTCACTTGGTAGCGCTGGTTCTTGTTCTATGTTGAAAATTCCTGTTAATCAAGATCGTGTTGATTTATAAAGGAGGTGTTTCAGAGTTCCAAAACTTGTTGGATGTTTGAAAAAACCGCTGTCACTTTCTCACTTCGGTCTTAAGAAACAATATCCCAAGAAAAATAAAACAAAAAATGCGCGATACTTCAGCGCATTTTTCGTTTTTAGGGTTGCAGTTACCCTAAATACAGGGTCCGCCATCTATCTTTTTTTTTGAACTAGCGATTATTTCGACATTGGTAACTTTGATGTCACTTCTGGTTTGACAGAAACTTAGTTTTATCCTTCCGCTGGACGAAAATGGTTGTATATACGCTTGAGGAACGCGTGAAAATAGTGCAGTTTTACTTTGAAAATCATGGTAATGTTGCGGAATGTATGCGAAAATTACGTATGAAAATGGGAAGAAAAAAGACGCCGTCAGCTTCGTATGTGCGTTTTCTTTTGAAAAAATTGAGAGAAACTGGCGCTATTATTGACAAATCAACGCGTGATAAGAAAAAAACAGTGCGCACAATCGAGAATATCGCTGCTGTTGCCGAGAGTGTGCGTGAGACGCCAGGAACATCAGTGAAGCGTCGATCTCAACAATTGAACATTTCGGAGACATCGCTGAGGTATGACACCGTACAAAGTTCAATTGGTTCAGGAGTTGAAGCCACGGAACCATCCGATGCGTTATCACTTTGCCAACTGGACTTGCGATCAGCTTGAAGAAGACGCCGATTTTTGCCAAAAAAACATCTTCTCGGATGAGACACATTTTCATCTCGGCGGGTATTTTATTAAGCAAAATTGTCGCATCTGGGGGACGGAAAACCCGCACGTTATCATGGAGAAGCCGATGCATCCTCAGAGAGTGACGGCAGCCGAGGCAGCCATTTGAATGAAATTATATTCCACAATTAACCGGAAGGACCGTTTGTGTTTTATTGCATGTTTAAAAAAAAAGTTACATGGCGGACCCTGTAGTTAAATATAATATTATAGTTGTTTTCTGAACAAGCTCGACGAATAGATACCGTTAAATTATGCTTGCAATAGATCGAAAATCCTAGATAGCGTGTTCCGAATTATCAACATTTTTTGAAAACTCTTATTAAATGTGTAGAACCGTACTGTCTCCGGGAAGTTTGTTGTGTTTGTTTAGACTAAAAGTGTGAAATTATTTTAATTTAAATTAGTTGAGAACTGTCTTACGAGAAGCGAACCGAATATAGCATGAAGAAATTGTATTGCTTTCAATAGCACAAAGGTAGATTACGCGTAAAGATAATACCGTTCCTAATTATATGGAAAGGTGGTGATCCTGATACCATAGAAAGCACACTAATTACATCTGATGGAGTGATTCCGTCATATACTTTTACTATATTGATAAACTTTGAGTCTTTCGAAAAGTTGATTAAAGATTTCAGAAGCTAAAATATTCGCGATATTCTATGTTCACATAGTTTTCTCTATTGTAAACATGTGAATTATTTCATGCTCTTTTCAAAGTGCACATGATGGAATAGTTCTCTACTAATTGTCTACCAAACTATTTAAGCCGGTGGGTCTGAGTAACTAAAAGTTTGCCGAAGACTGTATGGTGCCAATCAATAAAAAATAACAAGCGTCTCCATCAAATTATCATCAGATGGAGAAGCATGGTATTTAGTTCAAAGTCATACATCAGCGCTTCTTAGCGCTCTGCAACGCCTATAACTTACTGAAAAGTAACGCATGTAACGTTTCATAACGCCCATGATTCACAAAAAATAACGCCTTAACTTACAAAACAGAAACGCATGTAACGCTTCGTAACGCATTTAATTTACACAAAAGTAATACTGTTTAGCGCTCGGCAACGCCTATAACTTAAGAGTAACGCTTTATAGCGTCTATGATTCACAAATAATACCGCACGTAACACCTACAATAAACAAAAAATAACACATGTAACGCGTCGTGAGGTCTATAATTTAAAAAAAACGCATGTAACGTTTCGTAATGCTTATAACATACAAAAAAAGTAACGCATCATAATGCCTATAACTTACAAAAAAGTAACGCATGTACCACTTCGTAAAGCCTATAACTTACAAAAAAGTAACGCATATAACACTTTGCAACGCCAATTATACAAAAATGGTAACACATGTAATGATTCGTAACACGTAACGCCTATAACTAACATAAAAGTAACGCATGTAATGTTTCATAATGCGTATAACATACAAAAAAGTAACGCTTCGTAATGCCTATAACTTACAAAAAAGTAACGCATGTAACACTTCGTAACGCCTAAAATTTATTAAAAAAATATAACATGTAATAAAACGCCTATAACACACGAAAAAGTAACACTTCCTAACGATCTGTAATGCTTATAACTTACTTAAAAATAACGCTTTGTAACGCCAATGATTCACAAAATATAACGCTTATAACGCTTCGTGACGCCTATGATACACAAAAGAGTAATGCATGTAACGCCTATGATTCACGAAAAAGTGACGCATGTAACGCTTCATAGTGTCTATAACTTACAAAAGAGTAACGCATATAACGTTTCGTAATGCTTATAATTTACAAAAAAGTAACGATTCGTAACGCTTATAATTTACGAAAAAATAACGCATCGTAATGACTATAACTTACAAAAAAGTAACGCATGTAACACTTCGTAACGCCAATAATACAAAAAAGTAACGCGTTTAAACCTCGTAACGCGTATAACTTACAAAAAAGTTACCCATGTTACGCTTCTTGAACTTGACTTACAAAAAATAACGCATATAATGTTTCGTAATGCTTACAACACACAAAAAAGTAACACTTCGTAACGTCCATAACTTACAAAAAAGTAAAACATGTAATGTAAAGCCTATACTACACGAAAAAGTAACACTTCCTAATGACCTGTAACGCCTATAACTTACTTAAAAGTAACGCTTTGTAACGCCTATGATACTCGAAAGACTAAAGTATGTAACGCCTATGATTCACGAAAAAGAGACGCATGTAACGCTTCATAGTGTCTATAACTTGCATATAACGTTTCGTAATGTTTAAAACTACAAAAAGTAACGCCTATAACTTACAAAAAAATAACGCTCCATAACACCAATAACTTACAAAAAAGAAACGTATGTAATGTTTCGTTATGCCTATAACTAACTTAAAAGTAACGCATGTAACACTTCGTAACGTCTACAACTTACAAAAAAGTAAAACATGGAATGTAAAGCCTATAATACACGAAAAAGTAACACTTCCAAACGACCTGTAACGCCTATAACTTATTTAAAAGTAACGCTTTGTAACGCCTATAATACACAAAAGAGTAACGCATGTAACGCCTATGATTCACGAAAAAGACACGCATGTAACGCTTCATAATGTCTATAACTTGTAAAAGAGTAACGCATATAACGTTTCGTAATGCTTATAACTACAAAAAGTAACGCCTATAACTTACAAAAAGTAACGCTCCATAATACCTATAACTTACAAAAAAGTAACACATGTAATGTTTCGTAATGCTGATAACATACAGAAAAGTAACGCTTCGTAACGTCTATAATTAACAAAAAAGTAAAACATGTAATGTAACGCCTGTAATACACGAGAAAGAAACGCTTCTTAACGATCTGTAATGCCTATAACTTACTTAAAAGTAACGCTTTGTAACGCTTATGATTCACAAAAAATAACGCTTGTAACGCTTCGTGACGCCTATGATACACAAACGAGTAATACATGTAACGCCTATGATTCACGAAAAAGTGACGCATTTAACGCTTCATAGGGTCTATTACTACCAAAAGAGTAACGCATATAACGTTTCGTAATGCTAATAATTTACAAAAAAGTAACACTTCGTAACGTCTATAACTTACAAAAAAGTAACGCATGTAACACTTCGTATTGCCAATAATGCAAAAAAGTAACGCCTCGTAACGCCTCGTAACGCCTCGTAACGCCTTCGTGATGTCTATAACTTACAAAAAATAACGCAGATAATGTTTCGTAATGCTTATAACATACAAAAAAGGAACGCTTCGTAATGCCTATAACTTACTAAAAAGTAACGCATGTAACACTTCGTAACGTCTATAACTTACAAAAAAGTGAAACATGTAATGTAAAGCCTATAATACACGAAAAAGTAACACTTCCTAACGACCTGTAACGCCTATAGCTTACTTAAAAGTAACGCTTTGTAACGCCTATGAAACACAACAGAGTAACGCATGTAACGCCTTCGATTCACGAAAAAGTGACGCATGTGTCTATAGATTGCAGAAGAGTAACGCATATAACGTTTCGTAATGCTTATAACTACAAAAAGTAACGCCTATAACTTACAAAGAAGTAACGCTCCATAACACCTATAACTTTCAAAAAAGCAACGCATGTAATGTTTCGTAATGCTGATAACATACAGAAAAGTAACGCTTCGTAACGTCTATAATATACAAAAAAGTAAAACATGTAATGTAACGCCTATAACACACGAAAAAGTAACACTTCCTAACAATCTGTAACGCCTACAACTTTCTTAAAAATAACGCTTTGTATCGCCTATGATTCACCAAAAATAACGCTTGTAACGCTTCGTGACGCCTATGATACACAAAAGAGTAACGCATGTAATGCCTATGATTCACGAAAAAGAGACGCATGTAACGCTTCACAGTGTCTATAACTTTCAAAAAAGTAACGCATATAACGTTTCGTAATGCATATAAATTACAAAAAAGTAACGCCTCGTAACGCCTATAACTTACAAAAGAGTAACGCATGTAATGTTTCGCAATGCTTATAACATACAAAAAAGTAACGCGTGTAACGCCTCGTAACGCCTATAACTTACAAAAAAGTAACGCATGTAATGTTTCGTAACGCCTATAACATCATTATAAGTAACGCGTCGTAAATCGTTAACCATAATAACGGGTGACGTAATTTTGTCTAAGTAGCTGCAAACAGTTTCGACACTAAACCGATAGATGAGATAGAAATACAGCGATAGATTGTAATTCCCGAGATGGAATTATTCAGCCAAACGTTCACTGCACGGAACGACCGAAATCAGCATTTTCGCGAAAAATTTAGTTGATTTGCTGATTTTAGTTAGTTATTTTTTGAGACAACTAAAAAAATCTTACTTTTGCTGATTTAGATTTTTTATTCTCATTCCCTTAATAATAATAAAATATTTGTTGAAATGACTATTTTTTTTAGTTGAATTCACAAATTAAACGTACTGTCATTTCTTAGCTAAGGCACACTTCATATCCAGTCAACTAATTTTTTAGTTGAATTAAAGAAATATAATGTTGTTTTCAACCAATATGAATGGTTGAATTGGCTTCTGCAATCTGCAGCTATATGGCGCCCTGTCACCGAAACGGTAACACCTTAATGACTACTAGCCACTAGATGGCACACTACTGCCGAAAAAAATTCAGACGCGGTTGTCTTTTCTATATTGGCAGGTATAAATACGATGTTGTGTTGGAGAAAAAGACATAAACGAAACGTAAACATCTTTTTGAATTTTTTTTCTTCTAAATCACTGTTTCTTCATTCTCACTGAAAACTTTGAGCACTCGGAAAACAAAAACCGAATACAAATAGTACACCGGACGGCGCAGCTCGGAAGGTTTGAAGATACAAAAAACCTTCATCACAATTAGAGTGAAACATTCGAAATTCACATCACTGTTCCGCGTAAAAACATTATTACGCACAATCGCTTCAAGTGCGCACAAATTCTGAATAAATACACTTTCCACTAACAGTTTACGTAACACATGCGAAAAACATCTAAACAATTTGCGAGCAGTTTCAACAAGACTGTCCCTTTTAGCTTTTTAATGGATTGTTTTGCTTTGACACTGCTGTCCTTCAGTAATGACGGTGATAGATAAATAGAATCAAAGTTTCTGATTTTAATAACGAAATTAGTTGTCAATGAGAATTTCGTGTTGGATTGAAATATTGCTGGTTTGTGTCCAGAATATTCGCCAACTAAACACATTCTCTAAAAATAAGAGTTTTTTTCAGCACAGTAAATTCTACATTTTAACTAATTTTATAGTTATTTTGGAAATTTTGTTGTTAGAATCAACTAATTCAAAAACAGTAATACGAATTAGGCGCAGAGCTAATTTCGGTCGTTCCGTGTGGGAATTTAGAGCAAGCATTTTAGAACCATAAGTGTAGAAGAGGATCATAAAAAGAGAGATCGCCAAGCTTTGCATGTTTAACGCGCTTGTACTTTTGTTATTTTTAATGAATAGTAACATTTTATGGACGGATAATTTCGACCAATTTATGCTTTTTGTTTTCTCATTTAAGCTGAATCCTGTTTCGGAAGCCCTGTTCGAGGTAGGATCGGCTAACTGACTCACGTAAGCTTTTTTTTTCTTGGATGCCATTGTTTGGCTGCGGCATTTGATTACGAGGCTGACGCACACCTGATTGCAGTTGCTCTTTTTTATGGTTTCGAAAACGCATCATTTGTCTTCCAATCGACAGTTGGCACGAATAAGTTCATTTGTGTCTTGGAGACGTGATGAAATTTATCACAATAGTTTCCTTAAGGCGAGAAAGTTCGAATATATAAACACTTACAATTACAATAGCTCTCCGCACCGATGCCATGCTTGTCTAGCCCCAATATTCGTTTATTTGATTGATTGTTTATTAAGTTTGATTATAAGCTGGATACAGTTGTATGAAATAAATTATTCATAGGTACAATACTCAAAACAATCGATAGTAGATAACATTAAAGTTTGATCGTGTTCCGTGCACATTGATTAATCGATGTACCACAGTTAACGTGAAACAAAACCAGTGTCGTATCGAGGAAAATTTGCACCCGGGACAAAATATGTGTAGCGAGCAAAACAAAAATACCATATCAAAACCCAACTTCAAACCAGAATCTTTAAGTAACAAATAACTATTCATTACTGTCGTAATTAACAGATAAAACAGCGTCCTAGAATTGTCATATACAAACTAATAATTAATAAACTAATATAGTAGTAATATCTTATTTTAATTTCAATGCTTATTTAAGCATTACTTTATTATTTTAATACGGATTTGCAGTTCAATACATAGGACGTTGGTCTCACAAGCCAGTTGTCGTATGTTCGAGCCCTGACCTGGAAGGATTCATAGTGTCAGTAGGATCGTAGTACTAGCCATGCAATGATTCTGTACGCAATAAATCGGCTGCGAAATCTGTTGAAACAGAAAGGCCAAATTCCATAAATGCCATGTAATACCAAGATTTTGGTGTGCCAAAAAATGCTTCAATGTGGTATAATTGAGTTTTAGCGAAAATTCCGGTTCCTGAATCACAAGGAGATTGAAAATTTTTTAAACAGTCAAACAAACGACGACTTAGAAAAGTCACAAAATTTTACAATCTGATCTTGAATCTCTTTCAAAATTCTAGTTGTAGGATGATGGGTGTTAAAAATCCCAACCTCCATATGGTTGATGACGCAAAAACAGGAACGGTATCATTAAGGTTTGTATGAACATTATTCCGATTTGTTCGTTGGGTTAGTTGATGATCAAAGTCATTTACGGGTTAATAAATATGATAAGCTCAAAAATGCCCAGATGAGTCACGATAATATTTTCGAAATTTTCTTTGGGCTAACCTCAAATATAATTCAAATACATTTCAAATTTAGTTACTGTATTCCACTTTTAAAATTTTCTGTGCTATTGTTTTGGTGTTTAATATATTTCAATTAAATATTACTATGCTCATGTGAATAAAATTTTTTAACTATTCTGTTTAGCTGTTTCAGTTCCTAATTCAGTAGATTCAATATGGCATCATATTAAATCAATTAAATTTGATTTTTTTATGTAAGTGATTGAAAATCCAATGAACAAAAGTTCCAGATTGGTTCATCGCAAAATAATTCATCACATCACAACTCATTGCGAACTGATTATTCACTCACTGTAAGATTTTTTTTCGTAATAATTCATTATTCTTTAGAATTAATCGTTTTTTTGTAACTGCCTGTTGTTACGTTGAGCTCAAAGTGGCTCTATGTCTTAACAAAACTAAAACAAATCATTATAGGTCTATTGTAGTCATCTCTGTCATCTCATTAGTAGAGACGCCATGCTATTTTGCCTATTACTCGACTTCCAATCAACGAATTGTGATAAATAATCGAGTACAATACCTTAGCTTCGGCTCTAAGAAGCAATACCGTAGGAAAAATAGGTTGAAAAATGTGTAATAGTGCTGTTATACAGACGCGAAAACTCGAAACGAATGCATCTAATTTCATCTTACTCCTAAAGTCCATCTAGATGACTACTGAAGCTGAGATGAATGAGGATGTCGTTACCCTATAGGGTGTATTTTATCTTTGTACCGTTACCCTATAGGGTGCTTCTGTTGTCACATCTTCCGATAAGGATACTTGTCATTCTGGTCGTGCAACTGTTAAAGTCAATTCTTTTTTTTTTGTACAGTAATTTTTGATAATTCATCACAAAAAAACGCTTCCGAATTGCGAAAATCTATATCTAGAACAATAGTTCAATTCGTGAAACACACAGACAATTGAGAAAAAAAGTGAAATTTATGAAAAAAACAAGATTGCCGCACGGAACGACCGAAATCAGCATTTTCGCGAAAAATTTAGTTGATTTGCTGATTTTAGTTAGTTATTTTTTGAGACAACTAAAAAAATCTTACTTTTGCTGATTTAGATTTTTTATTCTCATTCCCTTAATAATAATAAAATATTTGTTGAAATGACTATTTTTTTTAGTTGAATTCACAAATTAAACGTACTGTCATTTCTTAGCTAAGGCACACTTCATATCCAGTCAACTAATTTTTTAGTTGAATTAAAGAAATATAATGTTGTTTTCAACCAATATGAATGGTTGAATTGGCTTCTGCAATCTGCAGCTATATGGCGCCCTGTCACCGAAACGGTAACACCTTAATGACTACTAGCCACTAGATGGCACACTACTGCCGAAAAAAATTCAGACGCGGTTGTCTTTTCTATATTGGCAGGTATAAATACGATGTTGTGTTGGAGAAAAAGACATAAACGAAACGTAAACATCTTTTTGAATTTTTTTTCTTCTAAATCACTGTTTCTTCATTCTCACTGAAAACTTTGAGCACTCGGAAAACAAAAACCGAATACAAATAGTACACCGGACGGCGCAGCTCGGAAGGTTTGAAGATACAAAAAACCTTCATCACAATTAGAGTGAAACATTCGAAATTCACATCACTGTTCCGCGTAAAAACATTATTACGCACAATCGCTTCAAGTGCGCACAAATTCTGAATAAATACACTTTCCACTAACAGTTTACGTAACACATGCGAAAAACATCTAAACAATTTGCGAGCAGTTTCAACAAGACTGTCCCTTTTAGCTTTTTAATGGATTGTTTTGCTTTGACACTGCTGTCCTTCAGTAATGACGGTGATAGATAAATAGAATCAAAGTTTCTGATTTTAATAACGAAATTAGTTGTCAATGAGAATTTCGTGTTGGATTGAAATATTGCTGGTTTGTGTCCAGAATATTCGCCAACTAAACACATTCTCTAAAAATAAGAGTTTTTTTCAGCACAGTAAATTCTACATTTTAACTAATTTTATAGTTATTTTGGAAATTTTGTTGTTAGAATCAACTAATTCAAAAACAGTAATACGAATTAGGCGCAGAGCTAATTTCGGTCGTTCCGTGTGGGCATTAAAGAGCAAGACACATTGCTAGAGTATAAATAATGTAAACAATGAGTGCGTAAAAACTAACTTTTGCGCCTTTTTCCCGATTTTAATCGATATTTCTTCCATGTGGTTGAAAAATAAACCAATCAGCTCATTCCGCTTGAAATTGCAATTCAAGAAAAGCGAAAATCTTAATCTAAAACTCTTCCATTTTTCTGAAAACTGCTCGAGAGAAATTATTTCAGTTTCAGCTTTTTTACATTTGATCAGCAACGAACACATTCCAATTCCTATATGGATATCTCTTGCAGAAATTTTTGCGAAATGAAGATTTACGTACCTTCTATTAGTGATCCCGCAAAATAGGAACCTTTAATTTAACACGCGAAAGGCAATGAATATGGAAGGTTGTCGTAAAACTATTTATTTTTCTGGAAAACTGCTTTTTAACAGAAAATATTTAGTTGTTTATGCGATCTAATACAAATGCATTGAAGCTGTGTAGCTAACTTTTTTATTAGGGAATTTCAAATCTACATTCATAAATTGTAAGTCATTTTCCATCAAACAATATCAAAACTGATATTTCATCCAAAAAACCCGGTTTTTCCGAAGCTTTGTATAATTGAAACGACATGAACATAACTGTCGCAAATGACAAGTGTTGAGTATTAAACGTTTCTGGTGAATTGAAGAGGATTACTGTATTACGTTTTGCCGACTGACAATATTCGAAAACAGTAATTTCTGGTTGTGATAAAATCAACGGATATGTTAGTAAATCAATGATGTTTCAGTTGAAACAACCAGAGCGTGAAACAACAATTGCAAATTTGAAATTTTGCGATCTGATGGCTCTCCGTGTATAATTAAATGCTTGTGCACCTTCTGGTAAGCACGTGTTAACCCAGATGATGACATTGCAGCGGTTAAATAAAACCAAAAAATCAATTTACATTTTTATTCGGTGCAAATAATTTCATCCTGGATGACATGGCATGTCGCAAAGGTCTCTGAATATTGGTTACCGATAGATTGGAACTTCGTGAAAAAAACACGAACAAAATGATGCAACATTTGTTTACAGCAACTCGATACCATCGTGGGCTGTTGTAATGTGCGCGTCGGAAGGGTTCAAGTTCTTGGAAAAGATGAAATATGAAAATTTATCATGTTTTAGCACAATAAAAACGGATGAGAGGCTGAGATAGAAAACAACAGCAAAGTCTTAGATTGTGTTAATCAAGATTAGAATAATCACCATTTATTATTCAATCAAAAATTAAAATATCCACAGCTTGTCGAATAGCTTTTTCGGAAGAGTAGCTGCCCCCTTACTTTTACCATTCGTGCTTCATTTAACTTAATTTGAAACATTAACAACAAGATAAGGTCAAATTCCAACATTTCAGAGCAGCAAGATGAGTAACTTTTGTTGTCGTATTGAAAATTCAAATCTCTAACTTGGCCTGTATTGCAGTTTCCTCATACTCTATTCATAACGTTGTTTCTGTGCGATTTTTGTTCAATTATTTAACTATGCTAACAAATGGTAGTGTGTGTTATTCATACTTTTCAAAATCAACAGCATGAAAGCTGACTTCCAATTTGTTCTAATTTCTACAATGTGCATGTCATTAAAAGTTCCCGCCGGCACGTTTCCCCATTTGAAACGGAATTCATAGGAAAGCAATCGAAATTTCGTTTAAGAAAAAATCGTTTTCAATCTCTCAGGAACACGTCGACGGAAACCTTAATTGCAGCCGGTTTTTTATCAGCCTTCTAAAAGTCAGTGGAATCGAGTTCTCAATGAAACTTGATTTTTTGACTTTTTAAAGTAGCATTCACGACCGACTGAACTTATCACACATCGAGCAATCAAAAAAGAAAATCCATTCTCACATTCGAGTAGCTTCCCGGATATTTCGATCACGTCTCACGCTCTGTCACGTTTTAACGCAACAACGCATTTACCCGGCAGCTGGCTGGACCATATTCTCTAATCCGTCGAAAACTGACGTCAAGCGAATTTTTTGAATGGCTCAAATTAACGGAAAATCTGTGCTTGTCAGATATAAACGACGGTTGGAAGCGGGGGGAAATATTGGCTGTTATATAAAAAAAGAGCAAACTCATCACCGTCTGCGTCGATCAACGTCATTGAATTGCTGATTGACTTCGGATGAACTGAATTTGTTTTACAAACACCCCTTTTTCTCGAACTCGCATTATTCGTCGCACTCCTCTGGGTCGTATATTCGTAGTCACGCCACGCCACGCCACTCCACGAGGACACGATGTCTTAACAGTGTCGATACGTGACGGAGGGTTGGGGAAAGCTTCCGCGAAGTTTTCACCCGTTGCCGGCCACGGCTGCCGGCCATCAGCCGGAGTTTCGTCTTCATCGTTATCTCTGTTCGGTATTCAACACACGCCAGCCCCGGCGAACTGGAAGTGCAAAAACGGAAAATAACTTTGAAAGCACGTAACGCAGAAATTTTGAAATTGAAGCTTTAGTCTGAAACTTGTCTTGTGGCTAGAAGTGACCGACGTATTAGACGTATCTCAAGTGGTTTTTGTTTTCGTTTGAGTAATTATGAAACATGTCAGAGCATCGTGTTCCAAAATATGTTTTATCTAGCCTTAAACCATTTTGTTTTGGGGTAAGTTTTGAAACTGGGGCAGAAGTTCAGCAAATTAAACTTTCTATTGAAAGGAGAATTGTGCGTCTTATTTCAGTGACGTTAATGTTTTCATTCAAGTTTTATTACCAAAAATTTTGTTTCATGTGAACATCGTTTGCGATATACATTGTTTATTTGTTTCATAGTGCTCAAACAATTCAATGGGAAAAATATTATAAATGTTCGAGCTAAGCTCAGGAGGAGCAAATCACGCTATTAATCAGTATTGCTTCCAGACCTCGACAAATAATGAGGGTACGGTAGGTTGTTGTACCCACTCGGGAATTTCCGAGTGGATAAAATACTACTCATACAAAGAAAAAAATAAATGATTATTCAAAAGTGTTATCCCCTACCCGCCCCTTAAAAACTTCGAACTTGTCTATTGCTGCTCATCTATCTCTTTCTGATTTTTGCTGTATTCTCAGCCATAACTGAAAAATTTCAATGTTTAACCTGGTTCGATGTGCGGGGAAAGTAACTATGTAAGTTAAAATAAGCATACAAATTCCAATCGTAGTTCGTTCAAAATCAATGTTTTTACACAATTTGTGCTTTTAGTGTGGAGCAGCCGTTCCCGTTTTCGATCATTTTCAATGTTTAAATTCACTTGACGAACAATATTTTTTGTCGTTTGTGAGTAAACAATTTGTGATGAAATTGTATAATTTAAAAACTGTGACTACTCATGTATGTTCGAGTTGCCCTGATGATGAAGGGATATTCCTTCGAAACGTCGGCTAACCTAAGAATGTGCTTAGGGCACATAACCGTTTTGCCTTTCTCTATAGAAAGGTATTAGCATTGCTGGAAAAACCGACTTTCGAACGGAGCCTCGGAGACCCATAGTGTTATATACCATTCGACTCAATTCGACGAGATCGGAAAATGTCTGTGTGTGTGTATGTGTGTGTGTGCACTTTTGGAAGATATTTGAACGCGCACAATTTTCTCAGAGATGGCTGAACCGATCTTAACAAACTTGGGACTCGTTTGAAAGCTACTGTCGAGCCATTGATCAAGTTCAAAGATCAAATGACTGTGACTTTTGGTTCCGGAGATATGATTGAATAAGTGACGTAACCGACAAAAGGCGTTGTATTTTTACGCGCTCCATTTTCTCAGAGATGGCTGAATCGATTTTAACAAACTTGAGCTCGTTTGATAGCTACTGTCGGGTCATTGATCAAGTTCAAAGATCAAATGGATGTGAATTTGGTTTCGGAGATATGATTGTATAAATGACGTAACCGTCAAAACGCGTTGTATTTATTCGCGCTCAATTTTCTCAGAGATGGCTGAACCGATTTTAACAAACTTATGCTCGTTTGAAAGCTACTGTTGGGCCATTGATCAAGTTCACAGATCAAACGGCTGTGACTTTTGGTTCCTGAGATATGATTGTATAAATGACATAACCGACAAAACGCGTTATATTTCTACGCGCTCCATTTTCTCAGAGATGGCTGAATCGATTTTAACAAACTTGAGCTCGTTTGAAAGCTACTGTCGGGCCATTGATCAAGTTCAAAGATCAAATGGATGTGAATTTGGTTTCGGAGATATGATTGTATAAATGACGTAACCGACGAAACGCGTTGTATTTATTCGCGCTCAATTTTCTCAGAGATGGCTGAACCGATTTTAACAAACTTGAGCTCGTTTGAAAGCTACTGTCGGGCCATTGATCAAGTTCAAAGATCAAATGGATGTGAATTTGGTTTCGGAGATACGATTGTATAAATGACATAACCGACAAAACGCGTTATATGTCTACGCGCTTAATTTTCTCAGAGATGACTGAACCGATTTTAACTAACTTGAGCTCGTTTGAAAGCTACTGTCGGGCCATTGATCAAGTTCAAAGATCAAATGGCTGTGACTTTTCGTTCCAGAGATATGATGGTATAAGTGACGTAACCAACAAAACTAGTTGATTTTTAACGCTCTTATACATATAAGGGTGCCAAGATTTTGGGATCACCTCTAATTTCGTAAAGCGCTAGTGCTCAAAAGTTAAAGCACCTCTAAAAAAGGGCCTCATGCAATCGGAAATCGGACATGCGTAAGGGGTGCTGTCCAGCGGTTAAGCATTGAAGACTTTTCTGAACCAAAGTTTTATCACTAACACTATCTTTTCGTAGGATCTTCGTGCTATGCAAGTTTGGTGGTTGTCGTTTGGAGGAAAGTATGAAAAAACTAAAAATTTCATTTGGCAGCTTTTCGATGTAAGGTTTTGCTTCGACTAAATAGATGTTTTATCCGCCATTTCTTTGACATACTGATTATCTCAAAACAGTAACTTTATGGACATTTCAAGAAGCATAATGCATCATTGTTGTGGTATAAAATGTCTTTTGTTGTGTGTCATGCCACTGATTTGTTGTGAGACATATTTTACGGCTACTGGGGCATTATGTCTGAGGCGAGCGAAAAAAACTAAGAATGTGGCCGTTTTGGAATCAATCAGTTCTCATCATTTCTATTGGAGTCATTGAAAATTATGTTCCTCATCCGTATTGCAATGAAATACTTACATTCTCGAGGAAAATATATCAATACACTTGGAAATATCTCAATGTTTTCTTAAGGGGGGCATATTATAACACTTTACCCTAGACTACATATAACTACTCTGCGGCGACCAGCAGTCATTCGTCACTCGTTTTCATTATAGCCATCAGAAAGGATATTGCATCTCGATGCAATATCCAAAAAATCGTTACATAAATAGTGTAAGCCTTGCGTCTGCTTAGCGGTTCAAAATGAACTGTTAGGCGGAGATGGCAGTTCAATTTGAACTGTTTTAAGCACTGATGAACCGAAGGCGTAACGTGAAGAAATCTGAAATAAAATATGTGATTTTCTGTAAAAACCCAAGAAAACCCTAAATGTTTACATATAAATGGTATACAATGTTTACTTAGATACTACGCATTATTTCTACGACTAAGCTGGAATTTCATTTCATTTTTGGACATACCAAGGTCAAGATGTTCGCAATATTGAATGTAGTGGTGCATTATTCGATTGATTGGGCAATATTTTGCATAAATTTTTCTAGTGTTTCTTTCTAATAATAATTTCCTGGTTCGTAATAACGGCTAGGTATAAAAAATTTAATTGCGCTAATAAAGAAGGTGATTGAATGCGTTCAGAAATAATGTCGCTGATAAAATAAAGCATTGCAAGGTCGTGGCGTTCTTTAAGTGTTTGAATATTGATGAGCATGCAGCGTGCTTCATATGTTGGTAAAGGAAATGCTGTCCAGTTTAATTTACGAAGTGCATATAAAAGAAATTGGTTCTGAATAGGTTTCGTGAGTAATATTGTATTTATTCCATACTAGGCTCCAATATTCCAAAATAGGTCTGGCGTATTTACTGTATAATAATTTAATTGTGTATGGGTTATGACTGAAATGTTTAATAAAGCCCAGCATGCTATTTGCTTTATTGACTATGGTATTGTAGTGTTCCACAAAAGTGAGCTTCCTTGAAAACCCTTATAATATGGGTATTTTTGAAACGGGTTTGATGAGTAGATGTCGGAAAACGATGTTTGAGGTCGTTCCGAAATCCAAAATGGCAGCTTCCGGCTATTCCTTGAAAACCCTTACAATTTGTGTGGATATTTATAGAATTGCTCGAATGACTTCACAATATGCATATTTTTGGAATGGTTTTCATTAGTAAGAGTTTACATTTTTTAAGCAGTAGCATAATATCTGCGACAGATCTAAATTATAGCCGGATTCAGTAGAACCTGTTTTAATCCACCTAGTGGTATAATGATCAGGAATCAGAACAAATTGGCTCAAATGGCACGAATAATAATGCCTTTCTCATATCAATCATACTATCATGTATAATACTATGGTATTCTTCAAAATAATTTTCTTTAATTTTTGAGAAATTAGTCGAAATCGGTTTGTTTGGCCGTCTACTGACAAAAACTATCGATTGGAGAAGATTTGCGGACGACTTAGAATTTTTTTACGTTTTTTTTTTGCCATCACTCAGATGGTATAAAATTGTTAGCACACTTTACTCTATATTTCCGGATCCAGAGGTTGGATCCGGATGAAATTCAGTAATTTCGTATGGAACCACAGGACCTTTCATTTGAACCTATGTTTGTGAAAATCGGTCCCGCCATCTATGAGAAAAGTAAGAACATATATTTTCATTTTTTGCACATTTTACCCTATAACTCCGTAACCTGAAATCAGATCCAAAGTAAAGAGCTTTCATTTGAATCTAAGTTTGTAAAATTCGTTTTAGACATTTAAGAAAAAAGATGGTTCACTTATTTTCACAATTTTCGCACATTTTACACCATAACTCCTAAACCGGAAGTCAGATCCAAATGAAATTCAGGAATTTAGTATGACACTTAAAAAGCTTTCATTTGAATCTAAGTTCGTAAAAATCGCTTTAGACATCTCCGAAAAAAGTTGGTGCAATAATTTTCACAATTTTCGCACGTTTTAACCCATAACTCCAAGACCGGAAGTCAGATCTAAATGAAATTCAGGAATTTCGTATGAGACTTAGAGAGTTTTTATTTGAATCTAATTTTGTGAAAATCGGTTCAGATATCTCCGAGAAAAATTGGTCCACTTATTTTCACAATTTTTGCACATTTTACCCCATTATTCCAAAACCGGGAGTCAGATCCAAATGAACTTGTCCGAGAAAAGTTAGTGCAAAAAACGTTACATACACACATATGCACATACACAGACATTTTGCGTAACCCGTTATTGTAGGGGTTTTGAGGAATAGCAATATACCGGAAGTCGCCATCTTGAAATTCAGAACTCATTGCATGGCTAGTACTACGATCCTACTGATACTAAGAATCCTTCCAGGTCGGGGCTCGAACATACGACAACTGGCTTGTAAGACCAGCGTCCTAAGCATTGAACCACCAACCCGAGGAATATCAACTAATCGGAAATCGCTATTTTGGATTTAAGAACCACCTCAAACATCGTTTTCCGACATGTACTTATCAAAACCGTTCCGAAAATACCTATACACCGAAACCTCCATTTCCGAACAAAATGGGGGTTCGTAAAAAGAGGTAGTTCGTAAAAAAACTTTTGTGTAATGAATGTGGAAACCGCGCATCATATGGCTATTTTCGGAACGGATGTGAAGAGTGAGTGCAAGAAAATGATGTTTGGGATCGTTTCAAAATCCAAGATGACGGCTTCCGGTTTGTTGATATTCCTTGATTATTTTCAATATGATTATATGATTATTTTCGGAACGAGATTCTTGAGTAGATGGCAGAAAACGAAGTTTGAGGTGGTTCTTAAAACCAAAATGGCGATTTCCG
Source organism: Malaya genurostris (assembly GCF_030247185.1). Taxonomy (NCBI): domain Eukaryota; kingdom Metazoa; phylum Arthropoda; class Insecta; order Diptera; family Culicidae; genus Malaya; species Malaya genurostris. The sequence goes on from NC_080571.1 coordinate 262,347,513, forward strand.
GTTAGTTGATATTCCCCGGGTTGGTGGTTCAATGCATAGGACGCTGGTCTTACAAGCCAGTTGTCGTATTTTCGAGCCCCGACCTGGAAGGATTCTTAGTATCAGTAGGATCGTAGTACTAGCCATGCAATGATTCTGTACATTAAGAATCGGCTGCGAAGTCTGTTGAAACAGAAAGGCCAAATTCGACAAAAGGAATGTAATGCCAAGACTTTGCTTTGATATTCCTTGAAACCCCTTACAATATGGGTACTTTCGGAACGAGATTGAAAAGTAAACGTTGGAAAACGATATTTGAGGTGGTTTTGAAATGCAAAACAGTGACTTCCGATTTATTAGTATTTTTTAAAAGTTTTTGCCGTATTCAGTGGACTTGGTATTCCTTGAAAAAACACTATACCGGAAGTCACCTCATTGAATTTTGAAACGAGCTCAAACATCGTTTATTCGTATCCAATATTCCGTAAATTTCTTTGTTTTAAGTGTTTTTAAGGCATATCGATAAACCGAAGGATGTTACATTGGAATTCGAGACGACATCAAACATTGTTTAACGGCATCTGTTTATTAAATACTTTCCAAAAATACCCATATTGTAAAGGTTTTCACGGAATAGCGATAAATTGGATGTCGTCATCTTGGATTTCAGAATCATCTCAAACATCATTTTCCGGAACCTACTCTTTAAACCCGTTCCTAAAATACCCCAAATATTTGCTCGATTCTCTCTCGCATTGTTTCTCTCCTCTCATGATTCCATTTGAGCTATCTTATGGTTTGAAAAAAAATGTCAGCCTGGTTTCGACTATAACTGCTGTTAAATGTTGTTACGATTGAAATAATACAGCAATTCAACAACCGAAAACCATGTAATTCAAATAAGAAGTGTCTCTGGGAAAACAACTCTGATTTTTTCAACAAACTAAATATTTGTTCAAATCGAAACTTCAAATAATCAAACTACAACAATAGATCATTCGGGCCAGATTTGATTATAGAATTAAACGTTGGCGGAAACACGACCCCCGTCCAATCATATTACAAACCATCCTGTATTACTAACCGAAGTCCACATCAAATCAAAATTGATTTCCCCTCCAAACAGTTGAAATTGGACCGGCCCGGTTCGTTCATCCGAATAAATTGACTTCGAAATATGTTGCCTACTTATTCGCTACTGGCTTTTTCGGCGCGTTCCACAACCTGGTCAGTGGCAGACTTCGAATTAGGTTTCTTCGAATTTATATGCTAATCACGACAAAACATCCCTTCTTGATCCTTGGCAGGCAGAGCAAACTATCGCACCATATTGCTCTGTGTCTTCTATTTCCTCCGGTGAAACATGATGAGTGGACAACGGAAACCCTCCGGCCTGGTGAGTGCCATCTGAGGACAGGCCGTTTCTTGGAAGGAAAACCTAAAGTTTAAATCTTGTATGAGGGAATGTCACCGGATGATATGTTCGATTTCCGAATGGCAGCATTTTGGTTCGATTTTGTCCTATACATTTTTTTTTCTCCGGCTTCACATTTAACCAACATTTCACAAATCCAATCGTCTTTCAAACTCTCATAAAAAGAAATTTAATGCCTTTCAAGTTTGTAAACTACTTCCAGGAAGGCATCTGCTCTTTCATGTTTTGTAGAGCCGGTTTCCGTCGATTCGCTCATATATTTTTTGATTACAGTTGTTAGTAGCTTGACGGCTTGATTGCCAATCTGTGGTTTGTCGCGGTAGCACCTCAATCGCAAAGGAAGTGTTGTTAATTGTTTCATCACCAAACTGCACCAGATATTCACTACATTTTTTGTTTTCGTCGAGTCAATTCCACTGTGTATCACATCAAGCCAGTTACACAGGACGAAGAAAAAATGAAATTCCAATAATGCCTTCGTTTCTAACATATGTGCCCGAGGTTCGTTGGCATATTTTTTGATAGAGTGAGAAGTCGAACTCTCTTTTCCATTCCACGTATGTCGAGGTCTTTGAGATCAGACAAACAGTGGCACAGCGGAACGGGAATCATAACATTTCCATACCATTCAAATTGAAGTCTGTTGAATTAGAATAAACAGTGCGGAGGCGATCGTGAATGGAGTGTTAGTTGCGCGTGTGTGTGTGTGTGTGTTTGTGTGAGTGTGCCCGCCCATAGAGAGGCACATCCGGAAAACACATTCCATACCAACACCGCTTGCTCTGGGTGGTCCAGCTGCGGTTGGTTGCCAGTAGAAAGGAGTAAAAACGGTTTTGCCAAGCCATAAAGATGCGAAACAGAGTACACATAATGGTGGGAGGCAGTTTGGTCTTTGATAAGTATATGAAGATTGAATTTTCACCAGCGACGGAGCAAACAGGGCAAAGAGGATTTTCCGAGCAAATACCGAGTGCCGGTTTGATGTGCACGACGACGCTGCAAGGATGGTTCCACCGGATGGATCGTGGAACGGGTCGACACCGGAGAGCCGGATGCCGGAATCCCCGTTTCGGCTTATTTGCCCAGTATCGGTGGAAATTGGTTTCGCTGCGTGTAAAAGCAAGATTGTTAACTTTCCCAAATTGAGATTGGGGGCATGCATTGAGTGAAAAGCATATTTGAGTAACAATTCCACCGGTTTATGTTTGCCGGTTCGAAAGCGAATCGGGGAAAACGGAGATATACTATCAAGAGTGGACCTGTTCTGGACTGGGTAAATGAAAAAGTTAATTGTATATCCAGTAACTATTTTTATTTTCGTCTAAAAAAAAAATATTTTTCAGTGTATACTATTAAAGTCCCCTGTTTGAAGGCACTGAACCAAAACGAAGCGAATGGTTGGAAACAATGGCAATAACCGTAGCATGTCATGAGTTCGTTGTTGTTGATGAGTAAGAAAATAAAAATATTGTCTTTACTGTCAGAGCTTGAACATGTCGATAAAGTGGTGTCGAACTCGTTGTTGGCGTGAGATGATCTTTTCATGGACACCAAATGTATTCGATAAAAATATTTGTCACTTCCTCGAGTCTCATACGGTATTCCATCTTTCGACGCAAACGACAATCGATCTCGTTGTGTTTCGCCCATAAAAACCCCACTCAATTTGTCGAAATTGAAAAATGACTGTGTGTGTAACGCAAATATGCTTTCGATTTCCTCGGAGATGGCACAAACTTACACTCATTCCGGTTCCGGAATTACAGGGTGATATGGGCCAAAAATAAGAAAAAATAATCTCTCATTTTAGGGAAATGCGATTATAGCGTGATGGCTTAGTCGATGCCATTCACGCAGCCCACCTGGATTCGATCCAATGTGGTAGAAACAGGTGGGGCAAGCACAACTCTTTTGTGTCAGTGAGTTGATTTCTTAGCTTCAGCAAGCCAAGTAAAACTAAAAACCACGTGCTCGCTTTCGTCACATCGTTCGGACTAGTTGGCATTGAATTGAAGCATGTTTATTTTTGGTTACCAACGCAAGCAATCCATGTGGTCTGCCCCACCTGTGTATTACACATTGGGTTCGATCCCCAACCCCGGACATAGGGTCAGAAAGTTTTTCTAGCCTGGAGGGGCGACTTAAAGTAAAAACCTCTGAAATTGAAACAAACAAAAAATCTCAGACTACATAAATTATATTAAGCCAAGATTCAAATGGCAGTGCTTGGGGTATGTTTGCAAATTTCTGAATTTTATTTGGATCCAACGTCCAATTCCGAAGCTACAGGGTGATTAGGGCAAAAATTTCAACTTCAACAGATTTGTGTCATGAGTGCAGAACCGTAGTGAACATTTCTGGCGCCTGAGGCGAACTCAAAAATAGTCGCCCCTGTCAATTTTTTAACCAACACCATTAGACATTTTTTTCATTTTTCTGTAAGGTTAGCTCGAATAACATTCTCAATTTTAGTAAATACTTGTAGCTCTCTTGAGTTTTACATCATAAATCTCACATTGCAACTGTACACTTTACGAGACTAATCATTGTGCTTGTGGCGAAGGTTACCGCGATATTGACCATGTTGTTTGGACATGCGTGGAGTATTGTAATGTCAGATCTCAACTAATAAATTCCTTGCGTACCCAAGGTAGACCATCCAATGTCCCAGTTCGCGACATTCTTGCTTGTCGTGACGTTCCTTACATGAAACTTCTTTATCATTTCATTAAGTCCATTGGAGTTCCAATTTAAATTTCATTTTATGTTAGACTGTTTTCTCTTCCATGAGTTCAACCAATAGCCAGCTATCTTATATTAAATAAAAGTGATGAACTGATACAAACAAACCTGAGATAGTTATAAGATCATGTACAAAATAAATGTATTTCATTTAATGTGATTTATAATAGCAACTCGCTTGATAAAGACAGTGTTTAGATTAACTAGTGAATACCTACATACTAATATGATATTCGAAATGTATTAGGTTTAAAGTACTATGTATTGTGGATGCCACGGCGAAGAAAAACTTATGTATATTGCCTATGAAATAAACATATTTATGAAAAAAAACTTCGAGAATTGTGAACGCTAAGAATCGGCTGCGAAGTCTGTTGAAGGCCAAATTCCACAAAAGGAATGTAATGCAAACACTTTGCTTTGCTCTATACAGACAAGTCGATTATACTTCGATGCATAATGTCACTCCTGATAAAATACGTTCAGCTCTCGATGATCGAGGTCGTTCAGCATCTTGGATGGGAAAAATCAACAAAACTCCGATAAAAATCCGATAAACAAAATTGTCGTTTATATTAGAGGAAGCTATGAGTACGGCTTTGTAAACATGGAAAATTATACATTGTTCGTTATTTATTAAAGATTCGACCACCAGCTATCTCAAATATACAGTTTTATCTATTCGAATCGATGCTACTTGACCACTGCTTGCACGTTTTTATTTTCGTATTTTGAGTTCGAATTCGAATTCAAAGAGTAGTCCGACGTCAAAACGTGCGATATCAGTGCAGTGAATAGTAACGGGTGGCAACTAAAATTTTGGAATTTTTTCGAGGCCTGTATGCTCAACAACAAACGAGCTCAGAGAGAACTAAGAGTGTGTATATGTTACCTCTCTTTCTCCTCTTTCTGCTAGTATTTTCTGTTCTGTTCATGCTTGCTCAGTTTTGCTCAAAATGCCGTCGAAATAAGAAGTATTTCACGAGCGCATTGTACAGTTCTACGAACAGCACAGAAATCTCGGCAAATAGTATACGGTACAAAATTTTAAAAGCAAAAATGTTGAGGCTTCGACAGTTTACAATATCCTAAGATTCCCAACAACTGCTCGTAAGGAAGGTAGTGGAAGACCAGCCAAAATTATGGAAGCAAAAGGACTTCGTTATCTTTCTCGTGCCTTCAACAACAAGGATTCACTGAGCCAACGGGATGCCTCAAAAAAGTTCAACTGTTCTCACCAGTACATTTGCAAAACATTGAAAAGACTCGGAATAAAGTACCGAAAGAAGACACGAGCCCCAGGATATGCTGACGCACAGATTTCAACACTGAATTCCCAATGCCGCTGGTTGAATAAAAAATTTTCCGGAAAAAGTTTTGTTTTGGACGACGAAAGTTACTTCTCTCTTTCGAAGACGCAGATTCCCGCAAACGATCGATACTATTCAACGGATAGTTCTACTGTACATCCGAAAATAAAATATTAATTTAAACATAAGTTTGAGCAGAAAGTGATGCTTGTCGTTTCCGAGAAAGGCAATTTCTAAACCATGGTTCAAGCCATCTGGGTTGGCAATCAATCAAGATGTGTACCAGAACGAATGTTTGTAGAAAGTTTTGATTCCGTTTTTTCAAAAACATCATACTGATGGACAATACGTGTTTTAGCCAGATAAAGCGTCATCGCATTGCGCCAAAAAACACAATCGTTCCTGAATACCCAAAAACCACAACCCGATAAATCTACCTCAGTGTCGCCTAATCGAAGATTTCTTCGGGGTTTTGAGCTCCTTGGTGTACAAAAATAACTGGAGAGCCATGAATTGCTAACAGTTGATTGGTAGAATCAAGAGATGCATTCGCAAAGTTGACATGAAGGCCGTACAACGCTCCTGTTCCGACATCAAACGGAAGTTTCGCCGAACATCCGATTACGGACCGTTTTCAAATGTTCACTAATTTTTTCAACAATGAACAATGTATCTTTATTTTAAAAAATCAGATCTTCTCCAAGCATGTTTGTCTTTTTTTGACAGCTTGAGAAAGAAATTCCAAAATTTTAGTTGCCACCCGTTAGTACAAATATCTACGCACGTACACATTTGGATCTCCCACTAGCCAATATTCGGAGATAGTAATCCCTTCCAAGGAGGAAGGAGAAGCTTCCATAATGGCTTTCAGAATTTTTTGCTCTATAAAAGGCCCGCAGGTTTGCTCTCTGAGAATTAGATCTTTGGTAGGTCCCAGTGTACATCTACAATCAAGAAGAGAGCGTATTTTGCTCATGAAAAATAATTGTATTTTCATGTATATCAATGATAATGATTAGGGCGGCATCTCATCGGTTTATTGTAGCAGTATAATACTAACCTGAAACTTAACCTAATTTAAATAGTTTTCCGGTGAAAAACGGCAAGAAATTAATGTTTTCTCAAACTAGTTGTACAACAGTGTTTTAACAATTCAATCATGTTTTGGCGCCCCCTGGATGTTGGCGCCCGAGGTGGTCACCTCACTACGGCGCTGCATGAGTGATCATAGAAACAGAAGCGAAATCGTTAAAATTGGCTCATAAATTACTCTAGTTCATAGAACTTATCAGTTGATGATCGTGAGGTTATGCAATCACAGTGAAAACCGATTTTTGAACCGAGACCCGGAGGGCCGAGTGTGATATACCACTCGACTCAGTTCGTCGAGTAGGCAGAATGTCTGTCTGTGTGTGTGTGTGTGTGTGTGTGTGTGTGTGTGTGTGTGTGTTACATTATTTTGCACTCACTTTTCTCGGAGATGACTGAACCGATTTTCATAAACTTAGGTTTGAATGAAAGGTCTTATAAACCGTTATTCCTTTTATAGATTAAACATTCCTTCGACTTCTAGTATAGAAGTTGTTGCTTGTTAAATAAACATTAAAGGAAAGGACATTTGCATTGCTTCGGTATATATTCCTCCAAGAGCTCAAGTTGGACAACGACAGCTTAATGAAATTGTCGAAGCCCTTCCTGCTCCACGTTTGATTTTAGGAGATTTCAATTCGCACGGAATGATGTAGGGTTCCGTTTACAATGATAGCAGATCATCTCTAATATATAATATTTGCGACAGTTTTAGCATGACGGTACTAAATATGGGTAGCATGACACGGATCCCAAGACCTACTGCACGTCCAAGTGCATTAGATTTATCTTTTTGCTCGACTTCAATTCGACTAGATTGCACCTGGAAAGTATTTCCTGATTTACACGGTAGTGATCATTTACCAATCATCATCTCAATTAGCAGTAACAAAGGCATTGCTAATTCAGTGATTTGACAAAAAATATTGACTGGATTAAATACCAAACTTCAATGGAAGAGCTCCCCCCACTTGAAGAATATGACTTCCTCGTTTGTTCGATTCTGGAGGCCGCAGAACAAGCCCAAACCAAACGATTTCTTGGTCCATCGTCTAACAGAAGGCCTCCAAACCCTTGGTGGGGCAAAGAGTCCTCAGATGCTAAGCACGCGAAACAAAATGCTTTCAAGACGTTTTTAAAACGAGGAGGAAGAACTCCTCAGAATTTTGAAAAAATCTTGACTTTAGGAACCCAGTACAAGAGCATACTTCGGGCCAAGAAATGTAGCTATTTGAGACATTTTGTCGAAGGTTTGTCAAGAGAAACCTCAATTAGCACTCTTTGGAATACGGCCAGACGAATGAGGTCGTAACGTAGGAAATGAGAGTGAGGAATACTCGAACCGATGGATATTTTGCGAGGAAAGTTCGTCCAGATTCTGTACCTACGCATAGCATTATTAGGGAATCTTTTCCAAATGATGGTTCCATTGATAGCCCCTTTTCAATGATGGAATTTTCCATAGCACTCATGTCTTGTAACAATAACGCTCCTGGGTTGGAAAGAATTAAATTCAACTTGGTGAAGAATCTGCCGACCTTGCAAAAAGACGTTTGTTGGAATTGTTCAACAAGTTTCTTGAGCAAAATATTGTTCCACCTGACTGAAGGCAAGTGAAAGTTATCGTCATTCAAAAGCCGGGAAAACCAGCTTTCAATCACAACTCATATAGACCCATTGCGATGTTGTCCTGCATCAGAAAATTGTTCGAAAAAATTATTCTACGGCGTCTTGACACTTGGGTCGAGACGAACAGTTTGTTGTCAGATACTCAGTTTGGCTTCCGTAGAAATAAAGGGACGAATGATTGCCTTGCATTACTTTCGTCTGACATCCAAATTGCCTTCGCTCAAAGCAACAAATGGCTTCTGTATTTTTAGACATTAAAGGAGCATTTGATTCAGTTTCCATTGATGTTCTTTCAGACAAGCTCCACCAACATGGACTCCCAGCGGTTATAAATAATTATTTGCACAACTTTTTGTCAAAAAAACGCATGCATTTTTCACATGGCGATTTGGCAACATTCAGAATTAGATACATGGGTCTAGGCCAAGGCTCATGCCTTAGTCCGCTCCTTTATAATTTTTACATGAATGACATTGACAGCTGTCTAGTAACCCCATGTACACTAAGACAATTGGCAGATGATGGCGTAGTTTCAGTTACTGGACCCTGGCTATTTGTTTATTTGTTTATTTGTTTATTTGGAGCAGGGAAAAACCCGGTGGAGTTAGTTTCTGTCAAACTTGCTCTCCAACAGGCATAAAACCTCCTCATCTTTAGCATCAACAGATTACAATCACCCAAATGATACATTTCACTTAAATATAGCAATTCTAAACTAACTAAAACTAATTAGATAGGAACCCTAGGAACAATTTCTTGATAACGTTTCGTGATAGATTAAAGTCGAATGAATTGGAACAGTGGTTGAATATTCGGCAAATGCTGGCAAATGGCTCGTTATACCCATAATTAGTTCTAGCATAGGGGGTCCTAAGGAAAGAATTGTTTCTAAATTACGTCGATGGATATCTATTTGTAAAAGCTGTAAGAGCTCGGAGCAGTCTATTCTTGATTGGAGGAGATCAGCCACAAAAGTAGCCTTGCTGACGTCGCGACGGACAGATAACAAGTCGAGGTCAATCAGTTTGCATCTGGCATGGTAACTTGGGAGGTTCCAAGGGTTCTGTTCGTTCCGCTGCAAACTCTCATATTATCAAGTTAGAGCGAAATCAATATTGTTGTTTGCGAATTGCTTTAGACTGCATGCATTCGACACATACAATGAGTCTTGAAGTTCTGGCGGGAGTTCTTCCATTGAAAGATCGTTTTTGGGAGCTTTCATCGCGACTGCTAATAAGATGTGAGGTACTGAATCCCCTGGTTATTAATAACTTCGAAAGGCTAGTTGAGCTTCAATCTCAAACAAGATTCATGACAGTATATTTTAACCATACGTCACAGTTCAGGCATATTGACTCTGAGAAAATATTTTACACGGACGGATTACGAAACTGAAGAGGATACTGGGTTTTTTTATTCAATAACATATATTAAGGCACACTGCGTTAAGCTATAAGATGCCGAGGGCATTTTTATACTACTTAAAATTAGAGTATCTTCACTTTCATCATCCAACTAGTCATCGGTGGAGGCTGGTCGGTTGGTGACGTTGGTTCCTGGTGACGTTGGTATGAATCGATGGTGGTTACATTCTTCGTGTGGGTCCGCGGGAAGGATACTGGGTTTGGTATGTTCAACAATAATGTTTCGGTCTCATTTAGGCTTCAAGAACCTGCATCTGTTTATATAGCAGAGTTAGCTGCAGTTCATTATAGTTTGAGTGTAATCGTCACATTATCTCCAAACCATTATTTTCTCTTCACAGATAGTCTGAGTGCTATTGAAGCCATTCGCTCAAACGCTGCTGGCAAAAATGAACCGTTTTTCTTGAGCAAAATAAAACAGTACCTGAACGACATATTGAATCAAATCACAATAGTTTGGGTCCCGGCTCATTGCTCCATTCCTGGCAAAGAAAGAGCCGATATTTTAGACAAACGTGGTGCAATTGAGGGCAAGCTTCTTGGGATAAACATGATCTGGGTCAGTGGATGCACTCAATTATTGGTGAGTAGGGACTTCATTCGTGTGATGTCCAGACTCATGTCCTATCACTACACGTTAGATGCACATCTCCTTCGAATTGGACTTTCCGAGACTAATCATTGTGCTCGTGGCGAAGGTTATCGGGATATTGATCATGTCGTTTGGACATGCGTGGAGTATCGTGATGTCAGATCTCAACTAATAAATTCCTTGCGTTCCCAAGGTAGACCATCCAATGTCCCAGTTCGCGACATTCTTGCTTGTCGTGACGTTCCTTACATGAAACTTCTTTATCATTTCATTAAGTCCATTGGAGTTCCAATTTAAATTTCATTTTATGTTAGACTGTTTTCTCTTCCGTGAGTTTAACCAATAGCCAGCCATCTTATATTGAATAAAAGTGATGAACTGATATAAACAAACCTGAAATAGTTATAAGATCATGTACAAAATAAATGTATTTTATTTAATGTGATTTATAATAGCAACTCGCTTGATAAAAACAATGTTTAGATTAACTATTGAATACCAACATACTAATATGATATTCGAAATGTATTAGGTTTAAAGCACTATGTATTGTGGATGCCACGGCGAAAAAAAACTTATGTATATTGCCTATGAAATTAACGTATTTATGACCATTTAAGATTTTACGTACACGTTCAGAAGAAATTTGGTGCGAGGCTGATATTGATGGAAAAACTGATGTATTTTGGATAGAGTCTTGCTTGGTTGAATCAGGTGAATTTCATAATCAGGAACCGGACTCACCAAAATTTCCACTGGTAAATTTTGATAACTGGTTTGAACAGCCATGGACAGAATACTAGTTAAGTTTCAGTGAAGCTTTTTTCAAATTTTAGGTTTTTCTTAGGCAAGGGGGGGGCGAAGGCCAGGGGGGGGGGGCGAAGTATAGATTTCTACCCTAGGCTGGTTTTCAGTACCTGCACTGCGTTGTGAGAAGCATTTTCTAAATTGAACAAGATTTTGTTTCAAGATAAAATAACTTCGATTCAAATCAAGTAGCGCATTCGTTTAGGGTCCGAACACAGTATCGTAAAAATCATCAGTGTCAGAAGCAACGACTGAGCTGTTGTACGAGCCTGGCCAAGTTGAATTACCGGGCCTAGTTGCAGAAATCTTGAGCACAATCTGGTTGGCGAGGACCTTCTCATATTAACTTTGGAAATATATTTATTCATAACTTCAGCACTGCCCCGAAGCGTACAGGCATAAGGGCGGGATGGCGGGGTTAAATTGCTTTGGGTGATGTGTTCATTGGCGAAGGTATAGTTCTGCTCGCCTGGTTTCACTCCTAACGTATGTGTGGTATCGAGGATCGGATGGTGCTTTACCTTTGTTCTCCGTCGTTTCGCTGTCCCATTTCTAATCGGCTCAGTATGAAATTTAGTTAACATTTCACAGCCATGTTCTACTGATAGGCTCGCAGGGGATACGAATGCGATACAGTGTCGGTGGGAATCGGGTGCACGTGTACGACCGGCCTTTCAACCGACGTGTTCCCGTTCGCCAGGGAAGAACATAATCTTTGCTATTATATGTTATCGGTCCCCCAAGTCGTGGGATTAGTTCGCTTTGTCGTTACGGTAATTTCACGCTCGAAGGTATTATCATCATTATTGCGAGTGTGAGCCCGTCGTCGGGCTCTCCGATGATAAAGCTGGAAAGTTTTCGATACCTTAGGCAAACGGGCAAGTTTTCCTAATGAAAATGTGTCCATAGCAGAAATTGGTTGGCGTTTGCCAGCTTGGACGAGCATATAAGCATTTCACGGATCGCCAGCACCAGGTGAATAAAAACACGGATAGTTGAGTATGATGGATATGTTTGATTACTAACCAATTAGAGCGATTACGCTATTTGGCTATTAGATGTGATCTGATTGCATAATTTTTGTTTATTGCGTCAACGAGGACGAGTTATGGATTTATTGGATAGGAATTGTTTTATCTTTAGCATAATTTCGGATTACTGGGTATAGCCATATTTCAAAATACTATTCCTTTTTTTTAAATAATCTGTTTCACAGATTCTGACGGGTAATTCACCCGAAAATCGTAATTATTCAAATTTGGAGCAATGGAGCTTAAACTAGAAGTTAAAATGTCAAAGTTGTTGAATTTAAAACATTCGAATTCTGTTGAAGGTTATAAGGATTGTAGAAAATATTCATTTTTGTCATTTAAAAAAAAGTAGGCAACTTCGAACCACTTTGCCAGTTGAGACAATTTGAACATATATTGATTTTACAATTAATGACTATGTAATGTACATAAATAGGTAAAACATTGAGTTTGAAAAAATAACGCTGCAGTAAAATGGAAACGAATACAGACTTTGAATTGTTTGAAAAGTCATTTTGTAGATAACTTATTGTTATTTTGTATGCAAACTCAGACAGAAGCCTAAAAATACATTCAATAGCTTAAAAATACAAAGTGGATCGGTGTTCTTCACAAGCTATATTCTAAAGGGTTTGGCATTTTTTCAGATAATGGCATAATCAGGACAGACCATTTGAGATTAAAATGCCTTACTCCCCACTACATGGGGCCGGTAGTAAATTTAAAAAAATCTGTCATTTGTTGATGGATTTATATAATTTAACAACCAATCGATTCGAAAACGAGTAACTTAAACATATGAGGCAACATCGTTTCAGTATTTCAATCGCATACCATTGAAAATTGGTTAGAATCGACATATGTTTTCACGAACCAAGCACGGCATGCCATCATGATGTCATCCACTTGATTTTTCCTTCACAGTTCGAATTTCGTTCTGTAGCAGTTCTGCTTCGGTCGACATATGACAAAACCAAACCTAGAATTCTCACAAATTTCTAAAAACTCATTCTTACTAGCAAAACCGAGCCCATATTTTAAAATTTTTAACATTTTCCAGAACATTCACCTAGGAACAGAATGACAAACAAATAAACATCCTCATACCAAATAAATGCCAGAATCTAATATGAATTTTAAATCTAATGTTCATTAAAAAATAAAATAATTCCATCTTCAAATCACCTAACATAGTGAGAAGTGTTTAAAATTTCCGTGTTGAACATAAAGACGTTTCTAATCGTCTACAGTTTGATTGGTTTCCAGTTTCAGTTTTCCTCAACTCAACCTACAATTCCCTCCCGCTCACGTGAAAATGGTTTTTTTTCCTTCCCGAGCGAGAGAAGTTAACTTGGTAGTAGTCCTAGCAACCGAATTTCTTATCGGTGAATCAAAATTAATAGTGAATTGACATGCAGTGAACAGCCACACAAACGAACACGTGCACACTGCTCACATGTAAAATGTGGCAAATGCATCAACAAATTACTGAGATACAAGCGCTTCATCCACACATCACTGAGTTATTGGCATTACAAATTTATGACAGAAAAAGGCTACGCGGCTATTTTTGAAACTTTTGATTGACACCCGGGCCCGTATAGTGAAGAGTGATCGAATTTTGGATGTTGGAGCTGTTACATCGTGCTTCGAGAAGAAAGTGGGTGGGTAATGTCAGCGACAAAACTGGATAATGTGAATACGAATAAAACTCACGCGTTTCTTCATACTTCTGTATATCTTAAATCATTCTTATAGATTGATAAATTGTGTGAATTGTGTAAGGTTTTATTTTTTTTTTATTTCCAAAATTGTAATGGAGTACTAAAGTACGACGAATTCTCGACACACAAACAAGCGTCATGAGTTTTTCTCTTCAATACTCGTTGAAATCAAACATTTTAGAAAATTATAATATTGAGTTATTTATGGTTATTTAATAATACTTAAAATTTTATCATAAATGGTTGAATAGAGACAACAAAAGATATTCACGATTAAGCGGGTATAAGGTAGAAAGGTATAATTTGAATCAAAATTCCCTTTTTCGTAATTCTTTACGAAGAAACAGCTTAAGCAAATTTATTCAATCTTTTTTTTACAGTATAAAGCATTTTTTAGAGAATATTTAGTTAGATTTCCGTATATTAATATTGAAAAATAAGGCGATAACAGAGCATTCCCCAAAAATCTCTTTTGGGAATCACGTTACGCGGTGAAGACGATAACTTGGCGTAGAATTATATGAAATCAAAAATGTTCCTAAATTTAAGTACGAGTTATTTCTCCCCCCTCCGTCGTTCTCAAGCAATTATTTTGATTTTTTAACAGTCTGTGGCATATTTAAGCAAAAATCGCGATCTTACTTTAAATTTTCCGTTAATTTTGAGGTGAAAAATTACCATAATATGAAAATGGAAAAATTTCAAAAACGTAGGGGGGAGGCATGTGAAACCAAGAAAGTATTTTCCAAGTTTAAAAAGAATCGGTTCAGTAGATTTTGCAGGATCGTGTTCACGGACTTCGCCATCATCATCGTTTCGGGAATAAAAGAGGCGCCACTCTGGGGCGCAGTGTTTTAATAGTTTTGTTCCAATTGATTTGAAGTTTTGACACAATATTGTTGAAATGCTTTACTATAAGAAAATATTTGAAAAAAAAACGATTTTCCGAAACTGTTTATCCCTTAGCCTCAAATTAGAAAAATTAGCTTATTTTTAAATATTCAATTATCAAAACACGCCCTAATTTTTTTAATTCGTCACTTTGTAATCTCGTCACCGGAAGTTACATTCAGATGAAATTGAAAAAATGTTTATGAGACTTTATGATCCTTCATTTGAATTCAATTTTGTTACAATCGGTTGCAACATCGAATTTTGTGAAATTATTAAGGGGTCTAACACTTTTGAAAAATCATTTATCATTTTCTTTATATTTTTTTATAGTAAAACATTTTTAGAATTTTCTGAAATAAGTTTCAAGTCTATTGGAATGAAACTCTAGAAGTTATGAATCTTTATCTATAGCTATCTCACGAAGAGCTCGGTGCACAAGCCCAAGATTTCTACTTCGATTGACTTCAAAACTTGACAAAACATTTTAGAAATGTTTTATTATAATAAATTATAAAAGAAAATATATGATTTTTTGAAAATGTTAGGCCCTACTGGCTCTCTGGAGCAAATCATTGTTTCCATTGATATTATAGACAAAAAATTTTAAACGCGTTTTTCTCGAAAGCATCTTCATTCAAAAACTACTGCGTCATTTTTTTTCAAATTTTGCACACACTTTCCACATACAAAAACCAGACCCCAACGTTTTTCTTTTCGTTGTTTTTTACTTTGGAGAGGTTTAACAGCTACAAAATGGTGGATTTTTTCGTTAAAAATCGTAGTTTTCACTTTGAACAACCACCAAAAATTGAAAAAATTAAAAGAAATGATCAGTATCTAACGGGGAAAACAGATTGGAAAATTGACATATGAACACAATGATGTAGTGAAAACCGCGAAAATGTTACCGCAGAGACCGGACTCGAACCCTCCTAACCGGGGGAATTGTTTTACCAATTAAACTACCCTGCATATGAAAACACATGAAGAGAAAGTCCAATTGACTAGACGAAACTAAGCACGCTTCGCTGTACTTAGCCACCACGATATTCACTTACAGTTCCATATCGACGGAAACAAATTCAACAGAAACATATACAATGATCACGAGTTTATTTCTACCCATTCACTTTGCCGCACGATACTGAATCGAGACTTTTGTTTTTATCTATTTGCTAATTACACGATAGTTTCATGCATCTCTTTAATGATCTCCACTAGTGTGTGGTAGCAGCAGTGACGATTGTTGTGATCTCAAACACAATTTGTTAAAGGTGCTCAAACCTTTGATTGACTTTCAACGATTTATTTTTTAGTCTGCTTTTTAGACGTAGAGCCGTTTTTTGAGCTAGTTTTAGTTTGATCAGAATATAACGGGTATGGCGGTTTTCATTACATCAAAGGTTTTTTTTTTTGTTTCAATTCTAGAGGCTTTAACATCTTAGGTCATTCGCCTCTTCGGACCAGAAAATCTTTCTGACCCTATGTGCGGGGGTTGGGAATCGAACCCAGGCGGGCTGCGTGAAAGGCATCGACTATCCCATCACGCTATACCCGTCCCCTATTACATCAAAGGTGTTTACATATCAATTTTCGAATTTCATATTAAAACTAGCTCAAGACGGCTCTACGTCTTAAAAATAAACTAAAAACAGATCGTTGATCTAGATGTTCGCTTTTAATTTCACGCTAAATGACAAATAATAGTAATATTTATCGAATTTTTCTATTTTCTTTGGTAAATTTGAAATTATTTCTTTCTGTTAATTAAGGCTGGTATCAAATTCAACCGATTGATGTACATAAATGCTTTGCCTTTGGCTTAGTATTCCTCGCGTACCGGCCGAATACTTCAACGTTGATAAAAATTCTGTAAAAAAATAAATTTTTGTGAGATTTTAAACTGCTTCTACTTGAATGCGATCTATTGGCGTATAAAACACTTACGTCTCCGTTTCGAACTTGAAGAAAAATAACAAATAAAAAGTTTTACATTTGCTAGGCGTAATTGAATAATACTTCAGATTATTCATTTTGTAACAGATTTAGATTTATAATGATTGTAATATTTTCAAAATTGGACCACTTAATAGGTTTTATTTCAAATTTATTCCGGAGTGTTATTAAATTTGTACGTTCTCTTTCTCGAAAATTATTATTATAATATTAAACCGTTTTATTTGTCCAGGTTTTTATCTTCTGGTTGTTCGTATCTAAAATTGATCTCTTGAGTACCTCTGAAATCATCATCATTTGCTTCCAGTTAAAGCAAAAAAAAGTTTAAAAAAATTTAAATTAAAAAAAATGTGGGAAAGGTTAAAAAAACAATTATTATGAAGCATTTCAATTGTCAACTTTATCATTCGCAAACAATATAAACGCTTAGATTAAGGTTTCAATTGGCAACTTGAATAAGTTTTTAGTTTAGTGCATCCACCATCATTTTTATTTTTGTATTTATTGGGGGACAATTATTTCATCTTTAGTGTAATTGTGCTCGGTCGTGTCATGCAGACAATCCTATAATCTTTTATTTATTTTCGATAATCGTTGTCATAGAGATAACCCAAAATGTCATATTGCCTGACAAAATATGAACAAACCAAGCTCATTCGTAGATGAAACTCATCAGCTAAAAATAGTGATTTAAAGCTTTCGAAAGCTCACTGTTGCTAAACAACAATTGGCGACATTAATCAACCCGTCATAATGTCCTCTGCTAGTTGCAGCCAACACAATTCCAACTGGTACAAGCGTCAAACACTATTGTCGTAATCCCTTTCAGCCGACGGGCAATATTGCATCGGTATGACATTCCGTTTGCTCGGCCACAATCTTTGAAACGAACAGCCGTCATCATTCTCATCGCCTATCGCCATTGCCGTAGTCGCCATCGTCATCGCCGTACGACCAGGCAGCACACTTAAATCCACCTGAATCATGATAAATGGCGGCATTTATCGTACTCGATAAAGTGTAGAGGGTTTGTTCTAGTGACAGCCCGATGCGGTTGAAATTCATCTGCAGCCTGCGCCTACACTCGCCACGACCACGGTTTGGGTAGGCTTGATTCCGCCGGAGGCACCGCGTTCATCGGTCAGTGTGAGGACGGTACCGAAAACCATATCACGGTGAAATGGGCTTAGACTATGATGGGGATTTGAGTTAAAAATGTTGCTGGAATGCCACAAATAAGAATTGTACGTGTGTTTGGAGTATGTTTTGTTACTTTTAGAAGTAGAAAGATGCGAACAAACTGTGATGGAAAATTTAATACAATTTTAAATTGTTTTCTAAATTTTCAAAAAAATTGGTGTTCAAATAGAAAACTAATTTAAATCAATTGTAATGACAATAAAGACAACAATTGATCTTTTACTTCGTTCTAATTTCTTCAAGTGGTGTGAAGAGATATTACGCTCAATTGTTAACATCCCCAAGTAATAAAACAAAAACAATAACTAGGGGAACGTCCCACTTGAGCCAATTAGTTCTGATATCAGTTTAAAATTAACTGTTTTGCATCGACCAAGACGACCAAGTCGAAGACGAAATTAAAAGAAAAATGGAGAGCACGAAAGAAAGCTTACTCAAACACAAAAAATAAAAACAATATCCTTCTATTCACATTTGAATAAGTTAAAATCCAGCATTTCGCCATTTGGTTTAACTTCTGCTTAGAAATTCGTGCCACAACAAATTCAGTTGTAGACACGTCTATGAAATCAAAAAACAATCTTCATGCGATCCATATGACAAATCTAATGTATATTCAAAATTATATTGGAATAAGTTTCATTGACTTATCACCTATACCTGTTCTAAATTGTAATGAAGATTCAAAATTTATCGTTTACATATGTATTTAACGAAATGTCATCTGTTCAGGAATATTGTTGTGAATAGCTGCAGACTTTTTGGTGCGAACGACGGACAAAGCATTCTTCATAAAATGCGTCGGAGGTGATTTGAACATAGATGAAAAAAAAAATTCTCAATCCAACAAGTTGTGTGATATTTCTTTTTATTACGATAATTTCTGACACTCATTGCTGACACCAATTTATTCAGTTTGATTCGGGAAATTTACAAAAGCATGCTTCAGCGTTTATGTCACATATTCGGGAACATTTCACGGACCAAGCGTATCAGTAATAATTCATTTGAACGTGGTCATGTGTCGACTACGTCACTTGTACGATTATATCTCCAAAATCTGAAGTGTTAGCTATACGATTTTCAAAATCGACCCACAACTCAGGTTCAAGATTCGAACTAAGAAACAAATTTGAGCCAAGCAGATAAATGGGCTATCACTCTAATTGCGTGAAGCTTTCTACGTAATACGGCTGACATTATGCATCTCGAATCGAGTTGCTCTAAACGATTATTTTTGAAGTCGATTCGACTGAACTGAGGCATTACGTATCGCTTTCGACCTCGTGATCGAGATCCTAACAATGTGGTACTAGATTTCGACTGACGCTGCTCGAACTGTCATAACCAGAAATGCCATTTATACAGATTTATCTGTATTATACAGATTTTTACATGCGCATACAAATTTAATACAGAGTACAAATTTCTTACAGATTTCTTAAATTTAATACAGATTTATACAGATTTCACCAAAAGTATTAAGGAAAAAATTAAACTATCTATTAGTATTTGATTGCAATGACTAGATAAACGTGTAGGAATCAACGTACAAATCACTTTTTAAAATATATATTTTTTGTGCAGATATTTAATGAAGAACACTGAAATCCATTTATATTAAAATTTGTAACTAAATTGAACTTAAAAGTTAGACAAGTCTTGGCATCATGAAACATTATTGCCAGACTGACAGTTGTATTACCTGACTCGACGTTGCATATTGGGTTTTGGAAATCCATCTCAACTTATGAAGTGAACATTTTCAAAATAGACAAGTATATGGCACCATAATTCAATTGTAGTTGATAGAAAAAAACTATAAAATTTCGTCGATGAATATAATATAAAATATGAAATTTAATCTACCACTCTATAACCATAATCTATTGGAATAACACCTTTTAACATAATTGTATTGTTGAAATTTCATTTTATTAGCGAATACAGATAAATACAGATATTTTATACGAATCAATACAGATTTTCTATGAAAATATCTGGCATCTCTGGTCATAACATACATAGGTAAACAAACCCTTATACATTGCAATCATGAAAAAATTAAACTGAATTATTGTTCGAGTATTTTCGATTACATTTATTCAGTTCAAGTACTAAAAAGAAGCAAACTGTTTGTTATACTGCGGTTTTAATTTGCCACACAAAATTACATGAACACATTTCTGAAATTTAAATCAAGAAGCAGATTCGTTTCCACTCCATTTGAAAACGTGAAGAATTTTTTCAAGCGTGTTCTTGTACACAATTTATCGATGAACTTTTGAAATTATAATAAAAAAAAATTCTGTATTTTTCATGTATTGTTTCAAGTCTAATACAATTTACGTCATCCATATGTGTAGTTTTATTCAAAGGCTTTTAGGTTTAGCAGCTTTCTTTGTAGTATTTTAACATATTTATTAGGCGATATTGCTTTAGCTAATATACCAGGAGCAACTCATTCTTTGTAGTCTTCATAATCTGTTTAGGTACTATTGAAGAGTCAAACACACGCTAATAGCACGAGATTGTGATGCTTTTGGCATATTCTAAATATTTTCAAGGTGTTTGGACAAATTTTTCAATTTATTTGTGTTAGATATATGGGTAAAAACATTATTTGCTCATTGTTATCGAGCGAATAAGCTTTTTCCTACAATCCGTTTGAGCGACGTTTTCATTCCACAGGATTCAGAAATTTTATTACAAACTACAGTTACTGGGCATAGGTTAGTTTCGACTTACTGTTGTAATTTTAAGTAAACACCACGCAGCTTTCAATTAATATGCTTTCTAAACAATTCGACTTGTACATAATATGCCAAACACACAAAATATATATAACGATACACAAAACAATGCATTAAAATAAAGATTATCAATACTAATATGTATGTTTATGAAAATCTAAGATGTTATCGATAACTACCTAAATAAAAAAGAAACGTATTCGAAAACTCATAGTCGATAGTAATAAGGCTTTCAACCATTTCTTATCGAGTTCAGTCGTTTACGAGCTCGATTGTTTTGGTTCCATAATGCCAAAATTTCTCGATAATCTAATACTTCTTCGAGTGAAGTCGAACGAAGCTCGATGATCGACTTCGAATCAAGAACCATAATACGAAACGTGGTCGATTCGATAAAATTTCAGTCGATACATAATGCCACCCCTGCTTCAGGTTCCTTCGCCTTTGCTCAATAATCGCGCTGATATTCGGGCTTGTTCGTACATTCAAGTGCGAACGAAGCTGATGCTGCTTCGCTACTCGCATGAAGTCCTATTCTTTACAGTTGATATTCACATAAAACAAACCCCCGAATGACTATAAGTAAACGAGGAACGAATATTCATGCAGTGATAATCGTCAAAACTCAATTCGCGATAATCGTTCGTCTTGTCTTCGAAGCAAGCAAATTAAGACGTTTTCGTCTGGCTTAGTTCTGTAATTTTATGTATGTGTTGAACCTTATCCTATCACTCTCCTATTACTGCTACCCACCAATAATGGATGAATATAATAGATGAAGAATGATACTCTTCATGCACTTGCATGATGTATTCAAACAACGAAATTTGTAAAAAATGTATTTGTAGATTCGAGTTCTCCACGAGTATAGTTTAATCATTGTCACGCTTCGCTTCTTTGTGCGGTGAACAATTCAACTTTATTCGAGACGGTTCTTAGTGTTATAAGAAGTGCGCACAAAAGATGGACCTGGAGATCACCTGATCAATATACGGAAAATCAAATCGACCACGTTCTCATAGACGGGCGATTCTTCTCCGACGTCATCAATGTCCGCACCTACCGCAGTGCCAAAATTAATTCTGACCACTACCAAGTCGCGGTTAGTATGCGCTAGAAACTATCGACGGTGCACAATACTCGTCGCACAGGAACGCCGGGACTAAATCTCGAGCAGCTACGTAGCATTCGTACTGCAGAGGAATACGCGCAACAACTGGAGCTAGTGCTACCAACGGAAGAGCAGCTTGGCGCGGCGACTCTTGAAGACGGCTGGAGGAACATAAGATCCGCCGTGAGTAGCACTGCTGCAACCGTTCTAGGTACGAGGTTATCGAATCGAGGAAACGACTGGTTCGACGGCGAATGTCAGCAGTTGGTCGAAGAGAAGAAGGCAGCAAGGGCGAGGATACTGCAACACCGCACTAAAGCGAACAATGAACGATACAGACAGGCACGGAACAGACACAACACGGTTTTCCGGAGGAAAAAGCGCCACCAGGAAGATCAAGATCGTGAAGCGATGGAACTGCTGTACAACGCAAATGATACACGGAAATTCTATGAGAAGGTCAACCGCTCACGTAGAGGCTACACACCACAGCCCGAAATGTGCAGAGATACCAGTGGTAACCTTCCCACGAACGAACGTGAGGTGATCGACATGTGAAAGCAGTACTATGACGAGCATCTGAATGGCGAAGCACAAGATACAGAGAACGACACAGGAATCAATCTGGGTGCATGCTCAGCCGACGACAGATTCCCAGTACCTGATCTGACGGAGATAAGTGAGGCGATCGGCAAGCTGAGGAACAACAAAGCCGCGGACAATGACCAGTTACCAGGCGAGCTGCTCAAACATGGAGGAGAGGCACTGGCTAGAGCACTGCACTGGATGATTTCCAAGATTTAGGAGGAGGAGATTCTACCGCAGGAATGGATGGATGGAGTGGTATGTCCCGTCTACAAAAAGGGCGATAAGCTAGACTGTTGCAATTACCGCGCAATCACATTGCTCAACGCCGCCTACAAGGTACTCTCCCAAATCCTTTGCCGTCGTCTATCACCAATAGCTAAGGCATTCGTAGGGCCGTACCAAGCGGGATTTACTGGAGCCCGCGCCACTACGGATCACATATTCGCGATAAGACAAGTACTCCAGAAGTGTCGTGAATACAACGTACCCACGCATCACCTATTCATTGACTTCAAAGCGGCATACGACACAATCGATCGAGAACAGCTATGGCAGATCATGCACGAATACGGTTCCCCGGATAAACTGACGCGATTGGTCAAAGCAACGATGGATAGAGTGATGTGCTACGTCCGAGTATCTGGGACGCTCTCGAGTCCCTTCGAATCTCGGAGAGGACTACGTCAAGGTGATGGACTTTCTTGTATCTTGTTCAATATTGCCCTGGAAGGTGTGATTCGAAGAGCGAGGATCGACACGAGTGGCACGATCTTCCGAAAGTCCGTACAACTTTTTGGCTTCGCTGACGATATTGATATTGTGACACGTAACCTTGAGAAGATGACGGAAACCTACATCAGACTGAAAGCTGAAGCTAGGCGTATCGGACTGGCCATTAATGCGTCGAAAACAAAATACATGAGAGGAAGAGGCTCTAGAGAAGAAACACTACGCCTCCCACCACGAATATTGATAGACGGTGACGATATCGAGGTGGTTGACGAGTTCGTGTATTTGGGCTCACTGGTGACCGCCAATAATGACACCAGCAGAGAAAAACAGAGACGTATTTTGGCAGGAAATCGTGCGTACTTTGAACTCAGAAAAACCCTCCGATCGAGAAAAGTACGCAACCGCACGAAATTGACCATCTACAAAACGGTCATTAGAGCGGTTGTTCTCTATGGCCACTAGACCTAGACTATGCTGGCAGAGAACCAACGCGCGCTCAGTGATTTCGAAAGAAAGGTACTGAGGACCATCTATGGCGGAGTGCAGATGGAAGACGGAACGTGGAGACGACGTATGAATCACGAATTGCAACAGCTGCTAGGAGAACCACCCATCGTACGGACAGCTAAAATCGGACGTCTACGATGGGCTAGGCATGTCATAAGGATGTCGGACGACAGCCCAGTGAAAATGGTTCTTGAATCTAATCCGACTGGTACAAGAAGAAGAGGAGCGCAGCGAGCAAGGTGAATCGATCAAGTGGAGGGTGATCTCAGAAGCATCCGTGCCTTGAGTGGCTGGCGACGAGCAGCCATGGACCGAGTTTTGTGGAGACGTATGCTTGATACAGCAAAGGACACCCCAGGCCTATAGCTGTTAGGTAAGGTAAGTACTGAGTCAAATTATATATTCGTTATTGTTTGGCAACTTTCGACACAAGCCCCGATTCAATTCGTCGAGATCAGAAAATGTTTGTTTATGTGTGTGTGTGTATGCATGCGACAAATGATGCCACTCAATTTTCTCAGACGTGGCTGCATCGATTTTCACAAACTCAGATTCAAATGAAAGGCATCATAGTCCCATAGACTGCCATTAAATTTTATTCCGATTCGATTTCTGTTTTTTTCACAAGCAATTGCGAAACGAGGTGCGCATTTTATATGAAACTTACTGCTGTATTCGTCTAAATGGTAGATCTCGTTAGTTAGTGAATAAATAAAACGACTTTGGGACTACTAGTCCCCGGTTATCGGTTCAAAAAGTACCGATAATAGTGAATAAAAGCTCCAAAAACGGAACTCACTTTGATTTCCCAGCAACGCACAGTGGTTCGAATCAATAAAAACGTGGACATAAATCAGTAGCTGCCAAACCGTTCTTTTAATGCATATAGTTGCTTTGAAGAAATTATTTACAAATATATACCGCGTAATTTGATCCTATCAATAATTGTTCATGGCCTACTTTGAAAAAAAAAATGTAACCATAACTTTTTTTTCTGAAGGGATAGAAATTTTTTTTCTTCTACAAAGTTTTAGAACTATTAAAAATAATTTACTTTGTCAAATATACCAAAAGTCTAGGTCGCACCGTTTCGGATATACAAAGCGTTTTTATGGCAACCCCCTTAAAATCAGTTTTTTATTTATAACTTGTTTCGAGTTAGTTTTTTATGCATACTTTCTTTGGAATAATTGAAGAAAATAAAAAAATCCCATATTTTTGTTGAAGGTAGTGCATAGGTTTCTTGTTTCCTGGCAAAGTTATACAACATTTTACCTTTTTTTCACCTATCATAAAACCTTACACAGAAGCGAAATATGCAACTTTATGCAGCTGATTTTTACAAAATTTGTAGGAAAAGATGTGCCCAATATCATAAAAAAAATCTAAGTGGAACTCGGTGGAACTTTTTTTTTAAGTCTTTTCAAAGTTAGTTTTAATTACTAAATTATGGCAACCCCTTAAAACTAGTTTCCTAGTCATAACTTGTTTCGTGTTATTTTTTTATGCATACTTCGTTTGGATTAATTGTAAAAAATATAAAATTTCATAATTTTGTAGAAACTAATGCATAAGTTTATTCTTTTCTGGAAAATTTATGCATAATTTTACTTCTTACCTAGAATACCTTGTGCCGAAACGAAATATGCAACTTAATGCAGCAAACTTTTATAATACTTATAGGAGAACATGTACCTTATCCAATTTATTTTCCAATGAGAATATCTTGAGTACTCTTCGTGTGACTCATTTTCACTATGGCCATGCTGAAACCATAAATGGTTAAGAAACAGAGGGCGCACAGTGGTCCAAAACTGGAAAAAGACGGTCACAAGTCTGTACCTTTCACTGATTTTTAAGAGCTAACGTGTCTTCGAAGAAGTTTTACAAAATTATATAACGCTTCTTTTGAAAGTAGCACCTTAATTTTTGTTAAGGGGGTAATACCGATTTCGAAAAAAAATAATTTTGTTTTTGACGAAAAAAATTTTTTTTTCTATCTCATTTCAAAGAAAAAAACATTTCAAGTATTTTTGCTGTAGATATGAATAATATAAAAAAAATATTTTTTGAGATATTCGCTTTATTTCAAAAACAGAATTTATCTCCATTACCTAAGTATCTACTTCAAAGTTAGCATTTAAATGAGTAACTTTTCCCAATACTTTTCACAACCTAATCAATCAACTAGGTAGTTAATGTTACCTAATAAATCATTACAATATGTCACTTAGTCGCATTGCATTCGATCAATCAGTATCAGTCACGCTATCGTCCGAGTTTTCCATATCGCTAATTTCTTGTTCTGTTGTAAGTTCTAGCATATCAATTGCTTCCAGTGACATTTTCTTTCCAGTTTTGATAGGTTTGTAATAATATTCGAAATCAGTAGGTCAGACGCTACTAGGAGTCGAAAAAAAATTTGTCATCGTTTTTTCACGGCTGTTTTTCCTCGTGCCCAAGTTTGGATTTTTTTTATTTGTTTATTAATTTTTAACTTTTTTCATTCAATAAACTATAAAGGTTGTTTTATGGAATGGCTTATTTGAAACCTAAGAAAAAACCGTACATTCATGCCTTGGACGAATTTTTGTATCTTTGTTATATTTTACAGGCTGTTGAAAAAAGGCTTTGTGTGAAATACCCCATGGATTATTACTTTGTTACTTTTTACAATTGAATTTTTTGTTACTTTTTACAATTGACAATATTAGAATAAATCTAAGTGGAACTAGATGCAATTTTAGGCCTTTTCAAATTTAGTTTTAATTATTTAAAATCCGAAAAATTATCAAAACTTCAAAACATATTTCAAAAATGGAAAAATATTTTCTAGACAAAATATGATAAAGTATTGTTATAGTACAAACCTTTACGAAGAGATTGAGTTATCGCGAAGCAACACGATTTTTAAGACGAGATGTTTATCGAGCGACTGCAAAAGTGAGTTACAGAAATAGCAGACGAGTGACGCCCTCTGTTTCTTAACCATTCATGGTTTCAGCATGGCCATAGTGAAAATGAGTCACACGAAGAGTACTCAAGATATTCTCATTGGAAAATAAATTGGATAAGGTACATGTTCTCCTATAAGTATTATAAAAGTTTGCTGCATTAAGTTGCATATTTCGCTTCGGCACAAGGTTTTCTAGGTAAGAAGTAAAATTATGCATAAATTTTCCAGAAAAGAATAAACTTATGTATTAGTTTCTACAAAATTATGAAATTTTATATTTTCTACAATTAATCCAAACGAAGTATGCATAAAAAAATAACACGAAACAAGTTATGACTAGAAAACTAGTTTTAAGGGGGTTGCCATAATTCAGTAATTAAAACTAACTTTGAAAAGACCTAAAAAAAAAGTTCCACCGAGTTCCACTTAGATTTTTTTTTATGATATTGGGCACATCTTTTCCTACAAATTTTGTAAAAATCAGCTGCATAAAGTTGCATATTTCGCTTCTGTGTAAGGTTTTATGATAGGTGAAAAAAAGGTAAAATGTTGTATAACTTTGCCAGGAAACAAGAAACCTATGCACTACCTTCAACAAAAATATGGGATTTTTTTATTTTCTTCAATTATTCCAAAGAAAGTATGCATAAAAAACTAACTCGAAACAAGTTATAAATAAAAAACTGATTTTAAGGGGGTTGCCATAAAAACGCTTTGTATATCCGAAACGGTGCGACCTAGACTTTTGGTATATTTGACAAAGTAAATTATTTTTAATAGTTCTAAAACTTTGCAGAAAAAAAAAATTTCTATCTCTTCAGAAAAAAAAGTTATGGTTACATTTTTTGTCAAAGTAGGCCATGAACAATTATTGATAGGATCAAATTACGCGGTATATATTTGTAAATAATTTCTTCAAAGCAACTATATGCATTAAAAGAACGGTTTGGCAGCTACTGATTTATGTCCACGTTTTTATTGATTCGAACCACTGTGCAACGGTTAAACAGATTTCCACAAATCATGATTTAAATTGAAGCTCTAATTGTCCTGAAAGATATGGTACAATTTCATACAGATCCGACTTCCGGTTCGGAAACTATAGAGCGATGAGTGTCTAAACATTTAAACCGTCATTCAAAATGACGATGCAAAACCACCAATCGTCTGTATGTGTGGTTTGGAAAAAGAAAACACCACCGGCTTTGATCCGTTCGCAGCGTGCTTTGTTCAATTTCAGCGTGCATGTTTGCCACATTGAAATCTTTATTTTTCAGGTGAAGTATATGTACGTCTGTGAATCTTTCACTCAATTTGTTCCTACTTGTTAATATTATCACAAAATCATGATAACAATGCTTTTCTATAAAAATACACCTTTTGCCTGTCTCATATAGAAAGTTTATGCAATCACTTAAAAATTTAACTAGTGAAAAATTCGACACAGTTAATCGAGTGTATGTATGTGTATCAATGTATCAATTTAAATGTCACTTTATTGCTGTAATTAACATTTGCAAAATCCCATAACTCCGTAAAAGATCTGTACGCTTCTAGAAAAAATAAAACGTGCTCCTTTTTTTGGTACACTCATTGCGTTGGTTAAAATAAAACTGACTTGGGAAACCACAAAGAGTGCAAGTTGTTTCGACACTGATTCTTGTTTTTTGAACTTTGCGCTTTGTTTGAACACGCACATTGAAGACCGGAATTTCTATGAGAATCATGAATTTACGTATAAGAAATTGCCATATCTGTTAGAGGATGCCCTGATAGTGACTTGAAAAACAGGGAAAATTAGTTATTGATCGTTGTTATTTGAAGCTTCCAAGCCAAGCCAAGCCTTGGTATTACATTCCTGTAGTGGAATTTGAACTTCTGTTTCATCAGACTTCGCAACAGATTCAGAATGTACAGAACCATAGCATGGCTGGTGCTACAATCCTACGATTATCAAAAACGATATTAGTAAGTTTAGTAAAAAATAGTTGGATTTGTTGAGACTATTTTCAATCAATTTATAGTTCATAGGAAGATAAAAATATACAAAGAGTTTGACGAATTGTATCAGAATATTATATTCTGTAGATGTCAAAGACAATCGAAAGAAAAAAGGCAGTGCTAGAGTATCTAACAGGAAAACTTAACGATTTACCGGTATTTGTTTTTTTTTTTCACTCACATTTCCATTTTCCCCCCTAAGCTCGCTCCGTCACACAGGGAACTGATGGATAGAAAGAAGTAATCGAAAGATTCAATTGATTGATAACACTTTCAACTACTCCCTGGAAAGCGACGCTTCTGCTGCTGTTGACTGTTTTATTGGTTTTTATTTCTGCTGCATGCTAGTGGCAATGGCGGAAGAACTTTATACATTGAGTTTATCTTCAGTTGTTGCTTGTAACTTGGTGCTAGATCAGCTAATGCGTTTTTTTCATGTATTGGAAAACTTATCTAAACTCTTCAATCAATCTTTTATTTTGTTTTGGTATAACGATGGAACTGTAGATCTTGTTGTTATTTTGTTAGTGAAGATTGAAATCGAGTAGAGCTTGAAAATTATTCTTCATAATCGGACATGTAACACGTAATTTTCCTGAGACAGCTTCTAGGCTAGAAGGATTTTACTAAATCATGTCGTGCCTTTTATATCCGTACCGTCAACTGCTTGTGCCGTCAATGTTCCCATTTCCCTTCCTTTGACACCGAATAGTAATTACTCATCTGAGAATAACCCGATTAGGTTGTGTGATTAAATCATTTCAGCAGCTCCGATTTCCTGTGGCACCGAGTAGGAGCAAATCTAATCACTCTTCATTGCCTCAAACACACATAACATTTACCGACGTTACACAGTTTAGCTTCCCTCATGTGTAAAACCATACCGTAACAGATTTCACTCGATTCAATCCAAAGATCGTAAGTCGCTTCAAGTTTCATCAGCCGAGCCGGAAAAAGACAGATGCCCTGCTTCATTCATCATATCACTTCAGCTGCATCCCATTCAACATGATCTCTAACATGGAGAATTAAATTTCTGCAATTTATGTGAAACATTTTTCAAACCGGATGCGGTGCGGAATGGCGGCTGGCGGCTGGCGGCTGGCGACGAGGTCCTACATTACCGACCGGTTAACTGGGATGAAACGAAATTGCTACTCTAAATGCAAATGAGCTCTAACAAAGTTACTTCAGTGGAAGCTGGTTGGCGCGAACGGGACAGCACATAGCCTGCGTATATGTGTGAGTGCAAAGCTGTCCCATGGTATTACGAGGAGCGCTTTCTATGCCAGTTTACTTCGATTTACCAATCGCATCAGCTTGACTCGCTGTTTGATATTTACAACCTGCTGTGGGCAGCGGAAAGCTCATCTGGCGGTGCGACGCGACAACCAGCAGCGAACTGTTGTTAAAGGGACCATTCGGCGGACAAGGAGTTTACACTGAAAACAATGTCTTTTCCGTTAAGGACTCAGAATAGCGAAGCGACGTACGTCCGGTAGTTTCTGGAATCACCAAAGGGCTTAAAAATAATCCTTTGTATAATCCACATGTGAGGGAGGACATCCGAAACCACATTATTTAGGAAGCTCAATTCACTTAATATTTGCATGTTTTATTGCAATTTTGTTGCACTTCTAGTAGTTGGTTATGAAGGTGTTGGGACAATAGATTATTCTGCTGAAATTCATTTGAACTTAAAAACAAACCGTGACCGATGGAAACGTGACCTATTGAATACACACATATCAACTTTCCCGTCAAAGCAGAGTGTCATTTTCGTTGGACCGAAGGAAGGGCAACAGGCACTTCTGGGGGCATTCTTCTTAATATATTAGGCAATCGATAGCTCCGATCGTTATGTACGGCTTGCTGAATTTAACGCACTCTCAGATCACCTGCCACACCAAGTAAAGGGTGATTTTTTAATAGGTTTAGGACTTTATTAAAAAAAACACAGACACAACACATTTGAGAAAACTGATGAATTCTTTAGCGGAATCGATAGAATTATCAATACAATTTAACATTTTAAGATGATTTCATGCGGCTTCGCTTTAGATGGCCCATGCGCAAGGTAGACTTTTTGGCAATATCGGCCGGTATTCACGAATAAATGCTTCATTACTGGCTTCCAGTGCGTCAATCGTAGCTGACTTATCGTTGTAGACATGAGCCTAAACATGGCCATGGCAAGAAACAGTCCAAAGGCGTAAACTCGGGCTCAAAAGATGAGATAAACTGTTTACCGAAGGCGACTCTCATTTTGGTCTCAATTGTTACGCATGCCGTGTGGGATGTGGCATCGTCTTGTTGAAACCACATGTCAGACATGTCCAATTCTTCCATTTGGCATACAAATATCATCAGCGCTTGCCATCCACAGTAACATTCCGCCCATCGTCGCCTTTGAAGAAGTACGACCCGATGATGCCACCGGCTCATAATTCACACCAAATAGTAACTTTTTTGGGATGCATTGGTATCTCTTGCAATGCTTCTAACACATGGATCAATAAGTCCCGAGACTAAAGCAGAGATGACGCTCGTAGTAAACCAGTAACCACGTCTTTCTAGTTTGCTTGAAACAGGTCAAAATTTTAAGTCGATCCGACCAGTGAAGTGACAAAAATTATAATTATCGATGTGAGTGAAGTGACAAAAATTATAATGAAAGATCGTAAAGTGAAGCTCCGTGAGATTGCTGAGATGATACAGATATCATATGGAAGTGTATTTATTATCCTTCATGAAAAATTGAGCATGAAAAAGGTTTTTTCCAAGTAGGTGCCGCGATTGCTTTCGATGGACAAAAACAGCAATGATTCAGAAATTGAACGAATTGGGCTTTGATCTGCTTCCCCACCCCCCTAACTCGCCAGATTTAGCCCCCAGTGACTACTGGCTCTTTGTAGATCTTAAAAAAATGCTCAGATTTGGCTCAAATGAGGAGGTCATCGCTGAAACTGAAGCTTATTTTGAAGCGTAAGATAAATTTTTTTATAAACATGGTATTGAAAAATTGGAAAAACGTTGGAACCATTGTATCACCCTAAAAGGTGATTATGTTGATGAATAAAAAAAATTTTGCAAAAAAAATGTTGGTTTTATGGTCCCATACAAAGTTCCTGAATATCATTTAGATCTGATTTCTGGAATTATAGGATGATATGCACCAAACATGTGAAATTAATATCACCTAATTTCCTCGAAGATGGTTGGACCAAGTTTCACAAACTTAGATTCAAATTAAATGGTTCCAAAGAAATTTCCGGAATTTTATATGCATCCAACTTGATAGGGTGATATGCACCAAAAATATGGAAATAGTGCATTGAAAATGTGAATATAATGTCACTCACTTTTCTCGGAGATGGCTGAACCGATTTTCACAAACTTAGATTCGAATGAAAGATCACACGGTCCCATACAAAGTTCCTTAATTTCATTCGGATCCCAATTCCGGTTCCGGAATTACAGGTTGATATGCATAAAAAATGTGAAAATAATGTCACTCACTTTTCTCGGAGATAGAAGTTCTTAAGATGCCATAAGAATATCCCAATTTTCATTCGGATCATACCCCTGGTTCCAGAGATAGGGTGCTCAGTATGAAAACGTAAATTTCAGGAATACTTTGTTCATAAGCTACCTCTTTATATTGGCTAGTGATTTTCTCTATTTTGCAGAGCATGAGACTCTGAAATGAACAATTGATAATCCCATAATGCCGATATCCAACTTTCGGTTCCTATTTTGAATTATAGTATTCCGGGGAATTTTTGCTGTAATATACAGGAGTAAATGAAAATGAGAAAGGCTTTATTACACCACTAGGTGGATTAAAAAAGGTTTTTCCAAAACCACCACATTCTCAGTTTTTTCGCTTTCCTTGGACATAATGCCCCAGCAGACATATATTGTGTCTCATAATAAATCAGTGGTATGCCACACAATAAGAGACATTTTGCCTCACAACAATGCAATGATGCAATCTGTCCCTTGAAACTTTTGTTTAGAAAAGTCTCGAATGCTTATAAAAGAAAGGGGAGGGTGGGGGGAGGGGGGGGGGGGGTTGATGCGTTAGAAGAATATTTTTTTAGATGCAATAAGTCTTTTTTAAATAAATGGAGTATTTTCAGATAACATTGCTAAATTGAAAATTGTGATTTTCTGAAATTCATTGAAATATCCCAATAAAATAAACTCCATCAGGAGCTCATTTCGAAATATATTAGCACATGAATCTTTATATTGACTTTCTTTTTCGTTTTGACCACATGGCTCCAGGTATTTACTGGTAGTTAACTCACGCCTGTTCTTCATCTAAGTGCAAAGGGCGTTCTGATTGAAATTAATTTTGAATTTCCTAAATTATCTCGCCAAATATGTCTAGTGAATCTTACCATACCAATGTTTTTATTACTAAGACTATACTATACTATACTATCATGAGATCTCATTCAGCGGTCCAATGTATGTGTCGTTTCTTTTGCCTAAAACACTTACTAATCAATAGTTTCTGCATCATTTTGAACAAATTAATTCTCAACATTTTAACCCTAGTATGCTTCGCCGTATATTTTTGGTAACTAGTTCGTAGCAACTCAAACCCTATACTTCTTGCTAAATTATTAGTCCTTCTTTATCCAAAACTTTTTCAGAATGTACAGATGGGACATGTCGTTGAAAAATTCCAGGCCAAGGATTTGCTTGGTGTCAGCCTTAATGTACATTTCGTTATCTGTTACGCTGCATTTCGACTGCACTAACCACTCGCGATACAGCTTTCTGACACGGGAATTGGCTTTCGTATTGTGTTTATTGGTTCGACAAGGTCCCTTTGTAATCTTGAATAAAAGGTTTGAATTGTGCTTGAAATGGCCTCTCATCTTCTCTTCTTCATCATCCCCCGTTTTCTGTCGCACGGTCACACGGTCACACGGTCGAATTATCGATTCTCAACTTAATTCTGGGCCTGGATTTTTTTAAGAAATTTCAAATAAGACAACTACGTTTAAAATCCAACGTTAACAAAATTATAATCCATGTAATCTAACGACCAACATTTTCATCGGAAGGTATTGAGGACAATTAGATCAAACCCAGGGCTATCGGCTTTTCATTGAGTACAATGCTCCGTACAAAAGAATCGTTCGAAGAATTTTCGCAAATGGTGTCTTTCTTATCGTGGCAGCGAGTAGTTAAATAAATGACTGAAACAGAACCGAATTACCAATATGCGAGTTTGGATATTATAAGGAGTATATCGAAAAAAAGTTGTCCACAAATTTTACTTTCAAATTATGATTAAAAACGATATTGTATTCAAACTAAAAATTGATAATTTATTGTACGAGGTTAAACTTGAGCATAATGAAAATTGGATGAAATTTAAGTTATTCCTTCGCGAATTTTCGAACTTTTGATCTAACGCTCTTCATCAAGTTCCGGACAAGCTTGGCATCGCATATTTGGACGCTTGAGCTCAAACTTTTTTGAACTCCTGCATGTTACCAGCTGCCTTACCAGTCTTCTTGAAGACCCTCTTCACGATTATCCAGTAATGTTCGATGGGTCGAAGCTGAGGACAATTTGGTGGATTGATATTTTTCCCAACGAAATTTATACCCTTTTTCCGCAAGCCAATTGAGACTGGGTTTGACATAGTGAGCCGATGCTAAATCCGGCCAAAATAGTAGAGGTGTACTATACTTTTTATATAAAGGCAGTAATCTCTTCTGGAGACACTAAGATCGATAGATTTCGGCATTTATAGTTCCGGTAGTGTAAAAAATGGTTGACTTCAACCCACAGGAACATATTGCTTGCCTAACCAGTACCTTTCGACCGAATTTCTCCTTTGAATCTAGCTGTCCGCATCGCTTACATCCTCCCAATTGGGCAAACCACGTATTGACATTGATTTGTTCTTCATGATTAGAGATACCACTTTCTGTTCCAGTTTCGGGTTGGATGAACCGGGTTTGCTGCCTCTTCTTGGTAGCTCATTCAAAGAATAGTGTTCCTCAAACTTATTATTGATGGTTTTAACACTGGCATGATGAATTCCAAACCTATTCGCCAATTTTCACATAGTAATACCCTTCTCACTTAGCCATGTGTCCAGAACCTTAATTTTCACTTCCTTTTCAATACGCAACATTTTGAAAACGCAGAATTTCAACCGCACAAACAAGCAAACAAACGAAAGCTGACAGCCAAACGTAAAAACTTCTTCACTGACTTATATCTCAACATTTTTCCGCGAGAAAATTACAAAATGTTGTTCGAATGATTCTGTATGTGAGTATGTAAGTGTTTGTCTATGTGTGTATGAATGTATGCAATTTTTTTCACTCACTTTTCTTGGAAATCAGCTTAACTGATTTTCATGAATTTAAATTCAAACTAAAGGTCTTGTAGCCCCATACAAAGCCCCACTTTATTCGAATTCGAATTCCGAAATGACAGGGTGATAGTACAAAAATTCCAATATGAAATTACTTCCTTACTATTCTCAGAGATGGCGTGACCGATTTTAACAAACTTTGGTTCAAATCAATTCAACTCTCAAATTTCTTCTGGATCCGACTTCCGGTTCCGGAGTTATAGAGTACAGTGTGTTAAAAATTTGATATTGTCACTCAAACCGACGTAACAAAACACATACAAAAGTTGAAAACTGGCCTCGAAGTTCCAATCGGTAGTCCTTATCATTCTGGTTTCGGGATTCCGATTCCGGAAGTACCGGAAATAGTGCCTATAAGATGAATCTCACTAACTTTTCTTAGCGTATGTTAATACCTGCAATCAGTGTTGGGAAAAAATCAAAATTTAGAAAACTGCGACTGAAATTTTTCGCAAGTGAGTTTTAAACAAAAAATCATCAATTAAAAAACTCACTGCTGAAAAGTTTATTACTGATTTTTTGACAACACGATTCTCACTGAAACTGCTTCCACATGTCAAAAAATCAGTAGTGAAAAGTTCACTAGCAAGCGAACATTCTGCTCGATGATATTTGAGAAAAAAGTTCGCATATTGAATATATCTGATATGATTCTCGACCAGAAGATTTTTCGGGAATGAATTTTCATAGCCGTTATATCTCAACACTTTGCAGAATACAAGATGAATAAATTCGCCGATGAACAAAATCGGAACCTATCTGAAAATGTTCATTGTGCGTAGGGTGGTGGATAAGTGAATGAATAGTGGTGATGTGTTTGAATTCTATTCGGTACTAGCGTGGTGGTGGAGTAATATCATTAGTAAAAGCAGCAAGTGCTGTGATTAATAATAGTTTGAGTGATGATGAAAACATTAAGAAAAACATTCACAAATCATGTTATGCAGCTGATTAAAAAATATTAACCAATTTAGCTTGAACATTATACGCAGAAATAACAGGAGCGCAGGCTATCGCTACGCCAATTCAAACGCGCCATTCAAACACTGCGCCTATTGTGTGTTGTGACATGCTGACAGTGCTGCGTCCCTGTTACTTCTATGAATCAAATTCAGAGCTAAATCTAAGTAGTACAGTGTAATCCACCAGCTGGAATTAAAACAGCTTTTTGTCACTATAATTACCATAATGTGGAAAAAAAACGTGTTGTCGTTCATATTGACCATCCTTCGTGCATCGAGAATATCGCAACCATCATGTCTCAAAGGCGAATTTATGCAGCAGAGATATTGTTTTATTGCTGAAAATGCAATAATTAAATCTTGCACGAATCACTCCGGTGTCAAACTGAAACGTAGTGGAAACTCAGCATCGAAATATCATCAGAGACTCTTCTTCCTTTCGATTATCTCTTTAGCAATATTTCTGTTGGTGAAAATTTGTCATCAAGGTTTGCTGACACAAAACAAATCACTTTTGAACTTCGAGGTTCAGTATTTTTGTGTAGGCTTGTTTCGTGAACGAAAATTTTGGAAGTATTTTTTTCAGTCACCGAGTTTTTTTTTAGAAAATCGCTTGAACTGATTTTTTCACGAGTGAAAATGAGATGATTTTTTTCTAATCATGAGTATTCCAACACTGCTCAAGATATCATTTTTCATTGTCAGTTCCAGTTCAAACTCAAAAGCGTAAAATAAGTATTTCGCAAAGATTCTGTCGCTTTCCCATCTACCGTTCATTCAGTTTGTGTTGAACCCATTTATGAAACTTTTGAAATTTCTCTATGGCTCAAAAATGGCTTGTCGATAACTACTTCGCCACCATTTGTCGTGTATTATTTTCGTTCCTTGATAATTGTAGTTCATCAATTTCAAAATTTGTCAAACAATTTTTACGTTTTTTTTTTTTGTTAATAACACTAAAATTAGTGTTTACAAATTTAGACGTTATTTTTACGTTTCGTCTTTGACTTATCAGTGCAGAGCAGTTCAAATTGAACTGCTTAGTGCTAAACTCGGCAGTTCAATTTAAACCGCTAAGCAGACGTAAAGTTTCTGCTACTTACAGAACACTTTTTGTTTTGCAACGAAGTGCAATGTCTTTTCTGACGTGCCGAACGAAAACGTGTTTTCGACTATTTCCGGCCGATGCAGGTATAGTCATTTAGGGGTTAGTAAAATTTTGTGCTAGGGCACTTTACGCCTGCTTAGCGGTTCAAATTGAACTGCCGAGTTTAGCACTAAGCAGTTCAATTTGAATTGGTCTGTACTGATGAGTCAAAGACGAAACGTAAAAATAATGAAAACGGTTATGTGCCCTAGCACAAAATTTGGCTAACCCCTAAATGAAATTTAGACGGTTGGAGAGAGATAGACTTATGGCTATCTCTGAACAAGAATTCTATTACTTTCCGATGGTTCTGCCGATTCTTATGATTGAACAAAAAACAACACTTGACTCGAATGCTCTTTATTCGGCTCGAAACTCAAAACGTTCAGCACGATGACGTTTTTAAGAAGGGGTCAAACCATCAAAATAGCGCTACAAGTTAAAAACATGCTTGACTAGATTTTCAGTGCCGTCTGTTGGCAACAAAACGACAAACGACATTTAGGCTCCAATAAGTAGAAAAGAAACGCCTTCCCTTTGTTCACGTAGGCAGTTTGCATTTCCACTCTCCCATCCAAATACGTTTCTTCTAGGTGTCAGGTGTCTAGATATCTCTCGGTCCCTGGATATATAGTAAAGAAAATAAAAATACATTTGATCACACATTGGCGATTATAAGAGTGTCGTAGCTAGAAAACGATCTTTACAATAAAGAGGACAAATTTAAATTATTTAAATTATATTACACACAACTTCGGAAACTATGTCATTGTACTTTTTACACAAAAATACCATACAACGATATTTTTTTTTTTTTTTTTGTTTCGATTATAGAGACTTTAACATCTTAGGTCATTCGCCTCTTCGGACCAGAAAAACTTTCTGACCCTATGTGCGGGGTTGGGAATCGAACCCAGGCGGGCTGCGTTAAAGGCATCGACTATCCCATCACGCTATACCCGTCCCCACAACGATATTTATGGAAACAGCAAATGAGGTAGACCATTTCAGGATGTGGCTGATGATGATGGAGATCGAAAAAAAGTCCGAATACATCGAAAATAACCATGCATTTCACGGTATAAAAGCGCAATATAACGGCACCCTGTTGATTAAATTACATTTTGTCTCACAATAACTTAACCCCTACAAACAGCTGGTTTTCTGTGTCCGACCAGTGACCATACAGAATCCCGGTGGACTTGTTCGATATCAGAATGTAGTGATATATTATAAATTAATTCATTCCACTGAATTTGAGAATCGGAAATCAATCCATGGAACTACACACGCTGACATATATTTTTTATTAGTCATATGTACTGCCTTCATTAAAATCAACTCACAGCAACTTTTTCTCTGCAAAAAATCGGAAACACCATCCAACCTGCATCAATGCCATTCATGATATTACATTTTTGAGCAAATAATTCGCTCGATGCTGCCGTCGATGTTTTTTTTTTGTTTTGTTCGGTATGTTTGCTCAACAAGTATGACAATTCAGTATGGGGGGTAACCAGTGTCGGTACACAGATTTTTCACGGATAACAAAGGACTGATGTGGAATGTTTGGATTTTCCTTCGTAATTCTAAAATAGTCTTCAATCGCGAATTGGAGTAAGCAACATACTGCTTTAAACTCTCCATAGAACCGGACTACCTCAATAGCGCCACTTTCCCTCGCTTGTATGTATTGTGTGTGAAATAATTTAAAATTTGCCAAATCAAACCGCTAACCTGCTATCAACTAGACAAACAATGCAAACTGACCCCGTCACCTCATTTCTGAACCTAAGTCACGGTTGGTTTGATTACCATGTCGATGATGATGACGATGATGATGACGGTGATGATGACAATGATGGGATAAAGCAACGGAAGGAATCACAGTCCGTGCAGCTACCGGGTAAATGTGGTGGCCAAAAGTTATAATGGGAAAATTCAAAATTATGGAATCGGATTCACGCGATATGCACCCTGGGTATTAATTATTTTTATCTCGTAATGTGCTCGTTGCTGGTGTGCAAACCACGGGAATCTCCCGCCTGACGAAGGGACACTCCGTGCAACAGTTTCGTTTCGTCGTCCGGACACTGTTACACACTATATCCCGTGGTGCGAGTAGGGCGTGTGTTTCATCCCGGCAAACGGCAGCGATTGCCGGCGCTCGACGATGCCGGAACTTAATTCGTTTTGCAGGCTTTTAATAAATTCCGGTGGTTAAATAATGGATTCGGAGCTACGAAGGTGTTACTCGTCGGCGGGCAGATTTATGCTTGTGGGTCAAACTTTCAGTGACGATTTGAATTTCTTTTTTTTTACCACGAGCCGTGACAATTGCGGTAATTCCCGCAAATGAATGTGGGGGCTTAATGGTAACGAGAAACGGTTAGAATAATTCACTATGCAAATGTAACGTGGGAAAGTAACAAAGGCAAAACTCATTTTTGAGGTTGGTTGGTATCAGCATATGTACGTAAGTGACGTATTCAAAGGTAGACCGTCGCATTTGGCGTCACTCAACCGTCCAACCAACAACGATTAAGAATTTCATCACCTCTCCTAAATTTTTTCCGAACATTTTGAATTTCCTAATGAAACTGAAGAAACTCAGAATTTGTTGAAATTGTTAGCGTTTTTTTCTTGGCGATACGATACTGCTAATTCTCAACGAAAGCTTCCAACTCATAATACTTCAATACCATTTAAATGGCTTTCCAAAAGAAACATTGAAAACAAATTGTTATTGTGAAAAGAGATTTTTTGGCACTTTTTCAACGAAATCATACCATTCTTTAACAAATAAACATCTCGGAATGAAACTTTCACAGATCACAGATAACAAAATAAATTCAGAGTTATTGTATAAAGATTATGAAAATAAATTATTTTTATAATTTTTGCCTTTCTTATACCTCATACAATTTTCTTGAATTTTATTTGGATCCGACGTCCGGTTCCGGAATCACAATTATTAAAAAATGCGCACTCAATTTTATCGGAATTTTCTCTAAAGATTTTCACAAACTAAGACGCTAATAAATGGTCTTAAAACTCTTTGAAAAGTCCCCGAAAAGTTGATCCATATCCGACTTTCGTTTCCGGTATTACAGAGCGATTAGTGAAAATTTTCAATTTCATGAGTATTTTTTCCCAAGCGATGGCCAAACGAGGTGCACATTTTTATAAAACTTACTGGTAAATTTATCTAGTTGGCAGATCTTGTTAGTTAGTGAATATATAAAACTACTTTGAAACAACTAGTCTCCGGTTTCCGTTTCCGCACCGATAATAGTGAAGAAAATCTCCAAAAACGGAACTCACTTCGATTTCTCAGCAACGACTAGACCAATTTTCGCGAATCATAATTCAAATTAAAGTTCTTATTATCTTGAAGAATACTGTGCAATTTCATCCAAATCCGACTTCCGGTTCCGAAGTTATAAGGTGAAGAGTGTCAAAATATTCAAATCGTCATTCAAAATGACGATGCAAAACAAGTACGCGACGGTACGTGTGGCATTGCTCCGTTCGCAGCGTGCTTTGTTCAATTTCGTATAGCGTGCATGGTTGCCACATTAAAATCTATATTTTTCATTTGAAAAAACAGGTATATTACTAATTCTTTTATTCAATTTGTACCTACTTGTTAGTGTTATAACACAATCATGATAACGACAGTACACTTATTGCCTTTCTCATATAGAAAATAATGCAATCACTTGAAAAATCAACTAGTGAAAATTGACCCGGAGGGCGAGTGTTCTATATCATTCGACACAGTTCCTTGAGCTGAACAATGTTTGTGTGTGCGTGTATGTGTGTGAGTATGTGTCAAATAATGTCACTCATAAAATAAAAAATCTCATAGTCCCATAGGTTGGTAAAATTCTTCTGTTTTTGGCTTAAAACTGATTCAATTTGTAGGTTATATTAGTTAACTACTTACGAAACTAACTGATTTCGACTATACATGGTGGTGGAAGAGAGAAAACCTTCAAAGATGAACAACTAGAAGCATTGCTTGATGAAGATTCGTGTCAAACCCAATAAGAGCTTGCCGAATCGTTGGGAGTGAGTCACCAAACCATTTCAAAACGTCTCAAAGCCCTGTGCATGATTCAGAAAGAAGGAAACTGGGTGCCGTACGAGTTGAAACCGAGGGACATCGAGCGCCGTCTATTTGTATGTGAGCAACTGCTTCAAAGACAGAATCGTAAGGGGTTTTTACATCGAATCGTAACCGGTGATGAAAAGTGGATTCGATACGATAATCCTAAACGCAGAAAATCATGAGGAAAGCCCGGACATGCTACTTTGTCGAAGGCTTTGCCGAATATTCACGGCGCCAAGGTTATGATTTGAATTTGGTGGGATCAGCTCGGTGTGATTTACAACGATCTCTTAGAACCGGCTGAAACCATCACAGAAGATCGCTACCAAACGCAACTGATGCGCCTTACTCGTGCGCTAAAAGAGAAGCGGCCACAATATCAACAGCGACACGACTAAGTCAACCTTCAACACAATAATGCTCGGCCTCAAGTCGCAAAAGTGGTCAAAAAGTACCTGGAAATGCTGAAATGGGAAGTTTTGCCCAACCCGACGTATTTCCCAGATATCGGCCCTTCTGACTTCCACCAATTCCGTTCGATGGCACACGGCCTGGCAGATCAACATTATCAATTCTTCGAAGAGTTGGAAAAATGGATTGCTTCATGGAAGAGGAACTCTTTTTTTCGAGCCGGGATCCGAAAATTGCCGGAAAGATGCAAGAAAGTTGTTGCTAGCGACGGACAATACTTTGAATAATACATCTGTAAGCCCTTTTTCGAAAACAAGCTATTAATTTCGGAAAAAAGGCGGATGTAAAGTTGTACACCTGATACAAACGCTATTCGTGTTGTTTACAGTGAGTTAAAAAATCAATTTGTCTAAAACATGTAAATTTCAAGAGAAGGATTTCGTTGGATTATTATCACAACTTTCGACGTGAATTATCTCAACAAGAGTGTGTCGATGAACATAGTTCTTTGTAAAAACCACTGTATATCGCTGGCATAGTGAATTCAATTGTGGTCGTAGTTCGGTCGCCGACGAATTTCGTGAAGGTCATCCAAAATCAGTTGTGTTGCCAGAGACCGTCGATGCTGTGCTTAAATTGATAATACAAGATCGTCATGTGACATACCGTGAGATAGAGGCATCCTTGGGAATTAGTAAGATCGTAACAGGTGACGAATCATGGCTATATACGTATGAGCCGGAAACAAAACAGCAATCGACTGTGTGGGTGTTCCAAGATGAGTCAAATCCAACATTAGTTGTTCGCTCAGGAAGCACTTCGAAGCAAATTTTCGCCTGTTTTTTCGGAAGAATTATTTTTTTTAATTTGCTTATTTATTACAGTAGGTGGTCGAAGCATAATGAAACAAAGCTATATAAAATCATACTACAACGATAATAGCCATAGTGAATTCATGTCAGATGGTTCAGCAAAAGTTCTTTATAACTAATCGCCTGCAGTTTGTTGTTACTCCAGCATATCATAAAATAACCTTATACAGTATTGCAACAACAAATCATATCATCTTTGTACAATACTTTCTAGTATAACAAAAACCGTGTTTATCGTTGAATCATAAACATACCATAATAAATTATGTTACCACAACACAAATGATTTTTATTTATTTCGAACTGTACCAGTTACCATTTTAAATTATGCAGGTTAATCTATTAAATAAAAGAACTGACAGTGCAAAAGTAAGTCATATATTGCTTTGTATTTTTTTGTCGCGCACCATGTGCTGACATTTCTATCTTGTGACAAAATATTAGCGGAGACGTTAATAAAGTTATAATCCGAAATAGTATGAAAAACTATGTAAAATTTGATGCCAACAGTTGTTTATATGATACATCATACGGTGGGATAATTTCATTTAGGAAAAGATCCTGACTAACTGGCTCAAGTGGCTCAAGTGTTTGTATACGAGCAGTCATAGTCAGAACAGCATCTACGTAAATATATTAGAACTCGTAGAAACCGTATCTGAATACGGACGTATTA
This sequence comes from Malaya genurostris, assembly GCF_030247185.1. Classification (NCBI taxonomy): domain Eukaryota; kingdom Metazoa; phylum Arthropoda; class Insecta; order Diptera; family Culicidae; genus Malaya; species Malaya genurostris. Next base: position 262,390,567 of record NC_080571.1, read on the forward strand.
TGAATCACATGCAGCCAGTATTCATCAAACAAATACCGCAAGACCTGTTGGTTAGCAAATGCACCCTTACATCATCCTTCCTGCACCAGTGTTTAATGAAACCAATCAAACTGAGCATCCGGCATAATCCATTCTATTCGAAGCGAAACCTCTCCGTATTTTCCGCTGAGTTGCACCAAGATTTACGGAACCCACTCACCGTGAGGTTGCAGGTGAAATTGATATCCATGAAATAGCTTCATTAGTGAACATTATCTAACTTCATAAATTGAGGTTTTATTGGATTGGCGTGCTAAAAAGTTTGCTTATCTGGCGTAACATTCCGGTTCCGGTTTCACAATGCTTGCTTGCTTCCGTGCATTTCAATGACGTGAAGGATCTACGATGCGTGGTTAAGCATCCTAATGGCCTCATAGAACACACCATTATATTCAGCATTACACTTTGAATGCACTCCGGAGAACAATCTTCTCTGCTTGGTTAGCGTAAAATTAAAAGCACTATCAACCTTTATAGCGTTGGTTCGGGATTGTAGGCTAATTAAAACCGATCGGAAGAGTGAGTGATTTATTACATGAATTATGCTTGAATGCATCTCAAACATTCCGACGTGAAAGCTTCAAGTCAAGTCTTCTGCAGACGTACTCTTGATCCAGTGAATGGATAAAGCCGAGGAGTGTCGTCCGATTAATATGTTTGCACACGCTGGGAAATTCTGGAACTTGTTGTTAAAGATAAGCTTGCCAACTATTTGAACAGTAATAGTTTGCCAATACCAGAACAATCGGGCTATCAAAAAGGTCAGCGAAACCGCTTTGAACCTAGTATTGACAAAATGGAAGGAGAAAATCGAAAGTAAAGAAAGTTTTCTTGCTGCGTTCTTGGATCTGAAGAATGACACATAAATGGTTAAAAAACTACCTATGTGGTGGATTTCAAAATGTTTAAAACTCGGTAGTTCACTTGGATTGCCACAGTGAAGTGTGTTAGCTCCTATTCCATTTTTGATGTATATTAATGATATCAAGCGAGTCTTAGGTTTTTGTGATATAAATTTGTTTGCTAGCGATACTGTTCTGTTCATTATAATGATGCTGTTGCACTTTTAAACGAGGACATGCGCTCGCTGATTTGATGGTTAAAAATTTAGCAACTGAAACTTAATGTTTTCAAAAACATTTTTACCAGATTTAAATCTGAAAATGTCAAAGAGTCTACAGCATTTTTCCAAGCATCATTGCAGTATTCTGGTCAAAGCTTTGACTGAACATTGCAAACTCAATTATCACATGGCTACTATTCAACGTGCTGAGTATTATTCGTGAGATTTGTGTGAATGCGATTATGGTACTTCATATCATCAAAATTTGGTTAAAAATGTTTAGCCCTTTTCACAGACAGTCTGAAAAACAATGTATGCAAAGTGACTTTTTCGGACAACAATTCAAATAGGCGCGAAATTCGTCAAATCGCGAAACTTGTTCTTGTACAAGGGAATAAGTTTATTTCAAATCGAAGCCAACGCGCAACGACATTGGTGGAGTTCAAAAGGTTATGTATTTTACACATAAAATCTGTTTCGTAAACAGATCTCTAGTTAACTAGTAAAATTTTATTATTATTTTTTTCCAAATTTTGAAGATTGTTAAGAATGATTTTCATAAGAGCTATAGGACACAAAAAACACAAAAAAGAGAAAATTGGTGAATTCTTTACTGGATTCGATCGAACAATCAATATAAATCAATGTTTGAAGATGATTTCATGCAAATGTTGACCGCGGCTCCACTTTAGATGGCCCATGGGCAAGGTCCAATTCTGTCGCACGCTCTTCAACATATTAGCCGATATTTCACGAATAAATGCTTCAATATTGACTTCCAGTGCGTCAATCGTTGCTGGTTTATCCTTGCATACATGAGCCATGATTCACGTGCGATCTGTCAAAAACAGTGTTGCCAAAAAGATATCAGAAAAAACACCTATTATTTTTTTATTGTTTTTATTTATTAATGTAAGATGTATTAAGTTTCTGTGTTCGGTATGATTTATTCTCCGTCAAACCACTAGTTTCATTTCACCTGACCAGCATGGATTTATGCCAGGCCGTTCCGTTTCAACTAATCTACTGCAATTTGCGTCAACTTGCATTAACCATATAGAAGAGAAAGCACAGGTCGACGTCATATATACTGATTTGAAAGCAGCCTTCGATCGTATCGATCACGAAGTCCTTCTTCGTAAGCTCAGTTTACTTGGCGCCACACACCAGCTAACTACTTGGCTACGATCTTACCTCACCCAAAGAATTATACGTGTTAAACTAGGTTCTTGTGAATCGTCCGCATTCACCAATAGATCAGGTGTGCCACAAGGTAGTAATCTGGGTCCCCTGCTGTTTACTCTCTTTTTCAATGATGTAGCTACGGTTTTGGGTGCTGGATGCAAGCTTATATTTGCTGACGATCTCAAGCTCTATCTAGTAGTAAAGTCGATTGAAGACTGCCATCGATTACAAACCGTTTTAAATAGTTTCGTGGAGTGGTGTCGCTCCAATCTGCTGATCATTAGCATCGCTAAATGTTCCGTAATGACATTTCATAGGAAGAGCAATCCGATCATATTCAGTTACAGCATTGATGGTATAAACCTACATAGAGTCAGTGAAATCAGCGATATCGGCGTTATTTTTGACCACAAACTGAATTTTAACTCTCATATAGCTAACATAACTAAAAAAGCGTATAGGCAACTGGGATTCATTTAAAAAATATCCCGCGACCCATATTGTTTGAAATCACTTTATTGCTCTTTAGTCAGGCCAATACTTGAGTTTGCATCGCCAGTTTGGAGTCCACATCAGCTAACTTGGAGCTTGAAACTCGAAAGAATTCAGAAAAGGTTCATACGATTAGCGCTCAAGAATCTACCATGGCGTGATCCGCCAAACCTTCCACCATACAAAGATCGTTGTCAGCTACTAAACCTTGAATCATTAGAACGTCGTCGTCGTAACAGTAGTGAAAATCCTGAATGGTGAAATTGATGTACCCGAACTGCTATCCCGTATAGATCTACGAGCCACTAGGAGAACTCGCGATGTATCGTTACTATCGACAAGATTTCATCTCACAAGTTTTGGATATCACGAGCCAGTTACGCACTTTTTCACAAGTAGATAGTGTCTTCGAGTTTGGCGACTCATCAAAAAAATTTGCATCCACCATACGCAGACTACAACTTCTGTGATATATTTTATTTTATTTATTTTTGTATGTATTCTGCTTTTTAATCAACGACAATTATATTAGTGTTATGTGTGTATTATGTCATTATTTTTAGTATAGTTGAAAAGATAGTGGTTTATATGCCTGTTTGAGAACTATGCCACTGGATGTGTTGGTAAACTCAAATGGGCTTTTTCCCACTCAAATCATTTAGACTACAATGTCCGATGATTCAAAACAAATAAATAAATAAATAAATAAATAAATAAATGATGATGATGATGGAGTTTTATTTGTTTGAGAGTTGAAAATAATTAGCAGTCTTTATGAACGTTTGAGGCTTGCGCTCGGAGCAGGTTGAAACTATTTGGAAAATGAACAGGATTTGAACATGCTATATTCTCGTATTATCGGAGAGCTTTAGCATTCAGTGGGTCGAGTTTGACTGTTGCCCTTGATCGCAAGGTTTGATTAGTGATTTGTGGAATATATTTAGAAATCAAATTGGAATCGACAGTTGTTGATGGAATTGGGCTTGGCTCTGCTCAATAAATTACTCTAACGGTATGTGAATCTGTTGCTTACGACAATGTAGATGAGGCGACTTATTATAATTACAAGAAAGCAATTTTCAAGTAATGAATCAGTTCCTACTTTCTTTAAACTGGAATACACTTTTATCAAATAATAATGGAAACTGTGCGTCTGTATTATTGACGAATACAATGTCATATTCTATTGATTAATTCGTACCCAAAATAAATGCCGTAAACCAGTTTACCCTTGTTGGTCTGATCCAACCCTTAAGCAATATAAAAGCGATGAAAAAAAACTCACGAAGTGGCCAACTCTACATCTGAGGTCTTGTTACGTGTATCTCAATAATCGATATAAACAACTGAACAGAACATTATGTAACACTCACATTTTTCGAGTTCAGTGTAATTTAAAGAACAACCCAAAGAACTTTTGATGTCACGTTAATGAACAACGTAAAGAAACAGGACTGCCTGGTTCAGTCATCAACCTTGCCTTTCCTCATAAGTGCACCGACTATATATCTGAAAATCAACACGGATTTATGCCTAAACGGTCAACATCTACTAGTTTAGTATCTTACATCTATCTTTTATCATCAAATCTACGCGATTCCGTCTAGTAGACGCTATCTACACCGAATTCTCGGCGGCCCTTGATAAAATAAACTATCAACTAACAATTGCTAAGCTTGACAGACTTGGCTTTGGTGGAACTTTACTGGATTGGATGCGTTCATATCTTACTGGTCGCCGATTCAGTTAATTCTGGAGTACCTCAAGAAAGTCATTTAGGACCGTATTTATTCTTACTCTATCTCAATGATCATCACTTCTTACGGAATGGTTTCAAACTATCATCTGCGGATGACTTTAAATTCTACCACCTGATCAAAGAACAAGAAGATGCATACTTTTTTACTAAGTGATTTCGAAGGTATCCAAACTCTTAGGGTTCATATTTCGGATCACCAAAAATTTCCTTAACATACACTGCTTAAAAATTCTTTATTGTGCACTAGTTCGAACATCGCTTGAATATGCGGCTGTCGTTTGGTCACCTCATTTCCAAACTGATATTGATCGTATTGAAGCTTTTCAACGCAAATTCATTAGGTTCGCTCTCCGAAATCTACCATTCCAAGCTATGAAGATCGTTGTCGACTTATCAAAAAAGGTTCCGCTGTGTATAACGAAAAACCGTTAGCAAGGCTGTTTTCATCGCTGATTTAGTACAATCATATTGATTGCTTTGATATCCTACAATTGGTCAATTTCGACATCCATCGTTGTGATCTTCGTTCTCATCCATTTTTACAAATCCCTCGTGTTATAACTAACTACGGATATAATGAACCATTTCTCAGTATGTGTCGTTTATTCAACAGATGCTCGCTGGTCTTTGATTTACATCTCTCTCGAAATGCGATAAAACGATTTTCAATGGTTCCTTAACTATTCAGTAAGCAAATGTCCCCTTTTCATTGGAAACTAATCAGGTTCGCTCACCGAAACTAACCCGGTCGTCCCTCCCCTCATTTTCTCCGTCTTTCACCATCTTCTTGATTACTAATTAGATCCGGTTTAAGCCCCATCGTTCGCCCATGCTCACTCACTGCTTCCTCAAGTAACCTTCTTCTTCCCTCTTCCTATCCACTTTTCACTTCTATCACGCCTTTTAAGGAAGCTACTCTGTAATGCTTGGTATCATAAACTAGTTATAAGGCTGTTAGTGATTAGTGGTTTAGCTTAAATTGTTAGTTTTAAACCTAAATGTATCTGTTGGATCATTGTAATCTGTTGAAACAAAAGATCAGGAGGTTTTATGCCTGCTGGAGAGACAGATTACTAGAGTTCATCTCCATCGAGCTTTTCCGTGCTTCCCACAAAATAGATAAATAAATGAATAAGTATTGTAGCTGATGTTTTAGTGATGAACTGGTCCTTCGGGAAAGACCAAGTGGATTACTGTCTAATACTGGTAAAGATAGCGAGTTCGATTCCTGATGTGATCAAGGATCTTCCCGGGCTGGATTTTTTTTTATTAACCCTTACATTGTTTTTTTGTTGTCAGTCGTTCTTTTGAAGAAAAATTTATACCTGTTACCAGATCATTTTTTTTTTTGTTTGTTTTTTATTTACAGGTTGAAATATGTATAAAAATATCAATTATCATCTAAATAACTCCATATTGATAACCTCAGAATGAAAATTCCAGGTAATCTAGTTAGTTCTGTTATCTATCAAACATCGAAGAGTTGGCTTTGGTGTATTATTATGGAAAACTTTTCTGTTAACTGAGCGCAAGCAGAAAAAAGACCATTGTTCATGTTTTTGTGCTTCCGCTCGTTCGGACCCATCTAAGGTTGCTCTCAGAGTGAACGCGATTTGCGAAGCGAAGCGAAGCGTTTTGATGCGATGCACTATTATCGCACGCGTTCACTGTGACATGTTTGCTTTGATCAAATGTAACTCACTCTGATTGCAACCTAAGGTTGATGTCAGAGTAAAAGCATCACGCGAAGCGTCTAGGCGCGCGTGCGAGCTAGTTGCATTTGATCAAAGCAAACCTGTCAGAGTGAATGCGATGCGAAAACAGTACATCGCATTGAATCGCTTCGCTTCGGTCCGCGTTTCGCGCTCACTCTGACAGCAACCTAAGTCAACAAAACTAGCCGAGTTCAGTTTAAATAGAGTTTACTCTTTTTTTAGGAGAAATCGCTCATTGTCTAGCTTTTCTATGTGTTACCACAAAATTAGGTATGAAATAAATTTGGGTACTACCCAAGTTTTGGTAAATAACCGATTACTCTTTTTGAGTTCATAATGGGTAGTAACTAAATCATTATCTACTAAAACTTTGTCCTGATCGTAAAAAATAGGCGGATGCTAGCCAAATTTGCCACGAAAACACTTTGGATTTTCTTCCATTTAAATACATATTGTGGCAGGCGCGAACATGTTGATCAATTTCCATACGAATGGAAATATGTATATCATCACTTGAATTTTTTTCTTGTTATAAAGTCGTTAAAATCATTTATTTTTACTGACTTAAATATTAAAAGAGAAGAGTTTTAATAACATAATTTTTGGAGTTTCTTGTATACGCGCCTGTATTGAGGTCATCACTCGTTAGTCTGGCTTAAATAAAAATCTTTAAGAGGGGCTTTTCGTTCCAGTTCGATTACGAGCTTTGATTAAAAACTATGGTTTTCCCAATCTTCAATTTATGTTAGTTATTTCTTCATTAGAGACAGTGTAAATTATGTGTCGAATTTATTGGCTTTTTATCTACTAAACAACATATAATGGCATTGATCAGTGCATTAAAGTTCATTTTCCTTGACTTGGACGATTTGTTTGAAGTCGCCATGGCCAACAGAACCAGAGAACCAAAGTTTTTACTTATATGACGAATGTATTTAAGCTGTCAGTTTGTCCACTTGTTGGATATCATTGGAGATTCCAATTAATACAAATAATTTAGCTAGCAAAAACGAAAAAATCGCGCTAAATCTCAAAAGTTTGCAAATTCTGGCGAATACCTTCAAACAATCGATGTATCAAAAGTCTGTAAAAAGTTTTAAGACGAAAAAAGGTTTACATGTTAACTAAGAAATTGATAATTTACAGACAAATTTGCGACTTGTCGAAAAAAATTGGGTACCGTTAACTGAACACCTTGGGGTGCCGGTAACCGAAATCGGCAGACATTTTGGAAATGACGAAAAAAAAACTTTGTTTGCGAAAATTTTGATAGCATTCGGTATTAAAACACGAAATAGATCGATTTCACCTCATAAATATTTAATCATTTTCGATGGATGCTTTTCAATTTATGATACTCTAAAAAAAAGTCATAAAATACTTTTTCGTTGATTTTCACGTAATTAAAATTTGTTTTGAACGCAGTAAAAAGTATAAGCGTCTGTTTGCTTTGATATTCGGCACAAAAAGAACGTGCTGCTTTTACACACACATGACATTTGTCAGAATGACGCTATCGGCTTTCTGACAAAAGTTACGGTGGGGTGCCGACAACCGAACATCTTTTCCTACTTTTTTGTTTTTTTTTTTGAGTTATGTATGAAATGTCGATTTTGTATTTTTCAATGATTTTTAGAAACACTACAACAAAACTTCAAAAGTTTTAATTTGTTTTTCGTCTAATTTATTTGAAAAAGGTAGTAGAATGTTTTTTAAAATTTTTTCAACGGTGTTTTAATGCGTTTCAATTCGTTATGTTTTTTTTTTAAATCGGTCAAGCTGTTCTTTAGTTATCGTGCACACCAGTTTGACAGTTTGTTTCACTTTAAGCCACCATATCTGTGGAACAACACGACATTTTTATATCAAGTTTACATTGTATCAGTATTTAATGAAGAATAATAACTACCTAAAAATTGAAAGTTTTCTTTTTTGTCGGATAGTGATAAATAAAAAATTTTTGGACATGTTTAAGTGATATGATTTCATATTTATGAAAAATGTGGACGACAACAATATTTGATTTTTTCTAAACAATAAATAACAGTCAACCATGCGTCCCCATCAAGTTCTGATAGAAGGAAACGCATGGTGATTTGTTCTAGTAGTGCAACTTAAGCGCAGGGCTTAGAAATCAAAGTAACGAAAAGGAGGAAATGAGTTTAAACCTTTGCATAATACCCACGATCATACATCGGGTACAACCTAGAAAGCTACAAAGCAAGAACTTACTGGTATGTGGTTCATATATGAATGATAGTAATATAACACATGGATCAATAAGTCCCGAGACTAAAGCAGAGATGGCGCTCGTAGTAAACCAGTAACCACGTCTTTCTAGAGTACTAACCTTTGCTTGAAACGGGTCAAAATTTCAAGTCGATCCGACCAGAAACAGCTGAGTTATCGAGGTTGGATTAAAGTCGTTTTGTAGTTTGTTTAAAAAATGGAAAAAACCGAGTTTCGTGTTTTGATAAAACATTGTTTTTAATGGGTAAAAACACCGTGCAAGCGAAACAATGGATTGAAAAATGTTATCCGGACTCTTGTCCATCCAAAGCAACGATTTGTCGGTGGTTCGCCGAGTACCGACACAAATGACGCGGAACGCTCGGGTAGACCTGTGGAAGCCGTTACACCGGAAAATGTGAGTGAAGTGACAAAAATTATAATGAAAGATCGTAAAGTGAAGCTCCGTGAGATTGTTGAGATGACACAGATATCATATGGAAGTGTATTTACTATCCTTCATGAAAAATTGAGCATGTAAAAGGTTTTTTCCAAGTGGGTGCCGCGATTGCTTTCGATGGAACAAAAACAGCAATGAACAAAACAATGAAAACAATGGCGAAATTGAACGAATTGGGCTGCTTCCCCACCCCCCATACTCGCCAGATTTAGCCCCCAGTGACTACTGGCTCTTTCCTGATCTTAAAAAAATGCTCCAGGGAAAAAGATTTGGCTCAAATGAGGAGGTCATCGCTGAAACTAAAGCTTATTTTGAAGCGAAAGATAAATTTTTTTATAAACATGGTATTGAAAATTGAAAAAACGTTGGAACCATTGTATCACCCTAAAAGGTGATTATGTTGATAAATAAAAAAAATTGCAAAAAAAATGTTGTTTCCATTGTTAGTCTCGGGACTTATTGATCCATGTGTTATTAACGTTGCGAGTATCACACATATGAAATTCGGTTACGGCAGTCAAGAACTAGAGCGGGTGTCAGTTTCTTACGTGTGCTGATGAATGTTTTTATTTGTCGTTTAGTGTATTCTTTATTGTATAGAAAATATGTTTCCCCAAAATAAACAAAGTTTGTTCCGCACAAATATCGGCAAAACATTTTCCGAACTGCAAGAGATTTGTCATATAAGCGAAGAGTCCATCATACCAATTTTTTAGAAATTGAGAAATTCCGCATTATTTATGATTTTGTTTTTGTTTGTGTTTAATCTTGTCTGTTTTGAATCACAACAAATACGATAACCGGTATGAAATCATTACTTAATCGGTTACGTTGGTAGACGTTAAGGCCTTTTCCGAGGAAGTTTAGGATGAGCAAGTTCTTCTACAGATTTTATCACAGTATGTCAATTTTCTGTAAATAATACTACGAGTACAAACCGCACTCAATAGTTTTATAAAAGCGATACAATATTTGTTTTCCAGATAATTCTTGGATGTCCACGATCTTATTTAGATTCTTTGATACTATTACAATTCATTAATGTACATTTTACAATATTCAATTCCCTGAAGCATGTTAGATTGTTTTGTATATTATATAAATTGAAATTTACATTAATATGCAAAAACCTTTTTTTGCGATCGTTGCGTAAATTAAACAAAAAATCGCGTTATTTCAAATAAAACGTGTAAAACAGTCTCGTAAATTGAGGTTTTAGTGTACAGTTCTCAGACTCTGAGTAACTATTTTCTAGCATGAATATACATAGTTTTTTTTCATAAATACGTTTATTTCTTAAGGCAGTTTACATAAGTTTTTCTTCGCCGTAGCATCACTTTTACATTAAATTTTTATCCTAATTTAATTCTAACATAGTCACAACGATTTGAATTTATTAAAACATATTCCTCTTATTACCTAAACAGCATCTTAGGTAACTCGTCATTAATTATGAAATCTACTGGGAAATAATATTTGAACCAAACGATTAACTTCTATAAATTATAAAATAAGCTTTTATTTTCAGACATTTTGTTGATAATTTCATAAACTGTTTCGAGTTTGTTTGTATCATTACATAATTTTTATTCTAATTTAGCTATTGGTTGAACTCATGGACGCAGCTGGGATCAGCACTAAGTCTTAAAAGAGGCCTTTATTAAATTGAAACTCCAATTTTCTTTATGAAATGATAAAAAAGTTTCATGTATGAAAGGTCACGACAAGCAAGAATGTCTCGAACTGGGACATTGGATTGTCTACCTTGGGTACGCAAAGAATTTATTAGTTGAGATCTGACATCACGATACTCCACGCATGTCCAAACGACATGATCAATATCCCGATAACCTTCTCCGCAAGCACAATGATTAGTCTTGGAGAGCCCAATTCGAAGGAGATGTGCATCTAACGTGTAGTGATTGGACATGAGTCTGGACATCACACGAATGAAATCCCTACTTACATCCAGTCCCTGAACCATGCCTTTGTCGATATTTTCGGAATAATTGAGTGCATCCACCGACCCAGACCATCTTTATCCCAAGAAGCTTGCCAGCTGGCAAGTGTTCTTTGGCAAGACGAGCTATAGATTTCGTTGAAAGCAATCGGTCTCTCATAAATTTCACCCTCAATAGCACCACGTTTGGCTAAAATATCGGCTCTTTAATTTCCAGGAATGGAGCAACGAATATACATAGTTGGTATCAGCAGAAGATTCTGCGATAATACTGTTAATACAGCCAGTACCATAAGTAGAGTTTAACAATAATCTACCTTGAACTTCGTGATATTTCTAATAATTTCTAATAATATAACCTATTCATTTGAGTTATTAGGGAGTTTCCCAAGTAGCACACGTAACTGACAATAGCTTATGTGAAACAAATTCATGGCACAAACTGAATCCAACACAGAATGAAACGTAACTAATATGTAACCTAAAAAGTGTAAAAGGCGGTGCTTGTATGGTTTATCAAATCGAGAACTGGCTACTCAGATGGAACCCGGGAATAAGAAAATATTACAGGAATCACTCGTTGAACGTCAAAAAATCATTTTACTACCCCTTCTTATAAAGTTGGGGCGATCTTATCTCAGGACCCTGACGTGATGGCGAAAAACCATTTGCAGATTTGAGTTTGGCATAAACAAAACTGAACTTTAAACATATGAAAATGGCTAAGACTGTATTTTTATTTGTCGTAAAGTGTATGTATTTTTTATAGTATAGAAAATATGCTTCCCCGAAATAAACAAAGTTTGTTCCGCAGAAATATCGGCAAAAACTCATATAAGCGAAGCGAAGAGTCAGCCATACCAAATTTTTAATAATTGAGAAATTCCTCATCATTTATGATTTTGTTTTTATTTGTTTTTAATCTTGTCTGTTTTGAATCCTAACAAATACGGTAACCGGTATGAGATCATTATCATTTGTTGTGTTGTGATCAGTTTGAAACCAGAAACAGTCAAAGTGTACATGCCGTAAGAACGAGGTTACGGAAAAGTTCAGTAAAGAAAAAAAATTAGCAATTTTCCCTAGAATTTCATAAAGTGACCCCTATCAGTTGTTGATGTTCTCTAAGAAATATCTGGTCCGGTAAGCGATCTGTTTGTGTGGCTTTTTTTTTTTTTTTTTTTTGCCCACCACACTCCCCCACACCAAAAAGCTTCAATTTGAAGCCCCCTGGACCCCAACTAGTCTCAGCGGAAAAACAAGAAACAAATAGACACTGGCAATAATAATACTAGAAATACAAATTTAATTTTGATTCAAAGTCCGCTGAGATTCTATTTATTCATGGTTTGATGTGCAATTTATTAAAGTGGAATCCCAGTGGAAAAGATTTCCTTTTAAGGGATCCACAATTTAATTACTACGCTATGTTGGAAAGAAAGTACAAATTAAATTGAAAAGCGACATTTACATAACGACCGGAACCATAAACCAGGAAATTTATTAGCAGTAGGAGCTGGGAAAACGACTACTGGATTTCCTCAAGTTACACAAATACTGCGCTAAAATTGGTTGGATTTTGTATCTTGCCATTTCGGATGTTATTCCACGATCAACATCCAGGTAGTTTGTCGGTTATGCATTTTTTGCGAATTTTATAAGTTATGCGATTTTCTTGTTTTTTCGTCTTATAAATGAACGAAACGTCGAAATCTATTGTTATCCCGATAAACAATTTTAAGTCATCTCTCTGGGACTTTTTCTAGATAATTAATGAATCTTTAAGACAACAGGTGCATAAAAAATCATTCAAGTACACTGTTACATTACCAGTATACCGCTCATCGGAAAATGTGTTCTCGAAAAGATTGTTGGAGCATTCCGTGTTATCATTTGTATTTGGTTTGCTCTACAAATTTGGCTCGAGACAGTGGTGCAATTTGAAGCTGATTCGGATCGATACACTAAAATTAAGGCAAAACTGTTTACAGTTCACTCTCCATGGCAAATCTCACGACGCTTGCCTTGCCTCTTTCCAAAAGATATTCGATCAATGACTTCACCCTTCAACGGTCAAAATCGATTCGAGACAGCGGCGTGTTCAAGTCGATGTGAAACCGGATCTCTCATCAATAGACGGAAAATATTCAGAATTTGACTACAAGTATTCAATTAAATGGAGCAGAAGCTCTTTGAAGCTTTGTGTCATAAGTAAACCTTAAAAGACTAATTATCGTCTTCGGTATTTTCAACAGGCCAATTATCCCCGTCTCATGGGACGAGACTGTTGTCCCACCCGTCGCACACCCAACAATCAATAACAATAATCTGTGCGATAAATATTTATTACGTTCCTACGTTTCCCGTAGCAATCTCGCTACTCGTTGAAAAAAAAATCTGTATGGTGGCGACCTCCGCGGAAAAAGCTTTCGGAAGTGCAATAAATTGAGGTGAAAAATAAACCTGCTGTGGGTCCCGCAAACAGCAGAATGTAGGCATAGGGGAATAACGAGAAAAAAAAGTCGCTTATAAATAGCGAGACTTCCCCATCGAGCGTACTTCGAAGAGCCATTAATTCTTGCGAGAAATCTAGCTTACCTTCGCCAGCAGGTTTGGTTGAAAGCTATATCGGAAGTGGCGGCTGTCGATGCTCGAATGAGTTTCGAATAAAGAAAAATCCGCAGCCATAAAATCATAAATAATCATGAATTGTGTAGATAATGGAGAAAAAAATCTCATTTTGGCACCGCCCTGGAGAATAAAAACTTCATTAAAATACCGTTAATTAGCTGCCCCAAATAATAAGGACGCGGCAGATTGCCTTCGACTGGTGCCAATGGACACGATTCCAAAACGGTGAACCAGATTCTCTCGAAAGTCCCAGCAAGTGGGTGGTATTTGAATTCGAGAGCAAATCATCATACGGTTGAGCACCACTCAAAAATGCTAAAATTCAATAGGATTATTAAACAAGCGCTGCCATTTGTCTTATTTGTTAGCAATTGGCTGTGATATCCAATGCCAAGTATTTGGAAATCGGCTTAGGGTCAAAAATGTTAGTCATTCACTGGTTGGATCAGGTTCTGTCCTAGCGATGGTGCCAAAATATAATTACTAGCCTTACGCTTGATTTGAATCACAGCCATTTAGTTTCGAATGATTTTCGCTCGATTGCCGCAATTATGCATTCATTGTGAAAATATAGCTTGGAAAATGGGCAAACACATTTACAGATTTACATTTACACATGATCGGATTCGACGGTACTCTCGTTCATTCGAACGAAAAACAACTTAAAACCGCACCTTCAGAAGTTAAATTTTGTTGTTGCCTTATATTTACTTTCACTAGACACAAGATGAAACGATACAAATTAATATCATATCTGTAGTTTTTTTTTAGTTCTATGATAAGTCTATGGATTTTATGAAAGTCTGCGCATTGATAAAATTTCCGTTAATGGATCGTTTTAAACAAAAGCCGAGCCAACAAGCTACGAACTAGCATGGGGATACTTTTATCGAATATTCGTGTTTCGCTTTTGATTATTGATGTAATCTAAAACTAATGGCGAGTTAATTTAGAACGAAACAAATATATTAAGCAATTGCGTGGTATTGGTTTCATTCTCTTCTGCGCTACATTTAATTTTTTGGCGTCACGAGTCTCTATGACACATCAACTATTAACTTTTGAAATTAATAGGAAAACCGACAGAGTTTTTTAGTTAAGAGACTCGTTAATGGGTTCGAAACAATTTGGAAAAGTATGCAAACATTGAGGATTTTTTTTTGGATTTTAGTCCTATCGCAATAATGTGAAACTCTATGCAATACGACCAACTATCAACAGAGTATGTTTGAAATTGTATGACAGCCAGTAATGATTTCAAATGTGTTTGCCATTGCTTCATCGAACACAACCATTTGTTATTGGTTTGCTGAATTCAAACGTGGTCGTACAGATACCAATGATAGTGAACATTCTTGTCGACCAATTGAAGTTTTTACTCCAGAACATATCAAAAAAGTCCACAAATTGGTTAGGTCTAATCTTAAATTGAAAATGGCTTGCGATAGCTGAGGCTGCAAAGAAATCAGAAGACAGTGTGGTCACCAGAGTTGCACTGACTCGTGATCATCATTCACACGTCAAAGCTACGAGACAGTTCTGTCACGAACCAAAATAATCGTCATTCAAAGATGATCGAATTGATGCAATTAGTAGCGTATGGCGAACATCAGTGACGCGAGAGTGACAACACGCTGAGAGCAGGCCCGTACCCAGGATTTCGTTTCGGGAGGGGCCCAAAGATAAAAAATAATGTTACTGAAGATTGCTTATGTACCTAATTCTCGGTGTGCCTTTTACGGGTGTTTTTAACAGACACTTTAAACTTTTCCACTGAAACTGTTATTGTGTTACATGTCTTTGCGTTCACTGTCTTGTTATTTCTGCAACATGTCTTAGACCTTCTAAATAATTATATATCAGTTTTTGATTTCGGGAGGGGCCCGGGCCCCTCGGGCCCCCCCCTCTGGGTACGTGACTGGCTGAGAGCAAAATGATTCGAATGAGAGAAGAGATCGGTTATTCTCTGTTTGTTTTTATATTATCAGTTTATAGTTCTGTACAGTTTTTTGAATTATAAATTGAAAATGGAATGCTTAGAATCATTGGATTGCTCTTATCCTCAATTTTTTGCCGTAGCAATGGTGGTATTAGCTACTCCAGCAAGTCAAATATCAGTGTAACGTGCATTCCAGTTCAATTTAGATTTGATTTCATCAGACTTTCAGACAGGAATCTCTGAAGAAGTTTTGGAGGACGTTTTACTTCAATACTTCAAAAATACTCTTCCCATACAATATTTCAAAAATACTCTTCCCACACTCTATGATTGGAAAAATTTCAACAATCAGATATTTTCTACTACAACATATCCACAACAATTATTACATAACGCACTGCAGTCATTTCATGTAGTATCCAGATGTACATTTTCCACTCTAATTGAACTTTGAAGACATGAAATAAACGAAGGAATTTGAATGCAACTGAACACGTACAGTTACTGTATACCTTATGATAAAAAAAGAACCGGAATTTTATTAAAAAACGTGATTAATCCACCTAGCAGTGAGATGATACCTTTTTTTTATCAATCCGCATGTGTTTTTTGCATGGGTATTCTTAGGTGTTTTAGTTCTCATGACAATTTTTTAATTATCGTCGTTTTAAACGGCATATTGAGATTTTAATTACTCATTACCCTGTAATGTCGAAACTGCAAATCGTATCGAATT
Organism: Malaya genurostris; assembly: GCF_030247185.1. NCBI lineage: Eukaryota > Metazoa > Arthropoda > Insecta > Diptera > Culicidae > Malaya > Malaya genurostris. The sequence goes on from NC_080571.1 coordinate 262,406,775, forward strand.
TCAATCTTAACGTGTGACAATCGATTGAACATTCCATGAGATGTCGAAGTAAGTTCCACTTTAGAGTTTTTCGTCATTATTTATGGTACTTCCAGAGCCGGTATTCAGGAACTAGCATAACCCAAAATGAGTCGAATGGCCTTAAAATAATACGCCAAACAATTTACATCTTCTATATCGGTATGAATTTTAAAAACTCATCATCTGTAATCCCAGAATTCACCCATTTTGTATGGGATAAAATTCACCCATTTTGTATGGGACCTTAAGTCCGGATTTGTATTTTGTATGGGACCTGAATTTTTGTTTTTGAAGTTCAATTTGGAGAAAATGATAGAGAAATTTTGAGAAAATGATTGAGCTTTGAGAAACGATTCGATACTGGAACCGGAATTCTAGAATCGGTGTAACCGAAATCAGTTAAATTCACCTGAGGAGTGTGTAGACATCTTTGAGAAATTGTAGTGCGAATTAAAATTTGGGGGTACATTCCGAATCCAAAAACGAATACCGCTTAAACTGAAATAAATTTATTTGGTAATCGACTATCCATATCTGCCAACCCGATAAATCTGATTAATTTATGTGAAATGGACATTTTGATACTAATCACCCTGTATCTCCTAAACCAGAAGTCGGATCTGACTAAAAAGTAAGATGTTTTATAAGATTTTAAGACCTCTCATTTGAATCATAGTTGATTCTTAGATTTCACTTGAATCTTAGATCGTTTCAGCCATCTACGAGAAAAATGAATTGCATTATTTTAATTTCGTTTTTTTTCCTGTGGTTCCGCAATCAGAAGTCGGATCCAAACGTAATTCAGGAAGCTTGTTTGGGAGTACACGACTTTTCATATGAATCTGAGTTCGTAAAATTTGTAGTTTAGCCATCTCTGACAAAATTGAGTGAAATTATTTGTCATACACGCATTTGCTGATCTCGACGAACTGATTCGAAAGGTATATGGGTGTTATGTTTTTCCAGCATTTATTGCTGTAATTAGTTTAAAACAATATAATTATGGAATTGCTTTCAACTCGAAAATTCTGCCATCATCTGGTTTACATATTCGAACGATTATGTTGCCAAAAACGAACCTTGCTAAAATCGGCCCGAGGCAAATTGTCATGAAAAAGGATGCTGTACACAGTCTTTTTGGTACTTAGAAACAATTGTATGTAAAAGTATTAAAAAAAATCGTGTTTCAGGTTGCTCCCAAGCATTGCATTCAAAACTTTTACTGCTGGAATAGGGGGAAAAGTCGCTTATACAAAAATGTTGATATCTCCGTTTAAAATGGACGGATTTTAACAATCTATGGCTTGTTGGATAGCTATTACCGTGTGGAATAAGTATAGAAACATATTCTGTTTTCAAGGTCAAATGTGATCAATGTGATACTGTCAAAAAACTGAAAATTTTGACATAAAACTTCGTATAACTCTAAAAGTAAACATCCGATCTCAAATCCATTCAATAGCGTTCTGGGTGACGGGGAGACCTTTCATTTAAACACATTCACACACACACACACACACACACACACACACACACACACACACACACACACACACACACACACACACACACACACACACACACACACACACACACACACACACACACACACACACACACACACACACACACACACACACACACACACACACACACACACACACACACACACACACACACACACACACACACACACACACACACACACACACACACACACACACACACACACACACACACACCATGGTATCTTTATAATATCTTTTTATAAATATCATATTATAAGAATCTTTCAATTTATAAAGATCAAATGAAAAAACGAAATTCGATTATTTCAAAGACGAGACTCTACTGTATTCTCACAATCCAATTTTTCTTAGAAACCAAAACCGTTTCATTGAATGTTACGCACAACGTCACAATCTTTACTTCATAATTCCACGAATGTCAATTTACAAACATTTGCATTCGCAATATCTCGACACTGAATCGCTACCGTAACATCAGGAAAGGTAAGGCTATATAACATTATTTTCAAACGACACATCCGACAGTTCCGAAACGAAAAAGGAAAAATCATAAATTTACATGACAGAAAATGCCACATTCAACCACGAGCATCCCAAATCGTTCAATCACTCAGACCCTCGGCCAGCTCATTCCAAATCACGGACACATCGCCTCATGAAAAAGGAATCGAGTTCGGAACCTGCCGAAAAAAAAAGTTCAACCAAAGTACTTCAGGACCAGCACTTCAGTGAAATCCCAGACCGCCCTGAGCTGATTTCTAGGTAAGCGGAACGAAAAAATGAAATACTGAAGCACCTCTCGATGCTGCTCCACCTGTCCCTGTCCCTGGCCCTGTTCCTGACTCTGGGTTACACAACGGTTTCTACATGCCTAACGAGATGTCATTGAGCACGGTCTCGGCCCTCAGGTGCAAACACAGGCAGCAGGAAGAACAACAACAACAACGAAAAGGCTCTCATTGCCGCCACCTTGGTTTCCTCGGGAAATATTTCGTTCCTTCCGTTCCATGCTTCTGCCTTATCTCGGAGCTTACCTCATCATCATTGTGCTGATTTGCTGACTTCCCCCATCACCGCCGAAGAAAATTGCGGCACAGAAACGAATCCCGACACCAGCGCCGAGCAGCCCAAAAGCTAATCTGTACAATCTTCATTGAGCTGATATTTAGCATACCTTTGGGAGCCGAGGAGAATATTCTGGGCTGAGGGGGCCACAGCTGGATTGAGTGTACCAGTCGGAAGATAAAATTTTATCGCAACAGCCAGCTTCTTGCCCTGCGAGTACGACGCTAGTGTTGGTAATCGCCGAAGAAAGATTCCGTTCAGTTTTTTGGGGAAAAAAGTAGTCATTTTCCCGAGATTATCTACATGACTGATAACTCTTTTTTGTCACGGCAAAAAGACGATGATAACAGCACTCGAAAAGGGTAACATCGAGGCGACCGATATCCCAGATGTGCTGCAACGACAAAAACCCATTGCGGTTTATTGGACATTATTCGTGTTGCTCTTTTTAGCACGGTGATTGTGGTGAATAGAATGTATATGATTGTGCGGTGAATAAATTTCAGTAACAAAATTTGAAGAATATCACAAAACAAGCCCGCTTGAATATTTGAACTGCGGGGGGACCATCATCAACGTCATCGGTGCAACGTTTAGCAAGGATTAAATGAAGAAAAGTTATACAATCACTGTGAAAACCGACTTTTGAACCGAGACCCGAGTGTCATACTATTCGAATCAAACCGTCGAGCTCGCAAAATGTCTTTAATACATGTGTGTAAGTCACATTTTTTTGCACTCACTTTGCTCAAAGATGGCTTTCTTATGCCGTTTTTAATTGAAAAACACTGGTGGCGTGGATTGCTCCGGGTTTGCACTTTCGAGCAGAAATGCAATATTTTAACGGTGTTTCATTGCCATTTCTGCTCGAAAGTGCAAAATCAGAGCAATCCACGTCACCAGTGTTTTTCAATGAAAGACGCCATTAGATTCAAATGAAAAGCCTTGTGGTCCTATACAAAGTTCCTTTAAAATAAATTGAATATGACTTCCGGTTCCAGAATTATAAGGTAATATTTCTAAAAAAAATCAAAATATGTGCAATAACTGGCTGTAACGCTTTTCTAGAACTTCAGGAATCATGACTAATTGGCTCAAGTAATACGTTCCCCTATTTATTTGAAGATAACTTGTGAGCCTTGCCTCAGGCTTCTCATCATTTTCCTTATATGAAGAAAAGTATGAAAAGAACAAATAAAGGGTATTGTGAAGTGGGTGAGGTGGAAAAAACAGCACAAAACAAAAAGAAACAAGTCGTTCTGCATCCATGGAACAATGCTGAACAATCTGCAGGTCTCAAAATGTACATTCAATAAAATCTCCAATCCCGAAAAGCGACACAATTCTGCATTCCCGAAAGAATGCAGAACGATTCGCAATAGGTATAAGCAGAAGCCAATTGGGCACCCCATAAGGGATGCCAAACAATCTACTAAAGCCTTTCAAGGTCAATATTTACCTTACCTAACAGTTATAGGCCTGGGGTGTCCTTTGCTGTATCAAGCATACGTCTTCACATAACTCGGTCCATGGCTGCTCGTCGCCAGCCACTCAAGGCACGGATGCTTCTGAGATCACCCTCCACTTGATCGATCCACCTTGTTCGCTGCGCTCCTCTTCTTCTTGTACCAGTCGGATTAGATTCAGGAACCATTTTCACTGGGCTGTCGTCCGACATCCTTATGGCATGCCCAGCCCACCGTAGACGTCCGATAGGTGGCTCTCCTAGCAGCTGTTGCAATTCATGGTTCATAAGCCGTCTCCACGTTCCGTCTTCCATCTGCACTCCGCCATAGATGGTCCTCAGTACCTTTCTATCGAAAACACTGAGGGCGCGTTGGTCCTCTGCCAACATAGTCCAGGTCTCGTGGCCATAGAGAACAACCGGTCAAATGAGCGTTTTGTAGATGGTCAATTTCGTGCGGTGGCTTTTCTCGATCGGAGGATTTTTCTGAGTCCAAAGTACGCACGATTCCCTCCCAAAATACGTCTATGAATTTCTCTGCTGGTGTCATTATCGGCGGTCACCAGTGATACACAAACTCCCCGAATACACAAACTCGTCAACCACCTCGATATCGTCACCGTCTATCAATATTCGTGGTGGGAAGCGTAGTGTTTCTTCTCTAGAGCCTCCTCCTCTCATGTATTTGGTTTTCGACGCATTTATGGCCAGTCCGATACGCCTAGCTTCAGCTTTCAGTCCGATGTAGGTTTCCGTCAGCTTCTCAAGGTTACGTGTCACAATATCAATATCGTCAGCGAAGCCAAGAAGTTGTACGGACTTTCGAAAGATCGTGCCACTCGTGTCGATCCCCGCTCTTCGAATCACACCTTCCAGGGCAATATTGAACAAGATACAAGAAAGTCCATCACCTTGACGTAGCCTGACGGCCCTACGAATTCCTTAGCTATTGGTGATAGACGACGGCAAAGGATTTGGGAGAGTACCTTGTAGGCGGTGTTCAGCAATGTGATTGCGCGGTAATTGCAACAGTCTAGCTTATCGTCCATTTCGTAGACGGGACATACAACTTCATCCATCCATTCCTGCGGTAGAATCTCCTCCTCCAAAATCTCAGAAATCATCCAGTGCAGCGTGTCGTGACTTTTTTCTGCCATCTTACACACGCCACACAGATGAACACGTCCGTTTATCTCAAAAATGTTCATGTGAATGACGCATGCTTTGCTTTTTCTTTTTAATCAGAGCTGTTTGCTGTTGCCTACTTTGTTCATTGTTACTATGGATAAGAGTTTGTAAGTGCTTACTCATACCAAATAAAAATCGATTTTTTTTAAATCGCGAATGATCTTTTCTCTTTCATTTACACACAAGTTCTCACTTTCGCCCTTTGATTAGGAAAGAGAGAATCATATTCGTCAAGTTTCATATAGCATTTCTGAAGGGCCAAACTGTTATACAACGAAAGAAAGTTGTTATCCCGAAATGTCAAAACTGCATGTCAGTTATAAAAAGCAATGAAGAAAAACAAGGTAAGTTTTGTATGAATTAAGAATGTTTTAATTGTTTTATAATTCCAGACAGGCGCGTACACAGGGGTTCAAACCACCCCCCCCGAAACAAAAAATTATAACCCATGGGAAACATTGTGATATAAATTGTACATGTGTTGATTTATCACCATGTTCTAAACCCCCCTCCCCCCCGAAAATTTTCTCTGGCTACGCGCCTAATTCCAGGTTTATTCTACTACACAGCGCTCTAGCCACCTCTTTGAGCAGCTCGCCTGGCAACTGGTCATTGCTCGTGGCTTTGTTGTTCCTCAGCTTGCCGACCTCCTCACTTATCTCCGACAGATCAGGGGCTGGGAAGCTGTCGTCGGCTAAGCGTGCACCCAGATTGATTCCTGTACCGTCTGTATCTTGTGCTTCCCCATTCAGATGCTCGTCATAGTACTGCTTCCACGTGTCGATCACCTCACGTTCGTTCGTGAGAAGGTTACCACTGGTATCTCTGCACATTTCTTCCGGAAAACCGTGTTCTGTCTGTTCCGCGCCTGTCTGTATCGTTCCTCGTTCGCTCTAGTGCGGTGCTGTAGCATACTCGCCCTTGCTGCATTCTTCTCTTCGACCAACTGCTGACATTCGACGTCAAACCAGTCCTTTTCTCGATTCGAGAACCTCGTTCCTACTACGGTTGCAGCAGTGCTACTCACGGCAGACCTTATTTTCCTCAAGCCATCTTCAAAAGTCGCCGCGACCAAGTTGTTGCGCGTATTCCTCTGCAGTACATACGCTACGTAGCTGCTCGAGATTGAGGCCCGGTGCTCCTGTGCGACGAGTGTTGTGCACCGTCGATAGTTTACATACAAACCGCGACAAGGCAGTGGTCAGATTTAATGTTGGCACTGCGTAAGGTGCGGACATTGATGACGTCGGAGAAGAATCGCCCGTCGATGAGAACGTGGTCGATTTGATTTTCCGTATGTTGATCAGGTGATCTCCAGGTGGTTTTGTGGATATCTTTGCGGGGGAAGAAGATGCTTCGAACTACCATTCCTCGGGAGGCTGCAAAGTTTACGCATCGTTGACCGTTGTCGTTTGTTACCGCGTGCAGGCTCTCCAGCCCGAAAACGGGCCTGTACATTGCCTCCCGGCCTACCGGAACATTCATGTCGCCGATGACGAGTTTTACATCCCTTCATGGACAGCTGTCGTAGGTTTGTTCCAGCTGCGCGTAGAATGCTTCCTTCTCGTCATCGGGTCTCGTCTCATGTGGGCAGTGCACGTTGATGATGTTGTAATAGAAGAAACGGCCTTTGATCTTCAATACGCACATTCTGTCACTGATTGGCTGCCACCCAATCACGCGCTGGCGCATCTTGCCCAACACTACAAATCCAGTTCCTAGAACGTTGGTTGTGCCACAGCTCTGGTACAAGGTAGCCGCTCGATGCCCACTTTTCCACACCTTCTGTCCCGTCCAACAAAGTTCCTGCAGTGCTACTACATCGAAGCCGCGGATTTGAAGCTCATCATGCAGCATTCGGTCGTATCCTGGGAAGCCAAGCGATTTGCAGTTCCATGTGCCAAGCTTTCAATCGTAGTCCTTATTTCGTCGCGTAGGTCTTTGCCGATTATTCCCTGACAGCATACGACCAAGGTCCCACCGGGGTTGGTTACCCGATCTTTCCTATGGTTACTCGCACCCCAGCCGGTACCGCGGGGATGTAGGGATAGGAGTTACTGGACAAGAGGCTAAGAACCACATTGGGGCCTGAATTGCGCATTGTCCAGTCGTTTACCAACCAAAAGGTCAAGGTCAATACTCTACGGATTCATTCACTTCTGGAGGAACGATGAATTCCACTGACTATCGCTCCTTACCACATTGGGTGAGAAAAGATAGATTATCCTTCAATTTTCTCTCTCCATTCACAGACTCAACCATGTACGGAGAACCAAAAAACCCGAAAGCCGCACTTACACAAATTACAAAAAAAAAATACTCTGCACGCTCAATAGTAATCAAGTGATAGTTGAGCTTGCAATGTTCAGTCAGAGCTCCAATAAGAACCCTGCAATGATGCATGGAAAATCCAGTAGACACTTTGACATTTTCAAATTCAAATCTGGTAGAAATACTGTTGTCTTAGCGCATATTTACAAGCTGTGCTAGTAGCTGACATATTTGGAAGCAGCACAAAAATGAATCCTGTGCTATACCCAAATAGTAGACAGTGATAAAGCTGGATCTTTCATTCGTGGTACCAACTTTAGCCAACTCGTCCGAGATAGTTGATGACTGACAATTTCCAGCATCCAAATTTTCAACGGTGGGTAAAATCAGAACTGCATCATCTAACAGTTTGGCTGAAAAGTTCGTATCGTTTAATAGAAACACACATTTTTTGGCCAAAATTCGTTTTTATTATTCAACATAATTGCCATCAGAGGCGATACAGCGATTATAGCGATCTTCCAACTTTTCGATACCATTTTTGTAGTACGATTTGTCCTTTGCCTCAAAATAGGGCTCAGTTTCAGCGATTACCTATTCATTGCTTCTAAATTTTTTACCAGCGAGCATTCTCTTGAGATCTGAGAACAGGAAAAAGTCACTGGGGGCCAAATCTGGTATTTTTTGATATCGGCGGCATTTTATTTTCATCAAAAAGTAGTGTTTCATCAACACACGAAATTCCTTTTTTTCCATTTTTTTCACAATAACAATAGTAGCTTCACTCAAAATGCAATATCTCACAAACTAATAATCAGACAGCTGTCAAATTTATACATGTATCTTTTGAAGGTTGGTACTAACTGAAAATGGTATGGATTTAATTCTAGTGGCGCTCTCTCATAGAAACGATACGAACTTTTCAGCCGATCTGTCTTATGAGGTCCTGCCTCGTACACAGATAAAAATATTGTGTGAATTTACATCTATTTTCATGCACATATTTGGAGCAGGTAATTAAACATAAAAGTACTTTACAATTATGTACGTTGCAATACAATTTAATCGCAAAATAAGCGTTACCTGAAAGATACAGTTATATTCATTGAAAATTCAATGCGATTCAATTTAGTTTTGCATCGGTGAAGGTTTTCAATCAAAATTTCGATTCAACCCATGTCTTTTCCATGTTACTATTGATTTACATCTCGTGTAAATTTTATTATTTTTTTCTGTGTAGGATGAAGATGTAATATTCCGGGTTCGAAATTCAGATACTCGAGTGAATTATGTAGCCATCTCAACAAACCTTACCAAAAGCTTTTTGCTTTGCAGAACCAACAAACAACCCATAATCTTCAGTGTTCAAGAGAGATAAGAAAGGTTATGTAGGATATCACACTTCGCTTGGCAGCGTGATGAACTAACACTATGAACAACTAAGTATTGTATGAAATTAAATAAATATAAGTGAATTTCCTACTGATGGCCTTAACTGCACTGGAATTCATATAATATGAAGAAGACCGTTTATACAGAAAATATACATAAAAAAAGACATGTTTTCTGTCTTTGCCTTCAATTAGTTCTTCTAACTGTGACACAAATGTTCCGTTTACGACTGCATTTTTTAGGCTCCTACAGACATTCAGTCATCGGCACGGAAATACATCTTGACTTGCGAGCTCCCGTTTTAGTGACCTTTTCCGACGTGGAACAGGAAACCAGTGGATCGAAATAATTCCGCTGGATGCCACACGGTGAATGTGTTTGGTGGACTTATACCACCGAAACAGGTGGACCGTAGGGTTATTTTTAGCCGGTTGAGAACCGCTAACGACACTACACGGATATCTAGAATCTGCTTAGAAATGGAAGTGGACATTTAAGATCCTTTTCTACTAGAGGCCGAGCATAACTCAAAAAAGGATTTCACAAATTTCGATTCGAATGAAAGGTCTTGTGGTCCCATATAAAATTCATGAATATTATTAAAATATGACTTCCGGTTCCGGAATTATACAGTAATGTGTGAAAAAATGGTAATAATAAATACAAAATTCTTGAATTTCATCGAATTCCGGTTCCGGAATCACAGGGTGATTGGTGCAAAAATTCCAATTTCAAATTTATCATAGATGTCGTGATCGCATTCTATAAACTTTGATTCAAATGAATGGTCTTATAAAACTCCGGAGTTTCGTCCGGATCGAACTTCCGGGTCCGGAATTACAAAATTGAGATCAAATCAATTCGAATCGACAGGTCTTGTCAGTTGACAGTCGAACGAATCGACTTTAGCACTACCAGCTCCCGGCTTCCGGTTCCGGATATGGTTCACTCGATTTTCTCAGAAATCGTTAGACCGATTTCAACAACTTTAAATTAAAATGAAAAACCTCAAGATCTCATACAACACTATTAAATTTTATTTGGATACGACTTCCGGATCCAAAATTACTGGCTGATTACACATCCCCAAGTAGCAAACATTGTTCTTGTATTGTATTTCTTAACTCTTCTCGCAACGATTGTGCAATTGTGAAAACGCACTTGTCTTGTATGATGTGCAAAAAGTTGCTTTTTGATATTTAGGGGTTTTCTGATTTGTTCATAAAAACACATATTTTGTTTCAACTTTCTTTGCGTTTCGCCTTCGTCTCGCCTCGTTTTGCACAAAATAAAAAACCCCTAAATGTTCAAATCTCTGCGGCGACCAGTAGCCAGTCGTCATTCGTTTACGCCCGAGACGTCAGAGAGGATATTGCACCTCTATGTAATATCCAAAAGTGTTACATAAGTTGTGTAAGCTTTGCGTCTGCTTAGCGGTTTAAGTTGGACTGCTAGGCGGAGATGGTCGTTCTACAAGAACTGCTTTAAACACTGACGAAAGCGAAAGGCAAAGAAAGTTGTTTGATATGTTTCACAGCAGTAGTATTTGTTATGAGAAAGCCGGATATGGAACTTTTCAAGTGAACAACTCCAAGTCTTTCGAAATCGTTACATTCATCTCCGGAAAACTTTGGTGCAATTAAAAACAGTGGGATTTGTTGATTAAGTAAGATTTCTTCTCTCCCTTCTCAATCTAATTAACATTGATAAGCCTAATTTTATCGAAATTCGTTGAGTCATCTTTGCGGAAATACAGTCGATAAAAAATGTGCGGTTCGTCTGTTACTCCAGCTATATAAAAATTGAGCGGTAAAAAACCAACACGTTTTGTTGATTACGTCACTTATACCATTATATCTTCGGAATCAGAAATGACAGCCATTTAATCTTCGAACCTGTTGTTTTGGTCATTTAGGGGTTAGCATTTTTCTTTTGTGTGCACTGGGCACATTACCGCAAAAGTCTCCGGTTCAATGCATAGAGCGCTGGGATTACAAGCCAGTTGTCGTATGTGCGACCCTCGACCTGAAAAGATTCTTAGTTTCAGTAGGATAGTAGGACCAGCCACGCCATTGTCCTGTACGCTAAGAATCGGTTGCGAAGTCCGTTTAAAAAAAGGTCAAGTTCCACAAAAAGAAATATAATACCAAGGCTTGGATTGATATACACCCGTTTTGTATACTTTACTGACTGTTTCGTCTTCAACTCGCCAGTGCATAACAGTTTATGTTATTTTTGCCGAAAATCGATTTTTTCATCAATGCAATACCCTTCAAAAGCAATACAATTATTCCAACACTTCTCTAATTTCTTGATGTCGGATTTATCTCTTGCTTTATAATAGGTTCCAAATTCAGCAATTGTTTCTTCATTTGAGATGAACTTCCAAATAATCACTGAGCCAGATCTGGACTATATCTGAACTGAATGAGAGAACAATTCGAAGCGTAATTCGTTCAATTCGACCATCTTTGCCATCGACTTGTGAATCGGTGCTTGAAGAAAAAGTGTTTTTTTTTCGACATAAGTGGTCGTTTTTCCTCGATTTTTGCATTCTAGCTATCTAACAACTCTGGGTAGTATTCGCTATTGATTGTTTTTCCTTTCTCAGTATAGTCGATAAAGATTATGTGCATTCCAAAATATTGAAGTCTTAACCGTTCCAGCTGGCTGTTGTGTCATTGGACGCTTCCGAACGTGCTTCACCGGCTGCAGTCAACTCAGATGATGATCGTTTTGACTCCAGAGTGAAGTGATGGATCCATCTTTCATCCATTGTCACATATCGACGCAAAAAAATTGAATTAACACTTGTGAACTAAGTCAAACACTGCACTGAATCATCAACACAATGTTGATGATTCTGATTTAGCTACGGTCTCAACTATCTCACGCTTAGACATAACCAATTTGTGGGCTTTTTATGTTTTCTGGAGTACCCGCTTCAATTGGAAAACCGGAACGTTCACTATCATCGGTATCTATACGACCACGTTTAAATTTAACAAGCCTGTAACACATGATTCTTTTCGATGGAGCAGAGTCCATAGGACACTTTTATTCATCCTAAATTTGATCAGTATCTAACGAGGTGAAAAGATTGGAAAAATGACATGCGAATACAACTATGTATGAAATGAAAACTGCGAAAGAACTACCGCAGAGACGAGGTTCAAATCTGTAGCTAGCTCCTATCCGGAGAAATCGTTTCACCAATTAAACTACCCTGTACGTGAAACACATGTCTGTATGCGTGTATGTGTGTGTGTGTGTGTGTGTGTGTGTGTGTGTGTTTATGTATGTATGTAACATTTTTTGCACTCACTTTTCTCGGAGATGGTTGAACCGATTTTCATGAACTTAGATTCAAATGAAAGGTCTTGCAACCCCACACAAAATTCCTGAATTACAGGATGATATGTGTAAAAAAATGAAAATAATTGCACTTACTTTTCTCAGAGACGGCTGAACCGATTTTCACAAACTTAGATTGAAATGAAGGATACAATTGTTCTACACAAAGTTCCTGAATTTGATTTTGATTCGACTTCCGGTTCCGGAGTTACAGGGTGATTAGTGAAAAAATTCTTACTTCAAATTACTTCCTTACTTTTCTCAGAGATGGCTCGACCGATTTCAACAAACCTAGATTCAATTGAAAGGGCTCTCACGGTCCCATATAAAACTTCAAAATTTCATGTGGATCCGACTTCCGGTTCCGGAATTGTATGGTGAAGTGTGTTAAAAATTGGATACCGTCACTTGAAGCGACGAAACAAAACACGTAAAAAAATTCTCAACTTACCTCGAATGTATTCCAATCGCACGGAGAACCCTCCGATCATAAAATTGCGATATCGCAGTTTTTGATTTTTGCGATAGTTGATTCAACTAATTTCTTTTTGATTCCACCAATATGGTTTTTGACTTGCGTATATTCAAGTAGTTAAAAAATGTGTTGCTTTGAATGCTGTCAAATGCCGAAAACAGCTGAAAGCAAAACAATAATCGCAATGGAAAATCAACATTTTTTAGTTGAAATCTGATCGCGTCGCTTCAAAATGTCAATGAAAACAACATCGATGGTTAAAGCGTTTGGGAAAATTGTGTTCGTTCGATTTGAAGAAAATTATGATTCCATGACAAGTGTTTATCGAACAGCGGTGTTGCGATAAAGTTAACCTTGTTTGAGCTGAAAAAGGTATGGAGACAAATTAGAAAACGTTTACTGATTTAGTGTTACAAAAATCGTACAAAAATCAAAATCACTCATAGACCAGATCAGTTGTGATTTCGTAACGATGATTTATTCCTTGGTTAAGATCACTTGTGATGAAATTAGTAGTGATTTTTAATGTGCGAGATCAGTCATCCTAAGATCAGCAGTGATCGATGGTTTTCCCAGCCCTGTTAATAACTAATGATATTACTTGTCAATAGAAAATACTGTTTACATTGGAACAACGATACTTATTTCAAATAGATCATGTAATATCTATAAGTATATTTTGATTAGTATCGCAAATCAATAACATTGTTCGTGTTGATTTAATTAATTGGAATGTCGAAACAACGATTTGTTTTTCAACTAACAGAATTTTGTTTCAATAACAACGCCAAATATTTGTTGAAATTGAAAGGTATGTGTCCTCACTAATTGACAGCATTTTTTTTTTCAACCAATTAAATTAGTTGTTTCAACCATCGTTTCTAATAATCGAAAAACAAAAATGACAGTTTAGTTAAAACAACAATCGATTAGTTGTACCAAATTTTAACCAATCAAATTCAGAAAATCAACTAATATTCTGGTTGAAATGGGATCGCGGGTGGTTCCGTGCGGTAGTCATTGTCAATAGATAACCAAACAACCCGATTCTGGCTATGCTGGTTCTCGTTTTCTGATACCGGAAGCACCGGAAATAAAAAGTAAAATAATTTCTAAACTTGCCTCAAAACTATTCCAGTCGGTAGTCATTGTCAGTAGACGGCCAAACATTAATTTGGCTTTTCTTGTTCTTGGGTTTTTGATGAATGCCCGAAGATTGCAGCCATAGACTCAAAAATGGAAGTCACCTTTCTCGAACCAACTTCCGAACTACCGGTTCCCAGATTCCGGTTTCAGAAGTACCTCTTTTTGTTTCCTCAAAAATGACCTAACTGACCTGAGTACGGTTTCACTCTGTAGGTTATACTAGTTTATGGAAAAAACCTATTTGTTTTTTAAGAATTAAAGAAAATTGTTTTGAAAAATATCACATATGTATATATAAGAATATGTGAGATATGTGAAAGCATCATTACTCCACTAGGTGGATTAAAACTGGTTTTATGTATATCATGGAATTTGTTTGTCATTTAACAATGATTAAATTTTGATTCTTAAAATAAATCAAAATGGTTATATTACACATGAAATTTTGTCTTCATTTCCGCGAGTTTTCGGAATAATATTTTTCGTTTACATGATCAAATAGAAAGTTCAACCACGTTACGCATAGAAAACCCGCCTATTAGTTTGAACATTTATTGTCCTTGAGTATAAAAAAATGTCGTGGTGCCTATTCCAATGAGATGACCATAATTACGATAACCCTGCATGCTCATTTTTTGTTTTGAAGATACCGTTTAGTAACAATAAAACCTAACCAGTGTTTGCTCTCAACTCTCGGATATAACAGCAAACTTTCCTATTCTCGATTATCGTTATCTACTCGAATGCCGATTCATAAACTCGTTCTGTTAGAACTACTTTGCTTATCCTACCGTGTGCAGCGCATTCAACTCTCCGGTGGGTCATAAGTCCTCAAGTAGCATTGTCTCGTGTTGTTTTTTTATCCTCGATGCTCAGAACATGACAAACTTTTCCACGAAACACTTTGCACATTGCTATTGGCTTGAGTAATACAAACATTGTTCCCGACCAACTTTCGCAGGTCCAACTCGATGGATAGGCAAACAATGGAAGCATTGGCTCGGTGCCACCTCCCAGGGAATACCGGTTCGAACAAAGTTAACCGAACGGACCAAACTGTGATAAAGTTTAAATTTCACGTAGGTCCTCCAATAGTTAGCGAGAATCGGAACCCGACCTGGCATAAGGACACTGTTATATATTTGTTTTGTTTAGTTTTCTGGTCCGTTTTAAGACCGGATTCGGATTGTGCAGAGAGTTTGTGACGTTATTATGGCGGTTGAGATGCCAAAGGCAAAAAAACACGGTAAAACCAGAGCCTGAATCAAATTCAGTCTCAGTCTCAGCAATTCAATTAAATTATTAGTTCTATGGGATAAGCAAAATTTCACCTTCCAGTGAAAGTTGAATTTTATCTACATAGAAGATAATTTGCACCCAGAAAAAAAACAGAAAAAAGTTTTTCATTTGACCATTTTGTTATATTGCATAAAGACAATCGAGATAAATGCGACTTAAACTATCGTCATCGTATTACGAATGCTTGAATTTAGAATTCAGTTCCCGAATAGTTGGAATTACAAAAAGTTAATATTAAGGATAAAGATTTGAAATGATGCTGTCCCGCAGGTCACCAATGCCATCGTAAAGCGCAGATAACGAAGTATAAAGCTTCGTTACTTCGCACAATTGATATTCGCCGCAAATCCTTTGCCCAACAACTACCACTGAGAGACCAGCACAGCTAAGCTTCGTGTTGGTAGCTAAACAAGCGAATTTTGCAGTGTAATACCGGTCGAGACTGTTCCAAATAAAGTTGCGTTGCTGCTCGGCAAATGACACGAAGCATGCGGGGACTGGTTTGTATTCCTATCGCTTTCTAGACGCTAAACTGTCGTAAAAGACCGGGTGGCTCGTTTTAAATATCACATAAATGAAGAAGGGAAACATTTGTGCAGAGAAAGTAATTTGTTGTGTTTGTAATCTTCACACTAAACATTCTTCATCGGTAATAAACTGGTGATCATGACCGAAATACTGTACGACAATCTGCTGATCAAGTTCGGTAGGCGCTTTATTATGGATTATGACACCTACATTAGAACCGATTTCGGATTCGGATTCACAAGGCGGAGGTTCGAGTAGGTGTCATTTACACATTAAAATTAATTTTTGCGAACTAATTTGCGCGTTTTTGCAAAAAAAAACGAGCTTAAAATCCACCTAGCAGTAAAATGATACCTTTTTTATCAATCCGCATGTGTTTTGCCTTTCTCATATAGAAAGGTTATGCAATCGCTGTGAAAACCGACTTTAAACCGAAGCCCGGAGGGCCGAGTGTCATATACCATTCTGACAAATAATTTCACTCAATTTTCTCGGAGATGGCTGATTTTCACAACTTATATTTTCACAAACTTTGATTCAAATAAGAGGTTAGGATCCCTTACAAAGTTCCTGAGTTTCATTTGGATCCGACTTCCGGTTCCGGAGTTACAGGGTGATATGCACCAAAAATAGGAAAAAAATAGTCACACACGTTTCTCAGAGATGGCGTGAACGATTTTCACAAACTTAGATTCAAATGAAAGGTCTTAGGCCTCATACAATTTTCCTGAATTTCATTTGGATCCGACTTCCGGTTCCGGAATTACAAGGAAGTATGTGCAAATTTATTAAAAAAATGCGCACGCAATTTTCTCGGAATTTTCTCAACCAATTTTTACAAACAGAGAAGCAAATAAAAGGTCTTAAAATTCTTTAAAAAGTACTCGAAAAAAATTATCCATATCCGACTTCCGGTTTCGGTATTACAGTGCGATTAGTGAAAATTTTCAATTTCACAAGCGATGGCAAAACGAGATGCACATTTATATTAAACTTACTGCTAAATTCATCTAGCTCTTGTTAGTTATATAAAACTACTTTGGGACTACTAGTCCCCGGTTTCCGATTCCGAAAGCACCGATGATAGTGAAGAAAATCTTCAAAATCATTCAGTAAAAACCATTCAAGCGAAGAGGTTGTGTTTCGATTGTACTGGCTCGTGAGTTAACGGCTGCTACCGAGACAATTCTAAGCTTCAGGTAGTTAAACTGCCCATAGCAAACGCAATATTCGGGGCGTTTCCCGACTGGAAAGCTAGCAACGAAGGCCATCCCGTTCATACGCACAGAGGTGTAGAGACACAGAGGTGCGAGAGCATAGAAGTGACGAGTCACAGAGGTGCCATCGCATAAAGGGGCGAAGACGAAGGGGTGCAAAGGCACAGAGGTGCTAAAGCAACCCAGTGCTGATCTACCAGGTACCAGAATTTGTACGCTGCGTAGGATCAAAAGAGACGGCATATATCGCGAGGTGCTACACTGCAAGCATCGCATTTGATCGCCACCAAGAGCAAAAGCACTGTACCTGGGGTCAGGTACAGCAAGTGCAGTGGTGTTCACAACGACGGCAGAGCAACTGAGATAGCAGTAAACGACAGAAGACTGCCAATTGGAAACAGCAAAAGACTGCCAATTGGAAATCGTTGGAAGAGCTTCACGTCGTTCTTCACGATAAAGGAACAGAGACATCAGCTACAAGGTAGATTTAATTTAATTTATTTTTTATTTCTTATATCTGAAATTTTACTAAACATAAGTTTTTATTTTGGTATTATTAATTTACAAAAAAAATTTAATGTAATGGATGATCTCATGGAAGATCATCCGAATCCGATTCCGGATACTAGTAAAAGTTTAAATACTCCGAGGGCTAAACATTATCCACAGGGTACCACTGGGCCATGGATAGTCTATCTTCGAAAAAAAGAAAAGATTTTAAACTTGATGCAAATTACAAAGGATTTGACATCACATTTCTCTGAAGTTGAAGAAATCTGTAAGGTTAATAGAGATAAAATTCGAGTTGTAGTTAACGACTTGAAACAGGCAAACGATATTGTAACCTGTAAATTATTTGCTATTGAATATCGAGTTTACATTCCATCGAAGGAGGTAGAAATTGACGGTGTTGTGACTGAAGCAAGTCTGACAGCAGATGATTTACTTAAAAATGGAGTTGGCCGTTTTAAAAACTCCATGCTTGAGGGAGTTAAGATACTCGAGTGCAAACAATTGTACTCAGCATCTATTGTCGATGGAAAAAAGTCTTATCGTCCCTCAGATTCGTTTCGCGTAACATTTGCCGGATCTGCATTGCCTAGCCATGTCTATATCGATAAAATTCGTCTTCCTGTTCGGCTTTTCGTACCGCATGTTATGAATTGCACGAACTGTAAAAAATTCGGACATACAGCTACTTACTGTAGTAATAAGTCCAAATGTATCAAATGTCAAGGGCCTCATAAGGATAATCTTTGCGATAAAGATGTTGAAAAATGTGTTTATTGTGGGGAAAGCCCTCATGATGATCTTTCAGTGTGCGCTGCATTTAAGCTGCGTAAAGACAAAATGAAGCTTTCTTTAAAAGCACGGTCTAAGCGCACATATGCAGAAATGCTCAAAACGGTCATACATGTCTCCCCTTTGGAAACCGAAAACGGTTTTTCAAATCTTGCGGAGCCAGAGGAATCTGACTCTGACGGAAATAGTGAAGATACCTCGTTTGTCACTCCTCAAGGGTCTGTTAAGAGGAGATTAACAAACCACAAAATACCAAAAAAGACACCTAAAATTATACCTTCAAAAAAAGATCCCCGTGTTAAAGCTAAAAAGCCAAATTTAAAACCAAAAACTGTGCCTCCTGGTTTGTCAAATTCACAAACCAATCCAGGAACTAGCTCAAGAAAAGACAATAATCCAGTGGGCTCCATTTCACATTCACCAACAGGATTACTGAAATTTTCGGAAATTGTAGAATGGATTTTCGCTGCATTCAATATTTCTGAACCTCTAAAGACCATCATAACAGCATTCCTTCCAATAGCTAGAACTTTTTTGAAACAGTTATCAGCTCAATGGCCAGCTCTTACAGGTTTTGTATCATTTGATGGATAATTTATCATCCGCCGCAAATGATTCAATCACTGTCCTGCAGTGGAATTGTCGAAGCATCATGCCAAAACTTGATTCATTTAAAGTTTTGTTGCATAGTCAAAAATGTGATGTATTTGCTTTGTGCGAAACATGGCTTACATCAAACATAGCCTTAAATTTTAATGACTTTAACATTATACGTCTCGACAGAGACTCCCCGTATGGTGGAGTGCTTTTAGGAATTAAGAAATGTTATTCCTTTTATAGATTAAACATTCCTTCGACTTCTAGTATAGAAGTTGTTGCTTGTCAAATAAACATTAAAGGAAAGGACATTTGCATTGCTTCGGTATATATTCCTCCAAGAGCTCAAGTTGGACAACGACAGCTTAATGAAATTGTCGAAGCCCTTCCTGCTCCACGTTTGATTTTAGGAGATTTCAATTCGCACGGAATGATGTGGGGTTCCGTTTACAATGATAGCAGATCATCTCTAATATATAATATTTGCGACAATTTTAGCATGACGGTACTAAATATGGGTAGCATGACACGGATCCCAAGACCTCCTGCACGTCCAAGTGCATTAGATTTATCTCTTTGTTCGACTTCAATTCGACTAGATTGCACCTGGAAAGTATTTCCTGATTTACATGGTAGCGATCATTTACCAATCATCATCTCAATTAGCAGTAACAAAGGCATTGCTAATTCAGTTAATATTCCATATGATTTGACAAAAAATATTGACTGGATTAAATACCAAAGTAATATTTCAAGTGTCTTAACTTCAATGGAAGAGCTTCCCCCACTTGAAGAATATGACTTCCTCGTTTGTTCGATTCTGGAGGCCGCAGAACAAGCCCAAACCAAACGATTTCTTGGTCCATCGTCTAACAGAAGACCTCCAAATCCTTGGTGGGACAAAGAGTGCTCAGATGCTAAACACGCGAAACAAAATGCTTTCAAGACGTTTTTAAAACGAGGAGGAGGAACTCCTCAGAATTTTGAAAAATTCTTGGTTTTAGAAACCAAGTACAAGAACATACTTCGGGTTAAGAAATGCAGCTATTGGAGACATTTTGTGGAAGGTTTGTCAAGAGAAACCTCAATGAGCACTCTTTGGAATACGGCCAGACGAATGAGGAATCGTAACGTAGGAAATGAGAGTGAGGAGTACTCGAATCGATGGATATTTGATTTTGCGAGGAAAGTTTGTCCAGATTCCGTTCCTACGCATAGCATTGTTAGGGAGTCTTCTTCAAATGATGATTCCATTGATAGCCCCTTTTCAATGATGGAATTTTCCATAGCACTCATGTCTTGTAACAATAACGCTCCTGGATTGGACAGAATTAAATTCAACTTGGTGAAGAATCTGCCCGACCTCGCAAAAAGACGTTTGTTGGAATTGTTCAACAAGTTTCTTGAGCAAAATATTGTTCCACCTGACTGGAGACAAGTGAAAGTTATCGCCATTCAAAAGCCGGGGAAACCAGCTTCCAATCACAACTCATATAGACCCATTGCGATGTTGTCCTGCATCAGAAAATTGTTCGAAAAAATTATTCTACGACGTCTCGACACTTGGGTCGAGACGAACGGTTTGTTGTCAGATACTCAGTTTGGCTTCCGTAGAAATAAAGGGACGAATGATTGCCTTGCATTACTTTCGTCTGACATCCAAATTGCCTTCGCTCAAAAGCAACAAATGGCATCTGTATTTTTAGACATTAAAGGAGCATTTGATTCAGTTTCCATTGATGTTCTTTCAGACAAGCTCCACCAACATGGACTCCCAGCGGTTATAAATAATTATTTGCACAACCTTTTGTCAGAGAAACGCATGCATTTTTCACATGGCGATTTGGCAACAATCAGAATTAGCTACATGGGTCTCCCGCAAGGCTCATGCCTCAGTCCGCTCCTCTATAATTTTTACGTGAATGACATTGACAGCTGTCTAGTAACCCCATGTACACTAAGACAATTGGCAGATGATGGCGTGGTTTCAGTTACTGGATCCAAAGCTATTGATCTGCAAAAACCATTGCAAGATACCTTAGATAAATTGTCCGTTTGGGCTGTTCATCTTGGTATCGAATTCTCTGCGGAGAAAACAGAGCTGGTCGTCTTTTCAAAAAAGCATGATCCCGCGCAACTTCAGCTTCATATGATGGGAAGAATAATCGAACAGGTTTTGACTTTCAAATACCTCGGGGTGTGGTTTGATTCCAAATGCACGTGGGGAGGACACATTAGGTATCTGATAACGAAATGCCAACAAAGAGTAAATTTTCTTCGAACAATAACAGGGTCTTGGTGGGGTGCTCATCCGCAAGATCTAATAAAATTGTATCAGACAACGATACTTTCAGTGATGGAATATGGATGCGTTTGTTTTCGTTCCGCTGCAAATTCTCATATTATCAAACTTGAGCGAATTCAGTATCGTTGTTTGCGAATTGCTTTAGGCTGCATGCATTCGACACATACAATGAGTCTTGAAGTTCTGGCGGGAGTTCTTCCATTAAAAGATCGATTTTGGGAGCTTTCATCACGCCTGCTAATAAGATGTGATGTGCTGAATCCCATGGTAATTAATAATTTCGAACGACTAGTCGAGCTTCGATCTCAAACAAAATTCATGACAGTATATTTTAACCATATGTCACAGGAAATCAACCCTTCAAGATATATTCCTATCCGTGTCAGCCTCCTAAATGTACCTGACTCAACTTTATTTTTCGACACATCCATGCAGCGCGAAGTGCGTGGAATCCCGGACCACCTACGCTCTATGGAAATCCCAAAAATATTTTCAAGTAAGTTCAGGCATATTAACTCTGAGAAAATGTTTTACACGGACGGATCGCGAATGGAAGAAGCGACAGGGTTTGGTATGTTCAACAATAATGTTTCGGCCTCATTCAAGCTTCAAGAACCTGCATCTGTTTATATAGCAGAGTTAGCAGCAGTTCATTATAGCTTGAATGTAATCGTCACATTATCTCCAAACCATTATTTCCTCTTCACAGATAGTCTGAGTGCAATTGAAGCCATTCGCTCAAACGCTGCTGGCAAAAATGAACCGTTTTTCTTGGGTAAAATAAAACAGTGTCTGAACGACATATTGAATAATAATTATCTAATCACAATAGTTTGGGTTCCGGCTCATTGCTCCATTCCAGGCAATGAAAGAGCCGATATTTTAGCCAAACGTGGTGCTATTGAGGGTGAAATTTATGAGAGACCGATTGCTTTCAACGAATTCTATAGCGCGTCTCGCCAAAGAACACTTGCCAGCTGGCAAGCTTCTTGGGATAAAGATGATCTGGGTCGGTGGATGCACTCAATTATTCCTAAAATATCGACAAAGGCATGGTTCAGGGGACTGGATGTGAGTAGAGATTTCATTCGTGTGATGTCCAGACTCATGTCCAATCACTACACGTTAGATGCACATCTCCTTCGAATTGGACTTTCCGAGACTAATCATTGTGCTTGCGGCGAAGGTTACCGCGATATTGACCATGTTGTTTGGACATGCGTGGAGTTTCGTGATGTCAGATCTCAACTAATAAATTCCTTGCGTACCCAAGGTAGACTATCCAATGTCCCAGTTCGAGACATTCTTGCTTGTCGTGACCTTCCATACATGAAACTTCTTTATCATTTCATTAAATCCATTGGAGTTCCAATTTAAATTTTATTTTATGTTAAACTGTTTTCTCTTCCATGAGTTCAACCAATAGCCAACTATAGGATATTGAATATAAGTGGTGAACTGATACAAACAATCCTGAAATAGTTATAAGATCATGTACAAAATAAATGTATTTTATTTAATGTAATTAAAATAGCAACTCGCTTGATAAAAACAGTGTTTAGATTAACTAATGAGTACCAACATACTAATATGATATTCGAAATGTATTAGGTTTAAACTACTATGTATTGTGGATGCCACGGCGAAGAAAAACTTATGTATATTGCCTATGAAATAAACGTATTTATGAAAAAAAAAAAAAAAAATCTTCAAAAAACGGAACTCAATTAGATTTCTCAACAACGGTTAAGCCGATTTCCACGAATTATGATTCCAAATGAAGCTCTTATTGTCTTTAAACATGCTGTGCAATTTCATCCTGATCCGACTTCCGGTTCCGAAATAATAAGGAGAGGAGTGTCAAAACATTCAAATCGTCATGACGATGCAAAACTAGTACGCGACGGTACGTGCGGCTTTGCTCCGTTCGCAGCGTGCTTTGTTCATTTTCGTATAGCGTGCAGGGTTGCCACATTAAAATTATATTTTTCAAGTGAAAAAAATGTAAATTTTCTAATTCTTTTATTCAATTTGTACTTACTTGTTAGTGTTATAACGATGCTTTTCTATAAAAGTACACAGAAAGAAATTATGAATTTTACAGGTGACATAATTCTTCAAACGATACAATTCATAACTACTGAACTTCTCAAACGACACAATATTCCATTCTTAAGAAATTTACTGGCTTCGAGTGTAATTTGCACTCGGCTAGCAAGTGAGACTGTATGAATTTATATGCACGATTTACCAGCCAAGCAGATATGTGCTTCTGTGACTCAGTCGACTAACTGTGTGCTTTGTGATCTAATGTTTTTCGGTTCAAGTCGCGTTGTTGTTGTCGATCTTTTGACTTTTTTCCTTTCGTTTTAAAGCCATGTAATTTTCAAATCACACAATTTTACATATTCTTGAATATAAATTTGTGTGAAATATGACGCTCCATTTATGTGCATCTGATAAGATGTAAAATCACAAGAATTTTTCGAACTGTGTACATTTATTGCCTTTCATATATAGAAAATTTATGCAATCTCTTGAAAAATTGACTAGAATTGGCCCAAATGGCTAAGTTTTCTATATAATTCGACACAGTTCATCAAGCTGAGCAATGCATGTGTCTGTGCATGTATGTGTGTGAGTATGTGTCAAATAATATCACTCATAAAATCAAAAATGTCATGGTCCCAAAGGTTGCTATTAAATTTTATCATGCATTCATATGGTAAAGCGTGATTAAAATTGCACACCGTCATTTAGAGCGACGATGCAAGAAAGGGTAAAATTCTTCTAGATTTGGCTCAAAACTGATTCAATTTGTAGGCTATATTATTTACTTACTGAACGAACCAACTTCGTCTATTCTGGTTCCAATCAATGGAAATAGTGGTCCAAAACTTTAGAACGAGATTCACTCAATTTTCTCAGAGATGATATGATCGATTCCCACAAACTTAGGCTCAAGTAAAAGTTCCTATAGTCTCATATGTTGCTGTTTAATTTCATCCGGGTCCGACTTCCGATCTAGATCTATTAAGCGAAGTATGTTCCATCATTTAGTGCGACGATGCAAAATAAATTAAAATTCTTATTAACTTGGCATAACTGTTACAAATTGAAAAGGTTATGTAAGTTTATACCCAAAGAAAGTTTCATATTTTACTCAAGATAAAAAACAAAATTTCTTGACAGAATCTTCCAGTGAAATTTTTGGAAAAATGAGTAATATAAGAAAGGCATCATTACACCACTAGGTGGATTAAGATAGGTTTTTGCATAAATATTCTTCGGTGTTTCAGTTCTCATGACATTATTTCAATGACCGTCGCTTTAAGCGGCTATTTGAGATTTCAATCACTCATTACCCTGTAATGTCGAAACTACAAATCGGATCGAATTTGAATTTAAAAGTGTGACAATCGATTAAACATTCCATGATATGTCGAAGTAAGTTCCACTTTAGAGTTTACGGTAATTTAAGGTACTTCCAAAGCCGATATTCAGGAACCAGCATAACCCAAACCGATTCGTATGGCCATAAGACGAATGAATTGCAATAGTTTAGAGTCCAACTTTGAAGCTCTTCGGCATTGTCATCTTCTATATCAGTTTGAATTTTAAAAAATCATCATCCTGTAATTCCAAAATCGGAAATCAAAATTGGATAAAATTAATTAATTTTGTATGGGACTATAAGTTTATTTTAATTTGAATTTTGGTTTCTGAAATTCGATTTGGCTTTTTTTTAGAAAACGATTGAGCTTTGAGAAACAATTCGATACTGGAACCGGTATTCGAAAATAGATGTAGCCGAAGTCAGACAAATTCACCCGAGTAGCTGTATAGTTTACATTTGTTTCAAAATGTTTGAAAATCAATGTAGACATCTTTGAGAAATCGTAATACGAATTAAATTGTTGGGTGCCTTCCGAATCGAAAACCGAATACGACTAAAACTGAAATAAATTTATTTGGTTATCGACTATCCAAATCTGCTAACCCGATAAACCTAATAAATTTATGTGAAATAGACATTATTATACCAATCACCCTGTATCCCCGAAACCGGAAGTTGGATCTGACTGAATGTTTGCAAAATGTTTTATATAATCTTAAAACTTTTCATTTGAATCTCAGATGATTCTTAGATTTCATTTGAATCTTAGATCGGTTGAGCCATCTACGAGAAAAATGAGTGACACTATTTTAATTTGGATTCACATATCATCCTGTAGTTCCGGAACCAGAAGTCGGATCTAAACGTTATTCAGGAACCTTGTTTGGGAGCATACGACTTTTCATATGAATCTGAGTTTGTAGAAAACGGTTGAGTCATCTCCGAAAAAAATTGTGTGAAATTATCTGTCACACACGCATTTTCTGATCTCAACGAACAGATTCGAATGGTATATGGGTGCTATGTTTCTCCAGTATTGATTGTTGTAAGTAATTTAAATCAATATAATTATGGAATTGCTTTCAACTCGAAAATTCTACCGTTATCTGTTTTACATATGTCATATTCGAACGATTATGTTGCCAAAAACGAACCGTGCTAAAATCGGTTCGAGGCTAAATGTCATGAAAAAGTATGCTGTACACAGTCTGTTTGGTACTTAGAAACAATTGTGTGTAACAGTATAAAAAATCGCCATACAGCGCTCAAAACTCCTACTGCTGAAATAGGGAGTAAAGTCGATTACACAAAAATGTCGATATCTCCGTTAAAAATGAACGGATTTTGACAATCTTTGGCTTGTTGGATAGCTTTTACCGTGCGAAATCGAAGTCTTGAGACATGTTTTGTTTAGAAGGTCAAAATTTTGACATAAAACTTCGTATAATTCAAAAAGTAACCATCCTATCCCAAAATCATTCAATAGCGTTCTGGGTGACGGGGAGACCTTTCATTTTCGACTAAGTTGATCAAAATCGGTCCAGCCATCTCTGAGATCTCGACCTCTTTGTTGACAATACATATACAGACCCACACACACGGACATTTACTCAGTTCGTCGAGCTGAATCGATTGGTATATGGTATTCGGACCTCCGGGCTTTGGAAATTTGTTCTAAAGTTTGAGCGAATTCTATACCTATTTTTATATGTATAAAAATAGATAAAAACCTATTTTAATCCACCTAGTGGTGGAATGATGCCTTTCTCTTATTACTCATTACATCATAAATATAATCGTGAAATTCTCAAAAACAACTGTTTATTGAATAGAAATAGGATAATTTGTTCGGATCTAATCTCACAAACTCTATAAAACTTGTTTACCCTGTAGTTCCGGAACCGAAAGTAGTATCCACAACAAATTAAGGAATTTCGTATGAAACTGTAAGATTTTTCTTTTGAACCTATAAGTTTGTGAAAACCGATTTGGCCATCTCCAAGAAAAGTAAGTAAGGCCATCTCCAAGAAAAGCAGTTTTTGATCACTATTTGCAATTCTTCCGAAACCGGATTCAGATAAACGGAATAGCCGCAGTTGGTTCGTTGCTACCAACAAATATGACCTACGAATTGCAACAGTTTTGAAAGTAGTTAAACCTACACTTACTATCTCATGCTCTCTATATGGCGATTTGAAAACTTTGACACTCATCGCCCTGCAACTGCGGAACCGGAAGTCGGATCCGGATGAAATTTCACAGTAGCTTTAAAGATAGGATGAACTTTAATTCAAATCAAGATTTGTGTAAATCGGTTCAAGCATCGCAGAGAAATCGAAGTGAATTTAGTTTTAGGAGTTTTTCTTCTACACTTTCGGTGCTCCCGGAACAGGAAAAGAGGGGACCAGTAGTGCCGAATTAAGTTTCCATGCCCACATACTAACAAGCTCTGCAAACTAGAAGAATTTATCGGACAGTTTTATGGGATTTTTAGGATATTATAAGATTTTTCATTTGAATCTTAGTTTGCAAAAATCGGTGAAGTTGTTCCAGAGATAATTGAGTGTAAACTTTTTCTCAAATTTTCACATATCAGTTCGGGTTTACATTTCATCCAAGTCAGTCGACAAACAAAACCGCTTACGTTGGGGACAGAAGAAACCAAATACAGTATTGTGTAGTGAACAATAGACCTCGAAAATGAGTGAACCAAACGAACAAAAGCTACCGCCGACACGAAAGATTACAATTGTTGTTGACTTCAGGCAGTGCAAAATTCGACCTTCGAAACGAGAACTTGAAGGTTGGCTTAAGGAGCAAATGCATCTTGACATTAAACGTGTGCATTTACTTCAATGCAATAAGACGAATAATGTTGTTTACATCCAGTTTTATGAAGAGTTGGATGCAATTCAATTCGCAAAAGACAATAACAATGTGCACTATGTGGAACACGAGAACATTAGGTACAACATTCCAGTATATATGGTTGATAGTGCTATAGAAGTGCGTGTACATGATCTTCACTCAAGCGTCACCGATTATTATACGAAGAGATTCTCTCTATCGAAAAAGAAAAGTGGAAGAATTTTTTCCCCGGTATTCTAAATGGCGTACGTTTATTACGCATACACTTGAAGAAGCCTATACCTTCTTATGTGATTTTCGGTCAAGATACAAGAATTCCGTGCAAATCACTTGTTACCTATGACAATCAGATGGCCACACGTCATTATTGTCAAAAAACTGTTCACTACGGTAAGCCATGTGATAAACTGGACAAGGAGACAACTATACCAAAGGACAACGGTGCTTCCTTCACACCAACCCCAAGCAACCCCAGTACACCTGTGACAGTCACCAACAACAGTGAAGCATCCCCTTCAACGAAACCATCCAACGTATCCCCTATAGAACAAAGTGCATTAGCTGCAGCGAACAACTTACCATCCAACCAACCAGCAACTGCAAACAACTTACAACAAGGCTCATCTCCAGCAACTAGCAATGAAACCAACAACGATGTGACAATGGATGACGAGACGAACCACGAACGAAGTGCCCCTCAATCCTCGCAGGAGGGAAATGGAAGCTCCTCTCCCCCTAGAAAAAGGGTGACAACGAGATCCAACTCAAAAAAAAATTATTTAAAAATCGGCTCAATCGGCCACGTAAAGCTTGTACGCAAATAGGCCTGAATAAAAAATATCTTTTAAATAAAAAAAATTTTCACATATTACCACATAACTCCGGAACCGGAAGTCACATTCAAATGAAATTCAATAGCAAACTATGCGACCATAGCTATAAATCTTAGTTTGTGAAAATCGGTTTAGCCATCTCTGAAAAAAGTGAGTGCATATTTTTTTCACTTTTTTGGTACATATCATCCTATATCTCCGGAACCGGAAGTCGGATCAGAATGAAATTCAATAGCAGGCTATGGGACTATGAGACCTTTCATTTGAATCTTTGTTTGTGAAAATCGGTTTAGCCATCTCTGAGAAAAGTGAGTGCATATTTTTGTTACACACACACACACACACAGACATTTGCTCAGTTCGTCGAGCTGGTATATGACATTTGGCCTTAGTTAAAAAGGCGATTTTCACAGTGATTGCATAGCTTTCTATATGAGAAAGGCAAAAAGGTAAAACGCATGCAAATATATGATCCGCCAAGAAATTTGCAGCCATAGCCAAAAAACAAAAGTTTTCAGGACTGTAAAATCACTCATACTCGAAGAACTTTAAACCCGAATGTTTGTGAAAGCGATTTTTGCGCGACGAATCACGCAAGAGCCCGGTGACATTTTGGTCGGATCTTGTGAGCTGTCACTACAACCGGTAATGGTATAATGACAACGGAGTTCAGTTTGCTCCGAAAATCCCCAATTTTCTAAATGGTGCTCAGTTCATTGCCTGAGCTATTATGAAGACGAGACTAAAGGTAAAAGGTACAGCCATCAAAACGGTAGCACATACGAATGGTTAGTGGGATAAAATCACCTGAAGAGAGGACGAGAACGTTGTGTGCTTCTACGTGGGGCGGGTAAGGTCTAACACTTTTGAAAAATCATTTATTATTCTCTGTATATTTTCGTATAGTAAAACATTTTAAGAATTTTCTGTGAAATTTTCAAGCCTATTGGAATGAAACTCTGGAAGTTATGGACCTTTATCTATAGCTATCTCATCCTACGAAGAGCTCGGTGCACAAGCCCAAGATTTCTACTTCGATTGACTTCAAAACTTGACAAAACATCTTAGAAATGTTTTATTATAATAAATTATAATTGAAAAAATATGATTTTTTGAAAATGTTAGGCTCTACGGGCTCTCTGGAGCAAATCATCGTTTCCATTGATATTATAGACAAAAAATTTTAAACGCGTTTTTCTCGAAGGCAGGTTTTGAAAGTCCATCGTCATTCAAAAACTACTGCACCAATATTTTTTCAAATTTTGTACACACTTTCTACATATTAAAAACCAGACCCCAACGATTTCCTTTTAGTTGTTTGTTACTTTGTGGAGGTTTACCAGCTAGAAAATGGCGGATTTTTTCGTGAAAAATCTTAGTTTTCACTTTGAACAACCACCAAAAATTAAAAAAAATTGAAAAAAAATCAAACAGAATCGTTGGGATCTAAAAAAACTTCTACTCTAACTAAATGAACTACGTACAGTTGTTCACTTCTGATTAGTCTGCGCTAAGATACAGTGGACACCGCAAATCATGATTTTTAAGAAGCGTTCTCGAAAATACCTCTTCACCGACTTATTTCTCAATATTTTTCCACGACACCCCCCCCCCCCCCCTCCTCCTCCTCCTTATGGGACAAGTTCGAGAATTCCTTCGATATCATGATCAATCATTCTATTCTAATATTTTGACATAAGACTACGTCTTTATTTTCTATATAGAGGTGCGAATTCTAAATACGGAAATCAACCGTACAATCAGTGGTCAGGTTTTGAACATTTACAGCTCAACCGATTTTAAACAGGTTTTCGATTGCGTTACATCTACTGCTAGGAAATATGTCTACGCATCCATTCGAGCTAATTGTTAATTGATTGAGATAATTGTTGGCCAAAATTTCAATTAGTAACAGTAATGTCTAATTGTCCCTGTTTTCTCTGTTTAGTCCCAGAGACGACAGTTTCATACACGGGTCGGAATTCGTAAAATCGCCCAAAAGATTATTATTTTAATTTTTTGTTCAAGTGTTCAATATTTGGTTCTATTTGATTTTTTTTTGTTTCAATTATAGAGGTTTTAACTTTAAGGTCATTCGTCTCTTCGTGTCAGAAAATTTTTCTGACCATATTTGCGGGAATCAAACCCAAGCGGGCTGCGTGAAAGACATCGAACTACCCATCTCGCTACACCCGTCCTCTAGGTTTTATTTGATTATTGAAATGACTTTTTGAAAAAAAATACGTTGAACATTTCCAGCAATAAGCAAAATAAACATATTTGAATGAAATTTTCACAGATCGTGGATAACAAAATAAACTTAAACTTATTGTAAAAAAAATAACGATTTATTTTTCTTTTTCTATACAATTTTTGGAAACAAATTAAATCTTTTTAGAAAACTAGATTTTAGAAAAGAGGTTTTGAATCAATTGCAGGCCCACAAATTTTTTAACGGACCATGACATATTTTTCTCGATTGTTTAAAAGTTCAGAGCATTGAAAAAAATCTATCGTTTAGAACAAATAAGAAAAAAAAATTTTGTAATTTTTGTACATTAACTTTAAGCTTATTGTATTATCTACGATCTGTTAAAGTGTCATTTAAAAATGTTTATTTGTTAAAGAATGGCATGACTTTGCTGAAAATTTGACGGAAAATATCATTTTACAATTTTTTTCAGCTTTTATTTTCAGAAAACAATTTTAATGATCAAATAGAACCATACACAATACTTGAACAAAAAAATAATACATTTTTTTTAAGCGTTTCTACGAATTCTGATCCACACATAAGCTCACGATGTTCAACCCCCGACCCGCCCCGACTTGCATTCTGTGCGGCTCGCTAATAGAGAAGGTTACTGTGCATATCAGCGATCGACTCGCACGAAAGAAATTTCCATATTATCAGGACATCGAGCATGTCGTGTGGTCGTGCGTAGAGTATCGCGACGCCAGGTCGAAGCTACTGGAATCCCTCAGGGCCCGAGGTAGACCGCCTGAGGTTCCGGTTCGGGATGTGATGGCGAGTCGGGATAGTTCATATATGTTTCTCATATATCAGTACCTTAAACACATTAATATCCAAGTGTAATCTGATATACCTCGCTCAGAAAGTATAATCTCCACCTACAGGTTCGACACTAACATCCGCCCGATTCTCTCGATCCCCGTCCCTGTCCACCATCTTCATTGGAACTAACAAGATCTTTTTTTTTGTCACTAACTATTCGTTCCCCCTTTCTCCGTCTCTTCACCATCTCGATGGCAACTAATTAGATCTTTGTAGTTTTCAGACATTTTGTTTCCATACCCCCTATTTACCTCGGTTTCCACAATATTTACTTTTTTTTTTCATTCTCTTCCGTAACATCACCATCACCGCCTACGGTTCTACGCTCCAGTCGATGACCAGCATGCGGGCCACCCGCCGGGCCTTCGTAGCCTGGGGGTGTTTCCCGCGGACCCACACGAACCGAAAGGACACGGCCATAGATAGCGCCATCTGGGTCTTCCATACAACATACAATGGATTCTAGAAAATCAAAGACGACATAATCTAATGATACTATTCTAGTTTTAAGTTAGTCGTTAATTAAGATTAGAAAATACCCTTGGCATCTTAGAGCTTAAGCAGTGTGCCTAAAAATATATTATATTGTTGAATAAAAAAAAAAAAAAAAGAAATTTCCATAGAAACTCAGCAGTTTTCCTACAATCTAGGAAAACGCAGGATTACCTTGATCATAGAATGCTGGATGATCGTGATCAACACCAAAAAACTAAACGGACTTTTTCAGGCATCTAAAAATCTCAATGAAAACCAAAAAAAAACTCAAAGAATTCAGTTTTTGCAATGACTGAGCGGAAATATACATTGGAGAAGCCAAGTGAAAGAAAAACTAACAGAAAAGATGAATTTTTGGAAAAAGATACGCTCAGAGACAGGACTCGAACCTGCGTTCTTATGCATTCCGAAACTTTCTGAACTTAGTCATGGCGGCTTTACGTCAAACTAATAATTAATAAATCGTTAAAAACAATTGCGGTTTGATTTTCCGTAACAATCTGCTTCTGGTAGGAAAGGGCAGACAATCAATACAACCTTCATAGGGGTCTGTCGCTGACGATGTCCAGCCAGCGACTGGCACCATTAAAGAAGGTGACAAGCGATTATAAATACACTCTCCTACTCAATGCTTGATCGGAGAAATAGGTATAAAGCGAGAAGACTAGTGTTTGATGGACAGAGAAGATGTTTGGATATAAGGTGTCGGTCGGGTGACGGCCAGGATGTAGACCATGTTCGATGTACGTTGCTAACCATGTCTGTGAGTTTTAGTGTGGCTAAAGCAAGATCAGAGTGGCGAAATGGTAGCGCGTATGCACGGAATGCATAAGAACGCAGGTTCGAGTCCTGTCTCTGAGCGTATATTTTTCCAAAAAATCATCTTTTCTGTTAGTTTTTCTTTCACTTGGCTTCTCCAATATATATTTCCGCTCAGTCATTGCAAAAACTGAACTTAGTCATGGCGGCTTTACGTCAAACTAAAAATTAATAAATCGCCTCAAAGAATTATTTTCGAAAAAATATTCAGCGGTACATAAATAAGTTTATATGAACACAAAAAATTTGCTGCCTAAATATTCAAATGAAATTTTAGCAGTGGTTTTGACAATAGTTGTATGGTCCAACAGCTCGAAAAAACCCGCAGAGCTGTCGACCCAAACGATGTCGTTTCATTATAAAGTGAACCATGCTTTAGATCCTCCTTTCTATCCATCGTTTCTGAGTCACCAATGGAAAGTGTTCTTCAATATAAACATCTCTTTCTTATAGCAAATTCAGCAGCTAGGAGTTCTATATGGAAGATTTATAATAGAACAAAAACTGGAACAAACGTATTCCCAGCAAGCCGTTCTAGATCTATTTATTCAACCAGTTCTTCTGTCAAATTAATAACTGGTCTACGATGCCGTTCTATTTTTTGTTTATTTGAAACACGAGTAAAACACTGCTGGGGCTGCCAGTTTTTTTTGTTATAAAATCCAAATTTAAACTTTGTAACTGACATAAATTATGCATCTAGAACTAGAACACTACTGAATATGTCCTTAGCAGCCTAAGAGCAAATCCAGCAGCTGCAAGATTTATATGGGTGGTCTATACTATAACTGAAACTGAAACAAACGTATCCCCAGCAACCCGTTTTAGTTTCATTTATTTGAATAGTTCAACTGTCAAATTTAGAACTGGTATACGCTGCCGTTAAATTTTTTCTATATTTGAAACAAAGATAAAACGCTGCTGGGGCTGGTAGTTTATTTTGTTATAAATTGTAGATTTAAATTTTAAAACTGACATAAATTATGCATCTAGAACTAGAACACCCCTGAACATGTCGTGTAGTGTCCACTGGTTTCCTTCTCCATGTCGTAAAAGGCCACTAAAACGGGAGCTAAACAAGTCCGTATGGAAATATACAGTCGAGAGCGGAATATCGTGGGTTTTGCCCTTACTGTGTTAAGTGAAGCTCTGACGCAGTGAATCTTTCCATTCTTCGCTTCTCGTGGAATTTTAAATGCTTGTACTATCCCAAGAAAACCTTCTATGGTTAGTTATATTGTTATATACGTTATATACGTTTGCTGTAAGTTCTTATTAATCAGAGTTCTAGATTTCGTAACAAATGGTTAATTTGGCATCAGGTCATGTATCTGTCGCCATTACACTGAAAATCAGAAATCACATAACTTAGAAGCGTAAAAATTGTTGGTTTCAAACCAGTATCTCGGAATCGTTCCGGGGCTCTCAAGCGAAAACGGCCATAGCGTTTATGTCACTTTTGCACCACTATCGAAGCAACCAGTGCAGAATGACGAAACAGCGATGCAAGAAAACCTCATACGTAGCACAGTGAAAAAGCGAGATAAAAAGCTTACCACCGTCAACCATCTAACAATGTTATAGCTCTCTGCCCTTTCAAGCGCGTCAAAGTACACTCAGATACTTACATTGATAGAAGAAAATGCTAAAATGCAAAAGTGCAAGGCACCAACTCCTTAGGACTTACAGCAACAGCAGCATGGTGCAGCCACATTTCATAGTAACAAAGGCGTTTCGCAGACGTCGGAAGCACTTTGGCGGGGTTTTTCTTTGCGTTGCCGTCTGTTCATTTTTTTTCTTCTTCTCCTGTTGTTTGTGTTTTTACAGCTGTACCAAGCCCTCTTCCGACAATCCAGGCGGAATTTCAAACGGATGCCATTTGTTTCCAACGGGAAATCCTGATTTATTACATTGCTCGGAGTCGCTGCTGTTGGGCTGAGTTTGCCACCACCAAATACGAAAGATTGCCGGATGATGGGAATGGAATATCAAAGCCTTTCGCGCCGTGAGCCTCTGACTGTGCGCAACAGACACTGCCGCTGCGGCGAGGATTCGCACGAAGATTAGTTAAATTAAGCGTGCGACAGTTAAAGTCTGCACAAGGAATTCACGGTGAAATGTCTCTCTGGCGGTTCCGGATATCGAATGAATGTAATCGGGGCAGGTAAGGGAAGGGTTGGTAACTGACGAAAACAGACTTTATCAAACATCAACTATTTAATAGTGGTAATCCACTAAAGACAAAATCACCAGATCATCCTTTCGTCTACGTTGTTGTAAGTTATTTTTGTTTTCGTAGTTTTGCAATGAACGTTTCAGCTTAGGTGATATTAGTAACAGAACACGGTTCACGGTGACATGTTTATTAAAACCAAGACTCAGTTGAGCTCAAAAAAATAATTGTGAAGCTGCACAGCGCTTATAATGTACTTATTATTCTTTGGCAAATCATCATTAATAGGTTAACTCCAGAACAACACTTTCAAATCGTGAAAATTTATTTTCGAAATCAGTGTTCAAATAAAATAATTTATAGAGCACTTCGTGAATTTTACGGTGCACATAATCGTCCATCTGAGACTATCATTCACTCTTTTGGATACCAAACTATCGACAATGTACTATTTGATGTGGTCTACGGGCTGGTGGAATCATCGATCCATATTTCTTTAAAAATGAGAAAGGACGACGCGTTACCGTGAATGAAAATCGATACAGAACCATGATCAGTGAATTTTCGTTGCCAAATCTTCAAGATATAGATGTTGACGAGTTGTGATTTCAACAGGATAGTGCCACTTGCCATACTGGGGCCCAAATAATCAACGGTGAATTGGCCTTTGCGTTCATGTAATTTGACGCCACTCGATTATTTTTTCTAGAGATACACAAAGTCATTGGTTCATATGAATAAACTCACAACAATTGATGTTTTGGAAATCAATATCCAACGTGTCATAGCAGAAATACACCCTCGAAAGTTTGAAAAAGTGGTCGAAAATTGGACCTTTGTGAAAAATAGTCATGGCGGTCACATGCCCGAAAACATATTTAAATGTTAAACACCCAGAAATTATAATTTGGCATGTGATTTATTTAAATTTCAAATCAACAAAGCTCTTAAAAACAACTTTTATACACCTACTAATCAACATAGTTTTAAATTTGGATTTTCTATCAGCATTAATATCCTATGTCGTTTTCGCTTGACACCAAACCTAACCCAGTTTCCATTTTTTAAGCCTGTTTCGAGCCTAGTTTTAACGTCGTTGAACTGAAAATCGAGCCAGTTTCGAACCTGATTTTTTAAATCGGATTTGCTTAAATCCTCTTTGCTAAGTGCGAACCCAACACAGTTTCATGAAAACTGTTTGTTTGATGAAACTACCCTGGGTCCAAGGATGTCTTATCGCATCGAGGAACGCTCTCTAGCAACTCTTCACACAATTCAATCAGTGCCATCAAAGAGAGACGTATATCATCACAGCAACAAAAAACCGGCATGGTTCATTTAACATAGAATAGACACCAGTGCGAGAGCGACTGGTGTTAGCAGTTTGATTCTCAGACAGGTCATTCTCTCGATGACCTGTCTGAGAATCAAAGGTTAACACGCTGCTGTGGGGATTCTCTCTGAAGCAACAAACGGTTAACCTTTGTATAAGTTGTGTTTATGAAAATGTATGTGAATGCTCCACACAAGGGTTATTGTAAAATATTGCAACATAGTATGACTCAATTTCACACAGCACCGATCATTATCAGACTGTAATTTTTTTTAAGGGCCGTGAAATACTCAGGGTATGGAGTGGAGCGACGAAATCTAGGAAAATTCTCTCACGGTTCGTGCATTGAGAGACACGAGCTCTTGTAGCATCTTCTACCGGATAGAAAATGTTGTATACAATATAGATACATATCGAGCAGCTTCTGTCAAATTATCGGCAATCACCAACACTGCCTGGATCAGTTTCGGTTTTCTCAAGCGAAAACGATATTACTTTGCTCTTTTTTTATGAAAACCAAGCTCTCATTCAACCTACACCCAGACAAAATGATCTTCGAAAGTCTTAAGAACGAATTATAACTTCTCGACATAAGGATTATAAATGTATTACATTCTTCAAGACTTCTACTCTAGATAGTTTTATGATATTTCCAATAATGATTGAATGAACTTTATCGGTCTCGTTTCATTGAAATGAATGAGCTTAATCGGTCTCGAATCATTTCATAAATAACGTTTATTTTGTTCTGACATGAAGCTCAAAACTTGTTTTATACATTTCATAAATCAACTGTTGAAATAACATTTTCAAAATATAATCATTACGAAAACTAATCAAATCATATAAATTTACACATTTTAACAACTCGTAGTTACCTTGACTTAGGTTAAAAAACAAGGTGAAAATTTCCTAAAAATCAAAAGAAAATTTACTTCCTTTTATGATATATAAGTGATTCATGCCGGAGATGGCTGAACCGGTTTTCAGATTACAATTGAAGGTCACCGATTTTCACAAACTTAAATTCAACAAAAATTCGGGTCCAGAATTACAAGGTAATATGTGCAAATCTACGAGAAAATACTCACTTAATTTTATCGAAAACTTCTTAGCCAATTTTCACAAACTAAGATGAAAATAAAGGTCTTGAAATTCTTTAAAAAGTCCCCGAGAAGTTCATACAGATCCGCCTTTCGGTTCCGGTATTACAGCGCGGTAAGTGAATAATTTTCATTTTCATGAAGATTTTTTCACAGGCGATGGCGAAACATGGTGCAAATTTTTATAGAACTTACTGATAAATTCATTTAATTGGCAGATCTAGTTAGTTAGTGGATATATAAATTTACTTTGGGACTACTAGTCCCCGGTTTCCGCTTCCAAAAGCACTGATAATAGTGAAGAAATGCTCCAAAAACGGAACTCACTAAGATTTCTCAGCAAAGGTTAAACAGATTTTCGCAAATCTTTATTCAAATTAAACCTCTCATTGTCTTACAAAAATACTGTGCAATTTCATCCAGATCCGATTTCCGGTTCCGAAATTATATGGGGAAGAGTGTCAAAACTTTCAAACCATCGTTCAAAATGACGATGCAAAACCGTTACGCGGTTGTACGGAAGAAGAAAACACTAGCGTCCTTCGAACGACACAAACAAGGTACTTTGTTCAATTTCGTATAGCGTGCAGGGTTGCCATATTTAAAGCTATATTGCTCAGGAGAAAAATCTGTAAATCTGTAAAATTGTATATTGGTAATTTGTATATGAAAATAATAAGAAACTACAGCGCAAAGAATTGAAAAAGTTATTCAATGGAATCTGAAAACGGTAAACGGTTAGCAACCTTTTGTTTAGAGATAGCGTATTATAATGTAATTGCAAATTATTTCTTTTTACTATCTTATATTATGACCGAGGTCACCATCTTTCCATCTCATCAGAAGAAATTTTAGAAAACCTTAAAAAATACTCTAAAATGATTGCAAGAAAAGTTAATATAGATAAACCTTTAGTAACAGTGTTAAATTTGTACCCACTTGTTAGTATTATCACAAAATCGTGTTAACGATTCAGTTCTGTAAACGTATATTTATCGCCTTCTCATACGGAAAGTTTATGCAATCACTTGAAAATTTGACTAGTGAAATTTGGCCCGAAGCCTATTCGACACAGTTCGTCGAGCTGAGCAATGTCTGTGTGTATGTATGTATGTGTGTGTGTATGTGTGTGTGAATATGTGTCAAATAATGTCACTCATATTTCTCAGAGATTTTTCGACCGATTTTCACAATCTTAGGTACAAATAAAATATCTCATAATTCCAGAGGTTCCTATTGAATTCCATCGTGCTTTCATATAGCAAAGTGTGCTTAAAACTAAATAAGGATGAAATACTTCTAGATAAACTGATTTAATTTGAAAAAAATACAGGACAAAACTATAAAATGAAACTTACCTAAATTTCTCGGAGATGATTTGTTCTATTTTCCCAAACATAGGCTCAAATGGAAGGTCATATAGTCTCATAGGTTGCTATTGAATTTCATCCGGGTCCGACTTCTGGTTCTGGAACTATAGGGTAAAGTGTGCTTAAAATTTCAGTCAGTTAGCTCGACGATGCAAAATAAAAAAGAAAATCTCATTAACTTGACACTGTGAGCGCAAAATAGTCAGATTTTGTTCGTAATTTCTAAATTTTTTATTTATTCTTCTAAATCTTTTTCGCTCCTTCAAAGTAATTACCAGCCAATTTTTTCCAATCCTCAAAACAATTGTTAACGTTAATTTCCGGAATAAAGCCTTCAATGCGCGTAGCGATTCACGTTTGATGTGATGGTTGAGCCAAAAGTCACACGGAGCTAAATCAAGCGAATACGATGGTTGCGGAACGATATTGGTTGAATTTTTGGCGGAACAATCACGTTTCTGAGTGTCAACAATTTGAAGAATGTCAGAGTGAAAAAATTCGTTCACTCTTTTAGCACATCAGTTTTAAGCCGAACAGAATAAATGGTGTGGTTCACTCAAGACGTATACAAAGCTTTATTCAAATCGAAGAGAAGCAGATCATGATTTTGCCACCTTTTCAACTGATAATTTCGGAAATTGTTCAGCTGTTAATTTTGACTTTTGATTTTTGCGTGTGTTGAAAGTAAAAATGTCTCTATTATTTTATCCAATTATTCAGTTGATTGTACTGAAAATACCTATTGCTACAAATTTTTGTACTGTTATTATCTTCATATCATATCTTGTATCTAGTATATCACGATGCAATTCAATTTTATTTTACAGGCCAATAACAATAAATTCCACGTCATTTTGCCTAGCAGCTTTTAGTTTTCTTTTCACTTTTACTTTGAAAGGGGCATTGAAGGCCGTTCTTTTTAACGAATTGATCTTGGACCATGGGGTTTAGAATTCCACCATTCATATTCCTATTTTTTATGTGACAAAATTTTAAGTCTGCTGTCGAACAATAATCCGTTTTTCTGCCTCGGTTCGTCCTTTTCAGTCGTTACAAGTTTTCCAATTAGGCAGATCCATTACCGAACATGTTTTGCTAACAGCCTCACAGCATCGGTGCATACGAGAATTTTCTTTCCAAAGGTCCCCGGTCAGTCATTCATGTTGAACAGAAGACCGGGAAAAAAAAGTTCGCCTTCCGTCGGAAGAGCACGGATTCATTCTCTATAAGGTGCAGGCAAAGTTCAACCAAAGCACTTCGTGTGGCCTCGTAGCTGTTTGTGTTTCCTTTTAATTCGACAAATCTGAAAATCAAACACAGTGTACAGCGATAACTTTTCCTACCGCTAAACTCGTCATGCTAGACTCCATGCGGTTCGGAACGGAGTTTCACGGATGCGTCCGAGTTCAATCGAAACTGGCTTTTAAGGCTCGAACGGATACAGCAACTTTTTCAATTTAAAAAAGATTTACTGGTATTCGCATTAGCGACTCGGGCCTCCCGAAAAGTGATAAGGTGAAAATATTTCGCTGAGAACACCGATTCAAAGCTGGAACGTATAGAAAGCGAGAACGATTGAAACGATGAATTTTCCCGCGCAAAGCAGCACATGAAGGATTCTAGCGAACTTCTCTGTTGATCGAAATTACCCGGCCAAGTGTGTTTTCAACCACTGTATGAAGATTAATCTGTTGAAATACATATTTTTTTTGTAATCATTTTACTGAGAAGCCGTATAAAAATGCTATTCACAGATTTTCAGAAGTCAAGGAGATTTTTTCAGGCATTATGTTGCTCTTTCAAGGACTTAACCTTAGAGACTTAACCTACAAGGAATCTGCCGAATGAAAAACTAGAACAGTATTGTGTGTTTAAAGTGGGGTTCCGGGGTAACTTCTATTTCGACCGGCTCTATCTTCACAGAAAGAAATAATGAAATTTACACGTAAATCAATAGTAACATGGAATAGACATGGGTTGAATCAAAATTTTGATTGAAAACCTTCATCGATGCAAAACTAAATTGAATTGCATTGAATTTTCAATGAATATAACTGTATCTTTCAATTAACGCTTATTTTTCGATTAAATTGTATTGAAACGTACAGAATTGTAAAGTAATTTTATGTTTAATTACCTGCTCCAAATATGTGCATGAAAGTAGATGTAAATTCACAAAATATTTTTATCTGTGTTATTACAGCATTTCCAGCGAATAAAGCAGTATCCCAAAAAAGTCACTGTTTGGTGTGGATTATGGACCGGTGTCGAGCGCTACTGTGTGATGATTGATGATTTTTTTGCCCAAAATGGAAGAATTGGATATGCCTAAAGTTAAACCACAGACGATGCCACATCCCACACGACACGCGAAACAATGACCAAATTGAGAGCCGTCTTTGGTGGACAGTTTATCTCACGTTTTGGGCCCGTCAATTGGCCGCCTAGACCGTGCGATTTAACGCCTTCGGACTATTTCCTGTAAGGCCATGTTAAACATCATGTCTACAAGGATAAACCAGCAACGATTGACGCACTGGAAGCCAATATTGAAGCATCTATTCGTGAAATACCGGCCGATTTGTTGGAGAGAGTGTGCCAAAACTGGACCTTGCGAATGGGACATCTAAAGCGGAGCCGCGGCCAACACATGGAAAGAGCGAAATAAGCATTTTGGCGGCTATTTTTAAAGTTGAATTAACCAATTAAACGTGCTGCCATTTCTTAGCTTAGCCACAATCCATTTTCATTCAACTAATTTTTTAGTTTAATTAGGAAAACAAAATGTCTTCAACCTACATGAATGGTTGAATTGGCTTCTGCAATCTGCAACTATACAGCGCACTGTCACCGAAAAAACGTTCACACTGTATTGACTACTAGCCACTAGATGGCACACTACTACCGAAAAGAATTTTGTCCGTCGCGGTTGTCTTTTCCATATTGGCAGGTATAAATACGATAACGACTTCCCGTGTTGTATTTACGGAAAAAGACAAGCGAAACATAAACTTGTTTTTCATAAAAATTGTCTGCTAAATCACTATTTTCTTCGTTCGAAGATAATTTGAAGGGGAAAAAAACTTATTTTTAACCCCCAAATTTATGCAATATATGCACCCCGTTTTCAAAGTTATTTTACGTTTCGTCTTCAACTCATCAGACGTAAAGTTAATGCTATTTGCAAAACACTTTTTGCTATTTCACCGAAGTGTAGGATAACAGAGATATTTTGGCCCACTTCAGGATTAATTTTATTTTGGCCCACTTTGTAAAAATATACACCAAATGTTGTAATATGTTGGAAACCCCCTTCCGCAATAGGTAATTTAATATGATTAGGTAATTTAATATGATGCAACAAGGGTTACTTAACATCGATTAAATCCATAAAGTTTGTTAGGTGGGCCAAAATATATGAAGTGGCCGAAATACCTCTGTTACCATCATGTCCAAACTGACATCTCGGACGAAACAGATTTCGGCTATCTAGCCGTACAGATTTTGCTAATTTGAAGGAGGAAAAAAGCTTATTTTTAACCCCCAAATTTACGCACATATCCATTTTCAAAGTTATTTTACGTTTCGTCTTTGACTCATCAGTCCGTAGCAGCTTATGTTGAGCTACTAGCGCGACCTACCAGCTCAACAAAATCTGTTTCGTCCGAGACGTCAGTTTGGACATTACACTTCGGTGTAATAGCAAAAAGTATTTTGCAAATAACATTAATTTTACGTCTTCCTAGCGGTTTATATTGAGCCGCCAGGTCGCGCTAGCAGCTCAACATAAGTTGCTACGCACTGATGAGTCAAAGACGAAACGTAAAATAACTTTACAAAATTAGTTGCCAGTGAGAATTTCGTTTTGGAACGAAATTTCGCTGGTTTGTGTCCAGGATATTCGTCAAATAAACACATTCTCTTCAAACAAAATTTTTAACAACAAATGTTTGTTTTTTTGCCTTTCTCATATAGAAAGGTTATGCAATCACTGTGAAAACCGACTTTTGAGTGTCATATACCATTCGACTCAGTTCGTCGAGTACGCAAAATGTCTGTGTGTGTATGTGCGCATGTGTGTATGTAACGTTTTTTTGCACTAACTTTTCTCGGAGATGGCTGTACCGATTTTCACAAACTTAGATTCAAATGAAAGGTCTTGTGGTCCCATACAAAATTCCTGAATATTATTTGGATCCGACTTCCGGTTCCGGAATTATGGGGTAAAATGTGCAAAAAATTGTGAAAATAAGTGCACTAACTTTTCTCAGAGATGGCTGAACCGATTTTCACAAACTTAGGTTCAAATGAAAGGTCTTGTGATCCCATAAAAATTCCTGAATATTATTTGGAACTGACTTTCGGTTCGAGATTTATGGGGTAAAATGTGCAAAAAACAAGAAAATATGTGTTCTAATTTTTCTCATAGATCGCGCGACCGATTTTCACAAACTTAGATTCAAATGAAAGGTCCTGTGGTCCCATGCGTAATTCCTGAATTTCATTCGAATCCGACTTCCGGATCCGGAATTATGGGGTAAAATGTGCAAAAAATTGTGAAAATAAGTGCACTATTTTTTTCTCAGATGGCTGAACCGATTTTCACAAACTTAGGTTCAAATAAAATGTCTTGAGGTACCATAGAAAATTCCTGAATATTATTTGGATCCGACTTCCGGTTTGGGAG
The DNA here is from genome assembly GCF_030247185.1 of Malaya genurostris. NCBI lineage: Eukaryota > Metazoa > Arthropoda > Insecta > Diptera > Culicidae > Malaya > Malaya genurostris. The sequence continues at coordinate 262,450,083 of NC_080571.1, forward strand.
TTATGGGGTAAAATGTGCAAAAAAAAAAGAAAATAAGTGTTCTAATTTTTCTCATAAATGGCGCGATCGATTTTCACAAACTTAGATTCAAATGAAAGGTCCTGTGGTCCCATGCGTAATTCCTGAATTTCATGCGGATCCGACTTCCGGATCCGAAAATATAGGGTAAAGTGTGTTAAAAATTGTATACCATCACTGAAAATAAGGAAAAACCTTTAAAAAAAATCTAAATCGACCTCAAATCTTTTCCAATTGATAGTTTTTATCAGTAGACGGTCAAACAAACCGATTTCGGTTATTCTTTCAAGAATCGCAGAGAATTATTTCGAAGATATGAGAAAGGCATCATTACACCACTAGGTGGATTAAAACAGGTTTTTTTAATCAAGTTCTCTTAAAAAAACACCCTTTATTTTCAATTTTAGTGAAAGTGAGTGAAATACTTGGTGACCATTTTGCCAAACGACCGCTAAATTTCTTACATATACTGATATCTCTACTTGTCTGTTATCTGTGATAATATAACAGCTTTTCACCATATGATTCTAGTTGATTGATTTTGAGAATTTTGCAAATTTTCAATGCATCACTTGTATAATTGACAAATTTTCAATGCATCACTTGTATAAAAGACAGTTATAAGGCGGAACACACGAAAGCAAAAAATTACAGGGACAAGACCGATTAAATAAAACAAAAATGCTATCGTTTCCATTACTAAGATTGCTTAACTAGAGTTGGGAATTTATATGACATTAATTTCAATAACTTACTTGTCAAATCCGTCTCGGAAGTACAAATTGTATAATGATTTGAAAACAATATTCTCAAACCAAATTTTAAAATTTTGAACTATGAATTATTGATATCCAATCGTCAAGTGTGGACAAAAAATATCTATAATTCCTTCAAAAACTCATGAGAAATGGTAAAATGTTATTCACTTATATACTGAAATGTATGCACTTCAGAACAAGATATTTTAGTGAGCATCTTACAAGCCAGTTGTCCAAGTCTCCAAATTTTGGTATTACATTCCTTTTGCGGAATTCGGCCTTTCTGTTTCAACAGACTTCGCAACCCATTCTTAGTGTACAGAATCATTGCATGGCTAGTACTACGATCCTACTGACACTAAGAATCCTTCCAGGTCGTGGCTGGAGCCAGTTGCAATTCCATATAAAAGTTCTTTAAAAAAAGGATACGAACTTGATATCAGCTAGATGAAGTATTGTCGTCATGGCAAAGGTTTTGATCTATAATAATGAAAAGTTTCGCAATATGATGTGGCATTTTGGATATAAATTGAACATAGTGTCTGTCTTACTAGCGAATAAAACGTTGTAAGCCTACACTTAACCACTGAAAATATTTCGTATGTCGGTTTTGTACGATACGCTTTATGCAATAATTCATTCAATTCATGCGGTTGAAATTTTGCGCGCCTTAATTTGGTGCTGAATTTCACCTTAACGCTCGTTCATACTAAACATTTTAGAAAACTTCAATTTTGAATTAATTTAAAGAAAATTTGTATCATAAATTGTTGACCATATTTCCATATGATATGGAGAAAAAATATGTTACCGCGTTAAATACAACAGAGATATTGGCGATTAAGTTCTACCCATTCTTGTACAATGTATATTTTGAAAGACAACTCATAGTAAAGTAAGTCGTATTCTCGACAGAAAAGTGTGATCGTGGTAAAAAAAATCACTTACTACTTTAACCCAACCATCAAAAAATTTAAAAATAATTTCTCTAGATTTCAACCCCGATATTTCACATCCACTCAAAATTGAATATGGAAAAATCCCGAATATATAGAATTTCATGTTCCCATAGTGATAATAAATACAAAACTTCCGATTCAAAGAGCATATCGCAGAAATTTCGAAGGGTTTTGAAAAATTAGAGAAGGGATTGTTGTACCATTTCATGTCAAAAGTAGCTCAGCATGCCTTTATTGAAGATCGTGAACATAAGACATAATGACATAATAATGTTAAGACATATTTTCTAGCACATGGAATCCAAACGTATTGAAAGTTCAGGAATACCTTATGATCAAAAAAAGAATCGGAATTTTAATTTTAAAATTCCCGCGCTTGACCAATCGGTAAACTTTTATTCTCTCAACGTTGGCAACACTTTTATACATATTCTGTCAAATTTTGACGCATATCGTATGATTAGTTTTTGTTTGGCGTCTATACAAAGAAGTTGAAAAATTTTCGTGTGGCGATTTTTATAATGGATGAAATTTAGAACAACGTGCGTGCATCAAATTTTGTGTTGCAAATGGATTTAAGTGTTCCGAAACGTTGAAAATGAAAAGGCCTTTGATGAATCGTGTCTAGGAAAAACACAGGCATACGAGTGGTATAAACGCTTCAAAGGTGGTCGTGCAAGCTTGGATCATGATGAGATCCCTGGCCGCCCAACAACATCTGTTACTGAAGAAAACATTGAATCGGCGAAGCAAATCGTGTTGCAAAATCGCTCTGTGCCGATTAAAGAGATTGCTGTGTTGTTGGGCATCTCTTATGGATCAGAAGAACACATTTTAACTGATGTTTTGGGTTTGAAACGCGTCGCTTCTCGGCTGGTGCCAAAAAAGCTGAATTTCATTCAAAAACAGCGTCGTGTTGATGTGGCCAAAGAGATGATTTTCAACGCAGATAGTGACCCCACATTCATCGAATGCATCATAACAGGTGATGAGGTGTGAATCTATGAATATGACGTCGAAACCGCACAACAATCGACCGAATGGCGCTTCGAAGGCGAGCCGTTGTTCTAAATTTTCATCCATTATAAAAATCGCCACACGAAAATTTTTCAACTTCTTTGAATAGACGCCAAACAAAAACTAATCATACGATATGCGTCAAAATTTGACAGAATGTGTATAAATGTGTTGCCAACGTTGAGAGAATAAAAGTTCACCGATTGGACATGCGCGGGAATTTTAAAATGAATATTCCGGTTCTTTTTTTATCATAAGGTATATGAAATGACTTCAAACTCTTTATTAAACCAGGTCCACAGAACTGAATTCTCCAGTCTTTTCAAGTTACTACCCCTACTAGTCAAAACGCCCCCTTCCTTTTTTAAGTATTCAACGCTTTTCTAAACAAAAGTTTGATCACTAACACTATCCTTTCGTAAGATGGCAGTTTGGCAGTTATCGTTTGCTGGAAAAAATGAAAAAACTGATAATATCGTTAGGCAGCTTTTCAATGTGAGGTTTTGCTTTGACTTAACAAGCATTTTAACCGTGTAAAACGACTAATGATTGGTTGCTGCTTAGTATTTAACTTTTAGCAGTGCTAATGACTGTATTTACAGTATAAATTTTTTTTCATTACAGTCACTCTAAGGAAATTGTGCACCACCTTCGATTCAACAGTATGCTTCGAGTTAAAATATTGTTTTAAAGATTTGTAACGGTTATTAAAACAAAATGTAGCGTTGGAAGGATAAAAAAATGTTGGTTTTCAATCGTAATTAATTAATTATGCAATTGATTTATGATGCAAAGAATATCTTATTTATCTGCTTTTCTTCTATATCGAAATTTCAATGGGGCAAATTGCATCATTGTTGTGGAGCATACCACTGATTTGTTGTGAGGCATATTATACGGTTGCTGGAGCATTATGCCTACGGCTAGCGAAAAAAACTAAGAATGTGGTCGTTTTGGAAAATGTGTTTGTCTCAATCAATTCTCGTCACTTCTACCGAAATCATTGAAACATGTTCCTCAGGTCTATTGCAAAGAAATACTTACATTCTCGAAGAAAATATACCAGCAAATTTAGAAATATTTCAATGTTGTCTTAAGGGGGGCATATTATAACACTTCACTCTACGTTATTTGGAATTTTCAACATAAAAAAGTTTACGTTATTTGGAATTTTAAACGCAAAAAAAAGTTTTCGTTATGTACATGTTTTATGTGATATGTACAATATAATGGATAATTTTGGAACGAAAATTATCAATATTTTCAGGAAAAGGATTTTCTAATACCGTTTTCGTTTATTGATCAGAGCAGTCCGAGAGCTGACCCAGAGTCGCCAAACAACTTTTGATGAGTTTGTTTTAGCTAGAGTGCCTATAACCAGAGTGACGACATCTCATCCGTAATTTTGGCAACAATTCAAAACATTTCATTAGCTTTACATTGAATTGACAGGTCGTTTGCTCGTTTGGAACTGGGAGCTGTCATTCCAAACGAACAGCTGACACCACTCTGATTATAGTCACTCTAGTTTTAGCAACCTGAGGTCGCTCTAGATCGGACTCCAATCGCGTAGTTTCGCTCTGAAAATTTTCTCGGGTCGCACCACGCATCCATGCCAGTTTGTTTATTTTTTTCTTTTTTATATGAGTTGTTCTTCAGGGCGCGTACCACGTGTTCGTTTTACTCGTAGTCAGAGTCGCCCGCGTGTAGGTTCTAAAACGAAAACGGTATAAGTCGCATCTATTTGTAACATGGCGACTTCCGGTTCGTCGATATTCGTTACAAATCATCATAATATGTATATTTTCGGAACGGATTTGTTGAGTAGATGTCGAAAAACGATGTTTGAGCTGGTTCTGAATTCCAAGATGGCGACTTCCGGTTTATCGATATTCCGCGAAAATTTTTACAATATGGGTATTATCGGAACGGATTTGATGAGTAGATGTAGGAAAACGATATTTGGGGTCGTTCCGAAATCCAAAATGGTGGCTTCCGGTTAGTTACTATTCCTTGAAAAACCTTATAATTTGTGTCGACATTATTCGAATTGCTTGAATATCCTCACAATATGCATATTTTCGGAACGATTTTCATGAGTAGGCACTTACATTTTCGAAGCAGTAGTATAATATCTGCGGTAGATCTAAATTATGGTCGGATTTAGTAAAAAATACTAAAATACCAATCAAATCAGTTTCAGGTTATCAAAATATTTTAAACTGAACAAGTGCCCTATATAGAGCAAAATTCTGGATATATAGTACTGGAGCAGATGGCAATGCCATCTTGAAATTTAGAACCACCTCAAACATCGTTTTCTGACATCAAACCCGTTCTGTAAATAACCATATTGTAAGGGTTTTTGAGAAATATCAATAAACCGGAAGTCGCCATCTTGGAACTCAGAGTGGGGCTAAATGGAATTTATTGTGTTTTATGGCGTAAAAAGTACTGTTGAAATGACAACTTTAGCATTCGTCAACCTGTAATTTTTAAACCAGAAATCGGATGTGGGTAAAATTCTAAGGTCTGTCACACACTTGTATATTTTGCGATCGCGACAAACTGATTCGAATGATATATGCACTTCTAAACCTTATAATATACAGCTTTTCAGATGGGGAATAATCGTTTTTTGCGAATCTAGAAGTTTCCCATAGGCCTGACCAATCCTGGCCGACCTTAGACTAGGGCAAAAAAAAACCACAAAGTAGATTGATTATTTTTTTGTGGGAAACCAGTCTCCCTTCTTGCAAAACAAATTTTACTTCCTACACCAAGAAAACACAAACTGCTGGCTTCACAAAACACTCTAATGATATTAAAAATAAATGATTTCCAACCTGTTGATTTGAACGGAACAGCAGCCTATCTTCTCGGTCAGTGTCTTGCTAGCTTGCGGCGACACAGCAAAGAGTCATCTTGACTTCCCATTGTTCGTCTACGTCGTCATCTTCATCAGAAACCACTGAAAGAACCCGGACCATCCGGGCGAATGCGAAAGCAATACAAACTTTATCTGGGTCATCATATTGTCATTAGTTCGGGCCAAGCAAAGGACATCAATAATAGGCCCCAGCCGGGTCGCTTCGGCGTCGTTTTTGCTTAGTAAGTGGCTCATTTCGTGCTGACCATAATAATTACGACGGACGGTAGGCAACTGAGTGGAAAAAGATGAACACGATTCAACATATTCTTCAAAGCGTAATAGAACCGGCAAAGTCAGCCGAAAGCAAATGTATTCATTCCGTCCCGTCCGGATTTCCAACATAAACATCGCCTCGATGACGGTAATTGGGCGGTATTGGGCATAATGTTTTCACATATGGACCGGCACAGTCCGAAAGGTTGAATAATTTTCCATTTTCCTGTTCAGATCGGACGTGTAAGAACCGTGGTAGGCTACATAAAGCATGTCTTGTGAAACATGGAGAAACAAACATCCGGTTCCACTTTGACACTCGACGGAACTTACACGGTTCACACACGGTTCGATTCACTGGATTCACAGGAAAGCATTCGGGGAATGTCGCGTGTGAGCTAGAGCATCATTTCAACGTTCATTTTCCCGAAACCGGGTCCAATACCTTCCGCCTCGAGCGGGCGGCACAGGCATGGTCTAAAGATAAAGCTCGAACCGTGGCAGGCTGGAAGGGGAGGAAGTGAAACTCATTTCAAGAATTTTCAGATACAGACATGCCTGGCGTAAAAGACACTGCTCGGGGTACTTTGAATACTCGGCAGACACATTTTCGAAACATGTGCTTTCATCTTCCGAAACATGCTTCATACATCTTGGAGCACGAAAAAACAATCCCTCGATTGTTGCTACTGTTCGGATGTGGGAAGCGAACAAGCGCCGTATTCATAACAGTCGTTGAATTTTAACCGCATGCACTGTGTGATCCTTGCAAGGATTCTTCTGCTAACAGGTATACACATATTGGTATGTTTATTTCGCACACCAGGCAGCAACTGTTTTGCCATAGTTGTATGCAAATAATAAGGAATCCACAAAGATGCAGAAAGGATTGAATCCGTCGTATGCTTTACACACCTCGGTTACACATGCTACCAAGCAGCAGCAGCAACGACAACAACAACAACAACAAAAAATTATCATGATTCTGATTGTGGCTTGTATCTCGGCACTGTTATACAAAAGCCACAGGGAAATCAGTGCTTTTGACGATGGATATTATAGGTGCACACGGCGTGATCCTGCGGTTGTTTGCTATGAATTAGAATACTACACGGTGCTGTTTGCAGCAAACAGAGATTTCAGTGGTTGCTTGATTGCACCAAAAAAAAAAAATACTGTGGCATCAATGTTGAACGTTTTATTTCTTTTTTTTTTTGTGTTGACATTTATTTATTCTACTCTTGCCATGAGACTGCCTTGTTTGCTGAATGTTCGGTCCGGGTATCCGAGTCTAGAATGATTTTGATACTGATGACACTATTATATTGAGTTGAAGATGAAACAAAATGGAAATTATTTGTTTAAAGTGCATAAAAAAAATTCGCAGTGCATAGAAAACTCCATACGCCAAGTTCTTCCCGTTATAACTTTAAAATTGAGTTATGTGTTTATGAGTGAGTGTATGTGCAAAAAATACGCACTTCACTTGAATTTCTTTGATTGGCTGCTCGGCCACCATAGACCTTCAATGTCAAATTCCTTTTCCGAGTAGTCTAGATGCCGAGCGATTCCCGAGTAAAGTCAAACATCAAAATGAGAAAAACTTGAATTCTAATTATGATAGCAACATCAGATTTAAATATGATTTCAGCTCATACCCGGCAGATAGTATGGGTACCCGAGCAGAGTGTGAGATTAAATAGAAAACTCATTTTGATGTTATTTTGGTCGAGTTAAGTGTTAAAAAATCAAAATTGAAAGCAACAAATATATTCCGATGGTATCAAACGGAAAACTATTTCTGCTATCAGCGAATGCTAACTGAAATCTAAATAAGATATAGATTTTCTCGGTTTGATAACAGAACTTGTTCTCAATTTAAAACTATTATCGAACAACTATAACAAGACTGCACGGATTGCCGGTACCATGATTTTTAACTTTTTTTTTATAAATATAAAAAATAGGTTTAGAATTCGCTCAAACTTTAGAAAATTTTTCCGAGGCCCAGAGGGCCGAATGTTATATACCATTCGATTCAGCTCGACGAACTGAGCAAATGTCCGTGTGTGTGTATGTGTGTTGTCAATAAAGAGGTCGAGATCTCAGAGATGGTTGGACCGATTTTGATCAAACTAGTCGCAAATAAAAGGTCTCCTCGTCACCCAGAACGACATTGAATAGTTTTGAGATCGGATGTTTACTTTTTGAGTTAAACAAAGTTTTAAGTCAAAGTTTTCAGTTTTTTGACAATATCTGTCACAACTAACCTTGAAAATAGATTACGTTTTTAGACTTAGATTCCGCATGGTAATAGCTATCCAACAAGCCATAGATTGTCAAAATCCGTCCATTTTTAACGGAGATATCGATATATTTGTGTAAACGACTTTTCGCCTTATTCCAGTAGTAGGAGTTACACGATTTTCGATACTGTTTTATGAAATTGTTTCTTAGAACCTAAAAGAACATGCACATCACCCTTTTTCATGACTTTTAGATTTTAGCACGGTTCGTTTTTGGCAACATATTCGTTTAAATATGACATATGTATTAGAAAGATGGCAGTATTTTCAAATTCAAAACAATTTCATATTCATATTGATTTATACTGCTTTGCAACAATAATTGCTGGAAGAACACATCTTCCTGCACCCTTATACCGTTCGAAGGAGTTCATCGAGATAAGCAAATTTGTGTGTGAACAATAATTTCATTAATTTTTCTCGAAGATGATTCAACTGATTTATATAAAGACTTTAGACTCACATTAACAGTCCTATGCTGCCATATAAGGTTTCTGAATTTCATTTGGATCCTACTTCTGGTTCCGGTATATTTATATATTTAAATATATATGTGGCATTCCACGCAAATTTTTTTTTTTCATATAACTATTTTTTTCGGTGAAGAACTCGAAAATATTCGACACGTATTTTTTTATTTCAATATGGTACGTGGAATTTTCGAGATATGATTTTTTTAAATTTCGCGTTTTCAAAATCGAAATCAACGGTACAATGGTATACTACAAAAAATGTCACTTTCGTCCCAAAAGACTCCTACTACTGAAATAAGTCGAAAGGTTGCTTACACAAAAATATCGACATATCCGTTAAAAATCTGAAAATATCATTAGGCAGCTTTTCGATGTAACAGTTCGGCTGAAAAGTTCGTATCGTTCAATAGAAACACACATTTTTTTGCCAAAATTCGTTTTTATTATTCAACATAATTGCCATCAGAGGCGATACAGCGATTATAGCGATCTTCCAACTTTTCGATACCATTTTTGTAGTACGATTTGTCCTTTGCCTCAAAATATTCCGGATTTCCAACATAAACATATTTTTTTATTTCAATATGGTACGTGGAATTTTCGAGATATGATTTTTTTAAATTTCGCGTTTTCAAAATCGAAATCAACGGTACAATGGTATACTACAAAAAATGTCACTTTCGTCCCAAAAGACTCCTACTACTGAAATAAGTCGAAAGGTTGCTTACACAAAAATATCGACATATCCGTTAAAAATCTGAAAATATCATTAGGCAGCTTTTCGATGTAACAGTTCGGCTGAAAAGTTCGTATCGTTCAATAGAAACACACATTTTTTTGCCAAAATTCGTTTTTATTATTCAACATAATTGCCATCAGAGGCGATACAGCGATTATAGCGATCTTCCAACTTTTCGATACCATTTTTGTAGTACGATTTGTCCTTTGCCTCAAAATATTCCGGATTTCCAACATAAACATATTTTTTTATTTCAATATGGTACGTGGAATTTTCGAGATATGATTTTTTTAAATTTCGCGTTTTCAAAATCGAAATCAACGGTACAATGGTATACTACAAAAAATGTCACTTTCGTCCCAAAAGACTCCTACTACTGAAATAAGTCGAAAGGTTGCTTACACAAAAATATCGACATATCCGTTAAAAATCTGAAAATATCATTAGGCAGCTTTTCGATGTAACAGTTCGGCTGAAAAGTTCGTATCGTTCAATAGAAACACACATTTTTTTGCCAAAATTCGTTTTTATTATTCAACATAATTGCCATCAGAGGCGATACAGCGATTATAGCGATCTTCCAACTTTTCGATACCATTTTTGTAGTACGATTTGTCCTTTGCCTCAAAATAGGCCTCAGTTTCAGCGATTACCACTTCATTGCTTCTAAATTTTTTACCAGCAAGCATTCTCTTGAGGTCTGAGAACAGGAAAAAGTCACTGGGGGCCAAATCTGGAGAATACGGTGGATGAGGGAGCAATTCGAAGCCCAATTCGTTCAATTTCAGCATGGTTTTTCGTTGTTGTTTTTGATCGATTGTGAGCTCACACGGCACCCATTTTGCACAAAGCTTTCTCATATCCAAATATTCGTGAATAATATGTCCAACACGTTCCTTTGATATCTTTAGGGTGTCAGCTATCTCGATCAACTTCACTTTAGGGTCATTGAAAATCATTTTGTGGATTTTTTCACGTTTTCATCGGTAACAGCCTCTTTTGGACGTCCACTGCGTTCATCGTCTTCGGTGCTCATATGACCAGTACGAATTGTTGCTTCGCCCGGTGCAGAGTCTGGATAACACTCATCGGCGGCACTTTTTTTCATCAAAAAGTAGTGTTTCATCAACACACGAAATTCCTTTTTTTCCATTTTTTTCACAATAACAAAAGTAGTTTCACTCAAAATGCAATATCTCACAAACTAATAATCAGACAGCTGTCAAATTTATACACGTATCTTTTGAAGGTCGGTACTAACTGAAAATGGTATGGATTTAATTCTAGTGGCGCCCTCTCATAGAAACGATACGAACTTTTCAGCCGATCTGTTAAGGTTTCGCTTCGACTAAGCAAGTATTTTAACCGTGTAAAATGTCTCATGGACGGTTGCTACTAAGTAAATAACTTTCAGCAGTGCTAATGTCTCTATTTCCAGTATAAAATTCTTTGATACACGAAATTTTCTCATTACAGTCACTCTAAGGAAATTGTGCCCCACCTTCGATTGAACAGTATACTTCGAGTTAAAATATTGTTTTAAAGATTTATAACGGTTATAAAAACAAAAAGTAGCGTTGGGAGGATCAAAAATGTTGGTTTCCAATTGTAATTAATTGATTATGCAATTGATTCTTATTCGAAGAAAATATATCAATACATTTAGAAATATCTCAATGTTTTCTTAAGGGTGGCATATTATAACACTTTACGATATTGGTATGACATGGACTAGCCGTCGTTGAAATTCGTTCTCGACAATCTCACTTCCTCAGGTGCACTGAAATAGAGTGCAATGAGAGAAAAAACCACTAACAAAAAACGCACCTAAAGGTCATTCTCTCATAGAATTCAATCATTTTAAATTTTCTCAATCATTGCACTATCTTTCAGTGTGCCTAATAGCGATGGTATAATAGGAATGGGAATTGGTTTTTAGTGTAGAGTTCGCGTATCGACATCTATGTGGCAGGGATTTTGCGTATACTGGTTGCGAAGCAAATTTATGCACAGTAAAAAAAAGAATCGTAAGAATCTCGATATGATTATCAATTATTGTGAACAAAATTTAGACGTACTTAACATTACATCACCCTTACTGAATACTGTATATGATTCTGATATGAAATTATGCATCTTTTTGTGTAATATTACAACCTTTAGAACGTCATCAAGATTGTTGTGATATATTATTGTAATCGCTGCAGATCAGTAGTTGTTGTGCTAAAATGTGTTAAAGGTTGTAATATTTCACGAAAAGATGCATAACCTGCAATCAGAATCGTCTAAGTATTCCGCCAAGCTGATGTAATCTACTCCATACGTTGCACAGTGGGGAAAAAGGGACCAAAAACGCGACGATTTTTCTGGAGGCATGATACAGCTGACCACAAAGCACTTTTTTGGTGTAAAATGGTCAGTAAAATCGATTCCATGTATTTAGAAGGACCGCACGAAACGCTATCATGTTCATTTTTCCCCAAGTTCCCTTTTTATACTGCATTGTATTCAAGCTTAACTATATAACATGAAACCGAAGAACTTGCACAAGAGCGAATAGAGTGTTTCCGATGTAAAAAAAGTCTAACAAATCGATTGCATATAGTTTTATTGACAGCAGAAAACTCGTTGCACCGTTTTACCCCATTTCTTTTCTAGTTATAATATTCAGTTGAAATATGATCTACAATCCAGAAGCAGATCCAATGCGATCTATCAATATTGGTTCATAATACGTGCAAAACATCTGTGATTCAATTAAACACGATGGGAATGACAGTACTAGCCTGTTTAACCAGTTTTACTCCAATTTATATCAAAAGTCGTATATCTGGTTAAACTTTCTTTCGCATACCGAAAGCAGGCTGATTGTGGTTGATGAAAATCGATTGATATTACGAAGAAAGACCTGCTCCATAGTGCATGATAGTGAATTTTGCGGATCTTCTAACTATCATAAATCGATTCTACAGAAAAATTTGCATAAGAAATACTAATTTTGAAATTATTTGCTCATGTTTTTATAAAATTATTGAGCAAAGTCGCGTTTTTGATCGTTTTTTCCCCACTGTGCGTTGTTTTGATGTAATTACTTGTGATTTATCTGCAATATTTCTTGAGAACAGAAAATTATTGGATGTGATGTTCAGTTTCAGTACGTCTAATTCTTTTCACATCGATTGATAATCACATTGAGATGATTACAATTCCTTTTTTGCTTTGTGGAAACTCCTCATAAAATAAAACCACAGCCGACAATTATATTTAATTTTGAGAAGATTGCTGCACAAGTATCAATTATACTTACTTACAGGTATCGATACTTTATTGCCTTTCGATACCTTGTATCGATACCCAAAATTTTGGTATCCCGATATCCTAGGTATCGATACTTTGCCCTACTGTTCGAGTTTTGTTTCTGCCTCTAAGTTAAACGATTCGAGTTCGACGATCGTCTGCTCATCCTGGTAGGAATCGGAGTATTCAAAAGGGCTATATTCATGTTGCAGGTCGTATGGGAAATATGTGTCACAGAAATGATCGTTGTTGAAAGAATATGTGCTCTCCAATGGGTGAGCTTGTCGTTTAGAGTTAAACTCCTGAGAGGATGGCGGAAACGGTCTCTTTTGTGGGCATATCGATCTGCTTGGAAATAATGGTCTGTTTATTGACCGATGACCATAATTGATATTGCGGTTACGGATACTTTGATCTAATTCCTTCGGTACGGGTTTTGGAAGTGACGGACCCGGCTGAGGAGGAAACATATGATTTCCTCGAAAATTATTTGGGTTTGTTCCGAAAAGGTGAGTGACCAGGTGGAAACATCCTGTTGCGTGATTGAGTTAATGTTCCGTAGGGTAGGTGCTCGCCGCGGTTGAACTGGGGGCGGCAGCCCCTGTAAATTGAAATCCCTCGGTTTGATAATGGTAATTTGGATGATTGGAATATTGATTTTTGAATGGTGCATTTTTTGCATCTATATTATAATAGTCTATACTGAAGTGATACGCTTTGCTTAGTGTTTTCACGACTGCTGTCTTCAGTAGTATACTGAAGGTTTTCTCTAGATTTCTTGTAAATGAGTCAAGATTTATTTTTTGGGAATTAAATTCTATACCTCTTAAAAATCACCCTTTCTGTAATGAAATATAATACAATGCCTATACACTTCGGCTGTGATCCATTCCTATTTCTCAGCTTCAGTAAAAATTACTTCTGTGTAATTTCTTTTTACACTTTCAGTCAAAGAAAACATTCCAATAAAAAATTTCAATATATTGGCAAATGAAGTAAGTTTTTCTCGAAGTTCTTCTTACGTTCTCTGTATTGCAATTATTATACCGCTTGATATTATTTTATTTTCAGTAAACCCAAATAACTTTCCATCCGTCAAACTTTCAATTGGGCCGTAGTTTTGGTTGAATCTAACTACTCGATGAAAAATTACTATCGAGATATAAAATTTTAAGTAAAAGTTAAAATCATTCGCAAAATGGTTCACAGCCTTAATGGAACTGATTTTTACTCGGTTCATAAGTTCATAGAACAGACAAATAGACATGACACTCAAAGTAAGTTTTTTATCATTTTAAGGAGTAAGACACTTTGCAAGCGTATGAGTAATGTCAACAATGTGTGCGTAAAAACAAATTCCTGCACTTTTTTTCTTGATTTTAATCAATAAACCTTGCATATGGTTGTGAAATAAATACATCAGTTCATTCTATTTAGAATTGCAATTCAAGAAATTCTCTTCAAGAATTTATTGCGAAATAAAGATTTACGTACCTTCTATTAGTAATCCCGCAAAATATGTGTCGTGAATTTAACACACGAGAGGTAATGAATATGGAAGATTTGTCGTATAACTATTTATTTTAGGTCAAAATTTTAGGTCAAAATTTTAGGTTATTTTAGGTCAAAATTTCTAGTTTTTTGACAGTATCTGTCACAATTGACCTTGAAAACAGAATATGTTTCTATACTTAGATCCACAAGGTAATAACTATCCAACAAGTCATAGATTGTTAAAATGTATAAGCGACTTTCCCCCTATTCCAGGAGTAGGAGTTTTGAGCGCTGTATGACAAAGCAATGCTTGGTAGCAACGCGAAACACGATTTTGTATACTGTTACATACAATTGTTTCTAAGTACCAAAAAGACTGTGTACAGCATCTTTTTTATGACATTTTGCCTCGGATCGATTTTGGCACGGTTAGTTTTTGGCAACATAATCGTTCGAATATGGCATATGTAAACCAGATGATATCAGCATTTTCGAGTTAAAAGTAATTCCATAATTATATTGATTTAAACTACTTACAGCAATAAATGCTGGAAGAACATAACTTCCATATACCATACGACTCAGTTCGTCGAGATCAGCAAATGCGTGTGTGACAAACAATTTCACTCAATTTTCACGGAGATGGCTAAACCGTTTTCTACAAACTCAGATTCATATGAAAAGTAGTATGTTCCCAAATAAGGCTCCTGAATTACGTTTGGATCCGACTACTGATTGCGGAATCACAGGTTGATATGTGAAACGAAATTAAAATAATGTAACTCATTTCTCTCGTAGATGACTGAACCGATCTAAGATTCGAATGAAATCTAAGAATCATCTATGATTCAAATGAGAGGACTTAAAATCCTATAAAACATCTTACTTTTTAGTCAGATCCGACTTCTGGTTTAGGAGATACAGGGTGATTAGTATAAAAATGTCCATTTCACATAAATTAATCAGGTTTATCGGGTTTGCAGATTTGGATAGTCGATTACCAAATAAATTTATTTCAGTTTAAGCGGTATTCGTTTTTGGATTCGGAATGTACCCCCAAACTTTAATTCGCACTACAATTTCTCAAAGATATCTACACACTCCTCAGGTGAACTTATCTGATTTCGGCTACACCGATTTTAGAATTCCGGTTCCAGTATCGAATCGTTTATCAAAGCTCAATCATTTTCTCAAAAAGACTTCAAAAACAAAAATTCAAATTAAAGGACTTAAGGTCCCATACAAAATTGGTAAATTTTATCCGATTCTGGAATTTCAGATGATGAGTTTTTAAAATTCATACCGATATATAAGATGTAATTTGTTTGGTGTATAAATTTATGGCCATTCGAATCATTTTGGGTTATGCTAGTTCCTGAATACCAGCTCTGGAAGTACTATAAATAATGACGAAAAACTCTAAAGTAGAACTTACTTCGACATCTCATGGAATGTTCAATCGATTGTCACACGTAAAGATTGAAATTCGATACGATTTGCAGTTTCGACATTACAGGGTAATGAGTGATAAAAATCTCAATTTGACGTTTAAAACAAAGATAATTAAAATAATGAGAACTAAAACACCTAAGAATATCCATGCAAAAAACATATGCGGATTGATAAAAAATAGGTATCATCTCACTGCTAGGTGGATTAAACTCGTTTTTATTAAGGAATTGAATCATTCGAAAAGTATGGTTTAAAATTCGTTTGAGAATAAATAATTGCTAAAAAAGATTGTTTTAAACTCAATCGATCAAGCCACTTTAATAAACTGATTGCACTGCATATATAAATAGCTAGATCTATGACATACGTGCCAAATAAAATGTACGTAATACATAAATTTTCAACACAAGTAAACTTGGTTTACATTTGATCCTTAACGAACATTTCGAAAATACCGTTATTTGGCACAGTAGTCACATGTGTCATGATGTCACCACTAACACACTCGTTCACCCGCCATAAACACCCAGTCCGTATTCCAGACTGAGTTTATTTTTCTCATTTATCAACATAACCAGTTACCATTTACTCAGATTTCCTCGTAATGTACATATTACATTGGATTGAAGAGCATATTCCTGAAAGCTATGTTTAAGATCGTTTTGAACATCAAGATAGCGACATCTGATTTATTGATGCATCGTGAAAACTTTAGGTATGTTTGGAACGGATTTGAAAAGTAGATGCTGGAAAATGATATTTGGGGTCATTCCGAAATCCCGGTTTATTAATATTCCATGAAAACCCTTCCAATATGAGTACGGGTTTTCAAGAAATATCGATAAACCGGAAGTCATCAAATTGAATTTCGAAACGCTTTCAAACATTGTTTTGTAATATCTGATCATTGAATCCATTCCAATAATTCCCTTATTGTAAGAGTTTTCAAGAAAGATCGATAAACCGGAAGTCGTTAGTTTTTATTTCGAAACGACCACGAACACAATTTTCCGGATCGGACTAATCAAATCCGTTCCGGAACCACCCACGTTGTAAGAGTTTCCAACGAATTAAAAAAACCGGATGTCGCCATCTTGGATTTCGAAATGACCCCAAATATCGCTCTCTGGAATCTACATTTCAAATCCGTTACAAAAATACCCATGTTGTAGAACTTTCCATGAGAGAATCATTACCCGGAAATCGTTTTCAGTTTATGCAAACCATTTTTGATCCACCTAGTGGTGTAATGATGCCTTTCTCATATTATTTATATTTTCAAAGACATCACTAGAAGATTCTAACAACTTGAATAAAATCAAAAACTTTCTTTGGTATAAACTACCACCACCTTTTCAATTTGTAAACAGTTATGTCAATACAAAATTGAACAAAGCACGCTGTGTGCACGGCAGTGCAGTAAAATTTCATTCAATTCAATTGAAACTGAATGTGAAACACATTGACGATCTCTCCACTGCAGTAAACTTCAATCTCTGACACACACAATGTTTGCTGACGGCCCGAACGAGCAGCATTTAGTTCATCACTCGTTTCTCTTCAATCGAGGCTCAGTTTAACCACCGTCAGTTGATCTCTTGAAGTAACAAAATATTTCTTTCAATAGTGTGAAAGCGGCCTTCAAATGAGGTTCATATAAACATTCGAATTGGTTCATGATAATAGATGAAAGACTAATCAGATAGATGAAATATCAATCACAGAATACACATAAATTAATTGTTTCCTCCTTCAGTTTTCGTTTTTAATACTTTACTCCATTTATAATTCTATTCGTTCGAATCTGCTTACTACCAAGAGCGAAGACAATGAAGCAGCTATACTACTTGGCACTTGAAACTGAGCAAGCAAAACTTCAAATGACTAGGTACGACTATTCAACTGACGATGAATTCTGGGAGCTTCACTTGAAAATGGCAACAAAAGTCAAATGAATTAGTAGGGATACGCTGACTGTCAGCGGCCATAAATTTCATTTTCATCTTATATTATTCGATTGAAAATGAAATTTTACCGCACTGGTGCACGGCGGTGGGGTTTTCTTATTCCGTGCCAGAACGTACCAATTGTATCATTTTGTATAACAGTTTGAAAGTTTTGATACTCATTGCCTTATAATTTCGGAACCGGAAGTCGAATCTGGATGAAATTTTACAGCGTCTTTTAAGACACTGATAGCTTTAATTTGAACCATGATTCGTGAAAATCGATTAAACCGTTGCTAAGAAATCGAAGTGAGTTCTGTTTGTGGAATTTTTCTTCACTGTTATCAGTGCGTTCGGAAGCGGAAACCGGGGACTAGTAGTTCCAAAATAGATTTATATATCCACTAACAAGGTATGCCAACTACACGGAGAACCCGTAGATCACAAAATTACAATATTGCAATTGTTGTTTCACGCCATGGTTGTTTCAACTAAAATGTTGTTGATTTAACTAACATGTCTGTTGATTTTGACATAACCATTCAGGTAACCGAAATTATTGTATTCAAATGCTGTCACTTGGCGGAGAACGAAGACAGCAAAAGGCAGAACAAAAAACCTCTTCATTTCACCAGAAACGTTTCATATTGAAAATTTTCAATTGTAAATGAACGTCATTTATGTTAGTTACGTAGTAGTCGTTTTATGTAAGTGAAAGTATGCAGAAGAATATAACAGTTAATTGTAAAACAAGTTTTCCATGTGTTAAATAGATATTCCTACAGTATAATTGTTTTAATTTCATCTGAGAGTAATGTATTCTAGGACAGTTCATGTCAATGTTATTAAAACCGCTTAACGCTTAAAAATTTGCTGCTAAAGTGAAGTGGTACTATTTCCATTTTCTTGAAAGTGTATCTGTAGCATTATGTTTACTAGCGAGCCATTCTGCAAGTGAAGGAAAAATTTCCTAATTCCCTGTGACCATTTTTCTGGTGAGTTCCCTTTTGAGAATTGTAATCTTTTGGTTCATTTCCATATCCTTTATGAGTTTAGTGATAAAGATATAAGCAGTTAATTAGGTAAAATTTCGTTGTTCAAGCAGTGAACGATTAGCTGCCCCCGAAGAGGCTAACAGTAAAAAATATTTATTGCAATTGGCGTTTTAAGTTCAAATAACTGAATAATTGGTTGAAACAACTGAGACATTTTTTTGCTTTCATGCATACAAGTAACTTTGCTGGGATTGTGTCTTTGCTCAATTGCACGAGTGACATCTCATTGAAACGTTTCATTGTTCGCTCAGGGTGTTTGGCATTGCTCAACTGAAACGTTTCATTACTTGTTGGGTGTCGTTGCTAAGCTGCCAGCACGATAAATCAAATAT
The DNA here is from genome assembly GCF_030247185.1 of Malaya genurostris. Lineage (NCBI taxonomy): Eukaryota > Metazoa > Arthropoda > Insecta > Diptera > Culicidae > Malaya > Malaya genurostris. The sequence continues at coordinate 262,469,074 of NC_080571.1, forward strand.
GACAGAATAGTTAAAACAACAGTCGATTAGTTGTACCAAATTTTAACCATTCAAAATCAGAAAAACAACTAATATTTTAGTTGTTTTGCGATCGGTGGCTTTTCCGTGTAGATGAAAATTTTTTACTTATTGCGTTGTAATACCGGGGCCAAAAGTCGGATCTGGATCAACTTTTGGGGGACTTTCCAAAGAATTCAAGACCTTCTATTTGCATGTTAGTTTGTAAAAATCGGTTGAGAAGTTTCCGAATAAATTGAGAGTGCATTTTCTCATAGATTTGCACATACTGCCTTGAATTTCCGAAACTGAAAACCGGATAAAGACAAAATTCAATAACGAGCTAGGGGGTCATAAGACTTTTCATTTAAATCTAAGTTTGTGAAAATCGATCCGGCCTTCTCTGAAAAAAGTGAATGACCATTTTTCCAGTTTTTGGTGTATAACACCTTGTAATTCCGGAACCGGAATTCGGGTCCAAATATAAAATTCAATAGCGATCTATGGACATCGGATAAAGATAAAATTCAATAACAAGCTAGGGGGTCATAAGACCTTTCAATGGAATCTGAGTTTGTGAAAATCCGTTAAGCCATCGAGTGACATTATTTGTCACATACTCACATACATACATACACACAAACACAAACACACACACACACACACACACACACACACACACACACACACACACACACACACACACACACACACACACACACACACACACACACACACAAACACACAATCACAAACATTTACTCAATTCGTCGAGCTGAGTCGAATGGTATATAACATTTGGTCCTCCGGGCATCGGTTTAAAAGTTGGTTTTCACAGTGATTATATAGTCTTTCTATATGAGAAAGGTAAAAACCTCGTTTTACGAAGTAAGTCAGTAGAAAAAGTTCACGTTATTTGGGTTTTGTTTCATAAAAAGAGTTATGTAAAAGGAGGGAACGTAAAAAAAGTGTATGTGAACGGAGGTTTGGGTGTATTTTCGAAACGGGTGTGATAATACAGGGTCCGGCACTCGAAGTGTAACCAACTTCAGACCTTCGAGCCTGGCGTCAAGGTAAATGCGACATATTATCGGGAAAGTATTCTGGAGGTTGCTTTGAAGCCGTGGGCAGACAAACATTTCAGTGGCAGACCATGGACGTTTCAGCAGGACTCGGCACCGTCTCACAAAGCTCGACTGAACCAAGAATGGCTGAAAAACAACGTTCCGAACTTCATCACGTCCACACAATGGCTCTTGAAATCACCAGATGCGAATCCAATGGATTATTCTCTTTGGGCCATTTTGGAGAGCAAAGTCCGAACTAAAAGATACACCAGTCTCGAGGCGCTGAAAAAAGTTATTGTCCGCGAGTGGGCCAAAATACCCCTGCAAGTCACATTCGGGCAGCTTGCGATTCGTTTTTTGATCGTCTCAAGGCCATAGTCAAGGCAAAAGGTGGTCATATCGAGCAAAAGTGAATTGATTCTGAATTTTGTATTATTTTTACACATTTTGTACTTTGAATTAAGTAAAAGTAATTTTCCAAACTGACTGCGACAAATTCGAACTAGTGTAAATTTTTTCACACTCAACCGAAATTGACTTTAATTTCACTTTAAAAGGTGTTAAGTTCCGTTAAGTTTTACGATTGTCTGTAAGATACCGGTCAAGATGGAAGAAAAATTTCAAGCCATCAAGGACTTCAAGGAATTTTACTCACTCACTTGAAAAATAATGTGATGTGGCACCGAGCTTTAGGAATACTGTCCATATCAAGGATCGAGAAACAGATGAGTGCAAACCAGCTCCCAGGAGCGGGAGAAACTACACGAACACAAATCCATTGCCAGTATCATGAGTCGGAAAATCATGAAACATATCTTCTCATGAGGTCATGCCTATTACTAATGATTTTCTGAGCATTGCCGACAGAAACATGAAAATTTTCACAAAACTGCTAACGAACACCAAGGTGAATTCACGAGACAGGAGTATATTTTGGGAGTATTTGATGATTATAATCGATTCAGATGAAAGAAACTGTCGAAATTTGCATCGTAGCTTCTTATTTGGCAAGCCATATGTACAAACGGAGTGATCCATTCGCGATAAAAGGCTCCATTAACAAATAAATTTACAAAATTGAGTGCCTCCAAACTCAGAGTTTTCTATTTTTTCAACAACATTTTGTGCGGGAGTTGTACGCGGCTTGCTTTGATGATGTTGCACCGAATGACTTTAACCCACCGCGAACTGTGCTGAGTTCGATCGAAACGTAAACATTGAGAAAGGGTGGACTTAAAAACATTGAAAGTAATTAGAAAATACTAAGAAAAATTCACCCTGAAATCACCTTGCATTTTAACCTATGTGTGTATGTCAGCTGAAATAAATGCACGTACTGAGCTACTGGAAAAATTTGGTTCCATATCAGGAACTATAGTCGATTAACCAATCAATTTTCAGAATCTCGCAAAAATTATGGCGAACATTCCGGCCTTGATTATTGGCGAAAATCCTGTAGGGAGTCCACTTACACAAGACTTGCTCTGAAAGAAAAATAATCTGCGCCAAACACTCAACAGTTAAGTAAGAAGGTAAATTACAGGGGGCTGGGCTCGCAGTGCTAATGCCAGAAAGTAGCATAGAACAAGATAAAGTTCAACGCGCTGCAAATCTTGTGATCGTTGTTTTTTGGTCGATAGAAGAAAAACATTCGGATGGGAGTAACTATTTTGGTTATGTGCCTGTGTTTGCAGAGAAAGTTTTCGGAATCATTATGAAATTAGAAACGAATTTGTACAGGAGAAACTGTTTACGCCATCAAAACTAGTCTAAATGATAGCATCTACACATTGACAACATGGCCAAACAACATAGTCAATAAAAATTGAGCTCAAGCTGAGCGACAAAATTGCTAGTTAAAATTCCAGTATTTTTCCCAATTTCGCTTTTTATTACTACCCGAACCACATACGAGCACTCCATGAAGTAAATCTACCTGCTATATTCAAAGGAATTCGTGTAAAGTCGAGTAAGCCTTGCTGAATGGAAACCATTTCAAATCATCACCGAGTATTTCCATCACATAATTCAGCAGCTACTTTTGCATACATGCTAGTTAGCAACAAACTGATTGCATCCGACGAGATAGCCATTTGTTCATTACACAAAAAAAAGCAGAGCTCGTACCGGGCAAGCTAATTTGAACTTTTAATTAAAAGCTCGGAAAAGTTACTTCAAATTCATTTTACAGCGAGCTCCACCTCCAGGCCGAACAACTAGAACGAAATGGGTTTACCACCTACCCTCGAACACCACACTACGGATGGACCTGGACGCGCATCTGACCACGTAAAACTCAAAAACATCCACACTAAATGACCACCCTCCACCCCCCCCCCCCCCCTCCTCCTCATCTGCCTGATGTTTCCGTCAAGCAGCCCCCGTTGAGAGTTGTGCCCCAGGAGGCTATTATTGTCGTCTTCATTTGCTTGACTTTTCCGCTTACAGTTTTCAATGAAGCGAAACGACGGCAACCAGAGCGGAGGCACATCATTCTTATTTGTAACCTGAACGATTGAGCCGCAGTCAGCTAAAAGCCTGTCCTGTATGCCCCATTTTATGGTTCGCCAACCGAAAGCAGCAATATCATTTGGAAGGGCTCTTGAAAAGTCTTGCCATTCTTTGTCCAGCGGCAATGTGCTCCTTCGTCGAAGGAACCGATCAATGGAAGGAGCAAACAAGCAAGTCCTTTATAAAACTGTCTTCCTTTCGCTTTGAATGGCCACATCGGGTCGCAGGCGGACAAAGCGGACCTAATACGTATGCTGGTAAAATAATCACGTTCCTGCAATTAGGAAGAAACCCCTTCGAGAGGCCGACCGGCAACGAGATGCGGTCTATTCAGTGCCCGCTGACGATGAGAGTAAATATTGCAACCGAAATGGGCTGACCAATGGACTTTAAATTTGTGGGGCAAGTTTTGCTAGTCCTTCGATTCGTTTTGTGTCCAACGGCTGAGTGCTTCATTATTTGAAACACAAAGTTGGAAGGTTGGTACTTTTGTTGCTATTCTTATTGATCAATTTACTTTTCTTGTTTTCTGTTTTGGTCTGTCTTGTCTGTCTTGTCTGTCTTGTCTGTCTTGTCTGTCTTGTCTGTCTTGTCTGTCTTGTCTGTCTTGTCTGTCTTGTCTGTCTTGTCTGTCTTGTCTGTCTTGTCTGTCTTGTCTGTCTTGTCTGTCTTGTCTGTCTTGTCTGTCTTGTCTGTCTTGTCTGTCTTGTCTGTCTTGTCTGTCTTGTCTGTCTTGTCTGTCTTGTCTGTCTTGTCTGTCTTGTCTGTCTTGTCTGTCTTGTCTGTCTTGTCTGTCTTGTCTGTCTTGTCTGTCTTGTCTGTCTTGTCTGTCTTGTCTGTCTTGTCTGTCTTGTCTGTCTTGTCTGTCTTGTCTGTCTTGTCTGTCTTGTCTGTCTTGTCTGTCTTGTCTGTCTTGTCTGTCTTGTCTGTCTTGTCTGTCTTGTCTGTCTTGTCTGTCTTGTCTGTCTTGTCTGTCTTGTCTGTCTTGTCTGTCTTGTCTGTCTTGTCTGTCTTGTCTGTCTTGTCTGTCTTGTCTGTCTTGTCTGTCTTGTCTGTCTTGTCTGTCTTGTCTGTCTTGTCTGTCTTGTCTGTCTTGTCTGTCTTGTCTGTCTTGTCTGTCTTGTCTGTCTTGTCTGTCTTGTCTGTCTTGTCTGTCTTGTCTGTCTTGTCTGTCTTGTCTGTCTTGTCTGTCTTGTCTGTCTTGTCTGTCTTGTCTGTCTTGTCTGTCTTGTCTGTCTTGTCTGTCTTGTCTGTCTTGTCTGTCTTGTCTGTCTTGTCTGTCTTGTCTGTCTTGTCTGTCTTGTCTGTCTTGTCTGTCTTGTCTGTCTTGTCTGTCTTGTCTGTCTTGTCTGTCTTGTCTGTCTTGTCTGTCTTGTCTGTCTTGTCTGTCTTGTCTGTCTTGTCTGTCTTGTCTGTCTTGTCTGTCTTGTCTGTCTTGTCTGTCTTGTCTGTCTTGTCTGTCTTGTCTGTCTTGTCTGTCTTGTCTGTCTTGTCTGTCTTGTCTGTCTTGTCTGTCTTGTTTGTCTTGTCTGTCTTGTCTGTCTTGTCTGTCTCTCGACGAGGAGCTTTCTTTTTTCCAGTTTTTTCTCTTTCTTGTATATATTTTTTTTCTTGGTTTCTTTGCTTTTTTTTTGATTTTCTTGCTTGTTTTGCTCGTTTTGCTTGTCTTGATTTTCTTATTGGTACTTAGTTTCTTCATTCAGGGGTTAGCCAAATTTTGTGCTAGGGTACATAACCGTTTTTATTATTTTTACGTTTCGTCTTTGACTCTGCCACTTACAGAATACTTTTTGTTTTGCAACGAAGTGCAATGTCTTTTCTGACGTGCCGAACGAAAACGTGTTTTCGACTATTTCTGGCCGATGCAGGTTTGGTCATTTAGGGGTTAGCCAAATTTTGTGCTAGGGCACATAACCGTTTTTATTATTTTTACGTTTCGTCTTTGACTCATCAGTGCAGAGCAGTTCAAATTGAACTGCTTAGTGCTAAACTCGGCAGTTCAATTTGAACCGCTAAGCAGACGTAAAGTTTCTGCTACTTACAGAACACTTTTTGTTTTGCAACGAAGTGCAATGTCTTTTCTGACGTGCCGAACGAAAACGTGTTTCCGACTATTTTTTAGTCTTTGTTTCTTGTTATACTCGTCTTAGACTTAGACTCGTCTTTCTTTTTAAACATTTCCAATATTTCTTCTAATGTTAACGAATTTTTATGTGTGCTCTTGTGCTCCTTCGCTTTTTTGCTCTTGTGCTCTTGTGCTCTTGTGCTCTTGTGCTCTTGTGCTCTTGTGCTCTTGTGCTCTTGTGCTCTTGTGCTCTTGTGCTCTTGTGCTCTTGTGCTCTTGTGCTCTTGTGCTCTTGTGCTCTTGTGCTCTTGTGCTCTTGTGCTCTTGTGCTCTTGTGCTCTTGTGCTCTTGTGCTCTTGTGCTCTTGTGCTCTTGTGCTCTTGTGCTCTTGTGCTCTTGTGCTCTTGTGCTCTTGTGCTCTTGTGCTCTTGTGCTCTTGTGCTCTTGTGCTCTTGTGCTCTTGTGCTCTTGTGCTCTTGTGCTCTTGTGCTCTTGTGCTCTTGTGCTCTTGTGCTCTTGTGCTCTTGTGCTCTTGTGCTCTTGTGCTCTTGTGCTCTTGTGCTCTTGTGCTCTTGTGCTCTTGTGCTCTTGTGCTCTTGTGCTCTTGTGCTCTTGTGCTCTTGTGCTCTTGTGCTCTTGTGCTCTTGTGCTCTTGTGCTCTTGTGCTCTTGTGCTCTTGTGCTCTTGTGCTCTTGTGCTCTTGTGCTCTTGTGCTCTTGTGCTCTTGTGCTCTTGTGCTCTTGTGCTCTTGTGCTCTTGTGCTCTTGTGCTCTTGTGCTCTTGTGCTCTTGTGCTCTTGTGCTCTTGTGCTCTTGTGCTCTTGTGCTCTTGTGCTCTTGTGCTCTTTTGCTCTTTTACTCTTTTACTCTTTTGCTCTTTTGCTCTTTTGCTCTTGTGCTCTTGTGCTCTTGTGCTCTTGTGCTCTTTTGCTCTTTTGCTCTTTTGCTCTTTTGCTCTTTTGCTCTTTTGCTCTTTTGCTCTTTTGCTCTTTTGCTCTTTTGCTCTTTTGCTCTTTTGCTCTTTTGCTCTTTTGCTCTTTTGCTCTTTTGCTCTTTTGCTCTTTTGCTCTTTTGCTCTTTTGCTCTTTTGCTCTTTTGCTCTTTTGCTCTTTTGCTCTTTTGCTCTTTTGCTCTTTTGCTCTTTTGCTCTTTCGCCCTTTTTTTAAATCGAATACGAACCAATGGAGCGTTCATATTCGATTTAAAGTTCGTTCTCATTTACCGTTCAATTTATCCACCTTCAAATTCCATCTCAATTCGCATCAAGCTTTGATAAATCGTAAGTGGAATATTATTGATGAAGCCTAACGGATTCGCACCGAACTCGAAACATGATGAGAAAAGTTATTCTAATTACGCCAATGATTGATTGAAGTACTGTCGATAAGTTGTTGCGTCGCTTGAAAAAGCTTGCTCTAGCTAGCAACTGGGGAAAGTCTCGATAACGTGTTGGTATAAAAACATATCAACAGATGCTAGGGATCGTATCGTTGAGCACGAGATTGTGTACATATACATATTACTTAGATGTGAGAGTGAGTAGAAAAAGTATAGAAAGATAGATTTTGCCGGTTAGCAGTGGCTGCAGCGTACCGCCATCCATTCTTCTTCAATAAAACGCATCCATTATGAAGCGAATAAGCACACATTATAATATCGAGTTTTCCAATAGAAGTCATTTATCATCCTTTGGATATATTCCCCATCAGCAGACTGTGCACACAAACAAACTTATGCAAACGATGCTCCCGTTCATGACCGAGAATGTTGAGAATGGGCCATCATGCTTTGGCTTCGATGTGCGTTCGGTGCTTTCTCGTTCGGTTCGGTGCTTCCGGTGACACCAGCCCATCTGGTAGATGATTAATATGTAATCCCATCAGGAAGTGTTTTCCGCAAAACGTTTTGTCCCAAGCACAGTTCGATCGATCGCATTATAATCCGGTAATTGTCGCCGCAAATGCGAATGCAATAGTAATGAGTAACCGCCGTTGTGAAATCGATTCCTAACTTTGGCGATTCCATTAATCATTTGTCTGTTTTACATAGAGCATTTGGAGCAACCGAAAAGGATATTTAACTGGTGGTTTTTTACGCTCAGAGATGAAAAAATTTGAAAGATTTTAATGTGGAAAACAACTCGTAGTATAATATGGCTTCGATATCGTATTGTCAATCCGAAGTTTCAACCATTATTGAATAACTCATAGAAGGTTTCAGAAGAAATCATCACTCAACCCATAAAACGAAAGTTGGGAAACATCGCCAATGCAATGCACGACAGCACAATACACAGACAAATTTTCCCATTTTCTCTGTCTCTTTTACTCTCCTTTCTACTGTCGAAACTATTTCCACCTCGACAGAGACCGGGTGGCAACTAGTCATGATACCACCCGAAGGCGACAAATTGAGCGTATCAACCTCTTGTTTTCCGGTTCATTTTTCTCACAACCGATCTGAATGTTCCACTGTTTGTCCGGACAAATGAAAGCAGTGTGACCACCTAAGCAAACAACTGTGTGCAGTGAAACCAATGTAGAACAAGCCAAGACAAGTTGTAGTTTATTGACTGTAGCAAAAATAAAACCACACCGGTATCATAGAGATCGGATAACATATGGGGTACCAAAAGCTTCCTGAAATCTTATTTTAGATTATATGAGATCGGTTTACGGTTTTACTGTCATAATTTTGAACGATTGTAACTCGATTATTTTTAACGCACAACAATCAAAAATATCTTATAGAGTCATGTTTACATAACCCTAGCGAGAAGCACGATTGTGGGCTAGATAGGAAAAGAAGATTTTCCATCAATCTTTGCACACGTATTTAGTGTGGCAAACCATTTGTTCAGCACTCATGGAATGATCACTTCGACTAAAGATAGATGTTTGGAAAGGGAACAATTCCTTATCTCATACGGTTTATTAGATTGATTTAGTGTTGTCGTTAACGTTGTAGGTAAATAGAGTAACGGATGTCTCTTTCATGTCATTTGTAGGGACGTTATCTTAAACACCAGATTTAGCCACTAAAATCATTTTAATAATTTTATATTTCTGCTTAATTCGCCTTAAACTAGTATTCAAAAGCCCCCTAAAAGCACTTCTGATGTGTTCACTACTTCACTCATAATTTTATCTCAATGGATTTTTGGAATTAACAATGGGGACAGCAATCTAAATAAAATATTGCACTATTACACTCTCAGGTTCAAAATGTCAGAATTCTTCTTACAAAGGGCCTAGTGCCAACTATGAGACAACAGACGATATTTTTAGAACCAGTTTTAAATCATTTCGACGTCGGTTTTGTTTCCTTTCGTTTTAAATTTAAAACTTTGCTGTAAAGTTAATTTGATTAACTTGAAAAAATAAACAAAATAGGAATTGTTACTATTAAGGCATTAGCCCTTCAAAAAACGAAATGCAGAACCAGAGATGCCATTAACACATATTTATCTGTATTGTGTAGATTTTTGCGTTCCCATATAGATTTAAATAAAAATACATATTAGGTTTCCTAAATTTATTACAGATTTGTACAGATTCATGACTTTTCTCTCTGCTTATCTATTAGTATTTGACTGCAGTGATTCTTTAAAACTTTATTAATCAACGGACAAATCACATCTTTTGTGCGGATATTTGATGATAAACAGTGACAAACATTCATATTAAAATTTTACACCAATTTGAACTGATATATATTTAATATATAAAATTATATGTATTTAAATTATCAATTGAATATACAGGGTGATTTTTTAAGAGCTTGAGAACTTTTTTAAACAATAAAACGCATAAAATTTGCAAAATCTCATCGGTTCTTTATTTTAAACGTTAGATTGGTACATGACATTTACTTTTTGAAGATAATTTCATTTAAATGTTGACCGCGGCTGCGGTGGTCTGTGGTCCATTCGGAAAGTCCAATTTTGGGCAACTTTTTCGAGCATTTCGGCCGGAATAGCCCGAATTGCCCGAATTTCTTCGGAAATGTTGTCTTCCAAAGCTGGAATAGTTACTGGCTTATTTCTGTAGACTTTAGACTTGACGTAGCCCCACAAAAAATAGTCTAAAGGCGTCAAATCGCATGATCTTGGTGGCCAACTTACCGGTCCATTTCTTGAGATGAATTGTTCTCCGAAGTTTTCCCTCAAAATGGCCATAGAATCGCGAGCTGTGTGGCATGTAGCGCCATCTTGTTGAAACCACATGTCAACCAAGTTCAGTTCTTCCATTTTTGGCAACAAAAAGTTTGTTAGCATCGAACGATAGCGATCGCCATTCACTGTAACGTTGCGTCCAACAGCATCTTTGAAAAAATACGGTCCAATGATTCCACCAGCGTACAAACCACACCAAACAGTGCATTTTTCGGGATGCATGGGCAGTTCTTGAACGGCTTCTGGTTGCTCTTCACTCCAAATGCGGCAATTTTGCTTATTTACGTAGCCATTCAACCAGAAATGAGCCTCATCGCTGAACAAAATTTGTCGATAAAAAAGCGGATTTTCTGCCAACTTTTCTAGGGCCCATTCACTGATTTGCAAGCGTTGCTCGTTAGTAAGTCTATTCATGATGAAATGTCAGAGCATACTGAGCAAATAATAATGCATGAAAATCATAACCTCAAAAAATCTGAGCAAATACTAATGCATGAAAATCCTAACCTCAAAAAAATCACCTTTTATATATATTAAATTCAATTGTTGTTGATACAAAAAAGTTTCCTCGTTGAATATTCTAGTGAGTGCGGCAATGACTTACGGTGTTATGAGGATCTTTTAACATCATTTTATTATAGAAATTCCATTCCCTCAGTTGAACCAGATGTAGATTTTTCATGCAAAGCAATACATATTTTTTGTGAAAATATCTGGCATCTCTGTGCACAGTCGATGAAACACACACACTTTACAGCATTATACACGCTTTTTTGGTAATATTCGAAGCCGAAATTTGATTTATTGTTGAAACATATATATATATATATATATATATATATATATATATATATATATATATATATATATATATATATATATATATATATATATATATATATATATATATATATATATATATATCAAATAGTTTTATTGAAACATATATATATATATATATATATATATATATATATATATATATATATATATATATATATATATATATATATATATATATATATCAAAAATATAACTAAACTAATGTCACGGATACCAAAAAAATAATTGTTGATGTTAATTTGAGGAAGAAAAAAAAGCGCAACCAAGTGAAAGTGAATTATGTGAAAAATTTTCATCTCATATTTTTGAAGACTTTTATTGCTTGTCGGGTAATTTTTGAAGTTAGTAATCGTTAATTAAACAAGTGGCAAGTGAACATTACTAATTATGAAGTCATCCAGCATTCAATAGTAGTGTAATTGTGCAAAATAGTGATCATGTTTTGAGACGAATCGATTAATAGATATTCAGAAACATGACGGACTGTAAATCTTGAGACGAAAATGTGTTCTAAATTGAAAAGTGAGTTTGTTTTGAATGAATAAAACACGATCACCGAATAATTTAGGACCAGTTTTTTCAATGAGAAAGTGTGACAACAGCTTAAATAATAATTTCAGAACATTTCACAGTTTGGTTCAGGTACGTTGTAAGATATTATTCATGTTCAAAGTAATGAGTTGAAGGGATGAGATGGAAATAGGAGCTCCGATTAAATAGAGAGCAGTTACCCTATATGGAGAATGTATACGCTGTAAAAAAAGCTCTAAAAACAAAACCTCAAAATAAGTTCTCTCAAAATAGGTAATTTTTGTCTTTCTCACACAGAAAGGCTGCACAATCACTGTGAAAATCGACTTTTGAACCGAGGCTCGGAGAGCTGAATATCATATACCATTCGACTCAGCTCGACGAGCTGAGCAAATGTATGTGTGTGTATGTGACAAATAATGTCACTCGATTTTCTCAGAGATGGCTGAACCGGTTTTCACAAACTTAGATTCAAACGAAAGGTCCTATGCTCCCATAGCTCAGTATTGAATTCTATCTTTATCCGACTTCCGGTTCCAGTTCCGGAATCTATATGCAAATCTATTAGAAAATGCGCACTCAATTTTCTTGGAAATTTCTTAACCAATTTTCACAAACTAAGATGCAAATGAAAGGACTTGAAATTCCTAAAAATGTCCCAAAAAATTTGATTAAGATCTGACTTTTGGTTCCGGTATTACAGCGCGATAAGTGAGCAATTTTCAACTTCATGAGGATTTTGTCAAAAATAATGGCGAAACGAGGTGGATTTTTCTTATAAAATTTACTGGTAAATTCATCTAGTTGACAGATCTTGTTAGTTGGTGGATAGTGAAAAAATATATAATATAAAGTTCCGAACGCATCGGTAATAGTGAAGAAAATATTCAAAAACGGAACTCACTTCGATTTCTCAGCGTTTTTGGTCGAATTTGAATGTTTCACAAGTCCTGTTAATTTAGAAACCATTTCTTTCTTACTAATAGTAATTTTATGTGATATCAGATCGTGTAAAATAACATACAGGGTTGCGGGCTTGAACATACGACAAATGGCTAGTAAAACAAGTGTACATTGAGCCGCCAACCCGGGCGAAAAAACAAGTCATAAATAAAAACGCAGTAATCTGGAGAGAGCTCCATGCTGGATAACTACTAGATCACATTAAACCTTAACTCTTCTGCTTTCCGATACCGTACTCGGTCTCTCGCTCCCTTGTGTAACCGGAAAACAAAATGTTTCAGGTTTCTTTGCGCTACCCTGTTCATTGTAAGTAATTGGATCAGTTTTTCAATTCATCGAAAAGAGTAGTATTAGAAGGAAATATTCCATTGATGATACAGTTGATGTGCTAGTATAACTTTATGCATAGTGGGTCAAAGAGCAAAAAATAGGTCAAATATATTATAAGTTTACATATCATAGAACCACGAACTAATACACCCAATTTTCAACATGGTTATGAATCGAATTCCGATGAAAAGGTATGATAAAAATTTCAGTAGTAGGAGAAGTTTTCTATCATATCTCCATCAGTCCATCTTCATGTTTCTTTCAAGTATGCACGGTAATATAGTTCTTGTGAGATGACAGACACGCACCAGAACAAATGTTAACAAATATTGCATTTTATAACGAAATTTTGTCAGAAGACATTAGAACAATATTTGAATAATCCTCAAAAACGTAGACTTTAAATTTATGGTCCACTACTCCTCCATCTTGGACTATAGTGCAATAAATTTCATCATTGATCAGCTACAGTAGTAATTTCTTTAGAAAAAAATTGATTTTTAGGTTATATTCCCAAAACAAAACATAAACACATTTTATGTCAATAGTATATACTCACTCCATATAGCCCCAATAATTACCAAAAACATTTCCGAAATCAATGTGCACTTTTTGGAATACGGCCAGACGAATTAGGAGTCGTAACGTAGGAAATGAGAGTGATATTTGATTTTGCGAGGAAAGTTTGTCCAGATTATGTTCCTACGCATAGCATTATTAGGAAGTCTTCTCCAAATAATTGTTCCATTGATAGCCCCTTTTCAATGATGGAATTTCCCATAGCACTCATGGCTTGTAACAATAATGCTCCTGGGTTGGACAGAATTAAATTCAACTTGGTGAAGAATCTGCCCGACCTAGCAAAAAGACGTTTGTTGGAATTGTTCAACAAGTTTATTGAGCAAAATTTTGTTCTACCTGACTGGAGGCAAGTGAAAGTTATCGCCATTCAAAAGCCGGGGAAACCAGCTTCCAATCTCAACTCATATAGACCCATTGCGATGTTGTCCTGCATCAGAAAATTGTTCGAAAAAATAATTCTACGACGTCTCGACACTTGGGTCGAGACGAATGGTTTGTTGTCAGATACTCAGTTTGGCTTCCGTAGAAATAAAGGAAAGGATGATTGCCTTGCATTACTTTCGTCTGACATCCAAATTGCCTTCGATCAAAAGCAACAAATGGCATCTGTATTTTTAGACATTAAAGGAGCATTTGATTCAGTTTCCATTGATGTTCTTTCAGACAAGCCACACCAATATGGACTTCCAGCGGTTATAAATAATTATTTGCACAACCTTTTGTCAGAGAAACGCATGCATTTTTCACATGGCGATTTGCCAACATTCAGAATTAGCTACATGGGTCTCCCCCAAGGCTCATGTCTCAGTCCGCTCCGCTATAATTTTTACGTGAATGACATTGACAGCTGTCTAGTAACCCCATGTACAATTAGCAGATGATGGCGTGGTTTCAGCCAGTGTTGGTGATTGCTGAAAATTTGACAGAAGCTGCTCGATTTTTATCTATATTGTATGCAACATTTTCAATCCGGTAGAAGATGCTACATGAATTCGAGTCTCTCAATGCATGAACCTCGAGACAATTTTTCTACATTCCTTCGCTCCACTTCATACTCTGAGTATTTCATGGCCTTTAAAAAAAATTTCAGTCTGATAATGATCGCCGCTGTGTGGAATTTACCAAGAGAGAATCGCAAGTTGACAATTATCGCAGAAAATCGAATCGATGATTCAACTTGATGATTCTCATACTAGGTTGCAATATTTAAAAACCCTTGTGTGGAGCATTCACAGACATTTTCATAGACACAACTCATACAAAGGTTGTATGCACATAGTTAGAATAAGCGGCAATAGTGAAATGATTCTATCGCAATTATCCACTGCCCAAACAGAATCGGATCGCGAAACGAGAATAAGCGACCGTTTGTTGCTTCAGAGAGAATCCCCACAGCAACGTGCTAGCCGTTGATTCTCAGACGGTTCACCGAGAGAAATTCGCTCTCGCACTAGTGTCTATTCTATGTTAAATGTACCATGCCGGTTTTTTTGTTGTTGCGATGATTTCCGATTCTCTTTGATGGCACTGATTTCATCGTGGAAGAGTTGCGAGTGAGCATTCTTTGATACGATAAAAGCCATCCTTGGTTTCAGCTACTGGATCCAAAACTATTGATCTGCAAAAACCATTACAAGATACCTTAGATAACTGTTCATCTGGGTATCGAATTCTCTGCGGAGAAAACAGAGCTGGTCGTCTTCTCAAGAAAGCATGATCCCCCGCAGCTTCAGCTTCATATGATGGGAAGAATTATCCAACAGGTTTTGACTTTCAAATACCTTGGGGTGTGGTTTGATTCCAAATGCACGAGGGGGGGACACATTAGGTATCTGATAACAAAATGCCAACAAAGAGTAAATTTTCTTCGAACAATAACAGGATCTTGGTGGGATGCTTATCCGGAAGATCTAATAGAATTGTATCAGACAACGATACTTTCAGTAATGGAATATGGATGCGTTTGCTTTCGTTCCGCTGCAAACTCCCATATTATCAAATTAGAGAGAATTCAGTATCGTTGTTTGCGAATTACCTTAGGCTGCATGCTTTTGACGCATTGAAGTTCTGGCGGGAGTTCTTCCATTGAAAGATCGTTTTTGGGAGCTTTTATCGCGACTGCTAATAAGATGTGAGGTACTGAATCCCCTAGTTATTAAAAACTTCGAAAGGCTAGTTGAGCTTCAATCTCAAACAAGATTCATGACAGTATATTTTAACCATATGCCACAGGAAATCGACCCTTCAAGATATATTCCTATCCGTGACAACCTCCTAAATGTCCCTGGCTCAACTCTATTTTTCGACACATCCATGCAGCGCGAAGTGCGTGGAATCACGGAAAACCTACGCTCGATGGAAATCCCAAAAATATTTACAAGATAGTTCAGGCATATTGACTCTGAGAGTATATTTTACACGGACGGATCACGAATTGAAGAGGCTACTGGGTTAGGTATATTCAACAATAATGTTTCGGCTTCATTTAGGCTTCAAGAACCTGCATCGGTTTATATAGCAAAATTAGCAGCAGTTCATTATAGTTTAAGTGTAATCGTCACATTATCTCCCAGCCATTATTTTCTCTTCACAGATAGTCTGAGCGCAATTGAAGCCATTCGCTCAAACGCTGCTGGCAAAAATGAACCGTTTTTCTTGGGCAAAATAAAACAGTGCCTGAACGTCATATTGAATAATAATTATCAAATCACAATAGTTTGGGTCCTGACTCATTGCTCCATTCCAGGCAATGAAAGAGCCGATAGTTTAGCCAAACGTGGGGCTTTAGAGGGTGAAATTTATGAGAGACCGATTGCTTTCAACGAATTCTATAGCGCGTCTCGCCAAAGAACACTTGTCAGCTGGCAAGCTTCTTGGGATAAAGATGATCTGGGTCGGTGGATGCACTTAATTATTCCTAAAATATCGACAAAGGTATTGTTCAGGGGACTGGATGTGAGTAGGGACTTCATTCGTGTGATGTCCAGACTTATGTCCAATCATTACACGTTAAAAGCACATCTCCTTCGAATTGGACTTTCAGAGACTTATCATCGTGCTTGTGGCGAAGGTTATTGCGATATTGATCATATCGTTTGGACATGCGTGGAGTATCGTGATGTCAGATCTCAACTAATAAATTCCTTGCGTACCCAAGGTAGACTACCCAATGTCCCAGTTCGCGACATTCTTGCTGGTCGTGATCTTCCATACATGACACTTCTTTATCATTTCATTATGTCCATTGGAGTTCCAATTTAAGTTTTATTTTATGTTAGTCTGTTTTCTCTCTCATGAGTTCAACTAATAGCCAGCTATCTTATATTGAATAAAAATGATGAACTGATACAAACAAACTTGTAACAGTTATTACATCATGTACAAAATGAATGTATTTTATTTAATTCAATTTATAATAGCAAATCGCTTGATAAAAACAGTGTTTAGATTAACTAAAGAGTACCAAAATACTAATATGATATTCGAAATGTATTAGGTTTGATCGTTAACACGAGAAATTGATACAAGCTCCGTTTTAGGATAGGATTGACCAAGCCGATTTGTGTGGCTATCAACAAAGAACAACCACAAATTGGATCAGAATTTAGCATAGTTTTAAAGCGTATAACACTCATCACTTCATAATACCGTAACTGGAAGTTGGAGCTCATATGGAACTAGTTGCATTGATATATTTAAATTTAAGTTAAAACTATCACCATATATTATATTTTGAAATATTTGATTCCTGTTTTCCGGTACTTCTGAAACCGAAAAACCGAGGACCGGTGTAGCAGAACTGAATTTATTTGCGCATCAACTAGCAAGACCTGCAGACCGGAAGAATTTATTTATCAGTTTTTTTTCGCTTCTTTATACATTGTCACTAATAAAATAATACTCTTTAAAATGAAATTTTCACACTACTAACTCTGTAAATCCAGAACCGGAGCCAGGCAAAGTGAGTGCACAAAATCTGAAATCAAAAACCCGAACTTCAAGCTGAAATCTCCTCCCTAATCGTAACAAATAATATTTTCTCGCAGCTAGGTTATATTTTCAAATCGTAGAGCCAACGTAACCCTTTTCAAATAACGTTATATTAACAGCAATTGTCATTGTTCAGTCTCCAATATCGAATATACGACAATGGTAATACTACATTCAATACTACCAGGAGACAAAACAAAATCCGCATGCATCGAATCAAATATTCTAAAATTGATTTCTGTATTATTGTTGGGGAGAGCGAAGCTCCTCCAAACGCCGAAACGATCCATGATCCATGAGCCTTAAAGAATGTCACTTCGCTTATTCGCTTGGGCCAGCCAAAGGAACGAAGCTCATATCCTTGGTTGGTTCAGTATGTTGAATGCACTTGCCCCCTTTCCAGAGAATGCCCGCTTTCAAACTGGCCCCGATGCAGATGAGCAGTCACTGAGATGGGGCGCCACTGACGATTGCCGATTTGATACTGTGGATTGCCCAGGGCGCTAATAAATGGAGAAAGCCATGCTCCATGGCCGAACGTCAGCGCAAAACCATCGAGTGGCAGTTGATTGTCGGTGGCAATGACGAACAGCGGTTGGCTGGTTTGGTGCCTGCTGGCCGGATTCTGTGGATGGAAGCAACGAGTGACAATAAACCTGTAGTGATGCAGCAGGAAGTCCAATCAACGTTAGTTTAAATATTGTGCTGGCTCTCTACCGTGAAGCGTGCACTTGCACTTGCACTTGCCGAGTTTCAGGATATCCGATGGCTCTCGTATTTTCAGGAATTTGATGCGCCTGAATGAGGCAGCCGGCGTGTGCTGATGTAGTTTTCCGGTTCAATGGCATACGATTTTCCAGTGAACGGGCGGGTTTTCTTTCGCTCTATTCAGTTCAGAGATCGGGTAAGGTTGGAAAAAAGGGGGATGCATCTTTCGATGAAGTAATTGCATTTCTTGTGAATGCAATGCGAAAAAATCATGATCTTTTCGTTCGCAACACAAACGAGTAGATCCTGTAAATGTACTATTGGTTTCCACTGAAGCTGGGGGCCATATTTGATAACAATAAAATGTTCAGTCACTATTTCTTCACTTTTCATTGCAACAAAGTATCTTAAAAACTATGCAAAGTAAAGTCTTGGCATTACATTCCTTTGTGGAAGGTGGCCTTTTTGTTTCAACAGACTTCGCTACCGATTCTTAGAGCACAGAATTATTGCATGATTAGTATTACGATTCTACTGACACTATGAATCCTTTCAGGTTGGGGCTAGAACATAAGACAGTGCCCTATGCATTGAACCGCCAACCCGGGAAACTACGCACTACGAACAAATCATGAGAATATACGTCTCTGTTGATGCGTATAAAAGAAGCGTCGAAATGCACCTAAATTTACAATTCCAAGTATGTAAAAATAAAGCATAACATTAACTTTACAGCTAATTTAGCTGAATTTGACATCGAAACACACACAACATCATTGTTTACATGTTAGTCGATGGAATACCCTGTCATCACCCAAGAAATTAAGGTATGTTTGAGTTTACGTCAAGTGCAAGTTTCAATTTTTCTAGGAGTGTACACACATACTTAGAAGAATTTACATCTTTATAGATGCACAAGAAGGAGCGTCGAGTTATATCATTAACTTCACAGTTAATTTAGCTGAAGCTTACATCGATATAGACGCAAAAGTTATTTTTACATGTTAATAGATGTAATATTGTATCATCACCGAAGAAATTACGGCATGCTTGAATTTATGTTAAGCCCAATTTTCATTTTTCTAAGAGTGCATCTAAAAAATATCTTGTAATTTTACGTCTTCCGAGACTGTCATATACGAACGTCAAAAATCACGCATTTGTTCAGGTGTTTAAACACAAGACTGATGCATTTTGATGTATTTTACAAGTCGAAATGTAAGTTTAGTTTCCAGCATGTAATGTTTGCCACAGATTTAAGTGATACTGGCAAAAGAAAATCATTTAGCGAATTCAGTTTTGTTTAATTTACATCTCCTTTAAATTTCATAATTTTGTTTCCTGTGTAGTTTTTGATTGTTGTATTATTCGAAAATTTTCTGTTGTTCTGGAGTGTCAAATGAACCTTATTTGAGTAATTACGTGTATTAAGGTCAGTTTCGCTACTTTCAAAGACAAAGGTTACTTAAAATATGTAACAAGTCATAACTTGATTTACTGAGAAATAGTTTTATATTTAATTATCTGCTTCAAATATGTGCATAAAAATAGCTATTTGTCGGTTACGTCTTTCATGCCATGAAATGATAGCCGATTGATCTTAGAACTTTGTTCACAACCCAATAGTAAATTTCAAACGTGCATAAGCTTGTATAGACCGGTTAAGTCATATTCGAGAAAATTGCGCGGAGAGATAAAATAAGTTTTGTCGAATACGTCACTTATACTATAATATCTTCGGAACCAAAAATAACAGCCATTTGATCTTCGAACTTGATCAATGATTCAACAGTAGCTTTCGAACGAGCATAAGCTTGTTGAAATCGGTTCAGTCATTTCCGACACACACATACATTTTCAGATCTCACCGAGCTGAGTCGAATGGTATGTAACATTATGGTCTCCGAGGCTCCCCGCGAAAGCCGATATTTTCCAGCGACACTATTTTCTTTCTATAAAGAAAGGCACAAATTTTATAGTTTCGATGATGACCTGGTAAGCCTTGCTTGCAGACACATCTGTTGAAAAAATAGCGCATTATCGACTGACACACCTGGTAAAACAGAATCTAGTGGAATGAAAAGGCCTTTCTTTGAATATTTGTGCCACTACAAGTTTCCACTCAACAAGGCAGAGCCAACGAGACCAAAAATTTCTTGAATCATTATGTTGTTGTAGATTCACTTATTTCAATAGAAAAAATCTTTTGTAATCCACCTAGTGGTGTAATGATGCCTTTCTCATATTACTTGTATTTCAAAAAACATCACTAGAAGATTCTATCAAGATTTTTTTTAATTTGAATAAAATCAATAACTTCCTTTAAGTATAGACTACCATAACCTTTTTAATTTGTGAACAGTTATGTAAAATTAATATAGATTTAAGTGTGGCAAACTTGCACGTTATTCAAAATTGAACAAAGCACGCTGTATGCTAGGCGGTGGTGTGTTCTTCTTTCGTACCAGCACATACCGATGCGTACCAGTTTTGCGTCATTTTGTTGGACAGTTTAAAAGTTTTGATACTCATCGCCCTATTATTTCGGACTTAATTGCACAGTATTTTTTAAGACACTAAAAGCTTGAATTTGAATCATGATTTGTGAAAGTCGATTCAACCGTTGCTGAGAAATCGAAGTGAGTTTCATTTTCGAAGCTACGTATATCTCTGGAAATAGTTCATCAACGCGTCAAATATTTCGCAGAATGATGAACGTGTATCTATTCATTGCGTAAAATCAATTCTAGGTAATACTACAAGCTTTTAGATCCAAGAAGGCGACGGAAGAAGAGTAAGTGCGAAAAGCAATCGTGTGCGGTCGCAAGGAAAATCCGGATCTGTCAGAAAGAAGACTTGCAAAAAAGTTTATTTTTCTTGCCAGCACTGTCCATAATGTTCTTAAATCTTACGATGCATGTTTTAGAACAGCCAAGAAGGCTGAAAGCCAGAACAAAAGGATCCCAGGAACCACCAGAAGGACACGAAGGTGAAGCAAATGTTTCAGAAAAGACCAGATCTTTCGGTACGTACTGCGGCCAGAAAAATTAAAAAGTCTTCAATTTTCGGGCCTACTTCCAAGCACCGGCAAGATGTGAAGTCGTTCAATGTGAAACACCCAAGTAGCAAATGTAACTTATTGAACTTTCAAGATGTTTTACAATTGATTTAGAAGTGTTATTTATGTTAGATATGTTCAGAAAGGTTTTTAAATATTTTGAAATTGGTTGTGCAACTTATCACTGTTAGATTTCACAATACTACCGAAAAAATCACTGTAAAACAACTTTGCAGTAAATCATCAACTTGTTTATGTTTCACTAAAGCTTTGCAAAAAAATTCACATCGTCATGTGAAACGGGAGTAACTATAACAATTGTGCAACTTATCAAAAACTTTCCAAACGGCTGTCATAATTGTAGCGGACACAATATACGTCGAAATTGCTTTAAATCTCTTGTGGAAGAAAAATTAGTGAAATGATTGATGCTCTTCGCAAGGCAAAAATGATTAGCCGAAGTGATCACCTTGCTGTAAAAAATATGTTTCTGCTGAGTCCGCATTGTTTTGGCTGCCTCATGAATTTTTAGCTCAGTGTGTGCAGTTTTCTTTAGCTTTAGAAAAAACAATAATATAAAATTCAAAACTAGCCAAAAAGTTGTGCAAGATTTATCTGTTTGAATTGAACGCAAAACTTGCAGACATGACATTATTATCATAAAAGTTTCAGGAATACAGCATTACATACGCAATGAAAACAAAAATCAATCATATAAATGATTCTTTTCGATGTAGCAGAGTCCGGATAACACTGCTGAAGCCATTTCATTGCCATAACACTTGAAAATTTTTTGAATCCATGGTTTTGAAAATGGCAGAAGAAGCTTTACTTAAAAAGCAGTTACTTTTTTCTGAATAATCGAAATGTCATAGAATTTCACACATAGTTTTTTGAAAGTTGGTTCGCATATGGATTTGACAATGATAGCGGCATCTGTGTGTCAGT
Source organism: Malaya genurostris (assembly GCF_030247185.1). Classification (NCBI taxonomy): domain Eukaryota; kingdom Metazoa; phylum Arthropoda; class Insecta; order Diptera; family Culicidae; genus Malaya; species Malaya genurostris. The sequence goes on from NC_080571.1 coordinate 262,490,840, forward strand.
CACACGTCTTATGGAATGATGTGCTATTTTTGCCGTCTCTGAAATAATAGTCCTCAATCGTGCGGTAAAACTTCATTTCAATCGAATATTATTAGATGAAAATGAAATTTATGGCCGCTGACTGTCTCATTCATTTTACTTTTGTTGCCGAAGTTCCCAGAATCCATCGTCAATTGAATAACCGTACCTAGTCACTTGAAGTTTTGCTTGCTCAGTTTGTAGTGCCAAGTAGTTTACCTGTTCCATTGTCTTCACTGAGGGTAGTGAGCAAGTGCGAAGTGCGGGTAGTGAGTGAACTCGAAAACACAAAATTCTCTCCAACCATAATGATAAATAGAGGGAGGTGGTTCTCATTTGAGTTTTCAATTATCACCAGCAAGTTAAAGCCGATAATTTTGACTGTTTGAAATGTTTTAAGATGTGTTTCGAAATATTAAAAATGAAAACTGAAAAAAGGAACAATTAATTTATGTTTATTTTGAAATTGATATTTCAGTTATTATGACTGGTTTACCTTTCATCCATTATTTTGAACCAATTTGAATGTTTACATGAACCTCACTTGAAGGCCACTCTCTCATTCAAGAGATAAAATGAGGGTGGTTAAACTGAGCTTCGGTAGAAAGAGAAACGAATGAAGGACGGGATGATACCCATTCGGTGCGACGGCGAAGGTTGTGTGTTAGAATGTAAAGTTTACTGCAGTAGAATGAACGTCAGTGAATGCACACATTCGATTTCAATTGAATTGAATGAAGTTTTACAGCACTGGTCCTTAATTTAAGAGCGTAGTTTACCAACTAACTAAATACTGTCAAAGAAAGAACGCAACCAAAAACCGCTGCCATTTCGCAATGGTTCAGAATCTGTCCATTTTTATGGCTACGTCCTGTTGTTCACACTCTTCTCTAACCACTTGTGCAGTTGTTTATTCGTTTTCATTGATTTGTTTCGAAATGCGTGGACTTTCAGCAGAACAACTTCGAAAAATTGTGTACAAATGGTGCACAGGACGCGGACTGTCACTGAGAAAGATAGCAAAAATGGAAGGAGTAAGTGAAAAAGCCGTGCGTAATGCAATCAGAAAGTTCGGTGAGGATAACACCTTTGAGGATAAACCGAAAACGGGTCGAAAAAAAGGTCCTGCTAACCCTCAGTTGGATAAACGTATACTGAAGGCGTTCGAGCAAAAGAAGAGAGTTTCAGTTCGGGATGTGGCCAAAAAAATGGGCACTTCGAAGTCAAATGTTCTTCGTGCTAAAGAACGTTTGAATCTTCGAACCTATAAGAAGCAGAAATAACCAAAACGTAGTCCGAAACAAGAAGCATCGATCAGGCCGAGAGTTCGAAAGCTGTACAAATCCTTGCCGGGACCACAATATTATACGGTGCGAGAATGGCAAGTGTTAAACCAGTCCGAGACATTGATTGAATTCGAAAAATTCGTCTGGCAAGCAATTTGTAGCCGCGGTAAGATTTCGAAACCCTTCATCACCACTGCTTCAATGAACAGCGAAATATACATCAAGAAATGTTTACAAAAACGACTTCTACCCATGATTCGAAGCCAAAAGGATCCTGTTGTCTTCTGGCGAGATCTTGTTTCTTGCCACTACGGTAGAATGGTATACTACCAAACATGTCACTTTCGTCCCAAAAGACATAAATCCACCAAATTGAGGAATTTTGGGCATTAACGAAATCACATCTTAGGAAACATGTCTCGGCAGCCGAAACCATTCAACAGTTCGAAAAAAATTGGAAAAAAGTGTCAAAACTTGTCGCCAAGAAGTCTGTACGGAATTTAATGATGAACGTTCGCAAGAAGGTGCGCCAGCTAGTCTACATTGGCCAAGTAGCAAATGTTGAGAATAATATTCTGTTGTTGTAGTCTAATATTATCAGTATATCGAATAAAATTTGAATATCTAACACTTGTGAATTATTTACAGCGAAATCAAAGTGCGTCCATACTTTCTGGGACAGTCTTTATTCTCTGCGAAATTCACTTCGTCAGAGATCCGCTTTTACAGCGGCCACGGTTTTGGGGACTCACCGAGTAAAAGAAAAGGTCATTTAGTTAGTTAAGGCCACACAAATAAATCTTGCCTTCGGGCTCATTAATACGTGAAGACGGTGCACCTGCATCGTTTCTTTTTTTTTCACATTCAATTTTTTCAACAAAACCATTGTGAAGAACGATAAACCAGTATCAAAAATATCTACACAGCAGTACGGACTCAAGCATCCCAGATTCCAACATCCAGAAAGCAAATCACGAACATCAGTCGAACAATCAACTGCCACCAAGATTTATCCATCGTAATCTGCTGCGGAAGATTCTTAATCGGTTAATCAGGGCAGATTAAAATGAAATTACAATTCGCATTCTACGTCGAGTTCGTGAATGGCGAATGAAAACTTCACTGTATAACTCAGTAAATGGAGTTTAATCAAATCAGTTGAATGTTTCAAGTAATGTACGACTAAATGTTTCCGAATTTGAACAAAAAATTTTTGTTTTATGCATAAAACAAAACCATATCCCGAAAAAGCAATTTTCATTTTTCGGTGCAAAATAACGTCGCAACACATTTTGAAAAACTGCCGAATCAGCAGCCACCGAAAAAATTATTGTCCATAGTAGCGATGGGATTGATGCATTCACGGCACTAGATTATGAAAGTAATTGCTTTGGTTTAATTTTCCGTGAAGTTTGATGGCCTCAATGTTCACAACCATGAAGTATTGCGACAGTTTTACGCAAATCGGCAAACCGTCTTCGTAGGTGGTGCTTCAGTGGTACCAACAGGTACCGGACCCGTGGCTCGTAATTTTCCTCCAAATAACCATTACAATTCACGCTTCAGAGGTTCCTGCGAAACATTGATTATGCGCACCCTTTTCATCCTTTTGTGTAAATTGAGCGCGTAGCCGATTCATGTCAGGTACAGGTAGCCATGGCCATCACTTCTGCTGCCGGTCGACTGGCAACGGATTCACTCCATTAAGGACTCAATCATCCGCTTTGTAACCCGATGGAGTTAAAACCCCGGCAAGTTCCCGATGGTTCATCTTCGCACAGTGAAAGTGAACAGAAAAAGTTAAAAGTTGTTGAAACGTGCAGCATTCGGCGCCAATCAGCTCATAGTAGGTACCGCACTGCTCACCCCGTTCAGTTGAAATATCTGCATCATGCTGAACCGTGGTGAGTCGTAACTGCTTCTTCTTCTTCTTCTTCTTCTTTGCCTTCCCCTCATCAACAAACTATTTTATCGATTATGGTAACCTTCACGTCGTTCCTTGCCGCCATCCCGACCGAACCTTGGATGCAAGATTACAAAAGACCAGCTCACTGGGCTGAATGAACCGAGCTCATCGTAAAACTAAGAGTCACGTTATGCCACCCTGATTCCCTCGATGACTGACGGAGCGAGATGTTGAGGTAACCAACCAACCAACCAACCAACCGGCGGAGGAGACCGAGGTTTTGATAGTTTTAAAACGTCTTGCTTACAATAGCTCTCCAAGCGGCGAAGTGGATTTACAGGGCGGCAAAAGTGCAATTACATGAAGCCGCAATAAATTTCCTTCCGAGGTCTGAAAGCAATTTCAGTCCGTCAGAGCCTTTCGACAGTTTTTCCTTTGCGTCTTGGTATTTTCATTTCCAAGATTTATTTTGCGAGAATCTCCCACTGTGTACGGGTCCGAGTGAGGACTGTGACGGGCGGAGGGTGGGATGATAAGAAATGGTTCCGGTTGTTCGTACTGGCGTTTTCCGGGAGATTTGTGAGCTAGATGATGGGCTATAAAACTGGCCGGCATGAGAAGACGATTTGGGAGGTGCGTGAATTCAGATTATGGAATGCGGAGAACCCGGTGGATTATTCAACTTTTTATGCCGGTTTATTCTTTCGGAATGGGTTCACAGCTTTTTTTAGCACTCATTGCAACGCATTACAAATATATTTCTCATTCCGAACGTGGCTGGGTAATCAATTTGGAATCGGGACGACCGGAAACATATCCGAATTTACGAGCGGCGTGAACCTTGCTTTGAGATGCAAGGTCGAATGGTATTGGTATGTTCAACTGGTAAAATTTATTTAAATTCGTAAGCCAAAGTTTATTTAGTAATTGAATATTTTTCACTTCTCATCAGTACCCAAAGAAAAAACAATCTGGATTAAATGGAATAGAAGGAAAGAAAAATAAAAAAAACTACGAGGTGGTTATTCGAGCCATTGATATGGAACAAGGCAACCAAAATTTCTAATGGTCTACAATCAAACAGTTCAATCAATCGTCACACTTTTGAATCCGCAATTGCACGAGAGTCTGCCTAGATTTATCTTGATTAGGATCCAACACCGAACATTGTTTGTTTTATAGCCGACGAACTCACACCAATATCCCAAATGTATGCTATTATATCTTTATACATACTTGAGATACGGATTTTTATATTAAAGCTTCTCTTCGCCAAGCTTGTGTTCAAGTTTTGTATGCAAGCAGTTATTTTTATAGCGTTAATTTTCTCTACCATTCTGCGATTTCGGTTGAATCGATAAACTTTTTCTAATTATCAATCGAGTTCATCTTATATAAATTAAAAATTAATCTTAAGCACTCAAAATTTACCCTAGGGTAGTTGTCAATTTCTCAGCACAATGGTCCCAATTACTCCAAAACGGTTTCAAATGTTAATGTTGTTTACATCCAGTTTTATAAAGAGTTGGATGCAAGACAATTCGCAAAAGACAATAACAATGTGTACTATGTGGAGCACGAGAACATTAAGTACAACATTCCAGTATATATGGATGATAGTGCTATAGAAGTGCGTGTGCATGATCTTCCCTCAAGCGTCATCGATCCTTATATTCGCAAAACCATGTCCCAATACGGAGAGATTCTCTCTATCGAAAAAGAAAAGTGGAAGATTTTTTTCCCCGGTATTCTAAATGGCGTACGTTTGTTACGCATTCGCTTGAAGAGGCCTATACCTTCCTATGTGATATTCGGTCAAGATACAAGAATTTCGTGCAAATCACTTGTTACCTATGACAATAAAATGGCCACATGTCAATATTGCCAAAAAGTTGTTCACTACGGTAAGCCATGTGATAAACTGGACAAGGAGACAACTACACCAAAGGACAACGGTGCTTCCTTCACACCAACCTCAAGCAACCCCAGTACACCTGTGACAGTCACCAACAACAGTGAAGCATCCCCTTCAACGAAACCACCCAATGTATCCCCTATAGAACAAAGTACACCAGCTGCAGTTAACAGCTTCCCATCCAACCAACCAGCAACTGCAAACAATGTACAACAAGGCACATCTACAGCAACTAGCAACGAAATCAACAACAATACCACGGCAATGGATGACGAGACGAACCACGAACAAACTGCCCCTCAATCCTCGCAGGAGGAAAAGCTCCCCCTAAAAATAGGGTGACAACGAGATCCAATTCAAAAAAAAATTATCTAAAAACTCAGCTAAATCGGCCACGTAAAGCTTGTACGCAAATAGGCCTGAATAAAATATCTTTTAAATAAAAAAAAATTAATCCATCTAGAAGTGAGACTGACGTTAAAATTTTCCTAAATTGCGTGATAGAGAACTCATTTCTTCGGAAGAGTTCGAGACCATATTGTTACGAGAAAACACGCCGAACATATGAACTTTTTAAAATGGATTGTCGAGATATGAAGCATATTTTATCGAAGGTTAAAAAATGTATACGTATTTCAGAATGCTTTGTAAATCCTTCTACAGTGTATCGTTTGTAATAGTTTAGCTTATAGCTCAAACTTATAGAACCGATACACTGAAAGAGGATGTACAAAGCATTCTGAAATACGTATCTGTATTATAATGTTAGTGATACTTTTGTGAAAGTTTAGTGACGCTTGTGGAGGTGTAATGCCGATAAATTAATATAGTAGAATCAAATTGTACAAAACAGTTAAAGCGTTCAAATAATTCTATTAACTGCTCTAGCTGAAGTTAGTGAGATGCGTAGATCATTAATATGGTTGAGCCGATTTTGATCGGACTAGTTGTAAATGAAATGTCTTATTGTCAGCCAGAACGCTATTCAAGGATGGCTTTTATCGTATCAAAGAACGCTCACTAGCAACTCTTCAACGATTGAATCAGTGCCATCAAAGAGAGACGGACCCGGCATGGCTCATTTAACATAGAACCAGTGCGAGAGCGAATTTCTCTCGATGACATTTCTGGAAATCAAAGGTTAGCACGCTGCTGTGCTCCTCTCTGAAGCAACAAACGGTCGCTTATTCTCGTTTCGCGATCCTATTCTATACAGGCAGTTGATAATTGCGATAGAATCATTTTACTATTGCCGCTTATTCTAACTATGTGCATATAACCTTTGTATAAGTTGTGTCTATGAAAATGTCTGTAAATGCTCCACACAAGGGTTTTGAAATATTGCAACCTAGTATGAGAATCATCAAGTTGAATCATCAATTCGATTTTCTGCGATAATTGTCAACTTGCGATTCTCTCTTGGAAAATTCCACACAGCAACGATCATTATCAGACTGTAATTTTTTTAAGGGCGTGAAATACTCAGAGTATGAAGTGGAACGAGAAATGTAGCAAAATTCTCTCACGGTTTATACTCGAGTTCTTGTAGCATCTTCTACCGGATTGAAAATGTTGTATACAATATAGATAGCAATATAGCAGCTTCTGTCAAATTTTCGGCTATCCCCAACACTTATTGTATTTGTTTTTTAATCCGTTGTTTACTTATAATTTGTGCAAAGTTTTATGTCAAAATTTACAGATTTTTGAAAATATAATGTAGTCCTCAATAAGATCCGGCCGTTTTAATGGAGATATTGACATTTTTGTCAAAGTGACTTTTCCCCTCTATCTCAGTAAAAGGAGTTTTGAGCGCTTCATGATAAAGTGAGGTTTTGAAGCAGAGTGAAATATGATTTTTATACGCACTTTTAAAATATTGTACAACACTTGAAAGACTGTGTACAGAGCATCGTTTTTCATGATTTGTGCAACCTTTTTGCCTTTTTGCCTTTCTCATACAGAAAGGTTATGCAATCACTGTGAAACCCGACTTTTGAACCGAGGCGCGGAAAGCCGAGTGTCATATACCATTCAACTTAGTTTGTCGAGTACGCAAAATGTTTGTGTGTATGCGTGTGTGTGTATGTGTGTATGTGTGTATGTAACCTTGTTTGGGAGCAAACGACTTTACATACGAATCTGAGTTTGTAGAAAACGGTTGTTCCATGTCCGAAAAATATTGAGTGAAATTATTTGTCACACACGCATTTGCTGATCTCGACGAACTAATTCGAATGGTATATGGCTGTTATGTTCTTCCAGAATTTATTGCTGTAAGTAGTTTGAATCAATTTAATTATGGAGTTGCTTTCAACTCGAAAATTCTGCCATCATCTGATTCACATATGTCATACTCGAACGATTATGTTGCCAAAACCGACCCGTGCTAAAATCGGTCCAAGGCAAAATATCATGCTGTACACAGTCTTTTGGGTACTTAAAAACAAATGAATGTAACAGTATAAAAAATCGTGTTTTACAAAAATTACGATATCTCCGTTAAAAATGGACGGATTTTAACAATCTATGGCTTGTTGGATAGCTATTACCGTGCGGAATCTAAGTCTGAAAATAAATTATGTTTTCAAAGTCAATTGTGACAGATACTATCAAAAAACTGAAAATTTTGACATAAAACTTCGTTTAACTCAAAAGTTAAACATCCTATCTCAAAACCATTCAATATCGTTCAGGGCGACGGAGAGACATTTGCGACTAGTTTGATCAAAATCGGTCCAGCCACCTCTGAGATCTCGACCTCTTAGTTGACAACACACATACAGACACACATACATACACACACGGCCATTTTCTCAGTTCGTCGAGCTTAATCGATTGGTATATGACATTCGGCCCTCCGGGCCTCGGAATATTTTTCTAAAGTTTGAGCGAATTCTATACCTATTTTTTATATTTATAAAAAAGGTAAAACAGTGTTTAGATTAACTAATTAATACCAAAATACTAATACGATATTCGAAATGTATTAGGTTTAAAGTACCATGTATTGTGGATGCCACGGCGAAGAAAAACTTATGTATATTGCCTAATATAAAAAAAAAATAAACGTATTTATGGAAAAAAGTTTCTAATTAGTGATCAAGCAGATTTGGTCCAAACAATAAATAACAACAATATTCGTTCTATTTCTCAACTTAAAATATCACAATATTGAGGACAACACCAGCTGTAAGAAATGTCAAAGCATGAATTCAGCAAACAAAACGACAGCGCAGAATGAGAATCTCTTAGCGAAAGAAAAAGCAAACAAATGAATAGCACTCATCGACGGTGTGGATGGAAATTAATTTTATTTTCACTCGTGTTTCCAACTACCGAAGAGTGCTTCGAGTCGAGTGGTTCCATTCCGGACACTTCCATTCAATTGTGACAAGACTTAAGATATTCGTTGAAATGCATATTGCTCACTCCCACGCGGCGGCATTGGTACCAACTTCTGCGTATGGATGTTGGCGGAAAATCAACCGGCGGATGTAACGCGGAAAATATTTGCATTCTCAACATCCAGCCAGCAACAGTTCCCTGTGTGTGTTCGCATGATTTCTGTGAGCAACGTCTTGAGTATGCGGAAAGTTACCGAGTTTCCGGTGCCGATAAAAGAAAGGATGTTGGTGCTATTGCTGAAGTGACTAAAAGTTGAGCATGATTAATGAGTGACTGTCGCTTCGACAAGAAATTGTTCCACTCTTTCTCGTTGCTTGGTGTATTTTCTTCCTTCATTATTTTTGGTGTAGGAAAAGCACCGGATGAAACTTCGGCTGTACGGCTGGAATCACTTGTAGAGTATATTTCCTCCGAATGGCGCTGCTCAACTCGCCCTGTCATAGTTGATTTTTTTCATCATTCCCACCGATGGCTGACGCTGAGTGATAGATGCAATAATTTCATGTTAATGAAAATTAACGACAGATTGTCGCTTCCGACTGTTAGACAAACGTTTCGTGTTTTCTGGGTAACGATCAAAACATTTGAAGTCATAAGTAATAGTCTACGTTGTTCATCAAATTTATGAGATAGTAGTGCGTGAAACGTGAATTTCTAGCGGTAACATTCGAAACATCAGGGAAATCAACAACGATCCTCGAAATGTGAATTAGCTCAGAATTACTTGATCTGGATCAATAATTTAAGAAGTAAGACATACTAATTTTAATTCTAGCCTAACTTTTGAGAAGCAGTGGTGACAAGGGACGTGGACGAATTGAGCTTACTACCACCGATAAAAGAAAAAAAAGTCATATATTACATAGAAATACTGGTTCAAGTATTCCTTGAAAGCCTTCCACTTTTTTCTCATAGTAGTCAACCGGTAGAGACGTTCGCATAACAGGACTCGAAGGTAGCTAACAATTATTATCTGTGACGTGAGTTATGGGTCATAAACATTTCGAAATGACACATAAACATACTGTAGACAGTGGATACAAGAATGAATTAATTCGATAATCTCTATTGGCTTCGGCACTGTAAGCGATTACTGCTCGTGATTTATATTTTTGTTTACGACATGACTGTTTGTCTTTACACAGTGTGTCCCGTAAAAATATTGCAAATATTTAATTTCATGTTGAAATTGTTTTATTCATGTGAATTCATGTTGCTCCACACATCACATAATTTATCTATTTCTCGTTTATCTCGTTCTATCTAAAATTTCATGAAGGAAAAATGCGGCGTTGCAATGCTTATGCGTAATATACAAGTACCATTTAGTATAGTTCAATTATCGTAAGACATACAGTGCTTCATTTGACGAATTTCGCGCCAACTGGAACAAATGCACCCTTTCAGATTTGAATGAAACTTTCTTAACATGTAGACTTTGTCACTGCAAGCCACTTTGCATACTTTGTTTTTCCAAAATTGATCTAGAACGTGTTTTGAAAATGGCCAAACTGTTTTAACCTGTTTCTTTCAAATAGTTTTAGTGGAAAAACAACAAATCTTGCAAAAAAGTTTTATACAAGTGATTTTTACAAAATAAGTCAAATTTTTGGATTAAAATACTGAAAAAAATTCTTCTTAAGTTCTACTCTGAACAAAATTGACTTTACAAAATTTGAAAGCGATTTACAAATAAACCTCAATTTCTATTTTGATAGAATTTTGTCCAAAAATAGATTCATACATTGCTAGAAGGGCACTTTTAAGGAAAAAACAAAAACTATTTCTTGTCCCAACTGAATTTTTATCCAGAATTTTTTAATCGAAAACTAAACTTAACTCATTACCATCCAGGATTCCAATCGAACTTAATTTGTGAGAAAATTTCACCAGATACCCTATAACTTGTTACCCGATATTAGCAAAATAGTATCAGTGCTGGATAAATAAGGATTTGGTTAGAAAAACTTTATTCCCTTAACACTCCCAATACCAAACCTCAAAAAATTACGCGAAGCTCCAAGCCTAAAAAAAAGTTGGAACGGTAACTTTGAGCTGTCATAGCTCAGCTGTTTTTCAACGGATCTCAATAAATTTTACACCCTCGAATTTTGTACAGTTCGCAGATTATTTTAAGTATGTCATTATTGACAATCGGTTAGGAAAACTCAATGAAAATATGATTTTTCTCGTTCCAAATTTTTTTTCACGCACAAAATATGCCCTATCTGCATTTATGCGACACCAGCATTGTGAATAGAATTTTCAGAACTTCAACTTTCTCGAGTCATAACTTTGTTATTAGTCAACCGATCTTCGAAACTTATTCACCATTGGAATGGTACTAGTTTCAGAAATAACAGTTCGGCTGAAAAGTTCGTATCGTTTAATAGAAACACACATCTTTTTGCCAAAATTCGTTTTTATTATTCAACATAATTGCCATCAGAGGCGATACAGCGATTAAAGCGATCTTCCAACTTTTCGATACCATTTTTGTAGTACGATTTGTCCTTTGCCTCAAAATAGGCCTCAGTTTCTGCGATTACCTCTTCATTGCTTCTAAATTTTTTACCAGCGAGCATTCTCTTGAGGTCTGAGAACAGGAAAAAGTTACTGGGGGCCAAATCTGGAGAATACGGTGGATGAGGGAGCAATTCGAAGCCCAATTCGTTCAATTTCAGCATGGTTTTCATCGACTTGTGACACGGTGCATTGTCTTGATGAAACAAAACTTTTTTCTTCTTCAAATGAGGCCGTTTTTTTTGAAATTTCTTCCTTCAAACGCTCTAATAACGCTATATAATAGTCACTGTTGATGGTTTTTCCCTTTTCAAGGTAGTCGATGAAAATTATACCATGCGAATCCCAAAATACAGACGCCATAACCTTACCGGCCGATTTTTGAGTCTTTCCACGCTTTGGGTTCGATTCATCGCGTGCAGTCCACTCAGCTGACTGTTGATTGGACTCCGGAGTGAAATGATGGAGCCATGTTTCGTCCATTGTTATATATCGACGAAACAAATCGGTTTTATTTCGATATAACAGCTCCAAACACTACTCAGAATCATCCATTCGTTGTTGTTTTTGATCGATTGTGAGCTCACGCGGCACCCATTTTGCACAAAGCTTTCTCATATCCAAATATTCGTGAATAATATGTCCAACATGTTCCTTTGATATCTTTAGGGTGTCAGCTATCTCGATCAACTTTACTTTACGGTCATTGAAAATCACCTCTAAATTGTTAGGATCATTATCATAAAGATTGTTTTGATGAATAAAATTATATATTCTCTCAGAACAACTAAAAAAATTGGTAGAAATACATTCAATTTCTATCAGCGGAAATATATTGCCTAAAAATACAGAATTTTGAAAAATATTAGTTTACCTTTTTTGATACTTTGAGTTGGTTGGTCTTTGAACGCACAAGAAAAAACCTATTTTAATCCACCTAGTGGTGTAATGATGCCTTTCTCATCATCAACTAGTATAACCTACAGGGTAAAGCAGTTCTCTGATCGATAAGACCATTTCTGAGAAAACGAAGTGAGTTCCACTATTGCAGGGACTTCCGAAACAGAAGGTCGGGAACCGGTACAATTGAAGTCGGTTCGAGAAAAGTGACTGGGATCCATTTCCGATTCTATAGCCACGAGATCCGGTCGTTAATCGAAAACCGGGAATCAGAAAAGCCGACATCAATTTGTTTGGCCGTCTACTGACAATGACTATCGATTGGACTAGTTTTGAGATAAGTTTAGAAATTAGTTAACGTGTTTCACTTAGCGCTTTTAGTAACGGTATAAATATTTTAATAATCTTCACCCTGTAATTCCGCAACCGGTTGTCCGGAATTGGTGTCGGCTGAAATTCAGGAATTTAATATGGGACCACGAGACTTTTCATTTGAACTTATATTCATTTGTGAAAATTTGTCAATCCATAGCAGAGGAAGGTGAGTGATATCCATTTTGGAATAAATGAACACTTTTTCCGGTGCTTTCGGAATCGGAAACCGGGAATCAGGATAACCAGAACCGGTTTATTTTATTTGTCCACTGATAATTACTACCGATTGGAATAGTCACGCGGTTAGTCTAGAATTTTATTTATGTTTTTTTGTTTCGTCACTTTAAGTGACTGTATTAATTTTCAACAGACTTCACCCTATAATTCCGGAACCGGAAGTCGCATTCTTATGGAACTTTGGCGTTTTATATAGGACTATGAGACCTTCCACTTGAACCTAATTTTGGTTAAATCTGTCACGCCATCTCTGAACAAAGTGATGAAATAATTTGAAATTGTAATTTTTATACTAATCACCTTGTGATTCCGGAACCGGAAGTTGAATTGAAATGAAATTCAGGAACTTTGTATAAGACATTTATACCTTCCATTTGAATCTAAGTTTGTGAGAATCAGTTCAGCTATCTCTGAGAGAAGTTAGTGCACTTATTTTCATTTTTTTGCACATATCATCCTGTAATTCCGAAACATGAAGTCGGATTCGAATAAAATTCAGGAACTTTATACGGGGTTACAAGACCTTCCATTTGAATCTAAGTTTTTGAAAATCGGTACAGCCATCTCTGAGAAAAGTGAGTACAGAAAAATGTTACATAAATACATACATACATTCACACACGCATACACACACATACACACATACAGACATTTTGCGTACTAGAGGAACTGAGTCGAATGGAATATGACACTCGGCCCTCCGGGTCTCGGTTCAAAAGTTGGTTTTTACAGTGATTGCATAACTCTTCCGCATGAGAAAGGCAAAAAGTTTTGAAAATTTCAGTATTTACGCCGTTTGTTTTTAGATTCTCCTTCAGAACATTGAGTTTAATTTGTTATAAATAATCGTGAGTATTAATAACAAAAATTAAGTGTATAAAAAGTGTATGTCACCGCCTTAATTTCTAAGCATTTTGTAAAAATAACTAAAATATGAAATTTTTTAGTGTTTGTCATTTATTTTTAGATGTTTTTGAATATAAAAAAGCTGCTAGTTTAGCCCTATTTGTAACTGGTTTTATTAGCAATCCAATGATGTATAAAAACATATAGGTCATCGCTTTGAATTCAGAGATATTTACGACCATTGTAAAAAATCCCATCTTTTTGTGGTCTTCTGTTTACAGTTTTCTCTATAACTTTAGGTAGACAAATCTATTTTACATATATTTTAGTGCATTTTATTTCTGAAACTGGTACCATTCCAATGATGAACAAATTTTAAAAATTGGTTGACTATCAACAAAGTTATGACTCGATAAAGTTGGAGCTCTCAATATTCAGTCGCGACGTTGATGCCAAAGGAAACAAAATTAGATAGCAGATAGGGCATTTTTTGCGCCTGAAAAAACCCTGGATCCGGAAAAATGACATTTTCTTTGATTTTTCCTAACCGATTGTCAATAATAATATACTTAAAATAATCTACGAACTGTACAAAATTCGAGGGTGTAAAATTTATTGAGATCCGTTGAAAAACAGCTGAGCTATGAGAGCTCAAAGTTACCGTTCCAACTTTTTTCGGGCTTGGTATTTGGAGCGTTAAGAAGGGTAGGGGGCCCGTAGGAAATATAAAGATTCGGAATTATTTTTTTATTTTCTTGTATTTTAACATTTCAAGAGTATTGTGTCAAAATTTCAAGTCAATTAAATGATTCAGTGCAAGTTACCAAAAATTTTTGCTCCCTTTTTGAGAAAAAAAATTTAAACTCGTTTTTCTGAAAACCAATTTTTCGAAGTGCTTGAACACGATTCTGCAAAATCTACTGAACCGATTCTGTTCAAACTTAGAACATTCTTTCTTGGTATAAAATGTCTCCCCCCAAAGTTTTTGAAATTTTTTGCATTTTCACATTATGGTAATTTTTCCTCTCAAAATTGGCAGAAAATTTAGCGTAAGATCCCGTTTTTTGCTTAAATATGCTACGAACTGTTAAAAAATCAAAATTATAACTTGAGAACGACGGAGGAGAGAGAAATAATTCGTACTTTAAGTAAATATAAGAACATATTTGATTTCAAATAATTCCACAACGAGTTATCGTGTTCACCGCGCAACGTGATTCTCAAAAGAGGTTTTGGGGAATCCTCTATTACCGCCTTATTTTTCAATATGAATATGCGGAAATTCAACTAAATACTCTTTAAATAATGTTATATAATGTAAAAAAAGTTTGAATAAATTTGCCTAAGATCTAAGACCGACATAATAGATCTTTGAAAATGACAAATTTTAACACGTATGTTTGCCACAGATTCAAATCCTTTTTGAGGAAAAATTCATCTGACGAATTTTGTTTTTGTGAATTGAATGCGAATTGAATGACTGCGTAATCTGTAAACTTCATAATTTATGCTATGTAGTTATGGTCGTATTATACTGTTAACTATAGACCACAAAGTTAAAGACTGTCCCAGAAAGTATGGACGCACTTTGATTTCGCTGTAAATAATTCAAAAGTGTTAGATATTCAAATTTCATTCGATATACTGATAATATTAGACTACAACAACAGAATATTATTCTCAACATTTGCTACTTAGCCATTGTAGACTAGCTGGCGCACCTTCTTGCGAACGTTCCTCATTAAATTCCGTACAGACTTCTTGGCGACAAGTTTTGACACTTTTTTCCAATCTTTTTCGAACTGTTGAATGGTTTCGGCTGCCGAGACATGTTTCCTAAGATGTGCCTTCGTTAATTCTTAAAATTCCTCAATTGGTCGAAGTTGTGGGCAATTTGGTGGATTCATGTCTTTTGGGACGAAAGTGACATTTTTGGTAGTATACCATTCTACCGTTTATTTCGAGTAGTGGCAAGAAGCAAGATCTGGCCAGAAGACAATAGGATCCTTGTGGTTTCGAATCATGGGTAGAAGTCGTGTTTGTAAACATTCCTTGATGTATATTTCGCTGTTCATTGAAGCAGTGGTGATGAAGGGTTTCGAAATCTTACCGCGGCTACAAATCGCTTGCCAGACCATAGCTTTCTTACCAAATTTTTCGACTTCAATCGATGTCTCGGACTGGTTTAACACTTGCCCTTCTCGCACCGTATAATATTGTGGTCCCGGCAAGGATTTGTAATCGAGTTTCACGTAGGTTTCGCCGTCCATGATTATGCAGTTCAAATTTCCAGCAAGAATCGCATTGTACAGCTTTCATACCCTCGGCCTGATCGATGCTTCTTGTTTCGGACTACGTTTTGGTTGTTTCTGCTTCTTATAGGTTCAAAGATTCAAACGTTCTTTAGTACGAAGAACATTTGACTTCGAAGTGCCCAATTTTTTGGCCACCTCCTTCTTTTGCTAGAATGCCTTCAGTATACGTTTATCCAACTGAGGGTTAGCAGGACCTTTTTTCGACCCGTTTTCGGTTTATCCTCAAAGGTGTTATCCTCACCGAACTTTCTGATTGTTTTTCGCACGGCTTTTTCACTTACTCCTTCCATTTTTG
Source organism: Malaya genurostris (assembly GCF_030247185.1). Lineage (NCBI taxonomy): Eukaryota > Metazoa > Arthropoda > Insecta > Diptera > Culicidae > Malaya > Malaya genurostris. Next base: position 262,506,864 of record NC_080571.1, read on the forward strand.
CTATCCTTCTCAGTGACAGTCCGCGTTCTGTGCACGATTTGTACACAATTTTTCGACGTTGTTCTTCTGAAAGTCCACGCATTTCGAAACAAACTAATGAAAACGAATAAACAACTGCACAAGTGGTTAGAGAAGAGTGTAAACAACAGGACGCAGCCATAAAAATTGACAGATTCTGAACCATTGCGAAATGGCAGCGGTTTTTGGTTGCGTCCATACTTTCTGGGACAGTCTTTATATGAGGTGATGAAAAACAAAGAAAACATATATGGCGGGTCAATGTTGGACTGAAAAATCAAAGGATTGAAAACGGAAAACAATTCACACACACGTTGTCAATCTTTCGGTCCCGGTTTGGCGGTTCAATGCATAGGACGCTGGTCTTACAAGCCAGCTGTCGTATGTTCGAGCCCCGACCTGGAAGGATTCTTAGTATCAGTAGGATCCATAGTACTAGCCATGCTATGATTCTGTACGCTATGAATCGGCTGCGAAGTCTGTTGAAACAGAAAGGCCAAATTCCACGAAAGGAATGTAATGCCAAGACTGTGACTGTGTGTGTCAATCTTATTACGATTGAAGTTTCGAAATAAATGAAATACAACGGAAGCACATGTGTAAATCGAGGATTTATCCATTTAACTTGCATTGAGAAGGGGCGGATTCTGGTAAAAACGGAATTTCTTCGGATAATGCTTATCTCGATGAACTAAATCGAACGATACATGAAACACACCCCTTCCGGCCTAGGATTAAGAGTGTTTTCATAACCTTTCTATATGACAAAAGCAAAATGAAAGAATATAAAATATTTCGGTACAATTGAAAAATACTGATTTCAATCTTCCTGATATTTATTGGTTTCGTCACCCTTCCAGATATCTTATTCTGGATGAGGGACTACGATAATCATAATCCGAAAATATCATCAGAAAAGCATGACTCAACGCATATGTCGCATACTCGAAAATATTCTCGAAACCAAAAGTATCAGCAATAATACATTTGAACTTAATTACTAGTTACTTTCTAAGAACAAAAATCGTTTTGTTGGATATTTCACTATTATGGTATAATGGTATAATGTGTCCGGAACCGACACCTTTATATTTCCGGAAGTAACAGCTAATTAACCTTCGAACCTGATTTACAATCCAAAAGTAGGTTTGAAACGTGTCTAATGTTGTCATAATCGGTTCGGTCATCTCGAAAAAAATTGAGCAGAGAGAAAAATAATGCGTTTTGTCGGTTACGTCACTTATGCCTCTCCGTAACCGGAAGTGACAGCCATTCGATTTTCGAACTTTATTCACAACCCAATAGAAACTTTCAAACGAGCCTAAGCTTGTAGAAATCGGCTCAGCCATCCTGTCCGTTACGTCACTTATACCATTATTACTCCGGATTCGGAAATGACAGCCAATTCATCTTCAAATTTTACAACGCAGTAGTAGCTTTCAAACGCGCCTATGTTTGGCGCGAGCACACACAGACACTTTCCGATCTTGTCGAGCTTTGTCGAATGGTATACAAGACTAAGGGTATCCGAGGCTCCGATCGAATGTCGGGTTTTCTAGCAACTCTACTACCTTTCTATACAGAAAGGCAAAAATACGAATGATCCGAGATGAAAACCTTGAGTGATGCCAGATCAGACATAATTTATAAACTGCGCGTAACATAGTTGTTTCTTGATAATTGGATGTGTCGTTTTGGTTTCCTATTTAAAACGACGCTGTCTGCATCAAATCGTGTTCGGAGTTAGCAGCACCCTATTAGATTTTAATGAAGCTTCCTGGACATGAAGACAAAGCTCACTTTGCATACTCACTTACCTAAAAAATTATCAAGAATGTTTCTTTAAAAGGACCAAACATTTTCCAAATGGGTTTTGTTCTACCGGAATGTTAGAGTAGAATATTGAAAAAAATACGGTATCATTGATTCCATCATTGGAGTCAGATTTTACAGCAGAAATGCTTCAGGGACTAAAAATGTGCATTCAAAATCAACGGTTTGTTTTCAGTCTTTTTAAAACCTAGAGCCGTCTCGAACTTGTTTTAAGTATCCTTCAGTATCCACCGAGAGTTACAGATTGGAAAATAGCTGAAGAATGAAACAGCAGAAATGAAAATTTCGCCTCAAAATATAGCTCAGTTTCAACGATAAGGAAAATCTTATTAATTTCTTATCGGCGAGCATTTTTTTTTCAGGCCTACGAACAGCCAGTAGTCGCTGGGAGTCAAATCTAGCGAATACGGTGAATGTGGAAGCAATTCGAAGTTTCGGTTTGTTACGTTTAAACATGGCTCAGAATCATCATCATGTTCTCGTTTTTGGTCATCAGTGAGCAAACGCGGCATCCACTTTGAACAGATATTTTTTTACTATTTTACTATTATATTTTTTGATATTTTTTTACTATGTCAGCTAACAGCTGTTACAACAACTGTCTTTCAAAGGTTAGTATTAACTGAAAAAGATGACTGCAATAAATCTAGCGCCATCTATTTGTTAGCCTCGGAACTTTTCAGCCCATGTGTTAGAATGTTATAAAATTTTCTGTGGTTCCGACTTCCCGTTTCGAAGTTATAAAGTGAAATATGTTAAAATGTTTCAACCATCATTCGAGTGACTATGTAAAGAACGTAAACATTTCTTAAACGTTCTTAATTCCAAAATGGAGCTCTTATAAACTGATAATGAAACGCAATGATTTTGGCTACACTGGTACCAGCAGTAGTAGTCAACACCCCCAAAACAAACGAAAACCAGCTTGATTTTTCAGGAACTGTTAAACCGATTTTCACATGTTTAGGCATAAATGAAAGAATACATCGTCTCATAAGTTCATGAGAATTTATGATTTCAGTTCCGAAGTTACAGGGCGACGAGTATTGGATATTTAATTTATTCATTTCACGTGACGGTGCAAAGAACTTGAGCTTGAGCTTGAGAAAAATTATTTCAGTTTCAGCTTACTTCCACTAACACATTTTATTATCAACAAACACATTCGAATTTGAATTTTCGTTTGCAAAAACTATGGCGAAATAAATATTTACGTACCTTCTATTAGTAATCCCGCAAAATAGGAACCTTTAATTTAACACGCAAAACGCAATGAATATGGAAGGTTGTCGTAAAACTATTCATTATTCTGAAAAACTGATTTTTTAACAGAAAATATTTAGTTTTGTTTATTTTGTGTAGCGCGATTTAATACAAATGCATTGAAGCAGTGTAGCTAACTTTCTTATTAGGGAAATAAAATCTACATTCATAAATTGTAAGCAATTTTTCATCAACCATTGGTGAAAAAATGATCAAAACGGATATTTTATTCAAAAAGTCAGGCTTAACATTCGTTTGAGAATAAAACGTAAAGAACAGTAAAAACGGTTATGTGCCCTAAGCACAAACATAGGCTAACCCCTAAATGACCATACCTGCATCGGCCAGAATAAGCCGAAAACAACGTTTTCGTTCGGCACGGAAAGACGTGGTACTTCGGTACCAAATATATTGAAGAATCCAACCAACTCTTTTGCGATCGCTGCGCTGCCCGAGTGGCGAGCTTTGAACTAAGCGATGGTGATAATTTTCAAATTTTGCTCGATCAAAATGCAGGGTTTTTTTTTTCTTATGAATCGAGTACTAACATACAAAAACATGCAAAAATTTGGTAAAAAAATCGACCATTAATGATTCAGTAACTTTCTGTGGTATGTTTGATTGATATTTATGGAGAAATCGTAACATGAAATACCAAATTCGAAGAAGTGAGGTTGAGTACTGTTTTCATATCTAGGATTTTCTTTGTTTTTTGGGTTGGATTTTGAGATTAATTGATAAATTATGATCAAAAGTTTTATGACTAGTCTATTTACTCATGTTTTATCATCTGAATCAAATCTGTATGTGAACTGGAAATTTCAAATATCATCCGAGATTGTAAAAAAAATCCCGGGTTGGCGGTTCAACGCATAGGACGCTGGTCTTACAAGTCAGTTGTCGTATGTTCGAGCCCCGACCTGGAAGGATTCTTAGTGTCAGTAGGATCCATAGTACTAGCCATGCAATGATTCTGTACACCTAAGAATCGGCTGCGAAGTCTGTTGAAACAGAAAGGCCAAATTCCACCAAAGGAATGTAATGCCAAGACTTTGCTTTTTTGCCGAGATTGTAAAGAGTATAGGACAATTTGAAATCATATGTTTGATGACAACACGTTAATAATCGTTTTTCTTACCCATATTTGTAAGGTTTTGCCATCTGCATTCTTTCAAACTCAAGTAAATTGAAAAATTCGTCAAAAATTTTTTCTAAATACATGGGATATGTCAAAACAATCACCATAACGCTATCTCGTGGTGACCACGCTGATTGGATTGTTCAATAAGTGTTTTGCAAATAGCATTAACTTCACGTCTGCTTAGAGGTTCAAGTTGAACTGTTTAAGTTTGCAATAAGCAGTTCAATTTGAACTGCTCTGCACTGACGAGTCTAAGACGAAACGTAAAGAACAGTAAAAACGGTTATGTGCCCTAAGCACAAACATAGGCTAACCCCTAAATGAATAAATTATTGCTAAAAACTGGTTGCAGTGCGTATATAAATACCTAGATCTATGACATATGTACCAAAATAAAATTTACGTGATACACAAATTTCCAACACAAGTAAACTAGGTTTAAATATGATCCTTAATTTATCTCAAAACTGTTTACAAATTTAAAATGTTACTCTAGATTCTGCACAAAATACACTTACTTGTTTTTAAAATATGAGTTATATGAGAAATGCATGATTGAACCAGTAAGTGGATGAAAACAGGTTTTTGTGACAAAGTCTGCAAACTAAAAGGAGAATCAGAGAAGGGGCTACTAACATACCTTATGATAAAAAAAGAACCGGAATTTTCATTTTAAAATTCCCGCGCTCGTCCAATAGGTAAACTTTTATTCTCTTCACGTTGGCAACACTTTTATACACATTCTGTCAAATTTTGATGCTTATCGTACGATTAGTTTTTGTTTGGCGTCTATACAAAGAAGTTGAAAAATTTTCGTGTGGCGATTTTTATAATGGATGAAAATTTAGAACAACGTGCGTGCATCAAATTTTGTGTTGCAAATGGATTTAAATGTTCCGAAACGTTGAAAATGTTAGAAAAGGCCTTTTGTGAATCGTGTCTAGGAAAAACACAGGCATACGAGTGGTATAAACGCTTCAAAGGTGGTTGTACAAGCTTGGATCATGATGAGATCCCTGGCCGCCCAACAACATCTGTTACTGAAGAAAACATTGAATCGGCGAAGCAAATCGTGTTGCAAAATCGTTCTGTACCGATTAGAGAGATTGCTGTGTTGTTGGGCATCTCTTATGGATCAGCCGAACACATTTTAACTGATGTTTTGGGTTTGAAACGCGTCACTTCTCGGCTGGTGCCAAAAAAAGCTGAATTTCAGCGTTGGTTGTGTCGCAGTTTTTGCCCAAAAACTTAACCAATATCATCAATCAAGTGCCGTACTCTCCAGATATGGCCCCGTGTGACTTTTTCCTCTTCTCCAGACTCAAATTGCATTGCGGGGAACGCGTTTTGAGACCATAGTGACCATAAAAGAGAATTCACTGAGTGAACTAAATGCCATACCTTCGGCGGCCTATAAAACTTGTATAGAATATTAAATCAAGGGTTGGCATGCATGTATTGCCGCAGGAGGAGAGTACTTTGAAGGCGATAATAAATAAATTTATTGAAAATTGAAATTTTGAGTCCGGTTCTTTTTTTATCATAAGGTATGTTCGAGTTGACGGGAACTTCATAAAAAACTGAAAAGATAAATAATTTTTCCACAAGTACGGAAAATTTTTCCGTTTTCTAAAAGCTCTTCAGAAGAATAAATTTTGTAGCAATATAGTCGGAATCCCATCAGATTTGTGATTTGATTTGTTCTTTCAAAAGCTGAACTTGAACTCCATTGAGCGACATGTGAGTTAGGAATCCTGTTCCGTTTTTCTTTGACCTGGCGCCGGAAGTTGTTTCGTGTTGGCAACGCCTAAAAAATAAAGACACAAATATTATAAGGAAAAATTTCAATTTGAACTATTAGAAATATAAAACGAACCGTATCAAATCTACTTTAAAAATACAATGATAAGTCGTACCACCTAGCCCATTCAAAAGAATTTTTCTTGGTTTGGCTATCACAGCTTAAAAGTAAAACACAAGCAAGTCACTCGGGAACACCATTTCATTCCGGTTTGTCATGAGCCACACTGTAATGACGTGCGATAATTATTAAATGTACTTCACACGATCCAATATCCGGCCCGGCGCATCCAGACCAAGACATCCTGCTAACAGAACCCTTCCGGAGGCTGTTTCCGAAATGAAGCGCACCACTCACAGCCTGATGGACCTTTTCGGTAAACCGACTAAAACCAATAAATGATCGAATCGGGGAAATCACTCGATATTTATCGTTTCCTCTTCATCATGAATAATAATGGAACCGTTACGGTTTCGTGCGGCTCACCAGAGCGTAATTTTCGCTGCTCGTTCAATCCATCCCCCTTATGAGACGCCCGTTCTCGCACGGCAGCACATATGAAGTGGGTTGTGTTTTCCTCGACGGGTCCAGAACGTGTGACTCTTGGTTGGGGTTTTTGGGGATGTTCATGTTCGATGCATCAAAAGTCACAAAGTCAGCAATCGAAGAGCTACGTTAGCTAAATTTGTTCCTATTATTAAGCAGCTGCTTAACTTTGGAACGATTTCTTTTTGCTCAAAATTCCCACATTGCCCTAATTGTTCTCCGACACTAGAAGGGAAGGGAAGAATACAGTCAAAGCACAGAATCACCCCTGGAGGGTTTGAGTTGATTGTGTTTTGAGCAGAAAACAAATTTTCGACCAGTAACTATTTTCAATCATCGCTAGTCTATTCGGCAATCGAACCCGTCATTTCCAGTGTACTTGTGAACATGGAGGTGCTCTACCGGTGAGGGATCACAGCCCTGAAGAAGCTAAGATCAGGACTGTAGCTCAACTGTTAGCAAATAATCGAACGATAAATGTTGGCATCCTCATTCCATTATCGTGAGTGCTGCCTCGACATCGACAGAGCCTGCAAATCAATGCCCGAGCAGAAAAGAATAACAAATGAAAAACAGAAAGCAAATTTCTCAACAATGTTTCATATCATATTGGGCTTAGACTGAACTCTGTTACGATCTGCTAATCGGGTAGGGTTCTGGGAATGATAATAAGTTTGGATGGAGTACGGTTACGCTATCGAAAGCATCAGGAGTTGATTCGATACGGTATTGCAAATCTGCAAGAAAGTACCACATTTTACACAATGAGGTATGTCCTTCTAGATTGCGTTGTCCGATTTAGCTTCGATAATTAATTTGATGTAGGAGTGAGTTCCACATGTGCACACGCAGACACTCTTGACCCGCAACAGGATCTAATTTTGATCAATTTTACTTTCGAATATCATCGTATGCAGCGATTCGTTCGTAGCTAAGCGTCAGCCACCAATCTGCATCCCAGCAAATAGAAGCAGGTGATGTCAGATGTGTTGATTTTGTCTTTCGGAAATTGGCTGTTCCTTGATATGAGCTTTGGTGTTAATGCGATGACAAGCATAGATAGTTTGTTTTGGATCAAATAATCCGATTGTTTTTGGTTTACAGCCGATGCTTCACGTTAAGAAGATTCAAAAGTGTCTCTGTATATAATGCAACTTCAATGTTTTTTTTTTTCATTCATACCAATACCAGGTGAGTAATCTTGAAATGTCTTTTAGTTATCATTAATTAGTTTTTTAAGCGTACACTAGCATAACATTTTCAATTCATAAAAAGTCTTGATGGAACCTGAAGTCGCATCCGAACGAACATCAATAGCAGTCCATGAAAAAAAAACCTTTCATTTGAGTCTAAAATCTTGTGAAAATCTACTCAGTTGTCTCTGAGAAAATTAACGGAGTTCCGTTTTTAAATACTTGATCACTAATTCCAAGACTTCTGCATACAAAGCTATGTTCATTTGAAATCCGGAATAATAATATCATCTGAATCTCGATAACGAATTAACGTACAAATAAGGTTAATACATCAAAACAAAGGTAATTCACTTTATTTTGAGAAAAAATATCTCACTTTCCCACTTTGATTCCTCCCATCAAACGCTGCGCATCTCCGGAGTTCATTTTGGTCCTCTGAGTCTCGTCCCGAACCGTTTTTCTACTTTTCTTAAGCTTAAGATTTTTATGTTTTTATCAATTAAATTTACGTTATTATCACGGTACCACTGGATGACTTCCCGGTTATAGTGGCAACTCACCAAATCTATCCAAAAATTCACGGGACCCTTGTGGGCTTTAATGAAAGGTAGTACCCGGTTTTTGAGGCATTCTTCCTTGTATAGCTTCGAGTTCATCGTCTTATTCGTCACAAACACTTTGATCTTTGCTCCGCAGCTGCATATCATTTGCCAAATCATCAGTTTTTTGGATAATCTATAAAAGCAAACTTAAACTTCGCATGAACATCTCCGCAGGGTTGGTAAACGACTGGACAATGCGCAATTCAGGCCCCAATGTGGTTCTTAGCCTCTTGTCCAGTAACTCCTATCCCTACCTCCCCGCGGTGCCGGCTGGGGTACGAGCAACCATAGGAAAGATCGGATAACCAACCCCGGTGGGACCTTGGTCGTATGCTGACAGGGAAGGGGGGGCTTGCCTTCTCTTTACAGAGAGCGAGTCTGTTCCCCATGTTGGGGCGGCTCGAAACAGCGTTTATTCTCCATGTTAAGAGCGGCTGATTACCGTCCTTGTGTCAGTGTGGGACTTTAAACAGTGCTGACACGATGGCCCTCCGGCGAGACAGGAGGTTGGTGCAGGCCTAACAAGCCACCCGGAAAACATATGTTACGAACGATCAAGAAGGAAATACGACTCGGAATAATCGGCAAAGACCTAGGCGGCGAACAAAGGACTACGATTGGAAGCTTGGCACATGGAACTGCAAATCGCTTGGCTTCCCAGGATACGACCGAATGCTGCATGATGAGCTTCAATTCCACGGCTTCGATGTCGTAGCACTACAGGAACTTTGTTGGACGGGACAGAAGGTGTGGAAAAGTGGGCATCGAGCGGCTACCTTCTACCAGAGCTGTGGCACAACCAACGTTCTAGGAACGGGATTTGTAGTGTTGGGCAAGATGCGCCAGCGCGTGATTGGGTGGCAGCCAATCAGTGATAGAATGTGCGTATTGAAGATCAAGAGCCGTTTCTTCAATTACAGCATCATCAACGTGCACTGCCCATATGAGACCAGATCCGATGACGAGAAGGAAGCATTCTACGCGCAGCATGAATGAACCTACGACAGCTGTCCACGGCGGGATGTAAAACTCGTCATCGGCGACATGACGTGATCGGGCTGGAAAGCCTGCACGCGGTAACAAACGACAACGGTCAACGATGCGTAAACTTTGCAGCCTCCCGAGGAATGGTAGTTCAAAGCACCTTCTTCCTCCGCAAAGATATCCACAAAGCCACCTGGAGTTCACCTGATCAACATACGCAACATCAAATCGACCACGTTCTCATCGACGGGCGATTCTTCTCCGACGTCATCAATGTCCGCACTTACCGCAGTGCCAACATTGATTCTGACCACTACCGGTCAGAATCGCGGTTTGTATGCGCTCAAAACTATCGACGGTGCACAATACTCGTCGCACAGGAACGCCGGGACTGAATCTCAAGCAGCTACGTAGCATTCGTACTGCAGAGGAATACGCGCAACAACTGGAGTTAGTGCTACCAACGGAAGAGCAGCTTGGCGCGGCGACTCTTGAAGACGGCTGGAGGAACATGAGGTCCACCGTGAGTAGCACTGCTGCAACCGTTCTAGGTACGAGATTATCGAATCGAGAAAATGACTGGTTTGACGGCGAATGTCAGCAGTTGGTCGAAGAGAAGAATGCTGCAACACCGCACTAGAGTGAACGAGGAACGATACAGACAGGCACGGAACAGACAGAACACGGGTTTCCGGAGGAAAAAGCGCCACCAGGAAGACCAAGATCGCGAAGCGATGGAACAGCTGTACCGCGCAAATGACACACGGAAGTTCTATGAAAAGGTGAACCGCTCACGTAGAGGCTACACGCCACAGGCCGAAATGTGCAGAGATACCAGTGGTAACCTTCTCACGAACGAACGTGAGGTGATCGACAGGTGGAAGCAGTACTATGACGAGCATCTGAATGGCGAAGCACAAGATACAGAGAACGACACAGGAATCAATCTGGGTGCACGCTCAGCCGACGACAGATTCTCAGCCCCTGATTTGTCGGAGATAATTGAGGAGATCGGCAAACTGAGGAACAACAAAGCCGCGGGCAATGACCAGATGCCAGGCGAGCTGCTCAAACATGGAGGAGAGGCACTGGCTAGAGCGCTGCACTTGATGATTTCTAGGATTTGGGAGGAGGAGATTCTACCGCAGGAATGGATGGATGGAGTGGTATGTCCCGTCTACAAAAAGGGCGATAAGCTAGACTGTTGCAACTACCGCGCAATCACATTACTGAACGCCGCCTACAAGGTACTCTCCCAAATCCTTTGCCGTCGTCTATCACCGATAGCTAAGGCATTCGTAGGGCCGTACCAAGCGGGATTTACTGGAGCCCGCGCCACTACGGATCACATATTCGCGATAAGACAAGTACTCCAGAAGTGTCGTGAATACAACGAACCCACGCATCACCTATTCATTGACTTCAAAGCGGCATACGACACAATCGATCGAGAACAGCTATGGCAGATAATGCACGAATACGGTTTCCCGGATATACTGACGCGATTTGTCAAAGCAACGATGGATAGAGTGATGTGCTACGTCCGAGTATCTGGGACGCTCTCGAGTCCCTTCGAATCTCAGAGAGGGCTACGTCAAGTTGATGGACTTTTTTGTAACTTGTTCAATATAGCCCTGGAAGGTGTGATTCGAAGAGCGAGGATAGACACGAGTGCCACGATCTTCCGAAAGTCCGTACAACTTTTTGGCTTCGCTGACGATATTGATATTGTGACACGTAACCTTGAGAAGATGACGGAAACCTACATCGGACTGAAAGCTTAAGCTAGGCGTATCGGACTGGCCATAAATGCGTCGAAAACAAAATACATGAGAGGAAGAGGCTCCAGAGAAGAAACACTACGCCTCCCACCACGAATATTGATAGACGGTGACGATATCGAGGTGGTTGACGAGTTCGTGTATTTGGGCTCACTGGTGACCGCCGATAATGACACCAGCAGAGAAATTCATAGACGTATTTTGGGAGGGAATCGTGCGTACTTTGGACTCAGAAAAACCCTCCGATCGCGAAAAGTATGCCACCGTACGAAATTGACCATCTACAAAACGCTCATTAGACCGGTTGTTCTCTATGGCCACGAGACCTGGACTATGTTGGCAGAGGACCAACGCGCCCTCAGTGTTTTCGAAAAAAAGGTACTGAGGACCATCTATGGCGGAGTGCAGATGGAAGACGGAACGTGGAGACGGCGTATGAATCACGAATTGCAACAGCTGCTAGGAGAACCACCCATCGTACGGACAGCTAAAATCGGACGTCTACGATGGGCTGGGCATGTCATAAGAATGTCGGACGACAGCCCAGTGAAAATGGTTCTTGAATCTAATCCGACTGGTACAAGAAGAAGAGGAGCGCAGCGAGCAAGGTGGATCGATCAAGTGGAGGGTGATCTCAGAAGCATCCGTGCCTTGAGTGGCTGGCGACGAGCAGCCATGGACCGAGTTATGTGGAGATATCCTGCTCGCAAATGGGTTCTTCCATCGGTACTGCGAGTAGCAGCGTATTTTTGAGCGATTTCATTATCTGATAGTTGACTCCTACTGCGTGCATTAGTTCATCCAATAGCAAAATTTTAATAAAAATGATGTAAAATGTATACAAATTTTAGCTTATTTTATAATTTATAGTAGTTAATCGTTTGGTTCAAATAACATGATATTTAAAAATAAGAAGAATATGTTTTATTAAACTCAAATCGTTCTGACTTTATTAGTATTATATTAGGATAAGAATTCTATGTAAAAGTGATGCTACGGCGAAGAAAACAAATATGTAAATTGCCTTAAGAAATAAACGTATTTATGAAAAAAAAAATCTGAGAGTCCAAGGTTTGCTCTGACGGTTCTTAACACCTTCTTGCTCAGTTCGCGGTCATATGGTCCACTACGACGCTTACCTTGAGGCACTTGATCCACGCTCTTTCCCTCCCTGTAAGATTTGAGCGCATCATACATGTTTGATTCGGCGATTTTCATCGTTTTTGCGTATCTGAGAAATTGGAGTGATTTCCAGTTTAGAGTACACAATCCCTTTCTACGGTACTTCCAGAACCGGGAACGAATATCCGAAAAACCCTAAATAAATATATTTGGTCATCAAATAACCGAGCCTGTTCAATTGAAGAATTATACGGCTAGTTAAAAATATTTTACTCGATAGTTCAGTGTCATGTATAATAACACGCCCTTGAAAATGAAATGTTAGTATTTATCAGTCAATAATTTCGGAACCAGAAGTTGTATTCAGATGAAATTCGTTACAATTCTAATAGCTTGAAAGACCTTTCATTTGAATCTAAGCTTGTGAGAATTGGTTGAGCGGTTATTCAGAAAGTCGACTGCACTGTTTTGAGATTTGTTCGATCATTTTCCCTCGTTACTCTCAAACCGGAAATTCGATCCGAGTAAAATTCAGTAGCAGACCATGAAACCGAGAGATCTCTTATTTGAATCTGAGTTTGTGACAATCGATCCAGCCACCTCCGAGAAAATCGAGTGCAGTGAAATATGCATTCGTTTTTAATCGGAGATGTCTGGGCCGATTTTCACAAGCTTGGATTAAAATGAAAGGTCTTGTGGTTTCATACCCTGCTATTTGTCCGGGTATAATTTCCTGTTCAAGAGTAACGGAGTAAAAGGTGCAAAAAAATTTAGAAAATTGCACTCGATTTTATCAATAAGAAGACTACTTATATAGTTATTCTTCATGGCGTTATTTCCCATTTTTCGCATAAAAAAAGTTTTGCTTTCTCTACAGAAAGGTATAGGAATTACTGGAAAAACCGACCGACTATGCGCGTTTCAAAGATACTGTCGGGTTATTGATTAAGTTCGAAGATCAAATAGCTGTGACTTTCGGTTCCGGAGATATGATGGTATAAGTGACGTAACCGACAAAACGCGTTGTTTTTTTACCGCTCTAATGTATATAAGGGTGCCAATATTTTGGCATCACCTCTAATTTCGTAAAGCGCTATTGTTCAGAAGTTTAAGCATCTCGAAAAAAGTCCTCATGCAAAATTTGACATGGGTCAAGGGGTGCTGCCTAGCGGTTAAAGTTTGAAAATATTCGATCTTGAAAAAGCACCATAGGAGGGAGTACATGAAATTTCCGAAATCGATAATTTTCTCTGACGCCAATAATGTTAAAATTGCATGAAACGTCGAGGTTTAGTGTTATCTCAAAAAAAAAATTTTTTTTAAATCGATTTTCTGGGACGTAGAAAAATTTTGAAGTCCCAGAAAGTCGATATTTTCAAAAAAAAATTTGGAGGACACTAAATCTCGACGTTTCATGCAATTCTAAGACTTTTGGCATCAAATTTTTTTATCGATTTCGAATTTTTATAGTGATTTTTCAAGATGTATTAAAATTCCACTAAGTGGACTAAGAAGGTTTTTTTTCAGATTAGAATCACTCTTCTCATACACATAGGCAACGTAAATGTCAAGGCCCAGTTTGGAAAAATTATGCTGACTGTGTGACATAAACACTGAAGCATGCTTTTGTGAACTACTCGAATCAATTTGAATCAATTGGTGTCAAAATTAGTATCCGAAATTATTTAATAAAAGTATGAAATATATTTTCATGAGACTGTTATGAAAGAAGAGAAAGGGATTATCACACCACTAGGTGGATTAAGAAGGGGTTTTTGCCTTTCTCTATAGAAAGGTATTAGAATTGCTGGAAAAACCGACTTTCGAACGGAGCCTCGGAGACCCATAGTGTTATATACCATTCGACTCAGTTCGTCGAGATCGGAAAATGTCTGTGTGTGTGTGTGTGTGTGTGTATGTGTGTGTGTGTGTATGTGTGTGTGTGTGTATGTGTGTGCACTTTTCGAAGATATTTGAACGCGCTCAATTTTCTCAGAGATGGCTGAACCGATTTGAACAAACTTGGGCTCGTTTGAAAGCTACTGTCGGACCATTGATCAAGTTCGAAGATCAAATGGCTGTGATTTTTGGTTCAGGAGATATGATTCTATAAGTGACGTAACCGACAAAAAGCGTTGTATTTGAACGCGCTCAATTTTCTCAGAGATGGCTGAACCGATTTGAACAAACTTGGACTCGTTTGAAAGCTACTGGCGGGCCATTGATCAAGTTCGAAGATCAAATGGCTGTGACTTTTGGTTCCGGAGATATGATTGTATAAGTGACGTAACCGACAAAAATCGTGCTATTTAAACGCGCTCAATTTTCTCAGAGATGGCTGAACCGATTTTAACAAACTTGGGCTCGTTTGAAAGCTACTGTCGGACCATTGATCAAGTTCGAAGATCAAATGGCTGTGACTTTTGGTTCCGGAGATATGATTGTATAAGTGACGTAACCGACAAAAAGCGTTGTATTTGAACGCGCTCAATTTTCTCAGAGATGGCTGATCCGATTTTAACAAACTTGGACTCGTTTGAAAGCTACTGGCGAGCCATTGATCAAGTTCGAAGATCAAATGGCTGTGACTTTTGGTTCCAGAAATATGATTGTATAAGTGACGTAACCGACAAAACACGTTGATTTTTACCGCTCTTGTATATATAAGGGTGCCAAAATTTTGGGATCAACTCTATTTTCGTAAAGTTCTAGTGCTCAAAAGTTCAAGCACCTCGAAAAAAGCCTTCATGCAAAATTTGACCTAAATTGGACATGCTTAAGGGGTGCTGCCCGGTGGTAAAGGTTTGACAATTATCGATCTTGAAAAAGCACCATAGGGGGGAGTACATGAAATTTCCAAAATAAAAAATTTTTTTTGATGCCAAAACTCTTAAAACTGCATAAAACATCGAAATTTAGTGTTATCCCGAAAAAATTTTTTTTTGAAAAAATCAACTTTCTGGGACTTAGAAAAATTTTCATATTTTTTCTAAGTCCCAAAAAGTCGACTTTTTCAAAAAAATTTTTTTTCGAGATGACACTAAATCTCGACGTTTCATGCAATTCTAAGCCTTTTGGCATCAAAAATTTTTTTTCGATTTCGAAAATTTCATGTACTCCCCCCTATGGTGATTTTTCAAGATATATGAAAATTTCACTAAGTGGACTAAGAAGGCTTTTTTTATTTTAGATTAGCATCACTGTTCTCATACAAATAGGCAACGCAAATGTCAAGCACTAGTTTGGAAAAATGATGCTGACTGTGTGACATAAACACTGAAGCATGCTTTTGTGAACTACTCGAATCAATCTGAATCAATTGGTGTCAAAATTAGTATCCAAAATTATTTAATAAAAGTATGAAACATATTTTCATGAGACTGTTATGAAAGAAGAGAAAGGCATTATCACACCACTAGGTGGATTAAGAAGGGTTTTTTTAATTCCATTCGGTTTAGGTATGAATAACATGAAAAATTTAACTACGTCGATAATACCCCGTATGGAGTTGGCAAAAACAAATATTTCTCCGATCTTTCTGCCACTAAAAAACTAATACTCGGAATCAAGTTGTATCTTCCATTTCTTCGGTAAAGTGGCACGGAGGGTTGAGGTTTTTGTATTAGGTCATTTACACGAATTCTATTGCATTTTTTCTCAGCTTGAAATTCAATTTATTTAGGTAGGTCTAAATTGTCCTGCCTTCCCCAGGACTCGTTTCATCGTACCAAAAGTTATATAATTCCTTAGTTGTATTTAAACCAGATTCACTTGCATAACACACAAATTGTAGACTTTTTTTACCTATAATAAAAATCGACTACGGAAATTTAATCCATTTGTGAAATTCAGATGAGTGGTAATCACTTATTCCTGTGTGAATATCCTGAATAAATAGTGTTACAACGGAATTGACGCTATACAGAAAGCTGAGTGGATCCGTTTGTATAATCCGTATAGCGTTTATAGCTTTCAATGGTCCGTAGAGACAATCGATCAAACGGTGAACAGTTACTTCTACTTCACGCTATCCAGGTTTCCATTAATTGCCAGATGTAACTGAGCTACCGCCTTCGCCTGGCACATTATCGGTCGGAGGATTTATTTAATCAAACAGTTTGTGACAACATCATGATAGTCTCGGACGGTCCGAGTATTAATCCTGCAATAATCCACGCCTCTCGCATGCAAACAGCACACATTCATTCGAGAAACTCATCACGATGCCCTGCGTCATTTGCAACTGCTGGTAATGCGCCGCCACAGTCCATTTGAATATTTACACTTAATTAGAATTTCTGCCATTAATTATATACTCCGTACGCTGTGTTTGCCTGGCTGACTGTAAGCCATCTTGCTTAGGATGCTTATTGTGCCGGCACAAATTTTCTAGTGATTAGGAACTGATATGAATGCAAGTGCGTTTCATTTGACGTGAAAATGCGATCTGTTATAACCGCAAGAGACGCTAACGTCGGTTTAAACCTGCCATCTGCCCATCAGGAAATTACTGCGGTACTCATTTGGCACCGGGTTTTGCTTGACCGACTGTAAATGGTTTGGTTTGAGTTATGTCGTGGCAAACTTGTTTATCCAGCGATTCGAGTTTTTGACTTACTATTCAGCAAACTTACGGTAGATTGGCTATGATCGATTTTTTTTCGACTTTGTCTAATTTGTGTAATTTTTTTCTTTGGAGGAGAGGCGCTTTCGTTGTTATCTAGCGAATGAAATGGGGGGGGGGGGTCAGTCGTTTGCGAATTGAATTGAATCTAACTCTTTATAAAACTGGATGTAAACAACATTATTTGTCTTATTGCATTGAAGTAAATGCACACGTTTAATGTCAAGATGCATTTGCTCCTTAAGCAAACCTTCAAGTTCTCGTATCGAAGGTCGAAATTTGGACTACCTGAAGTCAACAATAATTGTAATCTTTCGTAGCACCGATAGCTTTTGTTCGTTTGGTTCACGCATTTCGAGATCGCTCTATTTTTCACTACACAATATTGTATTTGGTTTCTTCCGTCCCGAACGTAAGCGGGTTTGTTTTGTCGACTGACTTGGATGAGATGTGAAAGCGAACGGACAGTTTTTTATTTATATATTTGACACTTAATGTTGCCGCAATTGTCAGTGCATATAAAGAGTACAGAGAAAACATATATACACCATTAAAGCGACACTTCAAACTGACCACTGCGGTAAAATTTTATTTTCATTCGAATAATATCAGATAAAAATGAAATTTATGGTCACAGCCCGTCAGCATATCGATACAAATTCATTTGACTTTTGCTACCATTTTCAAGTGAAGCTCCCAGAATTCATCGTCAGTTGAATAATCGTACCGAGAAATTTGAAGTTCTGCTTGTTCAGTTTCAAGTGCCAAGTAGTCTAGCTGCTTTATTGTCTTCGCTGTTGGTAGTGAGAAAGTTCGAATGAATAGAATTATAAACGGAGTAAAGTATTCAAAATGAAAACTGAAGGAGGACTCTTTTAATTTATGTGTATTCTGTAATTGTTATTTCAGCTATCTGGTTTGTCTTCTATCTGTTATCTTTAACCAATTCGAATGTTTACATGAACCTCATTTGGAAGCCGCTCTCACACTATTGAAAGAGATATTTTATTACTTCAAGAGATCAACTAACTGTGGTTAAACTGAACTTTGGTTTGAAGAGAATCGATTGAAGAATTTAATACTGCCCGTTCGGTACGTCAGCGTCAGTTTGTTTCACATTCGGTATCAATTGAATTGAATGAAGTTTTACTGCACTGATTATGACACTGAGCTATGCCATGAAGCTACACACTTTAGTCGTATGTTCAAAGCATTCGATAGAAACATGTCCACACTTTAGGTTCAAATGTAATGACACTAGCACATGTCATATGACTTTTAAAGTACAAATGGAGCGTACTTGATTAGTTGATGTGCCTAATAACATGAAACACTTCAGTTTTGCAATGACTGAGCGGAAACATATATTGGAGAAGCCAAATGAATGAAAAACTAACAGAAAAGATGAATTTTGGGAAAAGATAGGGTCAGAGACAGGACTCGAACCTGCGTTCTTATGCATTCCGTGCATACGCGCTACCATTTCGCCACTCTGAATCTTGTTTTAGTCACTCTAAAACGCCAGTCAGACACAATAGCGCGTACATCGAACATGGTCTACATCCTGGCCGTCACCCAACCGATACCTTATATCCAAACATCTTCTCTGTCCATCAAACACTAGTCTTCTCGCTTTATACCTATTTCTCCGATCAAGCATTGAGTAGGAGAGTGTCTTTATAATCGCTTGCCACCTTCTTTAATGGTGCCTGTCGCTGGTTGGACATCATCTTTTCTGTTAGTTTTTCATTCATTTGGCTTCTCCAATATATGTTTCCGCTCAGTCATTGCAAAACTGAACTTAGTTATGGCGGCTTTACGTCAAACAACTAAAAATTATTAAAAAAGTGTGGATTTTTAGCAGTGTACAATTTCTTTATCGACTCCATTTTTTATCAATGCATTGTTTCCGAGCTATATCAAGACGAAAAAGTGTATACATCAGTCCTGAGGCGGATTGATCTCTTCAACCGAGAAAAATAAACGGTTTGTTATATTGAGTATCAAGTTTCAATCAAATCGGAGTATGTGAGGTCTGATGATCTGGCATATATTTCTCTAATTGCTCATAGATGAAAAAAATGGTAAAACTATTTTATAGTGTAATGTTTATATGACTAAACTTTTATCACTATCAGCCAAGTAGTTATTGAGATGATTTCTACAGTATCATGCCTCCAAATCAATCGTCGCGTTTTTTTTTTGTTTCAGTTTTCCCCAATGTGCAGAGGTTTCAGTCCATCAAACAGGTGTTGTGAACCTTTCATAATTCCCTTTAGGCTTAAATTATCCATTGTTTTTGGTTCTAGTTGCTGTTATTCTCATTCTAGTATTGGGAATGAAATAAACTTCACTCAATTGTCATGAAACGTGTAATTGATGTAATTCGAATACGTATAATAATAAATTCATGATACGACGAAACACGAGTCAATATGTTGGCTGTGATTTCAGTGAACGTTCTTCGTTCAACGCTTCAATGCTTCAGCTTCATATAGCCGCATGATCCAGACTGTGACGCAAAAATTTCGAAACTTTTTCCTCAAATTTACCAATAATATCAACACTGCTTCTCCATGACGTTATAACAAACAACACAACAACAACTGGGATGGAGGTTAAGCTCGAAAAGTTCCGAGAATAACAAACTTTTTCCACGTCTTTCGCCTCTTCTAGCACATTCCTCGGAAGAAAAATGGTAGCCGAAAATGATTCCTACGCACGTAGCTTCCTAACATGGCTGCCCAAGTGCTCCGATGTGTCGCCTACGAAGTACTTTCCAAGTTTTTTCCAAGTACCCTAAACAGTCCAAGGAGAGACAACATATGTCGTGTCACACCTCGGTGCTAATAACATACATTCGGCCGGGCCAGCGTTGTTTCACTCTTGGCCATGGGCACCACTTGGCACATGCCGTCGTCCAGCACGTTCCCACCGCAATCTTAAGGTTGCAGCACTGTACACCCAATCCAATTGCAAACTTTTACCCGTTGGCTCCAGAACCGGTCGGTTAGTGAGTAAGTGAGTGAGTGAGTGAGTAAGCCTCGCCACAAGAGCTACTACTAGGCTAGTTTATTTCCGCAGAGCCAACGTCTAGGCTGCGTTGCAAACCGATTCAACTCCGGACCACAAGCACACAAACAACGTTCTGCAGCCTGGCAAAGGCGACTGAAAATCATGTCGATGTCGAAGTTTGCACTAGCAAAACCATCACCACCCGTGCCGGCACACAGCTGCTGTTTCCTTGATTGGTCCGTAGTTCAGAACTTCCGAACATGAAGCACAAAAGGAAATTATTCCACCACCGATCAGGGAAAAGGAATCTATACGCCTCAAGTGGCTGAGCGACACGAAAGTTGCTGTTCCCTTGTTCCGTTAAATGGCGAGTGCAAGCATCGCTGGCCACCGTGTTTGCCACCCCCCGGGTCGAAGCCGCTCACTGCTGTGTACGGTAGAATACCCTGTCAACGGAAAAGAAACTGTCAAACAACGACCTGCATGAACTCGAATAACGATAGAACACTGCAAGACAAAGTTTCGCTATAGTCGTAGCGGGCTTAATTCTGTGGATTTCGGTTGGAAATTGTTTGGGTATCTGTTTTGCTCACATAAAAGACAAATAGGCAATTACCTCGAGATTTTTTGTTCGAACAGAAGAAAATAATGCAGTGAACAATTCAATTCCGTTTGTTGAGATCGAAAAATGCTATTTTTGCCATAAACATTGGTTTTGGAGCTCTTTTTTATGGGATTAATATTATTTTTTCCTATTTGGAACCTGCTTCGAAAGTTCATATGGTAGGCTATTGATCTTGAAAGCCAGATATTGGGTCGTATGAATAATATGTAGTAAAGTCTGATGGCTGTAGTAACCTCCCGAAAACAAAATCCACAGAGTGTTGGTATGAATAAAAACGAATTCGACCATGTAGCACATTCTACTTTCGAATATAAGCTCTCACTACATAGCAGATTTAAATGGAGTCGGAAAATTAAGAATAGTTGAGTTTAGTTTAGTTTGTTTCAAGGAGATATGTTACAGCTATTTTTAGAAAATGATATCGCGTAAATTACCACCTTTGGACTTTAATGCAAAATGTGCCCTTTTTGGCGTTTTCCATCGTTTTGGCCAATATTGTTGATATGGTGGCGATTTCACGTCGTATGTTGTCTTTGAGTTGAGCTATGATTCTTGGTTTTTTCACCGTACACTTTGGATTTCAAGTCTGGTGGCGTCATATCGGGTGAGTCAAAATCACCGTTTTTCGATATGACTCTCCCGGGGAACAATGGTCGGAACAAATCGAACGTTAGTCGATCTGTATGGCATGTTGCACCGTCCTGTTTATATCGGTAGCCATTCAAACCATTTCAACGAACAATGGGCACCACAAAATCATTTATCATGGCTCGATAACGAACGCCATTAGCAGCAGAGATGGCATTTCACCAGAGTGATAAACGCTAGAGTCAGATTTTTGCCACACCGAGGATGCAAAAAACGAAGCACCGCACAAAGAGGAAAGCGCACTTCTTCTCAGTGTCGAGTAGACAGCATTTGAGTGTGTGCTTGTGGTTAAAGCAGCTGGCGCGAGTGAAACACATTCTCTTCGCATGAATCGCTCACACGCGCTCTCGTCTAAATACACCCAAGTGACCACTGGCGCGTGATGGTGAGCGAACACTTCTGTGAACTTCAATTAATAGAGAGTAGATCTGGCCTTGCTATGAAAAATTTGCAAGGAAAACCGAAAATTTTACGATAAATTATTTTATTTTGCTGATTTTGCGTGTCCACGCTTCATCTACGAAAACCATACAGCAGAGTGCTCACCGGCGTGTACACCTCTGTGAAAGTATCTGCATCCACCTCAGAGAATTTATTAGCTAATGCTCTAGCACTTTGGTGCGATTCAGTGGAAGAGGTAAAAGGAAATAAACAAACGCACCCATGATGCGTGCACACTTTACACAACAGTGGTGTATGAATGTGAAAGAGAAGAGCTCTCGTTGAAGTTGTCAGTGCGAGGGGAGAAATTTTGCTTGCTCTTCGTCACACAGAGGAGATAGACATCTCTGATTAGCAGTTTTCGTTGTTCCATCATCGTCTTGAATAAAATAGGGACCTACCACCATATGTATGTATGTATGTATGTATGTATGTGTGAAGCCACCATCAGTTCAAGGCATTACCAATGTATGCGGGTAGACTTACAGTAGATCAGAATTTGATTTTCAGATAGCTTTCATATAATTGCTGTTAAGAAGGCCAAAATGGGTTCTGAGGACCCGGCGCCTTCCAGCAAGAACATCCGGCCATATAATAAAGAATTTCGCTGTACCAGCTTAAACCCACCTGATGGTTTGTTTGTTAGAAGGGTGCGTCTTACTCATTTCAGACCTTCAGGGAGAAACACAAAGCTTCCCCCGCGTGACTCAGGTTGGCAATCCACTCCATCATCCAGTCCTTCACTTGTAAGATACCCTGATGCACTCCCTGCCCCTCCCCGTTGTCGATATACTTAAGCATAATTCAATATAATATAATATAATATAATATAATATAATATAATATAATATAATATAATATAATATAATATAATATAATATAATAAAATATAATATAATATAATATAAAATAATATAAAAAATATAATATAATAAAAAAAATATAATATATCACATCCATGCTAGTACAAACTTTTTAATAAAGCTGTGTAAAGCATACAAGTGAAAATCCATTAAAAATCACCGTTGCACACGACTTTGCACGTATGAATGTCTGTTGGATATCTTTTCTCTGTTATATAACATAATATAAATTAGTACAATATAACATAAGATGATACAACACAGCATAATATAATATAATTTAGCACAATATAATATAACATAACACAATATAACACAATACTTATAAAGGGTGATTTTTTAAGAGCTTGAGAACTTTTTTAAACAATAAAACGCATAAAATTTGCAAAATCTCATCGGTTCTTTATTTTAAACGTTAGATTGGTACATGACATTTACTTTTTGAAGATAATTTCATTTAAATGTTGACCGCAGCTGCGTCTTAGGTGGTCCATTCGGAAAGTCCAATTTTGGGCAACTTTTTCGAGCATTTCGGCCGGAATAGCCCGAATTTCTTCGGAAATGTTGTCTTCCAAAGCTGGAATAGTTACTGGCTTATTTCTGTAGACTTTAGACTTGACGTAGCCCCACAAAAAATAGTCTAAAGGCGTCAAATCGCATGATCTTGGTGGCCAACTTACCGGTCCATTTCTTGAGATGAATTGTTCTCCGAAGTTTTCCCTCAAAATGGCCATAGAATCGCGAGCTGTGTGGCATGTAGCGCCATCTTGTTGAAACCACATGTCAACCAAGTTCAGTTCTTCCATTTTTGGCAACAAAAAGTTTGTTAGCATCGAACGATAGCGATCGCCATTCACTGTAACGTTGCGTCCAACAGCATCTTTGAAAAAATACGGTCCAATGATTCCACCAGCGTACAAACCACACCAAACAGTGCATTTTTCGGGATGCATGGGCAGTTCTTGAACGGCTTCTGGTTGCTCTTCACTCCAAATGCGGCAATTTTGCTTATTTACGTAGCCATTCAACCAGAAATGAGCCTCATCGCTGAACAAAATTTGTCGATAAAAAAGCGGATTTTCCGAATGGACCACCTAAGACGCAGCCGCGGTCAACATTTAAATGAAATTATCTTCAAAAAGTAAATGTCATGTACCAATCTAACGTTTAAAATAAAGAACCGATGAGATTTTGCAAATTTTATGCGTTTTATTGTTTAAAAAAGTTCTCAAGCTCTTAAAAAATCACCCTTTACTTGTAATATAATATAATATAATACAATATAATATGCTATGATACAATCTATAACAGTTGATTTCACAGTGTAAGCTATGCTCTTCTTTCGTCGCAGTACTGCAGGAAATATAATATATCTTTTTTAATAATAATAATAATAATAATAATAATAATAATAATAATAATAAGAATAATATTAATAATAATATTAATAATTATTAACAACAATATATAATACAATGTAATATAATTCAATTCAATATATAACAAATAATGCAACAAACAACATGTTGCAATATACTATGATAAAGCACTTTAGGATGGGCTTCAAACTACAATCCATTTCGCACCCTCTCATTCTGCTACTAACGCAGAAGGCGATAGCAACCAGTCGATGCCGTTCTATTGACCAAATGTCATGATAGACGCTCGGGGAGGCATGATATAGGAACTTGTGAGGACTTAGTTATCTCACCATTTAACGACCTAAAAAAAATAGGGACCTACCACCATATCTACACAAATATCACACCAACGCATCCATTTAACGTGAAATGTGCATCGTCTGACATGATTTTTCGCTAAAAGTTGGTCTTATTTTGAATGGAAAGCTGAATAATTTCAGCGCGTTCTTTTGGTGTGTTCTGTTTCATAGTAAAACCGTCTTGGAATGACGCTTCCATCGCGGTATGTCATTAGTCGATTTGACAAGTCTGTCAAAAGTTATAGGGTTGCCTGATGCTTCCACTTTAAATGGCTCACCCTGTGTAAAAGTCTGGCTCGTGCGCATTAAGAAGGGGGGGGGGAGTTTGGAGGTAATATGAAATTGTTTTGAATTTGAAAACACTGCCAATTGTATTACAAAATATAAGTCATGTTAGAACGATTAAGGTGTGTATCGAAAATAAGCTATCCACATACATTTGTGTTGTACGCATGTATTTGTGATGGTTTTTTATGCTCAGATCACAGCATGCTGTGCGTATGGCTGTCAGCTTCCGTTTGTTTACTTGTTTGTGCGGTTGAAATTCTGCGTTTTCAAAATGTCGCGTATTGAAAAAGAAGTAAAAATTAAGGTTCTGGACACATGTCAAAGTGAGAAGGATATTACTATGCGAAAATTGGCGAAGGGGTTTGGAATTCATCATGCCAGTGTTAAAACCATCATCAATAAGTTTGGGGGACACTATTCTTTGGATCAGCTACCAGGAAGAGGCAGAAAATCCGGTTCTTCCAACCCGAAACTAGACCAGAAAGTGGTATCTCTAATCATGAAGAATAAATCAATGCCAATGCGTGATTTGGCCAAAAAAGCAGGAACGAGAGTCAGAATGATCCAGCGTATAAAGAGGTGAAATCACCTGAAGAATTACAAGAAGCAAAAAATCTCGAAACAAAGTATATAATAGAAGAAGAATGCAGCAACAAGGACCCGGAAATTGTATTCGCGTCTTTTGCACTGTCCGGATGAATATGGTTGAATTCGGTTGAAAGGTACTGGTAAGGTAAGCAATATGTTCCGGTGGTTTGAAGTCAACCATTTTTTACACTACCCGATATATAACTGAAGAAATCTATCGATTTGAATGTCTACAGAAGATATTGCTTCCTTTATATAAGAAGCATAGTACACCTCCACTGTTTTGGCCGGATTTAGCGTCGGCTCACTATGCCAAAACCACTCTCAAATGGCTCGCGGAAAAGGGTATAAATTTCGTTGAGAAAAATATCAATCCACCAAATTGTCCTCAGCTTCGACCCATCGAACGTTACTGGACAATCGTGATGAGAATCTTCAAGAAAACTGATAAGGCAGCTGGGAACATGCAGGAGTTCTAAAAAATTTGGGCTCAAGCGTCCAAAAAATGCGATGCAACACTTGTCCGAAACTTGACGAAGAGCGTTCGATCAGAAGATCGAAAATTCGTGAAGGAATAACTTAAATTTCATCCGGTTTCATTATGCTCAAGTTGAACCTTGTACAATAAAGGATCAATTTTTAGTTTGGTTAAAATATCGTTTTTTATCTTAATTTGAAAGAAAAATTTGTGGATAGCTTATTTTCGATACACTTATTATGTTGCTAAAATCGAAACGTCATGATGGGTGCTGTGTACAATCTTTTAGGTGCTAAGAAACAGTTGCATAAAACAGTTTCACTTTGCTGCAAAACATCGCTTTATCACCAAGCGCGTAAAACTCCTACTACTGGAATACGGCGAAAAATCACATACACAAAAAATATCGATATCTCCGTTGAAAATGAACGGATTTTAACAATCTGGCTTGTTGGATAGGGCCTGAAAATGTATTCCAATTCAGATTTTTTTTATCATAAATTCGTTTATTTCATAGGCAATATACATACAAAATACTTTAAACCTAATACATTTCGAATATCATATTAGTATGTTGGTATTCATTAGTTAATCTAAACACTGTTTTTATCAAGCGAGTTGCTATTATAAATAACATTAAATGAAACACATTTATTTTGTACATGATCTTATAACTATTTCAGGTTTGTTTGTATCAGTTCATCACTTTTATTTAATATAAGATAGCTGTCTATTGGTTGAACTCATGGAAGAGAAAATAGTCTAACATAGCATAAAATTTAAATTGGAACTCCAATGGACTTAATGAAATAATAAAGAAGTTTCATGTAAGGAACGTCACAACAAGCAAGAATGTCGCGAACTGGGACATTGGATAGTCTACCTTGGGTATGCAAGGAATTTATTATTTGAGATCTGACATCACGATACTCCACGCATGTCCAAACAACATGGTCAATATCGCGGTAACCTTCGCCACAAGCACAATGATTAGTCTCGGAAAGTCCAATTCGAAGGAGATGTGCATCAAACGTGTAGTGATTGGACATGAGTCTGGACATTGGACATCACACGAATGAAATCTCTACTCACATCCAGTCCCCTGAACCATGCCTTTGTCGATATTTTAGGAATAATTGAGTGCATCCACCGACCCAGATCATGTTTATCCCAAGAAGCTTGCCAGCTGGTAAGTGTGCTTTGGCGAGACGCGCTATAGAATTCGTTGAAAGCAATCGGTCTCTCATAAATTTCACCCTCAATAGCACCACGTTTGGCTAAAATATCGGCTCTTTCACTGCCTGGAATGGAGCAATGAGCCGGGACCCAAACTATTGTGATTTGATCATTATTATTCAATATGTCGTTCAGGTATTGCTTTATTTTGCCCAAGAAAAACGGTTCATTTTTGCCAGCAGCGTTTAAGCGAATGGCTTCAATTGCACTCAAACTATCTGTGAAGAGAAAATAATGGTTTGGAGATAATGTGACGATTACACTCAAACTATAATGAACTGCTGCTAACTCTGCTATATGAACAGATGCAGGTTCTTGAAGCATAAATGAGGCCGAAACATTATTGTTGAACATACCAAACCCTGTCGCTTCTTCAATTCGCGATCCGTCCGTGTAAAACATTTTCTCAGAGTCCATATGCCTGAACTTACTTGAAAATATTTTTGGGATTTCCGTCGAGCGTAGGTGTTCCGGGATTCCACGCACTTCGCGCTGCATGGATGTATCGAAAAATAAAGTTGAGTCAGGGGCACTCAGGATGCTGACACGGATAGGAATATATCTTGAAGGGTTGATTTCCTTTCGAAGTTATTAATAACCAGGGGATTCAGTACCTCACATCTCATTAGCAGTCGCGATGAAAGCTCCCAAAAACGATCTTTCAATGGAAGAACTCCCGCCAGAACTTCAAGACTCATTGTATGTGTCGAATGCATGCAGCCTAAAGCAATTCGCAAACAACGATATTGAATTCGCTCTAATTTGATAATATGAGAGTTTGCAGCGGAACGACAGCAAACGCATCCATATTCCATCACTGAAAGTATCGTTGTCTGATACAATTTTATTAGATCTTCCGGATGAGCACCCCGCCAAGATCCTGTTATTGTTCGAAGAAAATTTACTCTTTGTTGGCATTTTGTTATCAGAAACCTAATGTGTCCTCCCCACGTGCATTTGGAATCAAACCACATCCCGATGTATTTGAAAGTCAAAACCTGTTGGATCATTCTTCCCATCATATGAAGCTGAAGCTGCGCGGGATCATGCTTTCTTGAAAAGACGACCAGCTCTGTTTCTTCGCAGAGAATTCGATACCCAGATGAACAGCCCAAACGGACAAGTTATCTAAGGTATCTTGCAATGGTTTTTGCAGATCAATAGCTTTGGGTCCAGTAACTGAAACTACGCCATCATCTGCCAATTGTCTTAGTGTACATGGGGATACTAGACAGCTGTCAATGTCATTCACGTAAAAATTATAGAGGAGCGGACTGAGGCAAGAGCCTTGCGGTAGACCCATGTAGCTAATTCTGAATGTTACCAAATCGCCATGTGAAAAATGCATGCGTTTCTCTGACAAAAGGTTGTGCAAATAATTATTTATAACCGCTGGGAGTCCATGTTGGTGGAGCTATTCTGAAAGAACATCAATGGAAACTGAATCAAATGCTCCTTTAATGTCTAAAAATACAGATGCTATTTGTTGCTTTTGAGCGAAGGCAATTTGGATGTCAGACGAAAGTAATGCAAGGCAATCATTCGTCCCTTAATTTCTGCAGAAGCCAAACTGAGTATCTGACAACAAAGCGACATCGAAGACTAAATTTTTCGACCAATTTTCTGATGCAGGACAACATCGTAATGGGTCTATATGAGTTGTGATTGGAAGCTGGTTTCCCCGGCTTTTGAATGGCGATAACTTTCACTTGCCTCCAGTCAGGTGGAACAATATTTTGCTCAAGAAACTTGTTGAACAATTCCAACAAACGTCTTTTTGCGAGGTCGGGCAGATTCTTCAACAAGTTGAATTTAATTCTGTCCAACCCAAGAGCGTTATTGTCACAAGACATGAGTGCTATGGAAAATTCCATCATTGAAAAGGGGCTATCAATGGAACCATTATTTGGAAAAGATTCCCTAATAATGCTATGCGTAGGAACAGAATCTGGACAAACTTTCATCGCAATATCAAATATCCATCGGTTCGAGTATTCCTCACTCTCATTTCTTACGTTACGATTCCTCATTCGTCTGGCCGTATTCCAAAAAGTGTTCATTGAGGTTTCTCTTGACAAACCTTCGACAAAATGTCTCCAATAGCAACATCGTACTTGGTTTCTAAAGTCAAGTAAAGTAAATCCCTTGTACTTGGTTTCTAAAGTCAAGAATTTTTCAAAATTCTGAAGAGTTCCTCCCCCTCGTTTTAAAAACGTCTTGAAAGCATTTTGTTTCGCGTGCTTAGCATCTGAGCACTCTTTGTCCCACCAAGGGTTTGGAGGCCTTCTGTTAGACGATGGACCAAGAAAACGTTTGGTTTGTGCTTGTTCAGCGGCCTCCAGAATCGAACAAACGAAGAAGTCATATTCTTCAAGTGGGGGGAGCTCTTCCATTGAATTTAAGATACTGGACATATTACTTGGAATTTAATCCAGTCAATATTTTTTGTCAAATCATATGGAATATTAACTGAATTAGCAATGCCTTTGTTACTGCTAATTGAGATGATGATTGGTAAATGATCGCTATCGTGTAAATCAGGAAATACTTTCCAGGTACAATCTAGTCGAATTGAAGTCGAGCAAAGAGATAAATCTAATGCACTTGGACTTGCCGGAGGTCTTGGAATCCGTGTCATGCTACCCATATATTCTAATTCAGATGATGAATCAAAAATATTTTACTTGTATAGATATAATCTATTTTCAAAGGAATTCTTGATTCATAAAAATATACCTATGTTGTTTTCGCTTGATGTCAAAGCTAACCCAATTTCAATCCTGAGTGCTGTCAAACCGTTTGTTTGAAGCCAGTTTCGAAGCTAGTTTCAACGTTATTGAACTGAAATTCGAGTCAGTTTCGAGTCTGGCTTTTATGTCGGATTTGCGCACACACTCGTTGCTAAGTGCGAACTCATCACAGTTTCGTGAAAAGTGTTTGTTTGAGGAAACTACCGTGGGTCAGTTTCAGTTTTTTCAAACGAAAACTACATTAGTTGCTACATTAGACAATATCTTCTCACAAACTGAGTTTCATTAAATTCTGATATAATTATGACTTTGATTGGTTTAGTTTTTGATAAAATTACACTGAAAAAAAATCAGTTTGGACAAGGAAAAGTTTTTTCGAGAAACTTTCTTTCTTTAAAAGTGCCCAAATTGAAATTTTGGTCGTAGGTAAGGAACATAATCGTCGAACATGTAACAAAATTTCGTCCAAATTAGAAGTGTTTTTTTTTTGATCGACTTAAAATTTTCAAAATCGATCTTTTTTACAGTGTAGGAGTTGATTAGAATTTTTTCTACATGTTTTTATTCGAAAACTTGACTAATTTTGTAAAGTTCACTCATACAACACTTTGTCATTTTTCGACTACGATCATTTGAAAAAACGTGATTAATCCACCTAGCAGTGAGATGATACCTTTTTTTTATCAATCCGCATGTGTTTTTTGCATGAATATTCTTCGGTGTTTAAGTTTTCATTACATTATTTTAATGACCGTCGTTTTAAGCGACAATTTGAGATTGTAATCACTCATTGCTCTGTAATGTCGAAACTGCAAATACAATCGAATTTAAATCTAGAAGTGTGATAATCGATTAAACATGCCATGATATGTAAGTTTCACTTTAGAGTTTACGGTAATTTAAGGTACTTCCAGAGCCGGTATTCAGGAACCAGCATAACCCAAACCGATTCGTATGGCCATATGACGAATAAATTACAGTTTTGAGTACAACTTTGAAGCTTAATTGGATAAAATTCATTAATTTTTGTATGTATGTATAAAACTAATAAATTTTGTATATAAGTTTAATTCAATTTGAATTTTTGTTTCTGAAATTTGATTAGGCTTTTTTGAGAAAACGATTGAGCTTTGAAAAACGATTTTATACTGGAACCGGAATTCTAAAATCGGTATGGATGAAGTCAGATAAATTCACCTGAATAGCTGTATAGTTTACATTTGTTTCAAAATATTTGAAAATCAGTGAAGACATCTTTGAGAAATCATAGCACGAATTAAATTTTTAGGTGCCTTCTGAATCGACAACTGAATATTACTAAAACTGAAAAAAGTTAATTTTTTTTATCGACTATCCAAATCTGCTAACCCGATAAACCTGATTAATTTATGTGGAATAGACATTTTTATACTAATCACCCTGTATTCCCGAAACCGGAAGTTGGATCTGACTGAAGAGCAAGATGTTTTAAAGAATCTTGAAACTTTTCATTTGCATCTTAGATGATTCTTATCGGTTCAGCCATCTACGAGAAGAATGAGTTACACAATTTTGATTTCGTTTCACATATCATCCTGTAGTTCCGAAACCAGAGGTCGGAACCAAACATAATTCAGGAACTTTGTTTGGGAGCATAAGACTTTTCGTATGAATCTGAATTTGCAGAAAAGAAATTTTCCGAGAAAATTGAGTAAAATTATTTGTCACACACGCATTTGCTGATCTCGACGAACTGATTCGAATGGTATATGGATGTTATGTTCTTCCAGCATTTAGTTTAAAACAATATAATTAAAAAAAAATCTGCCATCATCTGGTTCATATATGTCATATTCGAACGATTATGTTGCCAAAAACGAGCCGTGCTAAAATCGGTCCGAGACTATATGTTATGAAAACGGATGCTGTACACAGTCTTTTTGGTACTTAGAAACAATTGTAAGTAACAGTATAAAAAATCGTGTTTTCCGTTGCTCCCAAGCATTTCTTTGTCGTACAGCGTTCAAAACTCGTACTGCTGGAATAGGGGGAAAAGTCGTTTACACAAAAATTTCGATATCTCCGTTAAAAATGGACGGATTTTAACAATCTATGGCTTGTTGAATAGGTATTATCGTGAGGAATCTAAGTCTGAAAACATATTCTGTTTTCAAGGTCAATTGTGACAGATACTGTCAAAAAACTGAAAATTTTGACATAAAACTTCGAATAACTCAAAAAATAAACATCCGATCTCAAAACCATTCAATAGCGTTCTGGGTGACGGGGAGACCTTTCATTTGCGACTAGTTTGATCAAAATCGGTCCAGCCATCTCTGAGATCTCGACCTCTTAGTTGACAACACACATACGGACACACACACATACACACACACACACAGACATTTGCTCAGTTCGTCGAGCTGAATCGATTGGTATATGTCATTCGGCCCTCCGGGCCTCGGAAAATTTTTCGAAAGTTTGAGCGAATTCTATACCTATTTTTTATACTTATAAAAAAAGGTAAAAAAATGATAAAACAAGTTGAAAAGCTAAAATCAGTGTAATTTTGAAAACATGAATGTTTAGCTACCCGATCATCAAGCAGTAGCAAGTTTATAAGATTGATTCGAGTAGTTCACAAAAGCATGCTTCAGTTTTTGCAATGACTGAGCGGAAATATATATTTTTTATCCTAATTTAATTCTAACATAGTCACAACGTTTTGCATTTATTAAAACATATTCTCTTATTACTTAAATATCATCTTAGGTAACTCGTCATTAATTATGAAATCTACTCGGAAATATTATTTGAACCAAACGATTAACTTCTATAAATTATAAAATAAGCTGTTATTTTCAGACATTTTGTTAATAATTTCATAAACTGTTTCGAGTTTGTTTGTATCATTACATTATTTTTATTCTAATTTAGCTATTGGTTGAACTCATGGACGCAGCTGGGATCAGAACTAAGTCTTGAAAGGGGCCTTTATTAAATTGAAACTCCAGTTTTCTTTATGAAATGATAAATAAGTTTCATGTATGAAAGGTCACGACAAGCAAGAATGTCTCGAACTGGGATATTGGATAGTCTACCTTGGGTACGCAAAGAATTTATTAGTTGAGATCTGACATCACGATACTCCACGCATGTCCAAACGACATGATCAATATCTCGATAACCTTCGCCACAAGCACAATGATTAGTCTCGGAGAGCCCAATTCGAAGGAGATGTGCATCTAACGTGTAGTGATTGGACATGAGTCTAGACATCACACGAATGAAATCTCTACCCACATCCAGTCCCCTGAACCATGCCTTTGTCGATATTTTCGGAATAATTGAGTGCATCCACCGACCCAGATCATCTTTATCCCAAGAAGCTTGCCAGCTGGCAAGTGTTCTTTGGCGAGACGAGCTATAGAATTCGTTGAAAGCAATTGGTCTCTCATAAATTTCACCCTCAATAGCACCACGTTTGGCTAAAATATCGGCTCTTTCATTGCCAGGAATGGAGCAATGAGCCGGGACCCAGACTATAGTGATTAGATAATTATTGTTCAATATGTCGTTCAGGCACTGTTTTATTTTGCCCAGGAAAAACGGTTCAGTCTTGCCAGTCATGTTTGAGCGAATGGCTTCAATTGCACTCAGACTATCTGTGAAGAGGAAATAATGGTTTGGAATTAATGTGACGATTACACTCAAACTATATTGAACTGCTGCTAGCTCTGCTATATAAACAGATGCAGGTTCTTGAAGCCTAAATGAGGCCGAAACATTATTGTTGAACATACCAAACCCTGTCGCTTCTTCAATTCGCGATCCGTCCGTGTAAAACATTTTCTCAGAGTCAATATGCCTGAACTTACTTGAAAATATTTTTGGGATTTCCGTCGAACGTAGATGATCCGGGATTCCACGCACTTCGCGCTGCATGGATGTATCGAAAAATAAAGTTGAGTCAGGGACATTTAGGAGGCTGACACGGATAGGAATATATCTTGAAGGGTTGATTTCCTGTGACATATGGTTAAAATATACTGTCATGAATTTTGTTTGAGATCGAAGCTCGACTAGTCGTTCGAAATTATTAATTACCATGGGATTCAGCACCTCACATCTTATTAGCAGGCGTGATGAAAGCTCCCAAAATCGATCTTTTAATGGAAGAACTCCCGCCAGAACTTCAAGACTCATTGTATGTGTCGAATGCATGCACCCTAAAGCAATTCGCAAACAACGATACTGAATTCGCTCCAGTTTGATAATATGAGAGTTTGCAGCGGAACGAAAGCAAACGCATCCATATTCCATCACTGAAAGTATCGTTGTTTGATACAATTTTATTAGATCTTCCGGATGAGCACCCCACCAAGATCCTGTTATTGTTCGAAGAAAATTTACTCTTTGTTGGCATTTTGTCATCAGAAACCTAATGTGTCCTCCCCACGTGCATTTGGAATCGAACCACACCCCGAGGTATTTAAAAGTTAAAACCTGTTGGATCATTCTTCCCATCATATGGAGCTGAAGCTGCGCGGGATCATGCTTTCTTGAAAAGACGACTAACTCTGTTTTCTCCGCAGAGAATTCGATACCAAGATGAACAGCCCAATCGGACAAGTTATCTAAGGTATCTTGCAATGGTTTATGCAGATCAATAGCTTTGGGTCCAGTAACTGAAACCACGCCATCATCTGCCAATTGTCTTAGTGTACATGGGGTTACTAGACAGCTGTCAATGTCATTTACGTAAAAATTATAGAGGAGCGGACTGAGGCATGAGCCTTGCGGGAGACCCATGTAACTATTTCTGAGTGTTGCCAAATCGCCATGTGAAAAATGCATGTGTTTCTCTGACAAAAGGTTGTGCAAATAATTATTTATAACCGCTGGGAGTCCATTTCGGTGAAGCTTGTCTGAAAGAACATCAATGGAAACTGAATCAAATGCTCCTTTAATGTCTAAAAATACAGATGCCATTTGTTGCTTTTGAGCGAAGGCAATTTGGATGTCAGACGAAAGTAATGCAAGGCAATCATTCGTCCCTTTATTTCTACGGAAGCCAAACTGAGTATCTGACAACAAACCGTTCGTCTCGACCCAAGTGTCGAGACGTCGTAGAATAATTTTTTCGAACAATTTTCTGATGCAGGACAACATCGCAATGGGTCTATATGAGTTGTGATTGGAAGCTGGTTTCCCCGGTTTTTGAATGGCGATAACTTTCACTTGTCTCCAGTCAGGTGGAACAATATTTTGCTCAAGAAACTTGTTGAACAATTCCAACAAACGTCTTTTTGCGAGGTTGGGCAGATTCTTCACCAAGTTGAATTTAATTCTGTCCAACCCTGGAGCGTTATTGTTACAAGACAAGAGTGCTATAGAAAATTCCATCATTGAAAATGGGTTATTAATAAAACCATCATTTGGAGGAGATTCCCGTATAATGCTCTGCGTAGGAACAGAATCTGGGCAAACTTTCCTAGCAAAGTCAAATATCCATCGGTTCGAGTATTCATCACTCTCATTGCCCACGGTACGATTCCTCATTCGTCTGGCCGTGTTCCAAAGAGTGCTCACTGAGGTATCTCTTGACAAACCTTCAACAAAATGTCTCCAATAGCTACATTTTTTGGCTCGAAGTATGCTCTTGTACTTGGTTTCTAAAACCATAAGTTTTTCAAAATTCTGAGGAGTTCCTCCTCCCCGTTTTAGAAACGTCTTGCAAGCATTTTGTTTTGCGAGTTTAGCCTCTGAGCACTCTTTGTCCCACCAGGGGTTGGGAGGCCTTCTGTTAGTCGTTGGCCCAGGAAAGCGTTTAGTTTGGGATTGTTCTGCTGCCTCCAGAATCGAACAAATGAGGAAGTCATATTCTTCAAGTGGAGGGAGCTCTTCCATTGAATTCAAAATACTAGAGATACTACTTTGGTATTTAATCCAGTCGATATTTTTTGTCAAATCATATGGAATACTAGCGGAAGTAGCAATGCAATTGCTACTGCTAATTGAGATGATGATTGGTAAATGATCGCTACCGTGTAAATCAGGCAGTATTTTCCAGGTGCAATCTAGTCGAATTGATGTTGAGCAAAGAGATAGATCTAATGCACTTGGGCGTGCCGGAGGTCTTGGGATCCGTGTCATGCTACCCATATTTAATACCGTCATGCTAAAATTGTCACAAATGTTTTGTATTAAAGATGATCTGCTATCATTGTAAACGGAACCCCACATAATACCGTGCGAATTTAAATCCCCCAGAATCAATCGTGGTGCAGGAAGGGCTTCAACCATTTCATTAAGCTGTTGCTGTCCAACTTGTGCTTTTGGAGGAATATAAACCGAAGCTATGCAAATATCTTTGCCTTTAATGTTTATTTGGCAAGCAACAACTTCTATACTAGAAGTTGAAGGGATGTTTAATCTATAAAAACAATAGCATTTCTTAATTCCCAAAAGCACTCCACCATACGGAGAGTCTCTATCGAGACGTATAATGTTAAAATCATTAAAATTTAAAGCTATGTTTGAAGTAAGCCATGTTTCGCATAAAGCAAATACATCACATTTTTGACTATGCAATAATATTTTAAATGAATCAAGTTTTGGCATGATGCTTCGACAATTCCACTGCAGGACAGTGATTGTATCATTTGCGATGGGTGATAAATTATCCATCAAAAGATACAAAACCTGAGACAATTGGCCATTGAGCTGATAACTGCTTCAAAAAGGTTCTAGCTATTGGAAGGAATGCCATTATGAGGGTCTTTAAGGGTTCAGATATATTGAATGCTGAGAAAATCCATTCAACAATTTCCGAAAACTTCAGTAATCCTGTTGGTGGCTGTGAAATGGAGCCCACTGGATTATAATCTTTTTCTGTACTAGATCCTGGATTGGTTTGTGAATTTGACAAACCAGGAGGCACAGTCTTTGGTTTTGACTTTTTTTGTTTAACACGGGGATCTTTTTTTGAAGATGAAATTTTAGGTGTCTTTTTTGGTAATTTGGAGGAAGACTTCTTTCTCTTAACTGACCCTTGGGTAGTGATAAACGAATTACCTTCACTATTTTCGTCAGAGTCAGAGTCCTCTGGTTCCTCTAGATTTGAAAACCCGTTTTCGGTTTCCAAAGGGGGGACATCAATGACCGTTTTAAGCATTTCTGCATATGTGCGCTTAGACCGTGCTTTTAAAGAAAGCTTAATTTTGTCTTTGTGCACTTTAAATGCAGTGCATACTGAAATATCATCATGAGGACTATTCCCACAATAAATACATTTTTCAATTTCCTTGTTGCAATCATTATCTTTATGAGGCCCTTCACACTTAATACATTTTGGTTTATTACTACAGTAAGTAGCTGTGTGGCCGAATTTTTTGCAGTTCGTACAATTCATTACATTTGGAACAAAAAGCCGAACAGGGAGGCGAATTTTATCGACATAGACATGGGACGGCAACGCAGACCCGGCAAATGTCACTCGAAACGAGTCTGATGGGCGATAAACTTTTTTTTCCTCTTCATGAACTACTGAGTACAGTTGTTTGCACTCCAGTATTTTCACACCCTCAAGCATAGAGTTCTTGAAACGACCAACACCATGCTTGAGTAAATCATCTACCGAAAGACTCGCTTCGGTAACAACACCGTTAATTTCGACATCTTTGGAGGGTATGTAAACTTTATACTCTTTATTGAAATGTTCCGAAGAGACAATATCATTCGCGTGTTTCAAATTATTTACCACAACACGAATTTTATCGTTATTTACTTTTATGATCTCTTTGATTGAAGAGTATCGTGATGTCAAACCTTTATTAATTTGAAAAATGTTTAATGGCTTTGATATACGTCTAAAAAAGACTATCCAAGGCCCAGAAGAGCTCTCCTGATATTTTTTCGTTCGTGGGGGTATCGGATTCATGCTAGGATTTACGTCCATGGATTCATCCATTACATTAAAATTTTTAACTAAACTTTAAAATAAAATTTGAAACCAACACTACACAGTACTCAATCAAAAGGAAAAGAAAAAACTTCTACCTTGAAATTGTTGTCTATCTCCGTTGCACTGCCGTGTAGATCCTCGTTGCTCTAGATGTTCTTGTTGGATGCTGATTGTTGGATGTGATGCTACTGCTACCTGACATCCAGCACCACTCGAATTCCGATTTGCTTTCGTCTTCGCCAGCTGTAACCAGCGCAGGTCACCGGTGTATACCTGCGTGTTGTATGGCAGTGGAAAGACCGAGTTGTCTTGTCTCCTTCTTCCTAGTGCTCCGCACCGATATGCTTCTGCACCGAAGTGCCTTCGCACCGGTGTGCCTTTGCACTCTCCTGCTTCTATGTGCCTTTGCACTCTTCCTCTTCGATGTGCCTTTGCACTCTCCTGCTCAGCACTTGTGGCTGTATATTGCGGCCTGGGTAGAGTTTGGGAAACGCCCTTTGTTGTTTCCTTCACCAGCTTGGCCCAGCACTAGGGCTCTCTTATGCAGCACGACTATACGTTTTAACGGCTGCTGCCAACAGGTTTCTACCTGTAGTTCAACCGTTGTCGTATTTAACGCGTGTAAACCAATCAGCGTTATTAAACTGTACGCTTCTATACACAACCTTCTCGGTTGAACGGCTATTACTGAATGGAAATATATATTGGAGAAGCCAAGTGAAAGAAAAACTAACAGAAAAGATGAATTTTTGGAAAAAGATACGCTCAGAGACAGGACTCGAACCTGCGTTCTTATGCATTCCGTGCATACGCGCTACCATTTCGCCACTCTGATCTTGCTTTAGCCACACTAAAACTCGAAACAGACATAGTAGCAACGTACATCGAACATGGTCTACATCCTGGCCGTCACCCGACCGATACCTTATATCCAAACATCTTCTCTGTCCATCAAACACTAGTCCTCTCGCTTTATACCTATTTCTCCGATCAAGCATTGAGTAGGAGAGTGTATTTATAATCGCTTGTCACCTTCTTTAATGGTGCCAGCCGCTGGCAGTGTTTATGTCACACAGTCAGCATCATTTTTCCAAACTAGTGCTTGACATTTGCTTTGCCTATTTGTATGAGAACAGTGATGCTAATCTAAAGCCTTCTTAGTCCACTTAGTGGAATTTTCATAGGTCTTGAAAAATCACCATAGGGGGAGTACATGAGATTTTCGAAATTGAAAAGAAATTTTTGATGCCAAAAGGCTTAGAATTGCATGAAACGTCGAGATTTAGTGTCATCTCGAAAAAAAAATTTTTTGGAAAAAGTCGACTTTTTGGGAAAATATGAAAATTTTTCTAAGTCCCAGAAAGTTGATTTTTTCAAATTTTTTTTTAGATGACAAAAAATTTCGATGTTTCATGCAGTTTTAAGAGTTTCGGCATCAAAAAAAATTTTCAATTTTGGAAATTTCATGCCCCCTATGGTGCTTTTTCAAGAACGAAAATTGTCAAACCATTACCACCGGGCAGCACCCCTTACGCATGTCCGATTCAGCTCAAATTTTGCATGAAGGCTTTCTTCGAGGTGCTTAAACTTTTGAGCACTATAGCTTAACGAAAATAGAGGTGATCCCAAAATTTTGGCACCCTTATATATATATATATATATATATATATATATATATATATATATATATATATATATATATATATATATATATATATATATATATATATATATATATATATATATATATATATATATATATAAGAGCAGTAAAAATCAATGTGTTTTGTCGGTTACGTCACTTATACCGTCATATATCTGGAACCAAAAGTCACAGCCATTTGATCTTCGAATCAATGGCCCGACAGTCGCTTTCAGACGAGCCCAAGTTTGTTAAAATCAGTTCAGCCATCTCTGAGAAAATTGAGCGCGTTCAAATATCTTCGAAAAGTGCACACACACACATACACACACACAGACATTTTCCGATCTCGTCGAACTGAGTCGAATGGGATATAACACTATGGGTCTCCGAGGCTCCGTTCGAAAGTCGGTTTTTCCAGCAAAGCAGTTTTTGTAGGAGGTGCTGATATAAGTCTGGTCTCGTTAGTAGCGAAAAACAAAACATTTTAACAAATAACAAGAAGAGTAGGTTGGGTGTTTTATGGGTGTTGTAGTGATACCGAATATCATATCCTTCGCTAGAAATCGTTGATGCAATGATTCAGGCTGTTGTGTGCAATACAAATAAAATATCACGATTAGATGAATTATTTTGCTCGCAAATCAACTTGATTATCATTGAGTCAACATAACCGAAATAGTACATAGATAACCGCTTTAATTTGAAGCATCAATGTATACCTTGATTATGTTTATATCAGATCGTTAGCTAAAAGCCGACGGAAAACATTAATTTTCTGATATGCTTTTAAATCAATATGGTTCCCGCTTAAGCTTCGTTCGGTGGTTCCTTCGACAACTCGATATGAACCTTCATAAATGTAAACCCTTCAAATTCGATTGGTTCCACAGCGGCATTAATTTCCTTTCACATTCGTTTGATGTTCTTGAAAGATTACAACCTTCTCAAATATGCCCGATTGAAGCGTGGTAGATTCAGTACACAGGAATAAATTACTTATATCCGAACCCGAATCTGATTAGGGTTATTTCGCCACAGGAGCCGTCCTGTCAGATGACTGACGGGTCAAAGCTGAAAAGTGACTAGTCATAGCGGCCCGGAACCCAACCACAAAAGGTGGTAATCGGTGATGTTTACTAGTTGGCAAATCGAGTAAGGTACCTACTCAAAAGAGAAACACCACTTTGAAAGCGAATCAAGTGTTCCTTTCAGTTTCCGAAAATGTTGCAATCTGAACATAACGCAGAAAAAAAAACTATTCAAACATTTATCTTATCCACTTTCACATTTCTTCGAAGCAAAATGCCAACGATTTGCATTCGACACAGCTTGGCCGTCAAGAATTCATTGTTCTGCTTACAACATCTCTGATATCGTATTTTATTGAGCAGTGAAAGAACTAACAACTGAAACATGCTTGTAGTACTTTTAATCCAGTTAAAGCCCTCGCCCGTATCTGGAAATATTTTAATTTACATCGGTACCTCCACTGCCTTCGTGGCGGTTTGCTGGAAGCCACATTTGGAGGACAACCCTTTTCTTTCTCAACATTCAGCAATCAGGTCAGCACATGACAGGAGCGGTCTACACCGAATACTTCTAGCGAAGTCAAATACGACTAGCTTGAACTGCGAAAGATAGCATAAAATTTATCTGAAAATTCCCTTAAACAAAACAGAAACCGGGGCAACGCCTCGCGGGGTGTGGATGAAAAGAGTGGCGCCGCTGTGCACATCCCGGGCCACTGCTGGAAGTGATGGGAATTTGGCGAGCATTTCGGTTTTCAGTAACTTGATCTGGAATGTTAAACTTTGATATAATCTAAGTCGCAGACTCTGTCCTCGACACTCAGCACATTTTTATGAAAATGTGAGCAGTGATTTCAAACAGGCATGAACTTGGAATCTAGCTCCTGGAAAGAATGATTCTGTCTTGGTTTGAGCATATTGGATGAATAGTTCCAATGCCTCGCAAATTGAGAATAGCTACTAGAATCATTAGTGATGGAATAATTAATATCTGGTAATAAACATCAATGAATTTTGATGTTTTATGTTTTTTTTATAATACTCAAGATCGACCATAATTAGATTAAAGCCGGGCCTAAAAAACTTTGAAAGCAAAACAAAAAACAAAATATTGAATAAGATTCTAGAAGATTTAAAAAAAAACGGTTCAAAATGAGCATACAAGATTGACTGTAGTACAAACCAGCATAAACTACAAATTCAACAAATTTTGCGAAAAATTTAGAAGAAAACAGTTTGATATTCTACATCGTAACTCAAAGTGACGGTTTGAAATTTAAAGCACGCTTTATAATATAATTCCGGAACCGTATTGAACTGGGAACAAATATTGTCGAAGTCAGTTCGTTTGACCAGCGTATAACGAATTAAAACAGTTTTATGTGAAATTTAAGGAGTGTATCAGAAATAAGTTATCCACAAATTTTTCTTTCATATTATGATAAAAGACGATGTTTTATTCAAACTAAAAATTGATCCTTTATTGTACAAGGTTAAACTTGAGCATAATGAAAACCGGATGATATTTAAGTTTTTCCTTCACGAATTTTTTGATCGAATGCTCTTCATCATGTTCCGGACAAGTGTTGCATCGCATTTTTGGACGTTTGAGCCCAAATTTTTTGAACTCCTGCATGTTCCCAGCACGTTTGGTCCCGGGTTGACGGTTCAATGCATAGGGCACTTGTCTTACAAACCAGTTGTCGTATGTTCGAGCCCCGACCTGGAAGGATTTGTAGTGTCAGTAGAATCGTAGCACCAGCCATGCAATGGTTCTGTACACTTTGAATCGGCTGCGAAGTCTGTTGAAACAGAAGGTCAAATTCCACTACAGGAATGTAATACCAAGGCTTTGCTTATGTTCCCAGCAGCCTTAGCAATTTTCTTGAGGACCCTCATCACGATTGCCCAGTAACGTTCGATGGGTCGAAGCTGAGGCCAATTTGGTGGATTGATATTTTCTCTACGAAATGTATACCCTTTTCCGCAAGCTAATTGAGAGTGGTTTTGGCATAGTGAGCCGACGCCAAATCCAGCCAAAACAGTGGAGGTTTACTATGCTTCTTATATAAAGGCAGCAATCTCTTCTGGAAACACTCAGATCGATAGATTTCTGCATTTATAGTTCCGGTAATGAAAAAATGGTTGACTTCAAACCACAGGAACATATTGCTTGCCATACAAGTACCTTTCGACCGAATTTCTCCACTTGAATCGACCTGTGCGCATCGCTCACATCCTCCCCAACGACGACAGTAAAGTATTGTGGACCTGGAAGGGTTTTTGAGTCCTCCTTTACATAAGTCTCATCGTTCATCAAAACGCATGCATCCGGACACTGCAAAAGACGCGAATACAATTTCCGGAATTTCCGGGCCCTTGTTGCTGCTTGCTTCGTCTGTTCTACACTTTGTTACGAGATTTTTTTGCTTCTTATAGGTCTTTAGGTGATTTCGTCTCTTGATACGCTGGATCATTTCTGCTGTTTTGGCAAAATCACGCATTGATATTGATTTGTTCGTCATGATTAGAGATACCACTTTCTGGTCCAGTTTCGGGTTGGAAGAACCAGGTTTTCTGCCTTTCCCTGGTAGCTCATCCAAAGTATAGTGTTCCAAAACTTATTAATGATGGTTTTAGTACTGGCATGATGAATTTCAAACCGCTCCCTATTCCATCTCATTTGTAAGGACGTCGCCTTCAAACCCCGATTTAGCCACTAAAATCACTGTAACTATTTCATATTACTGCTTCATTCGCCTTGCTCCACGTTGAGAATTGATTCACATTTTTTGAAAATTCAACTAATATTTATAAAACAGCTAAAAACACTAATGATGTTTTCACTACTCTGCTCCTAATTTCATCTCAATGGATTTTTATCCATCCTATCGTTGATCTTTTATTCATCCTATAAATTAGCAATGGCGACAGCAATCAAAACAAAATATTCCACTATTACACTCTCACCCGCATACGCATGGCTGCCAGATGGCTGACTAAACGCTGCCAGCTGAAAAAATATGGCTGGCAGACATTCTGGTGACCGACTGCCTCACCGCTGCCAGATATACAACTCAAACAATACAACCGTATCCACCAAGATTTTTCCACATTATTATTGGTAAAAAATTTACTCGTTGAATTATCTAATTAATGGGGCAATGACTTACGGAAATCTAAAGAACTATCTTTTAACATCATTTTATTAGTGAAAACAGATAGAAAAGATATAGACTTTCTATGCAACGTAATACATATTTTCTATGAAAATATCTGGCATCCCTGTGCACAGCCGATGAAACACACACACTTCACATCGTTATGTTGGCGTATAGCGGAATAAAACCAGTGCTACTAGATTTGTCACAATGGTTATTTCATTAGTATTCAACACGTTCTTTCTGGTAATATACGAAGCTGAAACAGTTTTATTGAAATATTAATATCAATAATATAATTAAACTAATGCAACTTTGCGAAACCAAATGAGATGAAAACAAAGCGCAATCAAGTGAAAGAAGTGAAAAACTTTCATCTCATATTTTTGAAGACTTTTATTGCTTGTCGGGTAATTTTTGAAGTTTTTAATCGTTAACTAAGCTAGTGGCAAGTGAACATAACTAATTATGGAGTCATCCAACATTCAATGGTGGTGTAATTGGGCGAAATAGTGATCATGTTTTGAGACGAATCGATTAGTAGATATTCAGA
Organism: Malaya genurostris; assembly: GCF_030247185.1. Lineage (NCBI taxonomy): Eukaryota > Metazoa > Arthropoda > Insecta > Diptera > Culicidae > Malaya > Malaya genurostris. The sequence goes on from NC_080571.1 coordinate 262,550,759, forward strand.
AACATGACGAACTGTAAATCTTGAGACGAAAATGTGTCCTGAATTGAAAAGTGAGTTTATTTTATATGAAAAAAACGATCACCGAAGAATTTAAAACCAATTTCTTTCAATAGGAAAGTGTGACAATAGCTTTTCAAATCATTTTAAAACATTTCACAGTTTGCTTCCGGTAGGTTGTAAAATATTATTCATGTTCAAAGTTATGAGGTGAAGGGATGAGATGGAAATAGGAGCTCAGATGAAATAGGGAGCCGTTGCCCTAGATAAAATAACTTGAAGTCATCTGTAAAGGATAGTTTGTGGTAATTCAATATGAAGTTGAGATCATTGAGGTAGAGTAAAAATAAGAATGGTCCTAGGCAAGTGCCCTGTTGACAGCAAACGTCACTGTAATGAAATCTCCGATTTTTACAGACATTTCGCGATATGACTAAAGCCAATTAAGCAACGATCTACTGAATCCAAATCTATTTGGTGGTTTATTTCGTCAAAGGCTGCAGAGAAAGCAGTGTAGATCACGTCAACCTGTAGGCGTGCTTGTTGAGATCGGATAAAAGAAGTGTTGCACAGTAAGTTTGACACAGTTGATCGTTTTGGCTTAAATCCGTATCGAGTTTTTAAAATGTAGTTGTTGATTCCAAAAGCTCTTAGTGTTGTCTTTCGGATTATTTTGTACTAGAAGGACATGAACAGCGTATACCATTGTATTCAGTCGCTAAAAGCGGTTGTTGAGATAAAGATAATGAGATCGCTATTGGAGTGCACTTACATCGTTTTAAGGTCTGATTTGACAAAGGGGATGCATCGGTCACGCCTGCAGATTCACGTCAAATTTTATTGGGTATAAATTGATCGATTTCAAGTATCTCCGGAATCGGAAGTCAAATCCCAATAAAACTCAATAGCAAGCAACTATAAGGCCTTGAATTTGAATCTAAGTTTCAGAAAATCTTTAAAAAGAGCTTCGAAAAAATCATACTTCTTCATTTTTCTGCACGAACTTCATCTGACACTCAATATGTTGAAATCGGTTCAGCCATCTTCAAGAATTTCAAGTGCATGTTTCTGATATATACATACACACACAGCCGCAAACAATTTCCTGTTTCGATGAACTGATTAATTAGATCGCTGGGTATGTATTTTTACCAGCTTGGTCACAGAAGCACTAGGATCTAGGAAATAGTACAAGTAAGTTTAGGCAGTTACTATTGCTACAGCCGAGTGATGAAGAAGCGGAAATTACACTAGCAACGTGTAAAATTCAATTAGCCATGACGTAAAATACAGTTGATAAACAGAAAAATGCATTTTACTTTTTTTAAAGTTACTGAACTCCAATACTCGAGAAACGACTTCGAATGGAGACCCATAATAAGAAACATGATGATATTTTGATCGAATCGCGATTGTCTACACTGATCTAAATGCAGCATTTGACCAAATTGACCTCAAAATACTTCGTTGTAAATTAGATCGTCTCGGCTTCTCGGCGTAGCTCATGTCCTAGTTAAGCTCGTATCTGATTGGTAACGTATTACGAGTGATGTTGGTTAACTGCACCTGATCTCAATTTATGAACAAATCAGGGGCTTCACCAAGCAGTAATTTGGGACCATTACTTTTCGTATTGTTTTTCCACGATGTCTCATTCGCTTCGCGAAATGATTGCAAGTTGATCTATCAGTTCGTGCTCACATCTCACCCGACACAGTCGAAAATCGTTTACGGTCGAAACAACAGAAACAAAGACAATACGCCAGTAAACAATAGAGTGTACGGAATGGTCAAATACGATTTAACAAAGTCTGAAACTTGGCCTGCAAGACCGAATTCAATTTGTATAAATTTTAAGCGTTGCAAAGTTAGACCCGCTGCAAATGAAATTGAAATCTTACTTAAAGAACGAATGCATCTAGACGCTAATAATGTAAGTGATATTCAATTCAACAAGGCGTCTAACTGTGTGTACATTATGTTTAAACGTGAAAGCGATGCAATTGCATTCGCTTCGGTTAACAATGAGGTGCACAGCGTTGAGTGTGACAACATTAAATACAAAATCCCTGTGCACATGGTGGACAATGCCATAGAAGTACGCGTTCATGACCTTCCCCCGCAGGCCACCGATATGTTCGTTCGGGAAAATATGTCGCAGTACGGTGAAATCCTTTCCATCGAAAGGGAAGTATGGTGGAATTTTTTCCCCGGCATTCGGAATGGCGTGCGAGTTGTGCGTATGCAACTACGTAAGGCAATTCCATCTTAGATCATTTTTCTGATCAAGATGGGACACGTTCGTGTAAAACGTTGATTACCTATGAAAATCAGCTGGTTACACAATCAAACCAACCAGCAACTGCAACCAATATACAACAAGGCGCATCTAAAGCAACTAGCAACGAGCTCAAGACTACGAACAACAAGGAAAATGAAACGAAGACGGACACCAACAACAATACAACCAATGAGGCAATGGATGACGAGACGAGCCACGAACAAAGTGCCCCTTAACCCTCGCAGGAGGGAAATGGAAGCTCTTCTCCTCCTAGAAAAAGAGTGACAACGAGATCCACTTCAAAAATTTCTTTATTTAAAAAATCGGCTAATTCGGCCACGTAAAGCTTGTACGCAAATAGGCCTGAATAAAAATATCTTTAAAAAAAAGTTGATCTATGCAGACGATTTCAAATTGTACCTCATAGTTTGTACCGTAGAGGATTGCCAGTGGTTACAACATCTACTAGAAATGTTCGTTGATTGGTGTCACAGAAACAAACTCTAATTATTTGGCGTTGTTCCTTTAAAAGATGGTCGTTCTTGCGCCCGTTTGAGAATGACATATATAATGTTGAACTCAAAGGACCCATTCCCATGTAGATTTCGTATCCGATGGATATTACAATAATTAATGAATAAATAAATAAGAATTTGGAAACAACATACTTGATACGATGCACGAATTTTACAACGATTTTTAAACTGTCGAGCGAAATTTAATTTGCATCAAGTATTTTTGATGCGCCTTCAATCAAAATTAGTGTTGCAATGATGCCTTTCTCATATCACTCATGCCGTCATAAATATTACTATGGAGTTCCAAATACAACTGTTTATTTAGTAAAAACAGGTAAGTTTGTTCGAACGTAATCTGGAAAAATCTACCAATCAAAACTCTTTATAGTTCTGGAACTGGAAGTATTATCCACAAAGAATTCAGAGATTCTGTATGAAACCGTAAGCCTTTTTCTTTGAATATATAAGTTTGAGAAAATCGATTTGGCCATCTAGAAGAAAAGTAAGGTAGACCCTTTTTGCAGTTTTTGACCATTATTTCCAATTCTTCCGAAACATAATTTCGAAGACACCGGTATAGCCGAAGTTTGTTCGTATCACCAGCAACAAATATGACCGATAATTTGGAATAGTTTTGAACCTAATTTAAAAGAAATTTCCCCTCTCCTGCTTCGTCGCTTTAGGTAGTGGTATAAACTTTTTAGCACTTAACCAAGAAGTTCCGGAACCGGAAGTCACATCCAGAAGAAAATCAGGAATTTTATTTGCGATTATAACACCTTCTATTTGAATCTAAGTTTGTGAAAATCGACAAAACCATCTCTCTCTTTTTTTAGAGTATTTAAACGCTATTTTCGATGCTTTCGGAATCGGCAACCAGGACAGCCGGAATTAGTTTGATAGGCCGTCTACTAACAAAGACTAACGGTTGGAATAGTTTCGAGTCAAGTGTAGAAATTTTCCAAGTTTTTCTTTCACTACGCAATTCCGAAACCGAAAGTTGTATTCGAATAAAATTCTAAAGCTTTGTATGTAATTATAAGATCTTTAGTTTGGACCTAAGTTTGTGAAAACCGGTCGTTTTGTTTATAGTGTGTTCGAAATTAAACAAAGATCGCTGTGTGCATTGTTTGTAAAGGCGAGTTGTGTTTTCTTCTTCCGTACCGCTCGTACCGGTGCGTACTGGTTGTGTATCGTCATTTTATTTGGCGGTTTGACAGCTTTCACACTCATTGTCTTGTAATTGTGGAACCGAAAGACAGATCCGAACGAAATTTCACAGTAGTTTTTGAGATAATACGGGCTTTAATTTAGATCCAGATTTTTGAAAATCGGTTCAAACATCGCTAAGAAATCGAAGTGAGTTGTACTTTTGGAGTTTTTCCTCGCTACCTTCGGTGCTTCCGGAACAAGGAATGGGAAACTATTAGTGCCGAATCAAGTTTATATACCCACACATTTATAAGTTCTGCAAACTAGACGAGTTTATAGGTCAGTTTTAAGGGATTTGTACTTGTATTTGCATCGTTCAAGAAAAGTTACCACTTATCGTACTCTAGTTCCGAGACCGAAAGTCGGAGCTGGATGAGGCGTGCTAGAAACAAATCGAGTGCATATTTTATACTTAATTTTAATATATTACCCTATAACTCTGGAACCGGAAATCGGATCCAAAAGAAATTCAAATTTAAAGTTTGTGAAAATCGATTCAACCATCTCTGAAAAAAGTGAGTGCATATTTTTCCATATTTTTGGTGCATATCACCTGTATCTCCGGAACCGGAAGTCGAATCAGGATGAAATTCAAAAGCTGGCTATGGAATCGTAAGCCCTTTCATTTGAATCTTAGTTTTTGCAAATAAGTTCAGCCATCTCCGAGAAAAGTGAGTGCATTTTTTGTTACATACATACACACAAACACACACACACACACAGACACTTGCTCCGTTCATCGAGCTGAGTCAAATGGTATATGACCTTCGGCCCTTCGTTTAGATTCGTTCCAGCTGCACGTAAAATGCTTCCTTCGCGTCATCGGGACTCGTCTCATGTTGGCAGTGCACGTTGATGATGCTGTAATTGAAGAAACGGCCCTTGATATTCAATACGCACATCCTATCACTGATTGGCTGCCACCTAACCACGCGCTGGCGCATCTTGCCCAACACTACAAATCCCGTTCCTAGAACGCTGGTTGTGCCACAGCTTTGGTAGAATGTAGCCGCTCGATGCCCACTTTTCTACACCTTCTATCCCGTCCAACAAAGTTCCTGCAGTGCTACGATATCGAAGCCACGGATTTAAAGCTCATCATGCATCATTCGGTCGTATCCAAGCCAAGCGATTTGCAGTTCCATGTGCCAAGCTTCCAATCGTAGTCCTTTGTTTGTCGCCTAGGTCTTTGCAGATTATTCCGAGTTGTATTTATATCCTGATTGTCCGTAACTTCCTTTTTACGGGCGGCTTGTTAGGCCTGCACCAACCTCCTGTCTTGCCGGAGGGCCATCGGGTCAGCACTGTTTAGAGTCCCACACTGACACAAGGACGGTAGGCAACCGCTCCTAACATGGAGAACAGACGCTCGGGTAGTGCGATGCCAAAATCGTATAAAATCTTCTGAATTTGAATAAAAACTAATAGAATTTGTACGTCCTGTTAGTTGACTACGATTAAACCGGTTCCCGGGTTCCGGTCCCGGAAGTGCCTACAATAGTGAGACTCACTTTGTTTTCTCATGGATGGCCTAACCGATTTGAGAGCTGTTCCATTCTGCAAGTTATACTAGTTGAAGCACAGCCAATCTTTTCGGTTCCTTTTAAGTATCGAATGATTTTGAATGATTCCTAGATTGATTGAAACAGATTTTTAGGCATTAAACTTGCTTCGATTATATTCAAGAGTACTTTGCCATTTTGAATCACATCACGTCCAAATGTATCAAAATAGGAAAATTGTCTTTCCAATGCTTCAACATGAATCAGTACGAATTCAGCTTATTCTCATTCTCGAAGCAAGCTATTGTCTGTGCAATTTTTGTTTGTATGTAAGTTTTGACATATTCACCTCTGGGATTAGAAAACATTCTTGACTCAACTGCCCTCAACCCTCAGTAACTTAAGAATTTTATCCTCAGTAGCACCTGGAACTCAATTATTTGAACCTTACATTGTTACTTGAGCCAATTAGTTCTGATATATTCTCTCAATCCAAAATTAATGTACCCTCACGAAGTCTAGGGTCATGAACCTACTCGAGATACAATTTTCAACGAATCGATTATGACCCAATAGCGTGTATGAATATTTTGATTCCTCTATCTCCAGTAACACGTTTCAAAATAGTCTTAGAATATTGACTAAGCTTAAAGGAAATTTAATGTGAGAATGTAATGTTTGAAGTATTGTTTTCATTTTTGTACTATGTGAGCTTGCAGCGAAATTTTTTTAATCAAAGTTTTAAAATATGTGGAGGTTTATGTGAGATTGAAGCACCAAAGAAAACAAAGCTAAAACAAAGCATTGTCGTGCGCAACTAAGTTCTGAATCAACAAATTATTACATTCTACCCAGAAGTTACCATCTATCAACTGCTTCGATCGCAATCGGATGACTTTTTCAAACTATTAACAACCGTTTCAGCGGAACTATACAATCCCTGGAGTAAACGCAAATATGGTTGCTCAGCTTTCCGACTTACTATTACTTATATCAATTCAATCACGTTGCCAAGGGAAATCGATTCATACTTCGCATAGCATCGACACTTCATTGCCCGGAATTAGATTTCACAGGAACTTCCACGCAAGAAACTTTCCTGCTCTCTATCCCATCACGTCAGCTTGCTGCTGAGAATAGCGTCATAAGTCCTTCGACATCCGACGCTGGTCGCGTCTCTCGGTAGACAAACTTCTACCCCGGCAAAGTATGACACAATCGTGAAAGCTCCGAATAAATCCTATTGCCATCGGTGCGCAAAAAATATTGTATCGCAAAAAAACTTTCCACTTTTCCGATAGTTCCTAAACGCCTGCCATCGTGCCAAATGTGCGGTGGGAATATTAGCCGGGCTATCTGAGGGGTTTACGTCGCATCTGACTGCGTCGTGCTAGTTGGAATGAACGTCAACGTGAACGTGAACGAAGAAGTGCTAATGCATTTTTTGAATTAAACACGCATGTAACTTCAATCTTATTTAAGGATTAAACTTGATCAATTTTGCTCACTTCAGTATTACTGACAGGAGACACTGGAAAATTCATTGAGTTTATCAGACACAGCTTCACGCCCTCATATGTTTGATTGTCTGTGGGAACAAACAAAGCTATTTTCATTGACTCAAAATAGACGAATATGACGAAAAATGATTTTCACTCTCAGCTCCGCTTGCAGTCAAGACAATTAACCGACGCTTCTAGAATAAAAAATAATGAGAGCTTTATTTTTACCTGTTGGTGCTGGTATCTATAACAATTTTGGATTCGTCTATCTTCGTTTATTTTGGAAGCCATCATTTACGAATGAGACAGTAAAAATCGAACTTTAGGCTGTTGGATTGAATTCTTGCAATGAGAATTGCCATTGCATCATTTGAACAATGCCCGTAGAAATCGTTGCTTCCGCCAGCTTTGGATTTTGCGATGTATTGTTGAAAAGGATCTTTAACTGCTATAATTTATTATCTTTATGTTTCGTCTTTGACTCATCAGTGCAGAGCAGTTCAAATTGAACTGCTTAGTGCTAAAATCGGCAGTTCAATTTGAATCGCTAAGCAGACGTAAAGTTTCTGCTATTTACAGAACACTTTTTGTTTTGCAGCGGAGTGCGATGTCTTTTCTGACGTGCCGAACGAAAACGTGTTTTCGACCAATCCAACAGCCTTATCATCGTTTTCTGCTGTCCCATTCAAACATAAACACATTCAAAACAAACGACAAGAGGCAAGAGAAATCTTTCACATAAGCAAAAGAGAGTATCAATGCCATCGTCACTCGTTTCCCTACAATAAGACGAAACCAGAATATCATCTACAGAGAAGTTCAGGCGTATTTCGATTCTCATCATTCTTTCAATATAATGAAAATCGGTAAAGTTTGGCTATGAAGAATGTCAAATTATTAATCAAAATTATTACACTCTAGAACCTGTTTAGAACTCTTCAGAAAACATAACCACTATAGATACGATACCAACTAGTAAAAGTTAAAATGAATCGTCTAAAGACTGTCCCAGAAAGTATGGACGCACTTTGATTTCACTATAAATAATTCACAAGTGTTAGATATTCAGATTTTATTCGATACACTGATAATATTATAGAATATTATTCTCAACATTTGCTACTTAGCCATTGTAGACTAGCTGGTGCACCTTTTTGCGAACGTTCCTCATTAAATTCCGTACAGATTTCTTGGCGACAAGTTTTGACACTTTTTTCCAATCTTTTTCGAACTGTTGAATGGTTTCGGCTGCCGAGACATGTTTCCTAAGATGTGCTTTCGTTAATACCAAAAATTCCTCAATTAGTCGAAGTTGTGGGCAATTTTGTGGATTCATGTCTTTTGGAACGGAAGTGACATTTTTGTTAGTATACCATTCTACCGTTGATTTCGAGTAGTGGCAAGAAGCAAGATCTGGCAAGAAGACAACAGTATCCTTGTGGCTTCGAATCATGGGTAGAAGTCGTTTTTGTAAACATTCCTTGATGTACCATATTTCGTTGTTCATTGAAGCAGTGGTGATGAAGGGTTTCGAAATCTTACCGTACCTACAAATTGCTTGCCAGACCATAGCTTTCTTACCAAATTTTTCGACTTCAATCGATGTCTCGGACTGGTTTAACACTTTCCCTTCTCGCACCGTATAATATTGTGATCCCGGCAAGGATTTGTAATCGAGTTTGGCGTAGGTTTCGTCGTTCATGATTATGCAGTTCAAATTTCCAGCAAGAATCGTTTTGTACAGCTTTCAAACCCTCGGCCTGATCGATGCTTCTTGTTTCGGACTACGTTTTGGTTGTTTCTGCTTCTTATAGGCTCGAAGATTCAAACGTTCTTTAGTATGAAGAACATTTGACTTCGAAGTGCCCACTTTTTTGGCCACATCCCGAACTGAAACCCCCCTCTTTTGCTCGAACGCCTTCAGTATACGTTTATCCAACTGAGGGTTAGCAGGACCTTTTTTCGACCCGTTTTCGGTTTATCCTCAAAGGTGTTATCCTCACCGAACTTTCTGATTGTTTTTCGCACGGCTTTTTCACTTACTCCTTCCATTTTTGCTATCTTTCTCAGTGACAGTCCGCTTTCTGTGCACCATTTGTATACAATTTTTCGACGTTGTTCTTCTGAAGGTCCACGCATTTCGAAACAAACTAATGAAAACGTATAAACAACTGCACAAATGGTTAGAGAAGAGTGTAACAAACAGGACGCAGCAATAAAAATTGACAGATTCTGAACCATTGCGAAATGGCAGCGATTTTTGGTTGCGTCCATACTTTCTGGGACAGTCTTTATATGTCAGAATTCGTAAAATCGCCCAAAAAAAGTTAATACTCCCATAAGTTGGGAACATTTTTTTTTAAAGTAACAGTAAAATGAAATTCTTCGTCAAATTGAATTAAACTTTCACAGATCGTAGATAATACAATAAACTTAAGCTTATTGTATAAAAATTACAATTTTTTTGTTCATATTTTCTCTATACAATTTTTGAAAACAATTGATGACAAGTGTTTATGATTTGGTTCTATTTGGTCATTTTTCTTGATTTTTAAAAAGTCCAGAGCATTGAAAAACAATCAATTGTTTTCAAAAATTTTAAAGAAAAAATATGAAAAAAGTACCCTAGCACAGTCAAGCATAAGAGTAAGAAATTAGCCACTCTTTCTGTAAAATTTGCATCCAGACTAACAAGAATAGAAAAACGTTCAAAAAAGAACAAGGGTTGAAATTTTCCACTGAACTTTGTTTAAAAAAAATAATTTAATACTTAAATTAGGTCGCTAGACATTTATAGTAGAGGAGAATGGGGCATGTTTGATCACATATATTTGAATTAATTATCCCAAACCGACTTCCAGGACCGGAATTAAAGGGTGACGTGCACCAAAAGAAGGAAACAAAATAGTCACAAACGTTTCTCAGAGATGACTGAACCGATTATCAAAAACCCTTCTTAATCCACCTAGTGGTGTGATAATGCCTTTCTCTTCTTTCATAACAGTCTCATGAAAATATGTTTCTTACTTTTATTGAATAATTTTTGATACTAATTTTGACACCAATTGATTCAGATTGATTCGAGTAGTTCACAAAAGCATGCTTCAGTGTTTATGTCACACAGTCAGCATCATTTTTCCAAATTAGTGCTTGACATTTGCGTTGCCTATTTGTAATCAGTGAAGCTAATCTAAAAAAAAAAGCCTTCTTAGTCCACTTAGTGGAATTTTCATATATCTTGAAAAATCACCACTCCCATGAAATTTTCGAAATCGAAAAAAAATTTTTGATGCCAAAAGGCTTAGAATTGCATGAAACGTCGAGATTTAGTGTCATCTCGAAAAAAAATTTTTTGAAAAAGTCGACTTTTTGGGAAAAGTCCCAGAAAGTTGATTTTTTCAAAAAAATTTTTTTTTGAGATGGCACTAAATTTCGATGTTTCATGCAGTTTTAAGAGTTTCGGTATCAAAAAAAATTTTCGATTTTGGAAATTTCATGTACTCCCCCCTATGGTGCTTTTTCAAGATCGAAAATTGTCAAACCTTTACCACCGGGCAGCACCCCTTAAGCATGTCTGATTTAGGTCAAATTTTGCATGAAGGCTTTTTAAACTTTTGAGCACTAGAACATAACGAAAATAGAGGTGATCCCAAAATTTTGGCACCCTTATATATATAAGAGCGGTGAAAATCATCGTGTTTTGTCGGTTACGTCACTTATGCCATCATATATCTGGAACCAAAAGTCACAACCATTTGATCTTCGAACTTGATCAATGGCACGACAGTAGCTTCCAAACGAGCCTAAGTTTGTTAAAATCGGATCAGCCATCTCTGATAAAATTGAGCGCGTTCAAATACAACGCTTTTTGTCGGTTACGTCACTTATACAATCATATCTCCGGAACCAAAAGTCACAGCCATTTGATCTTCGAACTTGATCAATGGCCCGACAGTAGCTTTCAAACGAGCCCAAGTTTGTTCAAATCGGTTCAGCCAACTCTGAGAAAATTGAGCGCGTTCAAATACAACGCTTTTTGTCGGTTACGTCACTTAAACAATCATATCTCCGGAACCAAAAGTCTCAGCCATTTGATCTTCGAACTTGATCAATGGCCCGACAGTAGCTTTCAAACGAGCCCAAGTTTGTTAAAATCGGTTCAGCCATCTCTGAGAAAATTGAGCGCGTTCAAATATCTTCGAAAAGTGCACACACACATACACACACAGACATTTTCCGATCTCGTCGAACTGAGTCGAATGGTATATAACACTATGGGTCTCCGAGGCTCCGTTCGAAAGTCGGTTTTTCCAGCAATTCTAATACCTTTCTATAGAGAAAGGCAAAACATAGATTCAAATGAAAGGACTTGTATCCCCAAAAATTGTCCTGAATTTCATTTGAATCCGACTTCCGGTTCTGAAATAACAAGGAAATAAGAGCAAATTTATGAAAAAATGCGCCGATCTTAACCGATTTTCACAAACTAAGAAGCAAAAGTTTTTTAAGAAGTCCCCAAAAAATTGATCCAGATCCGAGTTCCGGTTCCGGTATTACAGAGCTTTTATTACAAAAAAATCAATTCCACTAGCGATGGCGAAACGAGGTGCACATTTATAAAAAAACTTACTGCGAAATTGATCTAGTTAGCAGATCTTGTTAGTTAATCAATATACAAAATTACTTTGGGACTACTAGTTTCCGGTTTCCGCTTCCGAAAGCACCTATAATAGTGAAGAAAAGCTCCAAAACCGGAACTCACTTCGATTTCTGAGCAACGGTTGAGCAATTGAAGCTCACATTTTCTTAAAATATACTGCGCAATTTCATCCAGATCCGACTTCCGGTTCCAAGATTATAGAGCGATGAGTGTTAAAACATTCAAATCGTCATTCAAAATGACGATGTAAAAGTAGTACGCGTCGGTAAGTGAGCTATGGAAGTTGCCACATTTACATCTATAGACTTCAAATGAAAAAATATGTAAATTTTTCAATCTTTTATTCAATTTGTACCTACTTTTTAGTATTATCACAAAATCATGATAACGATGCTTTTCTATAAAAGAACACTTATTGCCTTTCTCATATAGAAAGTTTAAACAATTATCCTAAAATTTACTAATGAAAATTGGCCCGGAGGGCTAAGTGTTCTGTACAAAAATGTACGAAACGTTGAGATCTGGTATTATCTGGAAGAAAGTTGCTGGGACTAGCAGCCCCACTGTCGATATTTGTCATATTTTTTTGGATAACACCAGATCTCGATGTATCATGAATTTTCAACACACCTGGCTACAAAATATTTTTCTTTTTCATTTTTTTATGGAAATTTCCAAAGTTTTGCGATTTTTTCACGAGAATTTTCAAAATCTAAAGCAGATTTTCGATGTTACATCGTTTTTAGGCGATTTTTAAGCGGTGCGTATCACCCACATAAAAAGGACTTGAATGTAAATATCTCCAGATACTTTTACACTAACCTTTTTGCGAATAAATGTTTTACCAACTTCTAAAAGCATTTGTAATTTGTTTATTGCTTATGGGGTTGTTAACAAATTGCCTGTATCTAAGAAACATGTAAAATAAAAAAAGTAACGGAAAAAACTCAAGCATCATAATCATACAATTCAATAAAACGATTTTATCCAACTATGCTTAGTCAATTGTAAAACGTAAAAGATTTTATTATATTACTAGCTGACCCATCGAACTGCGTCTCGCACAAAAATTGTTTGCTGGAATTAATGTTTCCGGCTAGCAGAATTGTCAAACGACTAATGGATTAACGTTTCTCTGAATTATTGCGATTCGGTAATTGAATTATTGCATTCGGCAATCGATAAAAAGCTCATTAACCAGAATTTTGTATTGACAACACAATGTTGAAAAGTTTCTCTTCTAGAGTTGTTCATTCGATAGAGTAGGATATATTTAAAATTTATATTTAGCCCAAGCAACTAAAAGTTCGAAAAAAAAAGACTTGGTTTAAGCACCTGAACAATCCGTTTTTAAGGAATTATTCATACTTGAATGTTTACCCGATGTAACAGAACAAACTTTGTAGTCTCAGAACTTGATCTGTACGTTCAAGTTGTCAAAAAGTTCCACGTGTACTTTAGAGCTCTAATAAAGTGGATATTTTTCAGGTACTGTGGAACTTTTGGTTGCTTGCAGAGACGACGCTTATATTTTAATTTAATATTAATCTTACCAATTTGAACATTCTTCACAGAATATGAAATACAAAAATCGCAGTCTTAATCCATTATGGTAATGATCTTAAACATTGATCTAATAGCCACTTATTATGTGCGATTAGTGTAATCTAAATCATTAGAAAGCATAATACAAGGAAAATCTCTTAGTTTGACCCTAGTGCTTCTACAGCACAATTTTTTCATTGATTCATTCAAGAATATTCTGATTAGTTAAACTCGCGCCCGCGATGTCCAATACTATTCATCTGACTCCAATGAACACAATTCATCAACCGGTAAACGATATCAGAATTTTTTCTCTTCCATTCACGAATGACGAATCACTACTCGTTGCGCGCCAAACGATTTTTTCAATGATCTAGTATTCCTTTCTTAGGCGGTCAAGAACTTATGCCACTCGTTGCCCGCCAAACATCAATCGTAGATCTAGCAATCATTGACGACATTTTCAACGGAAAATTCCATTGTCCATACAAAACAACTTTATGGATTTTTCCCACTTTCCCGGCGAATTTTCTTATTTTTTATGTGCGAACCCGGTGGGGATAGAAACTGATCAAACAAAAAAATAATCATGTAAATCCGTCCATCCGTTCTTACGCGATTACAAAGAATTATCTCTGCATTTATTTATATATATATATATATATATATATATATATATATATATATATATATATATATATATATATATATATATATATATATATATATATATATATATATGTATATATATATATATATATATATATATATATATATATATATATATATATATATATATATATATATATATATATATATATATATATATATATATATATATACACATATATATATATATATATATATATATATATATATATATATATATATATATATATATATATATATATATATATATATATATATATATATAGATAAAATAGAAACTGATCAAAGTATTTCATCATTATCTAACTTTCGTAAGAGTAATACTACAAGTAACTATTTCAACTAATTTCAGTACTGCAAACATGTTTGTACATTGGTCTTGTACTTAACCTTAACTTTTTGTTTTTGTCTCTTTTGCTACCTACGGGGTACATCAGCGTCATCAACTATTAGATGATATCAGCCGATGTGTGGCAGCAGTGACGAACACAATATGTTCAAGGACAAATCAAAGCTCTGATTGACTTTTAATGATTTGTTTTGAATCTTGTACCCCATAGGCAGCAAAAAAGACAAAAACAAAACGTCAAATCAACGTCTGACTGCAAAGCAGAAAGTGAAGATATACTTTTTTTTTTTTTTTAATAACTATTCATTGGAATATGAGTTAAAATTAAATTATTAAGATTTAAATTGGGTGTTCAGCCACAAGTGGTGACTTTTCAGCCCTGTTATATATATATATATATATGATTTGGTTATTACCATGAAGACATTATTTGCTTCCGCAATTCTGAGATTTTTGTGTAGGGAAAATTCTAAACCTACTTGTATTGTGTAATGGGAAAAAGGAACTTATATACTAACTTACTAACTAATACAGAGAACGAATCGATTCAATTGAAGATTGCATCGATTTTTGTCGGAATTTGCTTATAATATTATTTGACATTACATCTAATGGTTCTATATTTGTGAGTCTGTGTAACTCATTTGTGCTAAACCAGGGAGGACGCTTCAAAATCATTTTCAGAATTTTATTCTGAATCCTTTGAAGCATTTTCTTCCTGGTGGAACAACAACTTGACCAAATTGGTACCGCATAAAGCATGGCTGGTCTGAAAATTTGTTTATAAATTAACAGTTTGTTTTTTAGACAGAGCTTAGAATTTCTGTTTATAAGAGGATATAAACATTTAATATATTTATTACACTTTGCCTGGATTCCTTCAATGTGATCCTTGAAAGTGAGTTTTTTGTCATACGTTAAACCTAAGTATTTAGCTTGATCAGACCATGTCAATTCCAAGCCATTCAATTTAAGAATGTGATTATTGTTTGGTTTAAGAAAAGAAGCTCTTGGCTTGTGAGGAAAGATAATTAATTGCGTTTTTGCTGCATTTGGTTTAATTTTCCATTTTGACAGATAATCACTGAAAATATTTAAACTTCTTTGTAGGCGACTGCAGATCACTCTTAGATTTCTACCTGTGGCTAACAGACTTGTGTCGTCACAGAATAGCGATTTCTGACAACCAACGGGTAGATTTGGAAGATCAGAAGTGAAAATATTATACAAGATTGGAGCTACGCTCGAACCCTGCGGAACACCGGCTCGTACGGGTAGCAATTCAGATTTACAGTTCTGATAGCTAACCTGAAGAGTACGATCAGTTAAATAATTTTGAATCATTTTGATCAAATAAATAGGAAACTGGAAATCGGACATTTTTGCTATTAAACCTTTGTGCCAAACACTGTCGAATGCTTTTTCTATGTCTAGAAGAGCAACTCCAGTGGATAATCCAGAAGATTTATTTGATTTTAGCATGTTCGTTACTCTGACAAGTTGATGAGTAGTTGAATGTTCATGACGAAATCCAAACTGCTCTGGTAAAAAAATTGAATTCTCATTTATATGAGTCATCATTCTCAACAAGATAATTTTTTCAAAAAGTTTACTGATAGAAGAAAGTAAGCTAATTGGGCGATAACTTGATGTTTCTGCTGGGTTTTTATCAGGTTTTAGGATAGGAATTACTTTAGCGTTTTTCCATCTTTTTGGGAAGTAAGCTAATGAAAAACACTTGTTGAAAATTTTAACCAGGAGTCTCAAGGCAACATCGGGAAGATTTTTAATAAGAATATTTAAAATTCCATCATTACCAGGAGCCTTCATGTTTTTGAGTTTCCTAATAATTGATTTAATTTCATCAAAATTCGTCTCAATAATGTCATCGTGTGATAACACTTGGGTTGAAATATGATCATATTTCAGTGAGACTTCATTTTCAATAGGACTCACAACGTTTAAATTAAAATTGTGAACACTCTCGAACTGCTGAGCAAGTTTTTGAGCTTTTTCACCATTTGTAAGAAGTATTTGATTTCCTTCCTTGAGAGCAGGAATTGGTTTCTGAGGTTTCTTAAGAACCTTAGAAAGTTTCCAGAAAGGTTTAGAATATGGTTTAATTTGTTCAACTTCTTTAGCGAAATTTTCATTTCGCAAAAGAGAAAATCTATGTTTAATTCCTTTTTGTAAATCCTTAACTATGTTTTTCATAGCAGGATCACGAGAACGTTGATATTGTCGTCGACGAACATTCTTCAACCGAATGAGCAGTTGAAGATTGTCATCGATGATAGGAGAATTTAATTTAGTTTGAGCTTTGGGAACTGAAAGATTTCTAGCTTCGATAATATAATGATTCAAATTGTCAATTGCTGTGTCGATGTCCGCAGAATTTTCTAAAATAGTTTCATGATCCACATGATTTTCAATGTGAGATCTGTAATCCAACCAATTAGCTCTATGATAGTTGAAAATAGAACTAATTGGATTAATTATAGCTTCGTTGGAAAGTCTGAATGTTACTGAAAGATGATCTGAGTCAAAGTCAGCATGAGTAATCGGTTCACTACAAATGTGACTTTGATCTGTTAGAACCAGATCAATTGTAGACGGGTTTTTCACGGAAGAGAAACAAGTAGGATTACTGGGATGAAGAACTGTGAAGTAACCAGCTGAGAGTTGATTATGAAGTATTTTACCATTACTGTTATTTTGCCTACAATTCCACTGGACATGCTTAGCATTTAAGTCCCCTATTACGAAAAATTTCGATCGATATCTTGTAAGTTTTTGCAAATCGTCTTTAAAGAAATTTAATTGTTCGCCGGTGCATTGGAATGGCAAATATGCTCCAGCGATGAAATAAATTCCATGAATGGTTTCAACTTCGATTCCCAAGCTTTCAATAACTTTAGTATTGAAAGAAGGTAAAATTCGATGTTTAATTTGCCGTTGGACAAAAATGGCAACTCCACCACCCATTCCAGTAAACCTGTCAAATCGATGAACCACATAATGTGGATTACTTTTCAATTTTACATTTGGTTTAAGAAAAGTTTCTGTCACAATGGCAATATGAATTTTGTGAACTTTGAGAAAATTATAAAATTCATCTTCACTCGATTTCAAAGATCGAGCATTCCAATATAAAATATTCAAATAATTATTTAACATCACTGTTAAATTTTAAATTCATTATAATATTATTTGCAAATTTCCATCCGATTTGAAATGCTTCAAAAAGTGATGAAGTTGAATTCATTT
Source organism: Malaya genurostris (assembly GCF_030247185.1). Taxonomy (NCBI): domain Eukaryota; kingdom Metazoa; phylum Arthropoda; class Insecta; order Diptera; family Culicidae; genus Malaya; species Malaya genurostris. The sequence continues at coordinate 262,568,261 of NC_080571.1, forward strand.
GGATGATCATTTGAAAAAGTTGATCTTGTAGGTAGATCATTTTATTTTCAGTTATATCGCCTAAATCGACTTCATTTAAAGAAGCGAATGGCATTGAAGGAATATTTGTAGGTAGACTGCCATTAGAAGAAGATGATTTGGCCGGTCTACCTATTAATAAATTGTTTTCGTTAGAAGAAGAACTGTAAGGCGGTCCTGTGTTTTGATTATTTACATTAGAAGAAATAGGTGATAGATTTCTACCTAATATACCAGCATAACTGACATTAGAAGAATATGATGACGAGGTCGATCTACCTGTCAATAAATTGTTTTCGTTAGAAGACGAATTGGCAGGCGTACCTGTTTTTTGTTTCGAAGAAATCAGTGCCGAATTAGGCGTGGCATTTGTAACGGTTTTCTGATTTTCAGGTATGTTCTGTAAATTTAAGGTCGTTGATTTGACTTGTTGTCGAAGCGAACGAGCGTTTAAAATTTTTTCCCTGACAGGACATTTCAAATAATTGGATTTATGATTTCCATTGCAATTTGAACATGAAAATTTATCAGTGGTTTCATTCGTTGGACAATCGTCTTTCGAATGCGATTTACCACAATTCAAACACCGTATATCCATATGACAATTTTTGGTTCCATGACCGAAGCCTTGGCAACGACGACATTGCGTTAAGTTTGCAATACGAATATGCCGTTTATAATGTTCCCAATGAATTTTAATGTGGGAAATGAAACGTACTTTTTCTAAAGTTTTCAAATTGTTTACATCACTTCGATTAAAGTGTATTAGGTAAAGTTCATGGGAAATTCCAGAGCGTGGTTTAGAAGTACCATTCGCTCTTTTTTTCATAAGTATTACTTGGGAAGGGGCAAAACCAAGCAATTCTTTTAGTTCATTTTTAATTTCATCAATACTTTGATCATTTGATAATCCTTTCAAGACAGCCTTGAAGGGTCTGTCTGTTTTTATATCATATGAATAAAATTTATGAAGTTTCTCGGACAAATATCGAATAAGACGTTCGTAATCTTCCAATCCATCCACCAAGACTCGACATTCTCCTCTTCGTCCGATTTGAAATGAGACTTTTACTTCCGGGAGAAAAGTAGAAAGCTCAGTACGGAATGCTTTGAAGTCGGAAATCATCACCGTCACTGGTGGCATAGATTGATGTTTCTTCCCAGAACGACAAGCGTCCATTTTGGGAATTTTTGAAGAATTTTCTTCTATGTCGCTACAATCGGATTCAGGAAGAATCTCGTAAATATTTTTAGACGGCATAGAATCAACGGAAGGGAAATCCGTCCGTTGTCTTTTATTTTCACATTCAGATTCTATAAGATCGTGAATGTTATTAGAAAAATGTTGAATAACGGATTGTGATTTATGCCGTATTGAATTATTTTTAGCCTTAGGCTTGTTGCCTTTCCGGTTGAACGCAGGCATTTTTGAAATTAATGAAATTTTAAATTAAATTAACTAGGCTAAATTAGTCTTCGATTAGACTCCTAGCTAGCCTTAAAAAAGGCTGATTAATTTCTTAGTCACTCTAATATCACTCTTTGTATCACTTAGTCACTCTAATATCACTCTTTGTATCACTTAGTTAGTGATTCAGGTAGCCTTGAAAAAGACTGAAGCCTTGAATCAATGAAACTCTAGGTAGCCAGAAAAAAAATTCCAGGAGCCAAGAGCTATACGCGTGCGGTGCGAACGACTGTTCAACACCGACTGAAGTGAAGATATACTTGTGATGCGGTGTCTGTGATGTTTTCTGTTGCATGGGTTTCCATAGAGATAGCACTATAATTGAATGTTGTGGCAGTCATGCTTGGTTTTGCTAGTCAATTAGGCTGTCTATTCATATCTGATGGAGGTCAGTTTAATTGATAAAACAATTTCCCCGGCTAGGAGCTGGCTACGGGCTCGAGTCCCGTCTCTACGGTAACAATTTTCGCGATGCTCATTATAAAGTCATTTCGCTAGTCATTTTTTTCAACCTGTTTTCCTCGTTTGATACTGATCAAATTTATCACTGCAAACATGTTTGTACGTTGATCGAACTTAACGTTATGTAAATATGTATCAATTACAGGGTCCGGCACTCGAAGTGTAACCAACTTCAGACCTTCGAGCCTGGCGTCAAGGTAAATGCGACATATTATCGGGAAAGTATTCTGGAGGTTGCTTTGAAGCCGTGTGCAGACAAACATTTCGGTGGCAGACCATGGACGTTTCAGCAGGACTCGGCACCGTCTCACAAAGCTCGAGTGAACCAAGAATGGCTGAAAAACAACGTTCCGAACTTCATCACGTCCACACAATGGCTCTCGAATTCACCAGATGCGAATCCAATGGATTATTCTCTTTGGGCCATTTTGGAGAGCAAAGTCCGAACTAAAAGATACATCAGTCTCGAGGCGCTGAAAAAAGTTATTGTCCACGAGTGGGCCACATTCGGGCAGCTTGCGATTCGTTTTTTGACCGTCTCAAGGCCATAGTCAAGGCAAAAGGTGGTCATATCGAGCAAAAGTAAATTGATTTTGAATTTTGTATTATTTTTACACATTTTGTACTTTGAATTAAGTAAAAGTAATTTTCTAAACTGAATTTATGGCTGTAAAGAATCTATTAATCAGTTTCTCTGAAAAAACTACCCAGCCCCACTCTCCCCTAAATATTTCAACAATTTCCAAAATTGCACCTGATTTGTTGAGACATTTGTCCCGGGTTGGCGGTTCAATGCATAGGGCGCTGGTCTTACAAACCAGTTGTCGTATGTTCGAGCCCCGACCTGGAAGGATTCGTAGTGTCAGTAGAATCGTTGCACCAGCCATGCACTGGTTCAGTGCACTCTGAACCGGCTGCGAAATCTGTTGAAACAAAAGGTCAAATTCCACTACAGGAATGTAATAACAAGACTTTTTGTTGAGACATTTAAACATAAAAACTTTGTGAGGTGAAAATCATATCCTTCCTTGTAGATATTTTTAAATCTAAAATTGAGAAATTTAGCACCGTCAGTTCTGAGAAATTGAGTTGAGTTCTCTTTTGACTTTTTCTACTACTATTTCCCGTACTTCTGGAACCGGGAAATGAAAACTAGCTCAGTTTATACCAACATCAACTGAAAGACTAAACAAATTGGAATAATTTTTTAGCTTAGTCTCAACGAGATTTTACGATATTTGCATCGTTACTTTCAACGTGGATTGTATCACCTTATAATACCAAAACGGTAAGTCGGATCCTGATTAAATTTAGCATACAACTATGGTACAGTAGGAAATTTCATCCGAATCTGGGGTGTTCGAAGTGAAGTTTAATTTCAATGATTTTGATTTCTGATATTTCCGGAAACCAAGAATCGGTATAATCGAAAGTTATTTGGTCATATGCTCACTAAATTAGAGAAAATAACATCAAATTTTAAAGAAACTGCTTCTGCGGGCCACGTTTAAAATGAATACCCTGTTATAACATATAACTTATAGTATTAAACTTCTTAGCCTTAGCCAGCTGAGCTTGGGCCTGATGCTGCCAAAAAGTATAATTACTATTGTGGTTGCTTGCGCCAAATTTCTTCCGTTGAAGTCATCGATATTTTCGTACACTTCAAATCGCATCACTTCGTAACAATATTCCCAGCAATGACAACTTGGATCCGAATGAATGTTTTCAAAAATTTACGGCTTCAAAACGCGTTGCATATTCGAAATTGTCAAATAATAATTTCAATTTCTCTAGGAATGCCAAGATACATTTATGCATACTGACTGAAAATGTTGATACAATACAAAAAGTTGTTTGATTTAACTAATCAATATCAAGCGGCAAAGTGGTGTGGAAAATGAAACTCTACTAATGGCTACATATGAAAAGATGAATGATAGCACTGAGATGATGAACGAAACTGATCACAGTATATCATATTTTGATATTACCAAGCAATATGTGCTTTGTTTTGCTATGCTGCGTTCATCCGTATGACTTATAAAGCTTATAAATATCTTTAAAATGTGTATTTGTTGACAATACTGATCTTGTTATCACACCAAACAGTTATTGCCATTCTTCATACTACCCTAACCCGGACCGGATTTTGTTGGAAATAATTTGCCAGTGTAGTTACCTGGTCTATCCAGAATTTTCCGGGATAGTCATTCCGGTTGGACAATTTACTGCATGGCACAAACTGCTTAGATGTTCGTTCACAACTCCCACAGGCCTCGAAAGACAATATGCGTCTCCTAGATAGCAAGGACGAATCCTGCAAAATGAAATTCTTTACCGTCCCAAGTAGGTATTAGCTTATGGAACTATTTCTCTATTGAAATTTTATACCACGCATAGCAGCAATGAAGCCAGCCTCCTGCTGGAGAAATATCCATAAACTCGACCGCATATATTGAAGCACCGGCAGTCCGCACTTTCCAGGACACAATATTGCTATTCAGGTCGTTCTGTCTATCCGTCGTAGTCAGACTGACACGCTCACCCAAGAAGGACGCCCAGGAGGATCATCTACCTACACACTCTTGAAGCACACTTTGCATATGATATTATTATCATTATTATTGAAGGCTAATAGCTAATGGCACATTATTCGAACCCTTCCAGCATGAACTAGAGGCTGGTACGACTATTTCACAGAGAAACGTTGGATAATGATACAAATTTTCATGTTTATATCTGGTACACTGCGGCGAACCAATTAAAAAAATAAAATTATGTACCATTTTTTCGAGTATCAAAAACTATCCGGCCTCGACGGTATACCATTTTAGAACCACTACCAATTCGAAACAATAGTTAAATAGCAAAAATGATAAAATTACTCAGTACAATCAAGAACAAAATGACCATCAAACTTCCCATACTTCAATTGAGGAAGTATTTTGGCATGCTTTGTTGAAATTGTCGAAAATTGCTAATTTTACAAAAACAGTGAAAAAGGACGCAATTGGAAATCGATTAAAATACTTTAAACTGTGTTTTTATTAATGAGAAACATAGCTGCACTGTATTAAAAAAGAACATTTATTTACGAAAAACATAACTTTAAGTTTGTGATGAAAACTAGTCATTGAAACACTAGCATATGACTCTCCAGATCAAAAGTAATAAAAATGCTCTTAGTGACCTTTGCCTTGAAGTATTTCGAAAAATTTAAACATGATGTCCAAGGCACTCTGATGTAGAATTGCGCGGCTTCAACAAGTCAAACATGACTGAGTGGAAACATATATTTTGGTTAGCCAAATAATTAGAAACTCACAGAGAGATGATTTTTTGAAAAAAGATACGCTCAGAGACAGGACTCGAACCTGCGTTCTTATGCATTCCGTGCATACGCGCTACCATTTCGCCACCCTAAGCCTTGTGATACACACAGCTCTAACACACGACTGGTTATGGTAAAGCGTATATCGAACATGGCCGAAATCACAGCCGTCTCACGACCGGTATTCCATATCCCAACATCTTCTCTGTTCATTAGACAACAAACGCTAGTCCTCTCGCGCTATACCTGTTCTTCCGCTCAAGCACTGGGTACGAGAGTATATTTATAATCACTTGCTGCCAGTTTGTCATTCATTTTGCTTCTCCAATATATGTTTCCATTCAGTCATTGCAAAAACTGAACTTAGTTATGACGAGTTCACGTAAAACCAAGAAAAATTAATAAATCGTTAAGTCAGACATGTTTGTACGCAAACAAAAGCAACTATTCTAAATTAAATACAAAAAACTTCTTTCGAGGCCCGGAGGGCCGAGTATCATATACCATTCGACTCAGTTCGTCGAGATCACAAAATGTCTGTGTGTGTATATATGTGTGTATATCCAGAGATGGCTGATCCGATTTCCACAAACTTAGATTCAAATGATGGGTCTTATAATTTTCGCATATAATTTTCCTTAATTTTATTTGGATCTGACTTCCGGTTCCGAATTCACAAGGAAATGTGTGCAAATTTATTAGCAAATGCGCACTCAATTTTCTCAACCGATTTTCTCAAACTAATTACAGTATTACACTGCGATTAGTGAAAATTTTAAATTTCATGAGTATTTTTTCACAAGCGATGGCGAAACGAAGTGCAAATTTGTATAAAACTTACTGCAAAATTCATCTAGTTGGCAGATCTTATGTTATTAGTAGATGAATATATAAAACTACTTTGGGACTTCTAGTCAACGGTTTTTGCTTCCGAAATCACCAAAATAGTGAAGAAGAGCTCTAAAAGCGGAACTCACTGGCAAAACTGGTACGCGTCGGTACGTGCAGCTTTGCTCCGTTCGCAGCATGCTCTAATGGGTGGATGGTAGCATAAACGATATGATGGGCGCGAGCCACTGGTCCCATGCGCGAGAGATGATTTCTTAATTCGGAGAGAAGCAGCCTAATTCGGAGTGTAGAAATTGTGCAGAATCACCGAGGCATGTGTAATGAAAGTGGAAGGAGATGCTACCAAAAAATGTTATTTTCCTCGTAAGGATTCTGATCAGCTCAAACCATTTAGAAGCGGTTAGACATTTGTTGTTCCATTATTTGGTTCGTTTATAAACATCACAAACAACTTAAAATCTAAGTTGTATACGTATCTGAAATCGAACCCATTCCGAAATCCTCCTTAAAACCTCAAAGGTTATTCAATTACTTTTTTATGCCCCTTTTTTATTTATTCCACTTCAAAGATCCGTATTGTTTGAAGGCGTTATATTGCTCTTTGGTTCGTCCAATACTGGAAAATGCTAGCGTAATTTGGAGTCCTTATCAACTTACATGGAACTTACGGATTGAGCGCGTTCAGAAACGATTTGTTCGTCTTGCTCTAAGAAACCTTCCCTGGCAGAACCCGCTTGAGCTTCCACCATACCACGATCGCTGTCGACTGATCGGACTCGACTCATTGGAACGATGCAGGAAAATTCAGCAAACTTCTTTCGTGGCAAAACTGATCGACGGGGATATCGACTCACCGAAGATTTTGTCTCAACTTGATTTTCGTGCTTCACAACGATCACTGCGCTCTACCAGTTTATTTCAGCCGAGATTTCATCGAACGACGTTCGGGTATTACGAACCGATAACATCATGCTTGAGGACATTTGGCGCCGTTGAACATCTTTTGAACATGAACCATCACACAAATTCGCGCAGAAAGTACAGCGATCTACAATTTTATGACTTGACTTATACATATTCATTAAGACCAGATGAATTGTCAGATGAATAAATTTAATAATAAATAAATAAATAAATAAATAAACAAATATATTACGGGGGATTTCTGCCGACGACAATTGATGCGTTGAATCGGATCTTTGCAAAACAGAACGGCCACAATACATCGATAGACACGACAGAGTAATTTTACAGCATGACAATGCTCACTCGCATGTTGCACAGTCGGTAGGAATATGTTTTAGAACGCTCATATGGGAAGTCCTGGCCCACTAGCTGTATAGCTCAGACATTGCTCCTTCCGATTACCGGTCGATGAAGCATGGCCTGACATGGCCTGGTCAACTCATAACGCAGTGAAACAGTTACGCAGGCCGCGACTCCGCTTTAGACGACCCATGTGAAAAGTCCAATTTTGGCACACTCTCTTCAACATGTCCGCCGGTATTTCACAAATAAATGATTCAATATTGGCTCCCAGTACGTCAATCATTGCTGGTTTATCCCTGTAGAAATGAGTCTTAACATACCCACGCAAGAAATAGTCCAAAAGCGTTAAATCACACGATCTGGATCGCCAATTGCTGGACACAGAACGCGAGATAAACTGTTCACCGAAGGCGGCTCTCAATTTGGTCATTGTTTCGCGTGCCGTGTGGGATATGACACCGTCTTGTTGAAACCACATGTTAGGCATGTCCAATATTTCCATTTTGGGCAAAATAATTGTTAATCACCACACGGTACCACTTATCTTTCTCAGTAACGTTCCGCCTATCGTAGCCTTCGAAGAAGTACGGCCCGATGATGCCACCGGCCCATAATCCACACCAAACAGTGACTTTTCAGTACAATACTTCAGTGCAATTGCATCAGAGTCACCTTAGATTGATCCTTATTAGCAACCAACATCGAATACGCGAGCTCAAAACATAGACTCTGTTTGCCTTGATATTTCTGATATATATATATATATATATATATATATATATATATATATATATATATATATATATATATATATATATATATATATATATATATATATATATATATATATATATATATATATATATATATATATATATATATAAATTATGCCGTGTACTATCGCGGTTTGAATAAAAAAAACTTTATTTCACTTAATTTTCGGTTACATGGATTCGCTTACGTATCTCACTCAAGACTGCCTAAAAATTCCTATCGCTAAACCTTTTGTTAATTTGGATTTGACAATTCAGCAAAGTTCGATATCGTCGATCGGCCACGTTGTCTTCGATGTCGTGTGGTTGGCGGCTGGAACGGTTGCTATGCCGGGTTTACCCCGTGTCAGCATTTTCCTTGCTGCGTTGGTCGGCGGACTCTCGGCTGTCGCTATGTTGAACTATGGGTTCTTTACTGTTGACGTTGCTGTTCCGGATCCGGTATTTCGTAACACCTCCCCTCTAAGAGCGTCGATCGTCCTCGGTCGACTGTTTGGAAGCTGTATTGTTGGAAGCTTTTTGAAATGTATCGTCTTCGGTTCGGTTTTTTCGATTCTGATCTCCGAAATTTCGGGATCCGCAGATTTTCTTGTGGTGTGTTTATCTTCAGTGAGTTTCCTGTTCTTCGTGGTAGCGATTACCAGGATGAGAAGGCTAATGATTACTATGGTGACGATTGTACTTCCGACGATGGTGGTTTTTCTGTGTTGGTAAGATTTTAGGTTGATCTCTTCTAGGAGTTCCAGATTTTGTATACTGAGGTCTTCACTTTTCTCTTGTATGTTATTGGTTGTTTCTGGGTGTTTGTTGTAAGTTGGCAACAGGTATTCTTCTTTTGCTGAGAATTCGTCTTCTTTGTGGAAAGTATAGTTTAGTACGTTTATGGTGCAGTTCTCTGTCTCGATGACGGTCGGTTCCGTTATGACTGTGGAGTCGCCGCAGGAGCTAGAGACTTTTAGGTGAATGTTTGTATCGATGAATATGACGCCTCTTCTGATTTCTTTTATTTTAGTCGTTTGATCTGTTTTTCTTATAGGACATCTTGGTTTCTGGTGTGTTAGAATTCTATAGATGCATTCGTCTTCCAGCGGTGTTGAATTGTCGCAAATTTTACATTTTTGTAGTTGTGGCAATATGTGGTTCTGTCTTTTAGCTGCAAATTGGATTTTTGTGCTGATTCTTGTTTGATTTATGCTGGTAGCCTGTAGTTCTAGTAGCTCGTAGGGGTTGCTGTCCAGTATTGGTATCTTTATCAGAATAACGATGTTGTCCTTGATGATTGTTGAACTTGCTGAACTGAATTGAAAAATCTCGTCTATGAATTTAAGGTTCATGTCCTGCTGTACTAGTCTATGGAAGATGTATTCTTTCTCTTCTAACGATAGTATATTTTTATTCAATAGATCTTGTTTAGAAAATTCAACTTGTTCTTCTATGTCTTCTAGTGTATGGATGAGAGAATCTATGCTGAATATTAAGTTAATGTGTTCTGTAATAGTATCTTCTCTAAGTGTGTTGTTTATTAATGTTATTTGAGAACTAATTTTCCTAATGACATTTGTGACATTATTTATTCTGTTTTGGAAACTAGTATTGATATTGATTTGTTTCATTTGGTTATTTACAATTTTGTTTTCATGATCCTGTAACATTTCTATGCTTAGTTGTATGGTTTTTAAATCTTCTTCGTCGGGATTACCTGCTATGTATTTAACCATTGTTCCTAATGCGTTGATTAATCCGCGTTTCTGTCTGTAGGGCTTAAGGCTTTTAAGTTTCTCTCTAGCAATTTTAATTTTTCTTGAAAGTGTTTCGTGTAAGTGATCTCTAGTTTTGAGGGATAGGGTTATTTTCTCAATATGGTTGATGTTTAGTTCGATGTTGCCTAGATCGATTTTTTTAACGATTCGTTCGTATCCTAATCTAATTCTAACTGTGTCAAGTTTAAAGGCTATAAGTCCATTGTTATTTGTCACATCTTTGTAGATTGTAGACGATACGTAGTGAGTCAAGAAAATTCTGAAATTAGAGTAGTAGTGTGAGGTTACTTTTTCAGTCGGTTCTTGTGGATTTTTATATTGTTTGTGTCTCTGAAAGTGAGTAGATTGTCGGTCTTTGTTTTTACTAATTTGAATGGGTCTTTGTCCTTTGTCTGTCTCTGTGATATTCTAACGTATTTTGTTTCGTCAGGTTTAAGTTCGAGTGGTGTTTGCTTATTTTCGTGTTTCTTTTCATGTCTTTGTTTGTTTTGTTGTAGTTGCGTTTTGACTGCTGATTGAATATTGTCTGCTGCCTCTTGTAATTCTTCTACGTTCGTGGAGTTTGAAACGTTGAAGATGATTTCTCTAGGCTTCCTTTTTGTAGCTGAATGTATAGTGTTATTGTAAATGTCGGTTAAAAGATTCATTACTTCAATAATTGGTTTGTTTGGAAATTTATGCTTTAATGTTCGATATAACTCAATTATTGTAGAATGAAATCTCTCGATTATTCCGTTTGATTGAGAGTTACTGGCATGGTGGATGGAAATGCCAAGATCGTTCAGAAACCCTGTAAAGTCTATGGATATGCATGCTGGTTCCTGGTCGCTGACGATAGTTAGTGGTCTGCCAAATATTCTGATATGTTCACTAAGTGCTCTTTTTAAGTCAACTATTGTTCTAGTTTCTAAAGGAATTATGTTAGCGAATTTTGAGAAGGAGTCCACTATCGTCAACCACTTTAGTCCTTTCATGAAAAAAACATCTATGTGAACTCGTTCGAAGGGTTTCTCCCCGAAAATGCTTTTCTGTATTAATTGTGGCGGGTTTCTATCGTATTTGCTTTTCTTGCAAACGCCGCAACTATCTATTAGGGCTCTAACCTTTCGATCGAGTTGGGGAAAATAATACCTTTGTAGTATTTGGGCTTTGTTTTCTTTTATGCCCCGATGTGCGTATTCATGTGTAACTCTTACTAGTTTATCCTGCTCTGCTTCCAGCCTGACGTCCTCCAGTAAAATTTCTGAAATTAGAACTTTGTAGATGTGATTAGATTCGAAATGTTTCTTGTAAGTTTCCTGAACCAGTTGTCTCAATCCTATGGGTACGCGTAAGCAATTTATTCCTCTGGGGTTGAGATATCTTTTGAATAATTGTACTATATCTATTTCGGTGTAATTTGGTTTGAGGATTGTGATACGTCGACGATTCGGAAATATTTGCTCTGACACTTCGGAATCAATGTTTGAAATTTTCAGGATGAGTTGTGTCTTGAATGTGTTAATTGGTTTTTCTGTACACCAAATGTAGTAATCATCACTAGAGTCGGCGGAATGTATGGTTGTTCCCTCACTCTCTGTTTCTTCATTACTGGTCTCGTGTTGTGGGTTCGCGTTATTCTCGTTTGTCTTTATTCTTGAAAGTGCATCCGCGACAACATTGTTTTTGCCTGGTTTATAAATTAACTCGTAGTCGTATCCTTCAAGTTCTAGTTTACCTCTAAAAATGCGTTTGTTTGTGTTTGAAAGAGAGTAAGTTAGCGGTTGGTGATCTGTAATTAGTTTGAATTTCCTCCCCCAGAGATAGTGTTCGAAATGTTTAACGGCCCAATACATTGCCAGGAACTCTTTTTCAGTTGTTGAATAGTTTTCTTCTGACCTGTTTAGAGTTCTTGACGCATAAGCTACTGGACGATCTTTTCCGATAGGTCCTTGAGAAAGTACGGCTCCTATCGCAAAGTCACTAGCGTCAGTAGTTAAGTTAAATTCTTCAGAGAAGTCCGGATGAATCAACACTGGATCTCTCATTAAGATTTGCTTACATTTTTCGAAGCAGAGTTCTGTTTCTGGCCCAATGATAAAATCCTGGTCTTTACGTAGTAAGGTAGTAAGCGGTTTCACTAGTTTAGCAAAATCTTTAATAAATCTCCTATAATATCCCAAAATTCCGAGAAATTGTCTCACTTCTTTTTCTGTTTTCGGTAGTGGCCAATTTTTAATTGTCTCGATTTTGTCCTGATTCGGTCTTACGCCATCTTCCGAAACTGTATGTCCTAGAAATTGGACCTCTTTGCGGAAAAATTCGCATTTATCAAGCTGTATTTTTAGATTAGCATCTTTTAATTTTCTCAAAATTTTGTCCAGGTCGATTTTATGTTGTTCTAGAGAGGGTGAAAATACAATGATGTCGTCCATATATACCAGACAACATTTCCCAATTTCTTCTCTCAATATGCAGTCCATTACGCGTTGAAAAGTCGCAGGGGCGTTTTTCAACCCGAATGGCATACGCGTAAACTCGTATTTACCAGAGTTTACTGAAAATGCCGTTTTTTCAATGTCTTCGTCATCGAGCTGAATTTGGTGAAAGCCTGATGCGAGATCTATAGTAGAAAAATAATTTGTTCTTCCCAGCTTATCTAATATATCGGTAATCTCCGGTATAGGATATCTATCACTGATTGTTTTTTCGTTCAGTTTACGATAGTCTATTACCAGTCGAAATTTTTTTTGTCCTGAAGAGTCTGCTTTCTTGGGTACTACCCAAACTGGTGACGTATATGGAGAGATAGATTCTCTTACAATACCGTCTTTCAAAAGTTTATCTACTTGATGTCTCACTATTTCTTCAAAAGCTTTGGGGTATCTGTAGGATTTGGTATGGATCGGTATGTTGTCGGTGGTTCTAATTTTGTGTTTTATTTTGTGGGTAAAAGTGAGGTTGTCGTCGTTGCAGTACAAAACTTCCTTGTTTTTATCAATTGCTTCTTTCAGAGCAATCTTTTCTATTTCGTTTAGGTGTTCGTCCCTTATTTCGTACTTGGTCGTCGTATGTTTTAGGGGGATTTTCTCAATTTCGTAGTAGTCCTTCCCTAGTTCGAGCTCATTAGAATTTATTTCGACAGATCTTTCATCGGTGTTTTTCTTAATTGCCAAAATTGCCTTTCCGTTCATTTCTTCGTATAGTCCTGGTAGTATTGAAAAATGTTTGAGAACGATTTCCTGATCGATTATGAATGAACCATTTCGTCTCACGGGTATCTGGATGAATTGAAATTTGTGTTCAGTTAAGTTCAATTTTTGTTCTCCTGGGAACATTTTTTTCATTTTAATTAATTTCTTTCCTATTTTCAAGGTATTGGTGGATGTATTAAGTGTCGCTTTAATTTCGCGTAGAGACTCGTAACCAATAAGGCCATCAAAAAATTTATGGAAGTTGAAAACGTAAAATTTTAATTTTTTTCTGATTTGGAAAATATCTATTGAGGCTGATTTGTTAATCTTATATTCGCCCTTGATATTTGTTACTGTAGAAGGTGGTTCATCTTTACAGTCTTCAATGTTGACGTGAGCCGGAGAGATATAATTTTTGTTCGCTCCTGTGTCGACTAAAAACTTTAACTCTCCTTTAGAGGTCATGATTGAAATATATGGTATGAAGCTATTCTGGCTCATCATTTGTTTCGATTTCTTTCTTGGGCAAGCTGAAAATTTATCTCTTCTGAAATTAAATATTCGTCGTCTTCGGAATCGAGCGTAGTGTCTCTTGTGTTTTTGTTATGGTATTCTTGTTCTAGTTCGTCATCGGAGTCGAGTTCCGTGTCTATTTGTTTTTGTCCGTGGTTGTTAATATGCATTTTGGAAACATGAGTCCGCATAGATATGTCCTCGTCATTTTGTGAACGGTTTTTAAATTTACCTGATGGGGTCTTATCGTGCTGACGTGGGTTAGAATTCCCTGCATTTAGTTTTGTGTATTTATTTTGTCCGCTATTCTGTTGAGTGGAATAAGGTGTCGGATTATGTGCTTTTTTGTCGAGTCTAAATCTATATGCCGCATTAGAGTACTGTTGCGTAATTTCGAAAGCATGTTCTAATGTTTCAGGTCTGCAACTTCTCACGTGCATTGATATTTCCTCGTTCAACCCGTCAATGAACCGTGTTAGTGTTATGAGGTTTATGAAAGAATTGATTGCTTTTGTGGATGATTTGTAGTCGTCCATATTGGCGGCTGCTGATTTAATAGCAGTATCTATTGCTCGGATTTTATTATAATATTCAGACAAATTTTTCTTGCCCTGCTTGACATAAAAGAGTGACTGGATATAACTTGTTATATCGCGACGGTCACCGTACGCAGTAAGCAGCGCTTCTTTAATTTCCTCCCACGTTGTGGGGTTACCGGAAGCTATCAAGATTTCTCTTGCTTCTCCCGTGATTTTATTTTTTACACTACGGACTATTTGTCCATAACATATATCATTTTTGTATTGTTCAAAAAGTTGTAGCGTTTGTTCGGTGTCTTGCACCCAGGCTAAGACTTCCTTCTTATTACCGCTAAAATTTGGAATATTCCTGATCGGGTCAGGTGTAGTGTAGCTAAAGAATGGGTCATTCTCTTTGCTCTTTAAAGAACTTATCGTTTGGATTAGTTGAGCTTGGTTTTCGGTCAGTCGCTTGACTTGTTCGACCAGCTCTTGCGTGTCAATTGGTTCCACCATAATTCTATTTGCGTCGAACCTTGCACTAGTTTTTGGAATTTTTAATTTTTGAATATCACGGTCTCTAATTGCCAGTGATATGTTCTGCAGTTTATTTTGTGAATTTTAAACTTCTAGTCACACAGAGTTCAGCTACTAATGATATACCCTCACTATTTGCCTACTACCTCGTTTCTAGTTTTTCACTGTTTTTAGGCCACTCTTAGACACTCGTTTTCACTTCTTAATAATAATAATAATAAGGTGAAGGTTACTTACAAGATGATTCTTTTCATCAGGGAGTCTGCTCTTTGAGTGTGTAGCGATTATGGGATGGTTCCAGGTGGCGGGCTCGATCCTTTCCGATATCTCAAATTCCGGATGTCCTCTCCGAAATAGCTAACGCTGGAATGTCGGTGTCCTCCGTGTTCCCCGTTGGACGTCGAATCGTACCACTTTTTTCACGATAAAAGATGTTCTTGAATATTCACTTCACTAACACTTTTTGTTTCGTTTTTTACCACTTGGCTTACAGACTGCGCCAATTATGCCGTGTACTATCGCGGTTTGAATAAAAAAAACTTTATTTCACTTAATTTTCGGTTACATGGATTCGCTTACGTATCTCACTCAAGACTGACTAAAAATTCCTATCGCTAAACCTTTTGTTAATTTGGATTTGACAATTCAGCAAAGTTCGATATCGTCGATCGGCCACGTTGTCTTCGATGTCGTGTGGTTGGCGGCTGGAACGGTTGCTATGCCGGGTTTACCCCGTGTCAGCATTTTCCTTGCTGCGTTGGTCGGCGGACTCTCGGCTGTCGCTATGTTGAACTATGGGTTCTTTACTGTTGACGTTGCTGTTCCGGATCCGGTATTTCGTAACATATATATATATATATATATATATATATATATATATATATATATATATATATATATATATATATATATATATATATATATATATATATATATATATATATATATATATATATATATATATATATATATATATATATGTGTGCTTACTAGTGTTACAGATTTCGATGTATAACAATCCAATGTAAACCTACAGGGTCTTTTATGTCGGTATGGCAACATTGAATAATTTTTAGTGAAAACAATCGATCTCTATAAGTGATGTATTTTTATTCAGTTTGGTTCTTAACAATTTTTTGGGGTAATTTTTGAAAACAATATCAATTAAGTGGCTACCTTTTTTAGCAATTCAAAATGTCTTTTCGAGCATTTCGGTTGTTATTGCGTCGATTTTAGCACGAATGTTTACCTTGAGCTCGTTAATAGTTTGAGGCTGGCTGGCGTAAACCTTGCCTTCAGATAACCCCACAAAAAGAAGTCCGGGTGATTAAATCAATAGTATTGTCAGATGGTGCCTTTTTGCCATGGCATTTTTTTCGATATGCACGTTAAGTTAACACAATGGAACGACTGTTTTCGATGTAAAGTGTTATTATTTCAGGGCTAAGTTTCGGTTGGTAAATGACAAAGTTATTCAGAGTTCACATACTGACATAAGCACTAGAGCACTCCGTAGTATACTGGTGTTAGTAATTTGTGTATTACGTACTTTTCATTTAGTATGTGTGTCATAGATCCATTCCCAATACCACAAAATGCAGATTGTAATATGTAATGCTTAAATTTACAATGAGTAGTATTCATATCAATGGATACAATTGAAGATAATTTTTCAGTCATATAAGTAAAGGTCATGGATAGCAACAGTCGTAGGCATCCGGCTCCGACTTCTGGTTCCATAACTATAGAGCAAAATGTGTTTAATCATTCAGTGCGACGATGCGAAATAAAGAAAAAATATTATTATCTTGACATAACTGTTAACAAATTAAAATGTTACGTTAGTTCATACCAAAAGAAAGTTTCTTATTTTATCAAACCATACTGTGCAGTGTTTTAAATGTTTGGTCACATTTTTCCATTTGAAAAAATGGTTTTAAATCCTTCAGCGATCGTTTTTTTTTTCCTTAAAAAAAACAAGTTCACTGTCCAATTTAGAAAACCTTTCAGTCTCAAGTTTTACAGTTCGTCATGTTTTTGAATATTTGCTAATTGATTCGTCTCAAAACATGATAGTAAGCTTGACTTTTCACTTCTTTAATCAACGATTGAAGACTTCCAAAATTACCCTCTAAGCAATAAAAATCTAAGATATTTTTGAGGACGCTTCATAAAAATGATTTTCGGTGTCCACTGTATCTCAGCGCTGACTAATCAGAAGTGAACAAATGAACGCAGCATAGTTAGAGAAGAAGTTTTTCTAGACCCCAACGTTTCCGTTTGATTTTTAAATTTTTTTTTTTTTAATTTTTGGTGGTTGTTTTTTTAACGAAAAAATCCTCCATTTTGTAGCGGTTAAACCAAAGTAACAAACAACTAAAAAGAAAACGTTGGGGTTTGGTTTTTTATATGTAGAAAGTGTGTGCAAAATTCGAAAAAAAAATGGTGCAGTAGTTTTTGAATGACGATGGACACAGACTTTCAAAACCTGCTTTCGAGGAAAACGCGTTTTTGTCTATAAAATCAATGGAAACAATTAATTACTACAGTGAGCCCGTAGGGTCTAACATTTTCAAAAAATCATTTTTTTTCTTTTATGATTTATCATAACGAATCATTTCAAGAATGTTTTGTCAAGTTTTGAAGTGAATCGAAGTAGAAATCTTGAGCCTGTGCACCGAGCTCTTGCTTCTTCGTAGAATGAGATAGCCATAGATAAAGGTCCATAACTTCCAGAGTTTCGTTCCAATAGGCTTGAAAATTTCACTGAAAATTCTTCAAATGTTTTACTATAAGAAAATATAAAGAAAATAATAAATGATTTTTCAAAAGTGTTAGACCCTACCCCCCTTGAAGCAGTTCAAATTTAACCGTGATCTCCGCCTAACAGTTCAATTTGAACCGCTAAGCAAACGAAAAGTTAACACAATTTATGTGATCCTTCAAGGATATTACACTAGGTCCCATATCCTATTTGACGCCTGGGGCGAAAACGAGTGACGACCGACTAATGAACACAAATGCCAATCCAATTTTTATCACAGTTTTATTAGCAAAAATTTTGAATTGAACGGATGATCCCATATTCAATATTACTCAGCGTGACCGCTTTTTCTATGTGAAGGCTTTTAATAAAATTAATTTGGTTATGGAGTTAATTTTAAATTCCAACTTCAAAAGAACGCGCTTATCCAAATACAGGTTATTATTAATCATTTCCACATTTTGGTACAGCCACAGATTACATTATTACAGACTTATTGGAACTGACTACCATATTGTATTCGTCGTAAGGCCATTCTCCCGGCCAGTCTGATGTTCAATGTATTTAATTTTAAGCATAAATACAACGAACACTCCATCGATTACCACCCCGCATGGACTGTATCCAGACTACCGAAACACCAACTAGCTGACCAATAATCTATACGTATAATATTATACTTGCTGTGTGACACATAAAATATTCACTGGCTTTCACCGCCACGCAGCACCGGATAGAGGATTATAGGTTTCCGTAACCAAAGCAGACGAGCATAAACATAATTAAACCGCGGCTGGCTATTGTTTGTGGAGAAACAACGAAATACACTTCAGTAGGCTGTTTATGTTCCAAGCGCATTTGTAAACCTCCTGCATCTTGCTGCAGGGACAAAATCGTTAGTTCGAATTAGCTTTGTTCGAAGCTTTATTTCGCAGCAAGCACATATGAAGTTAGACATTTTGACGAAAGAAAATATTTTACCAATAGAAAGAAAATATTTTTCACACTAAACCTCAGACTTACCGTCATTCTCATATTTTATTCACTTCCTAAGGATTTCATTTGCATCCTTTACTCCGTAGCTCGAGGCAGCTCGGTTTGATTCCACTCGCTCGGTGCCAGTGTTTTGCCCTGACAGCCGAATAATGAAACAGTTTTGGAAAGTTTGGTTTGCACGCTTGCTGCTCGATAAAGAAACCGGGTGCAAAATAGTTACCCGAGAATTGCCCCGAAGGTGTATTTTTTCGTGCGGTGCAAATCAATGAAACACAGTGCACCGGTTTTGATTGCTCGTCTGCACGAAAATTGCACGAATCGAGCAGAACACTCCACGAGTGTTCTCAATGAAAAACGACATAAGACTGGAAATACGATACGTGAACGGATCTCTTGCTAGTAGGATGCCAGGGTACGAGGGTTCGAGTCCCGGCTATGTGGTAACTGCTTCACAAATTTTCATTTTGTAGTTGCAATGACACATTTTCACAATTGTTTTAACACATGATTCGTGCGTTGTGATGTGTTTTCAAGTGTTCAAACGTGTTACATAGGCTGGATAGGCTTAAGTCTTCCTTGTAAAATCCAGTCAATTGACGAGTTACGTTTTTACCTATTTTTATATATATAAAAAATAGGTATAGAATTCGCTCAAACTTTCGAAAATTTTTCCGAGGCCCGGAGGGCCGAATGACATATACCAATCGATTCAGCTCGACGAACTGAGCAAATGTCTGTGTGTGTGTGTGTGTGTGTGTATGTGTGTGTGTCCGTATGTGTGTTGTCAACTAAGAGGTCGAGATCTCAGAGATGACTGGACCGATTTTCATCAAACTAGTCGCAAATGAAAGGTCTCCCCTTCACCCAAAACGCTATTGAATGGTTTTGAGATCGGATGTTTACTTTTTGAGTTATACAAAGTTTTATGTCAAAATTTTCAGTTTTTTGACAATATCTGTCACAATTGACCTTGAAAACAGAATATGTTTTCAGACTTAGATTCCGCACGGTAATACCTATCCAACAAGCCATAGATTGTTAAAATCCGTCCATTTTTAACGGAGATATCGAAATTTTTCTGTAAGCGACTTTTCCCCCTATTCCAGCAGTAGGAGTTTTGAGCGCTGTATGACAAAGAAATGCTTGGGAGCAACGGAAAACACGATTTTTTATACTGTTACATACAATTGTTTCTAAGAACCAAAAGGATTGTGTACAGCATTCTTTTTCATGACATTTAGCCTCGGACCGATTTTGGCACGGCTCGTTTTTGGCAACATAATCGTTCGAATATGACATATATAAACCAGATGATGGCAGAATTTTTTTTAATTATTTTGTTTTAAACTACTTACAGCAATAAATGCTGGAACAACATAACATCCATATACCATTCGAATCAGTTCGTCGAGATCAGCAAATGCGTGTGTGACAAATAACTTCAATTAATTTTCTCGGAAAATTTCTTTTCTACAAATTCAGATTCGTACGAAAAGTCGTATGCTCCCAAACAAAGTTCCTGCATTATGTTTGGTTCCGACCTCTGGTTTCGGAACTACAGGATGATATGTGAAACGAAATCAAAATTGTGTAACTCATTTTTCTTGAAGATGGCTGAACCGATCTAAGATGCAAATGAAATCTAAGAATCATCTAAGATTCAAATGAAAAGTTCTATAAAACATCTTGCTTTTCAGTCAGATCCAACTTCAGGTTTCGGGGATTGTATAAAAATGTCTATTCCACATAATTTAATCAGGTTTATCGGGTTAGCAGATTTGGATAGTCGATAAAAAAATTAACTTTTTTCAGTTTTAGTGGTATTCAGTTGTCGATCAGAAGGCACCTAAAAATTTAATTCGTGCTATGATCTCTCAAAGATGTCTTAACTGATTTTCAAATGTTTTGAAACAAATGTAAAGTGTACAGCTACTCAGGTGAATTTATCTGACTTCGGCCATACCGCTTTTAGAATTCCGGTTCCAGTATAAAATCGTTTCTCAAAGCTCAATCGTTTTCTCAAAAAAAGCCTAATCAAATTTCAGAAACAAAAATTTTAATTAAAACAAACTTATATACAAAAATTAATTATTTTATCCAATTATGACTTCCGGTTCTCGAATTACA
Organism: Malaya genurostris; assembly: GCF_030247185.1. Lineage (NCBI taxonomy): Eukaryota > Metazoa > Arthropoda > Insecta > Diptera > Culicidae > Malaya > Malaya genurostris. The sequence continues at coordinate 262,588,822 of NC_080571.1, forward strand.
TGATGATGAATTTTTAAAATTCAAACCGATATAGAAGATGACAATCCCGAAAAGCTTCAAAGTTGAACTCAAAACTGTTGTAATTTATTCGTCATATGGCCATACGAATCGGTTTGGGTTATGCTGGTTCCTGAATACCGGCTCTGGAAGTACCTTAAATTACCGTAAACTCTAGAGTGGAACTTACATATCATGGCATGTTTAATCGATTATCACACTTCTAGATTCAAATTCGATCCGATTTGCAGTTTCGACATTACAGAGTAATGAGTGATTAAAATCTCAAATTGTCGCTTAAAACGAGGGTCATTAAAATAATGTCATGAAAACTTAAACACCGAAGAATATTCATGCAAAAAACACATGCGGATTGATAAAAATAGGTATCATCTCACTGCTAGGTGGATTAAACACGTTTTTTATAAAATGTTTGGATTGGCGATACCAATAAATAGCATATTTAAATGCTGGGATGGTCTTCGGGGCTTGGGAAAAAATATCTATTATTGCTTTACAACTAAACCAATCAACAGAAGCAGGTCATTTGTATCTGCAACTTCATGAAAAGCTGTTCCTAATGTAAATTTTTTGTAATAGTACACACAGTACATGTTAATTTATGTCTTTTTTAGATGCATATGAGAAGAGCGGTGTAATTCACTTAAATTTACAATTCAAATCATGTAAAGATAAGTCATTTCATTAACTTCACAGTTAGTTTAACTAAAACTTACATCGATACAGACACAAACATTATTTCAAAAATATGACATGATTGAATTTACGTCAAGCTTAAAATCCTTTTTTTTAGAGAGTATTCAATGAAAACCAGTTTGAACACTTTCGAAAATATTACATCAAAAATTGAACTCAAATCCGCAATCTAGTCCAATCTAGATAAAATATTGAATACTAATTGATGTTGTCAATAACCATTACCACACGATCCGGATTGGCGCTTAAATATATAGGGCAAAGCAAAGCCTTGGTATTTCATTCCTTCTGTGGAATTTAACCTTCTGTTTCAGATCTACTGCGGAATTTGACATTCTTCGTCTTTAAAACCAGCTGTCATATGTTCGAGCCTCAACCAGAAAGAATAGTAGGATAGAATCGCAGTATTCTATACGCTAGGAATCGGTAGTGATTGTTAAAACAGATGTTTGTATAGTTGTAGTGGGGTTCACGAATGGGACGTCTACCAGCATCAAACTTATTTAGTTTGTTGATCCTGTTAGTTGATGGTTAATCATACTCATTTTGACTGTTTTAATTTTAGGATGGGTGTTTTTAGTTCTGTAAATTTAAAGCATTTATTTGTCAGTTTTAGAGAATCACCTTCATTTTACTTTGTGACATATAAAACACTTTCTGGAAATTTTAGCTTTTTTCCAGTCTGAACCGCGAATCTGAACCTGGATTTTGGACAAAGACCTTAACCTTGATTTTGGGTCTGGTCCTGCATTCTGAGTTGTTAACCTTGAATCTGAACTTGGATTATGATTCTAAATTTCAAGCATGGAACTAGGAGCTGAATTCTGGACCTAGTTTCCAAACCTGCATTGTGAATCTGGATCTTGAACCTGGATTCAGAATCGGGGTGCTAGAGTTATATACTGCAACTGATCCAACAGCCTAATTGTAAATCAGAGTTCTAAATCTGATTTCCGATTCTGGACCTGGACCTGGACCTGGACCTGGACCTGGACCTGGACCTGGACCTGGACCTGGACCTGGACCTGGACCTGGACCTGGACCTGGACCTGGACCTGGACCTGGACCTGGACCTGGACCTGGACCTGGACCTGGACCTGGACCTGGACCTGGACCTGGACCTGGACCTGGACCTGGACCTGGACCTGGACCTGGACCTGGACCTGGACCTGGACCTGGACCTGGACCTGGACCTGGACCTGGACCTGGACCTGGACCTGGACCTGGACCTGGACCTGGACCTGGACCTGGACCTGGACCTGGACCTGGACCTGGACCTGGACCTGGACCTGGACCTGGACCTGGACCTGGACCTGGACCTGGACCTGGACCTGGACCTGGACCTGGACCTGGACCTGGACCTGGACCTGGACCTGGACCTGGACCTGGACCTGGACCTGGACCTGGACCTGGACCTGGACCTGGACCTGGACCTGGACCTGGACCTGGACCTGGACCTGGACCTGGACCTGGACCTGGACCTGGACCTGGACCTGGACCTGGACCTGGACCTGGACCTGGACCTGGACCTGGACCTGGACCTGGACCTGGACCTGGACCTGGACCTGGACCTGGACCTGGACCTGGACCTGGACCTGGACCTGGACCTGGACCTGGACCTGGACCTGGACCTGGACCTGGACCTGGACCTGGACCTGGACCTGGACCTGGACCTGGACCTGGACCTGGACCTGGACCTGGACCTGGACCTGGACCTGGACCTGTACCTGGACCTGGACCTGGACCTGGACCTGGACCTGGACCTGGACCTGGACCTGGACCTGGACCTGGACCTGGACCTGGACCTGGACCTGGACCTGGACCTGGACCTGGACCTGGACCTGGACCTGGACCTGGACCTGGACCTGGACCTGGACCTGGACCTGGACCTGGACCTGGACCTGGACCTGGACCTGGACCTGGACCTGGACCTGGACCTGGACCTGGACCTGGACCTGGACCTGGACCTGGACCTGGACCTGGACCTGGACCTGGACCTGGACCTGGACCTGGACCTGGACCTGGACCTGGACCTGGACCTGGACCTGGACCTGGACCTGGACCTGGACCTGGACCTGGACCTGGACCTGGACCTGGACCTGGACCTGGACCTGGACCTGGACCTGGACCTGGACCTGGACCTGGACCTGGACCTGGACCTGGACCTGGACCTGGACCTGGACCTGGACCTGGACCTGGACCTGGACCTGTATTCTAGATCTGCATTCTAGATCTTTATTATAGATCTGTTTTCTAGATTTGTATTCCAGATCTGTGTTCTAGATATGTATTCTTGATCTGTATTCTAGATCTGTATTAAAAATATGTATTAAAAATCTGCATTCTAGATCTGTTTTTTGGATCTGTTTTCTGGATCTGTATTCTAGATCAGCATTCTAGATATCTATTCTAGATTTGTATTCTAGATCTGTATTCCAGATCTGTGTTTTAGATCTGTATTCTTGATCTGTATTCTTGATCTGTATCCTAATTCTGTATTCAAAATCTGTATTCTAGATCTGTTTTCTAGATCTGATTTCTAGAACTGCATTCTAGGTCTATATTCAAGATCTGTATGCTAGACCCGTATTCTAGATCTGTATTCGACATCTGCATTCGAAATCTGTATTCGAAATCTATATTCTGAATCTGTATTCTAGAACTGTATTCTGCATTCTTGATCTTTATTGAAGATCTGTATTCTAGATCTTTATTAAAGATCTGTATTCTAGATCTGTATTCCAGATCTGTGTTCTAGATCTGTATTCTAGATAAGTATCCTAAATTTGTATTCAAAATCTGTATTCTAGATCTGTATCCCAGATCTGAATTCTAGATCTGTATTCTAGATTTTTATTCTAGATCTGTATTCTAGATCTGTATTCTAAATCTGTATTCAAAATCTGTATTCTAGATCTGTATTCCAGATCTGTGTTCTAGATCTGTATTCTAGATCTGTTTTCCAGATCTGTGTTCTAGATCTGTATTCTTGATCTATATTCTCGATCTGTATCCTAATTCTGTATTCAAAATCTGTGTTCTAGATCTGTTTTCTAGATCTGATTTCTAGAGCTGCATTCTAGGTCTATATTCAAGATCTGTATGCTAGACCCGTAATCTAGATCTGTATTCGAGATCTGCATTCGAAATCTCTATTCGAAATCTGTATTCTAGATCTGTATCCTAGAACTGTATTCTAGATCTGCATTCTAGATCTTTATTAAAGATCTGTATTTTAGATCTGTATTCCAGATCTGTGTTCTAGATCTGTATTCTAGATCAGTATTCTAAATCTGTATTCAAAATCTGTATTCTAGATCTGTTTTCTAGATCTGTATTCTAGATCAGTATTCTAAATCTGTATTCAAAATCTGTATTCTAGATCTGTTTTCTAGATCTGTATTCTAGAACTATATTCAAAATCTGTATTCTAGATCTGGTTTCTAGATCTGTATTCTAGATCTGCATTCTAGATATCTATTCTAGATTTGTATTCTAGATCTGTATTCTAGATCTGTATGCTAGAACTGTATTCTAGATCTACATTCTAGAGCTTTATTATAGATCTGTATTCTAGATCTTTACTCCAAATCTGTGTTCTAGATCTGTAATCTTGATCTGTATTTTAGAACTGTATGCTAGGTCTATATTCAAGATCTGTATGCTAGACCCGTATCCTAGATCTGTATTCGAGATCTGCATTCGAGATCTGTATTCGAAATCTGTATTCTAGATATGTATTCTACATCTGTATTCTAGATCTGTTTTCTAGATCTGTATTCTAGATCTGAATTCTAGATCTGTATTCTAGATTTGTATTCTAGATCTGTATTCTAGATCTGTATTCTAAATCTGTATTCAAAATCTGTATTCTAGATCTGTATTTCAGATCTGTGTTCTAGATCTGTATTCTAGATCTGTATTCCAGATCTGTGTTCTAGATCTGTATTCTTGATCTGTATTCTCGATCTGTATCCTAATTCTGTATTCCAAATCTGTATTCTAGATCTGTTTTCTAGATCTGATTTCTAGAACTGCATTCTTGGTCTATATTCAAGATCTGTATGCTATACCCGTATTCTAGATCTGTATTCGAGATCCGCATTCGAAATCTGTATTCGAAATATGTATTCTAGATCTGTATTCTAGATCTGTATTCTAGAACTGTATTCTAGATCTGCATTCTAGATCTTTATTAAAAATCTCTATTCTAGATCTGTATTCCAGATCTGTGTTCTAGATCTGTATTTTTGATCTATATTCTCGATCTGTATCCTAATTCGGAATTCAAAATCTGTGTTCTAGATCTGTTTTCTAGATCTGATTTCTAGAACTGCATTCTAGGTCTATATTCAAGATCTGTATGCTAGACCCGTAATCTAGATCTATATTCGAGATCTGCATTCGAAATCTCTATTCGAAATCTGTATTCTAGATCTGTATCCTAGAACTGTATTCTAGATCTGCATTCTAGATCTTTATTAAAGATCTGTATTTTAGATCTGTATTCCAGATCTGTGTTCTAGATCTGTATTCTAGATCAGTATTCTGAATCTGTATTCAAAATCTGTATTCTAGATCTGTTTTCTAGATCTGTATTCTAGAACTATATTCAAAATCTGTATTCTAGATCTGGATTTTCGAACTGTATTCTAGATCTGCATTCTAAATATCTATTCTAGATTTGTATTATAGATCTGTATTCTAGATCTGTATGCTAGAACTGTATTCTAGATCTGCATTCTAGATCTTTATTATAGATCTGTATTCTAGATCTTTACTCCAAATCTTTGTTCTAGATCTGTATTTTAGAACTGTATGCTAGGTCTATATTCAAGATCTGTATGCTAGACCCGTATCCTAGATCTGTATTCGAGATCTGCATTCGAGATCTGTATTCGAAATCTGTATTCTAGATATGTATTCTACATCTGTATTCTAGATCTGTTTTCTAGATCTGTATTCTAGATCTGAATTCTAGATCTGTATTCTAGATTTGTACTCTAGATCTGTATTCTAGATCTGTATTCTAAATCTGTATTCAAAATCTGTATTCTAGATCTGTTTTCTAGATCTGTATTCTAGAACTATATTCAAAATCTGTATTCTAGATCTGGATTTTCGAACTGTATTCTAGATCTGCATTCTAGATATCTATTCTAGATTTGTATTCTAGATCTGTATTCTAGATCTGTATGCTAGAACTGTATTCTAGATCTGCATTCTAGATCTTTATTATAGATCTGTATTCTAGATCTTTACTCCAAATCTTTGTTCTAGATCTGTATTTTAGAACTGTATGCTAGGTCTATATTCAAGATCTGTATGCTAGACCCGTATCCTAGATCTGTATTCGAGATCTGCATTCGAGATCTGTATTCGAAATCTGTATTCTAGATATGTATTCTACATCTGTATTCTAGATCTGTTTTCTAGATCTGTATTCTAGATCTGAATTCTAGATCTGTATTCTAGATTTGTACTCTAGATCTGTATTCTAGATCTGTATTCTAAATCTGTATTCAAAATCTGTATTCTAGATCTGTATTTCAGATCTGTGTTCTAGATCTGTATTCTAGATCTGTATTCTAGATCTGTATTCTAGAACTGTATTCTAGATCTGCATTCTAGATCTTTATTAAAAATCTCTATTCTAGATCTGTATTCCAGATCTGTGTGCTAGATCTGTATTCTAGATCAGTATTCTAAATCTGTATTCAAAATCTGTATTCTAGATCTGTTTTCTATATCTGTATTCTAGATCAGAATTCTAGATATGTATTCTAGATTTGTATTCTAGATCTGTATTCTAAATCTGTATTCAAAATCTGTATTCTAGATCTGTTTTCTAGATCTGTATTATAGAACTGTATTCAAAATCTGTATTCTAGATCTGGTTTCTAGATCTGTATTCTTGATCTGTGTTCTAGATCTGTATTCTTGATCTGTATTTTAGAACTGTATGCTAGGTCTATATTCAAGATCAGTATGCTAGACCCGTATTCTAGATCTGTATTCTACATCTGTATTCTAGATCTGCATTCTAGATTTTTATTATGGATCTGTATTCTAGATTTGTATTCTAGATCTGCATTCTAAATCTGTTTTAAAAATCTGTATTCTAGATCTGTTTTCTAGATCTGTATTCTACATCTGTATTCTAGATCTGCATTCTAGATTTTTATTATGGATCTGTATTCTAGATTTGTATTCTAGATCTGCATTCTAAATCTGTTTTAAAAATCTGTATTCTAGATCTGTTTTCTAGATCTGTATTCTAGATCAGCATTCTAGATCTTTATTATAGATCTGTATTCTTGATCTGTATTTTAGAACTGTATGCTAGGTCTATATTCAAGATCAGTATGCTAGACCCGTATTCTAGATCTGTATTCTAGATCTGTATTCTACATCTGTATTCTAGATCTGCATTCTAGATTTTTATTATGGATCTGTATTCTAGATTTGTATTCTAGATCTGCATTCTAAATCTGTTTTAAAAATCTGTATTCTAGATCCGTTTTCTAGATCTGTATTCTAGATCAGCATTCTAGATATCTATTCTAGATATCTTTTCTAGATTTGTATTCTAGATCTGTATTGTAGATCTGTATTGTAGAACTATATTCCAGCTCTGCATTCTAGATTTTTATTATAGATCTGTGTTCTAGATCCGTAGTCTAGATTTCTATTCTATAACTGATCTGTATTCCTAACTGAGATTCCTTACTTTAATTCTTAACCGGGCTTTCTTACTGGAATCCTAATCTTAATTTTAGACTAAGTCCTGGACTTGAACTCTGAACTCCTTTGCGGGAACCTAAATTTAGAAATTCCAACCTGGACTCTTGATTTAGAAATTCCAACCTTAAAACCGGGTATAAATAAAATTTATAAAACTTAAAACTTAAATTCCAACCTGAACTGACGGGTTTATATTGAAAAAAAAAATTTTTCGGGCCATCAAGTTTCTAACTTTCAACTAGCTTCAAACTATAGGTCATAAACCTTCTCAGTCTGGTGATTTCTCGGAGTTAAAAACTCAATGGTATCAATTACTATCACAATTGAAGTGACACAAACCAAAATGTATGCTACTATACACAATCCTAGTAACTCTTGTTAGTTTTAGAGTCAGCTTTACAATAAAGAAAACGAACCTCAGTGCCGCCAGAACCACCTGCTTTCAGTAATATTTGGATACAGAACAATTCCAAAAATGATCACCAAGTCATCTGAGTTCACTAACTCCGGTTTGGATGAAGTTTTGACAGGTCTTTACTCTGACAAATCGTTCATTTTTTGCACGGATGGTGAGACCAATTCGATCTTTGAAAAGAAAAGATTTATTTTCTACGTAATCTTTGAGTTCAAATGACAATTTTTCATCTGGAACAAGTAGTTTTTGCCAGTACCCGTAAATGGCTACAGCATTGATTGTTTCGTTCTATAAAAAAACTAATCGCTTAACGTCAAGTGTTGGTCTTGATAATATATTTAAAATGAAGTTTTTATTCGCTAATGTCAGAAAGGTCGTGTATTAATTCTTCGTTCTTTTTATTTCTCTATCTCTCCGTCCCTTTTTAACTTACATATATCATCAAATATCGTAAATAATTATGATTCAACATAAGTCGATGAGCCTATAATGCAGTTACTGACGTTATATTTAATTTATCGGTGATAACTTATTTATTATAACATCTTGAATTCTTCTTTTGAACATCCTACTGAATGTTGTTGATTTAATTTTTTTTAAATGATTGTATTACTTCCCGTTATACGAGTTGCCGGCGGTTTCCTACAGACTTGAATTTTCGATTAAAGACTACAATCGACCAAATAGTTACTTCGAAAAGACGTACCAAACCCGCTATTATGAGTATTTGTAATGAACTCACAGCGAACGTACCACTGACTACAGGACACAGGTAAAAGGCAGTTTGATGTCCACTGTTCGTGCCGATGGTAAAATCTTTCCCTATGACCACTAGCACAGAATAATACAAAGATGAATGATAATTTAATACAATGAAATGTTATTTAGCATTCCCATTAATTTAAATAAAATTAAACAATCTAAATGTAGATGAAGCGAAATCAAGTACGTAACTCGACTTCTCGTTCGGTTCGGTGCCTCTCAAGTTTCTGCCATTTCCTGATGTAACCTCGGCCGAAACTAGTCGAGCGAGAACACATGAAATGCATTACGTTGAATACAGACAAGCTCAGCTAGGTCAGGGAATAAGAGATACCGATCGAAGAAAAGTGTACAGCGACAAAACCGGTTCAGTGCTTCCTGCAGCGAAAATTAACGCCACCCAGTCGCCCACTTACCGCAACCACAGTCCCCAGGGTGAGACATCACGACACCGGCTGCAGTCGAGTGAGGATACCGTACCAGGAATGCATCCTTCTTTGGTATCTGCAGTCAAACAGTTCACATTTCAATGGCAAGATACGGCAACTGGGACAGTTCGATGCTCGTACATTTCAGGGAATAACGTACTTTTTGTCCTCGTTCACAGGACACCTACTGTCTGCCATCCGAGCTGTGGGAGTTAATCGGATCGCTGTATTTATTTCAAATGGATACGTCACTTGTTCTAGTCTTAGAGTAGGATTATCGAACGGATTATTTTCTTATTTAAACAACGTTTTGATTATCAAATTTATCGAATGGTATCAACATGGAAAGTTCCAATTCTAGTCTCAAATATTAGAGAACCCGTCATATAAGATATGTGCAAGTAGAATGACCGCAACCCATTCCTTCCCTAACACTTCCATTGAACACAGTTAGGAACGTACACTTATTCATGTGCTGTCTCGTGCACAACACTAATTCGAGCCTTTTCCAACACAAGCGATTAGGGAAATGACCTGCTACAACGGACATCAACGTGTAACACTGGACATGTGATAAATTGAATGTAATAAGATTAACTCAGCGATCCTTGAAGAAAATCTGCCCGTGAATTTCCTGCTAGCTTCTTGGCTGGTTAGTAGGTTCGTAATTTAGATCCTATATATTTTATTTGCACACCTTCTCAACTCTTAGACATAGTATTAAATAAACGTGCGAATGATATTTCGTATGCACTTTATTTCATATCACTGTAGCTCGGAAACTGATAATGACACAAAAAAGTTTCGATCAAAGAGTTCTAGGAAATCTAATGAGCCCTTTAAAAAAATATAAACTGCTTTTTCAAGAATAGCAATCAAAAAAATATCTCTTTAATTTTTTGTTTCAATGTTTTCATTTTATGCATAAAGTTTAAGCAATTTTGAACTTCAAAATTCAGTTGCTAACCAGGTTTCAACTTCAGTTCCAAAATGCAGGTTCTGTGATCAGTTCAACAATCCAGATGCAGATTTGAGTTGCAGAATTCAGTTTCTTTATTCAGTTCCCGAGCTCAGGCTCAAGATTCAGTTTCAGAGTCTAGCATCAAAATTGAGTTTCGGAATTTAGGTCCAAAATTCAGTTCTAGCATCGGCCACCGCATATCGATCCGCACCTTTTTTGCCACCGAATATTGGTCCATATATTCATATTGATATATAATATATTTGAAGACATTTTAACAGATCTTTTCACTCTACATGCTGTCGCATTATAATGATATCAATAATCTGTTTAATGGATTATTTTGTTAGCTTAAATTCTGCCGAAGTTTTTCAGAATTTGAAAAGAATAATTTTTAAACAATTATGCTTTACATCGGAAACAGGAAGATTTTAAAGTTAAATTGAAAGTTGATTAAAAACCTTTTGACGGTGTTTTCTCCCTATGCTATTAGAATTCCATGATCTAGGACTGAAATCTATGCTCCGAAACCACCCAGCAATTCTGTTTCGAATTAGCTAAACCGAAAATTCGGACACAAATTTCCAAATACGGCAGCTCGGTCTACGGAACAAGTAAATCGTGTTAAATCAAGGAAGTAATCTTTCCGAAACAGGGTCTTCTGTCAGCCAACCGGAAATGAAAGATACCGTTTGTGAAATCAAGGTACCGCAAATGTTTAAAAACTGTCTTATGTCCGTTTGTCGGGTGCTGTCCGAACACATTCGGAACCGGGAACTGGTCAAACATGGGAAGATTGGTGGGCTGAACCGGTAGGTGCCGGTGTAAATGTGGTTCGACTATTTACATTTCAGACTGTTGTCTCAGATGAACTGACTTTTGACAACGGTACAGAGACCGGATTTCCCTGCAGATAGCTCCGTCTCACATATATCACAGGCGGTGACAACACCCATCAGGAGCAGCAGACAATACTCCCCCGGTGCGTTGCTAGACGCTGCTACCCCGGACTGTTACCTTTGAGAAGGGTTCGAATTTATTCCGGTATCGGAGTATTTCACAATCCAAATCAGCAGTCAACTCTCCGAAAGGATAACCAATTGACTTTTGGTGCCTGGAGACTGCTGCGGGGAGGGAATGGTGGCGTGGCATGGTGGCTTCTTTTAAGAAAGCCGTAAATATTTCCCAGATTTGAAAGTGCAGAAAGAGACAAATAATCGAGCTGGTAGTATAGGGACGGGAAGAGGTCGCCTGATGGTTAAAACCGGACGTAAAGTGATTTATGCTCATCCTGGATTGCCCATGGCTCGTCGGACACGATGAAGAGATCTGAAGGTAATATGCTTCAACGGAGACGGGAAAATGTTGGTAATCCATGTTTGAGAGGGGTTCACAAGTTGGTCTGCAGGAATCGAGTTGCTCCATTAATCTCATCTGGCTAATTTGATCATTCTTTTGGAGAAACCCATATTTAATACCAGTTATGATTGAAGGTTTCTTCGGGCGATTGAGCTTACCTGGGGGCCTTTCACGAACCATTTTGATTCACTAGGAGGGAGGGAAACACAAATTGTCATAATTATTTTCTAAACTTGATCATTCAAAGTTTTCTATTCTATTTTCTTTTGATATGTCATGTTCGACATAGCATCATGTATATCAATATCCAACAAAAGACAGATTTGAAATAGGTAGATAATATTATGAAAACGTAAAGACTGCATCAAAGTTACCCTCTCACTGCAATCCGGTAGGCCGTTCTGCTGTGTGAACTATCTTGAACGTGCGATAAAAAAACATCTCGGATGGGACTATCACTGTTTAAAAACATGGCACGAATTTGCCATTTTATTAATTAAATAATAAATACAAAATCTGAAGATCTTAGTCGGACTTCCGACATTTTTTGAAATTTGAAGCTTCATTAAATTTTAGTTTGTAATGTTTCGAACTATCGCCTATTATTGATAATAACTTACTTCTTACTTCTTACTTCTTACTTCTTACTTCTTACTTCTTACTTCTTACTTCTTACTTCTTACTTCTTACTTCTTACTTCTTACTTCTTACTTCTTACTTCTTACTTCTTACTTCTTACTTCTTACTTCTTACTTCTTACTTCTTACTTCTTACTTCTTACTTCTTACTTCTTACTTCTTACTTCTTACTTCTTACTTCTTACTTCTTACTTCTTACTTCTTACTTCTTACTTCTTACTTCTTACTTCTTACTTCTTACTTCTTACTTCTTACTTCTTACTTCTTACTTCTTACTTCTTACTTCTTACTTCTTACTTCTTACTTCTTACTTCTTACTTCTTACTTCTTACTTCTTACTTCTTACTTCTTACTTCTTACTTCTTACTTCTTACTTCTTACTTCTTACTTCTTACTTCTTACTTCTTACTTCTTACTTCTTACTTCTTACTTCTTACTTCTTACTTCTTACTTCTTACTTCTTACTTCTTACTTCTTACTTCTTACTTCTTACTTCTTACTTCTTACTTCTTACTTCTTACTTCTTACTTCTTACTTCTTACTTCTTACTTCTTACTTCTTACTTCTTACTTCTTACTTCTTACTACTTACTTCTTACTTCTTACTTCTTACTTCTTACTTCTTACTTCTTACTTCTTACTTCTTACTTCTTACTTCTTACTTCTTACTTCTTACTTCTTACTTCTTACTTCTTACTTCTTACTTCTTACTTCTTACTTCTTACTTCTTACTTCTTACTTCTTACTTCTTACTTCTTACTTCTTACTTCTTACTTCTTACTTCTTACTTCTTACTTCTTACTTCTTACTTCTTACTTCTTACTTCTTACTTCTTACTTCTTACTTCTTACTTCTTACTTCTTACTTCTTACTTCTTACTTCTTACTTCTTACTTCTTACTTCTTACTTCTTACTTCTTACTTCTTACTTCTTACTTCTTACTTCTTACTTCTTACTTCTTACTTCTTACTTCTTACTTCTTACTTCTTACTTCTTACTTCTTACTTCTTACTTCTTACTTCTTACTTCTTACTTCTTACTTCTTACTTCTTACTTCTTACTTCTTACTTCTTACTTCTTACTTCTTACTTCTTACTTCTTACTTCTTACTTCTTACTTCTTACTTCTTACTTCTTACTTCTTACTTCTTACTTCTTACTTCTTACTTCTTACTTCTTACTTCTTACTTCTTACTTCTTACTTCTTACTTCTTACTTCTTACTTCTTACTTCTTACTTCTTACTTCTTACTTCTTACTTCTTACTTCTTACTTCTTACTTCTTACTTCTTACTTCTTACTTCTTACTTCTTACTTCTTACTTCTTACTTCTTACTTCTTACTTCTTACTTCTTACTTCTTACTTCTTACTTCTTACTTCTTACTTCTTACTTCTTACTTCTTACTTCTTACTTCTTACTTCTTACTTCTTACTTCTTACTTCTTACTTCTTACTTCTTACTTCTTACTTCTTACTTCTTACTTCTTACTTCTTACTTCTTACTTCTTACTTCTTACTTCTTACTTCTTACTTCTTACTTCTTACTTCTTACTTCTTACTTCTTACTTCTTACTTCTTACTTCTTACTTCTTACTTCTTACTTCTTACTTCTTACTTCTTACTTCTTACTTCTTACTTCTTACTTCTTACTTCTTACTTCTTACTTCTTACTTCTTACTTCTTACTTCTTACTTCTTACTTCTTACTTCTTACTTCTTACTTCTTACTTCTTACTTCTTACTTCTTACTTCTTACTTCTTACTTCTTACTTCTTACTTCTTACTTCTTACTTCTTACTTCTTACTTCTTACTTCTTACTTCTTACTTCTTACTTCTTACTTCTTACTTCTTACTTCTTACTTCTTACTTCTTACTTCTTACTTCTTACTTCTTACTTCTTACTTCTTACTTCTTACTTCTTACTTCTTACTTCTTACTTCTTACTTCTTACTTCTTACTTCTTACTTCTTACTTCTTACTTCTTACTTCTTACTTCTTACTTCTTACTTCTTACTTCTTACTTCTTACTTCTTACTTCTTACTTCTTACTTCTTACTTCTTACTTCTTACTTCTTACTTCTTACTTCTTACTTCTTACTTCTTACTTCTTACTTCTTACTTCTTACTTCTTACTTCTTACTTCTTACTTCTTACTTCTTACTTCTTACTTCTTACTTCTTACTTCTTACTTCTTACTTCTTACTTCTTACTTCTTACTTCTTACTTCTTACTTCTTACTTCTTACTTCTTACTTCTTACTTCTTACTTCTTACTTCTTACTTCTTACTTCTTACTTCTTACTTCTTACTTCTTACTTCTTACTTCTTACTTCTTACTTCTTACTTCTTGCTTCTTACTTCTTACTTCTTACTTCTTACTTCTTACTTCTTACTTCTTACTTCTTACTTCTTACTTCTTACTTCTTACTTCTTACTTCTTACTTCTTACTTCTTACTTCTTACTTCTTGCTTCTTACTTCTTACTTCTTACTTCTTACTTCTTACTTCTTACTTCTTACTTCTTACTTCTTACTTCTTACTTCTTACTTTTTGTATTTTTCGTAATTTGAATCAAAAGACTCGTGTTTTGGCTGACTTTTATTTCTACTAATATCTACTATTCTACGTCCTTGACCGAACACTCATTAAAATGGTTTAATAGAATTCACTTGAACAACCATTCATCCGTTACGACTCGTATCGCTGGTAGAATAAAATATTTTACATATATATATGGTGACGCTCTGTGGCTCTGACTCTGGCTTAAATGTGAATATCTCATTGGTAGGAACCAAACGCAAATTTTGAATGCAAAATGAAGTCACACAAAGTCACGTTCCGGCTTTTTCAACTCGTTATCGTTTTGATTTCTGCACGCGAGTCTAGTCTAGCTGGGGTGGATGCTTTGGCGAGCAACAATAGAATAGGAAAAATTTACCCGCAGGAGCTTTTCGGGGGACGATTTCTCGCACTTTGCTGCGTTTCCCTTTGTGTGTAGTTACCACGGGTGGGTGCTCGGCTAAAGGATTGCGGGAATATGCAAATAAGTTTGGCAGAAGTTCCACTAGGCATCAGCAGCAGCCGAGGCATCGCCCGTGCCGTCCGGGGTTGCGCGAATCGGTGGTTACCGGGCACGGGATGTATGTGTGCCATCAGGTCGCAGCATTATTCACACTGTGAGCACCAAACCGCGTCCTACCCTAATCCGTGCGACGTAAATTATGATAACTTTCCCGATGACATTTTCAGCTCAAGCGGGAAGTAGAATAAAACCCCGGACTCCGTTGGAATTCGGTGGTAACGATAACGAGACGGCTGGTGGGATCGGGTTCCCGTTCACTTCGTGCTCGGCACCCAGAACGTGTCGTTCCGTGGTGTGAGGTAACGATGGCGACAGCTTCTCATGTCGGAATTAAAAAAAGACGCCAAATGATGACAGCCCAAGACGGAAATTTCCTGCGATCGAGCGCGAAAACCTGACGAAATTTGCGGTAGGATCCTGGTGCGCTGGGTAGGTCTAAGCGGTAAATTGAGATGTCTAGGATGCCGTAATGAAACCGGAAAACATTTCCATTATGGATCAGAACGAGACAAATGACTTCGCAATTTAGGGGGATGTAAAAATGCTGTATGTATTTTTGTGGCACTCACCGTGTCTTTTTATGACTGGTGATATTGCGAAACAAAATGTTTTATCTGTTGACGTTCCACACGTTGTTTTGGTGCTTTGAATAATAATATTCCTGAGCTTGAATGAAGATTAATAGTATTATTTTAGTATTTTCAAAGTGTCTCGATTTGTAGTAAATGTACTACACACAAAAGTTAATCACAGCAAATACAAAAACAAAAGATACAAGACTGGTAAAACAATTTTCCTTAATTTCGTTAGTTATTTTCCAAGAAAATTTTTACTAGTATACCTCGACGAATGACTTAACTGAACTGAATTGGATAAAACATGCAAAAAAATTGAGAATTTATCAATAATTTAATGATAATACTACAATAACTAATCAATTCCAGAAATTAAGGACATTATACAAGCGATCCATAAAATGGTGACTAGCTGTCGTATACCTTTCTTTCTCCTCCTTCCTCTGTTTTTTTTGGGAACAACATTGATTAAAACATCATTTTCAATACACGAGCCTCAAAGACTTTCCGTCAAATTGATACTTCAATTGAGTAACATGCTTATTCATCGTTTAGAAAAGAGTTTTCAACAAATCATTTGGGCAAAAATAGCACGCCTCAGCCGAATCCCGGTGGCAGCAAAAATTTATCACCATTTTCTTGAAGAGAAGAAAATCTTGATATGTCTTTCTCTTCACAAAATTCACTCACGAATTTAGCAACTATGCTTCTGTCACGAAATTTATTGAATTAAAAAAAATTGTAAGGGGATTCCGCTTATTTTCGTAATATCAAATTCCCGACAAGTTCAAGACGAAATTTTTGGACACTTGAAAAAGAAAATAGTTCTCTCTTCTACATTTTTGCAAAAGAAATTCAGAAAGACATTTCTTTTCTTTTGGAGATAAAATCCAGTAAAAATACTAAAAACTTATTTCGTAGGAGCAATGGAAATATTTTTCATGCAATAGTATTTGCATAAGTAAGAAAAAAATATGCCACATCACCACCGTCGATTTTTTAAGGATGTTAGCAATCCGTTCGAAATACCGGATGGTAACTTTGAGGAACTATTTCGAATGACAGGAGAGGAGTTTATTAACTTCTTAGATAAACACCCTAATGCGATTCCTGTAAAAATTGAATATACTATAACAAAGCCGTTCTTACAACGATGAGATATTTTGACTCAGGTAATATTGTACAACAATCAACTGTAGTGTTCACAAAAAAATAATAAGTTCACCTACTCTATATAATAAAATCATTATAGGTTCTCATCCAGTAACAGTCGGGCAAGTAATTATTGCAAAAGATAAGTATCAGTTGGGAGTATTTGTAAATACGTTCCTGTTTTAAGCCTCATCTTTCCTGTTGATTTTTTCCTTTTCTGGGTAATATTCGAAATAGAGACAAATGTTCACAAATTTGACCTTATTTAAATCAAGTATACTTATTTTCTTATCTATATTTGTAATTCTTAAAATGTCTTTCTCTTTACAAATTTGTCTTTTCTTTTCGACGAATTCCAAACAATCGACTAGAAAGAGATAAAATTGATTGCTAAGAGAAAATGTAGTTCAATGATTCTTCGTTAGATGGTTTAAAATGTTTCCTCTAAGTTAGCAGAACAAAATATCCTATGATCCACAACAAAAGCATTACAAATACAGTTTGGGTTCTTATCCATTAGGATAACTGATGTATTTTGGCCACTGGCCAGCTGGCGCTCGTTCTCAACTAAAATTAATGTACACAGAAAAAAAATAATGAAATTTACACGACATGTAATTCAATGGTATTTTGAAAAAAACATCAATTTGATTGAAAACCATCATCGATGTGAAAGCACATTAGGATACCCTGATTTTTCAATGAATTATACAACATATTTCAATTTACGCTTAGTTTTTCTTTTAAAGTATAGTGAAAAGTAAGACTTGAGGTGTAGCTCCAAATATGCGCAAGAAAATAAATGTAAATATTTTTGTATATGTTCTGCCTGAGACAAATGCACTTAGTTGTTGGTAGATAAATAAACTTTTCAGCCAAACATTTAGACATTCGAAATAACTTCTTATACCCATCAAAAATTTACGTTGGTGAGGAAACTCAATTTTTTGCGGCTGTACCATTCTTTTATTTACTAATAAAAATACATCGCTATTGCTTCTACGTAATATTTTTTTAATCAAAGCAAAGTCCTGACATTACATTCCTTTTGTGGAATTTGGCCTTTCTGTTTCAACAGACTTCGCAGTCGATTCTTAGTGTACAGAATCATTGCATGGCTAGTACATAAAGGAAATTATTTGTTTTTTTCTTTTTCTAGTGTCAAAAATTTTTTTCGTAAACTTGAGGGGAATTCCGAATTGAAAATAAGGCGAAATCTCTTTTCTTTTCTTTGAAGAAATGTTATTATCGGAATTCGGCTGCTGAGTCTCTAAGAATTTCCATACTTTTTATTCGCCCTCTTTACCAGCTATTATTTTGACACGTTGTAATATGAGCCTTCAAGACTAAATCTCCTCACACATCCCAGACCATGTAATATGAATAATGTAATATGAATATTTAAGACTAAATCTTTCACACACGCACTTAACAAAAACCCGTAAAAGCGCCCTTCCACGAAAACCTAGAAACCTACAGAAAATAAAAACATTACCTACATGAAGCCAACTAAAATGTCAGCACTTGCACTTTCCGGTGACCCAACGAAAAACGCCGTGGTCATAAAATTGGACTACAGAAACAAGGAAGCATCAAGCTTCAAATCGTTATGTCATCGAAAAAACAGAACACAAAAACTTAACAGCCTGTGTCGCTTCCCCCCTCTGCACGTCCCTCATGTCCCACAATCGATATCAGTCAACACGACCTAGAATAACAGTAACTCAGGAACAGACACTAATTCAAACCGACACTCACGAGAATAACCCAACATGCTATCGCTCTCTCCTCTCCGTATCACACCCGCTCACGCTCATCAAGAAGCTTTACTCACTCTCTCACCCACAAAATATACGATGACCGACACGATACAACGAGTCCCATTGGTTAAACCCGATTTACATTGCGCGTTCTAACTCCTCCTCCCGGATTCTCAGAGATCCTAATTGTAAGAACTAATTAGCTAGGCTAGGAGAGAATAGGCTATAAAAGTAAACGAATTTATAAAAATAAAGTTAATCTTAATCTTGGAAGTATCATCAACCTATGTTTTAATTAATTCTCAACGTTTTGGTCACTATCCGGGTATAATTGAAGGTAACTACAAGTTCAATTAGTTCAGTATGATCCGTTAGTTGAAGTATTTGGTGAGCTATCAGAAGTGCCTACTCAAGAAAATTTTCCATAGTAATTCAGAGCTACTTGCCGGGCTGCCGGGCCACACGTGTTTTTTTAAATCGTTAGTTTGACTAGTGACAATCCAAAAAATATTATGTAATTCAAGCACAAGTCGAATTTTCAGTTTTCCTAAATTCCTCCAACAATCCCCCCACTGAAAATTCGATTTGCTTGCCGGAGGAGAGAAGTTAACATGGTGGTAACCCTAGCAACCCAATTGCTTACCGGTGAATCAAAATTAATGAACACACACACAAACGAACACATATTTGTCATACAGCGCCATTTGTCATGTCTTCAAATTAGGGATAAATCTATCGTCGAAAGTTCTGAATTGGCCTGCTAGTTCCCGTAGAATCAACATATTCAATATACTCAAGCGAACACGGTGTGCAGCAGATGGAAGAAAATGACACACAACAAAAAGCAAGCATCCAGCGAGCGCCAAGCTACCTGTTTCGTTTGCGGCTGGTTGCCGATTTAAGTTAAAATTATAGGAAGGCATATATTGATAGAATCCCTTTAGTGCGAACGTTCATGCGATGCAGTAGCGAACTTTTTCTTGCATAACGAAAATTCTTCCTATACCGAAAGAAGCAGATCTGCTACTATATGACATTCTAGTCGCAGGTCAACGATCAAAACCGTCGGCCGTGCACGAAAAATTAATAGGACAACATCATTTGCCCTGCTGTGATTGGTTAGTGAAAACATAGGGGTTGATTCTAACCAATTTTTCACTAGTATGCTTTGAAATGTTTCGAAATCGATTGGTAGTTAAATTATATAAATTCATCCACAGATCACTTAGTTGTTGGCGTTCAAATAGATTCAAGTGTCCGGTGTTTTTTTTTAACTTTTACCCAAAAACTGAAAGGTATGCGTCGTACAAATCGCTATACAACTATCGATAGTTGAATGTTATGACGACTGATTGAACTGTTTTGAAAAAAGTATCAGTCATTGAATAGCTTCCACATCAATAGCTCATAACTTATAACTCGACTGAAATCTATTTTCATCTTGAATATTCGTTACGTTAAGTATTCTAAAAAATTTAACATCAACATTCACTTGTTTACCTTAACATATATTTGTGAATGTTCATGAAGTCAATATTCCGTCAACAATTGATGATCAAAATTGTATCAGTATGATGAACAAGAGTTTGTACTCACTTTTTATTTTCGACTCTTAGGATACACGATAATGGTCGGAAACGTACTAACAAAAAAAACTCGTGCTCAGAAACGCACTGACACAAGAAATTTGAGTAGTGAAAGAAATACTTCTGCAAGAAAACTGATAAAAATGCATGGTGGAGTTTCAGGGTGTTTCAAAGAAGAAATTCCAGATGTTTTCGGTAGATGGCACCATAACCCATAAAATATTTTAAACACTTCCCCTGAGCACTGGGAAAAATGGAATACTTTTTTGAGAATTAAAATATTACCAAAAAAACGTAATTGATATGAAACCTTTTTTATCAATCCCAATGTAATTTTCGTATGAACTTTTTTCAGTGTTTTATGTTCTCATGACATTATTTTGATGACCTTCGTTTTAAGTGACGGTTTGAAATTTCAATCACTCATTACCATATGATTTCGGAACTACGATAAATTAATATGACGAATAAATTGGAAGAGTCATTAGAAGAGGAAAGAAAAATTTTGTTTGTTTACCCCTAAATTTATGCTAGGTGCACTTCCCATTTTGACTGATCAGTCAAATTAAAGCACAACTTGGAAGATTTTTTGGAGCATTGGAGCACAACTTGGAAATTTTTTTTGTATTGTCATCTTCTATGGCGGTTTGAATTTCAAAACCTCATCACCCTCTAATTCCAGAATCTGAAGTCGGAATACGATAAAAATCACTAATTTTTCATGGGAAGAAAAGTTTCTAAATTTGAATCTGTGTTTATGGAATTCGTTTCTTTCTTTGTAGAAACGATTGAGCTCCTCTATTCCCGATAATTTCGAAACCGGAATTCGGAAATCTGTGTAGCGGAATTCAGATTAATTCACCTAAGGGGTTGTAAACCATTTCATTTGAATCGAAAATTTTAAAATACCGGGAAAACATCGACTATCAAAATCTGCCAACCCGATTGACCCGATTAATTTATGTGAAATGAACATTTATGCACTAATCACTCGGTACCTCCTGAAGCGGAAGTCGGATCTGATTGAAAACCAAGAAGTTTTTACGGGATCTTCAGACCATTTATTCTAATGTTGTTTGAGTGACATTTTCTGAATTTCGTTTCACATATCATCCTGTAGTTCCGGAACCAGAAGTCGAATCCAAATGAAATTCAGGAACCTTGTATGGGAGCATGGACTTTTCATATGAATCTTTATTTGTAGAAATCGGTTAAGCCATCTGAAAGAAAATTGAGTTTAATTATTTGCTAAATACACATTTTCTAATCTCGACGAACTGATTCGAATGATATATGAATGTCATGTTTTTTTCTGCAATTATTGTTGTAAGTAGTTTCAATCAATATAAATATAAAATTGTTTAAAACTCGAAAATACTGCCATCTTTCTGGTACATGTCACATTCGAACGATCATGTTGCCAAAAACGAACCGTGGTAAAATCGAAACGAGACAAAGTAAACACGCGATCTCAAAACCTTTCAATGGCGTTCATGCAGAAAAATAAACTAATAGAATTGTTGTAAAAAACTTTCAATAAATTTTTCCCCGCCAAATTTTGTCGGAGTTGGACTTCCCCAAACATACAAACAAATGAACAAACAAACAAACTCGTTTGAAATCTACTGCTCAATTTTCTCAGAAAACGCAGAACCTATTTTAATACGGATAAGCTCATTAGAAAGCTGTTAGTGAACTGTGGATCAAGTTCGAAAAACAAATGGCTGTACTTTCCGATTTCGGAGACATAATGGCATAAGTTACGTAATCAACAAAACGCGTTGTGTTTTTTATCGCTCAATTTTCTCAGAGATGGTAGAGTCGATTTGAACTATTGAATTTTGGACGATATTTTAAAATCAAATGGTTGTCACTCCCGATTCTGAAGATATAATAGTATAAGTGACGTAACCGACTAACCCCGCATTTTTCATCGACGGAATTTACTCAAATATGACTCAAAAAATTGTGATAAATTTAGGCTTATTTAAAAGTAAATAATGTTAATCAAATATGGAAGGGTTGTGGTGAACATTCCCAGTTCGACAAATGTACGCAACCAACAATTTTCAGTTTTTTTTTCAATTCAACAAAATTTGTCGGATCCAAATTTATGGGAGAAATCGATTTCCATAAATTTGGATTCGTTTGAGAGCTGCTATGAGGTTATTTGATAAGCTTACAATACTAATAAACGAGAATAGAATCTTACAAATGGTTTAATGAAACTATTAAACTATGGCAAGAGAAAGGCACTATCACACCACTAGGTGAATTAAGAAGAGTTCTTATGTTTAAGCCAGAGGTGGAAATAAGCCCATTTTGCGCATGAAAATGTGAATCAAGATTTCCGATTGTGAATCAAAAAACCGAACACCTTGAATTGAAAAATTGAGTAACAAAACTAAAATCGCGATTATGTTTTAAATTGTGGGAAATGAAATTGGAGATCTTTTTAAATTCTAAGTAAAACCAAAATTTATCTTATCGAAAATCATTAATTTCAAAATTCATTATAATATCTACAATAAATTTATGGATGATACCGACTATTTTTATTTACTGCGAATCAAAAAATTTTCCTATTCTCACCCCTGCAATAAACATAAATTATAACAAATAATCTTTAGGCGAAACGGAGTTCGACGATTCCGCTAGTAATAAATATTTCCTATTTATACATCAAGATATCAAAAAAAAACTTCAATCCTCAACAAGCGGGCTATTAAAATGTTCTTTTTTTGACATGGGATATCTGTTTAAAGCTTGAGTTAAAGGAATATTTAAACGGAAAAACCAAAAAAAAACTGAACATCACACGAATGACATCCTTACTTAAATCCAATTCCCTGATATTTAAGGAACATCCCTAGAAATGTACCAGTTCCCAAGAGTACCTTTGGCGAGAAACGCTATGAAATTTGTTGAAAGCAATTGGTCGTTCTTAAATTGCATCCTCGAGAGCATCACACTTGGCTAAATTGTTCGCTATCTCCAACTGTTGCGAAAAGATAAAAATTATTCAATAAATCGTTCAGTAACTCTCGTATCTTGTCCAAGAGAACCGATTTATTCTTCCCAATTCTCGATTGATCGACTAGCCTCAATTGTACTGATACACTCAACCTATAGTGAACTGTACTTAACTCTGCTATTTGAACAGATGCCAATATTATATCAAGCTTATGAATGATTAAAACTAATAAAGAATGTTTCATCTAAACGTGTTAGCATTACACGAATTGATTCCAGCGTACATCGCCGGAAACTCATCCAATAATACTCAGTCAAATGGTGTAGCCTCATTTATGTCTGATGTAAGAACAAAAAAAGACTTAACGAAACACAACAATCGGGGATAATCCTGCTGAATCATAATTGCAGCGCTATTTTTTCGTCCATCTCGAACGGTACACGGACAAACACACAAACAACAGAAAAACCAAACAACCCGAATCCAGAAACAACATAATGGAACTTTGCTGCCCTTTTTTTCTGCGAAGGAGGATTTTCAGATAAAAAAAAGAAGTCAAGAAAAAGTAGATAAGCGATCCTCTTTACCTCGGTACTATTTTATTCTCAACTTTCACGAATATCGTCTTCTCATTTGAAAGAAAAGCTATACAGCTCATAAAAATAAACGGTACCTGATGTGCTGTCTGTGTTTCTCGCAGGCGGAACTTTTTGCCGGCACTTTGCGGCACTGGCTGAATTGCTCGGTTCGGGTTTTGTGCCGTGCAGTGCCCACCTGATGTATCCGAGAGATTGCTGGGGATACCATAGAAATTTCGTTTCCATTACGATGCTTTGAACATCCCGAGAACGGAGGACCGTGACTGTCCATCATCGTTCGCTAGATGTGATGTTGTTTTTCGCGTGTACTTTTCCGCAGTCGTGTAGCCATGTTTTCGTCCCGACGCCGGAATGATGAACGATAAGTCCGTTGGTTGGTGAATGGGATTTGCAAATGATGAATAAGATGAACCGGAATTAGAAAGCATAGCACACATACAAAATACACCGAAAAAAACTGACGGCCGACGCTTCGGCTATACACCAGTTACGAAATGCAACACGATAGCATTGGTTAGCGAGTAGAGCGAAAGCCGGCAGAGACTGTTGAATGCCACGTGTTGAACCGCGACAGCAAAGCTGGAGTTGGGAGAATTTTTTTTCCGGATTACCCAGGAAATGACCAGTTGTGCCGTCGCGTTTACCGGAGCCTGGGAAGTGCTGGTCACTCGTTCGCCACTGGTTGTGATGCCATTGGGCTCCGGTATTGATTTGAAGATTTTATGAGAGTTTAGGATGAATTTTATTTGGTCGTAAAATCCAATCGCTCCCTGATTGAGGGGAAGGGTGTTTATTGGCTCTTGGGAACAGGAAACAGAAGTCGTTGATGTGAGCCGCCGGATCGACGTGTTAACACGAATCATGATGTGTTACCTTTGAATGTGCCATGGGGGATGCATATTTGTACAACGGTTCTGTTTGTGTTGCAAATTTGGGCCACCGAGATAAGTTAGGAGCACAAATTTAATTAGCCGGAAGCTTTTTCATGTGATTTCCGTTATTGGCAACACGAAATTTCATTCGTCGGTTGCACATTCTCGAATGCCACCCCAACTCGGATGGATTTGAGCTTTCGCTAGTGTTGTTGAGTGAATGTGGTAACGTTAATAAATTATGTTAGAGTTGGGAATGTTGAGTATCCTATTTACGAGCTATTTTGACACGATACTTATTGACGCCATTGAGCCATTCTGTAGATAGTTAAGCAAAGTTACCGTCTGATGCAATATGCCTTCAGCAAGTTGAAATTCTATGCAACGATGTTTTGCAGTCCTTAATCTTACGTTAATTTGCTTTATTGGGATAAGTTTGGCACAACTATTTCGAAACTGCACGCTTCGAGACAAAACTTTCAGCACGGAAGCAATATTATACTTACTACAGAATTTTGGAATTTTTGTGCATGTTCCGACTGTACTCGACCAATGTGTTATCTTGGAGCTCACAACTCCTTCGAACATTCAATTTCATTCCCTGTTCTTCAAAATGTATCTAGTTAACATTTAACCAACTAACTACACTCCTTTTCCAAAAAGTACTCTTATCAAATCTTCGAATATAAAGAACAGAGCTAAAAATTGATACGCAATGAAAGAATCCAATTCAACAGCCTCATTTTCGTTCTTTTTACCGTCTCATACGGCGGCTCCAAACATAAGGAACGACTGGTTCGACGACGAATGTGAACAGTTAGTGGCCGAGAAGAATGCAGCTTGGGCGAGCAAGCTGCAACACCGGACGAGAGCAAACGAGGAGCTATACAGACAGGCGCGGAACAGACTAAACTCGGTATCCCGTAGAAAAAAGCGCCAACAGTAAGACCGAGATCGCGAAGCGATGGAACAGCTGTTCCGTGCTAATGACACAAGGAAGTTCTACGAGAAGGTGAACCGTTCGCGCAGAGGCCATGCGCCACAGGCCGACATGTGCAAGGACACCAACGGGGATCTTCTCTCGAACGACTGTGAGGTGATCGAGAGGTGGCGGCAGTATTTCAACGAGCACTTCAATGGCAATGTGACCGAATACGAAAGTAGCGGCGCGGTAAAGACCTTGGGAACGCGTGCGGAGGACGATAGACTGCCGGTCCCAGACCTTCAAGAAGTCGAGGAGGTGGTAAGCCGGTTGAAAAATAATAAGGCCGCTGGCGTTGACCAACTACCAAGCGAGCTACTAAAACACGGTGGTAATGCACTAGTGAAAGCACTGCACTGGGTCGTTACCAAGATCTGGGAGGACGAGATTTTACCGGAGGAATGGATGGAAGGAATCGTGTGTCCCATCTACAAAACGGGCGATAAGCTGGATTGCTGCAATTACCGCGCGATAACTCTGCTGAACGACGCCTACAAGGTACTCTCCCAAATCTTATACCGTTGACTTTCACCGATTGCAAACGAATTCGTGGGACAATATCAGGCAGCATTTATGGGCGAACGCGCTACCACGAACCAAGTGTTCGCCATCCGCCAGGTGTTGCAAAAGTGCCGCGAATACAATGTGCCCACACATCACTTATTCATCGATTTCAAATCAGCCTACGACACAATCGATCGAAAACAGCTATGGAAAATCATGCACGACTACGGATTCCCGGACAAACTGATACGATTGGTCAAGGCTACGATGGATCGAGTGATGTGCGTTGTTCGAGTATCGGGGATAAACTCGAGTCCCTTCGAAACTCGCAGAGGGCTACGGCAAGGTTGCCTTGGAGGGTTTGATAAGAAGAGCGAGGATAGACACGAGTGGCACGATTTTCAGAAAGTCCGTCCAGCTACTTGGTTTCGCTGATGATATTGACATTATAGCACGCAACTTTGAGAAGATGGAAGATACGTACATCGGACTAAAAGCGGAGGCCAAGCGGATCGGACTAGACATCAGTGTGTCAAAGACAAAGTACATGTAAGGCAGGGGCTCTAGAGAAGATAACGTCAGCCACCCATTACGAGTTCTGATTGGTGGTGATGAAATCGAAATGGTCGACGAGTTCGTGTAGTTGGGCTCACTGGTGACTGCCGATAATGACACCAGCAGAGAAATTCAGAGACGCATATTGTCAGGAAATCGTGCTTACTTTGAACTGCGCAGGACGCTTCTATCGAGCAAAATTCGATTAAACCGGTTATCCTCTACGAGCACGAGTCCTGGACTATGCTTGCGGAGGATCAACGCGCACTAGGTGTTTTTGAACGGAAGGTGTTGCGAACCATCTTCGGCGGAGTGCGGATGGAAGACGGTACGTGGAGAAGGCGAATGAACCATGAACTGCCCCAGTTGCTGAGAGGACCAACCCTCGTCCAAACGGCCACGGTCGGGCGGTTACGGTGGGCCGAGCATGTTGTTAGAATGTCGGAGAACAACCCGGTTAAAATGATTCTCGATAATGATCCAACCGGTATAAGAAGAAGAGGCGCGCAGCGGGCAAGATGGATCGATCAAATTGAGGACGACCTGCGGACCCTTCGCAGCTACCGAGGCTGGCGGCGAACAGCCATGAACCGAGTTGAATGGAGACGCCTCCTGTATACAGCAGAGACCCGCGTGGTCTACTACTGGAAGAGTAAGAGTAAGCGGTGAAAAAATAAACGAAGAAAGACGAAGCATTTTCATCTCTCATTGCAACAAAAGAGAGTGTCAATGTCAACGTCACTCGTTCCCCCACGTTCACAAGACGAAACCAAAATAACGTTCGCAGAGTGAATCAGTCGAGTGTCATTTCAGTGTCATTCTTTCATCGATATGCTGAAAATCTATGACGTTGTGCTATAAAGGGTGTCTAAAATATAATAAATCGAAGTAATTACACTCCATAACCTCTTTGGAAGCCAAAACTACTATAGGTACGAGCACCAACAGGTAAAAATGATTGTGAAACGATTTTCGACACAGGCTGCACAGTACATGATTTTTACTGAAAACCGGATATGACCGGAAACGAAAAAAAATGTTGAACTACTGTTCCACTTATGCTGTTAATCGGACATGGATCTCGCTTTAATAATTTTCAAGCGGTACTGAGAGTGATATTTATTTTTTGTCATTTAGGTCTATTTTGAGTTAATAAAGTGATATATTAATAAGTGATATATTTTTATTCAGTTTATTTCCTTCCAATTGCTTTGTACTAGTTTTTTAAAACAATATCAATTATGTGGCTACCTTTATTAATAATTACAAAATGACTTTTCGAGCAACTCGGGTGTTATAGCGTCGATTTCAGCACGAATTTTTGCCTTGAGCTCGTCAATAGTCAATGAGGCTGGTTGGTGTAAACCTTGCTTTTGAGTTAATCCCACAAAAAGAAGTCCGGGGAAGTTAAGGGGTTACACCACTGTAGAAAAAAAAGAGAAGGACTTTTTTGGGAAATTATGTTGGGATCCAAAAAATGGAGTAATCCGAATTTTGTATAAAGCACAGTTTTAAAAATTGTAAAACAAAATGGCGACTTGGCGGCATTTCCGCGAAAGTGCTGCATTTTGACGGCCGGAGTTTTAGCTCCCGCAATTTTCGATCTAGAACAAAAAACATAACATTTTCTAATTTTATATTACAGTGTGCATAGAGGTAGGTAGATCTTTTTTTTATCAGGTGTACAACTTCGCCGTTTTCCGATAGGTGGCTGTACCGGCTGAGGCTGGTTAAAATACATAGATGATAATGCCTTTAAAGTGAGTGTGTACAGTGCCTAACGAATTGTCATCGCCGTTTCAGTGACAGTTGTTCTTGTTTTCGTATTATTCACGCTCGAAAATGTCTGTTTATGTGCCCAATTCTCGCCATTTGCGGGAAGTTTTACTTTTCTGCTACAATTCGAAAAAAATGCAACTGAAGCCAAGGGTGGCAAAAACTCGCTCATAAGATTCGATTTTTTCTATTAATCAGCTCACCTCATGATTTACGATGCAATCCGTAAAATGATGGTAAAGATGAAACTCATCGCTGATCTAAGCAAACACACTCACCTATACAGAGCACCGCTGACATCAAATTATGATGGTATTGATGGTTCTCAGTTTTGATTTCATAGCATTTAACTCTCATTCCTAGTTTTAAAAAGTGAGTACTGAGTTTGGCATCACCGTACGAGCTACACCGGTGAGTGTATGCCTAAACCACAGAGCTGCCAACACGACCCAGCTTTTCGGTTTTGTTTTTGCTGGTACTCAAAACGAGCACGTGCATTAATGTACGAAAACAAAAGTCGAATCGTAGCGTGATGTTCCGTAGCGATTGAATTTCATGTCTCGAGCTAAACACAACTGGCTACTAAAACCGAATTCGTTTTCCAGCATACGAAAACATGTCTTGAGAATTGGATTGAAATGGCATCGATTCGAACGTTGGCCGCCCATGGCAACTCTGTTGGATGGGGAATACAAGCGAGACAGTCTCACAAGAATCTGATTCAATGTGTTGATGTACAAACACATCAAATCACAACTCACAAATCGTCTCTCAGTGGGTTCTAATATTTGATGTGCACTCAGCGCTCATCTGCTGATTGCTTGACACTACGATGTTGAGACGATGTTTTCTCTACACAAATGGTTACCCAGTTACTCAACTCGCTCAGCGATGCTTCTGAAACCGATTTGCAGGTGAGCTGAACTCGGTGATGATGAAGTAGGGAGTTGATTATTGCCAGCCCTGACTGAAGCGCATCGAATGCTTTCAGAAAGTTACGGTGATGCTGCTCTGAGTAAAAGAACGCGTCGGAAGAGGTCTCAACGTTTTAAAAATGGTGATTTCGATTTCGAAGACAAACATGATGGTGGAAGAGAAAAAACCTTCAAAGATGAATAACAATTTACTACGAGCTCTTAAAACCGGGTGAAACCATCACAGGAGATCGCTACCGAACACAACTGATGCGCCTTAGTCGCGCGCTAAAAGAAAAGCGGCCACAGTATCAAGAGCGACATGGCAAAGTCATCCTCCAACACGACAATGCTCGGCCTCAAGTCGCAAAAGTGGCCAAAAAGTCCCTGGAAACGCTGAAATGGGAAGTCTTGCCCACGCGCCGTATTCCCCAGATGTCGCCCCTTCTGACTTCCACCTATTCCGTTCGATGGCACACGGCCTGGCAGATCAACATTTTCAATCCTTCGAAGAGTTAGGAACATGGACTGCTTCATGGATAGCGTAAAAAGAGGACTCCTTTTTTCGAGCCGGGATCCGAAAATTTCCGGAAAGATGTGAGGAAGTTGTCGCTAGCGACGGACAATATTTTGAATAATACATCTGTAAGCACTTTTTAGCAATAAAGCTTTAAATTTTGGAAAAAACGGCGGAAGCAAAGTTGTACACCTAATAATTGATTGATTTTCTGTAAAATGGCAGCCCTTTGAAAATAAATAAATGCATCACAAAATTGTTCATAAAAATAAATATTCACAATTTTCAAAAACCCCTACGTACCTCTATGAAGATTATTATCGAAAATATTCTGTAAAATTTTTGAATTGATTAATCAAGATTTACTTGACTTATGTTTCCGACCAGCTCAAAAAACGTGGAGTATAATAGTCGGAGTCTCGCGGTAAAACTCGAAATTAAGACGTCTAGAAATTTTTCCCGCTTTTCATTTTTTGGAATATTATTTTTAAGATCATACAGGTAATGAAATGCAATGAAAAAAAAATTCCGATTTTTGGAAAATTCTACAGTGGTGTAACCCCTTAAATTTCTAAATCGTTAAATCTGATGCAATCGCTCGGATGGTAAATGTGAAAGTTATTCAGCGTTAACATACCGACATAAAAGATGGAGCACCCTGTATTTTATCTTTATCTTATTTTAATGGAAACATTTGGGACACTTTCTTCTCTATAAATTTATTTAAGGTATGAGAAGTATCTGTACTTGGAAAGCAGCAATCTTTCCGAATAATAATGCCCCAAACTTGGTATCATTTAATCGAAAAGCATTATTTCCATTTGATCTCTTAGAATTTTTCATCCAAAAATTTCGTCCTAACAACAGAAGGCTGTTCATCATGATAATCACATTAGTACTGGGTTGCGCAAAGGAACCTGACACAAATACATTAATAGCAAGTCCAATCCCCTTCAGCGTTAACAAAGGCTTGACACCTTCGAGGCATACTTTGAGCGAGATTTTGCGCGTATTCTTTCGAAAACGACCTCCAAATTTTGTTAATTCGACGAACAAGCCGCTTCAAATTATACGGTCGGCTTTTTCCAAGCTTTATCTTTTGAGCTCAAACGTTCTCAATTGGGTTGTCATCGGGCGACTGAGAAGGCCAATCCAAGAACACGACACCATGGCCCATTCAAGACGGTTTTGCACACGTTTTTCACTCAACATTGGTTTTTGCAGAGTACTTCGAAATTTCAAATTATTTGCGATCAAATGTCTGCAAACAATTCCGTACGATATATTTAAACATTTTATGGTCAACTATGAAGCATTTTCACGCAAAGTTGATGTCGGATTCTTCATAAACAGGTCACAAATCACTTTTTCGTCTTTTTCCGACAATACACCGACAGAATCGCGATTTGGAAAGTCGACATTTTTCACCTTTTCTAAACGATTCACCCACTTACTCACAAGCTGTTTCGACTTTTGCATGTATTTCGACGCGGCAGCTTGGGTCATTTTGGGACCTTTCGGGTGCGAGCACAACAAAAAATGCGTACGCGGTACTCGTTTTGGAAAAAGGCTAAGATCGAATTCTAAACAATAGTCAGCTGATTTATTCTCGCATTGCATGGAGGACACTACTGCCCTCTGCGTTTAAAAAAAATAATCACACCATTTCACTTTACCGAATAATCGTGACCTCACTCTTATGTAACAGACTGTAATGTGAAGTTGTGAGTGAAAGTTTTTGTAAAACCAGGATTGGTAACATCCGCGCCACGTCTGGACTGTCCGGACACCATAGAATGTTGAACGAGTTTGATCCGCTCTTGTAGAGAGTCTCGCGCGAGTCACCCAGCAGATGAAACCGGCAGATTATGGGGCTTGTTTATCGTTCGCGAGCTCGAAATGCTAGGATATGGTGATGTGGTGGATCTCTAAGCAACATATTGATGGGCGACGAAGCCCACTTTCACCTTATCATTATTATGCCGAGACGAATACGTAACAAGTTTTTTATTTTAAATGGTTTTTAAACTCACCAATAATTGTCTCGCACGACTGATTCTTTAAAGACTAAGTCTTGGTTTTACATTCCTTTTGTAAAGTTTGACCTTCTGTTTCAACAGACTTTGCAATCGATTCATAGCGAATTTCATTGAATGGCTGATGCTACGATCCTACTGACACTAATAATTCTTCCAAGTCGGGGCTTGAACATACAACGACTGGCTTGTACAACCTGTGTCCTATGCATTGAACCGCCAACCCGGGTGAAAAAATGAGTTATAAATAGAAACGCGGGGAGCTCCAGAGTTCAGCTGGAAAACTACTAGACGATAAAAGCCTTTATTCTTCTACTGATGCCGCGTTCGTTTCTCCCTGCCTTGTTTGATTCCAGTGTTACCAGACAACAGAATGTATCAAGTTCCTTTGCGCAACCCTGTACTATAGCATAATGATTTAGTTAATACAAATGACGTCCTCAATTAGTTTCTATCATCTCAGGTCAACAGTCATCTTGATTGTATGATTTTCTCGTCAATTTAGATCTCTGCCACTTCCCTTTTTTTCCAAGGACGCTTATTCATCCTCTCCTTTGTGAATGTTATTATGACCATCACTGCTTGCTCTGTGCTCATTGAAAAGTACCGTTTTTCGTTGAATACGATCAGTGTGATCATACACCTCCCGAATTTGAGACACTTTCTACACTTCTACGCTTCCATTAAATATTCTTATAATCCCCTAGACATCAAAATTGTTAAGAAAAGCGATTGCGCTCTGGTTAAGGATAAAAAAAATTGAAAATTTATTTTTTATGTGGCACCAGTAAGCAATTTAAGTATTAGAATAAATCAATTCTAGATATCTGAGGCTTTCATCGGAGTAATAATTCGGTCTTTAAAAAACATTTATGTTTTTTTCTATTGTAAGATTATGACTATGTTTAGAACCGTTTTGGTGAATATTTACTTACGCTTCGTATTTTGGTCTTTCTCGACTTGTATTTTTGATTTATATGTGTTTCAATATACAAAATTAATGTCACTCCTTTTTCTCAGAGCAGACCGAATCTTGTTTCTCACTATTGAAAAATCTAGAAATTGCATGCACTGAATTTCCCTTTGAGCTCTCTTTCGGGTCCGAAATTAGAGAATGTGAAATGAATGAAAAATAATATAAATTCGAGCAAATATCTTGCGAGTACATTGAGTACATTATCTTTATGTTAAACTTCTAGTCCTGGTGGCTCAACATAAACCACTAGGCAGACGTAAAGTTAATGTTATTTGCAAAATACTTTTTGCTATTACACCGAAGTATAATGTACTGACACCTCGGACGAAACAGATTTCGGCTATCTAGCCGTACAGATTTGGTAAAGAACTCAGTTCAACATAAGCTGCTACTCATTTAGAATTTCTAAATTCAAGGTCGGAAGTAATGTAAAATTAATTCAATAACTTGTGAAACCCGTCTTGAAAATACAAATTATATAGCAATTTGAAAGAACTGAAAACCGCCTTTTTGGATTTTAGGAATTCTCAAACTATAAATTGGTGACACCCACTCGTCAAGTGTGGACAAAAAGTATATATGGGGCATTCCACTCAAAATCAGCCACTCAAATATTTTTTTTACATCTAACTATTTTTTTCGGTAAAAATCATGAATATTCATATTTTACAGAAAAACAATTTCCCCTGAAATAATAATTAAAGTCATACAATTTTACACGGTGCACACAAAACATCATTTGCTTGCAAAACATCGAATTTCTCAAGAAGGGAAGAGGAAACTCGACGCAACGAATGTTTTTGATTTTTGAATTCATTTTTACACCGCGATGTTAACTGAAACGTTGCTAGTAATAAACTGTCAAAGTGAGGATTCGATCAATGGCGCGACATGTATCGACAAGTTCAGTCCGTATTCGAGCGAGTTGCGTTGCGGTACACTTCGTGCGTGCGGGTCGTGATTGAAAAATTCACTGCTTCGAAAGTATTAATCTTTTCACTCTGAAACTTTGCCAAGATTGAGTTAAACCCTAAGGCTTCTTTTTTCAACTAAAAAAAGAAAAAAAAAAGGTTTTTTATGGAATCACTTATTTGAAAGCTAAGGAAAAGACGCACATTTCATGTCTTGGACGAATTTTTGTATCTTTATTAAATTTTACAGTATAGGCTGTTGAAAAAAGGCTCTTTTTTGTAAACGCGAAACTTCAAAAAATCATATCTCGAAAATTCCACGTACCATATTGAAATAAAAAAATACGTGTCGAATATATTCGAGTTCTTTACCGAAAAAAATAGTTAGATGTAAAAAAAAATTTTGGTGGCTGATTTTGCGTGGAATGCCCCCTATAGTTCCTCCAGAAATTCTTGAAAAATGGTAATATAATATTCACTCATAATCAAGCATTCTCAACCAACAACTCTGCCACGGACCCGCCGGTTTTTGTGAGCACAGATACGCATTAGCATAAGTTTTTGATTTATTCGAAACAACTTTTATCCATGGTTCTTGATATAAAATTTAACATATGAAGAAGTTTTAAATATCATATTATTCAGTTTTTTTTTATAAAATGATACTAGGTGAAGTATTACATCATGCCAAAGATTTTTGTCTTAAGCAAAGAATGAACAATTTCGCTATAGGCGTGAAAATCATTTATAGGAGCATTTTGGTTATAAATTGAAATACTAAATTGACCAACGACGGTAACTGTTTTAGTAGCGAACGAAACGTGTCGTAAGCCCACTGCGCTCAATCACTGAAAACATACCGTATTTCTATGTGTCGGTTTTTGCACGAAATGCTTTGTGCGATGATTCGTTCAATTCATGCAGTTGGACTGTTACGCGCGTTACGTTGACACTGAATTTCACCTTAATGCTTGTTCATACCAAACATTATCTCATATTACTGAAAATTTTATTATGAATTACTGACCATATTTCGATGGTCTGGACAAAAAAATATGTTTCTGTATTCACGATTAAATTCTGTCTATTCTTGCAAAGAATGGATTTTTAAAAGGCGCCATTCACGTCAATTGTTACAGCTAAGAATATTGCAAGACGGTCGCAAAATATTCCGTATTTTATGGAATATGGTCACTGATAAAATTAACGTTTCTCCTAGAAGTAGAAAGTTGTAGCTTTAAAGTTCAAAAGCAGACTTTTGTTGACTCTAGTTCCAACAAATTCAAAAAATTGTGTAATATCCTTTTGAGAATATATATTCTTGTATGGGCAGATTCGTTTAAACGTGGTTTGGTAAAATCTATGCATTTCACGGCAAAATAAATGAAATTGGGAATTACTCCCCGAAGAGGTACTGGTATTGACAGTCTAAAAATAAACCAGTATTCACAATTCAAATAAGCATTCACCGATGCATTCAGTGGAAAGCACTATGAAACCAACCATCAAAAAATAAAACCATTCTGTCTGCAATGTAAAAGAGTTACTCGCAACTAGATTGCCTTTGTGCTTTGCCGAGGATGTTGCATTGGTGCACTTTACAATAGCAGCTTAGGACGTTTTTCGTTCCTACGAAAGAACTACACCGGACCCCGATCATACAGCAAAGAGCTTATGCATTCTCGGGCTCGAGCTCGGGAGATGTTTGACGAAAGCATTATGAAAGTGCTGGAAACTTCCATTAGAAATTGCGTTTTCCAGCGACCGCCAGACAGTACACTTCAGCTAATATTTGACGTTAAGCTCTCGGTGCCGAGTTGTTTGTCTTATTTTTATTGTTATGAGAAACTGACAGTTGCTGATGAAGAGAGTACCCGTCGGGAGTTGAGCAGCTAGGGGTGGGCGGAGTTTAAACATCCGAGTATTGAAATGAATTGTGCACAACGGGTTGCAGTACTATCTACAAGGAAACACAATGATAGAAAGGCTTTTATCTTTAAACAATGGGAAAACTGATTCGCAAATAGTCATAGATAGCTAGAGAATAGAATCTGAAAGCCTTGGTCGGCAGATATCAACACACAGTGTTTATGAAAACAATCCAAATTTAATCGCAAATATGTCTCCGGTTGATTGAATCCAAGAAAATTTTCTAATATTAAACGCATCCTTTAGTCATTGTTAGTCTTCAAATAACTTTGCATTTCGTTCTGTTATTGTTTAAGCTGAGCTAAAATAAACTACTCGTAGTTACTTTGACTCTGTAGAATGAATAAACAAAATTATTCTTGAATCTTACGCTTCTCTATGACGATCACTGGAAAAGCATTATTTTTGAAGAGACGGAAATAGAATGGAATAGGACTTAATACACAACCCGATCTTAATAGAGCACTAGCAAGCACTGAAAGTTAACAAAATTAAGTTAATGATTCCAGAAATTGTTTCAATTCGAATGAAAATCCGTAAAATGATTCTAACTGCTGTTTCACCACTGTTTGACACTTCGCAGAAAGGGTTCATTTCATCGAATCATTCAATTTTCCAAGAATCGCATTGAAATTGAATTTTAATCATGACAAATGAAAGATGTTTACAATTAAATATGCCCTCAAGGTTTTCTGTTCTCATCATGGATACCCTCATTATTTGTTTGAAAACATTTGCTTTGGTGTTTCAATTAGGTAAATCTTGTTGGTACTTTACCGTTAACAGAAAGCAAGCGGTATAATAAATTTTTATTTGTATGCTTTGTAGCTTCGAAATAGACCGGACAAACGAGACGGTTACAATTCCGTGTAAAAAATGCGGTTGCTTCATTTATATAACAAACCAGTAAAATAGCTTTACTGGTTGAAAATGTACGAAGAAACAACAAATGTTGAAGAATTTCCTGATACACAGTTGTATTTCCATATAAATTTTTCAATCTGTTTTCCTCGTAAGATGTTGATCAAATTTATTTGCTTTTGTTTTTTATTCAATATTTTTAGAAAAACACGTACTGTAAAATATACTGTATTTTCTATGCCGATGTACTGTGTTTTTATGAATTTTACGCCAAATGTACTATTTTTTTGTAAAAAAAATATTCGAGAGTTAGGTATGTTTAAAGTGATTAGGTAATTAGGTATGCTCAGCTCGACAAACTGAGTAAATGTCTATGTGTGTGTCTACATCCGTCCGCGTGTGTGTGTGTGTGTGTGTGTACGTGTGTATGTATGTAACAAAAATATGCAAATGAAGGTCTCATAGTCCCATAGCCTGCTATTGAATTTCATTCCGATCCGACTTCCGGATCCGGAGATATAGGATGATATGTACCAAAAAAATGAAAAAAATATGCGCTCACTTTTCTCAGAGATGGCTGAACCGATTTTCACAAACTAAAATTCAAATAAAAGGTATTATGGTCCCATAGCTTTCTATTGAATTTTATTTGAATGTAACTTCCGGTTCTGGAGTTATATGGTAATATGTGAAAATTTGAGAAATAGTTTAAAAAAACAACTCAAGGTCTTATAATATCCTAAACATTTGTAAAACATTTTATCTGTATCCGACTTCCGGTTCCGGAACTAAAGCGTGATAAGTGGAAAATTATCAATTTTATTACTATATTTCCACTAACGATGGTTAAAAACAGGTACAAATCCCATAAAACTGTCTGATAAATTCTCCTAGTTTGCAGAGCTTGTTAGTTTGTGGGCATGAAAACTTAATTCGGCACTACTGGTCCCCTCTTTTCCTGTTCCGAGAGCACCGAAAGTGGAGAAGAAAAACTCCTAAAACTAAATTCACTTCGATTTCTCTGCGATGCTTGAACCATTTTTTCACAAAACTTGATTTGAATTGAAGTTCATACTGTCTTTAAAGCTACTGTGAATCCTATTTCATCCTGATCCGAATTCCGGTTTCGCAGTTACAGGGCGATGAGTTTTAAAGTTTTAAAATCGCCATATAGAGTGACAACATGTACAACACCGAAAGAAGAAGAAAACACAAAACGAACAAGGCGTGCTTTCAGTTCGCATTCACATCTCATCCAAGTCAGTCGATAAAACAAAACCGCTTACGTTCGGGACAGAAGAAACCAAGTACAGTATTGTGTAGTGAACAATAGAACGACCTCGAAATGAGTGAACCAAACGAACATAGCTACCGCCGACACGAAAGAATACAATTGTTGTTGACTTCTGGCAGTGCAAAATTCGACCTTCGATACGAGAACTTGAAGGTTTGCTTAAGGAGCAAATGCATCTTGACATTAAACGTGTGCATTTACTTCAATGCAATAAGACAAATAATGTTAATTACATCCAGTTTTAAAAAGAGTTGGATGCAATTCAATTCGCAAAAGACAATAACAATGTGCACTATGTGGAGCACGAGAACATTAAGTACAACATTCCAGTATATATGGAAGATAGTACTATAGAAGTGGGCTGAATAAAAATATCTTGTGAATAAAAAAATGCGTGCTTTGTTCTATTTCGTACACGTTGTGTAGCGATGTCAATAATAATAATAATAATAATAATAATAATAATAATAATAAAAATAATAATAATAATAATAATAATAATAATAACAATAATAATAATAATAATTATAATTATAATAACAATAATAATAATAATAATAATAATAATAATAATAATAATAATAATAATAATAATAATAATAATAATAATAAGTAACAGAAACGCAGGTTCGTTTCGTTTGTTAGATTTCGTTTAATTGGTTTAATCGAAATAATCCTATTTCTATTCAATAAACAGTTGTTTTTTGCTAATTTTGGCCATTTCAAATCATTTTTACGTCTAATCATTAAAACTACCAAATCACAATCTGTGTCAACAGCTGCGTAAGTTGTTACAGTCTGAAAAACTAATTGACTGTGCCTTTTGCTAAGCATCCAGAGCCGAATCCTTGGTTTTTCAAATTATTTAATCAAAAGCTTCTTTAAGAAGATCGTGCATATTTATATTTGATTTTCTCGTCCCCGTTCAAGCTGAGGATACATAAACGATATAATAATAATATTCTAATACTCTACATTTTGCACGTTGTTATTGTTGTAATTATTGATTTCGATTTCTATACTCTAGAATGGAACTTTTATATCACTATCCGTTTCATTCAATTGAAGCAAATTCACGTCCTTGAGATCAAGGTGCATTGTCTCCTTCAATGATTTCGACGGGTTTAAAAAAAATCAAAAGAATTTCAACAATACTCGACGATTTTCATACGTAAATTCTAGTGGTGAGAAACAAAAATCTTCGAAATTTCACAATGCGAAAGTCTGTTTTTGAAAGCAAGTCCGTTACATAAGAGCGTGGTCACGATTATTCGCGATCAGTAAAGTGGAATGGTGTGATTTTTTTCATCACAGAGGGCAGTAGTGCCTTTCATGCAATGCGAGAATAAATCAGCTTACAATAGTTTACAATTCGATCTCAGCATTTTTCCACAATGAGTACTGCGTAGTATTTTGTGCTCGCACCTGAAAGGTCTCAAAATGACCCAAGCTGCCGCGGCGAAATGTATTCCAAAGTCGAAACAGTTTGTGAGTAAGTGGGTTAATCGTAAAGAGGTGAAAAAGGTCGACGATTTTTAAAAATGGTTCTCGTTTATAAGATGACTACTGGAGCTGAGAAGGCAGCTGAAGCTGTAAACCTAAATACTTTCTTTGGGCGTCAATTACACCGAACCTGTGGTAATTGGTGATGATGATGATGGTCCCACCTCATACCCCTACAAAGGTGTGAGCAGAACGAGTTATCTAAATGATAATTAATATTTTTGCACATATCTTAACCAGTAAACAAAAGAAAACGATCTGATTAATCTAGCAGGTATAGATTCTTCTTCAAAAGAACGACTGACCACAAAATAACATTCAAATATCTCGGATTTACTATCCAGGGTTAATCAAGAAAATTTCCAACCCGGGAAGATCCTTGATCACATCAGGAATCGAACCCGATATCTTTACCAGTATCAGACAGTAATTCACCTGGCCCTTCCCGCCGGACCAGTTCATCGCTACACACATCAGCTACGATGGAGTAACGAGACTGCGGATGAGCAGAGCCAAGCCCAATTCCATCAACAACTGTCGATCCCAATTAGTTTCCCGAATCTATTCCTTAAATAATTATCCAACCTTGCGATCAAGGTCAAGAGCAAACTTAACACACTGAATGCTAAGGCTCTTCGGCCAGTCCTGTTCGCTTTCCAAATAGTCACTACCTGCTTCGCGCGCGAGGCTCAAACGTTTGTAGACTGCTCATTATTTTTAACTCTCAAACAAACTAAAAATCCATCATCATCATACCGAACATAGTAACTTAATACGTCTCACAATAATATATATAAACAAAAAAAAATACAATCTTCGTAATACGTAAAAAAATAAAAAATCTAAAAAAATTGAACTAACTAACTAAATATTTGCTTACAAAGCGGACTTTATGTGTGAAATACATAACTTTTTGAACTCCACCAATGAGGCCGCGCGTTTGATCTCTCTTGGCATCGAATTGAAAAAACTTATTCCCTTGCACAACAATGAGTTTTGCGATCTGGCTAACAAAAAGCTTGGTGTTCTAGCATCAGACGCGTTTCTAGTATTGTACCTATGCAAATCAGTTCCTCTTTCAACTCGATCACACAAATATCGAGGCAGCATGCCATTTAATATATTGAAAATAAATACCATGGTTAAGTAGTAAATTCTCTGTTTCACTGAAAGCCATTGTAATGCGTTCAGTAGAAAATCTGAGGAGGTATATCTACTACATTTTAGAATTAATCGCATGATCTTATTTTGCAGTCGCTGTAATCTCAAGATTTGTGTGTTATTAGCAAGAAACAGAATGGATGGGCAAAAGTCAATGTGTGGTGAAATGACTGTTTTATACAAAAGAATCTTACTATGGGTCGTTAAGTCATTTTTCAAACGACATAATACACCATATTTTTTGGCAATCTTCTTGATGACGTTATTGATATGAGATTTGAATGTTAACTTTTCATCAATTATGACTCCAAGATACTTCATTTCTCTAACGCGATCAATAATTTCACCATCAATTTCCACATTGGCGTCATGACCGGTGCTGACAGAAGAAATAACCATATATTTAGTTTTCGCGACGTTTAGTTTCAGTTGCTTAAATTTTAACCATCGAACCAGCGAACTTAGATCCTCGTTTAAATGTGCAACAGCTTCATTGAAATCTCTAGCCGTAATGAACAGAACAGTATCATCAGCAAACAAATTTATATCACAGAAACGTAAGACTCGCTTCATATCATTAATATACATGATAAATAGAATAGGACCTAACACACTTCCCTGAGGCACACCAAGTGAATTGCCGAGGGAACTAGACATTACATCGTTAAAAACAGTCTTTTGAGATCTACCACATAAATAGTTTTCAAACCATTCATGTGCCATTCCCCCGATGCCAAAACGCCGCAATGTCTGCAACAATAAAGGTCTTGAAATTGTTTCAAAGGCTCTCTTCAGATCCAAGAACACAGCAAAAATACTCTCTTTGGCTTCGATTTTCTCCTTCCATTTTGCCAATACTAGGTTCAAAGCGGTTTCACAAGAGTGACCCTTACGATATCCCGATTGTTCCGGTATTAGCAAACTGTTAGAGTTCAAATAGTTAATCAGCTGATCTTTAACAACAAGTTCCAAAATTTTTTCCAGCGTGTGCAGCATGTTAATGGGACGGTACTCCTCGGCTTTATCCGTTCCAGTAACCTTGGGGATAGGAACAACCAGAGATTCTTTCCACACTTTTGGCACGTGCCCCGTGTACAACGATTCATTTACCAGATCCAGTAGATCGTGTCCGATAACATGAAAGCAATCCTGTATCACTTTTGAGTTTACATTGTCAATACCCGTCGATTTTCCCAAATTAAAACAAATATTTTTCAGTTGTTCAAAAGCGATTGGTTGAAATTCATCAAGTCTACAATAGTTATTCATCGGCTGTGTTATTTCAACAGGTTCACCTACCAATTCAATACTTTGATTGATCTGCTGAACACTATTTATGAAATAACTGTTGAACTTTTCAGATATAATTTGTTCTGTGTGTTCTTCTATACCGTCAAAAGTTATACTTTTCGATGCACTATGTGTAGGCTTGATAAGCTGTTTGAGAATTTTCCATAACTCTCTACTGTTTTGTTGATTTTGATCGATTCTCCTCTGTATGTATTCATATCTAGTCTTCTTCAGTGCCCGTGAATAAATATTTCGTGCTTGTGTATATCTACTCCAGTGACTATCATTGTTAGTTCTACAGAATCTCTTGTACTGTTTATCCCTCTCCCGTTTTAACCGTAAGAGGTCTATTGAGTACCAACTACTCGAGCTGTTCAAACTAACATACTTTTCAATTACTAATTCATTAGTACACTTTTTCAGTATGTCAGTAAGAATAGATGCCCTGTGATCCAAATTTCCAGTCAACTGTGTACAACCCAAGCTTCTTGATACAAGTCGAGATATGGTTTGCTTTGAATAGATTTTCCAACTCTTGATTTTCACCGTATCTTCCTCATTTCTAGAGCTACTCGTTACGGAAATTGCAATTGTTTCATGATCTGAAATCTTGCAATCGGATTCCGCATTTGAATAAACACCGTCGAAATTGGAATACACGTGATCTATCAATGTTTTACTGTATCTCGAAATTCTTGTAAATTCATTCACAGTTTGCCTCAAATTGAAGAATTCTGCTA
The DNA here is from genome assembly GCF_030247185.1 of Malaya genurostris. Lineage (NCBI taxonomy): Eukaryota > Metazoa > Arthropoda > Insecta > Diptera > Culicidae > Malaya > Malaya genurostris. The sequence goes on from NC_080571.1 coordinate 262,631,389, forward strand.
ACTGTTTCAATTGATTCGAACCTTGATCACTGAGCCAATCAATATTAAAATCTCCAGTAATAATATTTAGTTTACCAAAATCGACGAAATTCTCCCACCAGTTTTCTAGAATTTCCAGAAACTGGCGGTCGCTTGAACTTGGAGAGTGGTAAACGACTCCATAATTTCCCATCTGCATGCCTCTTTCAACTGATATACCCAAGAACCAATTATTTCCAACTGCTTCGTTTGATTGAATGCTGAATTCAATTGATTCTCTGGCGTAAATTGCAACTCCACCCGTGTGCCTGGAATGGGACAAACAAAAAGCAACAGTGTAACCCGGAACACTGAACTGATCGAAAGCGTCAGAATCAACAATATGTGTCTCTGAGAGCAAAACTAATGAAGGATGTCTATCCTCTATAAGATGACGCATTGCGACATAATTAGAAGACAAACCGGCTATGTTCAAATACAAAATATCTGAATGCCTCCCATCGATTAGTTGCTATTCCATTGACATAATGTTGTTCTTTTTCGTTTCAAGCAACCTCAGATATACAGGACACTGCTTACTAAATGCTGGATGGTGAATGTCTAAATTCAATTTCCTTTCTTTGTTCATTTTCAGACAATTAACGCATTTGAATTCAGTTGAAGAACACTCAGATGTTCTATGTGCGGAATTACATTTGGAACAATTTTCACTGTTTAAACATTCGGTGCTCTTGTGACCAAACTCACCACACTTGAAACAGCGCAATACGTTGAACGACTCGAAAACCGAACACCTATCCCAGCCGACGCAAACCTTACCGGCGGCCATCAAACTAGAATAAGTATTTTTATCAACCTCAATTATAACACTGAATTTGTTATATTTGAAGCGTGGATTCTCAAAGTCAGCAACAACTTTTACATCTTCAATCGAAATTTCCTGATTTTGACTTTTCAATAGGTCAATAAATACATCAGAGGAATATCGATCACTCATCCCAACTATTTTCAGTTTAGGTTTCCCGGGCTTGGGTATAACAGCATTGTATTCAGTACCTAAATTGCTTTCAATGTTTTCTTTCACTGACTGAATATCCTCTCCTGCTGCACACTCAACAATAATCGAGCCATCTTTACCATTTTTGAAATTACTAATTTTATGTGTTCTTGGATCCAACCTACCCTTCAGAAATTGTCTCGTGTCATCACTTGTTTGCGAAGACTCAATAGGTTTAATCATAATAACCGAGCGAGTCTCACGTTTTCTGTTACTTTTCGTTCTATTTCTAGCTAATTTACCAGAAAGAACATCCGCGTATGATTTTTTATTATTTTTATCAAAAACTTCGTCATTACTATCATTATCAACATTTTTATCATGTGGTTCATCATCAGTATTAGACATAATTTTTCTTTTGCGTCTGGGATTTCCATCTGACTCCGAATGAGTCTTTCTATCTGCAACAATTTTCTTTCTCTTCATTACGACCAATTCATTATCATTGCGCTGATTATTCTTAATCACGAAACTTTTCAAATCTTCCAACTTTCTTCTATATTCGGTGAAACAGTCGCCTGCATTCAACATTGTTTCACATGAACACATTTTGAAAATGTCATCTTTTTTTCTGGCTGGCGTCACCAGATTTGAAATAATACCAACAATCGCTTAAGGGGGGAGGGGGTAGGGTCTAAACGATGAAAAAAATCATCATTTTTGCAAATTGTTTCCAGAATTATCGTTCAACAAAATAAATTCAAATGTTTTGCATGATAAAAAGCATCTTTAGAATAACCCTTTGTAATTTTTTCGTGGAAAAATATCGAGAAATAAGTCGGTGAAGAGGTATTATTGAGAACGATTTTTAAAAATCATGATTTGCGGTGTCCACTGTATCTCAGCGCAGACTAATCAGAAGTGAACAAATTAACGTAGCATAGTTAGAGAAGAAGTTTTTCTAGACCCCAACGTTTCTGTTTGATTTTTTTTTAATTTTTTGTTAAACTCCCCCAAAGTAACAAACAACGAAAAAGAAAACGTTGTGGTCTGGTTTTTTTTATATGTAAAAAGTGTGTGCAAAATTTGAAAAAAATTGGTGCAGTAGTTTTTGAATGACGATGGACACGGACTTTCAAAACCTGCTTTCGAGAAAAACGTGTTTAAAATTTTTTGTCTATAAAATCAATGGAAACAATTTACTACTCAAGGGAGCCCGTCATTTTCAAAAAATCATATTTTTTCCTTTATTATTTATTATAACAAAACATTTCAAGACAAAACAAGTTTTGAAGTCAATCGAAGTAGAAATCTTAGGCCTGTGCGCCGAGCTCTTGCTTCTTCGTAGAATAAGATAGCCATAGAAAAAGGTCCATAACTTCCAGAATTTCATTCCAACAGGCTTGAAAATTTCACAGAAAATTTTTGAAGTGAACTATAAGAAAATATAAAGAAAATATTAAATGATTTTTCAAAAGTGTTAGACTCTACCCGCCCCTTAAAATTGTCACGCATTGTCAATGAGAGAATTCAATCCAAAAGCCTCACATTCGTTATTTCTTTACCGCCTCATTCGTAAATGATCGCATCCAAAACAAACAAATGGAGACGAAGCGTTTTTGTCTCCCACTTCAACAAAATATAGTATCAACGTCACGAAAGAAAAAAAATTTGAAGCTACTGTCCCGCTTATGTCGTTGACTGGTCATGGATCTCATTTTCATAATTTTCAAATGGAGTTGAGAGTGACATTTATTTCTCGTCGTTTTCGTACATTTTGTGTAAATGATAATAATTTTTATTAGCTCTTCTACCAACTATGGCATAACTGTAAACTATTCTTGCTAATCACTTTTATTTTTAGTTCGAATTACGAATTTGTTACTTTAAAAATATTTATTTCCTGTTACTACCCAACGTTTCAAAACTTTATTCTTTCATCTTCAGGGTAACAATAAATGTACATACATAAATCAGTTAAAAATTTGCACAAGTTACAAATGTTATACAAAAGGCTTCACACACAATAACTGCTAATATTATTTATCAAGTAAGTAGCAACATTCAAAATAAGTAGTATGGAAACGGCAATTTTTCACTAAAAGCACAATGCACATGCACACAAATTTCGGAACGTTATTCTAATGCAAATTTATCAATTTGGTCATAGCTGACGTACAACAGCCACGCTGAAATTGATGGTTGTTCTGTCTGTTAAAATGTTAGAATGTGCAAGTTTGAAAACTTTAACTTTTTGGGTCTATACATTCCGAATAGACTATTCTGCAATTATTTCGACATATTTTTCATTTCAATCATATTTCAATAAACGCGACCAAAGTCTTGAATCTTTTGATTGATCCATATTCCAAACAGTCGAGCCATTAATGCTCCCGAGTCAGTGAAATGGTAAAAAATAGTGAAAGCATATCTTCCCATTCAAAAAAAAAACATCAACGAAATTCAACAGACATTTTTCTTGCGTTTTGGCTAGTGTTATACTACACACTTAAAAAATTTCGCAGAATTCGATAATTTTTTACCGAATTTTCAACATCTGAACCTTCGGTAATCAGTTCGGTAATTGATAGATTACCGATCGTTCGGTAATTTCTGAACTATCAAACAGCTACCGTAAACTGTACACCAATTGGATCTCACTGAATGTTCGGTAATTTTTCCATTGGTTAAACTTCTGGATTTTCGGATTTAAGAAAATCAACACAAATTCACAAAACCGAATGAAGGAAATTCCAGCCTGTTGTGGCTATGGTTTTATTCCACAAAAGAACCAAATCAAATGTTCCGGCTGACCGGAATTATGAACGCCTTCCAAAACACTGCACAATCCGTCGACTCAACCAGAAATTACCCTCGAACGATTTGTGTAGGCAGCAAGTGAACAAGTGATACAAAACTATTTTCTGCCTATAAGTAAACAAAAAGCTTTTAATGGTTCTATTGTTTTAAAAACTTTTGCATCTGTACCTCAATCCATTCGATGAACTCTTCAAGATTTTTTTCGTTTGGTTAGTAAAATATACTTACTGAAAACTGTTTGACAGTTAGTTTCATGACAATCAGTTTTCACAGAAGTTCGGTTATTGGAAGATAATTTTACCATACGGACAGTATGGTATTTACCGTACTCGGCGACTATTCAGATTTACCGTATGAATTGTATATCTATTTACAAAATTATGTAATGAAAATTTACGTAAGACTGATCGTCCGGTAAAAATTCGCATAATTATTGTAAAAGAAAATTCATGTACCGAAATATCGGTTTATAGATTACCGAAATTTCTCGTCAAAAATATTACCAAACAAAGGAATTAAATTTTAGTGTGTACATTAATGAGCTAAATAGGTAAGTAATATCTTTATTGTGGTTCATAATAAATGAATGAATAAGTCAATTCTCGGAAAAAATGAAATACTCGTCAGAATAAATTGAGCTCTTGGGCATTAGTGGCCACTATCACGGTACCACCGCGATATAAATCCTAACTCGTATGATTATGTCAAACTTCTGGTACGTCATTTATTATTCAATTCGTTCGAATGAAACACCATTAGCGTACTGCAAATGCTCGTTTGCACTGGGAAAGACCGGACAATCCCAGTGCAGCAGACGTGCGCTCAAAAATGCGTAGAATCGGGCAAGTCGAAACTTACTTCCGATTTGCAGACAGTGCATGAGCTTTCCTAAGAATAACGCAAGAAGTAAATGTGTCCGCTACCGTTGAGATAGGATAGCCCTTAAATAAAAAATTTCAACACCACTTGCAAGTCCAATTTGGATTTAGGATTAAACTATTCAATGCTAAAAATACGCAACGAAAAATTGCTACTGTATACATCGCCAACTGCTGGGATGGGCGATAAATCACTAAACTTGACACATCTGCTGTGCTCGTCGCACCTGGTTTGGAATCTAATTTCCCTCGATGATTGTCATTCCACTTTCCGCAGTCGGGAAACTCGGTGATCGAGCATCACTTAATGGGAAATGCAATGGAGACGGAAGATTAGTGATGAATAATTAATGTTGCCTCATTCACTTTGTGTCAACTATGTTTACGTAATATTTTCAAAGCTTGTTTACAAACGCTCAACATTGAAAGACTACACGAAAATGGCATTTGCCTTCCACGGTGATGGTCATGCTTCGATACGTTGCTCTACTGAAAGCAGAGGTCTAAGTGAAATATTGATGATTGTTCTACTGTTTCAAACAAATTAATCCCGGTTTTCACCTGAGGACCAGCTGGTGTTAGCCGAGCGAAATCGGAATTATAATTCACTTCCGCAGTTTAAAATTTTCTGTTGAATTTTTTGTTGAATACAATCGGTGGTGCCGATGAGTTATTTAAACGCGTAAATATTCCACACAGTGTATTCGAGGTGTGTCATGTGGTATTCTGGAATTGGATATTTTCAACACACGAGAGAGACAATTAACGATAGCAGTATGTAGTAGCAATGCCGGGTTCACACCGATAGAAATTGGGTATTCAACAGTAGTGGTTACTTTTTTTATTCAACAGTAGTGGTTACTTTTTTAAGCGTGTTACAGTTTTTTTTAATTTCAAGTTCACTTCACATCGATATAACGTAGGATTGATTGCAGTTAAATTCGAATGAATGCAGTCGATGCCACAACCTGATATAACATAATAATCGAAAACGTAATCGCATTAGTGCATTTATTCTGATCAGCTTTTCAACGTTTAGTTTAAAGCTCTCTACTCTGTTTACATCCATTCCAATTGTCAAATATAAAAAAATCTCAGAGAATAGAACAGACTTTTCGAGAGATTGGGAAGAGTCTCAGTCGTTTAACGTTTCGTCTCCGACAGATCAATGTACATATTACCAGTTTATGTTGAACTTCTAATGTCTCCTCGCGGTTCAATAAGAACCGCTAAGCAGACTTGAGTAATGTTTTTTTTTCCTTAATCACTTAATGCACTGTCTATGCTGACGTTTTATGTTTAGTTACTGGTGGGCTCTAGCTCATTTTTGGTGGATAGTAAACTCAAAATTAACAACAGGTGGGCAATGAATTGCGAATAGTGGGCTTCTCTAGTTAAAAAAAATCTTTCTGAGATAGGTCCTGAGTAAATGTAGAAAATTTTTCAATATATCATTGCGAAATACAATACAAAATCAAGCCAAACTATTGTAAGAATGATGTGATTTGTAAATCATTGAATTATTGAGAGATTTGTGTGTGAGAAAATGAAAGTGAGAACATGAATGCTTAGTGGTGCACGGCCAAAATTTGGTCAAAGAAAAAAAAAGTAAAAAGTTTAATTGTTTCAATAAAAACTCAAATCGTGTCTATTTTCCAAATTCAATCCATACAAAATACAAAAAGGAAATTCAGGGGTGAAATCACGTAAGGTGATTATCACCAGGTGATTATCACCAGGTGACTATCACTTTTGAAAATTTGGAATCATGTAAGGTGATAATCACCAAGTACTGTCACTACTGCTAGAGGGCTAACATCACGATCAAATGTTGGCATTACGTAAGGTGATTGTCACCACGAAATAATCACCTTCCTGTCAGAATGAAGGTGATAGTTATTCAGTTATCACTTTTCACAACAATTAAATGTTTGAGCGAAGTGGTTTGAAAAAAAAAGTTCATTAGGTGCAATTGAAGGCAATGATAAAAACATTAAATTTAAAAACATATTTTGTATTGAAATAGAATATTTTTATCATAAAACCAAGTGACATTTTTCATTATATTTACATTACTATTGTGATAAAAACATATAATGCCAAAGCGAAAAGTTACCTAGTTCATTTTGTTAATCGATTTGAAGGATTCGTCCATCAAATCAAATCAAAAGCATTGAGTGTTTCTTTGTGCACGATTTTTTCAGATATTTTTTAATTTGTGCCATGTGTTTTTTGGTACAAATATCCCTAATTTAAATTGTTTTTTATATTGTGTATTTTATTACTATCACAGTTATTCCTTATATTCACGACTTTTTCAAAAAATCTCATTCCCCAAACTGGAATAATTTTCATCCATGCATGGGTGAATTGGTGTTGTAACACAGCGAAACTATGACTGGAACTGCAATAGTACTCGCTTCTGAAAGATTTGTCAGTTCACTTAATATTTTTGTTGATGGTATTGAAATGTAATATTTTGTTGGCCTTTGTTGTAAAAATGCAGTAATGCTTGTTTTTATGTTCATTCTAATTGGTTTAACAATTTTTAACGTAAACGTTGTAAACTTAGTGGATCTACCAAATTACTTCCCTGCAAAAACACCTATCAGCATTTCAGCATCGTTTTGAATAGGTGTACCATACAAATAGTGGCATCAAACCGTCACATCTGATCACTACACACACATAAATATATAAAACTCGTGAAATGTCCCATTTCTGCAATTCTTTATACGTGAAAGTCGTCAATTTGAATCGCAATATACATGTACGACGGCAACTCCTCAAGCAACCAGAAGTTCCACAATTACTTAAAAAACCCAATTTCTTGCTGCTTAAAAGTACACGCGCGGAACTTTTGAGAACTTGAAAGTACAGATCAAGTTCCGCGTGGACTTTCTCGTTGCATAGAAGCTAAACAATGTATTCTAAAAGCAGCTTAGAAGTTCGTTCGGTTGCGTCGCGCGAACTTTCAAGTGTGGATAATTACTTAAAAAATGGGCTGCTTAAAATGCTATTGATGAACTTTGAGAGCTGCTTAAGCCAAATCAATCTCTTTTATACGAACGATTCAATATATTTACGATTTACAATCGAATTTATTATAATTCTCGGATGATTTTTCAGAAGACCGAAGATGTTTTCTAAGAAAAACTGTTTAAAATAATCGAACAATTTTAGTTGTAATTAACAACTTAAACACTCTATTGTAAAAAGATGGTTCAAAATGCAATGAATAGTTTATAACATTTTATTAAATTTTAAAGCAAAGTTTGGGGTGGGTTTGTAATAATAAAGCGTAACGTTTTTCTACAATATTTTTTATTCGGCAAACTTATTTTATAATCTCAGTTTATGAAAACGGCCATTGAAAAAACATAAATAACTATCGTTGTAATACACCTGTCAGCATCATCAAAAATTGTCAAAAAAAATATATATTGACACAGATCTTCAACCACTGCAAACATTATATCGCCAATACTCGAAATAGTTTTGTCTAAATATACCAAACTACCGATGAACCGATTATCGTTCATGCGTTATGTGACTGATGCAATGTCTAACGGTTTACCGACGGACGTTATCTACACGGATATTTCCACTGCCTTCGATATAATTAATTATGACACCACTATTGCTAAATGGAACAGACTTAGATCCGACTCGAACATTCTTCGTTGGCTACATACATGATGACAATTTCTACTATAAATCCAACACTCAGAAGACGCAGCCTTCGTTCAAAGCTAATTATCAATCTTCATTAAGTGGTATGAAGTGAACTATGACAGTAAATCCCGAGAGGTGTTTTACTATTAGAGCCTCTCCAATTCAAATGCTTTCTGAAAAAAATCCGTTCAAAGCAGTTCGGCTAGCGTTGAAAAACTCTGTGTTCTCTGCGAACAGCTGACATTCCAGTTTCCCGTAGCCTAAGGGTGATGAGGTTTGTTTAAAACATTTCACTGGTGTGCACTGTTTGAAGTCCCTTTACTGTTCGCTTTTTCATTCAACTCTTGAATATTACTAAGTAGTTTGAAACGTTCCCGCACTTTAATTATAGTTCCCGTTTGACGAACTATCCCGCACTTTAATTATAGCAGATATTTTGAACGATAGGATTGACTGTCCCGCTTTGCTCAAAGGAATCAATATCAATGTTCGACTTCGAGCTCTTCGTATCAGTGCCTTTCTAAGGTACCTATACGACGTACCAAATACGTACGAACGGTCGATACCGAACAGGATAACACACTGGGTCTGCTTGATTTTGTTATCAGACATCTACACCGCGATCAATTGCTGCAACAAAAAAAATTTTGTTAGCTTGAGCGCCGATGAATTGCGAGCAAATAAGCAAAAACGCTAGCAATGATGCCGAATAAATCTTTCGGTATAACAGAAACTCACCTGTAAATATCCAAAACGTTGACCAAACACAAATAATTATTACTTCTATTTGCTTTCTCTTTATATTTGCTTCACAATAAGTTCTCCATCATTGTTTACATTCATACTTGAGACAAATACTAGAAAATGTCCTATCTACAAACGAAAGTATTTCTTGGTACACTTTTTCTGACGATTATTATGCTGCTGTTAGTAATCCTTCACTCTAACACTGTAAACAGAACTATTACTAAAACCATCATTTTTCTACTGATTACTGAAGAAACTACTGATGATTAGAGGAATATTTGATAATAATCAAAATTGATGGTAAATAATGCGAAACTGTCGTTTTCAAATAGAGCCTTTTTATGTTCATTGAGATTCAACAAAATACACCGCGGCAGGGCTACCATACTAATGGATTTTTCAATCCATTCTGCGTCGATCATTCTTCGTCACAGATAGTAGAGTGACCCATGGTTATGAAAACAAAAATACATTCATACGGATATTTCAAAACATTCAGAATGTTTTTTATACATAGTAAGGCTATTCTCAGATTTTAGTCATGTTAAACATATAAAATAGTTGAAGAAGTTTGCAGATTCTAGATTTTGAGTTGGCAACGCGCGTTTGACGTTTCTGCAGAAGTGATAAATGAGTGAGGTTAGCTCAATCACCGGTGAAGGTGATACTAAAGGTGATCACCTTCGGTGATACAAAACTTTCTGGTGATCACCACTTCATCACCACTTGGTGATAATCACTTATCACCTTACATGATTCCACCCCAGGTGAAGAGTCAAGGTTCAGGATCTAGTTTCGGGTTCCAACACTTTGTCAAGAGTTCCGATCCTGAATCCAAATCCGGGATCAGATGCTGGCCCAGAACCAAAGTCCAAGTGCAAGTTAAGAATTATTTTCCAGAATCCAGGTTCAGGTAAAAACTCTATCAAGAATTTTGGCCCAGACTCTGGGTCCAAGCTCAGAATTCATATCCATAAGTCAAGAGTTGAGGTCCAACATCTTGTTCCAGAATCCAGGTCCAGATTAAGAATTCTGGTCCAGAATCGAAGTCCAGAATTTAGTTTCAGAATTCGAAATTCTGCACTCAGATCTCAAATTCATATTCAGATGTTAGGTCAAATTACTCCCGTCAGATCCAGGTTCTGAATCCAAGCAGAGAATACTTGTTCAGGACCAGAATACAGATCCAAGGTCAAAATGTTTATCCAGGATGCAAGTACAGAACTCCACGTTCCGTTCCAGAATTAAAGTCCTTAATCATGCTACAAAATTTGGACCTAGAATCCAAGCCAAGAGTCCTGAATCCAGGTTCAGGTTCACGATTCCGGTGCGTGTCCAGGATCTCTGTCAAATTATCAGAGTAAAAAATCTTGTTTAGAATCCTAAATCCAGGGCCAGAACCCTGCTCCAGATTTAGACTCAAAATCTAAGTCAGTAGTTCAAGTCAAGAAACTAGGTCAGAATTCTGGTTCAAAATCCATGTCCAGATTCAGTATTAAGATCCAGAAAACTCGTCGGGTCTTAGGGTTCAGAATCCTATTCTAGGTTTAGAATCTCTGTCAATAAGTCAGGTTCAAGTTTAAAGGAATCCTAAAGAACTCATGTCCAGAATCCAGTCCAAATTCACAGTTCAAGGCCAAAATACTGGTAAAAAATCACGTTCCCAGTCTAGGTTCAAAGTTTAGTTTCAGAAACTCTGTCAAAAGTTCGGAATTCTGGTTCAGAATCCAAGTCCAAGCCTATGTTTCGAATTCAGGTTCAAGTTCAGAATCTAGGTTAAGGTCTCTGTCAGTAGTTCAGGTTCACAATACGGTCCAGGTCTAGAATCCACACGGAACCACCCGCGATCCCATTTTAACCAGAATATTAGTTGATTTTCTGAATTCGATCGGTTAAAATTTGGTACAACTAATCGATTGTTGTTTTAACTAAACTGTCATTTTTGTTTTTCGATTAGCAGAAACGATGGTTGAAACAACTAATTATGTTAAACTGTTTGAAAAAAAGTCATTTAGTGAGGACACATACCTTTCAATTTCAACAATAATCGAAACGAAAATAATCAAAATATACTTACTGATACACGTCATGATCTATTTGAAATAAGTTCGGTATGTTGAGATTCATGAAATAAATATCGTTGTTAAAATATAAACAGTATTTAATATTGACATGTAATATCATTAGGGCTGGGAAAACCACCGATCACTGCTGATTTCAAGTGATCTAACCGAGGAATAAATTATCATTACGAAATCAGAACTGATCTGATCTCTAAGTGATTTTGATTTTTGTATGATCATGATCATGTCAAGTCGAGATCAGTAAAGATCTAAATTCTAAAAAAATACTTCTGATTCGATCGGAAATGATTGATGTAGAAAAACCTTTTTAATCAGTAAAAGTGCCCGAAGGGGCGAGTAAATTAGCGAAATTATTAAATTGACCTAAAATGAGTATTGAAAGATGATGCCTTCAAACGGTTGAACTTAAGTTATGCACTGATAATTTTAGTCAATTTTTATGAGCTTGGGTGCATCAACCGCTGGGAATTGGAATTTTGCGACGGCAATTCAATCGCGCCATTCAATCGCAGCGCGTTCTGTGTGTTTGAAACCCTTCGCTCCTATTACTTTCATAAATTAAATTCATGTCAAAAAGCGTTTTATTGCTAATGCATGAACATCATCATCGGTATCAAACAGCTGGAAGTAAAACAGTCTGCTGGAAGTAAATCAATGATCGAATTTGAAGCATAAAATTTTTGCGCATACCTGAAAGATTACGAGATGATCATTCATTAACATTTTCTAATTTGCCACCAAATATTTTTTATTTTAAATAAGGTTAACTTTATCACAACACCGCTGTAAGATAAACACTTGTTATGGAGTCATAAATTTCACAAATCGAATGAACACAATTTCACCAAACGCTTTAACCATCGATGTTGTTTTCATTGACATTTTGAAGCGACGCGAACAGATTTCAACTAAAAAAGTTGTTGATTTTGCATTGCGATTATTGTTTTGCTTTCAACTGTCTCCGGTATTTGACAGCATTCAAAGCAACATATTTTTAACTACTTGAATATATGCAAATCAAAAACCATATTGGTTGAATCAAAAAGAAATTAGTTAAATCAACTATCGCAAAAATCAAAAACTGCGATATCGCAATTTTATGATCGAAGGGTTCTCCGTGAAGATCCATGTTCCAAATCCAAGCACTGAATTCTGCTTCAAGTTCATTCATATCCGGATAAAGAATCCTAGTCCAGAATCCAGATTTAGATTCAGATTTCTGATCCAGAAAATTTGTTCGATAACCAGATCCAGTGTTCAGGACCAGAATACAGATATAGTTATCACTTAATTATTAATTGAGTGAGAGGATATGCGAGTTTTCCTAACAATCCTAATAACCAAATACTAACAAAAATAATACACACAATCACTCACATTTTTGTCTCACACTTAAAGCAGAACTATTCTCTTTTACTCAAGGAAAAGACAGACCGAAATTATGACGTCGTTCCGGGAAATCGTTCTACCAACTGAACTATTGTGGATGTGATGATAGACAGCTCAGAAAACTTCTCGGTGGAAAAGAACTTGGTATTTGAACTGACTGTTCACGCCCGGTGTTGTTCACATTTTAGTCGATCTCCTGTGGTAGATTTTTGCATACAATAGCTTGGAGAAATACCAGGTGATCTCTCTTTAATTCGCCGGTTGAACAATAGTGTGTTAGATTTCGTTGTGTCTTTATTCACTTCTATTTTACCATAGGCGTTGCTGAACTGAAGATTGATTTCGCTCCAAGCTGACAGGGTCTGATTTTGCTTACCCAATGTTTGGTCGATAGGATCTTGAATTAACAATTAATTTCCACCGCGTTTGGATTGGGAAAAAAATTATTTTTTGTGCCATTTCTATCTATTTTCTATTTTAATCTTGAGTTAACTGTAAAATTATGATTTGGTTGCCAGTGAATTTTATTAATTTTTTTCTACTTGGTGGGCAGTAGAACGAATATTATACTCAAAATGAGCATTCGACCAGAAAAGTTCATAAACTTAGATTCAAATGAAAGGTCTTGTGGTCCCATAAATGGTCGGTTATTCTCTTAAGAATCGACGAAAATTATTTTGAAGAATACCACAGTATTATATATGATAGTATTATTGACATGAGAAAGATACCATTACCCACTAGGTGGATTCAAACAGGTTTTTTCATCAATATAATTAATATTACAGGAAGCTAATCTGGCTTTATCTTTTGATGATGGAGGAACTTCTTCTTATTAAATACACTCAAGAGCCTTATTTGCCATCGGTTGCTCTCTCCCTTCGACAGATTCTATATATTAATTATGTAATTAATACTGAAAACTGCGTCAGACTTTTTTGCGGGCAATAAGAGAAAAATTTACACTAAAATTTCATTTATGATAATTCTTGCCTTTCCACTGTGAAAACCGACTTTTTAACCAGAGGGCCTAAGGGTATATGACATTAGGCTCTCTGGTTAAAAAGTCGGTTTTCACAGTGATTCATTCGACTCAGTTCGGCGAACTGTGCAATTGTCTGTGTTTGTGTGTATATCCGTCCATGTGTTTGTATGTGTGTATGTATTTAAAAAAATGCAATCACTTTTCTCGGAGATTGCTGAACCGATTTTCACAAACTTAGATTCAAATGAAAGGTCACATGGTCCCATAGTCTGCTATTGAATTTAATCCCGATCCCACTTCTGCTCCCGGAAGTTACAAGGTAATATGTAAAAACTGTAATGTTTGTAATTTTTGAAAAAATGTGCACTCAATTGCCTCAAAAACGGCTTAACCGATTTTCACAAACTAAGATTCAAACGAAAGATCTTACAGTTTCCTACCAATTTATAGAACATTTTATCCGGATCCGACTTCCGGTTCCGGATCTAAAGCGAACGATTGACAGAACAGGTACAAATCCCAAAAAACTGTCTTATAAATTCTTCTAGTTTGCAGAGCTTGTTAGTTTGTGGGCATAAAAACTGAACAGTTACAGGGCGCTGAGTGTCAAAATTTTCAAACCGCCATATAAAATGACAATATGAACAACACCGGTACGTGCAACGTGGAAGAAGAAAACACAACACGAACGATGCGTGCTTTGTTATATTTCGTACACGCTATAAAGAAAACGAAACGGTTACGGATGGCTGCTACTGGTGTGTGATATTGGTAAAAGATAAGTAATCTCTCCCTTCCCTTCTCCAATACACTTGTGCCAACGTTTTTTCCAATCCTCGAAACAGTTGTTGAAGTCAATTTCCGGAATAGCCTTCAATGCGATTCACGTTTGTTGTCATCAATTAAACGGTTTCCCCAGATTGGTCGTTTGAATTTGTTGAATAGCCAGAAGTCACACGGAGCTAAATCAGGTGACTACGGTGGTTGCAAAAGAATCAATGCAGTATGCATTATCGTGATACAAAAACCAAGAGTTTTCGGCCAAAATGATCTTTCAAAATGGTTTTTACTGATCCTTTTGATACTCCAACGATCCCAGTAAGGTCTCTGACTGTGCTTCATCGATAAAAAAAAACACTTTCTCGCGACATACAATTATCACCAAAGGCCTTTTGCAACGTTTTGAACGTTTCGACTACAGAAATTTGATTACGCACACAAAATTAAATGGAACTTTTTTTTGAATAATTTCACTCATTGTAAAAAACGCCGATTGTACTTTTAATACTTCAGAAAGAAAGACGTGAACTGAAAACCAATGAATATTTTGACGTGACACTTGGCACAGATATCACTAACAGTCATACCAACATGGAAAAAATATTTCGACAAATAAGGTTTCCACACGAAATATAATTCAAAAGTCTTACTTCTTTTGCCCACAATAGTGTCTGGCTCTAGTGATCTCCTAAATGAGAATGACCGTTTACCTGCCCGACGTTTCGATAACTGATTCTAATCTTTATCGAGCGAAGTATCTGAAAATCATCAGCATCTTGCATACAAACCCGTAAGCGCTTCGTTTGCTCAGTTTTCTTTTCAAAGCTAAGTTTTTTCGCAGTAGTTAGGTCTGAACGATTCGTTGTATGATTATCTTAACTTTTGCGGACAAATGTTATAATTGCTAACAAGACTCGAAAGCGGTTCTTTTAAATGCTCGTAAATTACTATTAATTAAATCCCAATGCACTAAGTGGAATAAGCGGAATGTATATGGAACTACCACAACATAGTGAAACATTAGCATAATTGATCCTCAAAACAGTTTGATATTATTTCCCTATGTCCCAAATCAACAGTTCAATCAACTCGGAGAAGCTGTCGTTTCAGTATTTATGCCATAAATTGCTCGGAAAGAATACGAACTTACATTTTATTCTGCTACACCCACTCACTGATTCGACTGCACATTTTCGGGAGCTATTTCAAATTCCGAAGATCGTATTCTCCAGTGTACAAAACGTACAGTTCATCCACGCGTTACCGGAGGATTGCATTCTGGATAACAGAAAAAAGGGGAATGCCATTTCCAATTGCACGTCAACAACTTCGGGGAAATGAAATGTGTTGGAAGAAAATAGCTTTCAGTGTGATTTACTCCTGCCTGCCATAGTCAGTGCGGCGGGGGTGTTGAATGTTGCTGCAGCAAAGCACATGCGTGTCATTCTGTAGCCAAGCGTGAGCGGTAGATCATTGGAAACTATTTCGAGCTCGACTGATTTATATAGCTGTAAAAGTGAATAAACTGAAAGTAGACGACAACTCAATAATTCATCCTCGCCTCCTCAGCACCTCTTCTTTCCTTGTTCTTACGAATTTGATTCCAAACTTCTATTCCAAACATGAAATGACACTCGTGACGTTTATAAAATCATAAGATTGACACACATCATTTGTGGATCCTAACAAAATCGTAGAATGCTTTTAACAAATATTCCTATCAACATTCAATTGCTTGTCAACTCTATACTCAAATGAAACCCCTAATCAAATACTAAACGAAATGTTATACATAGTAAAAATAATTGGCTCAAGATCCAAAAAGCCATACTGAAGCTGATTACAGTTATTATGAAAATCTTGCTGTTACCTTGTTCCTGGCAAAAAAAGAAATGACCTTGTTAGGCGTTATGCACGAATTACATCATACTAAATATTTATGAACTTAACCCCCAATTAAATTTCCGAATTGGATATTAAGTTCAAACAAAACTCATTGAATAATAATTTGGATTGATAATGATGACGATTCTGCTTCTTATTATATAATTTATTCGAACCTGGTTTTAACCTGAACGGGAATAATTGAAAGATACAATAATTTTAGCTTTCCAACGTTCCGGGCTTTGATGAAGGTTGTTTTCAAGGAAAACAGGAAATTGTATTGTGCTAAAGACTGTACCAGAAAGTATGGACGCACTTTGATGTCGCTGTAAATAATTCACAAGTGTTAGATATTCAAATTTTATTCGATATACTGACAATATTAGGCTACAACAAAAGAATATTATCCTCAAAGGTGTTATTCTCACCGAACTTTCTGATTGCATTTCGCACGGCTTTTTCACTTACTCCTTCCATTTTTGCTATCTTTCTCAGTGATAGTCCGCGTTCTGTGCACCATTTGTACACAATTTTTCGACGTTGTTATGTTGAAAGTCCACGCATTTCGAAAAAATAACTAATGAAAACGAACTGCACAAGTGGTTAGAGAAGAGTGTAAACAACAGGACGCAGCCATAAAAATTGACAGATTCTGAACCATTGCGAAATGGCAGCGGTTTTTGGTTGCGTCCATACTTTCTGGGACAGTCTTTATATCAACAAAAACATGAAGCGTTGAACAAGTTATACAATGTGAAAATTACTAAAATCTATTGTTTATAGATTTAGCAATGACTGAGTGGCAACGCAACATGTAGTGGAGAAGCCAAATGAATGAGAAATTCATAGAAAATATGATTTTTTGGAGAAATACACGCTCAAAAACAAGACACGAACCTGCGTTCTTTTGCAATCCGATCATACGCGTTACCGTTTCGGCACCCTAAGCAGTGTGATAACACCCAGTCTTTATGGATGTTTTTTTTTCATTTTCTAAAAAATGTCCAATTTAGCTCTGGTCTCCCCTATATCATGTAAACACTCCCCGAAATTTTTATCTGATTAAGCGCCTGCCCCAAATCATCTTCTTTCATGAAGTTTCAGAAAAAAAGTTCTTTTGATCGGTGTTTGGACCAATTACGGTTAAACAAGACAGCTCTATGTTTGGCATATAACCTCAAAAAATAATTAACAGGTAGTTTCCATGAGCGCATGAATCATGCTACATCATTTTACCACAATTTTCCTACAAACATAATTTAAAGTTTTTTTATTTAAAAGATATTTTTATTCAGGCCTATTTGCGTACCGTGGCCGATTGAGCCGATTTTTTAAATAATTTTTTTTTGAGTTGGATTTTGTTGTCACCCTTATTCTAGGGGGAGAGGAGCTTCCATTTTCCTCCTGCGAGGATTGAGGAGCAGTTTGTTCGTGGTTCGTCTCGTCATCCATAGCCGCATCGGTGGTATTGTTGTTGATTTCGTTGCTAGTTGCTGTAGATGTGCCTTGTTGTACATTGTTTGCAGTTGCTGGTTTGTTGGATGGTAAGTTGTTAACTGCAGCTGGTGTACTTTGTTCTATAGGGGTTACGTTGGATGGTTTCGTTGAAGGGGATACTTCCCTGTTGTTGGTGACTGTCACAGGTGTACTGGGGTTGGTGTGAAGGAAGCACCGTTGTCCTTTGGTGAGGTTGTCTCCTTGTCCAGTTTATCACATGGCTTACCGAAGTGAACAGCTTTTTGGCAATATTGACATGTGGCCATCTGATTGTCATAGGTAACAAGTGATTTGCACGGAATTCTTGTATCTTGAATCATCAAAAAATCACATAAGAAGGTATAGGTCTCTTCAAGTGTATGCGTAATAAACGTACGCCATTTAGAATACCGGGGAAAAAATTCTTCCACTTTTCTTTTTCGATGGAGAGAATCTCTCCGTATTGGGACATAGTTTTGCGAATATAAGAATCGGTGACGCTTGAGGGAAGATCATGCAAACGCACTTCTATACCACTATCTTCCATAACATATATATTGGAATGTTGTACTTAATGTTCTCGTGCTCCACATAGTGCACATTGTTATTGTCTTTTGTGAATTGAATTGCATAGAACTTTTTTTAAAACTGGATGTAAACAACATTATTCGTCTTATTGCATTGAAGTAAATGCACCCTTTTAATGTCAAGATGCATTAGCTACTTAAGCAAACCTTCAAGTTCTCGTATCGAAGGTCGAATTTTGCACTGCCTGAAGTCATCAACAATTGAATTCTTTCGTATCGGCGGTAGCTTTTGTTCATTTGGTTCACTCATTTTGAGATCGTTCTATTGTTCACTACACAATACTATACTTGGTTTCTTTCGTCTCGAACGTAAGCGGTTTTGTGTTTAATCGACTGACTTGGATTAGATGTGAAAGTGAACTGATAATTTTTAGTTGAATTCACATTTATAATCCCGAAGCAGATCCAATATGTTATGTCCTATCAATATTGGTCCATATTACGTAGAAAACTTCAGTGATGCAAATTGATTAATATTACGTAGAAAACCCCAAAAAATAGATTACAAAGAGATTCATTGACCGCACGAATCATGTTGTACCGTTTTACCCCCATTTATCCTTAAATTGAGTCTCAAGATTTCGCTCCCGATTTGGAGAAAGGTTTGAATGTGACTAAGAATAAAACAAAACTTATCCTCGATCAGCCTCCGATCAGTATGCGAAATAAAGTTGAACCAGAAATACGACTTAGGGTGAAGCCAGAGATAAAGCGACAAGCGATGCCAAGCGAAACGATGCGAAACTTGACAGATCGCACGGAGTCGTGCGGCAGAGCTCCGTCCACTCAAGTTCAGCAGAAAAATGAAAAGTATGTCAGAGTTAACTCGATGCGTTGCGAATATCAATCGATTTTCATCAATTCGATAAATTGAGGTTAAACAAGTCAAAAAATATAATACTATCATTCCCATTGTGTTTAATTGGATCACCATTTTTGACTTTCTCTATAGAAAGGTATTAGAATTGCTGGAAAAACCGACTTTCAAACGGAGCCTCGGAGACCCATAGTGTTATATACCATTCGACTCAGTTCGTCGAGATCGTAAAATGTCTGTGTGTGTATGTGTGTGTGTGTATGTATGCATGTGTATGTGTGTGCACTTTTCGAAGATATTTGAACGCGCTCAATTTTCTCAGAGATGGCTGACCCGATTTGAACAAACTTGGGCTCGTTTGAAAGCTACTGCCGTGCCATTGATCAAGTTCGAAGAACAAATGGCTGTGACTTTTGGTTCCGGAGATATGATGGTATAAGTGACGTAACCGACAAAAAGCGTTGTATTTGAACGCGCTCAATTTTCTTAGATAAGGCTGATCCGATTTTAACAAACTTGGGCTTGTTTGAAAGCTACTGTCGGGCCATTGATCAAGTTCGAAGATCAAATGGTTGTGACTTTTGGTACCAGATTTATGATGGTATATGTGACGTAACCGACAAAACACGTTGATTTTTACCGCTTTTATGTATATAAGGGTGCCAAAATTTTGGGATCACCTCTATTTTCGTTAAGCTCTAGTGCTCAAAAGTTCAAGCACCTCCAAAAAAGCCTTCATGCAAAATTTGAGCTAAATCGGAAATGCGTAAGGGGTGCTGCCCGGTGGTAAAGGTTTGACAATTTTCGATCTTGAAAAAGCACCATAGGGGAGTACATGAAATTTCCAAAATCGAAAATTTTTTTGATGCCAAAACTCTTAAAACTGCATAAAACATCGAAATTTAGTGTCATCTCAACAAACAAATTTTTTGAAAAAATCAACTTTCTGGGACTAAGTCCCAAAAAGTCGATTTTTTCAAAAAATTTTTTTTTCGAGATGACATTAAATCTCGACGTTTCATGCAATTCTAAGCCTTTCGGCATCAAAAATTTTTTTTCGATTTCGAAAATTTCATGTACTCCCCCCTATGGTGATTTTTCAAGATATATGAAAATTCCACTAAGTGGACTGAGAAGGCTTTTTGCCTTTCTCTATAGAAAGGTATTAGAATTTCTGGAAAAACCGACTTTCGAACGGAGCCTCGGAGACCCATAGTGTTATATTCCATTCGACTCAGTTCGACGAGATCGGAAAATGTCTGTGTGTATGTGTTTGTATGTGTGTGTGTTTTTAGATTAGCATCACTGTTCTCATACTCATCAAATGTCAAGCACTAGTTTGGAAAAATGATGCTGACTGTGTGACATAAGCATGCTTTTGTGAACTACTCGAATCAATCTGAATCAATTGGTATCAAAATTGGTATCCGAAATTATTTAATAAAAGTATGAAATATATTTTCAAGAGATTTTTATGAAAAAAGAGAAAGGCATTATCACACCATTAAGGAGGGTTGTTTTAGGTAATATGAATCAACCTTGATAGATCGTATTGGATCTGCTTTTGGATTGTAGATCATATTTCAACTGAATATTATAACTATAACAGAACTGGGGTAAAATGGTACAACGAGTTTGCTGCTGTAATTGAAACTGTATGCAATCGATTTGTTAGACTTTTTTACATTGGAAACACTCTATTTGCTCTTCTTGTGTTGTTCGGTTTTATGAGTTATAGTTAAGCTTGAATATAATACAGTACAAAAAGGAAACTTGGGGTAAAATGAACATGATAGCGTTCCATGCGAACCTTCTAAATATGTGGAATCGATTTTACTGACCATTTTACACCAAACAGTTCTTTGTGGTCAGCTGTATCATGCCACCGAAAAAATCGTCGCGTTTTTGGTCCATTTTCCCCGCCGAGCTTCGGATATCGATGTAGCCGAAGATAGTTCTAATGGCCAAAATTAAAACAACTCGTAAATTGAATTAGTTTCCACTTCTAAGCGATCCAATAATGCTGTGTAATATTCACTTTTGACCGTTTTACCCTTTTCAAAGTAAACAATGAGCTGAATTTCATAAGCGTATTCCTCAAAATACAGAGGCCATAATCTTGCCTATCGATGTTTGAGTCTTCGGATGCCATTAGCTGTAGTCCATTTGATTGATTGTCTATTTGACGCAGACGTATAATGATGAATCCATGTTTCATCCATTGTAACATATCGACTCAAAAATTCCGATTTATTACTCTTAAACATTGTCAAAGACTCTCACGAACCAGCAATCGGTTGTTTTTTTTTTCGCTCAGCTGTGGGAAAAGGCGGCATCCACTTTGCAAACATTCATGTGCTTATCCAAAATTGTTCATGCACCTTCTTCTTATATCTTAATGATGTCAGCTATCACCTGCATTTTCACTATCCGATTTTCCATAACGATGGAATGAGCTTTTGAGATAATCTTCGTAACAACTGCCTCATTTGGACGACCAGAGCATGATGCATTATCGGTATTTGCACGACCACGTTCAAATTCAGCATACAAGCCAATATTGGTTGATTTGACTTAAGCAGAGCCCGGATGAGTTTTATTGAGAAAAAACTGAATCAATTTGCGAGTCACCGTTTCGCTCGTAAATGGAAATTGCAGTATGCACCAATACTGTCGATAAATCAATCCATTTTAATTCGTACGGTATTGAAGTAGTGCTTTCGAATCAAGTTAAATGTAACAAATCATCGAGATACAAGCGCTTCAAATTAGGTTCGATAAATGTATAACCGAACGTTCTGAATTGTCTGCTAGTTACCGTAGAATCAAAATCAACAGCTAATTGATACTCAATATACCGCACACAATGCATTATCCTTCGAGTGAATGAATGTAACTTTCAGTTTTGTCATCCACTCACTAATCAAACAACTTACCTCGCTCACAGTCCGAAGCTGACTGTGGAAAAAATGTTCGGGTCATATATTTTCAGATTCCCTTTTGTGCGATAGTCGGTACGGCCTAGAGGATGACATCATTATGGCATTAGCTGTAATTGGCTCGTGAAAACATTACGAATGCATTGGTAGTTAAATTATATAAATTCATTATTAAATCACTGAATTATAAAGGTTCAGAATTATGATAGAAAAAGGATTACGCGGCTAGATTTGTATTAGTATAGTGAAGAGTAAGACATTTTCAATGTAAAAAATCAGCTATCAAGGTTTGAACAGCTGAGATCGGTAATCCAATTTAATCCAAAGTGTGTAATTTCCCAAACTCCCTTTCCCATAGAATTTATCACTCATAAAACACACCAGAGTGAATAATACTTACCCTGCCCGCAATCAACGAAACGTTGATTCAACTAACTTAGCCTTATCCTTGCTTCCGGTTTATTTTTTATCTGGATAGTGCGATTTCATAAGGCTCACAATGCCACATACTTTTAATTAAGCACAACGGAACGGAAAACTCTCAAAACTCATAATGTACACTTATTTCACGACCACAGTTCCCCATAACTGCGCATTATAAAGCGCAATAATTGTTCATTAAAACCAGTCAGCAGATGGTCATCTGGACCGGTTTCGGACGGCCTCCGCCATATCGGAGCATAAATTCACGTCCAAAACGATTGCCGCCTTCTGCCACATGCGAGCCTTTCCCGGACTGCTTCGCTGGAGGCTGCTGGCAAATTAGGCAAGAACCAATGCGTAATGCATAATCACGTAATAAATTATGACAATTTTCTCATTTCTTATCTGCCAAATTGTCTGGCATAGCAGAAAGCTAAGTTTGGCACCATCACGAATTCCGTACATAGACAAGCAGATCTGCAAACCATAACTCCGAAGAAGAAGAAGAAGACAAAACGGACTACCGCACAGCTGAAACCTCGACAACCGCTAGCACGCATGGAATACCGCAGATAACTCGTCTATGAATCACATCCGCTTTTCGGGCGAAGTCTTTGGCGATTCGTTTGTATTTTATTTACGCCGGCCGCAGGCTTCTGGGGGCTACCGGGTTAAATTAGTAACGAATTTAAAGTTGACAAATAATAAATACTTCCAAAAATTAAAACGATACTTTATGTTGAATACCAGAAAAAACATGACCAATCTCTTACCCATTCACGACAAACCTGTTTTACCTTATCATCCTCCATAGTAAGTTAACTTAAAACACTCTGCATTCCCAGTGCGCTCCAGTATCTTTGCGGTGAAATAATTTATCGCATATATTAGCTTCCGTTGAATTTTTGCAGAGACTGAAATATGGTAAGAACTTGATAAAGTTTTACTTCCGAACTTTTCGGTTCCACAATTAGTGAGGAAATTAAACTGCAATGGAATACATTTTGTTTTCATTTTAAGTTTTCTATCTGCACTAGATTTTCCTCAACTAATGCTGGTGCGTTTGTTTATGTTTATCGACCGTTTTAAAAGTTCCCACTTCATAACATATATTAAATATTCACTGCTCGCCCGACGAGAAGTTTTCGGGTGAGGGGAAATCGCTCAACTCTATACTGAATGAAATTAATTAGACATGGAAAAATGTGTTTGACATAAAAATGAAATTACTCGAATGTGCATGCATTCGAAATGCGATATAAAATAGTTCGTGATTAATCCGCTAATTTGGTGTCAATATTGTACAAGTTTGTGGTTTGAAAATAATTAGAATCGACAATTAAATCAAACAAGTTCACGTCCACATAATGTCGTTACGATCGAACCAAGGTGATGATAAATACCTCGGGGTGTGGTTCGATTCCAAATGCACGTGGGGAGGACACATTAGGTTTCTGATAACAAAATGCCAACAAAGAGTAAATTTTCTTCGAACAATAACAGGATCTTGGTGGGGTGCTCATCCGGAAGATCTAATAAAATTGTATCAGACAACGATACTTTCAGTGATGGAATATGGATGCGTTTGCTTTCGTTCCGCTGCAAACTCTCATATTATCAAACTGGAGCGAATTCAGAATCGTTGTTTGCGAATTGCTTTAGGGTGCATGCATTCGACACATACAATGAGTCTTGAAGTTCTGGCGGGAGTTCTTCCATTAAAAGATCGATTTTGGGAGCTTTCATCACGCCTGCTAATAAGATGTGAGGTGCTGAATCCCATGGTAATTAATAATTTCGAACGACTAGTCGAGCTTCGATCTCAAACAAAATTCATGACAGTATATTTTAACCATATGTCACAGGAAATCAACCCTTCAAGATATATTCCTATCCGTGTCAGCCTCCTAAATGTCCCTGACTCAACTTTATTTTTCGATACATCCATGCAGCGCGAAGTGCGTGGAATCCCGGATCATCTACGTTCGACGGAAATCCCAAAAATATTTTCAAGTAAGTTCAGGCATATTGACTCTGAGAAAATGTTTTACACGGACGGATCGCGAATTGAAGAAGCGACAGGGTTTGGTATGTTCAACAATAATGTTTCGGCCTCATTTAGGCTTCAAGAACCTGCATCTGTTTATATAGCAGAGCTAGCAGCAGTTCAATATAGTTTGAGTGTAATCGTCACATTAATTCCAAACCATTATTTCCTCTTCACAGATAGTCTGAGTGCAATTGAAGCCATTCGCTCAAACATGACTGGCAAGACTGAACCGTTTTTCCTGGGCAAAATAAAACAGTGCCTGAACGACATATTGAACAATAATTATCTAATCACTATAGTCTGGGTCCCGGCTCATTGCTCCATTCCTGGCAATGAAAGAGCCGATATTTTAGCCAAACGTGGTGCTATTGAGGGTGAAATTTATGAGAGACCAATTGCTTTCAACGAATTCTATAGCTCGTCTCGCCAAAGAACACTTGCCAGCTGGCAAGCTTCTTGGGATAAAGATGATCTGGGTCGGTGGATGCACTCAATTATTCCGAAAATATCGACAAAGGCATGGTTCAGGGGACTGGATGTGAGTAGAGATTTCATTCGTGTGATGTCCAGACTCATGTCCAATCACTACACGTTAGATGCACATCTCCTTCGAATTGGGCTCTCCGAGACTAATCATTGTGCTTGTGGCGAAGGTTATCGAGATATTGATCATGTCGTTTGGACATGCGTGGAGTATCGTGATGTCAGATCTCAACTAATAAATTCTTTGCGTACCCAAGGTAGACTATCCAATATCCCAGTTCGAGACATTCTTGCTTGTCGTGCCTTTCATACATGAAACTTATTTATCATTTCATAAAGAAAACTGGAGTTTCAATTTAATAAAGGCCCCTTTCAAGACTTAGTTCTGATCCCAGCTGCGTCCATGAGTTCAACCAATAGCTAAATTAGAATAAAAATAATGTAATGATACAAACAAACTCGAAACAGTTTATGAAATTATTAACAAAATGTCTGAAAATAACAGCTTATTTTATAATTTATAGAAGTTAATCGTTTGGTTCAAATAATATTTCCGAGTAGATTTCATAATTAATGACGAGTTACCTAAGATGATATTTAAGTAATAAGAGAATATGTTTTAATAAATGCAAAACGTTGTGACTATGTTAGAATTAAATTAGGATAAGAATATTATGTAAAAGTGATGCTACGGCGAAGAAAAACTTATGTAAACTGCCTTAAGAAATAAACGTATTTATGAAAAAAAAAAAAAAAGGTGATGATAAAACTCCGTTACTGAAACAACGGAAAGGAGATTTTCATCCAAAGACCAGGACAACCGTTCAACAACGGTAACTAGTGAACCCAGTACTCCTGTTTCAAAAACGCGTTCAGCATCAATCCAACTAGCAACTGCAATCAATGTACAACAATGCACATCTTCAGTAACTAGCAACGAGCCCAAGACTATTTATATTAAATATAAACAAATCCAATTTTCTTTTCATCCATCAAACTCTGCATTGGGCCCTAGTTTTAATCAAATTTAACAAATCGACTAAAAATAGCTATCGAAATGTCAAGCATCAACCAATACTTCGAATTATTTGCGAAGTGGTTTCCTGTCTCAGAGCAAATTTGTACGGATTACTTTCACTGTTTCCACACACATTTTCCGGGCTTAACTCACAAAATTTGTGTTGGTAAAAAAGTAAATAAAAAGGAATTTTCATGTATTTGTGTTGTAGCTTGGACGACAAACTGTCATCAACTTAAACAGGGAAATTCGGCAAACAGAGTAGAACGAGGAAACGGTCCAAAACGGAAAAGGTTGTGTGGAATCCTGTCCACACACGTGTAATTTCACTCCAAATAAATTTACTCGTCAAATAACGTCCAACATCCGTAATCTTATTATATAAAGAAGCTCAGCAACCATTTTCAAACTAGCAAAAAGAAAAATCTTTATGGTTCGTGTTTCCCTGACGTTTCTTATGTAGCCACTAAATGTAATCAAAAGTGTTGCTATTGTTCGACTTTGTTGATGATTTGATACCGATTTCGATAGAGCTACGGCATTAAACATTGTGACGATTTCCCCGAAGGCAGCGCTTCAAAACCTTTTTAATAGATTGGTACTCTTGAACGAATCGAGGTTGATTTGCTGCATCTCTGACCTTTTCTGTTTGGCTGCTAACAATGAAGTTTCATCACCAGTTCCCGATTTTACTGTTTGTTTTGGGCTATCGTTGAACCAAATTTACAATGTTCCGTATTCTGGAAAACAGCTGCTTGACTTGGTTTCGCCGTTGTTCAACGAATAGTAAACCGAGATGTGAATAATTGATGAGAATAAGAATAAGACTCTTACGGACCGGATTTAGTGAGCCTAACTGATAAACGCTTCGTTTTGGGAACGTGTTATAGGGTAACAGTCTTAAAATGTTCCCTTATATTCTACAGTATTGATTGTAGCCAATTAATATTGATGATTTCCATCCACGCCAAGAAACGATCGAAGTAGGCGTTTCACTTTTCACTCTCGTCAAAATTTTTTGAAAATTGCCTTTGTTCGTTTGTATAGAAATTGTAATAAATTAACAACACCTAGGCTGTATTCAATAAGACTGGCTCATGAAGTCTCTTTATCATTACCGATGTTCTGTGTGTCAAGTTGACGCACTTTTCTTTCCAATTTTTGCACCTTTCCCAACTTTATACACTGCACGAAAAAATAAGCTGTAAATACGGTTTAGAATCGCAATCTGATACTAACTCGGATGAGAACATTTTGTTTTTATAAAAATCCCTATTTATATAAATATGCGTGAGATGTGCAGGCAAAACTAAACAAATTAATCTTAATGTTAGTTCTAGATTTTTAACAACATTTCCGAATTATGTATTACAATTTCTTGGTTTGAAAAATTCCGGTTGCGGTGATAGAAGTATACAATATCTGGTTGTTTAGTAAATAAATATATGCTTCAAAACAAAAATAAATGCGTTTACCACAGATTCTCTGCTGAAGTGCCGATTGTACTCCACACAGAATTGCGTAGATTTCCGCTTGGAACACAGTACAGTATCTACCAAGTGAATGAGACTGCTCTAGCCTCATTTCACGACAGTAGACACCAGCACCAGAACGACCATTCAACAGAGAACCGTCCGTAAAACAAACCATGTGTTCATCAAGTTGTCGTTCCAGACAACCAGACAACCATTCCTAACGAAGAGGATAGCTCACATTGAATGTTTTAAAAGGAAAACTGCATGTGAGAGTTAGGTCACTAGGAGCGAGTAAATACTCATCCCACGCAACCACTTGAGACCACAAGCGAGTGTGGCTGGTAGCATAATCTAATGGGTTACTGTTCCAAAGCCCTGCAACCCTAAGACGGTATGCACAAGATAATGCTTCTTGTTTTAGGAACACATGTAGTGGTTTAATACACAGTAGCGCATCTAGAGCAGCATTAGGAGTTGTCGTGAATTCTCGTCATCGCCATTAGGACAATCCTTAGGAGGTTATTTAGCTTTGACTGAACTGTCGCGACTTCTCCTTTCTGCCACCATACAAGACATCCATATGCTAAAATTGGTCTAACAATAGTTGTGTAGATCCAATGAATATATCTGGGTTTGAGTCCCCATGATTTTCCAAAAGCTCGTCTGCATTGGCCGAAAGCCATGCAAGCTCTTTCAATCCTGAAGTCAATGTGAGCAGACCAATTCAGTTTTGAGTCAAGAATAACCCCGACGTATTTAACTTGATCGACCAAAGTGACCTCTGAACCGAAGAACTGTAACGGACGAGCTCCTGTGATTATCCTACGATGAGTGAAAAGCACCATTGATGTTTTGCCCGGATTCACAGATAATCCAACCTGACAACACCATTGTTCAACAGATCGCAGGGCTTGCTGCATTAAATCAAAGAGAGTGTTAATGCTTATACCGGTCATCAATATATGATAATCGTCGGCAAAACCATAAGTCGGAAATCCAAGGTTATTAAGTTTCCTTAACAAACCATCAGCGACTAGGTTCCATAAAAGTGGGGACAGTACACCACCTTGAGGACATCCACAGACACTCAGCTTTCTAATCTCTGGCCTGCCGAAGCGATGATCAAAGAAGTTGATTGCTAAGCATTGCGTGTATCCAGTAAGGGAAAAACCCAAGATATTCCGTTCACGACTGCAATGTTTAACCTCCTGCAGCCATTCAGCCATCGGCACGGAAATACACCATGACTTAGGAGTTCCTATTTTTGTGGCCTTTTACGACATGGAACAGGAAACCAGTGGATCAATTCTTGGTAAAAATAATTCCGCCGGATGCCACACGGCTTACCTGTTTGGTGGACTTATACCACCGGTACAGGTGGACCGTAGCGTTATTCTTAGCCAGTTGGGAAACCGCTACCGACACTACACGGCTATCTAGGCTGCTCAGAGAGGGAAGTTAACATTGATGGTCAACTTCCATGGATGGCCGAGCAGCCGGTTAGTCATTACCAAGGGCCAATAAAAAGGGGGATATAATGTATATAACGACATAACTCCGAAACTACCGAACGGATTGCCACCAAACGTCGCATAGATACTTCAAAGGCTATTTTTTAGGGAAGGGAGCGTAGCAAGTGTCCTTGATAGGAGAGACACCATGACTTATTCTATCTAATATGACCATAGATACTTTTTGCACAACTTAGATATAACTATAAGAATATTTATAACAATATTCGTGTGGGATGGATGTAGTAAGTGCCTCTTAAAAAGGAGTGTAATGTTTGTAACGGCATAGTTCCGGAACTTTTGACCGGATTGCTGTCAAACTTTGTACAGATATTTCAATGACGCAATTTATCTTATTTAAACCGAAGCGATACTTTTTGAAGACTATGCATATTTTTTTGAAAACTCGAATATGGGCTGTAGGGTGGATATAATGAGTGCCTCTTAAAAAGGAAGTTTAATGTGAAGTTGTTAGAATTTTCCAAAATACGAGCAGTCCAGTGACATAAACTTTCCAGTCTTCGTCGTGCAAAATTGCTAGTTGATAGTGACATTTAGCAGCTCTGCCCCTACCCCCTTTATGTAACATGTGACCATTTCAAAATAAATATATCTTAATACATACTCAATATTTTTGACAAACCATATAAATATAAGAGATAAATCGATTTATTACATTCTGCCATTAGATTAAAAAATATCCCACAAACTACGAGACCATCGAAATTTTTTAGAAAAAAAAATTATTTGATTTTAATTGATGAACCATATAAAACATCTGTTTTAATCCTCCTAGGGGTACACAAATATATAATTCCGAAGGGCAGGGGAAATCAAGATCTAAAACTCATCAAATCGAGATCTCTGCCAAAGAAGATCGCTTGTGATATTTCCCAATGAAGATCTGATCTTTTTAAGATCAGTTGATCAGTGATCTTTAAATCACATTTTGAGTGAGTGATTTCGATCTAAAATAAATCTTGATTCATGTAAGATCAATCATTGGATGATTCGATCAGCTTTGATCTTGGTGAAGGAAAATCATATATGATCAAAATCAGACATGAGTACCGATTGATCTACGTCTGAAATCAATGATTCCGCGCTGAAGAGTGTAAAAATTAGTGACAAAAGCAAACCTACAGGAACTTATAACTAAGGATAACGCGTGTCAATGAGACTGCCAAAAATCATACAAAATTGTCAAGTTTTGTACCTTTGGGGAATGCTCCTTTAACACTTCTTATCACCAGGGTTGGGAAAAATATCGGTTTCGTTACGGCACGGTTTACGTAGTTCGATTTCACAACTGGTTGTTTGATTCACAATAAAATGAACACTCGAATAAGAGAAATAAATGATAGATGAAGGTTTCATAAAAATAATAAGTTTGGAATGTAATCACATGTATATTGTTAATTGGACAGCATTCAATGCACAATAGAAATACGTAATGGAGAATTAGTTAAAAAAATTTCACACCACACAGTGATTAAAGCAACAAAAGACTTTGTTTTACTTCCAGCTGGTTGATGCTGTTGAAGATTTTGTGCAGTGTTTTGATTAAACACAATAAAATGCTTTTTGACATGAATTTAATTTATAGAAGTAACAGGAGCATAGGGTTTGAACTCAAGGCAGGCGCTGCGTTTGAATGATGCGTTTAAATTGCCTTAGTAAAACCTGCACTCCTGTTACTTCTGTGTATGATATTCCAGCTAAATAGGGTAAAATAATCCAAACTATGTTTCTCTTATCATTATAATTATTATAATCACTGCATATATATTAATGTTATTTACTGGTTTTATTGATATTACGCCGCCTACATGGTATTGCTAAATGAAATTCAAATGCATCAAAAAGCATACAATTTCGATGCGACGGACAAATCTGATACTCATTGAAATTCTTTCATTTTTTTGTTCGATTCATAATCCACCTATGCTTACCACCTATCATTAGATTCCTGGAAGTTAGAAAATTTTATAAATTGACTAAATTATCAGTGCATAAACAACTTAAGTTCAACCGTTTGAAGGCATCATCGTTCAATACTCATATTAGGCAAATTTATTAACTTCGTTAATTTACTCGCCCCTCCTTGCACTTTTGCTGATCACGTCAGAATCGATTTCCTACATCAATCGTTCTCGATAGAATCAGCAGTGATTTTTTCAGAATAGAGATCTTTACTGATCTCAACTGGACATGATCATGATCATACATACATTCAAAATTATTTGGAGATAAGATCAGTTGTGATTTCGCAAACGATGATGTTATCCTTGGTTAAGAGCACTTGTGGTGAAATCAGTAGTGATTTTTTTTATGTACGTTATCAGTGACCTAAGATCACCATGAGTTTTGATTTTCGTAAGTACAGATATTATTAGCACTTCAGATGATCCTAAGAGCATTTTCAAGGGGAGAGGGAGGGGGTGGTAACTCAAAAGGTTACCACACCGTACTTGGCACAAGTTATCACTGTTCTGACAAGCAGGCCCCTACCCAGGATTTCATTTCGGGAGGGGCCCAAAGATTAAAACAAAAATTCAGTAACATTGTTTATATACCCAATTCTCGGTGTGCCTTCTACGGCTGTTTTTATCATATACTTTAAACTTTTTCACTGGAACTGATATTGTATTATATTTCATTACATTTACTGTCTTGTTATTTCTGTAACACATGTCTGAGACATTCTAAACACTTATATGGTTTTGATTTCGGGAGGGGCCAGGGCCCCTTGGGTCCCCCCCCCCTCTGGGTACGTGACTGACGACAGGCACAAATATTTATTACAACTCATAGATGGTCGTAAGTGTATTCATACGCGTGAAAGAGCAACAAGTATCTCTAATAAAGAATCTTGGAGATCAATTGTTTGTATATATCTAGATTGTTCCTTGAAAACTCAGAAAATTATTATAAACTTGGCACAGTCACTACAATCAGAGTATTTCACATTTCCGAGCAACGCCGGGTAATTCAACTAGTAAAATATATTTGAGTTGTATCTCATCTAACAGCTCAATATTCATTTGCCTTATCGATTTTACCGGACACGGTCAACTGAATGATATGGATGATTACGTGCAAATAGACGCATGAGTAATCCTCTTCTGTAACTTTCGAAGCTGTAATGAAATTTTGGCATGATCGTTGTTTCCTACTTGTAGTTTGGCTTTTTCAGTGCCTGAACTAAACTTTTGTAACCTCACAGAGTAAAATTATTTATTTCTGTATCGCCGACTATGTAAATAGCTTTATTAATTTTTTTTCGTCCGATTATTTCCAGAACCCCAATACAAATATGTATTTTTTTTATTGACCATCTGATGGCATTTGCCGACAATTTCCTACGTTGGAGTGCATAATAAATTCTCTTTTCTCGTTTTTACCAAACGAAACTTTCATAATAATCCATGAAACGTTCAAAACAATTCATTGTCAATATATTCCAAATTCCGTTTCGCAACAAAAATGACTATGTTTCAAGATTTTTTGCTTCTTGTAGGTCTTCAGGTGATTTCGCTTCTTGATACGCTGGATCATTCCGACACTCGTTCCTGCTTTTTTGGCCAAATCACGCATTGACATTGATTTGTTCTTCATGATTAGAGATACCACTTTCTGGTCCAGTTGGAAGAACCGGGTTTTCTGTCTATTCCTGGTAGTTCATCCAAAGAATAGTGTTCCCCAAACTTATTAATGATGGTTTTAACACTGGCATGATGAAATCCACATCGCTTCGTAAATTTTCGCATAGTAATATCCTTCTTACTTAGCCATGTGTCCAGAACCTTAATTTTCACTTCCTTTTCAATACGCGACATTTCGAAAACGCAGAATTTCAATCGCACAAACAAGCAAACAAATGAAAGCCGACAGCCAAACGCACAGCATGCTGTGATCTGAGCATAACAAACCATCTCAAATACACGCGTACAACACAAATGTATGTGGATAGCTTATTATAGTCAATGCCTTTCACACAACCCGCCTGAGTTCGATTCCCAACCCCACACATGGGGTCAGAAAGTTTTTCTAGCCCGAAGAGGCGAATGACCTTAAGGTTAAAACTTCTGTAATCGGAACAAAAAACAAATTTCCATAATACCTTTACTCAGGTATCAAAAAACTTCGTAACGCAAGGTATCAAAAAACTTGATAGGTATCAAAAAACTTTGTAACATATATTGCTTAAAAAACTAAGCTACTATTTTATGCATTATTATCATTGTAATATATTTTACTCCGGTTTCATCCCCAATTTTATGTAGACTCTGTTCTTCTTCACAGGGCCTGCCGCTGTGTGCTTTATCGACAGTGGAGTTTTGATCATCACGTAATTCTCAAAACCTCTATCTTACAGTGTAATGTACGGGATCAACAGCCCCGTAGTATTTCTCGAACTTTTTTTTCGTTTCTGTTTCTGATTTCGGGAATATTCAACTATCATGCGTTATAGATTGAGAAATTTGTTTTACAAGCTTATCTCATTAACCGAGAGCTCCTATCAAGAACAAACAATAGCTTTAATTTTACGCTCAAAGAGGAATGAAAAAGCGCAATTTCTTTATATAAAAACTTGTTAACATATCTTTTATAGGAAATCCGTTCTGTTTGTGAATCCAACTTTCATTGCATGGCTTTTAGCGGTAAGTTTAAACAAACATTCTGACAAAAATAATACTATACGAAAAAAATTATTTACATTTATTCGGCAACCAGGAAAATTTTATGAATTTCCTTTAAACTTGTTAAATATGAATGCCTGTTTTGTTAATTTTTTAAGGTTTGCTATTCACGAACCCGGTAATATAGCAAAACTAGTGTACTACAGTAGAAGTTAAATTTCATCCCTTGCGAAAAGTACACTTCCATACTAACATGCTTGCACAGCAATATAATAAACAAAACTCTAATATAACCGGAAGTACGATAACTGTGTAATCCGATGAGAAATTCTTTTGATGTATCGTTATGACTGCAGTTATGTGCAACAGTATCCCATACATGAACATCATGTACCAACCGGTAAAAGTTCTGCAATCACCTTTTGTTAACTAACGAACGCTTACACACCTAGCCTGTCAGTCTGGCGGAATCCCCGTATGAACAACGATGAGTAGGGTAAAAATTCAGTAAAATTCATACTTTTGTAGCTGATAGAAATTCTATAGCAGAATGAAGTTCTTCACATGAAAAATTGTTCGAATATCCCTCCCTGCAGTAGGTCAATGCGAACAATTGCTCCAAGTGTGCATTCTTGTTTAATTAGAATGTCAGAAAATATTCGATACTTTGTGTCCACTCTGCTTTCTTCTACACTAACTAGTTCTAATCCCTTGCTTTCAGAAGCGTGCTGTTGAAATAAGAAATCGAAAAAACACAATTAAAACTTTTGTCAGTCCTTAATGAAATAAATGAAAAAAAAATGTTTACTTTTCCGGTGTCCCACCGCTCTTCGGGTCATAGATTCGTACCGAGAGTTTCTTTTGAACCACTAACTTTCAGACCGATTCTCTCACCCCACCAGTCCAGTCCGCACAACGAGTGATGGTAACTAAAATGTATTTACTCTTTGAAGTGTACTCGGCAAAGTACATTTCTGTAGATGCGCAAATACTCCACAGTCGTCAAACCGCACACAACAGCAACTGCCGAAATGCCTCAATCGGATGCCTCTGATGTCATACACTAATGGTCTGCTCGGTTTTTCCACCAGCACCAGAAGGGCTTTTTAAAGTAAACTTTCACTTAAAGTGAAAATCAAATTCGGCCAAGCACGTTTGAGAAGAGTGCAAGTGGCAACTCAAATAGCTCCGCAACTAATAGGAGTTGGAAAAATAATCAAGAGCTATCAAACACTTGCTTGATACTGGAGAAAAGAAAATAATGCTTTTGTTGAACATTACAACTTTCTCATGTTTACGAAACTCATAAAATCCTCTGATTTATAATGTACATGATGTACGTTGCTCTCTATTAGCTTCGACTGCGGAATATCCCAACCAGCACTCGATTTCAGTTTCAAGGAAAATACTTGGAAAATGTTCTTATCCCTTGGCCAAAGGAAATCATCTGACTTATAAGCTCATAAGACAATCGCAAAAGTAGATGTAATGGCGTAACGGCAACGATCGCTAATACTTTTATGTTGGTTTATCGACTTTTCCTTCGTCAAATATAAGTGTTCTCCTACAGCAGACAGAACTATCAAAAAAATACCAGATTTTACATCAATAGGAAGGAACTTTCCATACTCGCTATGCTTTCTTTATTCCTCTATGAAATGCAGCACCCACAGACGAATTTTATCACTGCCGTTTATTGTCTCCGTAGCTGATCAATCAATAAACTGAACTCGGAAAATGAGCTTCCTATTTATTACCTTCCGCTAGAGATTTATTATGAGATAGTAGTAACCTTGAGAGATAGAACTTACCACTAAAAGCCATGCAATGAAAGTTGGATTCACAAACAGAACGGATTTCCTATAAAAGATATGTTAACAAGTTTTTATATAAAGAAATTGCGCTTTTTCATTCCTCTTTGGGCGTAAAATTAAAGCTATTGTTTGTTCTTGATAGGAGCTCTCGGTTCATGAGATGAGCTTGTAAAACAAATTTCTCAATCTATAACGCAGTTGAATATTCCCAAAATCAGAAACAGAAACGAAAAAAAAGTTCGAAAAATACTACGGGGCTGTTGATCCCGTTCATTACACTGTAAGATAGAGGTTTTGAGAATTACGTGATGATCAAAACTCCACTGTCGATAAAGCACACAGGCAGGCCCTGCGAAGAATAACAGAGTCTACATAAATTTGGGGATAAAACCAGGGTAAAATATATTACAATAATAATAATGCATAAAATAGTAGCTTAGTTTTTTAAGCAATTTACGTTATGAAGTTTTTTGATACCTGAGTAGAGGTATTATGGAAATTTGCTTTTTGTTAAGATTATAGAAGTTTTATCCTTAAGGTCATTCGCCTCTTCGGGCTAGCAAAACTGTTCGACCCTATGTGCGGGGTTGGGAATCGAACTCAGGCGGGTTGTGTGAAGGGCATCGACTATAATAAGCATTTGTGTTGTACGCGTGTATTTGTGATGGTTTGTTATGTTCAGATCACAGCATGCTGTGCGTTTGGCTGTCAGCTTTCATTTGTTTGCTTGTTTGTGCGGTTGAAATTCTGCGTTTCCGAAATGTCGCGTATTGAAAAGGAAGTGAAAATTAAGGTTCTGGACACATGGATATTACTATGCGAAAATTGACGAAGCGGTGTGGAATTCATCATGCCTGTGTTAAAACCATCATTAATAAGTTTGGGGAACACTATTCTTTGGATGAACTACCAGGAATAGACAGAAAACCTGGTTCTTCCAACTGGACCAGAAAGTTGTATCTCTAATCATGAAGAACAAATCAATGTCAATGCGTGATTTGGTCAAAAAAGCAGGAACGAGTGTCGGAATGATCCAGCGTATCAAGAAGCGAAATCACCTGAAGACCTACAAGAAGCAAAAAATCTCGAAACAAAGTGTAGAACAGAAGAAGCGAGCAGCAACAAGGGCCCGAAAATTGTATTCGCGTCTTTTGCAGTGTCCAAAAGCATGCGTTTTGATGAACGATGAGACTTATGTGAAGGAGGACTCAAAAACCCTTCTAGGTCCACAATACTTTACTGTCGTTGTTGGGAAGGATGTAAGTGATGCGGACAGGTCGATTCAAGTGGGGAAATTCGGTCGAAAGGTACTGGTATGGCAAGCAATATGTTTCTGTGGTTTGAACCATTTTTTACACTAACGGAATTATAAATGCAGAAATCTATCGATCTGAGTGTCTCCAGAAGAGATTGCAGCCTTTGTATAAGAAGCACAGTACACCCCCACTGTTTTGGCTGAATTTAGTGTCGGCTCACTATGCCAAAACCACTTTCAATTCGCTTGCGGAAAAGGGTATAAATTTCGTTGAGAAAAAAAATATCACCAAATTGCCCTCAGCTTCGACTAATCGAACGTGGGCAATCGTGAAGAGGGTCTTCAAGAAGACTGGTAAGACAGCTGGGAACATGCAGGAGTTCAACCAAATTTGGGCTCAAGCGTCCAAAAAATGTGATGCCACACTTGTCCGGAACTTGATGAAAAGCGCTCGATCAAAACTTCGAAAATTCGTTAAGAAACAACTCAAATTTCATCCGGTTTTCATTATGCTCAAGTTTAACCTCGTACGATAAAGAATCAATTTTAGTTTGAATAAAATATCGTTTATTTGAAAGAAAAATTTGTGGATAGCTTATTTTCGATACACTCTTAACGACGCTATACTTACGTCTTACGAAATGTTATTGTTTTAAGTAAGTTATAGCGTATGCACGGAATGCATAAGAACGCAGGTTCGAGTCCTGTCTCTGAGCGTATCTTTTTCCAAAAAAATCATCTTTTCTGTTAGTTTTTCATTCAGTTGGCTTCTCCAATATATGTTTCCGCTCAGTCATTGCAAAAACTGAACTTAGTTATGGCGGCTTTACGTCAAACAACTAAAATTAATAAATCGTTAAAAACAATTGCGGTTTGATTTTCCGTAACAATCTGCTTCTGGTAGGAAAGGGCAGACAATCAATACTATCTTCATAGGGGTTTGTCGCTGACGATGTCCAGCCAGCGACTGGTACCATTAAAGAAGGTGACAAGCGATAATAAATACACTCTCCTACTCAATGCTTGATCGGAGAAATAGGTATAAAGCGAGAAGACTAGTGTTTGATGGGCAGAGAAGATGTTTGGATATAAGGTATCGGTCGGGTGACGGCCAGGATGTAGACCATGTTCGATGTACGCGCTATTGTGTCTGTTTGGAGGTTTAGAGTGACTAAAACAAGATTCAGAGTGGCGAAATGGTAGCGCGTATGCACGGAATGCATAAGAACGCAGGTTCGAGTCCTGTCTCTGAGCGTATCTTTTTCCAAAAAAATCATCTTTTCTGTTAGTTTTTCTTTCAGTTGGCTTCTCCAATATATGTTTCCGCTCAGTCATTGCAAAAACTGAAGTTATAGATGTTACGAAGCGTTACTTTTTAGTAAGTTATAAACGTTACGAAGCGTTACCTGCGTTACTTTATTGTAAATTATGGGCTTTACGAAGCGTCCCGAATCTTTACGAATAATGACAAATTTTACCATCATATCTTTTCTTGATGTTTCTGTGCTGTCATAGCGATACTTGATAGTTTCATAACATTTCATCAAAGGAATCAAGTAATAGTACAATCGTCGTTCATGTGTAACATTCGTCGCGTACGGTCGAATTTTTTTTCTCTCCGCGCTGTGTCCGTACGTTGTGTTTTGCTTGGGTTGCACCAACTGGACGAGTATTAGCGTTAAGTTTCCGCTACCACCGAATTCTTTAAAGTTCAAATGTTGTGTTGTGTAGGATGATCTTGTGTGTGAGCAGAGATCGAAGTCCAGTTTGCAAAGAATTCTCGTAGCGGGCGATTGCTTTGCTCTGTCGCTCCATCATTGTATGTTTTGCTCGCGCTACGCCATTCGGAATACAACTTGTATTCGGTTCTTACTTTCCGAGTACTAAGTACTGATTTCCCACTCATTTTTTTTTTTCATAAATACGTTTATTTCTTAAGGCAGTTTACATAAGTTTTTCTTCGCCGTAGCATCACTTTTACATAATATTCTTATCCTAATTTAATTCTAACATAGTCACAACGTTTTGCATTTATTAAAACATATTCTCTTATTACTTAAATATCATCTTAGGTAACTCGTCAATAATTATGAAATCTACTCGGAAATATTATTTGAACCAAACGATTAACTTCTATAAATTATAAAATAAGCTGTTATTTTCAGACATTTTGTTAATAATTTCATAAACTGTTTCGAGTTTGTTTGTATCATTACATTATTTTTATTCTAATTTAGCTATTGGTTGAACTCATAGACGCAGCTGGGATCAGAACTAAGTCTTGAAAGGGGCCTTTATTAAATTGAAACTCCACTTTTCTTTATGAAATGATAAATAAGTTTCATGTATGAAAGGTCACGACAAGCAAGAATGTCTCGAACTGGGATATTGGATAGTCTACCTTGGGTACGCAAAGAATTTATTAGTTGAGATCTGACATCACGATACTCCACGCATGTCCAAACGACATGATCAATATCTCGATAACCTTCGCCACAAGCACAATGATTAGTCTCGGAGAGCCCAATTCGAAGGAGATGTGCATCTAACGTGTAGTGATTGGACATGAGTCTGGACATCACACGAATGAAATCTCTACTCACATCCAGTCCCCTGAACCATGCCTTTGTCGATATTTTCGGAATAATTGAGTGCATCCACCGACCCAGATCATCTTTATCCCAAGAAGCTTGCCAGCTGGCAAGTGTTCTTTGGCGAGACGAGCTATAGAATTCGTTGAAAGCAATTGGTCTCTCATAAATTTCACCCTCAATAGCACCACGTTTGGCTAAAATATCGGCTCTTTCATTGCCAGGAATGGAGCAATGAGCCGGGACCCAGACTATAGTGATTAGATAATTATTGTTCAATATGTCGTTCAGGCACTGTTTTATTTTGCCCAGGAAAAACGGTTCAGTCTTGCCAGTCATGTTTGAGCGAATGGCTTCAATTGCACTCAGACTATCTGTGAAGAGGAAATAATGGTTTGGAATTAATGTGACGATTACACTCAAACTATATTGAACTGCTGCTAGCTCTGCTATATAAACAGATGCAGGTTCTTGAAGCCTAAATGAGGCCGAAACATTATTGTTGAACATACCAAACCCTGTCGCTTCTTCAATTCGCGATCCGTCCGTGTAAAACATTTTCTCAGAGTCAATATGCCTGAACTTACTTGAAAATATTTTTGGGATTTCCGTCGAACGTAGATGATCCGGGATTCCACGCACTTCGCGCTGCATGGATGTATCGAAAAATAAAGTTGAGTCAGGGACATTTAGGAGGCTGACACGGATAGGAATATATCTTGAAGGGTTGATTTCCTGTGACATATGGTTAAAATATACTGTCATGAATTTTGTTTGAGATCGAAGCTCGACTAGTCGTTCGAAATTATTAATTACCATGGGATTCAGCACCTCACATCTTATTAGCAGGCGTGATGAAAGCTCCCAAAATCGATCTTTTAATGGAAGAACTCCCGCCAGAACTTCAAGACTCATTGTATGTGTCGAATGCATGCACCCTAAAGCAATTCGCAAACAACGATACTGAATTCGCTCCAGTTTGATAATATGAGAGTTTGCAGCGGAACGAAAGCAAACGCATCCATATTCCATCACTGAAAGTATCGTTGTCTGATACAATTTTATTAGATCTTCCGGATGAGCACCCCACCAAGATCCTGTTATTGTTCGAAGAAAATTTACTCTTTGTTGGCATTTTGTTATCAGAAACCTAATGTGTCCTCCCCACGTGCATTTGGAATCAAACCACACCCCAAGGTATTTGAAAGTCAAAACCTGTTGGATCATTCTTCCCATCATATGAAGCTGAAGCTGCGCGGGATCATGCTTTCTTGAAAAGACGACCAGCTCTGTTTTCTCCGCAGAGAATTCGATACCAAGATGAACAGCCCAATCGGACAAGTTATCTAAGGTATCTTGCAATGGTTTATGCAGATCAATAGCTTTGGGTCCACTAACTGAAACCACGCCATCATCTGCCAATTGTCTTAGTGTACATGGGGTTACTAGACAGCTGTCAATGTCATTTACGTAAAAATTATAGAGGAGCGGACTGAGGCATGAGCCTTGCGGGAGACCCATGTAACTATTTCTGAGTGTTGCCAAATCGCCATGTGAAAAATGCATGTGTTTCTCTGACAAAAGGTTGTGCAAATAATTATTTATAACCGCTGGGAGTCCATTTTGGTGAAGCTTGTCTGAAAGAACATCAATGGAAACTGAATCAAATGCTCCTTTAATGTCTAAAAATACAGATGCCATTTGTTGCTTTTGAGCGAAGGCAATTTGGATGTCAGACGAAAGTAATGCAAGGCAATCATTCGTCCCTTTATTTCTACGGAAGCCAAACTGAGTATCTGACAACAAACCGTTCGTCTCGACCCAAGTGTCGAGACGTCGTAGAATAATTTTTTCGAACAATTTTCTGATGCAGGACAACATCGCAATGGGTCTATATGAGTTGTGATTGGAAGCTGGTTTCCCCGGTTTTTGAATGGCGATAACTTTCACTTGTCTCCAGTCAGGTGGAACAATATTTTGCTCAAGAAACTTGTTGAACAATTCCAACAAACGTCTTTTTGCGAGGTTGGGCAGATTCTTCACCAAGTTGAATTTAATTCTGTCCAACCCTGGAGCGTTATTGTTACAAGACAAGAGTGCTATAGAAAATTCCATCATTGAAAATGGGTTATTAATAAAACCATTATTTGGAGGAGATTCCCGTATAATGCTCTGCGTAGGAACAGAATCTGGGCAAACTTTCCTAGCAAAGTCAAATATCCATCGGTTCGAGTATTCATCACTCTCATTGCCCACGTTACGATTCCTCATTCGTCTGGCCGTGTTCCAAAGAGTGCTCATTGAGGTATCTCTTGACAAACCTTCGACAAAATGTCTCCAATAGCTACATTTTTTGGCTCGAAGTATGCTCTTGTACTTGGTTTCTAAAACCATTAGTTTTTCAAAATTCTGAGGAGTTCCTCCTCCCCGTTTTAGAAACGTATTGCAAGCATTTTGTTTTGCGAGTTTAGCCTCTGAGCACTCTTTGTCCCACCATGGGTTGGGAGGCCTTCTGTTAGTCGTTGGCCCAGGAAAGCGTTTAGTTTGGGATTGTTCTGCTGCCTCCAGAATCGAACAAATGAGGAAGTCATATTCTTCAAGTGGAGGGAGCTCTTCCATTGAATTCAAAATACTAGAGATACTACTTTGGTATTTAATCCAGTCGATATTTTTTGTCAAATCATATGGAATACTAGCGGAAGTAGCAATGCAATTGCTACTGCTAATTGAGATGATGATTGGTAAATGATCGCTACCGTGTAAATCAGGCAGTATTTTCCAGGTGCAATCTAGTCGAATTGATGTTGAGCAAAGAGATAGATCTAATGCACTTGGGCGTGCCGGAGGTCTTGGGATCCGTGTCATGCTACCCATATTTAATACCGTCATGCTAAAATTGTCACAAATGTTTTGTATTAAAGATGATCTGCTATCATTGTAAACGGAACCCCACATAATACCGTGCGAATTTAAATCCCCCAGAATCAATCGTGGTGCAGGAAGGGCTTCAACCATTTCATTAAGCTGTTGCTGTCCAACTTGTGCTTTTGGAGGAATATAAACCGAAGCTATGCAAATATCTTTGCCTTTAATGTTTATTTGGCAAGCAACAACTTCTATACTAGAAGTTGAAGGGATGTTTAATCTATAAAAGGAATAGCATTTCTTAATTCCCAAAAGCACTCCACCATACGGAGAGTCTCTATCGAGACGTATAATGTTAAAATCATTAAAATTTAAAGCTATGTTTGAAGTAAGCCATGTTTCGCATAAAGCAAATACATCACATTTTTGACTATGCAATAATATTTTAAATGAATCAAGTTTTGGCATGATGCTTCGACAATTCCACTGCAGGACAGTGATTGTATCATTTGCGACGGGTGATAAATTATCCATCAAAAGATACAAAACCTGAGACAATTGGCCATTGAGCTGATAACTGCTTAAAAAGGTTCTAGCTATTGGAAGGAATGCCATTATGAGGGTCTTTAAGGGTTCAGATATATTGAATGCTGAGAAAATCCGTTCAACAATTTCCGAAAACTTCAGTAATCCTGTTGGTGGCTGTGAAATGGAGCCCACTGGATTATTATCTTTTTCTGTACTAGATCCTGGATTGGTTTGTGAATTTGACAAACCAGGAGGCACAGTCTTTGGTTTTGACTTTTTTTGTTTAACACGGGGATCTTTTTTTGAAGATGAAATTTTAGGTGTCTTTTTTGGTAATTTGGAGGAAGACTTCTTCCTCTTAACTGACCCTTGGGTAGTGATAAACGAATTACCTTCACTATTTTCGTCAGAGTCAGAGTCCTCTGGTTCCTCTAGATTTGAAAACCCGTTTTCGGTTTCCAAAGGGGGGACATCAATGACCGTTTTAAGCATTTCTGCATATGTGCGCTTAGACCGTGCTTTTAAAGAAAGCTTAATTTTGTCTTTGTGCACTTTAAATGCAGTGCATACTGAAATATCATCATGAGGACTATTCCCACAATAAATACATTTTTCAATTTCCTTGTTGCAATCATTATCTTTATGAGGCCCTTCACACTTAATACATTTTGGTTTATTACTACAGTAAGTAGCTGTGTGGCCGAATTTTTTGCAGTTCGTACAATTCATTACATTTGGAACAAAAAGCCGAACAGGGAGGCGAATTTTATCGACATAGACATGGGACGGCAACGCAGACCCGGCAAATGTCACTCGAAACGAGTCTGATGGGCGATAAACTTTTTTTTCCTCTTCATGAACTACTGAGTACAGTTGTTTGCACTCCAGTATTTTCACACCCTCAAGCATAGAGTTCTTGAAACGACCAACACCATGCTTGAGTAAATCATCTACCGAAAGACTCGCTTCGGTAACAACACCGTCAATTTCGACATCTTTGGAGGGTATGTAAACTTTATACTCTTTATTGAAATGTTCCGAAGAGACAATATCATTCGCGTGTTTCAAATTATTTACCACAACACGAATTTTATCGTTATTTACTTTTATGATCTCTTTGATTGAAGAGTATCGTGATGTCAAACCTTTATTAATTTGAAAAATGTTTAATGGCTTTGATATACGTCTAAAAAAGACTATCCAAGGCCCAGAAGAGCT
Source organism: Malaya genurostris (assembly GCF_030247185.1). Taxonomy (NCBI): domain Eukaryota; kingdom Metazoa; phylum Arthropoda; class Insecta; order Diptera; family Culicidae; genus Malaya; species Malaya genurostris. The sequence continues at coordinate 262,675,300 of NC_080571.1, forward strand.
CTCCTGATATTTTTTCGTTCGTGGGGGTATCGGATTCATGCTAGGATTTACATCCATGGATTCATCCATTACATTAAAATTTTTAACTAAACTTTAAAATAAAATTTGAAACCAACACTACACAGTACTCAATCAAAAGGAAAAGAAAAAACTTCTACCTTGAAATTGTTGTCTATCTCCGTTGCACTGCCGTGTAGATCCTCGTTGCTCTAGATGTTCTTGTTGGATGTATCTGGACGTTGATACAATGCTGAAGCTCACTGTAGCGATAGAATATGATGTGATGCTACTGCTACCTGACATCCAGCACCACTCGAATTCCGATTTGCTTTCTTCTTCGCCAGCTGTAACCAGCGCAGGTCACCGGTGTATACCTGCGTGTTGTATGGCAGTGGAAAGACCGAGTTGTCTTGTCTCCTTCTTCCTAGTGCTCCGCACCGATATGCTTCTGCACCGAAGTGCCTTCGCACCGGTGTGCCTTTGCACTCTCCTGCTTCTATGTGCCTTTGCACTCTTCCTCTTCGATGTGCCTTTGCACTCTCCTGCTCAGCACTTGTGGCTGTATATTGCGGCCTGGGTAGAGTTTGGGAAACGCCCTTTGTTGTTTCCTTCACCAGCTTGGCCCAGCACTAGGGCTCTCTTATGCAGCACGACTATACGTTTTAACGGCTGCTGCCAACAGGTCTCTACCTGTAGTTCAACCGTTGTCGTATTTAACGCGTGTAAACCAACCAGCGTTATTAAACTGTACGCTTCTATACACAACCTTCTCGGTTGAACGGCTATTGTTTTCCCACTCATTGTCAATATAATGATAGAATCATTGAATGGGTGTATCCGATTTTTTTGTCAAAATATTTAGGATGCCTACAAATTCTTCTTGACATTTCAAATCATTTCACTGCGCAATAAATGAAAATATTATAGTGTAGTTATATTTATATTATATTATATTATATTATATAATATAATATTATATTATATTATATTATATTATATTATATTATATTATATTATATTATATTATATTATATTATATTATATTATATTATATTATATTATATTATATTATATTATATTATATTATATTATATTATATGTTATATTATATTTTAATATATTGTATTACCTTATTACCGGTCTTATGACGTAAGTCGCTTAGAGAAAAAATAATTACTTAAATGAGCTTGTGGTTATTACGAGCATCACATCACCAAAATTTTGTTGTCAATATGATTTTCACTATAGTGATTACTTCACTGTGCGTGACACTGGAAATAGGGAAAATCAAATGAAGTGACATGTAAGTGAAATGAATGTGGAAGTGGAAGCGAGTGTAGTGAACAATAGAGTGTACGAAATGGGCAAATACGATTTAACAAAGCCTGAAACTTGGCCTACAAGACCAAATTCAATTTGCCTTGATTTCAAGCGCGGCAAAGTTAGACCAGCATCAACCGAAATTGATATCTTGCTTAAGGAACGAATGCATCTAAACGTTAATGATGTAAGTGAGATTCAATTCAACAAGGCGTCTAAATGTGTGTACATTATGTTCAAACGTGAAAGAGATGCAATTGCATTTGCTTCGGTTAATAACGGGGTGCACAGTGTTGATCATGATAATGTTAAATATAAAATCCCTGTGTACTTGGTAGACAATGCCATAGAAGTACGCATGCATGACCTTCCCCCGCAGACCAGCGATCAGTTCATTCGGGAAAGTATGTCGCACTACGGTGAAGTTCTTTCCATCGAAAAGGAAGTATGGCGGAATTTTTTTCCGGGTATCCGGAATGGCGTGCGAGTGGTACGTATGCAACTACGTAAAGCCATTCCATCTTACATCATTTGTGATCAAGATGGGATACATCCATGTAAAGCGCTGATTACGTATGAAAATCAGCTGGTTACATGTCAGTTTTGTGAACAACCTGCACACTACGGCAAACCTTGCACTGAAACTGCAAAAAGGACATCTTCAAACAAAAACAAGGACAACCGTTCAACAACGGAAACTAGTGAGCGCAGTACTCCTGTTTCACCATCAAACCAACCAGCAACTGCAATTAATGTCCAACAAGGCGCGTCTACAGCAACTATCCGCGAGCCCAAAACTGCGAATTACAAGAAAAACGAAAAAAAAACAGAAACCAACAACGATGCCACCGATGCGGCAATGGATGACGAGACGAGCCACGAACAAAGTGCCCCTCAATCATCGCAAGATAAAAATGGAAGCTCCTCCCCCTAGAAAAAGGGTGACAACGAGATCCAATGGTAAAAAAATTATTTTGTCTAATAAGAACATGGCTAAATCGACCACGTAAAGCTTGTACGCGAATTGACCTGAATAAAAAAAATTATAAAAAAAATGAAAGAGGAATGCATTATCACATCACTAAGTGGATGAAGAATAGGTTTTCATCATAAAACCGAACCAAGAAAACTCAATTTATCAAAACAAACACAAGTTTTTGGGAATGTATCCGTAACCGATACGCACGCCTGCTAAGCCATCTCATAGAAAAGTGAGTGATTTCCGTTTAGGAGGCTTTTGACCACTATTTCCGGTACTTTCGGGACCCAATTCGGATACCAGTATATCCGATGAGACTTTGTGTAGTAGTCAACCTGGCAGTCATTTGAAATAGAGAAACTTATTTACTATTCTTGAAGAATTAGCTCATCTTTACACATTCTTCTACGAAAGCAATGTATAAAATCTACAGTTTTTCACTCGCCACCCTGTAATCCCGGAACCGGAAGTCAGATTCATATGAAATTCATAAACTATCTATGGGTCAATAGAGGCTTTCATTTGAGCCTTGAGTTTGTTAAAATCTTAGAGAAAAGTGAGTGCATATTTTTGTCACATACACACTAGAGATGGTCGGGTATAGAAATTCTTATACCCGAACCCGACCCGTACCCGAGTGATCAGCAAAAAAATTTATCCGTACCCGACCCGTACCCGATTAAAAATTAAAAAAATTACCCGTACCCAACCCGTACCCGATCAATAATAAAAAAAATTACCCGTACCCGACCCGTACCCGAAAAAAAATAAAAAAATTTACCCGTACCCGACCCGTACCCGTTTAAAAATTACCTGTACCCGTACCCGACCCGAATGAGTAGTAAAAATTTTACCAAAATTCAGTATGGAAAAAATAAAGTGTTTTAGATATCGAGCCGTATCAGGCTCTAGTTGGTAAGAAAAATACATTAAAATGCTTGTTATAAATAAATACAATGTGAAGCATTAATAATGTAATGTAACTTTTTTTTAAACATGCAAACCATTTTCGTTCAGCGGAAGGATACAACTAAGTTTCTGTCAAATCAGAAGTGACATTGAGGTTACCAATGTCGAAATAACCGCTAGTTCAAAAATAAATGTTAGATGGCGGACCCTGCAGATTTTCAATGTCTTTGGTATTTTATACTCATTCACAAATGTCAACAAAAGGGAGTAATATGAACTCAAATTTTTCGAGAAGCATATTTACCCAAAATGTCGTAATACCCGTTGTATTCAATTTTGGGTTGGTATGGTTTTCACGAAACAGTGCGAATTTGATCCAATTCTTTAGAACCACAAGTAAGCGTGCTTATTGTCTTGACACACAAATAAAAATTCACATTCGAATCACTTGAAAAATCACGTAAAATAGTTCCAAATGTCAAATTAAATATTATACGTGACGAAAATGAATGTTATGCGAACATCCCCTAAAATGAATAGTGTGTTATCAGTTCGTTTACGTGAATTGACCAAAGAATCAAACAATGTACGTGTGTGAAAAATTCAATTTTGAACATGGTGAACAGTGAGTCCTTCAAGTGTAAGTAGTTTGAACATTCGTAGGAAATTTTTTTGGTTATAATTTTTTACTACAAAGCAAAATTAATTATGATTTTGATTTAAATTAATCTGTCAACTATGCCCTTTTTGTAAGCCTCACAAACCCACACCCACGATGTTATCGGTAGCTGGTGGTTTTTACAGCCATTGAACCGGTGGAACCCTCAACGAGTGAACACGGTGAAAATTTGAGTATTTCGCGAGAAAAGATTTTCACCCTTACTTTTGCAACTCCACGTTGTCACGCATCGAGATTTTCACTTGTAGTCCAGTGAAAAGAAACGAAAATTAACTAGCAATATAGCCCAACTTGCTGTGCCATCAATCGGTGTCATTTAAAGTGAGGCGACACCACCCAGAAGTGCAGAATAAGAAGAACTTCGATGCAGATTTTCTGAAATAAATGTTTAAAATAACAGTTTTCTGGTATCTGAATGTGATATGAGTACTACACTACATTTTATATACTGCCCATACTTGCATATCAGTCCCATATGGGAAATCGGCATGTTGAGAAAAAGACAATCAAAAGTTTATTTCCGATTTTTTACAAGCCAGCTGTCGTATGTTCGAGCCCCGACCTGACTCTGTACGCTAAGAATCGGCTGCGAAGTCTGTTGAAACAGAAAGGCCAAATTCCACGAAAGGAATGTAATGCCAAGACTTTGCTTTGCTCCCTAATGCTAAATCTTGGTATTATTACATGAAATATCGGTAATACACCTTTGCTGTTCCAATATTGCAACAAATGAAATTATTGAAATTTTGCACTGAATGGGACTGATATGCGGGTACTTTAGCATATGGGACACAGAAATGAGTTGATATTTTTTTATATTTTACTGAACAAACCCTCAACTTTAATTGCAATTTCTGAGAGTATATTGAGGAAAGACACCATTCCTCAAGCTAACTCAAAATTGGCGAAAATCGATATGAGACTGATATGCGAGTATGGGCAGTATATGAATCAAATAATTTTTACTGGATTGTGCATTAAACAGCTTTAAAATAGCAGTCCATTAAAACCTACGTGAAAAGTAGATTCCGACCGCAACATCATAGAGCTAAGGCAGTGTGTCTTATTAAATATGTTATAAACAAAGTAGGGCGGGAAATAACAGTTCGGCTGAAAAGTTCGTATCGTTTAATAGAAACACACATTTTTTTGCCAAAATTCGTTTTTATTATTCAACATAATTGCCATCAGAGGCGATACAGCGATTATATATTATATATCGACGAAAAAAATCGGTTTTATTTCGATATAACAGCTCCAAACACTGCTTAGAATCATCAATTCGTTGTTGTTTTTGATCGATTGTGAGCTCACGCGGCACCCATTTTGCACAAAGCTTTCTCATATCCAAATATTCGTGAATAATATGTCCAACACGTTCCTTTGATATCTTTAGGGTATCAGCTATCTCGATCAATTTCACTTTACGGTCATTGAAAATCATTTTGTGGATTTTTTTTCACGTTTTCATCGGTAACAGCCTCTTTTGGACGTCCATTGCGTTCATCGTCTTCGGTGCTCATATGACCAGTACGAAATTTTGCAAACCATTTACGAATTGTTGCTTCGCCCGGTGCAGAGTCTGGATAACACTCATCAAGCCATTTTTTGGTATCGGCGGCACTTTTTTTCATCAAAAAGTAGTGTTTCATCAACACACGAAATTCTTTTTTTTTTTCATTTTTATCACAATAACAAAAGTAGCTTCACTCAAAATGCAATATCTCACAAACTAATAATCAGACAGCTGTCAAATTTATAAACGTATTTTTTGAAGGTTGGTACTAACTGAAAATGGTATGGATGTAATTCTAGTGGCGCCCTCTCATAGAAACGATACGAACTTTTCAGCCGATCTGTTATACACATAACTTTTCACGTAACTATGATTGATCTTTTTTTTAAATGAAGAAAAAAAATGTTTTTTTCTGGAAAAAGATGCCAGTTGACAGGTCTGGTCCTAGGCGCGAATGTCGAAACCCCTTGAATCAAATTGATTATTTTTCGGAAGAACTGTTTTGCAATGAAAAAATCTCGTCAACGTGTAAACGTATTTCTGTGAAGTATAAATGGGCGGGTAATCGATCCGAAAAAAAATTTACCCGTACCCGACCCATACCCGAGTGAGCCGTAAATTTTTTTACCCGTACCCGACCCGTACCCGAGTGAGCAGTAAAATTTTTTACCCGTACCCGACCCGTACCCGATTGAAAATAAAAATTTTTACCCGTACCCGACCAAAAACCCGTCGGGTACGGGTACGGGTCGGGTTTCGGGTAAAATACCCGATACCCGACCATCTCTAATACACACACAGACATTTACTCAGTTCGTCGAGCTGAATCGAATGATATATGACATTCGACCCTCTGGTCTCGGTTCAAAAGTCGTCTTTCACAGTGATTGCATAGCCTTTCTTTATGAAAAAGACACAAACCGAGGTCTTATCTGTTTTCACCGAAAACTTTTGCTCGGGCAGCTTTCCAAACCCAATCTTTAAATATATTTCGCCGTTCATCAATGTGCATCCCGGGTACCTCGTGAGAACCTCATCATATAACTACCGAGCTCATGTTTTGGCCATTCAATTTGGTTTGGCTGTTTGTCGGCACGATACGAACGATAATTTTTGCGTAGCCATATGCTCAAGACACGAAGGTTTCAGTTTATAACAAGGAACTTTTGGTACAGTAGCGTAGCTATAATATGAGATATCAGTTGTTAAACAGATAATTCTTTACGAGCCTTCTAGGATTAAAAGAGTGAAACTTGAAGTCTCATTGTCTTTCTCAGTCTACCATCTGAGTTCTTACCCGTTTTATGATAATGAAAAGATTGCACCTGTTTATTTCAATTTGCCTACCGTCTCTAAATAAAGCAAGGTAATCGCACACCGAAAGCATAAATTTATCTTGCCATGGTATTTTCACACTTCTTTTCCCGAATTAAACGCTCGATGCCAGGGGGCGAAATATGACTTTCTGATTTAGTGGGACGGTCTGGGAAACGGTTGCCTGTATCGGTTACACTCCGGACGGTTCTGCCTCACTTGAATTCGGAATCTTCATTCATCCCTCGAAGCATTCTTTCGGTTTGGGCGTTCCATCCGATCTAGATAATGCTCGTGTCTTTTATGATTTTCGGAGGGTCATAACCGTTTGGGATCTCGGTTTATTCCTTGACACCACTTGGTTTATTAGTTTTTCTGTTTTGTTTTTGGACGAGCTAGCTGCAACCTAGCGACCAGGGTGTGGTAAGACGACTTATGATTAAGTCGTTATCGTCTACCCCGCCACAGGCTGTATTAAGCAAAGGAGTCAGGAATATAATTAAAATAATATGGTTCTCATTTGCATAACAAAATACCCAAGTCGGTTGTTTTATTCTGTGTTTTCTTTCCGGCGGCTCTTGAGTATTTCACTTGTACTCTGCGGTTAGACTTGTACGTTACTATTTGCTTCGTGCAGGTTCCACTATCGCCACCATTACGAAGCACTATGGGGAATTTAGTTATTTTTTTATTTGCTAATTAATCTACAAATTGTTCGCTTTCGTTTTGCCAGCGAGAGAATAAAAACGACAACGGCGATTGAATAATTCATTGGCAAGAAAGTGAAATTATTTTTAGAATATCGATCAAATTAACAATAAATGAGTAACTTCAGCCAACACCTACCATGCGAAACTAGACAGACAGATCTTGATATAAGAAAAAACAATAAATTCTCCAGAACATTCTCATATGCATATCCTGAAATCCGTCCCAAATGGGTTCTTATTTCTTTTGCATGTTCTTAGAGTAAGTTTCAACCACTAGCTTCAACTACATTACGTATTCGATAAGCTCCGGAATGCCACACAAATTGAATGTTTTGCTAATAATTAGGATAAGTCTTGGAACGCTTACCAGAACGACTTGACCCATCACATTGTACCAGAACGTGACCGCCGTGCAAATGGACGGTTTTATGTTGGTGCCGCATTTGTTTACTTTGGTTTGCTTGCTCAGCGTCGATTTGTTTCCTTTTCCTATGCTGACTATTTGCTATGCTGTTTTCGGAAAGGCTCTGATGGTCAACGCAACGAGAACGGCTATCCATTTGCTACCGAAGTATTCTGTGAACTGTTCAGCCCCACAGCGACCGACGTCGTTCTCAGAAAGCGTCATTTAGAACTATTTGAGTACGATGTGCTTCAGTTTGTTGTTGACTCTAACCGATGATCTGATGGTGATTTCGAAGACAGTTAAGGAATGTTTGAATATTTAACTAACTGTTGAGACTTCCTGACCCATCGACCCAGCCCCAATAGCATTATTTCAAGATTCAAATTTAAACCTACTCAACCGGTTAGTAGTTTCGAATATGGAACATGACCATCAACCCGAAGCATCTCATCTTACGACCCATTGTAGAATGAAGTCCATCGAAAATAAAATTAATTATCAATCTTTCTCATACAAAAAGGATATGCAATCACTGTAAAAACCGAGGCACGGAGCGCCGAGTGTCAAATTTCTTCTAAATATGGCTCCAATCAATTTCAATTTGTAGGTTAAGATAGAGTCGGCAGCCTTTGACCAGTTTTCACTACACATTTTTCAAATGAAAGATTCTTAACAGATTCTTTTGTAATTTATAGCGAGTGTTTTCTTTGGAGGTTTGTATTTTCAATAAAGAAAACTCTATTGTCTAAAAGATGTTTTGGCAGTGTAAAGTGACATGTTTTCTAAGTATTGTTTGGCAAATGATCATGAATTGATTGACTCCAGAACAACGCATCCGAAACGTGAAAATTTATTTTCAAAATCAGTGTTCAAATAAACCTGTTCATAGCGCAAAATTCTCTTCAGTGATGAGGCGCATTTTTGGTTGAATGGATACGTCAACAAGCAAAATTGCCTTATTTGAAGCAAAGATAATCCACACCCCGCTCCAGAACTACCGATGCATCCCGATGAAGTCATTGGTTTATGTGGATAAACAAGCAACGATTCTACTTGAAAAAATGGTCGAAAATTGGACCTCCAGAATAAACTTTGTGAAAATAACCGTGGCGACCATATGCCCGAAATCATATTTATGTTAAATGCCAAGAAATTATCTATCAAATTTTTAAAAAATCTGGCCATTTCATAATTTAGTATGTGTTTTATTTGATTTTCAAATCAGCAAGCTCTTGAAAAACACCGTTTAGAAAGGCCGAATTTCATGTACCATTCGACTCAGTGCGACAAACTGAGCAAATATCTCTCTGGGTATGTATATGTGTGAGATAGAGAGTTTGTATGTGTGTGTGTATGTTACGAAAATGTGCACTCGATTTCCTCGGAAATGGCTGAACCGATTGTCACAATTTTAGATTCAAATGACAGTCTTTTGGTCCCATAGCTTGCCATTGAATATTACCCGTATCGGACTTCCGGTTGGAGAATAACAGGAAAAATTTACAAAAAATGAAGGAAAAATGCACTCGATTTTGTCAGAGAACGCTGAACCTAATTTCTTCAACTTAGATTCAAATTAATTTAAGATCTTGTAGTGCCATAGCGTGCTATTAAATTTCTTCCGGATCTGACCTTCGGCTCAGGAGCTACGGGTTAAAAAGTGCAAATTGAAATAGAAAAGTTCGATTTTCTCAGTGCCAGTTCAGTGACCATTTTTTTTATATAAAAATTTTTTATTCAGGCGAATTCGTGTACAAGCTTTACGTGGCCGATTGAGCCATGGTTTTATAAGATAAAATAATTTTTTTACGTTGGATCTCGTTGTCACCCTTTTTCTAGGGGAAGAGGAGCTTCCATTTTTATCTTGCGATGATTGAGGGGCACTTTCTTCGTGGCTCGTCTCGTCCTCCATTGCCGCATCGGTGGTATAGTGGTTGGCTTCCCTTTTTTCTTCGTTTTCCTTGTAATTCGCAGTCTTGGGTTCGTTGTTAGTTGCTGTAGACGCGCCTTGTTGTACATTAATTTCAGTTGCTGGTTGGTTTGATGGTGCAACATGAATACTGCGCTCACTAGTTTCCGTTGTTGGGCGGTTGTCCTTGTTTTTGTTTGCAAATGTCCTTTTCGCAGTTTCAGTGCAAGGTTTGCCGTAGTGTGCAGGTTGTTCACAAAGCTGGCATGTAACCAGTTGATTTTCATACGTAATCAGCGTTTTACATGGATGTATCCCGTCTTGATCACAAATGATGTAAGATGGAATTGCTTTACGTAGTTGCATATTACCACTCGCACGCCATTCCGGATACCCGGGAAAAATTCCGCCATACTTCCCTTTCGATGGAAAGAACTTCACCGTACTGCGACATACTTTCCCGAACGAACCCATCACTGGTCTGCGAGGGAAGGTCATACACGCGTACTTCTATGGCATTGTCCACCAAGTACACAGGGATTTTATATTTAACATTATCATGATCAACACTGTGCACACCGTTATTAACCGAAGCAAATGCAATTGCATCTCTTTCACGTTTGAACATAATGTACACACAGTTAGACGTCTTGTTGAATTGAATCTCACTTACATCATTAACGTTTAGATGCATTCGTTTCTTAAGCAAGATTTTAATTTCGGTTGCTGCTGGTCTAACTTTGCAGCGCTTGAAATCAATACAAATCGTATTTGCCCATTTCGTACACTCTATTGCTCACTATACTGTATTGTCTTTGTTTCTACCGTCTCGACCATAAGCAATTTTCGACTGTGTCGGATGAGATGCGAGCACGAACTGAGTGACAATTGGACAATGCTCTTCCAATTTTCAAAAGCTTACACGGAACGACCGAAATCAGCATTTTCGCGAAAAATTTAGTTGATTTGCTGATTTTAGTTAGTTATTTTTTGAGACAACTAAAAAAATTTTACTTTTGCTGATTTAGATTTTTTATTCTCATTCCCTTAATAATAATAAAATATTTGTTGAAATGACTATTTTTTTAGTTGAATTCACAAATTAAACGTACTGTCATTTCTTAGCTAAGGCACACTTCATATCCAGTCAACTAATTTTTTAGTTGAATTAAAGAAATATAATGTTGTTTTCAACCAATATGAATGATTGAATTGGCTTCTGCAATCTGCAGCTATATGGCGCCCTGTCACCGAAACGGTAACACCTTAATGACTACTAGCCACTAGATGGCACACCACTGCCGAAAAAAATTCAGACGCGGTTGTCTTTTCTATATTGGCAGGTATAAATACGATGTTTTGTTGGAGAAAAAGACATAAACGAAACGTAAACATCTTTTTGATTTTTTTTTTCTTCTAAATCACTGTTTTCTTCATTCTCACTGAAAACTTTGAGCACTCGGAAAACAAAAACCGAATACAAATAGTACACCGGACGGCGCAGCTCGGAAGGTTTGAAGATACAAAAAAACTTCATCACAATTAGAGTGAAACATTCGAAATTCACATCACTGTTCCGCGTAAAAACATTATTACGCACAATCGTTTCAAGTGCGCACAAATTCTGAATAAATACGATTTCCACTAACAGTTTACGACATTTTTACATATCGGTTTAGAAATTTAAATAAAGATATATCGAACACATGCGAAAAACATCAAAACAATGTTCAAGCAGTTTCAATAAGACTGTCCTTTTTAGCTTTTTAATGGATTGTTTTGCTTTGATACTTCTCATGAGTTTTTGGCTAATAAACTTGTTAATAATACCCATTTCAGTTTTGGTTTTTTTGTGCTGTCCTTCAGTAATGATGGTGATAGATAAATAGAAACAAATTTTCTGATTTTAATAACAAAATTAGTTGTCAATGAGAATTTCGTGTTGGATTGAAATATTGCTGGTTTGAGTCCAGGATATTCACCAACTAAACACATTCTCTAAAACTAAGAGTTTTTTCAGCAAAGTAAATTCTCAATTTTAACTAATTTTATAGTTATTTTGGAAATTTTGTTGTTAAAATCAACTAATTCAAAAACAGTAATACGAATTAGGCGCAGAGCTAATTTCGGTCGTTCCGTGTAGGTTTAAATGAAAGTTCTTACAACTACATGCAACTGCTCTACCAAATTTCATCTAGATACGACTTACGGTTCCGGAATTACAGGCTGATAAGTATAAAAATTTCATTTTCAGGAGCGTATCATTATACATGACACGGAAAAATCAAGCCAATACGTTGACTTTGAGTATACCGGATAATAGTTACTCGGTCCGGCAGTACAGAAAAAATGTTCGTATGCTCCAGACCGGAAATCACTCCAATTTCTCAGAAACGGCTGAACCGATCTTCGCAAACTCATATTCAAATAAAAAGTATTATGTTTCCATAAGTTAATGTATAATTTCATTATAAACCGGCTTCATATTCCTTCATATTGTTCGCATCTCATCCAACACAGTCGAAAACTGCTTACGGTCGAGATGATAGAAACAAATACAATACAGTGCAGTGAACAATAGAGTATACGAAATGGGCAAATACAATTTACAAAATCCTGAAACTTGGCCTATAAGACCAAATTAAATTTGTATTGATTTCAAACGCTGCAAAGTTAGACCAGCTGCAAGTGAAATTGAAATCTTACTTAAAGAACGAATGCATCTAGCCGTTAATGATGTAAATGAGATTAAGTTCAACAAGGCGTGTAACTCTGTGTAAATTATGTTCAAACGTGAAATAGATGCAATTGCATTCACTTCGGTTAACAACGAGGTGGACAGTGTTAAGTATGACAATGTTAAATACAAAATTCTTGCGTATGTGGTGGAAGATGCTATAGAAGTATGTGTACATGACCTTTCCCCGCAGGCTAATGATAATTTCGTTCGAGAAAACATGTCGCAGTACGGAGAAATTCTTTCCATCGAAAGGGAAGTATGGCGGATTTTTCCCCGGTATTCGGAATGGCGTGCAAGTGTTGCGTATGCGACTTCATAAGGCGATTCTATCTTATGTAATTTGTGGTCAGAGCGGAAGGCATCCTTGTAAAGCATCAACTGCAACCATCGTGGAACAACACAACCCCACTTCAACTAACATCGGTTTGGACAATACTATGAAGTTTCAAGAGACGCACCAAAACAATGACTACAAAAACACTAAAAACAACAGCAACGACGACGGTAAAATGGAAGAAGATGCGACTCACGAGCCAATGGCCCCTCAACCTACAGTGGATAGGAACGAAAGCAACTCTCCCCCGAGAAAAAGGGTTTAAACAAGATCTCGTAAAAAACATTTATTTGCAACTTATGTTATATGATGAATCGGCTCTGTTTAGTTTTAGGATCTTGGGCTGCATAAAATTAATGTATAAATTAAAAAACTCTCCTTAATCCACCTAGTGGTGTGATAATGCCTTTCTCTTTCTTTAAAGCAGTCTCATGAATTTTTTATTCTTTTATGAATTTTGGCTCATTCTTGACACCAATTAATTCAGATTAATTCGAGTGGTTCACAAAAGCATGCTTCAGTGTTTATGTCACATACTCGGTATCGTTTTTCCAATCAATCGCTTGGCATTTACGTTGCCTATTTATGAAGAGTGATGCTAATCTAAAAAAAACTTCTTAGTCCACTTAGTGGAATTTTCATAGATATTGAAAAATCACCATTGCTAACCCCCCCCCCCCTGTACCACCCTGTACATGATATCGTAAAAAAAGGCTTTAGAATTGCATGAAACATCAAGATTTAGTGTCATCTTTAAAAAAAATTGTTTGAAAAAATTTTGAAATGAAATTTTTGGGACTTTTTTTTGATGACACTAAATCTCGACGTGTCATGCAGTTTTGACACTTTTGGCATCAAAAAAGTTTTCGATTTTAAAAATTTCATGTACTCCCCCCTAAATTTTCAAACTTTAACCGCTGTGCAGCACCCCTTACCCATGTCCGATTCAGCTCAAATTTTGCATGAGGACTTTTTTCGAGGTGCTCAAACTTTTGAACAGTAGCGCTTTTCGAAATTAGAGGTGATCCCAAAATATTGGCACCCTTGTATACATTAGAGCGGTAAAAAACAATGTGTCTTGTCGGTTACGTCACTTATACAATCATATATCCGGAACTAAAAGTCACAGCCATTTGATCTTCGAACTTGATCAATAACCTGACAGTAGCTTTCAAACCAGCATAACTTTGTTCAAATCGGTTCAGCCATCTCTGAGAAGATTGAGCGCGTATAAATATCTTCGAAAAGTGCACACACACATACACACACAGAGACATTTTCCGATCTCGTCGAACTAAGTCGAATGGTATATAACACTATGGGTCTCCGAGGCTCCGTTCAAAGGTTGGTTTTTCCAGCAATTCTAATACCTTTCTATAGAGAAAGGGAAAAACAGTGTTAGACGTATATAAACGCCCCGCACATGAAGCCAGAAAGTTTTTCTGGCCCGAAGAAGCGAATGACCTTAAAGTTAAAACCTCTGTAATCGAAACAAAACAAATAATAATGTAAACATGAGTTATATGAGGAAGGCGTTACAGCACCACTAGGTGGAGTTTATTCCAAATAAATGTTAAAAAGAAAGGTATGTTACATCACTAGGTGAATGAAAAAAGATGTTTTGCTAATATTGACGCTATATCGAAAAACATTTTCCTTGAACGTACCTTTTTTAAAAGTCTAATTAGAAACAGCAAAATGAGAACATAATTTGATACCAATTGAGAAAATGATTTAACCAGTCGAAATCGAATTAAGATTTCAATTTGATATGGCTATCATGATAAGCTTTCGATTTGTTCTCTTCTTGATGTTTGACTTTACTCTGGTACAAAATTTCAACGAAAACTATTGGTTTCTGATAGAAAAAGTAATAATTTTATCGTTATCAGATAATTTTGAATTTCGTTTGTTTTATGCTACTATTATTTCTAGCACTTCATTTGTAAACGTTTGTTGTTTTCAACTTTCTTTCTTTTTCTTACAAACAGATGTCATTGTTTTAAAACTAACACATGGGCTGAAAAGTCCCGGGCCTAACCCATAGATGGCGCAAGTTTTATTGCAGTCACCTTTTTTTAGTGAATACTTATTTTTAAAAGACAGCTGTTCATATCAGATGATATTCTACTCATTAGTTTGTGAGTTACTGTGCTAAGAGTGACGCTACTTTTGTTATTTGCAGAACAATGGATCAAAAATAATTTCGTGTTTTAATTTTACACTGCTTCTTGATGGAAAAAATTACCGTTCAAGCCAAGCAATGGCGTGAAAAGTGTTATGGATTTTTGACCAAAAACAAGAACGTGATGATGATTCTGAGCAGTATTAGGCCATTTTTAAACGTAACAAACCGGAACTTTTCCGTCGATATGTTACAATGGATGAAACATGGATTCATCACTTCACTCCGGAATCTAAACGATCGTCATCTGAGTGGACAACAACTGGTGAACCTCGTCCAAAGTGGCTGTTCGCAGACCTGAAAAATGCTGGCCTATTTTGAGGCAAAAGTAAAACGTTCTACTAAAGTGGTATTGAAATGTTAGAGCGGCACTGGAATTATTGCGTTGCTCTTGATGGAGATTACGTTGATGAATGAAGTTAATTTTTAACCAAAAAACGTATTCTCTTTATTAGGCCCAGGACTTTTCAACCCATGTGTTAAACGTAAAAGAATGACTGAACAGCACTGTATCTGATTCTAACCTTCAATTTAGCCTTCAGTAGTTTTTTTAGTTTCAAGCTGTACAAGCTCGAATTTAAAAAAATATTTCCTTAATTGGTCAATCGCTAAATAATACAAAACTAAACAAAGCTTCCACTTGATGAAACAGAAAAAAAACAATCTCCGCGGTGAGCATATTGAATTTTATTTCCAACGTAATCCAGTAGATCCAATCCGAAGGCATACACTCATTATATTACTTTTATAGGCATTTCTGTTTTAGCTTCCTGAGCTTACCGTCATGCGAAACCATCTGGCAAACCATGTCCCATCTCAGCTGTCCCAGAAGGCGAACAAAAAAGCCACACCAAACCGCAAAAGGCCGGTCTGCAAATAGAAAAATAATAATCCTCCAGCTTAGAGCATTTCACCCGAGGCCGCGTACAAGTCAACAGAAAAAAATACAACCACTCAAATAAAAAAAAACTTCACCGGTGAGGGTACTTGAAAAGTTGCCAAGTGATTGGTGCTTCATTTCCAACCCTCACCATCGACGTTGTTATTACTGGGGAATCACATCACGGAAAATTAATATTCCATTTTTTAACCATAATCACTTTCACTATGGTCCTTCGCCAACTCATCGCCAGTAAGGCCAATTTTCTTCTACTATCACACGTGCTGTGGTTCATTCCGAAGGTGTCAAAGTGTCAGCGCGCAACGATGCGATGCGAGACAAATAACCGTTTAATTGCTTGAATTCATAACACATCACAACTAGCTCACCGCATTGAACCGATCTCTAATACGTACAGCGAAATGTTTCCTTTTGAATGGTAATCAAGCTCGACTCGAAACACGTTGGAGTGTTATGCTATCGCTGTTAAACTCAACTTTTGGTAAGTTATAATTATGCAAATGTTTTAATATCAAACAAACAAACCTGAAGCAATTCTGCACTAATCAGCACTGACGGCTAGAGAGCGGATGGTGCTCCAGTGGGACGACAAGATCAAGCTATCCCGAATCAGTGGTATGTTATTTATGCCTGGTTGGGGGTGTTTTTGTACCGTTGCCCAAAGCCACACAAACATTATCCCCACACATCTTTCCTCCCGCTACGGATTCAATTAGTTGATTGAAACTAAAGTTTTAAATTTATCCTCAGTTTCTTACTGTTGACAGATCTCGCGTTGGTTGGATTTGTGCCGGGAATAGGAAATGGTGTGCCAGGAAAACATTTTCTTCCTCCACATCCCCATCCCGCTGTAGGCGTTATATGAGCCAACATCCTTCGAAAATGTAAGTCTCCTCTTCTGGTATGGCATCATCAGTATGGTGAAGGCAAAGGAAACTGACATCCGAATCTAATGAACTTGAACGAGGAAACGACACAAAGCAAATAAACAATAAAATGAATAAAAAAGTACGAGATTTTTTCCTTGAAAATCTGTATGCTTCCTTCGTACCAGCATTGCAGTGCTGCTTCGAATCCAGGCACGGGCAGCAGAGAATAAAAAAAACACGGAGAAAATTCTAGTGCAAACAGTCGCTGAAAGAATGGTACATTGGAGGTTTATTGTAAAGGCAGCGTGATATTTTTCCCATGGAAAGTTGAAGCTTTTTCTGAGCACTCCGATCGGAGATTGTAATTTACTTGCGGAGCTGAGTCTGACTGTACTGCGCTCTGAATTCAATTAATCAACCGAACTAAAAAATTGATTAAACTTCTAATTTCACAGAATATTACAAGAAGGAAAAGCAAATAAAAACATTTCAAAACAAAAGATTCAGTTAAAAATAGGACAGAAAAAAATGTAATATGAAATTATTTTTAAATAATTTAAATGAATTAAAGCTTGATCGAAAGTCGGTCAGAAAATTTCTTAGAAGAAAAGGAAATTACAAAGAGATTTTCTATTTTCGTAATTTGGAATTCCTGTCAAGTTCAAGAAGAAAATTTTTGACGCTTGAGAAAAAAAAAGAAAATAATAATAATAATAATAATAATAATGGCAGTGGAGGAATTATTTGTGCAATACTATTAGCAGAAGAAAATGTGGAACCACCGGCAAGACAAAACTAAGCTACTTCACCACCAGGCACGTAGCCTGGCCACTCCCGAAATCAGAAACCGAACCCAATAAAAGTTGGATGAAATGGGACTGTTGATCCTGCCTCCCGCTGGATCCTGCACATACTTATTTAGGACTAAAAACGGATGCAAGCGTGCTTCGCGTTTGGCTGGATCCTTTATTAGACATCAGAGAACAGAATGATTTCTCGATAATAGACTGAAGTCACAACAAGTACTTCCAACTGACACGGTTTAATGGGTCGGGAATATTGTGGGATTGTCATGGTATACTTTCGGAGGACTACACCACAACAGAAATGTAAGTATTAGCGTACTTTGATGGAGCGACTAAAGAACGAAGTCGTTGTAAAATGGCTTTATCTAAAGAATATGAGCATCAATACATAACACATGGATCAATAAGTCCCGAGACTAAAGCAGAGATAGCGCTTGTAGTAAACCAGTAACCACGCCTTTCTAGAGTACTAACCTTTGCTTGAAATGGGTCAAAATGTTAAGTCGATCCGACCAGAAACAGCTGAGTTATCGAGGTTGGAGTAAATTCGTTTTGTAGTTTGTTTAAAAAATGGAAAAAACCGAGTTTCGTGTTTTGATAAAACATTGTTTTTTAATGGGTAAAAACACCGTGCAAGCGAAACAATGGATTGTAAAATGTTATCCGGACTCTTGTCCATCAAAAGCAACGATTTGTCGGTGGTTCGCCGAGTTTAAACGTGGTCGTACCGACACAAATGACGCGGAACGCTCGGGTAGACCTGTGGAAGCCGTTACACCGGAAAATGTGAGTGTAGTGACAAAAGTTATAATGAAAGATCGTAAAGTGAAGCTCCGTGAGATTGCTGAGATGACACAGATATCATATGGAAGTGTATTTACTATCCTTCATGAAAAATTGAGCATGAAAAAGGTTTTTTCCAAGTGGGTGCCGCGATTGCTTTCGATGGAACAAAATGCACCCTGCCACAAGTCGATGAAAACAATGGCGAAATTGAACGAATTGGGCTTTGATCTGCTTCCCCACCCCCCATACTCACCAGATTTAGCCCTCAGTGACTACTGGCTCTTTGCTGATCTTAAAAAAATGCTCCAGGGAAAAAGATTTGGCTCAAATGAGGAGGTCATCGCTGAAACTGAAGCTTATTTTGAAGCGAAAGATAATTTTTTTTATAAACATGGTATTGAAATATTGGGAAAACGTTGGAACCATTGTATCACCCTAAAAGGTGATTATGTTGATGAATAAAAAAAAATTGCAAAAAAATGTTGTTTCCATTGTTAGTCTCGGGACTTATTGATCCATGTGTTACTTAGGTACTTATGTGTCCTGTGCACCGGCAGTGGTACAAAGAGCCAATGAGAAAGATTTCCATCCTGATTGTTTGCCTTCGCTTTGACCTGGGCCCAAGTCAAATTCTGATCGACTGGCTAAAATTCCTTGTTCAGTTGCCGCCGCCATGAGCCTCTGCTCTACCTCTGCTACGATGTCCGGCTGGATTCCAGTCCAGCGCTTGCTTGCAGATTTCGTTTCCTCTCTTTCGAAGTGAGTGTCCGACCCACATCCACTTACGTTCCCGAATGTCAGTCAATATCGGCTTCTGATGACAACGATGATGGAGCTCGGCATTCGAAATCCAATTGTCAGGCCACCAGGCACGAATTATATACCGCAGACATCGGTTGATAAACACCTGCAGCTTTTGCGTGCATTCAGCTGGTATACCCCAGGTTTCGCTGGAGTACAACAGTACAGATTTCACGTTTGGATTGAAAATTCGGATCTTACTGCGTAGACGAATCTGATTTGATCTCCAGATATTTCGAAGACTCGCAAAGGCAGACCATGCCTTCGTAATCCGCGCGCCTATGTCGCTCTTGGTCCCACCGTCTGACGCTGTCTGGCTGCCAAGATATTGAAAGCTTTCAACTTTATCCACTACCTGACCAGCTACCGTAAAGTTGGATGGATTGGCCGCGTTGACATCCAACGATTTAGTCTTGCTGACGTTGATGTTGAGACACGCCGCTGTGGAACGTTCGACGAGATAGTTGAGCTTACTCTGCATATCAGAGCGCCGTTGCGATACTAGAACAACGTCATCTGCCAAATCGAGATCGTTGATATACTCCATAGTGATTGGCTGCCAAAGAAGCCCTCGGTTTAGTACATGGTCAATGGCACCAACCATTATCTCGTCTACCACGATGAGGAACAGTAGCGGTAATA
Organism: Malaya genurostris; assembly: GCF_030247185.1. Taxonomy (NCBI): domain Eukaryota; kingdom Metazoa; phylum Arthropoda; class Insecta; order Diptera; family Culicidae; genus Malaya; species Malaya genurostris. The sequence continues at coordinate 262,695,106 of NC_080571.1, forward strand.
GAATACATCCTTGCATCACTCCAGCGACTACACGAATAGGGTCAGACAAGGCTCCATTATGCAGTACTCTACACGAGAAAGCCTCATACTACACTTCGATGAGGTTGACGATTTTATCTGGGACTCCCTTGCGGATTAGAGCGTCCCACAGGTTTTCGTGATTGAGTCGGTCGAAGGCTTTTTCGTAGTCAATGAAGACCAAGTAAAAGGACTCATGGAATTCATTGACCTGCTCCAGAATAACACGGAGCGTGACAATATGGTCCACACAGGTTCTTTCGGCACGAAATCCTGCCTGCTGCCGTCGGAGAGTCACATCGATCTTCTCCTGTATCCGGTTGAGGATAACCTTACACAGAACTTTGAGAACAATACACAGTAACATGATACCTCTCCAATTGTCGCATACAGTTGAGTCCCCCTTCTTCGAATGTCGCGGTGTCCCAGATATTCCGAAATAGTTGATGCAACATTTGATCAGATAGCGTGGGGTCAGCTTTGAGCATTTCCGCTGATATGCGATCGACTCCAGGAGTCTTGTTGGATTTCATGCTTTGGATGGCGGCTTTGATCTCCGGTAAAGATGGCGCCTCGGAGCTGACACGAGAGCAGCTCATGCCGAGATGTAGATGGCTGGTTGACCGTCGAAACTTGAAGAAGTAGTTCGAAGTGTTCAAACCAACGTTTTAACTGGTCAATGGGGTCGGTTAGCAGCTGACCAGTCGCGTCTTTCACTGGCACCCTTGTATTAATCCTTGCTCCACTAAGGCGTCGTGAGATATCATAAAGGGGACGGATATCGCCGGTTGTTGCGGCTTTCTCATCTTCATCGGCCAGGGAGTCCACCCACGCTCGCTTATTTCGCCTACACGAGCGCTTTATCTCCTTTGAGAGGGCCGAATACTGTTGGCAAGCTTGGCGCTACACTTCTCTGGTTCTCGCTCGCTCTATCACGGCTTTTGCGTCTCTCCGTTCCTCGATTTTCCGCCAGGTATCATCCATGATCCACTCCTTCCTTCGGGCGCGCAGTTCACCCAGGTTGTTTTGGCAGGTCCCTGTAAAGGCATTCTTGAACGCCGTCCACTGTTCCTCTACGCTGCCACCTTCAGAAATACCCGCAGCTCTGGTCGCCAGTTCTTCCACCTCTTAACTGCTGGGTCTTCTAATCGGCGTGTGCTGAATCGTCGCCCGAACATCTCCTCCTGTTGCATGACGTAGGCGAATCTCTCCGATTAGAAGGTAGTGGTCAGACGCGATGTCGGCACTGTGTTTATTCCGGACGTCAAGAAGGCTCCGTCTCGACGGTGACGGGGAGCATTTTCACCTCGTATACCAGAATACAGTAGTACCTGTCCCGACGGTAGCTTGTGTTCTCCAAAGTTCGGTCAACGGTCTTCACTTAGTCCCAGGATTTCGAGTTTCATGCGTCGAGCCTCACTGGCAAGTTATGCCAATTTACCCTGTTGGGCTAGCGTTAGTACATTCCATGTTCCAATTCTTGTCAGTTGTTTTGCGCGAAAAGTCGTTGACGTTAAGTCAGTTCGTAATCTTTCTCTATTGGTTTCTGTAACAGTTCTTGATTTTCGGAGACAGTAGGTGGTTAGCATAAGGTCCATATCCTTGGGATGGGACTGCCATCTCAGAGATAGCTTCCGAGCTATTTCATATTCAGCCGCTGGATACCAGACAGACGCTGTTTGAGCCGTCCTCAACATGGGAAACAGACACTCGCATTACAAGGGGGTTTTGATTGGCTGACGCGTTTAAGCCGGTGTCTACTCGCCTTGTCAAGGAGGTGTACGGATGCTTGTGGCATTTCGGGACGCTTCTACAGTTGCCAGCTGCATAAAACCGTCATATCTTATCCCTCCCCCGACTACTATCGCAGCTAGCCTCCATATCTGGAAGCCGTTCCACTATCCGCAACCTTTGGATCCGCTTGGTTGCTTGCAGCTAAGCATTCTGGCCACCCCTGCAGATTATCATCAACTGACTAAAGGTCAGGACCAAGATGAGCATCGATACCATGGTTAAAATCAACGGTTCAGGGTTCCAATTACTTGCTCATCCACCTGGTTCACCTGATTTGGCTCCCTCGGATTATCATCTGTTCCCAAACCTCCAATCATCTCTAAGAAATATAAGTGAGTCTTGTATTGAAATTTTGGACCACTATTTGCAGAACCTGAAACCGAAACCAACATAGCCAAAGTTCAAAATCAGGAATCAGAACTAATTGGCCAAAGTGGTACATTAATCGTGAATCACTGTGCCCTCGTCAATTTACCGCCTCGGCAAAAAAAAACAAGTACTTCTTCAACTCTAATAGAAGTCAATGAAGAAACATAAATGCGAATAACTGTTTGAGATTTTGAGCACTCAAGATTCTGTGTTTCTGGAACCATAAGCCGGATTCTATCATTTGTGAAAATTAGCCTAATCATGTGCGTTCTGTTTTAGAATTTTTGGCCGGTACTTCCGGAACTGAAAACCGGTAAAGTAAAGTGTATAAAAACCAAATAACAAGATCTTGAAATTAAAACAGTTTTGAACGAAGTGGAGAAGATTTTTCTGTTTTTGGTGCATCATTACTTCTAATGACGATTTGAATTATCAACACTCATTGTCCTCTTGTATTTTTGAGGGATATTAGCAAACTGTTCAGAATACCGGCAACTTTTTTTTTACGATAATGAACTGTAACACGACCATTGTTTTGCTTGTTTATTTGTTCTTTTTTTCGAATGATCAGATAATAATATAAAAAGGGTATCTTTTGTCATGAGACAGAAAGGTAACTCGTTATATACAAGGAGAAAGATTTGAATTTTCGAGTTCTTTCATAAGATCGCAACGTCCCTAGTAGCCAGAACTGTAAACTTGCATTAGCGGATCGAAAACAACAGATGGCATCGCTCCGATCTGAAGTTAGGCAGGACAGGCAATGTCCAAAAATAAGGATATACAAGAAGGTGTACACAGGGTATTAAGAGTCGTCGTTGTTGAGCAGTCGATCTCACCGCACACGAATAGCTCCTTGAAAATTTACCTATAGTTGCTTCGATTCAAGGCTACCTTAATCACTAACAGTCTTTTTCAAGACTAATATATTATTCAGCCTTTTTCAAGGCTAACTATCCAAAGAATTATTCTGCTAAACTAATCAGCCTTTCTTAAGACTATCACTAAACCAGTCTTTATCGAGACTTATATAAACTACGAGTCTATTTTAGGACTAATTTAGTCAATTTCATTTATATTCTTCAAAAATACCTGTGCCCAACCGGAAAGTCATCAATACTAAGGTTATAAATAAAAAGATACGGAAGAACTGCCTTTCCGTTATTCCAAATTCTTCTAACAACATTGACGATCTTACAGAATCTGATTGTAGAGATAAAAGACAACGGACAGACTCCCAACCGTTAATGCTATAACGTCTAACAATATTCACGATATTCTTCCAGAATTTGATTTTAGCGACATAGAAGAAAATTTTTCAAAAATCCCCAAAATGGATGCTTGTCGTTTTGGGAAGAAACAACAATATATGCTTCCAGTGACGGTTTTGATTTCCGACTTCAAAGCATTCTACTTTCCTTCCGGAATTGAAAATCTTATTTCAAATCAGACGAAGAGAACAATGTCGAGTCTTGGTTGATGGATTGAAAGATCACGGACGTCTTTTTCGATATTTGTCTGAGAAACTTCATAAATTAAGCCTTTCAAAGCTTATCAAATGACCAAAGAACTGAAGAAATTATAAATGAACTGAAGGTATTGCTTGGTTTTGTCCTTTTCCAAGTAATACTTATGGAAAAAGAGCGAATGGTATTTCTAAGCCTCGCACTGGGATGTCCCAAAAACATTATCTAATACACTTCAATCGAAGTGATGTAAATAATTTGAAAACTTTAGAAAAAAGTACGTTCGTTTCATGGTTCACGTAAAAATTAGTTGGGAACATTACAAACGACAACCTTAACGCAATATCGTCGTTGCCAAGGCTTCGGCCATGGTACCAAAAACTATCATATAGGCATACGATATTTAAATTGTGGCAATTCGCATTCGAAAGACGTCTGTCTAATGTATGGAACCACTGATAATTTTTCTTGTTCTAATTGTAATAGAAATCATAAATCCATTCATTTGACATGTTCTGTCAGGGAAATAAATTCAACCCTCGTTCGCTTAGACAACAAGGAGTTAATTCAACGACCTTAAATTTACAGAATATACCTGAAAATCAACAAAACGATACAAATGTCACGACTTATTATTCCAGTGCACTTATTCCAGTGCACTTATTTTTTCGAATGTAAACAAACACAAAACAGATATGCTTTCCAATTTGTCTTTTAATGCACTTAATTCTTTTATTGTGAACAAACAAAAGACAGTCCACTTTGTTTTCTAATGAAAACAAGTTATTAACAGGTAAATCTGTTTCGTCATCGTCTTCATCTGGTGACGCTAGCGTGACAGGTAGACAACTACCTACCTGTAAGCTTCCAATGCCATTGCTTCTTTAAACCTCTTGCAAAAACTCACCAGACTCTAAATTTGTCATAATAACGACAAAGTACGTTCAATGGAATTGTGGGCAAAGAAACGCAATTTAAAAATACTTCACTGGTGACTTTTATTTCTTTCGTGATTTTTAAAAGGTCGTATGTGTTATTAGCCATATTAATTTCAAACAATTATAACTAGAAATCTATAGCTTCTACAAATAATATGTCTAAGAAGGAGTTGTAGGTAAACAATTGAACTTCATAAAAAATTGCACACTGAAAAAATATCTTCCGATTTTTCGTGAAATCAAAGATAAAATTTATTTTTCAACATTCTCAGTAATTTTGCCGTACGATTTTTTTTAAACTTTGTTTGACAAAAAACGTCAAATTACAAGGAAACTAATGAATGTTTTAGAAAGTTGAAAATATGATAATTAAATAGTTTCCCTAGGAAAAATTTTTTTAAATATTTCTAAAAAACGACGTTTTTACGGAAATGAATGTATCTGAGCAATTTAATATTATTCTCTAAGCTACGTCCCATAGAATGCTACTACCTAAATGCAGTTAATTTCGAAATATACGAGGAACTAAATCGAAAAAATTGATATTTTATGAGAATACCACTTTTTTAAATTAGTCTGGGTTCTTCATCATTTCATGTTTTTGTAATCCTCATGAAATTTTGAGTCAATTATTCTTTGACATCAAGACGATGCAACCAGCTGTTTTCGAGATATTTTGAAAACAAAATCAAAGGAAAATCGCTGGTTTATGAAAATACACATTTTTTATTATGTATATTTTTTAGAAAGTTTAATTGGTTACTCACAAGCCTTAGATTTCTAGTTATTATTGTTTGAAATTAATGTGACTACAACACATACGCCCTTTTCAAAAATTAGTCCTGAATTTAAAAAAATCTCTAGACCAGTGAAAAATACTTCATTTGCTATAACGAACATAGTTTTTAAATATTAAATCTTTCATTTTGGCACTAGTAATAAGTTATAAGATTTTTAGTCGAATTCGTTGTCTCTATTAATGTTGCTGACGTCGCGACTATTGTTATCTGACTGAGAACAATCATATTGGAATTTGTTGACTCCATTGGTGTTTCTGTTGTTGCTTGTATTGTTTCCAGACTCTGAACATCCATACAAGCATCTTCCTCTTCACAACTCGATAAGCCAGCGCTACTAGATAGAGCAGTTCGTTTGTTCAACTCGAACCAGCATGAATCGAACATTTTATTTTTTTTTGTTAAGCAGATTTTTTTTCAACAAATCCTAGTTAAAATAATCTCAGAAAATTTGCTTCAATGTTGACAAGATTCAAAGATCATCCAAAACCGTAACAAAAATAAAAATTTTCTGAATTAAATGAATTTTTCAAATCACTATATTTCGAGCACGGTAGCATCTAGCAAAATTTTGATTACCATAATTTTTCTTAAAAATTTTGTGTTCTTTCATAAAATTTTGTTGAAAAATATTTAAAAAAATTCATGATTTCAAAAATTTACATACTTTTAAAATATGTAACTTTTTCACATATTATTTCTCAATTCTAAATATTTAACCGTATTTTATTTTAGACTTCAGCTATAACATATAAAAAAACGTTATCCAAAGTATTTGAATTTATACTGTTATTTTTAAAATATCAAACATTTTTTTCAACAATTCTAATTTTTTACATATTTCTTACACTCGCCGATTCTGGTATATACATTACTGAAAATGTTCAAAAGGTTTCATCTTAGTCTCCCTCTCAAAACTAAGGCTAGAGTTCACTGATGATGCAAATTGTTGCGTTTGGTCATGAATAACGCTTATTCAAAATTCAAATAAAAAAATACAAAAATAAAAATTTCAAAAAAAAAATCTGACATTTGCGGTGGATTTTCTCGTATAATAGGGCTGAGAAGTCACTACTTGTGACTGAACACCCAACTTAAAACTTGATTTAAACTTAACCCATATTATAATATATAATACATAAAACTAATGATGTGAGAACTCCGGAAGACCAGAAGAGTTTGCCCAGGGTAGTGACATTGAAATTATAAGACATTTCAGTACACCAGATTCCTTCTCAGTATGATGACCTCGGCAGATGTGTGATTGTGACTCTTGGTGTTCACAAAGATTTGTTTAAAGATTAATCTCGTTTTTTTCGTTATGAACAGAGCTGCTAAATGTCACTATCAACTAGCAACTTTGCACGACGAAGATTGGAAAGCTTATGTCACTGGACTGCTGGCAACCAGGCTCTACCAATCATCATATATTGAGTGTCTGAGAGTCGATCTGTCATAACTTAAATTCTCTTGATATTACACTCACCAGGATGCTCATTGATTGCCGATGCGATAAATATTATCTTCATTTCTCCTGTCACTGCTTGATTACGATGTGACTAAATGTTAATCAAGCAGCATAAACATTGAATTAAATTTACACCAATAAACTCCGAAGTCCGATGACTTTTTGCAAAGAACAATGAACTTTATCAATTTATGTTTATGTTAGTACTCTTTTGGAATTTTTTTACTTCAACAGGGAATAGGAGAATGAGAGAAAACAAAAAAAGTCGTCTGTCTTTGACTGAGTATACTTATCTTCTTCTTCTTCTCTTTTGGTTGGCGTCACCTCACTTGAGATGACGCCGGATTGATGGCACAGCAAAAGCAAAGCCTTGGTATTACATTCCTGTAGTGGAATTTGACCTTCTGTTTCAACAGACTTCGCAGCCGATTCAGAGTGTACAGAACCATTGCATGGATAGTGCTACGATTCTACTGACACTACGAATCCTTCCAGGTCGGGGCTCGAACTTACGACAACTGGTTTGTAAGACCAGCGCCCTATACATTGAACCGCCAACCCGGGACAAATGGCACAGTAACTAAGGCTATATTGCCAGTTAATTTTCGTTTATAGTCCAATGGACTTTTTAAGTATACTTATACTTGGTCATAGAACTATCGAGTATCTCATTTGACAGACGCTTTGACCGTACCGATTATAGTTGACGATGATTTTAGTCAGTCTGTCAAGGTCATTTGACATGACTGACAATTTGCAGTTCTGATTATGACATTGTTATCTGTAAATTTTTCCATCATTTCCCCACGAGAAACACATTGATCAATACAAATACCAAAACAAACCATCAATATGCTACTGCCAATACAACTTTCATGAAATTGAATTGTTAATTGAATTCCGTGTGACATGCTATTGATAATCCCAGCGGTAAAGTTGGAAATTTGTATTTCAGCGGGTGAATGGATGAAATTCCATAATTAGTACGCATTTCATAACGCAAACAACGCATTTCTCTGGTATGTCACGAAACGAACTAACTTCCAACTAAATAATTAATTACTCACTTTTGACGCATTGATTTCATTTCAGTTTCCGATCTATCCGAAAGGAATTAATTCAATTGGCAACGGTAAGCATGATTTCCGCATCATCATAAATACACTCGTGGTTTTAGGAATATATTTTACCACGCAAAGGCTCTTCAAATAAAATTAACACTTGGTTTGTTGGGTATGAAATCTCACTACCAGAAACACAAGTCACGGAAATTTTAAACTTTTAAACGAGTTTGAAATTTGATGCGATGAACAATTTGAATGTTGATGAGCATAAAAAATGAAAATAACAAATTATATTATCGTTTCTTCGTCAAGTCTCAGAATTTTATCAGCAACCATTTGCGCAATGGTCAAATAGTACAGTCATAGTACATTGTATTTGAATAAAGACTGTTCCACATGAAAGGAGGCAAGATTTTTTGACGGTAGAATTGAAAATATTCCATATAAAAAATCAAAGAAGTTCTTTGTGAAAAACTTGAAAATTTTTACGCGATTTTTATGCAGTTTTTAGGGGACTCCCGAAGTTACGCGGTTTTCCGAAGTTACGCGATTTTTTTACACGAATTTTCAAAGTTATCCATTTTTCTTGTTTTCTCTTAGAAATCCATGAAACGTGGCGTTAATCCGAATTTTTTTAAAAATCAACTCAATGACAGAAAACTTTCGATTTTTCCCAAAAAAAAAATTTTTTTTGAAATTACACCAGATCTTTTTTTTTAACTTCACGTGGCCGTATAACAAAAAAAAAAGGAAAATATTTTTTTAATGCTGGATCTCGTCTTTATCTACTTTCTTAGCGGAGAGGCGTTTCCATTGCTATCCAACGAATGAGGGGGAAGCAGTGGTTTGCTATTCACGCTCCCGTCCATTGGTTCGGTGTCACTGTTGTTCTCCGATCGTTATTGCTTATATTTGTCTGGGTGCTGGCGCACCTTGTTCTGCATATGGAACAACTGGTTTCGTTGAAGAGCAAGCTTCATGGCAGTTGATGGCTGTCTCCGATGAACTCGTTTTTTTTTGGGGTTGGTTTGGAGGGAGCGCTGTTGTCCTTTGGTGCAAACGTCTTCTTGTCCAGTTTTTCATATGGCATACCATAGTGAACAGCTTTTAAGCAATATTGACATGTAGCCATCTGATTGTTATATGTAACAAGTGATTTTCATGGGATTCTTGTATCCTGTCCGAAAATCACATAAGAAGGTATAGACCAAGCGCATGCGTAATAAACGTACGCCATTTAGAATTTAATTAATAGGAAAAATGTCTTCCACTTTTCTTTTTCGATAGAGAGAATCTCTCTGCACTGAGACATAGTTTTGCGAATATAAGGATCGATGACACTTAAGGGGAGATCATGCACACGCGCTTCTATACTATCTTCCATATACACTGGTATGTTGTACTTGATATTTTCATGTTCCACATAGTGTACATTATTATTATCTTTAGCGAATTGAATTGCATTCAACTCTTTATAGAACTGGATATAAACAACATTATTTGTCTTATTGCATTGAAGCAAATGCACACGTTTAATATCTATATGCATTTGCTCTTTAAGCAAAACTTCAAGTTCTCGTATCGAAGGTCGTTTTTGCATTTTGCACTGCCTGAAGTCAACAACAATTGTATTCTATCGTAACGGCGGTAACTTTTGTTCGTTTGGTTCACTCATTTCAAGGTCGTTCTATTGCTCACTACACAATACTGTACTTGGTTTCTTCCGTCCCGAACGTAAGCTGTTTTGTTCTATCGACTGACTTGAATGATATGTGAAAGCGAACTGTCACACCAGATCTTGACTTTTCATGCATTTCTAAGACATTAAGCATAAAAGAATTCTGTAGTTTTAGGCAGATTTCCGAAGTTACGCGATTTTTTTGCGTGATTTTTTTACGCGGTATGTATCTCCCTCGTAAAAAAGACCTCAGTGTATGTAGGGACAATGTCACTCTGTGCTTGCGCGAAGCCAAGGTTAAACGTTCAAGAAAAAGAATTCATGTCTGCCTCGACACGATCAGGTGTCGTTTTCAAGACTCCAAGCTGTAATTCCGTTCTACAATCACAATAATCGGGAAGGAGAAACATAAGAATCGCGGTTGGTCGAAAACGAATTGCTCAGAGAAGGAACTTTATCGGGTGTGTGTTCAAGTGAAGCGAGCCTGGTTGGGAAACAGTACTGTCAAACTAACGGTAAAAATGCATGTTAAAGAGTGTTTCTCAAAACATGTGTTTGAACGCTTGAAGCTTTTGCAGCAGAATTTGTAGGCTCCGAAATGCTTAAAATTTACAACCACATAATTGAATAAGGGCTGGAGAGTCGAAGCCGACTTTTTCTCGCCGCTCAACTTGTCAACCCGAAGATGACTTAATTATTCTGTTTTCATAATTACGCAGTTTACATGAGTTTTCCTTCGCCGTAGCATCACTTTTACATAGAATTCTTACCCTAATATAACTTTTATATATCCTCTTAGGTTTTAAATATCATATTAGGTATTTCGTCATTTATTTTAAAATCTGCTCGAGAATATTATTTGAAACCAAACGGTTAACTGGTATAAAATAAAAAAATATATGCTGTTATTTTTATACATTTTGTTATTGATTTCAAAACTATTTCGAGTTTGTTTGTATCATTACATCATTTCTGTTCAAATTTAGCTATTGGATGAACTAATGGACGCAGTTGGGTCAGTACTAAGTCTTAAAAAGTTCAATTATGAAATTGAAACTCCAATTGTCTTTATGAAATGATAAAGAAGTTTCATGTAAGGAAGGTCACGGCAAGCAAGAATTTCACGAACTGGGACTTAATTCATTTAAACAAGATTAGATTGGCTAAAAGCTACTACTAATTCATTGAATATGTTCATAGCTCAAATGACTATTATTACGGAAACTTTTGGTTTCGGGAATGTGGGTGAATATGCAGAAAATGATCCTAATGAAGAAATATGCTCTAATATGACTGTTTTATCTACAATAGAGAGGAATTATCATACCACTAGGTAACTAAAAAGAGGCAATTTATTGAAAATGCTTTGAAATTTCCTTCTCAGTGCATTTTGTTTAGTTTAAAATCAACTTCCTGAAACATATTCTTGGACAACATTTCTATACAATCAGGCACGTATCCAGAGGAGGAAGAGGGGGTTCAAGGAGCCCTGGTCCCTTCCGAATTCGGAATTTATATATTGCTTTTTACATACTATTAACACATTTATTTTTTATAATTTTTATGAATACTTTTTGGTTGAAGATTTTGGTTTAACAAAACATTTTATAAATTACATCGGACTATGTCAAACCTACACGAGATAGTGCTGAATGACTGGAAATAGAAAATGCACGAGCTAACAAAGCTTAAGATGAAAACAATTTCCGCTGAATGCCGTGAATGCATACTCAGGACCAAAAAGACGAACGCAAGCGCTCTTTGGAAACATGTTAAGCTATGCTAATTCAGATTTGGTTGGACTTTTTGTATACTTTTGGTAACTGTTGACGAAACCTGGATCCAGGCTCAATGGGATGGACAGGTCGTGATGTCGGTTATCTGGAATTGTCATGGTATACTTTTCATGAACTGCCATGAAAAAGGAAAATTAAACCATCGACAGTGAATATTAGTGTACGTTATTGGAGCGATTGAATACCGAAAAAATCGACAATGCGTTTGTACATAATAACAACGCTACCATCAACGATTTAGGGTTCCAATTGCTTCCCCGTCCATATTATTCACCCATTTTTGCTTTCTCGAACTATCATGATCTCCTTGCGCTTGTTTCTTCCAAACTATCAAGCAATCGATGTAATTTTTGATTTTGGAGTTTCCGACCGACTTCCGGAACCTGAAATTGGGACAAATCAAAGTAAGTTTGTATGGCTACGAACAAATCAGAAGGTATTGCGTGAAAATGCTACTGTAATTTAGTAACACAATCATTCATTTCATTACTTAGGCGAGGTATTAGATACATGAAGAAATTAGTTGTTTTATTTTTATCTGGGCCCCTCTCGAAACAAAATCCAAAGTTTCATCCAAATCGAAGCAAATCGATTCAGGTTGTTAATTTCTGGAATTGCTTAACTGCATACGATTTTCCATTCGGTCCAAAATGTCGCAATAATTATCTATTCATCCTCTACATGCATGAAATGGTCACATTTTGATGATTTTGGAACCAATCCAACAACATACAATAATGCTTGATAGGCAGAAGTACGAATAGCAATTCTCACATTAAACAATTTCAGTTACTTGATAACCAAGGGCGATGAGGTAAATATACTAAAACAACTTCCACATAGCAGAATTTATTAACATCAGCATAAATTTCTCTGAGTGTTTCGTAGCCATAAACTTCTTCCCAGCATCTTCCAAGATGCTGAAAATCTTCACATATCGACATGGTAGACGTTAGCTTTTACTATCCAATTGATTTCCAATGGGAACTAAATAGCGTTGGTATTCACAATCCCCCCGGTACTGTATGGATGTGCCCGGACTGTGTTACTGCCGCTGAAGTTCATAGAGCAAAACAGAATCAGAGCGGAAACGGCAATACAAACATCCTGGAACGTAAGACAACTAGATCCGATTTGCCCTACTTCCTACCAGATATTTCACAGTTTGCCGATACGAACGGCACATCCCACCGAGAAAGGATGCGTGAAGCGATGAACTGGAGCGAGCAAAAATGTTCAATAAAGTCTCCCACTCCGCTTTATGTTATTGATAGTCTAGAAGTGCTGCACTTGCCAACATTGCTGGCCCCAGATCCTGCACACGGCATACAGAACAAGCTAGGATAAGAAAACCGCATTCCTCTGGCCGTTGATGGTGAGTTTGTCGGCACTAGTTTACCCAGCATCAACACGTGCACAATGTATCAACAAAAACAAAAGAAATCCTTCACCGTGTTGTCACGTTCCATCGTGCAACAAAAGGCACCGTGTCGACGCTTTTTACAGGTGAGGGATGCTAACGGATATATGGAAATTCAGGTGTTAGTGTTAAGAGAGAAAGATTACATACTTATTCGTGCGGAAAATCTAGCACCAGTATCGGAATTTTAGCAATGGATATTTCTTCAAACAGAGGGAACTTGTTGATTCATTGATAGACTTCTTCTCTAGGGTTGCCATCTTGGATACATCCCTCTTCCGGCAGTAAGTTTATTGTGAAATAAATACACCCTCTGCAATTGAAAAAAGTACTGCTTTTTCTGCTTTCCTTAATGGGCCGGAAATATCATAGAACTAGCTGAATGACCCGGCGTTGCTCGGAAATGTTTCGGGAAGAAAAGGCCGAACAAAATTCCCGAAGTTGTCCACTTAGTGTAATACTCTGAGCAGTTTTATGTTGCTATTCAATCAATTTTACCTTACACTTCCCATGTTTGGGGCACTTGCTGCACTCCCTCTCCCTTAAAAAAAACCTTTTAATCTACATTGACATAAAATTAGTATCTGTATTTGTCAAGATACATCGTTTATCGTAGAATAAATTTAATATTGAAGTCCCCTTTTATTAGTGAACTTACTACAGCTCTCCTCCATGATAACCCTTATGACCACCTCAATAAGGGCAGCAGTACTACTTAATTCAAATTAACGATAGCAATACTACCTAGCACGATCTTGACATTCTTGCCCCTCTCTTATTTTATAGAAAAATCAAGATGAGACCCTTCTCCTAGTATCCTAGTATCCTTCCCCCTATCTTGTTTGACGACGAATAAGAAAATGTCACTTAAGTTTACGTTTCGTCTTCGACTGATCAGTGCGTCAGCAGATTATGTTGAACTGCTGACGCAAACCCCCGGATCAACATAATCCGCTGAGCAGACGTAAAGATGGTTATGTGCACCTAGCATAAATTTGGGGGTAAAAGCAAACTTTTTCCCCTTCAAATTACCACAATCTGTACGGCCAGTAAACCGAAACTTGTTTCGGTCGAGACGTCAGTTTAGACGTTACACTTCTTGTGTACAAAAAAGTGTCTTGTAAATAGCATTTACTTTACGTCTGCTCAGCGGATTATGTTGATCCGGGGGTTTGCGTCAGCAGTTCAACATAATCTGTTGACGCACTGATGAGTCGAAGACGAAACGTAAACTTAAGTAAAGATAGTTATGTGCATCTAGCATAAATTTGGGGGTAAAAGCAAACTTTTTCCCCTTCAAATTACTAAGAAAATGTTACAATAAACCTTAGTCATGAATATCTAAGCTTGTCGTGACCACCTCTGAATAGTAAAAAATAGCCCCCCCTCCCACTCTCCCCACCTTAAAATATCCAACCTAGTTAGGTGTGATGAGTTTGAGTTGTTTTGGAGTTACGTTCGATTATATTAACAATTTGAACTTTGCTCCTCCCTTGGATGAGACCCTTGCTTTATCCACCCGCTCCCACTCTCTTCTTAAAAATGCTCTTAGGATTATCTGAAGCGCAAATAATATCTGTACTCAGCAAGAAGTATCGTTTTATGGAAAATTCTATAAACTTCACATTAAACTTCCTTTTTAGAGGCACTCATTATATCCACCCCCCACAAATATCCTTAAAACCATATTTGAGTTTTTCAAAATGTATGTATGGTTTTAAAAAGTATCAATTCTTTTTAAATAAGATAAATTTCGATATGGCCTCCTCAAATTAAGAACGCTTGTCCTAATGATCATCTCTGAAGAGCAAGAAGTACCTATGCCAAGTTTGATTGCAATACGTTCAGTAGGTTTGGAGTTATGCCGTTAAAAACATTACACCCCCCTTTTTAAAGGTACATCCAACCTCCATATAATCATAACTACGGAATGCAAAATGTTCTTTGGTTTCTTTGGTTTTCAAAAAGTATCTATTCTCGTCCAATTAGACACATTTTTTCATGACCCCCCTGTTAAGAACACTTGCTACGCTCCCTCCCCCACAAAAATACCCTTATGACCATCTCTTAAGAGCAATAAGTATCTGTACCAAGTTTGATAGCAATCTGTTAATTAGTTCCGGAGTTATTACTTTACAAAAATTACACCCCCCTTTTTAAAGGCACTTGCTACATCCACCATCCATATAATCATATCTAATATATGCACACTGTTTCTATGGTCTAAAAAAGTATCAATTCTCGTCAAATTAGACAAATTTTTTCAAGACCCTCCCACTGTTAAGAACATTTACTACGCTCCCTCCCCCATTAAAATATCCTTATGACCATTTCAGAAAAGCAAGAAGTACATGTGCCAAGTTTGATAGCAATCCGTTCAGTGATTCCGGAGTTATGCCATTACAAACATTACACCCCCCCCCCCCCCCCCTTTTTAAAGGCACTTGCTACTTCCACCCCCATATGATCTTATCTAATATATGCAAAATGTTTCTATGGTCTTAAAAAAGTATCGATTCTCATCAAATTAGACAATTGTTTTCATGACCTCCCCTGTTAAGAACACTTACTACACTCCCTCCCCCATTAAAATATCCTTATGACCATCTCAGAAGAGCAAGAAGTATCTGTGCCAAGTTTGGTGGCAATCCGTTGAGTAGTTTCGGAATTATGCCGTTTTAAACTTTCACCCCCTATTTAAAGACACTTGCTACATCCACCCCCCATATAGTCATATCTAAGGTATGCAAAATGGTTCTACGATCTTCAAAACGTATCGATTCTTGTCAAGTTATATGAATTTTTTCATGACCCCCCTTGTTTATGACACTTGCTACGCTCCCTCCTATATAAATATACTCCCTAAACCATTTCTGAAACGCAAGAAGTACCTGTGCCAAGTTTTGTGGCAATCCGTTCAGTAGTTTCGAAGTTATCGCGTTACAAACATACAAACTTACATCCATTTTTATATATATAGAAGATTATCGTGATGTAATACCTGATGTTAGAGACGTACTCAAGTACTGATTATATCAAATTATTTGCATTCTGTTAGCAGTAGATGTTTCTAATTAAGGATATAATTACCGATTAAGTTCTACGATGCGTAGGAGACACGCATGGTTTTGTCTATGTAGGATAATTCTTTCACTAATATTACCTTACCTCTCAAGTTACTCAAGCTAGTTTTACAAAATTTTGCAATCAGTTATTGTTTATAAACAGATTGGTGTATCAATATTTTTGCGAATTTTTTCCGGAATTATCGTTCAACAAAATAAATTCCAATGTTTTGCATGATAAAAAGCATCATTCGAATAACATTTTATAATTTTTTCGTTGGAAAATATTGAGAAATAAGTCGGTGAAGAGGTATTTTTGAGAACGCTTCTTAAAAATCATGATTTGTGGTTTCCACTGTATCTCAGCGCAGACTAATCAGAAGTGAACATATGAACACAGCATAATTAAAGTAGAAGTTTTTTCTAGACCCCAACGTTTCTGTTTGATTTTTTTTTTAATTTTTTTAATTTTTGGTGGTTGTTTAAAGTGAAAACTACGATTTTTCACGGAAAATTCCGCCATTTTGTAGCTGTTAAACCTCCCCAAAGTAACAACCAACGAAAAGGAAAACGTTGGGATCTTGGGTTTTTATATGTAGAAAGTGTGTGCAAAATTTGAAAAAAATTGGAGCAGTAGCAGTAGAAATATTTCACGAATGTTTTGTCAAGTATTGAAGTCAATCGAAGTAGAAATCTTGGGCCTGTGCACCGAGCTCTTGCTTCTTCGTAGAATGAGATAGCCATAAATAAAGGTCCATAACTTCTAGAGTTTCGTTACAATAGGATTGAAAATTTCACAGAAAATTTTATTATAAGAAAATATAAAGAAAATAATAAATGATTTTTCATTTGTGCTAGACCCTACCCGCCCCTTAAGGAAGATTTTTTGAAAATTTTTAGAAAGGAATGACATCCTTAGATTACTTCAAGATTAGAAGTCAGTTTCAGATATCATGGCTGTTGTAAAATATTAAAGGGCTACTGTATTTTGTGTCAAGGCCGTATAAAATCCCAACAGTACTAAGAAAACCTGGAAGTGGTCGGAAGCGATCTGTGAGAACATCAGGGTTAATTCTTAAAGCAAAGTCTTGGCATTACATTCCTTTTGTGGAATTTGGCCTTTCTGTGTCAACAGACTTCGCAGCCGATTCTTAGTGTACAGAATCATTGCATGGCTAGTACTACGGATCCTACTGACACTAAGAATCCTTCCAGGTCGGGGCTCGAACATACGACAACTGGCTTGTAAGACCAGCGTCCTATGCTTTGAACCGCCAACCCAGGACAAGGGTTAATTATTACGGATCATGTTTTGCCTTGGATTTCATCTACCTACGGCAAGGGTGCAAATATTGTGTTCCAGCAAGACAGAGCCCCTGTCCATGCGCCGAAAATATCATAAATTTATCGTGATATAATACCTGATGTTAGATACGTACTTAAGTACTGATTATACCAAATTATTAGGGGTTAGGGGTGTATGTATCTGATGGCGCTCACCACACGATTATGATGAGGCTTATCTGAACCCTACGTTGTGTTTAAATTGTACGGAAATGTGAAGTCTGGGACGGCTTCCAACTTAAGCCTGGGAGGGTTTTCATGCAACTAGGGACACTGCGGAACACTTAAGCACGATACAAATGAACTGGTGCGCATTCATTCTTAGTTGTCTAATTAAACTTTACTAAACGAAGCCTGGGACGACTTGCGTGCGGATAGGATTTATTCTTGGTTAACCGACCAATATATTTTACTGAACTAAGACAACACTACGGCATCGAATTACGACTACGACAATCACGACGAATATAACGTAAACTTAATGTACTATCGAAGTACCGTAGTACTGTAGTACCGTAATACCGTAATAGAACATTATCGCGCCTGATCTGATCTACACTGCCCTTATATAGTCTGCGTACATTATTATATGAACAAAGTTTGTCTCTACCGGAAAGCATTTTAGGTACAATATGCCGGAAAGCCTATATCGCAGATGAATGTTATCGCAAACCCTCTCAACTACTAATAAAACTGCTCGAATAATAACGTTGATCGATTTATTCTTCATGTACAGTGAAGCTCACTTAACTTGTCTTCTGACATATGCAATTGTGCATCAACAGTATCTAACTAGAAATCTAATTACCGATTAGAATCTACGATGCGTAGGAGATGCGCATGGTTTTATCTAAGTAGGTTAATTCTGTTCTTAGCAACTATATAACTGTCAGTTATGTAAGACTTTCAACTCTCGAATTGTGGAATCTGATTTCCTATTGGATCGTAAATTAAGCAAAATTTGATACTTATAAAAACATAGACCGAATATTTTTATCTAATGGAGAAAGCAGAATTTGCCTAAATATAAACTAAATCTGTTGTACTTTATTTCAATGAAAAAAAAAACTCGAAAACTGTAACCTGTATTTCTACATGTTCTCGCAAATTATAGTTTCTCGAAGATGGCTGAACCGATTTTAACAAATTTAGGTTTGTTTGAAAGCTTTTATCGAGCCATTAATCGAGTACGAAGATCAAACGGCTGTGACTTCTGGTTCCGAAGATATGATGGTATAAGTGACGTAACCGATAAAACGCGTTGTTTTTTTTTAATTTTCTCAGAGGTGGCAGAATCGATTTCAACAAACATTGTTCATTGAACACGTTTGAAGTTCAAATGGCTTACGTTTACGGCTCTGGTGATATAATGGTAGTGACGTTCACGCCAAATCTCATTACCGTTCAATTTACTTGGATATGGAATAACTACGAAATAAGTACACCCAAACCTCCGTTTACGTAAACTTTTTTTACGTTACCTCTTTTTACGTAACTCTTTTTACGACAAAAATCCCAAATAACGTAATCTTTTTTTACGTTGAAAATACTTCGTAAAAAGAGGTTTTGGCATACAATGAAAATCATTTCCGGCTCATTAATATTCAATGGAAATTAGTACAATATGGGTATTTTCGGAACGCATTTGATGAGTAGATGTCGGAAAATGATGTTTAAGGTGGTTTTGAATTCCAAGATGGCGACTTCCGGTTTATTGATATTCCTTGAAAACCCTTACAATATGGGTATTTTGGGAACGGGTTTGATGAGTAGATGTCGGAAAACGATGTTTGAGGTGGTTCTGAATTCCAAGATGGCGACTTCCGGTTTATTGATATTTCTTGAAACCCCTTACAATATGGGTATTTTCGGAGCTGGTTTAGTGCATATTGCGTAGAAAATAATGCTTGACTATTAGAGGATTACTGATCGTATCCTATATTGTATTAATATTTTCGAAATGGGAAGAGTCGCTTAAAACAAACTATGTTGTGCTTCTAAAAATCACATGATATACTGTGAGTCCAAGTGTTTCACTCTGTACTCCAGCACTTCCACACTTGATGAATAAAAAATTTATTGTAATCCGTCCAAAGTTTTATGTAATGTAAAATTATATTGGCTATATTTTGCAAATATTATTTAATTTAATTCTCAATTTATTGAATAACTAAGGTTTTTCATTGTTTAAGTCATAGTCTTCCATTGATACCTTCCACTATCTATATATGTAACACATGGTGACTGGTAGTATGTGTAACACCCGAAAGGAAGTGATAGTAAACCTTTTATATAGCCAAAATTTGTACAGGAAGGTAGGTCCGAAAATCATTCTCAATGAGTTTTTGCCAAAATCGATTTGATTATTGTGTTTACTCTCTAATACGGTCGTCGACGTTTCTTTTTTTCGTTATACGACGTTTTTTTTTTCGTTATACTGAACGCTTTTGGATGGAAAACTGTGGTTATTTGAAAATAGAACTAAAATGTCTTAGTTCATCATTCATCGAGCTGAGTTGAATGATATATAACGATAAGTGTCTCCGAGCTTTAAACAAATTTTTATTTTCATTCAAATCTATATTCTTTCTATAGAGAAATGCAAACATAATGGAATTTAAACGACTCAACACTATTAAATCCTTTAAAATACCCATATTATGAGGGTTTTCAAGGAATATCAATAAACCGGAAGTCGCCATCTTGGACTTCAGAACCACCTTGAACATCATTTTCCGACATCTACTCATCAAACCCGTTCCGAAAATGCCCATATTGTAAGGGTTTTCAAGGAATACCAATAAACCAGAAGTCGCCATCTTGGAATTCAGAACCACCTCAAACATCGTTTTCCGACATCTACTCATCAATCCCGTACCGGAAATACTCATATTGTAAGAGTTTTCAAGAAATATCAATAAACCGGAAGCCGCCATCTTGGAATTCAGAACCACCTTGAACATCATTTTCCGACATCTACTCATCAAACCCGTTCCGAAAATGCCCATATTGTAAGGGTTTTCAAGGAATACCAATAAACCAGAAGTCGCCATCTTGGAATTCAGAACCACCTCAAACATCGTTTTCCGACATCTACTCATCAATCCCGTTCCGAAAATACTTATATTGTAAAGGTTTTCAAGGAATATTAATAAACTGGAAGTCGCCATCTTGGAATTCAGAACCACCTAAAACATCGTTTTCCGACATCCACTCATCAATCCCGTTCCGAAAATACCCATATTGTAAGAGTTTTCAAGAAATATCAATAAACCGGAAGTCGCCATCTTGGAAATTGATGCTGCTTAGAACATTCTATTCCTGTAAATACTCATAATTTTCGTTCCATAATTCGATTTACGTAGTCCCGATTATTACGTAAATGGAGGTTCGGGTGTATAATGATTCCACCTAGTAGTGTATTAATGTCTTGCTCTTGCCATTTAAATAGTCTCATTTTAACATTTGTAAGATTCTATCCTCGGCCATTAGTAGTGTGAGGTTATCAAATAAGCTTGTAAACGAGTTCAAGTCTTCCGAAATGAATTTTTTTCATCTCCGAGAAATTTGGTTGCATGGAAAAACATTTGTATTCAAATGAAAGGCCTCACGGAACTGGAAGTGTGTTCAATATTGTACACCGTCACTTAAATCGGCGAAACAAATTTTTTTTTCTAAACTGGTCTCAAAATTATACAAATCTATAGTCATTATCAGTAGGCAACTAAACAAACCGATTCCGGCTATCCTGGTTCCCGATCTCTAGTTCCGGAAGTACCGGAAATAGTGGTCATATATTCCAAAATGGATCTCACTCACTTTTCTCAGCAATGGTTTGACCGATGTCCACAAACTTAGATTCAAATGAAAGGTCTCCGTTATTCCCAATCTTAGGGTGAAATGAAAAGTCTTATGGTTCGTCCAAAAATTACTGCATATTTTTGAATACAACAAAAGTTTCATTCGTCGTTTAAAGTACGCAGTCAAAATTGTATAAAATCTTCAAAATTTGAATAAAAACTAGTAGAGTTTGTACGTCATGTTTATTGGTGGCCGTACGAACCGGTTCTCAGGTTCCTGTGCTAGAAGTACATATAATAGTGAACCCACTTCGTTTTCTAATGGATGGCCATTACACAACTAGGTAGATTAAAACAGGTTTTTTAGGTTACGTCACTTAGTGAGAGCCACTTGATCTTCGAGCTCGATTCCCAAAGGTGCACACACACAGACATTTTCCGATTTCGTCGAGCTGAGTTGAATAGTAGTCGCTGGAAGCAAAATCTGGCGAATACGGTGGATATGGGAGCGATTCGAAGCTCAATTCATGTAGTTGCCATTGTTTTGATTGACTTGTGACATGGTTCGTTGTCTTGATGAAACAACATTTTTTCCTTTGCCATATGCGGTGTTTTTTTTTGCAATTTCAGCTTTCAAACGCTCCAATAACGCTATATAATACTCACTGTTAATGGTATTTCCTTTGCTCAAGATAAAAGTCGATAAATATTACACCACGCACATCCCAAAATACCGAGGCCATAACATTTCCAGTCGATTGTTGTGCTTTCGGTATTGTTGGACTTAGGACGAGATGACGATCGTGTTGATTCCGGAGTGAAGTGATTAATCCATGTTTCATCCAATGTCACATATCGACGCAAAAATTTTGGTTTGATACGTTTAAACATGGCCGAACACTGCTCAGAATCATCAACACGTTCTCGTTTTTGGTCAACAGTGAGCAAACGCGGAACCCACTTTGAAGAGAGCTTTCTCATAGTCAAATGCTCATGCAATTTAAAGCCAACATGTTCTTTTGATATCTTTACGATGTCAGCTTACTCACGCAACTTCACTTTTCGATCATTCAAAACGATATTGCAATTTTTTTAATGTTTTCTGGTATTAACACCTCATTTGGACGTCCACTGCGTTCTGCATGATTTGTGTCTCTACGACAGCAAACCAACGTTTTATTGTTGTTTCTGAAGGAGCGGAGCCTTCATAACACTTTTCAAGCCATTGCTTCGCTTGAACGATATTTTTTCCCATCAAAAAGCAGCGTAAAATTAAAACTCAAAATTGTTATTGATCAATTGTTCTGAAAATAACAAAAATAGCGTCAGTCTGAGCATAAAAACTCACAAACTAATGAATAGAATATCATGATATTTTAACAGCTGCTTTTTAAAGGTTAGTATTAACTGAAAAATGGTAACTGCTATAAAACTAGCACAATTTATGTGACCCGGGCCTTATCAGCCCATTTGCTAAGTTCGACTGCCTGACAACTTCCACATGGCTTATGTTCCGACACTGTCCGGCGAGTCTTGTGCTGGTTATTAGAGGAAATTTTTGTGGCCGAGGCTTAAAATACTAGTTTGAATTTTTGTTTTCGATTATCTCTCAGATAATAGACTGAGTTTAAAAAGTTAAGTGAAACATTTAATAGTCAATTTTTTCGTAATCTTGACAGTGAATTGAATTTCAGGCAGACAAATAACATGCACGTTCTTATTGATTTGGCGAACATCATGAAAGTAAACGGAAAAAGCTTTGATCAATCTAATTCCCAGCTCACCAATGCATGCAGCCACCATCCTACTGCAGTTGTTTGCTACATTTCCAAATTGTGTTATTGGACGTAACGAGATTAGGTGCGCCTCATAGAACGTGGTTTGCATAGCCTGGATTAAATTGATGGTTCTGTTCATACACAAGTGTGCGGACGTTTCGTTGTCAATTAGGACGATGAAATGTTTAAATGGATTTCAAATGCTGATTAGCTGATTTAGCGTGGTAATTTGATTTGAAACTTTTCTTTTCCTATAATGTGAAAGTCCCACTTTAAATATCCGGTAATACTCTTGAAGATGATTTGGACATTATAGTGAAGAATGAAGCGCGTATTGAAGACAAAAAATATTTTGCAACACACTAATCTTATTCATAAATGATGGCACGAATGA
This sequence comes from Malaya genurostris, assembly GCF_030247185.1. NCBI lineage: Eukaryota > Metazoa > Arthropoda > Insecta > Diptera > Culicidae > Malaya > Malaya genurostris. Next base: position 262,718,295 of record NC_080571.1, read on the forward strand.
GGGTCGCATTGGTCCACCCCATCCTGTTAGGCTGTACATTCGAATGAGTGAATGTACTGCACGTCGCATATAAATTACGAAACTAGATATGTCCGCATGATACGTTTGAAAGTAATTGTGATCTTAGATTATTTGGATTGCTTTGTAGAATGCAGGATTTATGGACCTATCAATTTACCAAGCCATGTATTTCAGTTAATCTGAACACCCCTGGATGCAATCAGGAACAAAATGGAATCAAACTGCTTTTTGATGTTTGCTTCGGGTCGGTGTCACGATGTAGAAATATTAGGTGATAATTTTTTTTCTGTAGAACAGGATGATATGTAGAAGAAAAATATAAGCATGTGCCGTTGCAAGTACATCAACCGATTCAAGTAAAGTTGCTATTACTGAACACAAAATTATATTTAGTTCCCACCAATATGGCATCTCTGTAATGAAAATACAATCACGAAAGGCTTAAGTGGTCACCAGTACATTTTACATCGCTGATCGGTGTTTTGTGCCGTAGAATTTTGATGGTTAGTTGGTACGCAGTTTTCAATAATGATTTTCCGATTGCCCCAGACGCTAACGTTTTCAATATCCCAACGCCCATAGGCCGAGACTTGATATAATGATGTAATTTCACTATTTGTATTGCTAATACAGGTGTGAGGCGCTAGTTTTACCGGTGCTTCCAAACAGCTATATTTTATTGTTTGATTGCACTTAGAACTGTGCTATGGGGCACGGCAGGGAATCATGTCGATTGAACGAACATTACCGATAATTCTATTTCATTTAGGAACAGTCTCTAGGAATTATCGAAATGATGTGGGTTTTATTGCAAATAGAACATTCAAATAGTCGGTCATTAAAATAAATATGACGTTCCGTCGAATGGACAATACTTAGTTGGGAATTTCAGTACATTTGGTTGAATCGAAGTATTAGAGTGGAAACGCACATAAATTATGATGTGGCTGCAATGTTCAAATGTCTACTACAAGTTATGATGGTAATTTAGCTGGTTAGAAATGGCATGCAAATTTAACTTGGCGAGGTGAGTGTAACACATCAACCGACTTTACACACTGAATAATATTCTGGGTGAATTCGCTTGCCACGAGAACGAAGTAGATTAAACTCAGAATTCTAAAGATAGAATTAAATTTCAACCTTGCCAAAAATTGCCTAAAATTCAGTGGATGCTCGTAACAGTAGGTGACTGTTATAGGAGTCTCCGAAAAAGAGCCTCACTTTGATCTGGCATCGTTCGTCAATACTGGGTAGTTATGTATATGCGTGTATATGCCTGTTGACAACTGCTATGTAGTTCAAAATGAATCAGCAGAATTTAAATTTTGCATTAATAAAACTGACTTGTTTCGGATGGTGTTAAATAAAGATAAGACAGATTATTGCTTTCCCATGAGAGGTAATTATTTAAGCTAACTTGCAAAAAAATCTACGTATCAATTCCTCCTTAGTTGTCGCGACATAATTGTTGGAGTAGATCTAACGCTTCAGGTTGGGCGGGTTCGCCTTCATCTCCTCCAACGATCGCTTCGAGTCCGGCCAGCACACCGCGTTTTCGCCCTTATGGTATTTCTTGATGAACGACGAAACTTCCGGCATGTATTTCATACTATAAATTTTCCCCGTTCAGTCCGGAGCGAAAGAAGAGCGGCTTTGAAATCCGCTTCTCGTTGATTGTCAGCCACAGCAGCACCTTCTTGGAGAACTTAGTGTGTGAGATGAACTTCACCTTGGAGCTCACTTTCTTCATGGGGGAACTAAAATACGAAGTGCGATGCCAGTCGTTACCATCCAGGGTGTGATAGGTCTAAGTTTTTAAATTTTTAGACATGTATTTCCTGCATTAAAATATACTTAAAACACATTTTCTATCTATTCCGAATTTGGTTCCACACATTTTCTATCTATTCCGAATTTGGTTCCAATCGCGATTTGTTAGGCTAAATACCGTTTTTTGTGCTAAGGGCATATACCGGCTATTCACCAAACCCCAAAACAACCAAAATTTGGGATCGGCCAGTTCTTGTTTCCTTCGGGACATCAGAAAAAAATGCACTTTGGCGCAATTGAAAAAAGTGTTTCGTCAATTTGAACTGTTCTACACTGACGAGTTGAAGACGAAGTGTAAAGAATGGTGAATAAATAAATAATTTTTGAACGCGTTAAAGTGCTTTCGTTCCACTTTTTTTAAAATAACTTTTTATTGGAATATGAGTTAAAATTAAATTATTAGGATATAAATTTGGTGTTCAGCCACAAGTGGTGACTTTTCAGCCCTATTATATACATGATTTGGTTATTACCATGAAGACATCATTTGCTTTCGCAATTCTGAGATTTTTGTGTAGGGAAAATTCTAAACCTACTTGTATTGTGTAATGGGAAAAGGCACTTATATACTAACTTACTAACTAATACAGAGATCGAATCGATTCAGTTGAAGATTGCATCGATTTTTGTCGGAATTTTCTCTAACGGTTCTATATTTGTGAGTCTGTGTAACTCATTTGTACTAAACCAGGGAGGACGCTTCAAAATCATTTTCAGAATTTTATTATGAATCCTTTGAAGCGTTTTCTTCCTGGTGGAACAACAACTTGACCAAATTGGTACTGCATAAAGCATGGCTGGTCTGAAAATTTGTTTATAAATTAACAATTTGTTTTTTAGACAGAGCTTAGAATTTCTGTTTATAAGAGGATATAAACATTTAATATATTTATTACACTTTGCTTGGATTCCTTCAATGTGTTCCTTGAAAGTGAGTTTTTTGTCATGCGTTAAACCTAAGTATTTAGCTTGATCAGACCATGTCAATTCCAAGCCATTCAATTTGAGAATGTGATTATTGTTTTTGCTGCATTTGGTTTAATTTTCCATTTTGACAGATAATCACTGAAAATATTTAAACTTCTTTGTAGGCGACTGCAGATCACTCTTAGATTTCTACCTGTGGCTAACAGACTTGTGTCGTCACAGAATAACGATTTCTGACAACCAACGGGAAGATTTGGAAGATCAGAAGTGAAAATATTATACAAGATTGGAGCTACGCTCGAACCCTGCGGAACACCGGCTCGTACGGGTAGGAATTCAGATTTACAATTCTGATAGCTAACCTGAAGAGTACGATCAGTCAAATAATTTTGAATTATTTTGATCAAATAAATAGGAAACTGGAAATCAGACATTTTTGCTATTAAACCTTTGTGCCAAACACTGCCGAATGCTTTTTCTATGTCTAGAAGAGCAACTCCAGTGGATAACCCAGAAGATTTATTTGCTTTTATCATTTTCGTAACTCTTACAAGTTGATGAGTAGTTGAATGTTCATGACGAAATCCAAACTGCTCTGGTAAAAAAATTGAATTCACATTTATATGAGACATCATTCTCAACAAGATATTTTTTTCAAAAAGTTTACTGATAGAAGAAAGTAAGCTGATTGGTCGATAACTTAATGTTTCTGCTGGGTTTTTATCAGGTTTGAGGATAGGAATTACTTTAGCGTTTTTCCTTTTTTTATATAATTCTATCTTCAAATCACCTAGTTAGAAGCGTTTAAAATTACGATAATTCAGAGCTTACTCTGTAAGTGAAGCGTTTTCTGCAACCCATAGGGGTACTACCTGCACGGGCCTGCCCTAGAGCTACTTGCCGGGTTTGACAAATAACAATCCATAAAAATATGTAATTCAAGCACAATTCGAATTTCCGTGTTGAGTATTAAGACTTTTCTAATCGTCAACAGTTTCATTGGAGTTCAGCTTCAGTTTTCCTCAACTCATCCAACAATCTCTTCCGCTCACATGCAAATGGTTTTTTGACTGCCGGGCGAGACTTGGCAACCAAATTCTCACCAAAATTAATAGCGAATTAACATGCAGTGAACATCCACACAAACGAACATATTTTTGATATACAGCGCCGCACTGCACACATGTTAAATTCACCAACAAATTACCGAGATACGAGCGCTTCAAAAAATCTTTCGCCGAAAGCTGCTAGTTCCCGTAGAATCAACAGTTGTTCACTATTCAATATACTCAAGCGAATACGGTGTGCAGCAGATGGAAGAAAACACCACACACCACAACAGCAAACATCCAGCGAGCGACAAGCTACCTGCTACCTTGCGGCTGGCTGTCGATTAAAGTTAAAATTGTAAGATGGCATATATTTATAGATTCCCTTTTTTGCGATACTTTTTCTTGTATGACGTAAATCCTCCCTATACCGAACGAGGCAAATTTGCTACTATATGATATTCTAGGTGCACGTGCAAATCAATAGGATGACATCATTTGCCCTGATGTGATTGGTTAGTGAAAACATAAGTCGATTCTAACCAATTTTCCTATAGTATGCTATGCATGTTTAAGTTAAATGTCTCCGAATCGATTGGTAGTTAAATTATGTAAATCCATCCACAGATCACTGAGTTATTAGCGTTCAAAACTATGACAGAAAAAAAGGTTACGCTGCTATTTTTGAAACTTTTAATTAACACCCGGGCCTGCATAGTTTGGCATTTTTAATGCCAAACATATGAAACCGAAACACTTCAACGGGTCCAAAAATGAATGAAACAAAAATCGAAAGTGTGAAAAAATAAATTCAAAAAATTTCAAGCTTGAAAGTTGGACTTTAAAGTTATGCAAAGAATTAAACGTCAAATAAAAAAGAAATCTGATAGTTCGTGACAATAAAAATGTAACAAAGGGAAAGTATCAGTGTTTTCTTATGTCGTTTTCGCTTGATGCCGAACCTAACTGCTGTCAAACCGTTTGTTTGAAGCCAGTTTCGAACCTAGTTCCAACGTTATTGAGCTTTAACTCTAGTCAGTTTCGAACCTGATTCTTATATCGTGTATGCTCACACTCCCATTGCTAAGTGCGAACCCAAGATTCGTGAAAAGTGTTCAAGTTCTTCAAACCAAAACGGCATGAGATTGTTTCAGATGTGTCTATCTACTTATCGTGGATGCAGAAGAGTGCAGTAGTTGTCGTGCAAGACTTCCAATTAATGTGAAAACTGTTGGCAGAACTGGTAAGTATCCATCTGATGCTTTCACGATACAAACTAGGAAAGCATGCTGCTTTACTTCTTGTCAATGAAAAGATGTTTTCTAATTGAATATATATTTATTAAAGCACATGTCTTAGCTCTACGATGTCGAGAACATCAGTGGAAAGGATGAAATTGTTGAATTTGAGAAATTTAAGTTTGCTAAAAAGAAAGCTTGAATGAATATTTTTCCTTCATCTTGAATTAATTTTGACAAAAAACTATGATTAGGAATTATATTAATAATTTTAGCGATTTTCACCCATTCGTGTTTCACCAATTTTTGATTCTCTATACTATATTTTTCTATAAATGAGATTTCTCAACTTAAGTTTACGTTTCGTCTTCGACTCATTAGTGCGCCAGCAGATTATGCTGACGCAAACCCCCGGATCAACATAATCCGCTGAGCAGACGTAAAGTTAATGCTATTTGCAAGACACTTTTTTATTACACAAGAAGTGTAACGTCTAAACTGACGTCTCGAACGAAACAAGTTTCGGCTTACTGGCCGTACAGATTGTGGTAATTTGAAGGGGAAAAAGCTTACTTTTACCCCCAAATTTATGCTAGGTGCACATAACCACTTTAACTTAAGTTTACGTTTCATCTTCGACTCAAATGACCAGCTTTTCCCCTTCAAATTACGAGATTTCTCAAGTTGACAAATCAAATGCTTCAAAACTTCGATGTAATCCCACAAACCAAACAGCATGGAAACAAATTTATAACCAAAACTCTAAAAAATAATTGAAATGCTAATCCGAGCCGTCGTTATCTTTAACACTGACGTGTTTGGTAACAAACAAACCCAGATTCATGCAAGCCAACTTCGTAAAATATGCACAAAACAGCAAACGCACGGCACCATGCAGACGAACGCGAAACCCCGTTGCTGGGATTCTTTGCGCAACGATACCAGCGTAATTCTGTGTTTGACTAGCGATCAATGATCTGAATCGGAAACCAGTCACGAAGCCAAACATTGATTGCGAACGATGGATTGTGTGGTAGAATGTCAACTGCGTGACACTGTTTCACCATGCTGGCGCCCCATTGCAGTTGTGCGAACCCCCCGGGGGGGTTTCCCTTTATCTATGCATCTGTTTGATGCTATTGGATTTAGCTTGGCGGAGGGTGTTTATGGTAATCATATGAGCATATTGCATTAATTGAAGTTATTTCAAATTCATTGAATAATACTTTCGATTAAATTCATTCACTAACCTGTCAAAAGTGATAGCAGCACGTTGCGAACAATTACATAGATTATCTTTTGCATAACGAATTAACAGATCGGCTGAAAAGTTCGTATCGTTTCTATGAGAGGGCGCCACTAGATTTAAATCCATATCGTTTTCAGTTAGCACCAACCTTCAAAATATACGTGTATAAATTTGACAGCTGTCTGATTATTAATTTGTGAGATATTGCATTTTGAGTGAAGCTACTTTTGTTATTGTGAAAAAAATGGAAAAAAAGGAATTTCGTGTGTTGATGAAACACTACTTTTTGATGAAAAAAAGTGCCGCCGATGAGTGTTATCCAGACTCTGCACCGGGCGAAGCAACAATTCGTAAGTGGTTTGCAAAATTTCGTACTGGTCATATGAGCACCGAAGACGATGAACGCAGTAAACGTCCAAAAGAGGCTGTTACCGATGAAAACGTGAAAAAATGAATCCACAAAATGATTTTCAATGACCGTAAAGTGAAGTTGATCGAGATAGCTGACACCCTAAAGATATCAAAGGAACGTGTTGGACATATTATTCACGAATATTTGGATATGAGAAAGCTTTGTGCAAAATGGGTGCCGCGTGAGCTAACAATCGATCAAAAACAACAACGAATTGATGATTCTGAGCAGTGTTTGGAGCTGTTATATTGAAATAAAACCGATTTTTTTGGTCGATATATAACAATGGACAAAACATGGCTCCATCATTTCACTCCGGAGTCCAATCGACAGTCAGCTGAGTGGACTGCACGCGATGAACCGAACCCAAAGCGTGGAAAAACTCAACAATCGGCCGGTAAGGTTATGGCGTCTGTATTTTGGGATTCGCATGGTATAATTTTCATCGACTACCTTGAAAAGGGAAAAACCATCAACAGTGACTATTATATAGCGTTTGAAGGACGAAATTTCAAAAAAACGGCCTCATTTGAAGAAGAAAAAAGTTTTGTTTCATCAAGACAATGCACCGTGTCACAAGTCGATGAAAACCATGCTGAAATTGAACGAATTGGGCTTCGAATTGCTCCCTCATCCACCGTATTCTCCAAATTTGGCCCCCAGTGACTTTTTCCTGTTTTCAGACCTCAGGAGAATGCTCGCTGGTAAAAAATTTAGAAGCAATGAAGAGGTAATCGCTGAAACTGAAGCCTATTTTGAGGCAAAGGACAATTCGTACTACAAAAATGGTATCGAAAACCATTATAAATCTTTAAAACAATATTTTAACTCGAAGCATACTGTTGAATCGAAGGTGGGACATAATGTCCATAGAGTGATTGTTATGAGAAAATTCGTATATCAAAGAAATGGCTTTGTATCTCTAGATATTTATACTGTAAATAGAGTCATTAGCACTGCTGAAAGTTACACAGAAAGAAATAATGAAATTTACACGACATGTAAATCAATAGTAACATGTAATTGACATGGGTTGAATCGAGATTTTGATTGAAAACCTTCATCGATGCGAAACTTAATTGGTTTGCATTGAATTTTCAATGAATATAACTGTATCTTTCAATTAACGCTTAGTTTGCAATTAAATTCTATTGAAACCTAGAGAATTGTAAAGTAACTTTATGTTTAATTACCTGCTCTAAATATATGCATGAAAATAGCTGTAAATTCACAAAATATTTTTATCTGTGTAATTACTAAGTTGCAACCGACCATTAGACGTTTTACACGATTAAAATGCTTATTTAGTCGAAGCAAAACCTTACATCGAGAAGCTATCTAATGATATTTTCTGTTTTTTCATATTTTCCAGCAAACCACAACTGCCAAACCAGAAAGATCTCACGAAAAGATAACATTAGAGATAAAACTTTTGTTTAGAAAAGTCTTGAATACTTAAAAAAGGAAGGGGGGCGTTTTGGCCACCAGGGACGCTTTATAACACTTTCCCCTACTGATTAGCAACAGACAGAGAGAAAAGTTGAAAATGCATGAATCAACGAAAAATGAATATTTGGTGAAAAAGTATCGCCCTGTAAATGGACTCGAACCTTCACCCTTCTCCTTTCCGGGGAGACGCTCTACCAACTACGCTCTCGTTTATCCAACCAACCCTCTCTCGTTTATCTATAGCTCGACAGCAGGACACATTGAAATTTTTTATTTTGTCTTGTGATTTTCACTACTATTTCCGGAACTTTCGGAACCGGAATCATAGTCGTAGTCGATTCGTTTGGCTGTAAACTTCTATATTGGACTAGTTTTGAGCTCAATTTATTTTTTTTGCGTTTTTTCATCTTCGCTCTAAACGACGGTTTACAATTATGGGCCCATATCAATCTGTAATCCCGGAACCGGAAGTCGGATTCGGATAAAATTCAGTAGATTTATATGGGAGCATAATACCTTTTATTTGAATTGTTTTTCAAAGTATGTGACCACTATTTCCGGTACTTAAGGAACCGGAATCTGTAGACCGCCACAGCTGAAGTCAGTTTTGATGGTCAGCAACTAACATGATTTATAACTAACACTCGTATCCATACTGTATTTTACAGTATTGTAATGTATGTTCGACCCAGAATCAAAACATAATGGCTCAGATGGCACGTTCCCCACGTTCGTTATATACCATTCGACTCAGCTCGACGAACTGAGCAAATGTCTGTGGGTATGTGTATGTGTGTGTGTGTGTGTGTGTGTGTGTGTGTGTGTGTGTGTGTGTGTGTGTGTGTGTGTGTGTGTGTCAAATATTGTCACTCCCTTTTCTCGGAGATGGCTTAACCGATTTTCACTAACTTCGATTCAAATGAAAGGTCTCACGGTCCCATACAAAATTCCTGAATTTCATTTGGATCCGACTTCCGGTTCCCGAATTACAGGGTGATATGCACCAAGAAGGGGGAAATAATGCATTAAAAATGTTTCTTTTTTCGGAGATGGCTTAACCGATTTTCACAAACTTAGATTCAAATGAAAGGTCTCACGGTCCCATACAAAGTTCCTGAATTTCATTTGGATTCGACTTCCGGATCCGGAGCTACAGGGTGATATGCACCAAAAATGTGAAAATAATGTCAACCTTTTTACTCGGAGATGGCTGAACCGATTTTCACAAACTTAGATTCAAATGAAAGGTCTCATGGTCCCATACATAGTTCCTAAATTTCATTCGAATCCGACTTCCGGTTCCGGAATTACAGGGTGATATGCACCAAATATGTGAAAATAATGTCACTCACTTTTCCCGGAGATGGCAGAACCGATTTTCTCAAACTTAGACTCTTATGAAAGGATTCATGGTCACGGTTCCATACAAAGTTCCTGAATTCATTTGGATTCGACTTCCGGTACCGGAATTACAGGGTGATATGCACCAAAAATGTGAAAATAATGTCACTCACTTTTCTCAGAGATTACTAAACCGATTTTCACAATCTTAGATTTAAATGAAAGGTCTCAGAGTCGCATACAAAATTCCTGAATATGATTTGGATCCGACTTTCGCTTTCGGAATTGCAGGGTGATAGGCACCAAAATGGGAAAATAACGTCACTCACTTTTCTCGGAGATGGCTGAACCGATTTTCACAAACTTAGATTCAAATGAAAGGTCTTGTAATCCCATACAAAATTCCTGAACAATATTTGGATCCGACTTCCGGTTCCGGAATTATGGGGTAAAATGTGCAAAAAATTGTGAAAATAAATGCACTAACTTTTCTCAGAAATGGCTGAACCGATTTTCACAAATTTAGATTCAAATGAAAGGTCTTGAGGTCCCATAAAAAATTCCTGAATATTATTTGAATCCGACTTCCGGTTCTGGATTTATGGTGTAAAACGTGCAAAAATAAGAAAATATGTTTTCTAACTTTTCTCATAAATGCGCCACCGATTTTCACAAACTTAGATTCAAATAAAAGATCCTGTGGTCCCATACGTAATTCCTGAATTTCATGCGAAACCGACTTCCGGATCCGGAAATATAGGGTAAAGTGGGTTAAAAATTGTATACCATCACTGAAAATGGGGAAAAACCTTAAAAAAATTTCTAAATCGACCTAATATCTTTTCCAATTGATAGTTGTCATCAGTTGAGGGTCAAACAAACCGATTTCGGTTATTCTTTTGAAAATCGAAGAAAATTTTTTTGAAGAATACCACAGTTTTATATATGATAGTATGATTGATATGAGAAAGGCATCATTACACCACTAGGTGAATTAAAACAGTTTTTTACACTAAAAATTAATACAGAATTGTAAATCTTTAACGCTTCAATTTGTGGTAGTATAAAAAGTCAGAAAGGACAATGACAACACCTAGCGAATGTGAATGTGAATGAAGGTAAATGCAAACAACAATTTTCTCATTAATTATTCAAGTCCAGAGCGCGTCAAAACAATTTAACGAAATTTAGATGATTAAAAAAAAGAAAAGTGTCTCAACCATAAAATGCGCTACTCAAAATTGTTTGATGAATAATTCGTGCAAGGCTATGCAATCACTGTGAAAACCGACTTTTTACCCGAGGCCCGGAGGGCCGAATGTCATATACCATTCGACTCAGCTCGACGAACTGAGCAAATGTCTGTTTGTGTATGTGTGTATGTATGTAACAAAAATATGCACTCACTTTTCTCAGAGATGGCTGAACCGGTTTTCACAAACTCGGAGTCAAATGAAAGATCTTATCTGCTATTAAATTTCATCTCGATCCGACTTCCGGTTCCGAAGATAAAGGACAATATGTACCAAAAAAAATGGGCAAAATATGCACTACTTTTTTCAGAGATGGCTGAACCGATTTTCACAAGCTAAGATTCAAATAAAAGGTCTCATAGTTTTCTAAAAAATTGTAGAATATTTTATCAGGATCCGACTTCCGGTTCCGGAACTAAAGCGTGATAAGTGGAATATTACCAATTTTATTAGTATTTTTTCACGAACGATGGTCAAAAACAGGTGCAAATCCCATAAAACTGTGTGATAAATTATTCTAGTTTGCAGAACTTGTTAGTTTGTGGGCATAAAAACTTATTTCGGCACTACTGGTGTCCCCTTTTCCTGTTCCGGAAGCACCAAAAACGGTGAAGAAAAGCCCCAAAAATAGAATTCACTTCGATTTCGCTACGATGCTTGAACAAATCTTGATATGAATTAAAGCTCATATTATCTTTAAAGCTACTGTGAAATTTTATCTGTATCCGACATCCGGTTACGCAGCTACAAGGCGATGAGTGTCAAAGTTTTCAAATCGCCATGTGAAATGACAATATGTACAACACCGGTACGTGGAAGAAAAAGACACAAAACGAACGATACTTGCTTTGTTCTATTTCGTACGCGCTATGAAGAAAACGAAAGGGTTACGCATGTCTGCTACTAGTGTGTGATGTTGGTAAAAGACGGTGCTGCGGTTGATTAACATTTAGCTATTTCATGATAAGTGCGACCGAAAGAATAAAAGAATGTAAAACCGAGGTAAAATAAGTGATATGAAAAATAAAATAAAAGAATGTCAATGAATTGAAGTTTTTTTTTGAAAAAATATGCAATTCACACAGCCGGTAGTGCAGTAATACCGTGACGGTGGTGTAGCGATGTCAATAGCAATAATGATAATAATAATTCTACTACATGTTTTATGCTGCTGATTAATGCTGTTTAGCTTAGCTTACATATGCAGAAGTATCGAAAGAAGAAAGAAGTGGTTCAATCGAAATAGAGGTTGAGATAGTAAGCTCCTAGGCTCAGAACTGATCCAATTTGGAGGTCATATTTGTTGCTGGCAAACGAACCAACTTCAGCTATTCCGGTCATCTGAATCCGGTTTCGGAAGAAGAGGAATGGTGATTAAAAACTGCAAAAAGGATCTCACTCACTTTTCTTCAAGATGGCCAAATCGTTTTTCACAAACTTATAGGTTAAAAAAAAAATATTACAGTTTCATACGGAATTCCTTATTTTGTTGTGGATACTACTTCCGGTTCCGGAACTACAGGGTAAACAGGATTTGTAGAGTTTGTTAGATTAAGTCCGAACACTCTAAGTCCGGCTAATTGAAGGCTGAAACAACTGACGGTGGGGTTGCTATAGAGAAATGACTTCAAATGAATGCCATGGTGCCCGAGCACAGCTTAACATGCTAGGGTCTTTTGTTCAACTAGACTGTTTCTTCGTGTGTTTCACACGCAGGATAGTTTAATTGGCAAAACGATTTACCCGGATAGTAGCTAACTATGAGTTCGAGTCCCGTCTCTGCGGTGGCTTTTTCGTGGTTTACACATACACACAGACGTTTTGAGTTTTTCGACCAACTGATTCGAACGGTATATTCAAAAGTCGGTTTAATCTTTTTTATAAATATAAAATAAGTATAGAATTCGCTAAAATTTTAGGAAAAAAAATTCCGAAGCTCGGAGGGTCCAGTGTCCGTAAAATAGATGATGCCGTATTACTGCATCACCAACTGTTATTTTTTGCTGACTGGTGTGAGATTAATCGAATGATTGTTAATTCCGCAGAAAGGTTCGATCATAACATTCACACGAACAAAAAATCCTGTTCGATTTGACTACTGGTGATACGTCAATTGAAAGGACGACATGTGTGAAAGACCTTGGCATTTTTCTCGATGAGCAACTGACACTTAAGCAACATGTTAGCTGCCTGAAAACTGTGTACTGTTCTCTGGTTCGCTCTATTCTTGAATACCTAAAGGGTGTCAATCGGATCGAATCGATACAACGCAGATTTCTTCGCTTTTTACTGTGTCGGTTGCCTTGGCATAATTCACAACAGCTCCCGAGTTATGAAAATCGAGCGATGTTAATTGGAATTGACACACTGCATGTTCGACGTGATTTATCACGAGCTATGGCAATATCTGATATTTTAACTGATAGTATCGATTGCCCCGCACTTCTTAGCGAAATCAACTTAAACGTTCGATCACGTGCTCTTCGAAACGGTTTGTTAATTATGGAACTAACGGTGCTATTACAGGACTGCAACGGATTTTCAGCAGAGTTTCATCCTAATTTGATTTCCATCTGCCACGCCGTGCTATACGAAATAATTTTTAAATAAATTTAGAAATAATCATTTGGACTAAATTATGTATGTTGATTCGAATAAATAAAGCAGTAGGAGTTTTGAGCACTGCATGAAAAAGTGATGTTTGGGAGCAAAGTAAAAAACCTGTTTTAATCCACCTAGTAGTGCAATGATGCCTTTCTGATATCTCACATATTCTCATATATAAATGTGTGGTATTCTTCAAAGTAATTTTCATTGATTCTAAAAAACAAAAAGGTTTGTCCATAAACTAGTATAACCTACAGAGTGAAGCAGTACTCAGGTCGGTTAGGCCATCTCTTAGGAACGAAAAGATAGACTTCCGAAACCGGAATCTAGAAACCGGTATAATCGAAGTTATTTCTTTTTTTAGGTGACTTTTCAGCCCTATTGTATATATGATTTGGTTATTACCATGAGGACATTATTTGCTTCCGCGATTCTGAGATTTTTGTGTAGGGAAAATTCTAAACCTACTTGTATTGTGTAATGGGGAAAAGGAACTTATATACTAACTTACTAACTAATACAGAGAGCGAATCGATTCAATCGAAGATTGCATCGATTTTTTGTCGGAATTTGCTTATAATATTATGTGACATTACATCTAATGGTTCTAACAGTTCGGCTGAAAAGTTCGTATCGTTTAATAGAAACACACATTTTTTTGCCAAAACTCGTTTTTATTATTCAACATAATTGCCATCAGAGGCGATACAGCGATTATAGCGATCTTCCAACTTTTCGATACCATTTTTGTAGTACGATTTGTCCTTTGCCTCAAAATAGGCCTCAGTTTCAACGATTACCTCTTCATTGCTTCTAAATTTTTCATCAGCGAGCATTCTCTTGAGGTCTGAGAACAGGAAAAAGTCACTGGGGCCAAATCTGGAGAATACGGTGGATGAGGGAGCAATTCGAAGCCCAATTCGTTCAATTTCAGCATGGTTTTCATCGACTTGTGACACGGTGCATTCAGTAGCTTCACTCAAAATGCAATATCTCACAAACTAATAATCAGACAACTGTCAAATTTATACACGTATCTTTTGAAGGTTGGTACTAACTGAAAATGGTATGGATTTAAGTGGTGCCCTCTCATAGAAACGATACGAACTTTTCAGCCGATCTGTTATATTTGTGAGTCTGTGTAATTCATTTGTACTAAACCAGGGAGGACGCTTCAAAATCATTTTCAGAATTTTATTCTGAATCCTTTGAAGCGATTTCTTCCTGGTGGAGCATGGCATGGCTGGTCTGAAAATTTGTTTATAAATTAACAATATGTTTTTTAGACAAAGCTTAGAATTTCTGTTTATAAGAGGATATAAACATTTAATATATTTATTACACTTTGCCTGGATTCCTTCAATGTGATCCTTGAAAGTGAGTTTTTTGTCATACGTTAAACCTAAGTATTTAGCTTGATCAAACCATGTCAATTCCAAGCCATTCAATTTGAGAATGTGATTATTGTTTGGTTTAAGAAAAGAAGCTCTTGGCTGTTTGCGTTTTTGCTGCATTTGTTTTAATTTTCTATTTTGACAGATAATCACTGAAAATATTTAAACTTCTTTGTAGGCGACTGCAGATCACTCTTAGATTTCTATCTGTGGCTAACAGACTTGTGTCGTCACAGAATAGCGATTCAGAAGTGAAAATATTTTACAAGATTGGAGCTACGCTCGAACCCTGCGGAACACCGGCTCATACGGGTAGCAATTCAGAATTACAATTCTGATAGCTAACCTGAAGAGTACGATCAATAAATAATTTTGAATCATTTTGATCAAATAAATAGGAAACTGAAAATCAGACATTTTTGCTATTAAACCTTTGTGCCAAACACTGTCGAATGCTTTTTCTATGTCTAGAAGAGCAACTCCAGTGGATAACCCAGAAGATTTATTTGCTTTTATCATGTTCGTTACTCTGACAAGTTGATGAGTAGTTGAATGTTCATGACGAAATCCAAACTGCTCTGGTAAAAAAATTGAATTCTCATTTATATGAGACATCATTCTGAACAAGATAATTTTTTCAAAAAGTTTACTAATAGAAGAAAGTAAGCTAATTGGTCGAAAACTTGATGCTTCTGCTGAGTTTTTATCAGGTTTGAGGATTGGAATTACTTTAGCGTTGTTCCATCTTTTTGGGAAGTAAGCTAATGAAAAACACTTGTGGTATAATCGAAGTTGGTTCAAGAAAAGTGACTGGAATCCATTTTTGAGTCTATGGCTACAATCTTCGGTCATTCATCAAAAATCCAAGACCAAACATGTAAACCAAAGAAAGAAATTTTTCTGAGTGTTTTGTTTCGCCAATTTTTAACACACATCACCATATAATTCCGGAACCGGATGTCGGATCCGAATGAAGTTTAGCAGTTTTGTAAGAGACTATGATACCTTTCATTTGAATCTAAGTTTGTTGAAATCGGTCACGCCATCTCTGAAAATAGTGAGGAAGTAAGTTGAAATAAGATTTTTTCACTAATGACCCTGTAACTCCGGAACCGGAAGTCGGATCAAAATAAAATTCAGGAACTTTGTATAGGACAATTGTACCTTTCAGAACCGGAAGTTGGATTCAAATAATTTGTGTGGGGTTATCTAAGTTCATGAAAATTGGAGCAAAAAAATTGTTACATACATACATACACAAACATACACACATACAGACATACATACTCGACGAACTGAGTCGAATGGTATATGACACTCGGCCCTCCGGGCCTCGGTTCAAAAGTCGATTTTTACAGTGATTGCATAACCTTTCTATATCAGAAAGGCAAAACGATTTTTAATACGGTTATACGCAATTGTTTCTAAGCACCAAATAGACTATACAGGAGCTTTTTTGGTGACATTTTACCTCGTTTCGATTTTAGCACGGTTCGTTTTTGGCATCATAATGGTTCGAATACGACATATGTATTAGAAATATGGCAACTTTTTTCGAATTCAAAACAATTTCTTATTAATATTGTTTTAAACTACTTACAGCAATAATTGATAGAAGAACATAACACCCGTATACCATTCGAATCAATTCGTCGAGATCAGCAAATATATTTGACTAATAATTTGACAAATTTTGATTCGTATGAAAAATCCCATGCTGTCATAAGAGGTTCCTAAATTTGATTTGGATTCTACTTCTGGTTCCGGAACTATAGGACATGTGTAACGAAATTAAAATAATGTCACTCAATTATCTTGTAGATGGTTGAACCGACTTACTCCATCTAACATTCAAATGACAGGTCTTAAGATCCCATAAAAATTTCTTGTTTTTTGAACAGATCCGGCTTTCGGTTCAGAAAATACATGGTGGTTAGCGCAAAAATTTCAATTTCACATAAATTAAACGGCGGGTTTGCAGATTTTGAAAGTCGATGATCAAATAAACACTGTCCCAGAAGGTATGGACGCAACCAAAAACCGCTGCCATTTCGCAATGGTTCAGAATCTGTCAATTTTTATCGCTGCGTCCTGTTGTTTCCACTCTTCTCTAACCACTTGTGCAGTTGTTTATTCGTTTTCATTAGTTTGTTTCGAAATGCGTGCACTTTCAGCAGAACAACGTCGAAAAATTGTGTACAAATGGTGCACAGAACGCGGACTGTTCTTGAGAAAGATAGCAAAAATGGAAGGAGATAGTGAAAAAGCCGTGCAAAATGCAATCAGAAAGATCCTTTTAGGATAAACCGAAAACGGGTCGAAAAAAAGGTCCTGCTAACCCTCCGTTGGATAAACGTATACTGAAAGCGTTCGAGCAAAAGAAGGAGGTTTCAGTTCGGGATGTGGCCAACAAAGTGGGCACTTCGAAGTCAAATGTTCTTCGTGCTGAAGAACGTATGAATCTTCGAACCTATAAGAAGCAGAAACAACCAAAACGTAGTCCGAAACAAGAAGTACGGATCAGGCCGAGGGTTCGAAAGCTGTACAATACGATTCTTGCTGGAAATTTGAACTGCATAATCATGGACGACGAAACCTACGTGAAACTCGATTACAAATCCTTGCCGGGACCACAATATTATACGGTGCGAGAAGGGCAAGTGTTAAACCAGTCCGAAACATTGATTGAAGTCGAACAATTTGGTAAGAAAGCTATGGTCTGGCAAGCAATTTGTAGCTGCGGTAAGATTTCGAAACCCATCATCACCACTGCTTCAAGGAACAGCGAAATATAAATCAAGGAATGATTACAAAAACGACTTCTACCAATGATTCGAAGCCACAAGGATCCTGTTGTCTTCTGGCCAGATCTTGCTACTTGCCACTACTCGAAATCAACGGTAGAATGGTATACTACCAAAAATGTCACTTTCGTCCCAAAAGACATGAATCCACCAAATTGCCCACAACTTCGACCAATTGAGGAATATTGGGCATTAACGAAGGCACATCTTAGGATACATGTCTCGGCAGCCGAAACCATTCAACAGTTCGAAAAAGATTGAAAAAAAGTGTCAAAACTTGTCGCCAAAAAGTCTGTACGGAATTTAATGAGGAACGTTCGCAAGAAGGTGCGCCAGCTAGTCTACAATGTCTAAGTAGCAAATGTTGAGAATAATATTCTGTTGTTGTAGTCTAATATTATCAGTATATCGAATAAAATTTGAATATCTAACACTTGTGAATTATTTACAGCGAAATCGAAGTGCGCCCATACTTTCTGGGACAGTCTTTAAACTTATTTCAGTTTTATCGTTATTCGGTTTTCAATCCCGGAAGGTACTCAAAAATTTCATTTGGAACGAACTACAATTTCTCAAAGATACAGCTACACCGATTGTCAAAAATATCGAACCAAATGAAATCGTTTAAAATTTCTTAGATGAATTTAAATGACTTCGGCCATAACGATTTCCAAATTCCGGTTCCAAAAGTATTGGAAATATAGGAGCTTATTACCTTTCTCAAAGAAGACCAAATCATTGACAAAAACTCAAATTTAAAGACTCATGATCTTATTCAAAACTGGTGAATTTCATCCGATTCCAATTTGAACCGTCTTAGAAGATGACGATACCAAACAATTTTCAAAGTTGGACTCAATACTATTCCAGTTTATTCGTCATATTAATTCATCGTCATCGCCAGTTCTAAAATTACAAGGTAATGAGTGATTGAAATTGTGACTAGAAACGTCATTTGAAATAATTTCATGAAAACTTAAATCGCCGCAGATTATTAATGCAAAAAACGTGCTTAATCCACCTAGCAGTGAGATGATACCTTTTTTTATCAATCCGCATGTGTTTTTTTCATGAATATTCTTCGGTGTTTCAGTTTTCATGACATTATTCTAATGCCCGTCGTTTTAGGTGGCAATTTGAGATTTTAATCACTCATTACTCTGTAATGTCGAAACTGCAAATCGGATCGAATGTGAATCTAAAAGTGTAACAATCAATTGAACATTCCATGATATGTCGAAGTAATTTCCACTTTAGAGTTTAGGGTAATTTAAGGTACTTCCAGAGCCGATATTCAGGAACCAGCATAACCCAAGCCGATGGCCATATGACGAATAAACTGCAATATTTTTGAGTCCAACTTTAACGCTTTTCGGGATTGTCATCTTCTATATCGCTTGAATTTTAAAAATTCATCATCCTACAATTCCAGAATCGGAAGTCAGAATTGAATAAAATTGGATTTATTTAAATTTGAATTTTGTTTCTGAAATTCGATTTGGCTTTTTCTTTGAGAAAACGATTGAGCTTTGAGAAACGATACGACATTGGAACCGGAATTCGAAATTCGGTGTAGCCGAAGTCAGACAAATTCACCTGAGTAGCTGTATAGTTTACATTTGTTTCAAAATGTTTGAAAATCAGTGTAGACATCTTTGAGAAATCGCAGTGCGAATTAAATCCGAATCGAAAACTGATTACCACTAAAATGAAATAAGTTTATTTAGTTATCGACTATCCAAATCTGCTAACCCGATAAACCTGATTGAATATGAATTAAATGTGAAATAGACATATTTATACTATCTCTGAAACCGGAAGTTGGATCTGACTGAAAAACAAGATGTTTTATAGAATCTTAAAGCTTTTCATTTGAATCTTAGATGATTCTTAGATTTCATTTGAATATTAGATCGGTTCAGCCGTCTACGAGAAAAATGAGTTACACAGTTTTAATTTCGTTTTACATATAATCCTGTAGTTCCGGAACCAGAGGTCGGAACCAAACAGAATTCAAGAACCTTATTTGGGAGTATACGACTTTTCATATGAATCTGAGTTCGTAGAAAACGATTGAGTCATTTCCGAAAAAAAATGAGTGAAATTTTTTGTCACACACGCATTTGCTGATCTCGACGAACTGATTCGAATGGTATATGGGTGTTATGTTCTTCCAGCATTTATTGTTGTAAGTAGTTTAAATCAATATAATTATGGAATTGCTTGCAACTCGAAAATTCTGCCATCATCTCGTTTGCATATGGCATATTCGAACTATTATGTTGCCAAAAACGAACCGTGCTAAAATTGGTCCGAGGCAAAATATCTTGCTGTATACAGTCTTTTGGGTACTTAGAAACAAATGTATGTAACAGTAGAAAAAATCGTGTTTTATGTTGCTCCCAAGCATTTCTTTGCCAGACAGCGCTCAAAACTTCTACTGCTGGAATAGGGGAAAAAGTCGCTTACACAAAAATTTCGATATCTCCGTTAAAAATGAACGGATTTTAACAATCTATGGCTTGTTGGATAGGTATTACAGTGCGGACTCTAAGTCTAAAATATATACTGTTTTAAGGGTCATTGTGACAGATACTGTCGAAAAACTGAAAATTTTGACATAAAACTTCGTATGACTCAAAAAGTAAACATCCTATCTCAAAACCATTCAATAGCGTTCAGGGTGACGGGGAGACCTTTCATTTGCGACTAGTTTGATCAAAATCGGTCCAGCCATCTCTGAGATCTCGACCTCTTAGTTGACAACACACATACAGACACACACATACACACACACGGACATTTGCTCAGTTCGTCGAGCTGAGCCGATTGGTATATGACATTCGGCCCTCCGGGCCTTGGAAAAATTTTCTAAAGTTTGAGCGAATTCTATACCTATTTTTTATATTTATAAAAAAAGGTAAAAAAGACATGCGTACTGATAAAAAAAGATATCTCACCGTTAGGTGGATTAAGCACGTTTTCACCTTCGTATAACCTTTCTATATGAGAAAGACAACAACTGGAGTATAATACTTCAGATTAACAGAAATAAATTGGCTCATAGTGACTTTCCTCCTAGAAATAGCCCTTTTCGAGATATTTAGAAATGAAATTCACAGAATTTAGACTTTTGTTAAACTGCACAGTTGAGAGGACATAGACGCAATTTCTGTTGAGTTAGTAGTTCTGAGGTGCAACGATTTGATAAAAGAATATGCTTCGTCCTTTTAAAAAATAAGTCTTGAGTCTAACTGATTTTTCCATCCATGCTCAAACAAATAGTTTGTCATAGAAATGATGTTTACAAAGTTTCATTCAAGTTGAAACTGATCGATGCAAATTTGCCATCTTTTCAGCTGTTAATTTCGCGAATTGCTTTTTTAATACTAATATGATTACAAAAAATTAGACGTCGGCGTAGCGCGGCGTCCCAAACTAATTATGATACTTTTTTGCCTGCAGACTTCTTGATTCAGTCTAATGACAACGCTGTGAACAAGATTGTAATATTGTGTATATGAAACAAAAACATCAAAAACATCTCAGCTTTAATGACATCACGTCTAATTCCATTCCACTTCCAGTGAGTTTCCTGATCCTCTTTCCTTGAAAAAAAAACATCAACAAATTACTGTCACATTATCGTTAGTCTTTGCTCAACTTATTTTTTTCTTCCTCAATCCCTTCATCGACGTGAAAAGCCCGCAGTGAGCAGATTTCAACATTCAGCAGTACCAAACTGGGTATTTGCCAAAAAGGCCAGAAAATGAAAATCTCTGGCGATACCCTTCAGCTTCATTTTGCGAGGTAGCTACAACAAATATCCTACCGCCAACTACATCCGCTCGCTCGCTACCCTGGGTCATCGTAAGCAGTTTACAATATACACACACCTTCACGAAGTAGCATGGTAGCCCTCAGCTTTAGCCATGTCGTTCGAATCGCATGGACAGGACACTACCGAGAGGATAATTCTCAGCCCGGAAGAGAGCTTCTGGTTTAACTGGCAGACGTTGGAGGCCCCTGCAAGAAGAAAAAATCGCCGTATATTGGCCTCTATATTAGCGATACGATGGTAACGAGCTTCCCAGGATGCTCAGCAGAATCAGTACGGAATGAGTTGCCATATGCAAACGGGACTGTTGAATCTCATTTGGTATGAAGCAAAATTTTGTGTGCCTCCACTGGAATAAACTAACATTATTTAACCGTTAAATAATTGATCACCCTAAGGTTCTTTTATCGCACCATTTACCACTTCGGAATGTATTCAACCCTGGTTTATTAATGTGGGTTTGAAAATGAGGTTATGTAATCATCAGTCATGGTTAGGAATATCGATTCGTTTTCAGAGAAGATAGTTAATCCAGTTTTAATGCAATGACCAAATTAAAGGGATCAACTAGACCATGGGATGATGTTTATGTTTATTGTAAAATTATTACTTTTTCCTCAATTAGGCAACAGTTTAAAGTTAACATTCAATCGAACCCATTGGTAAGTGGAGAAAAGCTACTCCAAATAACATGTTGAATTGATTAGAATAACAAGGGGAATCCGACGTTAAACGGTTCGACCCCCGTCTAAAAACACGTCATAAAGCAGTCAGCGGAAACTTTGTTTTGAAGCAGGTTAATAGTTTGTTCGTCAGGTGTCGACAGGGGTCTGGTGCCAACAGTTGCTGTGACAGCAGAGAGTAAAATCTTGTGACAGGCACAGTTCAAGATTTCCCTTTTTTCCACTTTTCGCTCTACCGCCGTGGTGACCTCTTTTTTGTCGCAGCCTACGGAAAAACAGAAAGCCGTTTTCTCTGCGGCATCCGAACCCATCTTAGCATGGGAGCAAAGTCGGGTCCTTTTTTGACACTGGAGACATGGCATTGGCGAACATCAACGTAGCCGTTGTTTTCATTGTTTTTCACTCAGGACCCGGAAGTTCTTTGTAGTAAAACTTTCCATTATGCAGTGTTTGTTTTTTTTTTCTTCTGTCGGGCAATGTTTTTGTACTCTCAATAGCACTAGATGACGCTACGGAAATTCTTAGACAAAAAAGCACATTATCAAGCAAGTTATGTATCAACAAAACACTTTTAATTTATATCTTAATGAGATTCCGTTTCCAACTAGCTTGATTTGAATGCGAGACGAAAACGTGGTCGTGAAAGGAGGACAGTTGGTAACCGCTATAGGTGTCATTTGAAAATATAAACCAAACAATCAACATTCACCCCGATTCTGCAATCCGACGGATTTGTGATACGAACGAATCTACACTTTCGTTCGAGTTCGAATTTTGCATTCTTTATTCCGTTCGACTTGTATGATTCGTTCGGGAACACTTGAAATTTCGAACACTAACTATCAAAGCTTTCAACACTACTTACACGTTTTATATTATTTATATTATTCATATCTTAGTAAACGAAACCGTCACACTTGTATAAAAAAAATTAGAACGGTTCTAAACCGAACAGAAGTAATACGTACGCAAGTCGATCGAGTAATGTTCGAAAATTTAACAACTCGAACGAATGATATTCGAGTTCATACCCTACTCGAACGGAATGCAGAATGGAAATAGCATATTCGATCGGAATATTTCGAATCGATCGACGTACAGAATAGGGGTGATTGTGATTTAGAAACCATTGTGGGAAAACTCGTGATTCCGCGTACTATTTTTCATTCAACCAATTATGAACACAAATTTTAACATCAAAACATTGTTTTACACACTTTTTCGGATTTTTATAGATATAACTTTTTTAAAGTCTCTGCTACTTTTTTGTCACAAGATGTAAGTGTTATCACCAGTGCTGGAAAATTCATGATCAGAAAAGTTCGTTTCATAATCACTCGTGAAAAAATCAGTTCAAGAGATTTTCTAAAAAAAATCACTGACTGAAAAAAAATCACCCTCAATATATTCATTCATGAAACAAACATCCACAAAATTATGAACCTCGAAGTGCACAAGTGATTTTTTGTGTCAGCGGAACTTGATGACTTGAATTTTCATCCACAGAAATATCGCTAAAATAATAATCGAAAGAGAGAAGAGCCTGCGATGATATTTCGATGCTGAATTTTCACAACGCTTTAGCTCAACACCGAAGTGATTCGTGCAAGATTTAATTATTATATTTTAAACGAAAGTATGTGTTTAATGAAGACGTTTCCTGATGAAAACAAATCAATCTCATTTGGATTTGTGGTTGTAAGTGAGCTGTCAGAAAGCCTTATGAGATGAAAGTTTTTCACTTAGTTCATTTGACTGCGCTTTGTTATCATCTCATTTGACTTCGCAACATTGCCAAGTTTTCTCATAACGTAACAAAAAAATCTTTCTTCTTCAAATTATCATCAATAAGTTTTACCTTTTTTTAGGTATATAAAAAAACAGGTATAGAATTCGCTCAAACTTTAGAAAAAATTTCCGAGGCCCGGAAGGCCAGCGCCATATACCAATCGCTTCAGCTCAACGAACTGAGCAAATGTCCGTGTGTGTATGTGTGTTGTCAACTAAGAGGACGAGATCCCAGAGATGGCTGGACCGATTTTAATCACACTAGTAGCAAATGAAAGGTTGAGCGCTATATGACAACGCAATGCTTGAGAGCAACGTGAACCATACTATTCATACTATACATTTTATACTATAACACACAATTGTTACTAAGCACCAAAAAGACTGTGTACAGCATCTTTTTTCTTGACCTTATGCCTCAGACCGATTTTAGCATGATTCATTTTTGGCAACATAATCGTTCGAATATGACATACGTTAACGTCAGTTAGTCGAGATCAGCAAATGCGCGTGTGACAAATAATTTCACTCAATTTTCTCGGAGATGGTTCAACCGGTTTTTACAAACTCAGATTCATATGAAATGTCGTATACTCCCAAACAAGGTTCCTAAATCACATTTGGACCCGACTTTTGGTTCCGGAACTACAGGATAATATGCGAATCGAAATGGTAACTCATTTTTCTCGCAGATGGCTGACCCGATCTAAGATTCAAATGAAAGGTCTTAAGATCCTATAAAACATCTTGCGTTTTAGTCATATCCGACTTCCGGTTCAGTAGATACAGGGTAATTAGTATAAGAATGTCTATTTCACAAAAAATAATCAGGTTTATCAGGTTTGCAGATTTGGATAGTCGATAACCAACAAATTTATTACAGTTTTAGCGGTATTCAGTTTTCGATTCGGAAGGTACCCAAAAATTTAATTCGCACTACGATTTCTCAAAGTTTTCTACACAGATTTTCAAACATTTTGAATCAAATGTAAACTATACAACTCTTGAGGCGAATTTAACTGACTTCGGTTACACCGATTTTAGAATTCCGGTTCCAGTATCGAATCGATTCTCAAAGCATAATCATTTTCTCAAAAAAGGCCAAATCGAATTTCAAAAACAAAAATTCAAATCAAAGGATTTATGGTCCAATATAAAATTAATGAAAATTTATCCGATTCTGGAATTACAGGGTGATTAGTTTTTAAAATTCATACTGATATAGAAGATGATAATTCAAAAAAGCTTCAAAGTTGGACTCAAAACTATTGCAATTTATTCGTCATATTAATTTATAGCCAAACGAATCGTTTTCGGTTATGCTGGTTCCTGAATACCGGTTCTAGTAGTACCGTAAATAATGACGAAAAACTCTAAAATGGAACTTATTTCGACATGTCATGGAATGTTCAATCGATTTTTACACGTTTAGATGCAAATTCGATCCGATTTGCAGTTTCGACATTACAGGGTAACGAGTGAATAGAACTTTAAATTGCCGCTTGAAATGACGGTCATTAAAATAATGTCATGAGAACTAAAACACCGAAGAATATTCATACAGAAAACACATGCGGATGATAAAAAAGGTATCATCTCATTGCTAGGTGGATTAAGGACGTTTTTTTTATTCGTGACATTTCAATTATATTATTGATATTTCTAGTTCAATAAAACTGTTTCGGCTTCGAATATTACCAGAAAGAGCGTGTTGAATACTTATCAAATTACCATTGTGCCAAATCTAGTAACACTGGTTTCATTCCGATATATGTCATCATAACACTGTTGAGTGTGTGTGTGTGTGTGTGTCATCGGCTATCCATCTGATATTTTTATATTTTCAAAAAGGGCCATTCCAGATTAACCTTACAGTAAAATTTTAAACGTAAAACGAAAGGAAACGACAAAAAAGTCGAAATGATTCCAAGCTGGTTTTAAAAATATTGTATGTTGTCTCACAGTTGGTATTAGATCCTTTCAAGAAGAATATTAACATTTTGAACCTGAGAGTGTAATAGTGCAATATGTTATTTTGATTGCTATCGCCATTAGGTTTTACACGAACATGACATAACCTCACTAAATGAACAGAATGAACTTTTTTTGACAGCCGCCGGTGGTTTGTTTGCAGTTTAAAAGTTCATCAGAGGTTCATCGTTTGAATTTAACAATTGCAAGTCGCCTCACACTAAACAGATGTATACAAATATCGCTCCTTGATGCTGGAAACGCATACAGGGCAATCTTTTTAGTTATTTTCACTATGGAACACGTTTTTAGCAGGCACTTTTTCATCATTTTTCAATTTTTAATTTGCAGTCTGAAAAAAAAACAAAACAAACCACCGGCAGCTGTCAAAGATGAACTTGATTCATCGGCAGTTCATTTGTATCGTCACTGTGTAAAACCTAATTAGGTTTTTTATCGTCATTGCTAACCTCAACCGGACGAACACATTTTGACAGTTCAGTAGTACTGTTTGTAAACAGAGATTTTTTTGTTTGTCTATTCACAAATCGGATGAAAGCATTTACGGTCCATACCGTCTAAATAGAGTTTCAAAACATTTGTTCACGATTGAATACGGTTTATTTTTGTGATTTATTAAATAAAAGTGACTAGTTGCAAGGTGTAAAGATGATTGTTTGAAATGTGTTCTTCGATTTTTGTTTAAGCTTGTTTGTAAACAGTACTACTGAACTGTCATGGATGAATGCTTGTTCATTTCTGACGTAACGATAAAGCTCTAATCTAATAGACCCAACGATATAATGAATAAAAATCTATTAGGTTTTGCACGATGACGACACAAATGAACTGCAGATGAATCAAGTTCATCTTTGACAGTTGCCGTGTACTTGTTTTGTTTTGCGACTGCAAGTTAAAAATTGAAAAAATGACGAAAAATTGCCTGTTAAAAACGTATTCCACAGTGAAAATAACTATAAAGATTGCCCTGTATGTGTTTCCAGCATCAAGGAGCGATATATGTATGAATCTGTTGAGTGTGAGGCGACTTGCAATTTTTACATTCGAACGATGATGATGAACTTTTAAACTGTAAACAAGTACACGTCGACTGTCAAAAAAAATTCATTCTGTTCATTTTTGTGAGGTTATGTCATGTTCGTGCAAAACCTAATTGAGATGAAATTAGGAGCATAGTAGTGAACACATCATAAGTGTTTTGAGCTGTTTCATGAATATTAGTTCAATTTTCAAGCAATGTGAATTAATTCTCAATGAGCAAGGCTAATGAAGTAGAAATATGAAATAGTTATAGTGATTTTAGTGGCTAAATCGGTTTTTTTTTAGGCAACGTCCTTACAAAGGAGATGAAATTAGGTTTTTTACCGTCACTGCTAACCTCAATCGGATGAACACTTTTTGACAGTTCAGCACTACTGTTTGTAAACAGAAATTTCTTTTGTTTGTTTATTGACAATTTGGATCAGACCATTTACGGTCCGTATCGCCTAAATAAAGTTTTAAAACATTTGTTCACGATTGAATACGGTTCGTTTTTGATATTTATCAAATAAAAGTGACTAGTTGCAGAGTGTAAAGATGATTGTTTTAGATGTGCTCTTCGATTTTTGTTTAAGCTTGTTTGTAAACAGTACCGCTGAACTGTCAAGGATGAATACTTGTTCATTTGTGTCGTCACGATAAAAAACCTAATAGGAAGCCGTTGCCCTACATTCGATTTTTTTTTTTCGAACGAGTCAAGAGATCATTTTTTACAAGCGCACAGACAACACAATCAAAACAAACCGATATGTGAGCAGAGCAGGATTCGTTCAAAATGTGTAATCTAAAACTGGGTAAAAATGACAATTTCAGTTCAAAACGCTTAGTTGTTTGTTGAATGGGAATTTTGCTACCACAGGCTAGGCATATTTTGCATTATCATATTTTAATTACGAGGTGGCGAACCACTAATTCATGAAATATGTTCCTATTCCGAAACCAGTTTCATAAACCATCGCGGAGCGCGCGCGACAAACCTTGCCAGTGTGGTTTCTAATTACCTCGTGGTGCGTATCCGCGTTGCAACCGTAGCACCACGGACACGGCATGGAAATGAAAATGAAATATCGTTTGTTGATTGACAAAAAAAGGAATTCCTGTGTGAAATGTAGCTACATGTCAATGATTTATCTCTTCTGAAAACTTTACATTGGTCAACGAGTCTACCGCCGGGATGGTAGGCGGTTGTCCGTTCAAATTGAACTGTAATTTCTTTTTTTTTAAATAGACAAACTTATGCCTGCGGCACAGTACAATGCGATTGGGCTGTGACCGGATAACCGAAATCAATTAATAATTATATGAGCTGTGGTGTGAAGCATGACGTGGTAATTACAAATTGCATTTGCTATTCCAACGCAGTGGGCACCGGTACGGTTCTGCGGACTGTTTGGCATACCTCGCGGGTTAACGCTTCGCATTGCCCTAGGCCGCAGGTAGAGTTGAACAATCGCATCGATTATGTTGAGCGCCGCAGAATCACGGCATCATGAGAGTACACGGGTACCCGGGTCGGAAGTCGTGTAGTGATGAGTGTGATCCATAAATAATTAGTGATGTATAAAGTTTGCTTTATAAATACATTCATTAGTGGAATGAGTTTTGTAGGTTTCCGATGTACACTAAATATTCGTGTTTTAATGAGTAATGGACATTGGCACAAATATAGCTATTACAGTAAATCATAATCGCTACATTTACAATATATATAAAAAAAAGTATAATAAATGATTACATCTCTACCGATTTATGTTTATTGGGTGCCTTACGTCAGATTTGAAAATTTATTGTTGAATTAATTACCATTAGGAATTTAACTGTTTGAATATCAATTCTCATCCTTTTCTAGGCCTGTTACAGTAACTGTACTGGTAGATGAAGCGACCATATGCACTAGCCTCACCCGAAAGTATCGAGATTGGAAAAAGCAGTAAGATTTACAAAATCTTATCCGTGTTTTTTACACCAATAATTGATATAATTTCGTTTCCCTCTATGATATTTTCTTTTCAGATGTTACAATCACATGAGTTTTTAGGACAAGCATTGATGAATTTTGTTTACTATGAACTTGGAAGAAGTTTTACATGGATAGAAATTTATATTCGAAAAATTTAAATCCTAAATATTCCTGAAATTCTTCATATCTTCGTTAGTCATAACTCTCAAGAACGTTGAAGTTGGTGTCGGTCCAGGACGTTGTCGTGATGAAGGATCCAGTTACAAGCGATGTTTGAGCGCATCCTGTTGACTCGTTTCCGTAATCTTTCGAGTACTTGGCGATAGTAGACGTGATTTACGGTTACCCCGATGGAACTTCAGTCAGTCCACACCTCGACTGGTATCGACTGCACCGAGCCTCATCTTATATTCTTTAACAAACCTCCTTGAACTATTAATGCCATCAGAACACCTTTGAACGACACCAAAAGCGCTATCACCATGTACACAGCAAAAAAAGAATTGTAACAATCTCGATGTGATTATCAATTGATGTGATAAAAATGTAGACGTGCTGAATATCAAATTTAATAATTTTCCGTTTTCGAGAAATATTGCAAATAAATCACATGTTATTACATCGAAACAACGTATTTAGTAGATTACATCATCTTAACTGAATACTGATAGGAATTTATGCATCTTTTCGTGTAACTTTACAAACTTCAGAGCGGCACCAACACATTTGTGATATTACATCAAAATTGCTGCACATCACTACTCACAACTGATGTGCCGCGATTACAATATAATATCACAACAATCTCGGTGGCGTTCTGAAGGTTGTAAAATCACACGAAAAAATATATAATTTCATATCACATAATAGATACATAATTTTATATCCGTATTCAGTTAAGGTGATGTAATGTACCTAATACGTTGTTTCGATATAATAACGTGTGATTTCTATCCATTTCTTTTGCTAGAAACAGAAAATTATTGCAGTTGATATTCAGTACGTTTAATTTTTTTCACATCAATTGATAATAACATCAAGATAGTTACAAATTTTTATTTATTTATTTTTGCTTTCTCATATAGAAAGGTTATGCAATCACTGTGAAAACCGACTTTTGAACCGAGGCCCGGAGGGACGTGTGTGTGCAAATGTGTGTATGTAACGTTTTTTTGCACTAACTTTTCTCGGAGATGGCTGAACCGATTTTCACAAACTTAGATTCAAATGAAAGGTCTTGTGTCATACAAAATTCCCGAATATTATTCGGATCCGACTTCCGGTTCCGAAATTGTGGGGTAAAATGTGCAATAAATTGTGAAAATAAGTGCACTAACTTTTCTCAGAGATGGTTGAACCGATTTTCACAAACTTAGATTCAAATGAAAGGTCCTGTGGTCCCATACGTAATTCCTAAATTTCATGCGGATCCGACTTCCGGATCCGGAAATATAGGGTAAAGTGGGTTAAAAATTGTCTGAAAATGGGGAAAAACCTTAAAAAAAATTCTAAATCGACCTCAAATCTTTTCCAATTGATAGTTTTTATCAGTAGACGGTAAAACAAACCGATTTCGGTTATTCTTTTAAGAATTTTTTTGAAGATTACCATATTATAGTATGATTGATATGAGAAAGGCATCATTACACCACTTGGTGGATTAAAACAGGTTTTTTTGTGTATTTTTACACTTTCAACGTACGTTTCCGAAGCTTTTTTGACCAATCCGGAGCAAGTTTTTATCGTGACGCGTTGCCCTTAATAAGTAACGCTTATGTCCAGAGATGCCAGGTAAAAATTTCAAATATCTTCAGACAGGGTTGCAAAAGTCTGTATATAAAAGTATGATACGCAAAACTGTGACAAAATCACTGATCTATTTCAAAAGTCTGCAAATCTTGACGAAAGTCTGCAAAAACTCGATTTTCAGTCTGCGAAAGTATCCACAACAAAAAATGTCTGCAGCACTATATACGACATCTGCAGAACTAACTAACTAACTATTTCCCTCCTCTTTTTTTTCCTTTTTTTTTTATTCGACTTCATTTGACATTCGTCAATCCCGCATGTACGGCCAAAAAACGAATCTTGAGACGAGGTAAATGAGATTGAAATATGAATATGTTTGGTAGTGAGAAAGCAATGTTATTGGCAATAAAATTTTCCATGATTAGTATATATGAAGGGCAATAACTTATTGCCTTTCATATGTATCTTTTATTGAAAAAATAAAACCAAGAGGCTTAAAATCTAGAACCGATTCAAAACGGTTCTGCCAATCTTGTATGGCAAGAATCCGACAGAAAAGAACCGTTAATAACCGCTAAACGAAATTCTCTGCCGGAAACGGTTGTTGCATCGTTGCCAGACTTTTGCCGGAGTTCTGGCAGAGTTCTGGCAAAAGTGGCTGCCTGCCGCGTACAAGTGGGACGTCAACTTAACCAGCGATGCCAGATCATGCGCGCTGAATTTCCGTATTCAATCGAGTATCGGGGTGGTGGAAGAGAAAAAAACCTGTTTTAATCCATCTAGTGGAGTAATGATGCCTTTCTCATATCAATCATATTAACCGAAATCGGTTTGTTTGTCCGTCTACTGATAAAAACTATCAATTGGAAAAGATATGAGGTCGATTTAGAAAACTTTTTACGGTTTTTCCCCATTTGCAGTGATGGTATAAAATTTTTAACACACTTTACTCTATATTTCCGGATCCGGATCCGCATGAAATTCAGGAACTACGTATGGGACCACAGGACCTTTCATTTGAACCTAAGTTGAGGAAAGTTAGAACACATATTTTCTTTTTTTGCCCATTTTACCCCATAACTCCGGAACCGGAAATCGGATCCAAATAATATTCAGGATTTTTTTATGGAACCACAAGACCTTTCATTTGAATCTAAGTTTGTGAAAATAGGCTCAGACATCTCTGAGAAAAGTTAGTGTACTTGTTTTCACAATTTTTTGCACATTTTACCCCATAATTCCGGAACCGGAAGTCGGATCCAAATAATATTCAGGAATTTTGTATGGAACCACAAGACCTTTTATTTGAATCTTCAACTCAACCGGGGAACAACTCGGCAGCTCGGCAACTAACTAGATCTCTGTCGTTTTCAGACATTTTGTTTCCACATCTCCTTTTTTACCACGTTTTCCACAATATTCACTTCTCTTTTATTTTCTTCGGCAATATCATCATCACCGCCCACGGAAGACCGCTCCAGTCGAAAACCAGCATGCGGGCCACCCGCCGGGCCTTCGTAGCCTGGGGGTGTTTCCCGCGAACCCACACGGACCAACGCCATCTGGAAGACTCATGCAACACTCAACTCATCGACCACTGCCGATCGCCATTACGATTTACGAGAACCCGAGATGACATAGTCTAATGATACTATTATAGTTTTAAGTTAGTCGTTAATTAAAATTAGAAAATACCCTTGGCATCTTAGAGCTCAAGCAGTGTGCCTAAAATTATATTACATTATTGAATAAAAAAAAAACTTGGCAGCTCCCATTGAAGAATCCAATCAGTGTGATCACCACGACATAGCGTATTGGTTGAAAATCTCGGATGATATTTGAAATTTCCAGATTTCTCCATAAATATCAATCAAACATACCACGGAAAGTTACTGAATCATTAATGATCGATTTTTTTGCCAAATTGTGGGGGGGGAGAAACTGTGCCGAGCTGGCGACCGACATTAGCAAACCTAGAGCGGAAATGATATTAGCAGCAAATCAAAGGAGCCCTGTCAGAGTACAAGCTAGAAATCTGCTCAGCTTTCAATCTGACAGGGTCCCTTTGATTTGCTGCTAATATCATTACCGCTCTAGGTTTGCTAATGTCAGTCACCAGCTCGGCACAGCTTCTCGCGCCCACTCTGCCTTCGGCCTTAGTGTAATATCAAAACTGACGTCTCGGATGAAACCAAGTAAATAAGAGTTTCAGACGCGACATCCACAATTTCAAAGTGCGGTTACGTGAAACTGAACTAATGTGTCAAGCATTCTCCCCGGTTGGATTTGAACAGAGCGCCGAATGACATCACATTGCATAATTAAACTACAGTTCGGTTTTTAATAGTATCCGAGTGTCCTTGTATCGCAGGCAGTGCAGTAAAACTTCATTCAATTCAATTGAAACTGAATGTGGAACACATTGACAATCTCTCCACTGCAGTAAACTTAACTCTCTGACACACACAATGTTTGCTGACGGCCCGAACGAGCAGCATTCAGTTCATCACTCGTTTCTCTTCAATCGAGGCTCAGTTTTATTACCGTCAGTTGATCTCTTGAAGTAACAAAATATCTCTTTCAATAGTGTGAGAGCGGCCTTCAAATGAGGTTCATGTAAACATTCGAATTGGTTCAAGATAGTAGATGAAAGACTAATCAGAAAGCTGAAATGTCAATCACAGAATACACATAAATTAATTGTTTCCTCCTTCAGTTTTCATTTTTAATACTTTACTCCATTTATAATTCTATCGTTCGAATCTGCTTACTACCAAGAGTGAAGACACTGAAGCAGCTATACTATTTGGCACTTGAAACTGAGCAAGCAAAACTTCAAATGACTAGGTACGATTATTCAACTGACGATGAATTCTGGGAGCTTCACTTGAAAATGACAGCAAAACTCAAATGAATTAGTAGGGATACGCTGACGGTCAGCGGCCATAAATTTCATTTTCATCTTATATTATTCGATTGAAAATGAAATTTTACCGCACTGATCGCAGGTAATCTTCCACAACCCATACTAAGTAATAGATAAACTTTCTTTCCTATCGTTCACTCGATAAGGATATTTGGTAAAATAAAATATGCTCAACAGAGTTTTGTTTACCTAAACTGAGTTCCTTCTACCATCGCTTGAAAATTTTACGCGCTTTTACGATTGGGAATAGGTTGAAATGAAATCTCGGTTGATTTTTCATTAGGGCAGTATAAGCAAGTGACAGTTTCTCTTTGTTTACTTTCTCTTCTATTGATTACCAAGCGGTTTCCACGTTTATCACTCAACTCCACTTCCGGTGAAACTCTCAACGGGTGAGCACGTTGCATCGTGTTAGTCCGGGGAAAATTCGAGTATTTCGCAAGAAAGAAAGGATTTTCAGCCGTACTTTGACGATTCGACGCAGCCACACAGCGAGATTTTCGCTTGTAGTCAAGTGAAAAGAAAGTCCACTGGACTATAAACGAAAATTAACTGGCAATATAGCCTTAGTTGCTGTGCCATCAATTCGGCGTCATCTCAAGTGAGGTGACGCCAACCAGAAAGGAAGAAGAAGAAGAAATCACTCAACTCTTTGCATGAAATGATACCCGAAACTGTCGACTTTCAAACAGAATAGTGAAATCAGAGAAAATTATTTTAATCACATTACAATAATCGAAAGAGAGAGTGATTAAAAAGAATCTGTCACTTGCTTATACGTCCTAATGAAAAATCAACCGAGAAATAAGGTATTGAGAAATGTGATCCTGTACCTATAATAAGTCTGAATAAATTTTCCGATAATCGATTTCTAACGGGTGTTCTTAGGAGGTTTGTTTTTTCAATAGGGATTACACTATTGTCTGAACATTGGTTTGAAAGTGTAAAATGACGTCTCTACTCAGTATTGTTTTTAAATCATCGTGAATAGATTACTTCAAGACATTGCTTCCAAATCGTTGAAATTTATTTTCAAAATCAGTGTTCAACAGAAACTGTTTATAGCCCAAAATTCTCTTCAGGGATGAGGCGCATTTTTGGTTTGAGGTTCAACAAACAGAATTGCCGTATTGAGAGCAAAGGTAATCCACACACTCTTCAAGAATTACCGATAAATGTACTGTTTGCTGCGCTTTATGGGCTTATGTGGATGAACCCGCAACGATTGATGCTTTGGAAACCAATATTAAACGTGTCATTGCTGAAATGTCGTTTGTTGAGAATTGTTAATTTCATTATTGACCTAAATATTAAAGGAGAAGAGTTTGCATAACTTAATAGTTTTTACGCACCTGCAGAAAGCTCTTAAAAAACACCCTTTGTATGGCATCTTAGGCTTGGAGAAGACCGGCACTTAACCGAACACTTCTAGGAAATTTGAGAAAAACCACCAGCTTCAACCTTCAGCTACAATTCCAAACTTTTGATTTGGGAAAATATGCATTAGTTTTCGAACCAAGTCAAGCTATAATTCAGAAATAGGGGGCTAAACCGGACATCCTAACCGGTTCTTGAAGTACCGTCAATAATGACCAAAAACTCTAAAGTAGAACTTATTTCGACATCTCATGGAATGCTTAATCGATTGTAACACGCTTAGATCCAAAGGAATAATTTTATAAATTCATACAATTTCTCATTTCGATCCGACTTGCAATTCCGAAATGAGTGATTGAAATTTTAAACTGTCACGACGGTTTATAAAATAATATCATAAAAACTAAAAACACCAAAGAATATTCATGCAAAAAACACATGCGGACTAAGCACGTTTTTTTTTAATTGTTTTGAACAAATATCAAACACATAAGAGAAAAAATCAATCTCAGTGGACACCTCGAGTCGGTAAACTTAATTAGAAAATAGACGTCCGATTTCAGGAACGCTTTTCTGCACAGAATGAACAAAAAGTCACAGCAGCAGCTGAGCTAAATGATTCAGAGCCACCACAGTCGCAAAAAAAAAAAAGAAAACGTTCTGCCACGTTGTCATTTTGCAGCCATGAGCTTAAACGCTGTAATGATCCTACAGTCGCAGTTGAGGACCACGGAAATCATCAGACTGCCACACTGTCGAAATGGGTGGCAAAAAAAAAGAGCCGGATGATAGTCACAGAGGATAAATGACATGCAAAATGCTAATTCTATTAAGCAACTTGTGTCTGTCCCCTGAAAGGTTCTTCGTCACCAGAGGATCCATTTGCATGGCACGGAATTTAAAGATACACTTTTCGTGTTCCCACAGAATTTTTGACGTGTTTGGAATATGTAGCATGTAGACAAAATGAAAATGGGACTACTAAGCCAAACAACAATCAAAATCTATTTTCATGCTCATCATTGTAATAAAATACGACCGAACGAATTATACATTTCTTGGATACTTGATTGAAGACCAGCATTTGATGCTAAATGCTACCTCGCCGCGTATCTATGATGACATTTGGACAATAGATCGGCGTCGACTGTACTCTGTAGTCCAGAAACTCTTCGAGGATTGGAGCATCACACACTCCACCCTCTCTTTCGTCATTCAAGCTACATGCCCAGCTCAAATAAAGGGTGTATCCGACCAAAAACGACACACACTTATTTACTCATCAATACTAAAGCGATTATCGACTTAAAACTTCCAGGAAATAAAAAGCTACTAATAAGTTATGATTAACAAAAAACAATTTATTCAATTTCGTTCGAATGTCCATACTTTAATTTAAATTAAAGAAATTAATTCCGAAACAAATATTCTGTCATTTTGATAGTTTTTCTTAGTTTTTTATCTTTTTTTATGCGATATTCACCTAACCAGAGACCATTTTTGTAGAAACAGACAATGAAAATTATAGAATGATAGTACTCAAGGGAGAGCAAGGATGTGAATATATAGAACGGAAAAGGAGAGACGTGACAGAGGGTCATTTAAGCAAGCAGAAATCTTTTAGTAACTTAACTTTTACCTTCTACTAGAGGAGTCGGGCTTAGGCATCTGAACAATGTGAA
Organism: Malaya genurostris; assembly: GCF_030247185.1. Taxonomy (NCBI): domain Eukaryota; kingdom Metazoa; phylum Arthropoda; class Insecta; order Diptera; family Culicidae; genus Malaya; species Malaya genurostris. The sequence continues at coordinate 262,754,908 of NC_080571.1, forward strand.
TCGCCCAAGTCTGGTATGTCGGAAAGTAGTGATAATGGTCTTTTACCATTTACTATCCGAACCGGCAAAAGAAAAGTTACTAGAAGTTGTCACTTTTTACTTGCGACGGCCTTATCACACACAATGAGTTCTTCACTGCATGGATGTTTTTTCTTAATCTCTATACGGCTAGTTGAACATCGGAATGGAAGATTTGTTCGAACTATTGCTTATGTGCCCAGAGTCACAGCGTGTTGGCTGTTTTAGTTTTTCTTAAATATGTGTCTGTGTACGACATGAAAGATTTGAAAGATTGAAAGTTTGAAAGATTCCATAGTACGAATATTTAAGATTTTATTTGAGAATGAGACTCAAATGAGGCTTTCTCTGAATGGAAAAACCTTATGCACTTTTATTTTTATCTTACCTTATGATAAAAAAAGAACAGGAATTTTATTAAAAAACCTAGTGGTGTAATGATGCCTTTCTCATATCAATCATACTATCATATATAATACTGTGGTATTCTTCAAAATAATTTTCTTCGGTTCTTAAAAGAATAACCGAAATCGGTTTCTTTGACCATTTACTGATAAAAACTATCAATTGGAAAAGATTTTATATTATCCATTATTAACACTTTCTTTTATACTTTTCAGCAAGGGTTTCGGACGATCGAAAACACGACTGTACTCAACGATTATCAAGAAGGAAGTAAGTTATTCTATTTTTTCATTTCGCTTAATCCTATTCTTTTGTTTCTACAATTGGCAGCACTGTAGGTTGACAAATATATCGACCATGTATTAATATTGTGTAGGTATACACATCAGCTCTTCCCTTATTAGAGTTTTGCTTATAATATTTACATTATATTTTTAAATATTTACATTACATATTATAATTTTATTGTTCTAATAAACAAGTTCAGAATGGACTTATTCATCCAAAATAATTCATCAATGTTTTAGAAATGAATATAAATATCCGAAATTCATGTTCAGAATGGACTAATGTCCGAAATAGTTGGTGTTACTAAATTTATCAATCAAAGAAATAATCAGGATCATCTTCCGCTTTCGAGGGCACTTTGAGCGTCTTAAATAGCTTCCCGGCAAGTTCGCCGTTGAAGCTTTCCTTTTCCGTCCAGCCTTTGCCAGATCTTGTTCCGAGAAGCCCCGGAACAGGTTTTCCTCCGAACCGCTTTCGGTCCCGTATAAATTCTCCTCGCTTTGTATGTCGTCGCGCCTCTCCTGTTGTATACCCGGCATCATTATGATATTCGGCCTTGCATCCGGGTCGTATTGGTAGTAAGGTTTAATCTGTTCGCGATGCGCCATTATGGCCACGTTTCCAAGCCAAATCTGGAAAGTATTTAATGAAAACTGTTTTGAAAAGGTTGCCTTTACCCATCTGTTAGGTATGTGATGATGATGATTTTTGTACCAAACAGTATCCCCTTCCATCAGATCATCCAAGTTGTCATTTGACCTCTTGTTGATTTTAGGAAAATCATTTCTTTCATCATCAGGGGACTGTGGCAAATTTAAATAATTTTTATAATGACATTTAGGATTTAACAAATCAAGCATCGTCTTTGGTTTATAACTAAAAACTTTTTCAGAGGGGAATTGCCCGCTGCTGGTCACTATATTATTTCTATAGTTCATTAAAAATAAATTAATCTGATTCTCCATATCAACGTTAGCCAAATCCGGCTCTAATAAAAACTTTTTTAATACTTCTTTCGTTGTTCTTACAAGTCTTTCGGCTTGGCCGTTGCTTGAAGGGTTATATGGTGGACTTTTCAACACCTTAACTCCTTGCCTTTCTAAAAAGTTTGTAAATGAGTATGAATTGAATGGAGGACCGCCGTCAGAAACCAGAACATCTGGTAAGCCAAATCTAGCAAAATAAGCTACCAATTTCTTCACCACCTTTGCACAATCCGTGCCTTTCCTCATCCATTCTACCTCCAACCACTTTGAGAATGAATCAACAATCAATAAAAAAGTGTGGTGAGAAAAATGAAAAAAATCGATATGAATTCGACTAAAAGGTCTTGTAGTAGGTGTCCAATGAGACAAAACCTTTGTTTTTGGCACTACTACCATGCTACTACAAACTTCGCATGTTGTAACATAATTTTCAATATCTTTATTTATCCCAAACCAGTACACTTGTTTTCTTGCCAACTGTTTCATTTTAACCATTCCCGCGTGATTGGCATGCAAAAGTTTAAGTATCCCGCTTTTCATTTTATGTGGAATCACCACCCTATTTTGATACAATACGCATCCGTCAATTATCTCCAAATCATTCTGATTGGCATAAACGTCTAAAAAGCGTTTGTCCAACTTTTTCGGCCAACCATCACGCATAAAAGTCATAATCTGTTTTAAGAAAATGTCGTCATTTGACTCTTTGGCAATAATAACAAAGTCAATTGGGAAATCGTTGCTAAAATTTATGCTTCTTATAAAATTTTGATCTAATTCTACGGGAACCGACTGATCTAATGGGAATCGCGAACAGAAATCCGCATTACCCATTTTCGCAGAAGGCCTGTACTGGATTTCGAAGTCATAAATTGATAATTCGAGAATATACCTTTGAAGTCTTGTTACAAATATTGAATTTTTGCCTTCTTTGCCGAATATTCCTATCAATGGCTTGTGATCAGTGTAAGCGATGAACTTTTGCCCATAAAGGTATTTGTGAAACTTTTTAATTGTACAAACTAAAGCCAAGGCTTCTAAATGAAGAATTGGATATCGCTTTTGCGCGTCATTTAACGTAAAAGAAGTAAAGCAAATTGGCTTTTCTGTGCCATCTATCACATGTGCAATAACACCACCCAGACCATAGCCTGAGGCATCGGTCACGACCACAATTTCTTTCCTGGGATCATAAAACTCTAGTATGTTCGCTGATATCAAAGATTGCTTACTATCTTGAAATGATTTTTCGCAATTTTTATCCCAAACGAATTTTACATCTTTTCTCAACAAATTGTAAAGATAAAACAATTTGGAAGACATATGAGAAACAAATTTATTATAATAGTTGATTAATCCTAAAAAGGATTTCAACTCATTCTCATTCTTAGGCACTTTTGCTCTTTGAATAGTAGATATTTTTTCTGGACTAGGTAGTAACCCTTTTTCACTTATTATGTGTCCTAAATAATTCAATTGAGAAACAAAGAATTTGCATTTTTCTAGATTTACTTTTATATTTGCCTTCGCAAGCCTATCCAAAACTAAATACAGTTTATCACGACAATCATTCAGGTTTTCACCCGCAATCAGTACGTCGTCTAGATAGCAATATACTCCAGTAATACCATTCAGTATTTGATCCATAACTTGTTGAAATATTGCGGCGCTAGAAGATGCACCCTGTGGTAACCGGTTATAAGTAAACAAACCTTTAATAGTGTTTATTACCATGAATTTCTTAGACCGCTCTGTTAAGGCTAGCTGTGTATATGCGCCTTGCAAGTCAAGTGAACAAAAAACTTTGCAGTTTGCCAATTTAGCAAATAAATCGTTAGCAGAAGGTAAGGGATAAGTATTCGGTATTAAAACTTTGTTTACCGAAACTTTGCAATCAATTACTAGTCTAATTTGGTCATCTTTTTTTATAACTACTATCACAGGTGATGCCCATTCGCTGGTCTTTACCGGCGTTATCACATTCTCTTTCTCTAATTTATTTAAGTAAATTAAAACTTTCTCCCTCAATCTGAAGGGTACGTCGTAAGCTTTTTTAAAAATTGGGATTTCCTTCTTAAGAATCAATTCCGCTTCAAAACCTTTGATCGGAGTCGTAAAATCCTTCCGAAACACTTCAGAATACTTAGTTTTGATTTCATCTATAAAAATATCACCATTGGGTGTACTCATGTTGTTAATATGTTCGTTTATAATCAATTTGTTCGAAAATGTTTGCCTCCATTGAGGAAAGAAAATATCTAACCAGTTTCTACCCAGTAATGGTATAAAACGGTAGTCTGTATCTAAAATCAAAATATTTAAATGCTGCTGCAAACCATTTAGTTTCACCGAAACATTTACTTCTCCTTTTATTTTTAGTTTAGAACCATTTACTACTAAAAGAGTTGTATTGCATTTGTTTAGACATTTATCAAACAGTTTTTTGTATTGCATAAAACCCATTACCGTAACTGTAGACCCACAATCTACTTCCATTTCTATAAAAATATTATCAATCAACACATCAATTAAACAGGGTTTACTTATTTTATAAGTTGACTCAACATGCATGCATTGTAAATCACCTGAGTTCCACTCATTCCATTCCTCCTCACTGTCCGTGTCCATCCTGTTATCTGTCGTCATCCGGTTCATAAGAGAAGTCAGGTCTTTCTCTGCACTAGTTCCAGGTTTTACTGTATCTATAAACCTTACAGCGTCTCTTTTTAAATTTTTTAGCTTAAAGCATTTTCTCTTAATATGACCTCTTACCCCACAATGATCGCAAATCATATCTTTGTAATTTCGTTTAAATTTATCAAATTGATTGTCCTTGTATTGACTATTCCTGTTATCGTGAGGTTTGTATCTGTTATTATTTGTGTTATGACTGTATTTGTTATTGTTTCTAAATATTTCATGTGTGTTTTTATTGTAATTGTTGGTGCTGGGTCTGTTATTGTACTGTGTTTCCCTATTTTGTTTATATTTGTAACCTCTGTCACCTAAACGCTCATGCACTGGTCGTTTAATATAGTTTATGCTTTCAGGTGGACCATATTGACTATGAGTGGAAACCGTTCCATAGTTTGGGAAAAAACTATTCACTTTCAAGGTACGGGCATTATCTTTCGCCATGCACCATGTTGTAATGAATCTGTCCATTGTCTCCACGGTCAACTTTTCCTCGTTTAGCAATAATTGTTTTAAATTCTCATCCCTAAGACCCGCCAAAACTCTATCCTGTATCGCCAGGTTCTTAAATTCCCCAAATCCGCAGAATTCCGCTTGCAATTTTATTGCCTGTACGAAATCCTCGGCTGATTCGTCAGGTTGCTGAACCCTGTTACTGAACCGAAAGCGTTGAACCAGGTCTGGCTCCGTCTTATCTAGCTTTTGTTTTAATTTGTTAATTATATCAGCATAAGTTGCTGCTATAAGAGGGTCTTTTGTATACAGCATTTTTAATTGAGCATAAACAAATGGCCCACACAAGCTCATGAAATGTGATTTTTGTTTAGCTTCAGCCACCTCATTGGCTTCGAACGTAAAAGATAACCGCTCGGCCCAATCCCCGAAGGAGGTACCTTTACGGTATGGCTCTATTGTGGATGCCAAACTCATGGTTATGAAATAAAAAAAATCTTGCGAAAATATTCAGGGAACACTATGGGTTGAAGACGTGGTAAAATAAATATATAATAAATATAAATATATAAATATGACGCAATAATATTTAAGAAAATATCAATACAAAATGCAAAAAGGAGAAAAAAACACGAAATATTCAAATCAATTGGTCTCACTTTTATAAAATAAGTATAAAATGACTCACCAAAAATCGTGGTCCGGCCTTTGCCAGCTGTCTATTATGATTCAGTTAAAAAAATCCACTGGTTACTTATCATCAAAATTTCCGAAATACTTTTTCCGATTAGTGTGTTTCCTCTTTAAACTCGTACACTCTCTGCTTGACTTTTTTAAAACTTTGAATACCTATCAAAAGAAAACACTCTTATTATTAGGAACAATAATTGTCTTTATCAACCAACAGTAACAATATCAGAAAAATAAAATATTGTTCAAGTATTGTAACAGCCTTTGTTCTGCTCGTTGTCTCAAATGAAACCTGCTTCCATTTGCTCAGATTTTCCTTTGAAAATTATTAAGAAAGAAATATATGTACTCCACAAGAAAGTAAAATAAAATAAAAAATTATAAAAAATACAACTTTTTTTTTTTTAAGAAAATTTTTCTTAAATCTTGCTTTTGGCTTACCGAAACACCATCGGATTCCAATCCGCCCTTAAAATACAATGGCTGCTAATTGTATAGCTGCACGTTTTTTTTCAATACCGTGATGCAAAATGTCTGCGAAAACGTCCTCGTGCAGGAGCAGCGTTGAAATCAGGAAATTTCCTAACAGCCAGAAAAAATAATGTTTGAAACAAACCGAAGTCGCTGAAACACGTTGAATTTTCTCCGGGTCGTTTATCACGATGGCCGCCAAACCAAAGGACGCCGATGAAATACAATTCTCTCTATGGCTGACAATCCGAAATTTTCCAATTTTTGTCTGAATCACGCCTACTGTTTTTCACTATCGTGGGAACATCAAATCACTTTTTCTGTGCTAAATATTCACCAAGCGCTTATTTGAGAAAAAAATTATCCGCCTCGTCGCCAGTTATATTATCCTTTATTAACACTTTCTTTTATACTTTTCAGCAAGGGTTTCGGACGATCGAAAACACGACTGTACTCAACGATTATCAAGAAGGAAGTAAGTATATTCTTTTTTTTCATTTCGCTTAATCCTATTCTTTTGTTTCTACAATTGGCAGCACTGTAGGTTGACAAATATATCGACCATGTATTAATATTGTGTAGGTATACACATCAGATTTGAGGTCAATTTAGACATTTTTCTATGGTCTTTCCCCATTTTAAGTGATGGTATACAATTTTTAACCCACTTTACCCTATATTTCCAGATCCGGGAGTCGGATCCGCATGAAATTCAGGAATTACGCATGGGACCACAGGACCTTTCATTTGAACCTAAGTTTGTGAAAATCGGTCGCGCCATCTATGAGAAAAGTTGGAAAACATATTTTCTTTTTTTTGCACATTTTATCCCATAACTCCCGAACCGGAAGTCGGATCCAAATAATATTCAGGAATTTGTTATGAGACCACAAGACCTTTAATTTGAATCTAAGTTTGTGAAAATCGGTTCAGCCATCTCCGAGAAAAGTTAGTGCAAAGAAACGTTACATACACACATACGCACATACACACATATACACACACAGACATTTTGCGTACTCGACGATCTGAGTCGAATGGTATATGAAACTCGGCCCTCCGGGCCTTGGTTTAAAAGTCGGTTTTCACAGTGATTGCATAACCTTTCTATATGAGAAAGCAAAACGCAAAATTTCAATTTTTAATAAATTTCTTTATTATCGCCTTCAAAGTACTTTCCTCCTGCGGCAATACATGCATACCAACGCTTGATCCAATTTTCCATACAAGTTTTATAGGCCGCCGAAGGTATGGCCTTTAGTTCACGCAGCGAATTCTCTTTTATGGTCTCTATGGTCTCAAAACGCGTTCCCCGCAATGGCAATTCGAGTCTGGGGAAGAGGAAAAAGTCACACGGGGCCATATCTGGAGAGTACGGTGCTTGGTTGATGATATTGGTCACTATCTGCGTTGGAAATCATCTCTTTGGCCACATCAACACGACGCTGTTTCTGAATGAAATTCAGCTTTTTTGGCACCAGCCGAGAAGCGACGCGTTTCAAACCCAAAACATCAGTTAAAATGTGTTCGGCTGATCCATAAGAGATGCCCAACAACACAGCAATCTCTCTAATCGGTACAGAACGATTTTGCAACACGATTTGCTTCGCCGATTCAATGTTTTCTTCAGTAACAGATGTTGTTGGGCGGCCAGGGATCTCATCATGATCCAAGCTTGTACGACCACCTTTGATGCGTTTATACCACTCGTATGCCTGTGTTTTTCCTAGACACGATTCACCAAAGGCCTTTTCTAACATTTTCAACGTTTCGGAACACCTAAATCCATTTGCAACACAAAATTTGATGCACGCACGTTGTTCTAAATTTTCATCCATTATAAAAATCGCCACACGAAAATTTTTCAACTTCTTTGTATAGACGCCAAACAAAAACTAATCGTACGATATGCGTCAAAATTTGACAGAATGTGTATAAAAGTGTTGCCAACGTTGAGAGAATAAAAGGCGGGTGGGTAATGTCAGAGACATAACTGGATGTCGTGAATACGAAAACAACTGACATGTTCCTTAACACTTCCGAATATCAATTAGTTGATCAATTGTATGAATTATGCAAGCATTCCCCTTTGCACATTTTCCGCAAAAACAAAGAAGGCTTCACTTTTTATTGAGAGGCTTGTTTCTACCTGATTTCGTTTGTAGCTTTTTCACTAATGGGCGGTCCTAACGGCTATAAAAATATCCGCATTCAGAATTTTAATGTTGATTATTTCATTTCGGATTTGCATAATTTATTGAAAGAAACTATCAATATGCTGAAGGGACTCGTTTCTAGCATTCAGAAAGGTCAAATTGCGTAATTCTCTACGACATTAAACTCTGGAACATTTTTCGCAAAAACAAAGAAGGCTTCACTTGATCTCGTTTACTGTGAATTTCACACAGCGAAAAGTGCACAAATCTAAGCAAACTGTTCTTGATTTGCAGTAAACTGAGGATATTTCCCTACGATTTGCGAACAACAAATCCTAATAGTTCTTTAGAAAACTTTTAGAGCCATTAGAACGGCTGATTTTGTGCAATGCTCTCCACCGTTGTTTTTTTTTTTCCCAATGCTAATGACTGGCAGCTGTGACGTAATCGCTCTTGTCGAAAGCGAAACTAGCTGTGCAGACGACACAAAACACATCTGCTCGCAGTGGCGATAGAATCCAAACTGATTGAATTTTTGTTAAGAGATTTCCTTTTATGTGATTTCGTTTGTAGCTTTTTCACTAATGGGCGGTCCTAACGGCTATAAAAATAGCCGCATATAGAATTTTAATGTCGATTATTTCATTTCGGATTTGCATAATTTATTGAAAGAAACTATCAATATGTTGTAGGGATTCGTTTCTAGCATTCACAAGGACCAAATTGAGGAACTCACTGCGATATTCACCACTTCTCGGAACATTTTTCCCGGACGATTTGTTGTACAGCAGCAGATATTTCGTTCTCTTCCTTAGAACGCGTTCTGATTGGCTGGTGTTGACATGGATCAAATGAGACAAGTTTTTCAATAGTGTACTATTGAAATACTTCAATGCTTTTGCTATACACGTTTAAATTGAAAAATTTCGATTCTATTGGTAGTTAGATTATATAAATCCTTTCACAGATCACTGAGCTATGAGCTTTAAAAATACGAGAAAGGCTAACGCGCCATATGAATTATCCTCTTCGATACTCGTTTATACCAAACATTTCAGAAAAGTTTAATTTTGAATTATTTGAGACTATGTCACAAATCTGAAAATTTTATCATAAAATTGTGATCCGATGGCATGTCGCAAGAATTATGTTGATTCATTAGATACAACAATAGATATTCACGATCAAAAACTTATCACTCTCTCAGAGGGTAAATTTTGAAAAGGCACCTAATAGTAAAGTAAGTCGTATTCACGACAAAAGAACCGATTTGAAGAATTCTGAAATTAATAACTGGATCTGAGTTCAAGAATTAAATTTAGAACATAGAACAGACTCAGAACTCAGTTGGATTTTAGTTCTAGAACTACAATCATTTTCCAGAATCCAGTTCAGCACGCAGACTCTGAATTCTAAACTCATATTCCGGAACTAAGCTCTGAAATTTGAAGACGATTTTTCGCCATGAATAAAAAATGGGTTGTATAGAGGTACAGTAAAGTAAATTCCGCATAATTCTTTAGGAGTATTATTATGGTTTTAAGAACAACCGAATAGAAGTCTGGAATAGAGAACTGGACCCTGAGTTCAAGACCTAAATTTAGATCCAATAACAGACTCAGAATCCAGTTTCAGTCGCTGCTGGTTCTCGCCTTGGTGGCCAGCAAGCGAATGAGAGATGCGACCTGAGCGTTTGAGGTTTTTATTAACCACGCAGAAGGTGCATTCTCTCTCGCTGCTGGTTAACTCCCGCTGCTGCTGCTGGCTGGTCCTCGCGCCTCGATGGCCAGCAAGCGAATGAGAGATGCGACCTGAGCGTTTGAGGTTTTTATTAACCACGCAGAAGGTGCATTCTCTCTCGCTGCTGGTTAACTCCCGCTGCTGCTGCTGGCTGGTCCTCGCGCCTCGATGGCCAGCAAGCGAATGAGAGATGCGACCTGAGCGTTTGAGGTTTTTATTAACCACGCAGAAGGTGCATTCTCTGTCGCTGCTGGTTGATGATTCCACTCCCACGACGTCTGCTTCCATCGAACGCACGAAAAGAAATGATCGATTTTCGCATTTTTTTTTTGCATAAATATCTGTTTATTAATCTTATTTTTGTGTATTACATCAACATTTTACAGTACAAGTGTTTTGACCCTTTGGCCTTTCATCTTTGTTGTTCATACGATTCGTTATTAATATTAGGTGTTTTAGTTACTCTTGTTTTACATACTAATGTTTAATCATAATATTTATTTTAATTATTAATAAAATATCTACCTACTTATAACTATCCCTAACCTAATACGTACAAATTTTGAATTATTTGTATTTCAGAGATTGAGCACCTCTCTTCAAATTCCGTGCAGTATTGTTCGAATTTTTGTTCTAGTATATCCAGGGAGGCCATCTCATGTACTTCACTAGTCCTTGTCCAAGGGGGTAGATTTAGAATCATCTTTAAGATCTTACTTTGAATGCGCTGGAGCCTAAGTTTGTGTGTTCGTGCACAGCCCCGCCAAACAGGGACTGCGTATTAAATTGCGGGGTAGATGATTTGTTTATAGACAGCCATCTGATTCTTCAGGCATAGTTTAGATGTTCTACAAATCAGCGGATACAGAGACCTAATGAGTATGCTGCATTTTTGAACGATTTTATCAACATGTGACCTGAATATCAGATGTCTGTCAAAGGTGAGTCCTAGATAGATAACTTCATCGGACCATTGAATGACCTCATCACCGAATCGTATTCTGCATTCGTCTGATGGAACAAGTTTTGGAGATCTTGAATGTGGAAACAAGATGACCTGAGTTTTTGCTGCATTGATCACAATTTTCCAGCTTGTAAAATATTCCGTTAAAGCGTCCAGACCTGTCTGTAGTTTATTCTTCAGAGCATTAATGACACGACCTTTGTAAAGAATGGCAGTATCATCAGCAAATTGTGACAGAACACCACCACCCGGAAGAGGTGGGATGTCTGATGTGAAAATGTTGTATAGAATGGGACCTAGGATACTTCCCTGGGGTACACCAGCAGGAATAGTAAATCTTTCTGAAAGTGCATTATTCAGAGAAACCTGGAATGCTCTATCTGCAAGATAATTTTTGATAATTTTAATAAGATACCTGGGAAAATTATACCGATGCAGTTTGAACACCAGTCCATCGTGCCACACATTATCGAATGCCTTTTCAATATCCAATATTGCCATGGCAGTCGTTTTGGACACTGATTTGTTTTGCTGGATGACGTTGTTAACTCTTGTGAGTTGGTGGATGGTGGATCTTCCTTTCCGGAACCCAAACTGTTCTTCCAGAAATATATCCTGTTCATCTGCGAAAGCAAGAATTCGCCTTTGTATTGACTTTTCAAACAGCTTGGATAGGGCAGAGAGTAAGCTGATGGGCCGATAGCTCTTGGAAAAGGAAGGATCTTTCCCCGGTTTCAAAACTGGGATAACTTTAGCTAACTTCCACATTGAAGGGAAGTAACCAAGCTCCCAGCACCTGTTAAAAAGTTTAGCTAAGAAGACAAATGAGCGAATACTCAAATGTTTCAGCTCAATGTTGAATGTGTTGTCGAAACCGGGGGCCTTCATATTTTTGGATTTTTTCACAATAGCCATCAGCTCATTCGCAGTGACTCTACTTTCATCAGGAACTAAGCTGTCTGATTGGTCAACCTCAGCTACTCTATCTGCAACGGCTCTTTCATGTGGACTAACAATGTTAAGTCCTAAATTGTGAGAACACACAAACTGCTGGCCTAGCGCATTTGCCTTCTCTACTGGTGTGATTAAAGGTATTCCTTCAGCTGCGTCCTGGGGTGACATCAGAGGAGGAATAGGCTTCGGTTTTTTCTTAAGCACCTTCGTTAAGGACCAGAAGGGCTTTGAATGTGGGAGAATTTCTCGAAGCTTTTGCTGGAAGTTCCTGTTGCGAAGCTCAGATATCCGTTCCTCGATTATCCTAGTTAAGTTGTTATAAGTAGTCTTCCTATCTAGGATGCCAGTTCGTTGATACTGCCTCCGGTAGATATTCCGAAGTCGGATGAGTTTCTTGGTGACACTGTCGATTTGAAGAGAGGAACTCGGCATATGTTGTACTGGAACCGTCCTATCACGAGCGACTGTGATTGAATGCTGGAAGGAAGATAGGGCTGCATCGATTTCCATCGGGGAATCAAGTGGCAGATCGATATTAATAAGTTGGTCGGCGATATGTTGAAATTGGACCCAATCGGTGCGATAATAGTTCCTCCGAGGTTGAATAGGCACTGTTTCTGGTGAAGATCCCAACGTCAATATTACTGGAAAGTGATCAGAAGAGAGCTCGTTGAAGACAACCGGAGAGCTGTCTATGGCGATGTTGCTGATGAATATATCCAAAATGGAATGAACTCCCGATCTGGAAAGTCGCGTTGGTTGATCCGGAGCGAAGATGTTGTATTGTCCAGCTTCGTAATCTTCGGCAAGTACGAATCCGTTTCGATTCTGTCTTCTGTTTCCCCACAGCTCATGCCGTGCGTTCAGGTCCCCAGCAATGATGAATTTGTTCTGTCGTCGAGTGAGCATAGCCAGATCTCGCTTCAATGATGCACACGTACCATCTCGAAGATTGGTTTGTTTGGGGCAGTACGCTGCAATGATGATGATGGGTCCCATCGTCGTTGTAATCTCAATTCCGATGGCTTCTATGAGTTGCAATTTAAAGGCTGACAGAAGCCTGTGCTGAATGGATCGTTTAACGGCAATGGCAACTCCCCCTCCTCTGGTAGTTGTCCTGTCAAGCCTGTGAATCCTGTAATTGGAAATAAAAATAGAAATTTCAGGTTTAAGATGAGTTTCAGTTAAAATAGCAAAGTCGGACAATTCAGCAGTTTTGCTCCTGAGTGAGCAAGCATTCCAATTTACTATAACCAACTCATTATATTGCATATTCGATGATGAATTTGCCTAAGGCGTTGATTTGATCTAACCGCGTTCTGCAGTTTCGTAGTTTTGTTGTCATTGTTTCAAAAATGACGATCAGTTGTTCAGCAGAGAATAAATCACCAGAGTCATCCTTTGCTTGTGGTTGATTATTGCCCCATCCAGGAGGGATTCTTGAGGAAGATTCTTTTTGAGATCCAGCGGCTGAAGTCTTTGGATTGCTGCGAGGAAGTGGCGGCAAATTCGGAATATCCCTCTTCGGTGGGAGCCGTGGGAAATTAATTTCATCCTTCTGTGGAACATTCTTGCGCGTTGATTGTTTACGGGATGCCTGTTGTCGAATTTTTGTGAACTCAGCACGTTTGGGACACGATTTGCTAGTAGATGGATGGTCGCCATCACAGTTCACACATTTTACAGCGATGTCATCTAGTAGGCAATCGTTGGTATTGTGTGGTTCGGCACATTTCCCGCACCGACTTTTCATGTGGCAATTCCTCGCTCCATGGCCGTAGTTCAAACAGTTCGTGCACTGTGTGACATCCCGATGTACCGGTTTATACTTTTGCCATTCGATGATTATGTGAAATAACGATTTAATCGTTTTCAGTTGACTCATGGTGATGGAGCCCTTCTCCAGATGAATCAGGTACAGTTGATCTCTAAACTTTTTGTCCGTATTATGTCGCTTCATTTTGAACACCATCAAAGGCTTTAGTCCAGCCTCCGACAGTGCCTGCTTTAGTTCGGCTTCCATCATGTCGGGTAGTCCTCGAAGTACAACCTTCATAGGTTTGTTGGCGGCAATATCGTGTGTGAAGTATTCCGCTTTTGTCTGCTTCAGATAACATTCCACTCCTTTGTAGTGGTTCAAAGCCGGAACAGTTATTTTGTAGCCTTCAGCACATAAACGGATTGTTGCCTGTAGTCCTTTGCTGATCAGTGTGTTGAAATCCGAGCGTAGAGTTGGTGGGAAGCCCTTCAGGTAGAAAGGCGGCATTTTTTCCTTCTTCGGCAGTTCCTCTTCGACATCAACTGGCAGATCAGCATATTGGTTTTTACTCAGCAAACGGTCGTTTACCTGTACATCACTTGGCTCCAGACGCTTAGCATCCTTTGGATCCTTCTCGGATCTATGGCGGTTTTTACCCATTACTTGGGTAGGTAGACAACTGCGAATAAAAAAATTAAACAAAATCGAAATTAGTCGTAGTAGGTTATTCGTCTATCCACATCGAGTGTTAGATGACGAATTGATCGATTTTCGACCACGGTTCCCCTTTTATACGAATTCAGTTGAAGATATGTGCCTGACTATCTCAAAATCGTCGTCCTTGCGCGAAAAACCCAAGCGAAAGTAAAAAGTTTTCCGCGTTGTTTTCAAATTTTAAGAAAACTTAATTTTTTAGTTGTTTGTGGTTATCGCACACTGTTCAAAATATTATCCTGAATTCCTGATCATATTTTTGATGAAATGGTGAAAGAATTATGTTGCTACCATTAATACAAGTCGAGATATTCGCGATTAAGTTCTGCCCATTCTTCCATATGGCTAATTTTGAAAAGGCGCCCCATAGTAAAGTAAGTCGTATTCACGACAAAAGTTTACCGATTAGACAAGCGCGGGAATTTTAAAATGAAAATTTCGGTTTTTTTATCATAAGGTATATGTAGAGATAAAAATACGAACTATAACCATAGATGTCCATCTCCTCTATGTGGCGAAGAGCAAGCGAAATTTCTCCTCTTTTCTCTTTTACCACTGTTGTATAAAGTGTGCATGCATCATGAGTGCTCGAGTTTATTTTATTTTACCTCTAGCACTGAATCGCACCAAAGTGCTAGAGCAGAGTTCTCAAATTCTCTGAGGTGGACGCAGATATTTTCACAGAGGTGTACACGCCGGTGAGCGCTCTGATGTATTGTTTGCGTAGAAGAAGCGGCACGCAAAATCAGCAAAAAAAAACATTTGTCGTTGAATTTTCGTTTTTCCTTGCAAGATTTTCATAGCAAGGTCTAATCTACTCTCTATTAAATGAAGTTCACAGAAGCAGGGTTGGCGGCTCAATGCACAGGGCACTGGTCTTACAAACCAGTTGTCGTATGTTCGAGCCCCGACCTGGAAGGATTCGTAATGTCAGTAGAATCGTAGCACCAGCCATGCAATGGTGTACACTCTGAATCGGCTGCGAAGTCTGTTGAAACAGATAGTCAAATTCCACTACAGGAATGTAATACCAAGGCTTTGCTTTTAGAAGAAGGCCCGTATCCAGGATTTCATTTCGGGAGGGGCCCAAAGATTAAAAATTAATGTTACTGAAGATTGCTTATGTACCTAATTCTTAGTGTGCTGTTTACGGCTGTTTCCAACATATACTAAACTTTTCCACTGGAACTGATATTGTATTACATTTCATTGAGTTTACTGTCTTGTTTTTTTTCTGTAACACATGTCTGAGACATTCTAAATAATTATATGTTTTTGATTTCGGGGGGTGTTGACTCCGTTCAACGATTTCGTTACAAAACCTTTCCGAAACTATAACGCTCAAATGAAACACAGGTGTTTGGTGATGAGAAGTTATAATTTTCCTATCGAGTATAGATTGAAAAAATAAAGGCCCCTTTTAAGACTTAGTTCTGATCTCAGCTGCGTCCATGAGTTCAACCAATAGCTAAATTAGAATAAAAATTATGTAATGATACAAACAAACTCGAAACAGTTTATGAAATTATCAACAAAATGTCTGAAAATAACAGCTTATTTTATAATTTATAGAAGGTAATCGTTTGGTTCAAATAATATTTCCGAGTAGATTTCATAATTAATGACGAGTTACCTAAGATGATATTTAAGCTATAAGAGAATATGTTTTAATAAATTCAAAACGTTGTGACTATGTTAGAATTAAATTAGGATAAGAATATTATGTAAAAGTGATGCTACGGCGAAGAAAAACTTATGTAAACTGCCTTAAGAAATAAACGTATTTATGAAAAAATAGATTGAAAAAATGTAAAGTTCAGTTTAGCTAATGGTATGTAACAATTAATTAATTCAAAACATTTAATTATATGAACATAGTATCTTTGCAAATATATAAATTACTCACGTTTAGTTTTCCTCGTAATTTCGCCTATTCTGTTACGATACGGATATCTTGACGAGATCAAGAGCAAGTTCTGTTCAATCAATCAGTGATCCTAATATTAAGAATAATTTGTAAGGAAAATTTACGGCTATTTTGCATTATTTCTTACCAATTCGCGTTATTTAGTGATAAGAGCACTGCGATAAGGTAGTTTTAAGCACTAGCGATCAAGGATGGCTTTTATCGTATCAAAGAACGTTCGCTGGCAACTCTTCAACGATTGAATCAGTGCCTTCAAAGAGAGTTGGAAATCATCGCAACAACAAAAACCCCGCATGGCTCATTTAACATAGAATCGACACCAGTGCGAGAGCGAATTTCTCTCGATGACATTTCTGAGAATCAAAGGTTGGCACGCCGCTGTGGGGATCTTCTCTGAAGCAACAAACGGTCACTTATTCTCGTTTCGCGATCCGATTCTATACAGGCAGTTGATAATTGCGATTGAATCATTTCACTATCGCCGCTTATTCTAACTATGTGCATATAATCTTTGTATAAGTTGTGTCTATGAAAATGTCTGTGAATGCTCCACACAAGGGTTTTGAAATATTGCAACCTAGTATGAGAATCATCAAGTTGAATCATCGACTCGATTTTCAACGATAATTGTCAACTTGCGATTCTCTCTTGGGAAATTCCACACAGCAACGATCATTATCAGACTGTAACTTTTTTAAGGGCCGAGAAATACTCAGAGTATGAAGTGGAGCGAAGGAATGTAGAAAAACTCTCTCGCGGTTCATGCATTGAGAGATTCGAGTTCTTGTAGCATCTTCTACCGGATTGAAAATGTTGTATACAATATAGATATCAATATAGCAGCTTCTGTGAAATTTTCGGCAATCACCAACACTGCTAGCGATAAATTAGTTTTAAGCACTAGCGATAAGATAGTCTTATTAGAGTTTTATTTGTTATAGGGATTTTTGTTAGCAATTCACTAGATATTATCTAGTTTTCTTATTAACACCGATGACAGCAGCGATGTCGCAACCAGCATAGGTGGCCTATCGTCGTTGGTGAGTTGGTGTGTGTAAGTCCCTGGATTTATAGAAACGGTGTCCACATTTCCAGGTAAGGCTGAGTTGATGAAGGTGCGCAAACTTGCGCTTCGTGCAAGTAACACTCCCCCCAGGTATGCCTACGAGATTATAGGCTTACAGCTGAACGCTCCGAATATCCAACACAGCTAGCTTGGCCACTGGACGTTCATAGATTCCGGACTTGGTTTTTACGGTCGCTGCTCTGATTTCGCTGTCTCTTTTGCTCGGTTTAGTTCCGATGACCTTGCCCTAAGGCCAACAGTTTCGGGGTAGTTGTAGGTCGACGATTACTACGACATCTCCAATTTCGATTGGTTTTGTTTTGGAGTACCACTTGGTCCTTCGTGTAATTTCGGGTAGGTAATCGGTCAACCATCGTTTCCAAAATTGGTTTGCCAGTAACTGGGACGTTCGCCAACATCGTCGTAACACAATACCACTATCGTCGAGGATACAGAGTGGTTTTGTGCCGTCGGAGGATCCTAAGAGAAAGTGGTTCGGAGTGAGAGCTGGGGCGGATTCATCAGCTTAACTATGCTGATCAATCGTTCCCAGATACCACCCATGTGAGGTGAGAGCGGGGGGTTGAACTTCCAGCTGGTTTCTACGCCACTGAACTCTCTTTAAGTTAACCTGTGACACTGCTTCCTGCATTTCACGATTAGCCCCGATGAAACAAGTACCGCGATCGCTATAGATCGTTCTAGGTGTTCCTCGACGAGCCGCGAAGTTGCGAAGACCCATTACGCATGAATCGGTATTTAGAGTATGCACCACTTCTATATGTATAGCTCTAGTGGTTAAACACGTGATCAGCATACCCCATCGTTTCTCCACTCTGCGGCCAACGACTACTTCCAGGGGACCAAAGTAGTCAATACCTACATGCGTGAATGGTCGAGCAGATGCATCGAGTCGTTCTGGCGGTAGATCAGCCATTATTGGAGGCTGAGGAATCGAGCGGTCATTCTTGCAGCGTTGGCAGTGTTTGCGCACATTCGCATACGCGATGCGCAATCGAGGGATACAGAACCGTTGTCGCAATTCGTTAATAATGGTCTCGTGGTTTTGGTGGTGATATTTGTTATGATAGTGTGCAATGATGAGTTTGGTAGTATGGTGGTCACGGGGCAGGATGATTGGGTTTTTGACGTCTTCAGTGATATACCCGCAGGCGTTTGTTCTTCCTCGCATTCTCATGATGCCATGGAGGTCTAAGAACGGTGACAGCTTATACAGAGAACTGGATTTTGTAAAGGACAACTTAGCTTCATTCAGATTCGAAAGGATTGCTACTTCGTCTAGGTAGCATTCTCGCTGAGCCTGGCGAATCAAATAACGTTCCGCAGTTATAAATTCTTCGAACGAAGGAGCTCCAGTAATGATAGGTTTTTTCTGGATTCGTAAGCGGCAATTCATGGGGAAACGACTGATAGTTACAGCAATATTGATCATCCGTTTCCAACTAGAAACATTAAAATACTGTCTGGTTTTATAAAGTGAGCTAATAAGCCAGGGCGAAGCTCTATGTCGGTTTTGCATCCTACAGCTGGTTGACGCGGCCATGATTCTTCTGTTAGCCAGAGGAATTCCGGAGCGTTGTACCATCTCGAGTTTGGAGTCATGTCTGGAAACTTCTCCCACTTTGTTGCATCGTCGGCAACATTTAGCTTAGTGGGGATCCAACGCCATTCATCCGCAACTGTGGCCCCCAAAATCTCTCTCACCCGATGTGGGATAAACGGAGAATAACATCGATGATCGGAGTTCAGTCAACAAATCACATCCCTGGAATCCGAATGGTAGAAAAATTTGTCTACTTGGAAAGACAGTGAGTCGATAACCGATCGAGCTAGTCGAACACCAATAACTGCAGATTGGCATTCCAACTTCGGAACCGAATGGTATCTCAGTGGAGCAACTCTAGTTTTTGCGGCGACAAGACAGCATCGGATTTTGTCATGCCAGACAAAACGCAAATAGCATGCAACAGCCATGGAGCTTTCACTTGCATCTACGAAGGTGTGTAGCTGGACGTGTTCATAATCAGGCGCAAAATTTGAAAGGAAGCAACGCGGAATCTGAACTCCTTCCACTTGTGGTAATACTTGGAGCCATAATTGCCACTTTTTGAAAATATTGTCGTCGATTTGGTCATCCCACTGGATGCCGGAACGCCAAATTTCTTGCAGTAGTATCTTTAAGTATACGAGGAACGGTGCGATGAGACCGAGAGGGTCGTATATGGTCATCAGTACTCGTAAAACTTCCCTTTTGGTGGGCCGACGGTGACCTTCCAATAACTCGCGATCATGGCGGTCCCAGATGATTTTGAAGGTAAATATATCCGTCTTAGTACACCACCACATACCGAGCACCTTTTCCGTGGCCATTTCAGACGAAAGATCCAGATTTTTTTCAGTGGTTTTATCCTCTCGCAAGACTTCCAGGACGCGCTGAGAGTTGCTGACCCAATTTCGAATTTCAAAACCACCTTGTGAATGGACAAACTTAACATCAAGAGCCAGTTTAATTGCCTTTTCTTCGATGTCGACGCTGACTAACATGTCGTCTACATAGTGCTGTTTCCGAATGACTTCCGTAGCTTCTGGATATTTTTCAGCAAAGCGGTCGGCATTTAGGTTCATCGCGTATTGGGCGCAGCTTGGGGAGCAACAAGCACCGAATGTCATAACGCACATCACGTAAACTGACAGCTGTCCGTTCTCTTCTCTCCAATAGAAACGTTGGCACTGCTGGTCCGATTCTTGGATCAACACCTGGTGGAACATTTCCCTGATATCACCGGTGAGAGCAATGGGTCCCTCACGAAAACGGATTAGCACGGTGTATAATGAGGATAATAGACCAGGGCCTTTTAGCAGGGCCGAATTTAAGGACACTCCATGCACTTTGGCTGCTGCGTCCCATACAATCCTCACCTTACCGGGTTTATTTGGATTTGTGACTGGAAACACTGGGAGGTACCACGTGCGTTGGTACGATTGCTTTAACTCTTGCTCGGTCAACTTCCGAATATAACCCTTAGTCACATAATCTGCAATTTTCTGTTCCAAGGTTTCAGCGAGAACTTTATCTTTCTGCATGCGCTTCTCTAGACATTGAAAGCGATGTAGCGCCATCGCTTGGCTTTCTGGTAAACGCGTATTGTCGGATCGCCAGAGTAGGCCGGTTTCGTAGCGTTGTCCCGTAAATCTTGTCAAAGAGTGTTGAAGAGATCGAGCTCGCTGATCTTCGTCGAAAAGCAATTTTGTCGGTTTCATGATTCCAAGGCTGTCTAATGAAAAATAGTTTTTCATAGCCTGGTGTAGATCCTCGTCGGTCTCATTAAGGCTACAGCTGTTGACGTGATAGATTGAGTGAACGGGACTTGATGACGACTGCGAACTTCCACCGCCGCATATCGCCCAACCCAAACGTGTTTTGACGGCTATCGGTTGACCCGGTTTGCCTTCGCGGCAATTCAGAACCATACTGAGGTGTAGATCCTTTAGGCCGATTAGAATTCTCGGGCGGATCCTATTGTATGATGAAATCGGTAGTCCTTGCTCAGCGATAATTCTTCGATGTTCATCGTTTGCAATGGTAGCAAAAGTTCATTAACTGTACGAGCACCACTGATGATATGATTCTTTGAACCGCTTTGAATACTCGCAATATTCAGTCCAACGATACGTGAGCTCAATTCTTGACGCTGGGTTCCACCGGTCCAATGAAGACACAACGGTTTAACTTCACCTTCAAGCTCAAGTTCATCAGCCAACTCGTTGTCGAGCAGTGTTAGGGCTGAGCCATCATCAAGGAACGCGTAAGTTAGCACAGTTCTTCGTTTCCCGTGCAACAAAACCGGCAAATATCGGAACAGGGTGTCGCTGGACTTCGCTTGATGCGTGTGGCATCCGTGCGTCGACGACGAACTCGATTCTGCAAAAGAATACCTATTCTCTTCAGGCGGTACAGCAACTGCAGTTTGCGACGATGTTGCTATGACGGGCATTTTCTGCTTTTGATCGTTGTGTAGCAGAGCGTGGTGTTTGTACTGACAACCATCCTTTCCACAAAGTTTCGCTTGGCACTCGCCATTATGTCTACAAAGGCACCGACGGCAGAGCGAAAATTCTCTTACTATTGCCCATCTAGAATCTCGAGAGAGCTCCAAAAACCGCTTGCATTTATCAATTGTCTTACATCCTGCTTTACATACCGGACATTCGCCATTCAGAGTGTTCATGCTAGAATTACTCGCTATACTTGATTCGGAGATGGTGTTCTCGGAGTGTGCGTTCAGAAATGTATTTGTTTTTCTCGAAACGCTACGTGTGTCACCCTTCGTTGATTTGGAATTTGGTATGCTTGGAAGCGTCACGGTACTTGCTGCTTCTGCTAACCTATATATCCAGATGCTGAAGGCCGCCAAATTCACACCCGGTAGCGAAAGACGGTATTGCGCCTAATTGAGTTTTATGGAGGGTGGCAGCTTGTTCACAAGTTGATGCAAGAGTGTTACGTTGTATAGCTGCTCTTCCAAACCGCAAGCATCCACAGTGGCACAAAAATTCTCTACACAAACAGCAAAGTCTACCAGAGTTTCTAGTTTGTCTTCTCTTATGACCGGCAAGGCACTGATTTTTTCGATGAGCGAGTGGATAATAGCTTCTGGCTGTCCGAACATCATTTTTAGAGTTTTGAGTATTCCAGGAACGTTGGCAGGATGCACTAGTCGACTCTTAACGGCATCGAAAGCTCGACCTTTCAAGCTACGTTGCAGACGGAATATATTCTCATCGTTCGTGAAACCGCACATTGCCGTGGTACTGTTAAACGTCGCTAGGAAGAGTGGCCAGTCCTCGGGATCGCCGGAAAACTGGGGCAAATCTCTCGGAATAGCGTTCCGTGCAGCTAGTTGTTTATAGGTCAGTGAACAGCGATCTTCTTCGCATCCACGGTAATCGGTTTTATGCGGTGAATTCCGATGAACTGTGTCTGGTTTGATGTTGCGACGTGAAGTCATCCCGAAGCTGCTAGTTTTATCGATACGTCTTGATAGGTTGTCTTGCTGTGACTGTCGACTAGAATGAGCTGTAGGCTCGAAACTTGAACGATCCGAATCTGGAAGTACTGGAACTTGCTGTTTGTCAACCCGATTCGACCCAGCTTCGCTAACCATTTCTTCAAGCAGTTTGTATTTCTCCTCCAAGTAAGTCTTTTCTTGTTTCGCTTTCTTCGCAATCAGTAAACGCTCTTCTTCCAGTCGTTTCTTATTCAGATCACGTTCCTCCTCCAACCGTTTCAACTTCAATCTGGCAAGCGCTTGTGAAGCTTTGCTAGATGCGTAAGATGATACAGACTTAGCCGTATTGACATTCAGAGGTAGTGTTTTCTGATGATCATCCTTCAAGTTGGGTTTCTGGGTCGGATTTGCACAAGACTGACACTTCCAAGGCTTGTGTTCAATTTCCTGCGTGACCCCAACACAATCAAAGTGAAGCCATTTGAGACACTTATCACAGCTGACCATTTCATCCGTATCATTGTCGCGGCAAACTCTACACGAGCGGCCCGGGTTTGTAACCTCTGGATCGTCTGTAACCACCAATTGCACATTTTCAATCGCATCACATTCAGAACTCACAGCAGCTGCACCGCGATCACTACCACCACCGATTTGCTTGACCGAACTTGTCTCGACATGACCGGAATATACCGCAATTATTCGTAAATAAACGAAAATTATAAAATGTTGACTCCGTTCAACGATTTCGTTACAGAACCTTTCCGAAACTATAACGCTCAAATGAAACACAGGTGTTTGGTGATGAGAAGTTATAATTTTCCTATCGAGTATAGATTGAAAAAATGTAAAGTTCAGTTTAGCTAATGGTATGTAACAATTAATTAATTCAAAACATTTAATTATATGAACATAGTATCTTTGCAAATATATAAATTACTCACGTTTAGTCTTCCTCGTAATTTCGCCTATTCTGTTACGATACGGATATCTTGACGAGATCAAGAGCAAGTTCTGTTCAATCAATCAGTGATCCTAATATTAAGAATAATTTGTAAGGAAAATTTACGGCTATTTTGCATTATTTCTTACCAATTCGCGTTATTTAGTGATAAGAGCACTGCGATAAGGTAGTTTTAAGCACTAGCGATAAGTTAGTTTTAAGCACTAGCGATAAGATAGTCTTATTAGAGTTTTATTTGTTATAGGGATTTTTGTTAGCAATTCACTAGATTTTACTATTATTTTTCTTATTAACACCGATGACAGCAGCGATGTCGCAACCAGCATAGGTGGCCTATCGTCGTTGGTGAGTTGGTGTGTGTAAGTCCCTGGATTTATAGAAACGGTGTCCACATTTCCAGGTAAGGCTGAGTTGATGAAGGTGCGCAAACTTGCGTTTCGTGCAAGTAACAGGGGGTACAAATCAAATATAATAAATTTGACCATAGAGACATTTCTCTAAGAATAAGCCGTTCTTGATATTTAGAAATTTAATTTAAATCAACTTCAAAATTTGGAATAGTTCCGGGAGTGGGTGTGGAGCTTTCCTTTTCGGCGGTCCTGCAGCCTACAAATTGGAATCGTTTTGGACCACTATTGAAAATGTTGTGCTTGTTTTATGGGTCATGACGCTTCGATTTTTTTTAAATGCATAGCCGTGTAATCCCTGAATCGGAAGTCGAGTCTGGATATAATTCAAGTGCAGTGTACCGAATTTCATTTTCTTTCGCGTTTCGTCTCATCAGACTCATCAGAGCAGTAGCAGTTTATTTTGAACTGCTATACCAACATAATAGTTTAACTTAAGCTTAAGTACACTTTGGTTAATGCTGAAACAATCTTAGGTACTTGATAGCCTTTACAGAAATTTAGAGAATCCCACATTACTTAGCTATAAGAAAAGGCATCGTTATACCGAATACAAATAATAATACCCCTAAGTCCCATACAAACGAACCGCCAATGTTTGGTTCACAGCCTGAACAAGCAAGCCTAGCAAATTACTCCCTTTTGTTGCGATAGTTTGAAAATGTGGAAGGAGATCGCTTCTGGCAACGCTTTATGCTAGTTGCTACGGCGCAAAACAAATTTGTTTGTTTATGTTTTCCGTTGCTGTATTGCAACAAATTCAAAGGTACACTCCAGCTAATCGATGGATGAAGAATTGCGATATATTTTGGCAGTGCGTGGAACATGGGTACGATTCGTATACGTACCACGGAAACAGCGATTAGCGCTCTACACGATAAAATAAAAGTTAAAAGAGAAACAAATGCAAGCTGTGTATGCGTTTTCCCAATAGTCACTCATCTATGCGTGACCCAGACAAACTGATTATAGCACGAACGGTGGCAGACACAGCAGTTTTTCTCTCACAATGGATAAACTTATTAATTGAATTATTTTCTATTAGTATTATGACGTAAAGGTTCCCCGCATTTAGCAGATGTTGGAAAAATTCCTACTCCTCTGACGGGAGTGATTTGCAATGAGAAGAACGGGTGGCTACCATCACGATTCGGTGAACAGTGCTGACATTCTAACATATAATACTGAGCAATTCCCGAAAAGCCAAGGAGCAAATTTCTGAAAAACCAAGGAGGACAAAAAACAAAATCCGATATGGAATAACCATTTCTCATGCACAACAACATAGTTCAAGTTTATTTTTCACTACAATAAACAGTAACCATGGTGAATTTGTTCTTACCCTTCAGTGTTGCTAGTTTTATAGAAAACTCGTTAAAGTACATTGTCACTCTGACAGTGTATCATGACAGTGTACCGCACGATGCAAAATGTGTCCTTGAAAATTTGTCGAAGTATTCCGTATTATAATTTGTATTTGGTTATACTATTAGATGGGTTGAAACAGGTTTTGACAATACAATATATCTCAGACTAACAGACAGGAGACACAAATTGGATTCTTTAATAATTTTAACGGTCATTTCGAATATTCCTTTAGTTGGGACAGTACTCTCATATGTCATGATGGCGCCACGTTACCCTATCATAAACATCCAGTCTGTCATCTAGACTGTGTTTATTTTTATTTTTTTTCATTTATCAACAGAATTGCCATTCGTACAGAATTATCTGTAATGTACTGATTTGTATACGTCTATGCCGATTTCATGCAGAATACAGATTTAATACATGTTGTCAAAACTAAATTGTGCCTACTTCTTATCCTCCAACGCAATATAAAATCGAACCCATGTTTAATTACGATATCTACTTGCTTCTGATCTGCCACCAATTAATTTCGGGTGAAAATTACCAACACAATCACAAATATCCTAGATGATTACAAGTTGATTTTACATCGGGCCCGATAATGAACTTCTTAAACCTTCCGTACGAGAAATTAACTAAAGTGAATAAATGTTACAGATATGTATATACCACAAACCAATTATCGGTTTCACGTACCTGAGAAATCATTTTTCTGAACAACGTCAAGAAAAATCCATTGTTACCCTCAAAAATCCAAACTTCAAGTTAAATATATTATTAACGTATCTCCATAATTTATTGCGACGATTCATTTTCAAATACTATACAAAGCCTGATGAAATCAGGCATTCTTTCTATCGGTAAATAGTTCCCGCAGTTCAATACAGGTGGAA
Source organism: Malaya genurostris (assembly GCF_030247185.1). NCBI lineage: Eukaryota > Metazoa > Arthropoda > Insecta > Diptera > Culicidae > Malaya > Malaya genurostris. The sequence continues at coordinate 262,780,858 of NC_080571.1, forward strand.
CTAGCACCCCACCAAAATTCATGTTTAGAAGAATTTACTCCCAATGTCATATCCGTTATATCGCGGTTAATTTTTCAAAAGGGCGTATAAACAAGTGACAGTTTCTCTTTGTTTACTTTCTCTTCTATTAATTATCAAGCGGTTTCCACGTTTATCACTCAACTCTTTACATGAAATGATACCCGAAACTTTCAACTTACAAACAAAATAGTGATATCAAAGAAAATCTTTTTAATCACATCACAATAATCGAAAGAGAGAGTGATTAAAGAAAAACTGTCACTTGCTTATATGCCCTTTCGAAAAATTAACCGAGATATCTGAATATACCCGCTTGTGAGGAGTTCTGGCAACCGTCAGAAGGCTGGCTGCATTCCGGCTGCTGTCAAAATTGTTCAGGCGAAATTATTATCTCGCCGTACGTGTCTTGTTTATTTCCCTCCTATTTCTTTTTTCTTTTCTTTTATTCGACTTTATTTGATATTCGTCAATCCCGCATGTATGTACAAAAAACGAATCTTGAGACGAGGTAAATGAGATTGAAATATGGGAATGTTTGGTAGTGATAAAGCAATGTAATTAGCAATAACATTTTCCATGATTAGTATATATGAAGGACTATAACTTATTGCCTTTCATATGTATCTTTTATTGAAAAAATATAACCAAGACGCTCAAAATATAGAACCGATTCAAAACGGTTCTGCCAATCTTGTATGGCAAGCTCTGACAGAAAAGAACCGTTAATAACCGCTAGGCGAAATTCTCTGCCGGAAATGGTTGTTGCATTGTTGCCAGACTTTTGCCGGAGTTCTGTCAGAATTCCGGCGAAAATGGCTGGCAGACATAGCCAGCCGTCTGGGGGGAAAACTGCCGCCGCGTACAAGAGGGTATCTCTCCGCCTCACAAATTTTCAAAAAGTTTATTTATCGATAAATTCAGTTTCGCAACATCCCTCGTTTGAAGGCATCACATAAACATCACTGTGCCATGCTAAGGCGAGATACTAATAAGTGGCTTAGCAATCGATTGCGTAATGAATATAAAATATACAAAATAATAGTGAACAGAGTTTGTAAAGCATTCATAGATTAATAAAATTATAAAACTATTAATTTGGTCAAGTAATCAATAATAACATCGTTGAAAATTATCACCTTAATTGAGTGTTTTAGCTTCCTATTTATTATTTGTATTACGTATATTATACACACCCCCTACCACTAGTCAGTGCGCTGGAGTCCATCTGTCATTTCGGTTACGATGTGTCAATTCTGCGGAGGGTGTACCGTCACTATTTTCAGCGAGTGCGATCTGTTGTTATATTGGTTGCACCTGTGGATGGTAAAAAACCCGTGTAAATTAGTGAAATTTTCAAAGAAAAAAGTGCTGTTTCAATCACATTTCGTGGTAGAAATCAGAACCGGCTGATTTATAAGTGCTCGCGATGGGAAGTAAGTTGTTTTGTTTTCTCGACAAGACTCATCAGACTGTTGCCGATTTTACTAGACCTGCAGCAGTCTCTACCTTAGCCTTTTCCACGTAGACAGTCTGAAAGCTACGCGTTGGAACTTTCCCCTCCCATAACTCCTGAACCAATGTTTGCGTACCGATGGAAAATTATATTCGCTTATAAATTTAAATTAGCGGAAAGTTAATAAGTAAATCAATTTTGTTATTTAGATAAGTTTTATTTTTTTCCATACATTCTGTGTATCCTTACCATGTGTAAACTAAAGTTTTAAAATCAAATTGATGATCTGATTATTTTAGAGTTACCGTTTTTTAGTATGTTTATAAAATAGTTACAATAAATTTTATTTCTTTTCTCTTTCAGTCAAATTTCTTGAGGTGATAAAACCGTTCTGCAGTATTCTGCCGGAAATCGCGAAACCCGAACGAAAAATTCAGTTTCGCGAGAAGGTACTATGGACTGCCATAACACTGTTTATATTTTTGGTCTGCTGCCAAATTCCACTCTTTGGCATCATGAGTTCCGATTCGGCCGATCCGTTCTACTGGATCCGTGTCATTTTGGCGTCAAACCGAGGTACCCTGATGGAGTTGGGTATTTCTCCGATTGTGACATCTGGTTTAATCATGCAACTTCTGGCAGGAGCCAAAATAATTGAAGTGGGTGACACTCCCAAGGATCGAGCATTGTTCAATGGAGCACAGAAATTGTTTGGAATGGTTATAACAGTGGGGCAAGCGATTGTTTACGTTATGACTGGAATGTACGGAGATCCGGCGGAGATTGGAGCCGGTGTCTGTCTGTTGATCATTATTCAACTGTTTGTAGCCGGATTGATTGTGCTGCTATTGGACGAATTGCTGCAGAAAGGTTACGGACTGGGATCAGGAATTTCACTGTTCATAGCCACCAACATCTGTGAAACCATTGTGTGGAAAGCATTTTCTCCAGCGACGGTCAACACTGGACGTGGTACAGAGTTTGAGGGAGCTGTTATTGCATTATTCCATCTATTAGCGACCCGACAGGACAAAGTTCGTGGTCTACGAGAAGCCTTTTATCGCCAAAACCTGCCAAATCTCATGAATCTTCTTGCGACCGTTCTCGTTTTTGCAGTAGTAATATATTTCCAGGGCTTCCGAGTGGATCTCCCGATTAAATCTGCCAGATATCGCGGCCAGTACAGCAGCTATCCTATCAAATTATTCTACACATCAAACATCCCGATCATTCTACAGTCGGCTCTCGTTTCCAATCTGTACGTCATATCGCAAATGTTGGCAGTTAAATTTCATGGAAATATATTGATCAATTTGCTAGGCGTGTGGGCTGATGTTGGTGGTGGTGGTCCGGCCCGTTCGTATCCGATTGGTGGTCTATGCTACTATCTTTCGCCACCCGAATCACTTGGACACATCGTTTCCGATCCAATCCATGCCGTTCTGTACATTGTGTTCATGCTGGGTTCGTGTGCATTCTTCTCCAAAACATGGATCGATGTTTCCGGTAGCTCGGCTAAGGACGTTGCCAAACAGCTCAAAGAACAGCAGATGGTCATGCGTGGTCATCGGGAAAATTCGATGATTCATGAATTGAATCGGTACATCCCAACGGCGGCTGCATTTGGTGGTCTATGTATCGGTGCTCTCTCCGTGCTGGCCGATTTTATGGGTGCCATCGGTTCCGGAACCGGTATCCTGCTGGCCGTCACAATCATCTATCAGTACTTCGAGATCTTCGTTAAGGAACAAAGCGAAATGGGTGGAATGGGTACGCTACTATTTTAGATCGTTGGCAGTGTTGTATCTTGCGAGATATGATCTTTTACTTTTTGCTTAAGTTAAGCGCATTTCGTGGTATGTGTGCAAAACAGCAGCGGCAAGGAAATCACTACAATTTATGTAAACAAAAGAGTAAATTGTAAACTGATTTCAGAAAAGCATACAAGAGAACAAGTTATAAGTAGAATCTGGCTGCTGATTCGGGCGAGTGGCTTAGTTTCGTAGATAATGTGAGACGTCTTTTCAAACTGAAACCAGAAGTTATTGTTTACGTATAATTTTAGTTCATTCCTTATAAAAAAACTAATACAATATTGTACTAAAAACGCTATAATAGCGGAGATGATGTCAATAAAAATGTGTAGAATAATGAATAATATGTGTTTGTTCTATTTCAAACGAATAAACTGAGAAAGAAGTGTCAATCAATCTCGTAATATTTTTGTGCTGGAGCGTACGGTGCGATTTTCCTAACAGTTTTGGTCGCTTTTTTCGAGTCCTCTGTAAATGAATATTGTAGCACCGTTTGGCAATTCAGTGTTTGATTGGTTATCAGTCGTTAAACCCTACCTATAGCCGCGACTTGGTACCGATGTTCTATATAACTCATCTGTTTGCAAAATTCAAAGATATTTCACATCCTGTTATATGTACTCAACAACCCATAACTCAGAGCTTTTTTTCGGATAAGTGCAAGAGTATCAAGACGAACACTAATTCGCTGTCTTACGGTTCACTTTACACCACTCTGCTAAGAATAACAATTTCTAGCTGCTTCGAGAAACAAGTAAACGATATACGAGAACCCTTTAGAAACAAGCAGACTTCGTTTAAATACAGTAAGAACATTACAGGTCCGAGATGGCTACGCTGTCAATTTATGTATGATGCGAAAAACTCCTCGATATGTTTTCGCAGATTTTGACTTCTAAAAGACGATTCTTGAGATATGATTGTACCCATCGAAGGATTCCTGAACTGGAATATTGATTTTTCGATCGAATTTCATTCGTATTCGTCATAACACCAGCAAAATCAAAGACAACTTGAATTCCATCCTATCACATTCAATCGAAAAATCAATACACCGTTATTCAGATTAAGGGCGAATATCTGAACTGGCTGTTCTGGCGAACTAGATAATGCCAATACGTTCAACAACTCGAAATCAACGCATTATAGACAAAACCATATGGTATAATGACCAGATTGCTTTACAATGTGAACAGAACTCTACTTCCCGTCTGCTTTATCACACCTATGGGTTTTGTTCATCCTAATCTCAAAACGGTAAAACACAGCACGTCAAATTCATACGAGGATCTTATTTCTACGTTTCGTCTTTAACTCATCAGTCCGTTAGCAGTTTCTGTTGAGCTGCTATCACCACCTAACGATTCAACATAAATCGCCAAACAGACGTAAAATTAATGCTACTCGCAAAACACTTTTGCTACTAAGTGCTATTTCTGTACTGAAGTGCCGAATGAAAAAAAAACCTTATTGACGGTTTTCTGGCCATCAACACATAGTAATTTTCGGTTTTGGTATTGCATGGGATACATACGAAGACGCATTTAATATAATAATCGTGCACGTACAAACCAGAGCTTTCGGAGGATTGCGCCTATGTTCAAATAATCCGAGAAAATGGTTGAAATACAGATTCACTTGCAAAAGGCTGCCGCTTCGATTTTCTGCCTAATGAAATTCTTTTTCCTTTCAGTTATCAGATATTTTCAATGTTTCACTTATGATTACTCTATTTTTCCTAAATTATCTCTTCATTCAACCTGTCAATTTCCGTCTAACTTCGAAAAAACTACAAGGATCAGCCCCATGGGGTTGTTCGAGCCGTTGATGTGGAACAAGGCAACCAAAATTTCCAATGATTGACATTTTCAATTAATCGTCACACTTTTGAATCCGCAAATGCACAAGAGTCTGCTTAGATTGATCCTTATTAGAAATCAACACCGAACACGCGAACCCAGAATACACACTGAAAATCATTTCTACTTATTTTTTGAGGAGAAATCACTCATTGTCGAGCTCTTCTATAAGCTACCCAAAATTAGGTCGTTATCTACTCAAACTTTGAGTTGATGGGTAAAAATGGGTAGCGTGCTTTGTTATGGCATAACATTAGTACTAAACTTTCAGCTACCTAAATTTTGAGGTCATCACTCGTTACCCAAAATTGGGGATAGGGGCTGTCCATAAAAGACGTCACGCTTTTTTTTTGATGATTTTTGACTCCCCATCCCCCCTTTGTCACAAATTGTCACAGAAGCAAAGACCCCCCACCCCCCCCCCCCCCCCCCCTATGTCACATGTCACGAATTCAAAATAAATAAAATTCATCTCAATACATTCTCAATATGTATGACAAACCATACAAATATGAGGGAAAAATCGATTTATTAAATGCTGTCATTAGATTAAAAATATCCCTGAAACTACAAAATCATCGGAATTATTTTATTAATATCAATTATATAAATTAACAAAAGTATTTGGTTGGAATTGATTAAACCTTTAAATCATCTGTTTTATTCCTCCTAGGGGTACACCGATATATTATTGTTTTAGGTAAAGAATAATATTTCCTTAGTGTAGCATACAGGGCTAAGAAAATAAAGATCAAAACCTCATCAAAACGAGATCACTGCCGGAGAATCTTTTCATTATCAGATGATCAGTGAAATTTAAATCACATCGATCAATATCGGTACTGACCTTCTGTCACACAATGGGTAGTGATTTTGAGCTAAAATGATTCTTGATTTATGTAAGTTCAATCATTGGATGATTCGATAAGCTTTGATGTTGGTGGAGGAAAATCACATATGATCAAGATAAGACATGACGTGATCTACGTCTGAAATCGTTGATCTTCCGCCCTTTTTCAAATGTTGTAAAATTGAATAAACTGCATCAGAATCAGATAAGAGAAATTCTTATGATATACTATTATCAACGCTAGAAAATCAAATTACTAACAAAATTGTCAGTGCATAACTTAAGTTAAACCGTTTGAAGGCATCTTTTTCTTTTTTACTCATATAAGACAAAATTTATTAATTTCGCTAATCTACTCGCTCCTCCGTGCACTTTTGCTGATCACAACAGAAATGATTTCCTGCATCATTCATTCTCAAATTTACAAGAAGAAGCTTTTACATCAACAAATACACGTTTTCCTATAGAAATTAAACGTTTATTGTGGAGATTTTTTCAGGAAATAGGGCAAAGCAGTAATATAATTAGGTATTTCAAAAATGCGCTTATTGAAAATATTGGACGTCACATTCCAAAAACCTCCCCTCCTTCCCCCTGTCACAAGATCAGAGCATACCAATAAAAGCTTCAAATCGTTTATGGCACTTTTTGTCTGGCTGTGTAGCAACAACCTACCTCTAGCAAGTTACGCATAAGACTGAAACGTTAGCTATAATTTCGCTTCTATTTGTAGATTTTCGTGCTTCCAACAGCTTTGGTTTTGCTTCGATTGACCAATCAGAGCGCTGCTTTCCCTTTGATATATCGCTTACTCCTTCAAAACCGTCGATTATGGCAGGGAAATCCGGTATGACGGAGATTTTTTGCAGCCAAAATAGGACACTGCTAGCTATTAATTAACATTTCAATGATATAAAATTAAAAATACATGGCTATGAACATTCAAATCAATACGTAGAAATATTTCCAATCAAATGGTGACATAATATTAATAATTGATACAAAATTGACTGAGCTGTAATTGTTCAAAACCTGACCACATTTCTACGTGTATTTTTCTTGAGTTTCTAGTTTGCCCCGCTATATAGAAAACAAACATGTGTTCGACATTAAAAAGTTTTATTTGGAATGTTTTCTTCTTCCATGTTATTTCCCCTACAATTCTTTCGCTTCGTGCATAGATCTTCATCCAATACCCATGTCTTCATAATCAGTTTAGTTAAAAATGACTATTAAGATTGTTAGTGTATACAACACATCGCACCTTCGGAAATGAAAAGAATTTTTTCTCAAGCTTTATTTGTAGTGAAAGTGTTTATGGATGGTGTTACCAGCACTTCTTTAGTCGAGCGTTCTAGTTTGTACCAACGCACAGTGGGGAAAATGGACCGAAAACGCGACGATTTTTTAGGAGGCATAATACAGCTGACCACAAGGAATTGGGTTGGTGTAAAATGGTCAGAAAAATCGATTCCATGTATTTAGAAGGAACGCACGAAACGCTATCATATTCATTTTACCCCAGGATCCCTTCTTGTACTGTATTGTATTCAAGCATAACTACACAACATCAGATCGAAGTACTTAAAGAAGAGCGAATAGAGTGTTTCTGATGTAAAAAAGTCTAACAAATCGATTGTAAAGCAAAGCCTTGGTATTACATTCCTGTAGTGGAATTTGACATTTTGTTTCAACAGACTTCGCAGCCGATTCAGAGTGTACAGAACCATTGCATGGCTAGTGCTACGATTCTACTGACACTACGAATTCTTCCAGGTCGGGGCTCGAACATACAACTGGTTTGTAAGACCAGCACCCTATGCTTTGAACCGCCAACCCGTGCGATTGCACATAATTTTAATGACAGCAGTAAACTCGTAATACCGTTTTACCTCAATTATTTTCTAGGTATAATATTCAGTTTGAATATGATCTGCAATCCAGCAGATCCAATACGATCTATCAGTATTGGTTCATATTACGTACAAAACATATGTGATCCAATGAAATACAATGAGAACGACTGTAGTAGCTTGTTTAACCCGTTTTACCCCAATTTATTTTATAAGTTGTATCATTGGTTTAATTTTCTTTCGCATTCCGAAAGGAGGCTGATGAAAATCGATTGGTATTATGAATAAGGACCTAAAATATGATTACATATCGATTCAATGACCGCACGAATCTTGTTATACCGTTTTACCCCAATTTATTCTATAACTGATTCTTTTGATAAATATTGATCTACAATCCAGAACCAGATCCAATACGAACAATATCAATATTTGTCCATATGACAGTACTAGCTGCGACATGCGAAGGATAGCTGTAAATGATGGCAAATGTTAAGCATGGATTTTCGGTACAATTACTCAAAGGATTTTTTTCATGATTCAAGAATTCTTTGTTATTAAATATGCATATTCGAATCAAAACTTTACTTTTATGATATCATTTTCTGATGTAATCTCTTCTGTATGATTTTATCTATTTAAAACTTACAGGTGGCAAAACATTTGTTGAGGGTTCAAATTGATGTCGACTTCGTTTGCACTTTCTACATTCTAGGTATGTTTTCTTAGATAAAGTTCTTATTAGATTAAGTCGCTTCTATAGGTTGCTAACTCTTATGTTACTTGAATGAATATATTCAATGGATTTGAAAAAAAAATAGAAACCGTGCCTTCTAAGAATATTTAGTTCAATCAACTGAACTGTAAAGGTTAAATCAAAAATTTATCTAAAAAAGCACTCTTGTAACTGAAAGTAAACTCTGAAAATATATGAAGAAAGATTTATTTTTGTGCCTCTTCTTGATGGTTGCAAACAATCTAATGATAGGAGACAGTTTGTTCAGAATGTTGACTTCACAATTAAATAAGGTCATTGATTTCCTTTCGTCTAGAGTTCACTTACGGTTCAGCATCGTTACCAAACTCATTCACAAATGCCATGAGATCACACTAAACTGATTATCTAATGCGTTTCGTGGAGCACTTTTTCTCTTTCTAATGCGTTAGATGATTTTGATTTTTGTTTGCACATAGCAATACATCGAGGTTCGCAAAGCACGATCACCGACTGTAACGGAAATAAATCATTCCACTGTTTTCGAGAACTTATTCTCCCACTAACACCTTAAACCAAAAGGAAATAGCTGTGATTTGAATGTTGCTGATTCCATGCAAACATTTGTTTGTTTCGGGGATTCGAATATTCAACTCATAAATGCATCATTTGAAAACAATAGAAACAGAAATGGTCACATAAGCCGTTGAGAAATGAGCTTTCTATTTGCTCTACCCTGCCTGTATTCCGTAGCAAATCAAATGTATACCTCTATGTAAAAAATATGTATTCGCTTATTTTCTGGACTTGCATTGTAAAAGATCGGTATCTATTGTAAAAAGTCTCAGGTGTGGTAGGTAGGGCCTTTCATTAAATATACGCTTACGCTGTATATATGGTTAAATCTGTTTCCCACTGTCTCCTAAAAACAACTTATAGGTTAACATCGTATGGACTAAAACATTTTTTGCTTAGGCTAGGGAACCATATATCATCGATTTAAGACCAATTTGCTTCTATTGTAAGACGATTATGGTTCAGTCACAGTTTTGTTTTTGTTTTGTTTGTTTGCCTTTCAAGCCCGTCTTGCTCACTTGCATTCTACGTCCTGACAGATGGTGTTGAGCTTTGTATGTACGTCGTTCCTGCTATTGTTCAGATCACTCGCCGACGTGACAATGTTGATCGAACTGACCTTAGCGCGTTCGATTGCCGTCACTGTGTTTTCACCGAGCATTTTGAACAGAATGTAGCCTATGATGATGGCAAACCCAGCGACCAGCACACGCACAAATGAATCCTCGTTCAGCTGGATAATGACCCATGCGCCGGCACCGGTGATGCACATCAACGTGACGATGATGATTGTCTTTGCCCAGTGCTGGATTGTGAAGCCCTTTTCCCAGTCGAGACTGAAAAAGGAGAGTTAATATACGGTGCAGCAAACAATCCAGTCACTCACCGATTGGACCGCTCAATTTCGTACGGGGACTCGCACACCTTGCACATGAGCACGGTGTCGGAATTGGCACAACTCTCGACTAGCCAACGGCGGAGACATTCGTGATGGACCGAGCTAACGTCACCGGTGCATCTGCACGGTTGGATTAACGGTTCCGGTTTCTCGTTGTCGTAGCAAATCCAGCAATCTTTCTTCCCGAGAAACGATTGTCCTTCTTCGGCGGTTGATGTGGAAGCTTCCGGTTCTTGCGAACTGCCGGCACCAGCGCTTACCGGATCGATCTGGCGAGTTAGCAGTTTGCGTGGATTCAAAATCCACAGTTGTTCGGGTGCCATCGAGTTCCATAGACAGCACGGGAACCAGAGTGCGACGCCTATCTCCGCCAACCGAAACACAATATCATGCCAGTTGCGGGAGTAAACCGGAACTCTGCGATAGAAAAAAGAGACAATTTAGAATTGTGCCTATGGGTCTCAGGAAGGCACGGATGGAGGAAGCTTACTTTTTCTTCCAGAAGTCGCCCAAAGTTTCTGACGTTAGAAAACCAATTATGACAATTAGCATTATAGCTTGGCTTAACAGTCCGAAGCGAGACTGATGCAATTGGGAAGCGTTTACATTCTCACTGCTGGGAGCTGCTCCAAAGTCGTACACGAATCCGCCACGTACCTGGGGAAAAGAATTTTCTTTAATAAACATTTTTCTAATACAAGATACAAAACAAAAAGTATTGCAATTTTATCAAACTAGCTCGATCCTTATATTCTGTATTTGAAACAGATTTATTCATCGCCTTATTTTCTTTTTATCATCTGAATTGTTTTTAAAGAAACCAGCTGGCAGAATCAATATGAACTGAGCTATCTTTAGAGGAAAGCAAATATGTACATGTATAGTATGTGTGGCATCATGCCTACAATAGGATTTTGACAGTTGCTCTTCAGTTCCAAAAATGACATTGAAACAAGAAGAAAAAATTTTGCTCTCGCATCGTCGAAATTCAAACTACTCGCACGCCAAGTTGGCGAAAATGTTAAACCAACTAACCAACAAATGTTATAAATTTCGGAAAACTTTTACAGTCAGTCAGGAAGACTGGATCTAGATGTTTCAAGCAAAACTCTAACCTCTTCGTCCGAGATGTTGCCAGAAAGCAGGGAGTATTGTCTACAACCGCAAATCAAGCTAAAAAACGAAACAAGCTGTCCCAATAGAAAACTGATGGGTTATCTTTAAGCGGAACCCCGAAGAAACGGAAAGTGAAGACAGTTATCAGCGATAAGTAGTTCACGTAAACAGGCGTTCTACGGGGAGTAAAGTGACCAGCAGCCTGTGCAAAACTTGATGGAAGGGGTCAAGCGAGAGGCTCGGAAATTCGCATTCGCTAAAAATAAAGCTTAAGTGACCCATACAAAGTTCCTGAATTTCATTTGGATCCGACTTCCGTTTCCAGAATTACAGGGTGACATGCACCAAAACTGTGAAAATAATGTCACTCACTTTTCTTGGAGATGACTGATCTTCACCATCTTAGATTCAACTGAAAGGTTTTAATGCCATAAGGTGCCATAAGAATGTCCCAATTTTCATTCGGATCAAATCCCTGGTTTCGAAGGTAGGGTGCTTAGTGTAAAAATGTTTCAAGAATACTTTGTTCATAACCTTACTCTTTATACTGGCTAGTGATTTTCTCTAGTTTGCAGACTAAGAGAGTCTGTAACCGAATAAACCATTGAGAGTCTAATAAATGATTTGCTGAATGTTATCCAAGTCCGACTAACGGGACATTTTTTTCCAAAACTCAAATCACCATAGAGAATCTTTAAAAAAAATTGTAGGTCTTATTAGTATATGGTTGAATGAACCGAATATCATTATGCCGATATTTAGCTTTCGGTTGCAGAAGTACCGACAATAGTAATCAAATGTGATAAAATGGAGCTCACTTCACTTTCTCACATAGAATGGAATAGATTATCACTAACTTACATTCAAAAGTAGTAAATCAATGTAGTAGTATTATGCAAAAGAAATCTTCAAAAATTCATTTCTAAGATTTTTTAAAAACTGTGTTTTGGGGAATTTCTGCAGGAATATATAGAGGAAAATGAATAATATAAGAAAGGCATCATTACACCTCTAGGTGGATTTTTGTACTAACTTTTCTCGGATTTCACCCAACTTAGATTCAAATAAAAGGTCTTGTGGTTCCATACAAAATTATTGAATATTGTTTGGATTGGAATTCCGAATCCGGAGTTATGCGGTAAAATGTGCCAAAAAATGAAAATATGTGTACTAACATTTCTCAGAGCGGACGTGCCGGATTTTACAAACTTAGATTCATTTGAATGGTCTCACAGTTCTCTACAAAACATCTGAATTATATATGGATCCGACTTCCTGTTTCGGAAATATTTAAAATTCCAATTTTAAATTACTTACTCACTTTTCTCATCGAAAGTGTGACCGTTTTTTTTAAACTTAGACTCTTATGAATGGTCTTATAGTTCTATAAAGCTTCTAAATTTCATTCGGATCCGACTTCCGGTTCCGGAATTATAAAGTAAAGTGTGTTGAAAATTTCGTACCTTCACTTGAAAAGGCGAAACAAAACACGTAACAATTTTTCTAAACTAGCCCACGCACTACTCCATTCGATAGTTATTATCAGTAGACGGCTAAACAAACCGATTCCGGCTATCCTGGTTCCCTGTTTCCGATTCCGGATGCACCATAAACAGTGGTCATATTTTCCCAAATGGATCTTACTCACTTTTCTTAGCGATGGTTTGACCGATTTTCACCAATTTCAAGTGAAAGATACTGTGGTCCTATAAAGAATTCGTGAAATTCATGTGGATCCGACATCCGGTTCCGGAATTATAGGGTAAAGCGTGTCAAAAATTTTAAGTCAAAGCAATTTTCTATATTGTAAACTGAGCCACTATTCGAGAAGTGGAACTATTCTTATGCAGAAAAAAAATCATCCACGTCGGATGACACACTGGAAGCTGAATGCCGTTAACTCAATCTCTAGTATTGCTACAGCGTAACTCATACTGCCACCGCTGGACAATAAGCAAAATTAAACAAGGAATGGAAGGTTTCTAATTGCCCCAGCAATTAATTACACAGTCAATGTACTGATTCCCATGTTAACATCACTTAATGTTCTTAGTGAAATAATAAGATACATTCAAATCTTACATGCAAGACAAACCATGTCGGAAGCTAATTACTTAATGCCATACAGCAGCAATCACGCGTCTTACAGTTTCGTATCTTTCACAAGAAAGCGCAAAAGTTATGGAAAAACTGGGGTGGGACCAAAAAATTTAAATGTCAAATGCAGATCACAATAAAACTAGACTGCTGCAAACTAAGTTTTTCTAGGATTGGCCATAAAAAGTTTTATATATTGTGAACAACTAAAATAGGTAAAAAAAAATTACTACCGCCTACCCATCCAAGACTACCGTGGGCACATAAAAAACATGTTATTAGTTGAATCTCTGATCCGAGCTTCAAGTACTCATTACTGGATAACAATTGTAACCATTGTAGTACAACACTTAATCGTGTAGGATCAGGGAAAAACATGCAAAAACTGAGGATAGTGAAGCCGTCGTAAAAGCAATGTTCTTTAAAAAGGATCGGAGATTACACCACAAACAGTACTTCAAAGACGGAACTTGCCTCTGAAGTAGCAAATCGTGTAAAAAATGGTACGAATGTGAACGTCCCAATTCAGGTAATGTATTACACTAGATGATTCGCAATACTTCGACCAAAATTGTAGTGAATTTGCGTACTGACAAAAGTAGTGTAGTGATGAACCATTATATTTCTGGAACCGAAAGTGACAGCCATCTTCGAACCTAATCAATGACCCAATGGTAGCTTTCAAACGAGTCTATGCTCGCTGAAATTGGCTCGACATCTTCGAGAAAATAGAGTGGATAGAAAAATCTTTGAAAAGTGCGCAAAGTTGAATGATATATAACACTATCGATATTAGTTCTATTTCTAAGTCTTTTGATCACTACTTCCAGTGTCTCCGAAACTGGATATTAGGAACCGGTACAGTAAAAGTGAGCTGGCTCTCAACTAACAAAATGCACAAGATAATTGGACTAATTTTGCAGATTTAATCATTTTTGTAGCGTTTTTAAATATGCGTGATTGTTTGAAATTTTCTAAACTCAGCACCCTATATTTTAAAATCCGAAACTGAATCTTATTATATGAGTTTTAGTTTGTGAAAATTGGTTTGGTCATCTCTGGGAAATGAATAAATGTGAATTACTGACAGTCTTTTAAGCACTACTTTCGGGTTTCAAAGACCTAACTAGCCGAAATGAAGTTATTCGATCAAGAACAAAAAGACCTACCAATTGGAATAGTTTAAGACCGCATTTAAACATTTACCTATTTTGCTTTGTCACTTATATGAAAGTTTGCAAATTTTCACAATAATCAACCTGTAATTCCATAACCGGAAGTCGCCAATCCTGTGAAATCGATGTTAGTTCCATTGCGGAGACTTTTGCACTCTACTACCGGTGCTTCCGGAACCGAAAAACGAAACCCAGTGTAACCAAAGTGAGTTTTTGCCTTTCTCATATAGAAAGGTTATGCAATCACTTGAAAAACCGACCAGTGAAAATTGGCCCGGAGGGCCAAGTGTCATATACCATTCGACTCAGTTCATCGAGCTGAGCAATGTCTTTGTGTGTGTATGTGTCAAATAATCTCACTAGGTTTTCTCGGAGATTGCTGAACCGATTTTGACAAACTTAGATTGAAATGAAAGGTCTCACGGTCCCATACGAAATTCCTGAATTTCATCTGGATCCGACTTCCGGTACCGGAGTTATAGGGTAAAGTGTTTTCAATATTGTACACCGTCACTTAAACCGGCGAAACAAAAAACGTAAAAAAAATTCTAAATTGGTCTCAAAACTACACAAATCGATAGTCATTATCATTAGGCAACTAAACAAACCGATTCCGGCTATCCTGGTTCCCAGTATCCGGTACCGGAAGTACCGGAAATAGTGGTCATATATACCAAAATAGATCTCACTCACTTTTCTCAGTGATGGTTTAACCGATTTCCACAAACTTGGATTAAAATGGAAGGTTTCACGGTCCTATACAGAATTCCTGAATTTCATCCTTTTCCGATTTTCGGTTCCGGAGTTATAGGGTAAAGTGTTTTCAATATTGTACACCGTCACTTAAACTGGCGGAACAAAAACAGTAAAAAATGTTGTAAACTGGACTCAAAACCGTTATTCCAAATCTTAGGGTTAAATGAAAGGTCTGATGGTCCTACCGAAAATTACTGCATGTTTTCGGATGCAACAAACATTTAAATCATTATTATCGTTTGTATAATATCTTCAAAATTTGTATAAAATCTACTATAGTTTGTACGTCATGTTAGTTGGTGGCCGTGCCAACCGACTCTGGGGTTCTCGGGTTCCGGTGCCGGAACTGCATATAATAGTGAACCTACTTCGTTTTCTTAAGGATGACCTACGCGAGCAAAGCACTGTTTTATTCTGTATGTTATACTAGTTAATGCACAAACAATCTCTTGGTTTCTTTCAAAAATCGAAGAGAAAATTTTTAAATAGAATACCACAATATTATACATGAGAAAGGCATCATTACACCACTAAGTGGATTAAAACAGGTTTTTAACCATCAACTAACAAGAGCTGAGCTGAAGTAGATCGCCCGTAGTTGCACTTCGTGATTGACCGAAATAGTGGAAATGTACAATGAACCAAGAAAATGAAGCTTGGCAGAAGCAAATCATTTCCACTGTACATATCCACTCACTCCTAACTTTTTATTAAATGATTAATAACGATGGTGGCTACGACCAAAGGCTGTGCTACTGAGGGAAAGGAAGGAATGTTAGTTCGATACTCGTTGTTCCTAGAGACCGCGGGTACCACTGTATCTCCACGAGCATCACGGGATACGAGATTTGTTATTAGGGAGGGAAAGAGATCCGGATATGTTTTGGTAAACAATATGATCTCAATAAAACCTGATTTTCGATACTCAGGAGAAATATAATAAGTAAGAAAAATATAAAATATCTCCAAGGAACGATCTCACCAGTATCCCTTTTCTCCCGCTCGCTCTACTGTCAGCAACGCGAGATGTACAACGACCACTGAAAGAATAAAATAAAAACACTCGCGAATGGGTCTGCAGCAGACCAATCCTAGACCCTCAGTCCGAATAACATGATTGGCATATTGTCGCAATACTGAAATGTAGAGGCGCTGCTTGTTTAGAGATGATACTTTTAGCTAGAGCTGTCATATCGGTAGGAAAATTTCTGATTTCTCCACCTTTTCAACGATTTCATTCATTTGAAAAATCATAGTAGAAGTTGAAGAAAAAGTTTTTACTCTGAGGTGGTTATGTTGATCTTAGTTCATTGTGCGAAATCTACCGTTTATTCAGAATAGAGTATTAAACTTGATTTGATACCATTTTTTAAATGCCTGGAAATAACAAATAAAGTATCCAAAATAAAAAGTACTCGATCGCTATACATTCTAGTACTCGAGAAATTAACATTACACTGGTTTTTGTTTAAAAAAATGTTGATCCGAAAAAACCTAACCTTCCCCAATTTCACACATTTCTGAAGATTTTCCATGTTTAATCGTGGTTTACACTAAAAAAAAGTAGTAGTAATCACTTTGAAATCGATTTTCTTCTGTTCCGAGTGTACTTTTATTGCTCATATCTATTTGTACTTTTGAATTAACGATAAAAATGTTACAAATCACTACTGCCGATATGAAAATTTCCGAAAGAATCCTCCTTTTTTTGGTTCCATTTTTCATTGGCAGGTGTCGCTACCAGTAAATCAGCTTTGCGACAATGTGTCAATCGACTTGTAAACTTTCGCACATTTCATAGAAATCCAACAACACCGAAAATGACATACAGACGCGCTTCGATCGGTTAACAGGTTACATAGTTGAATTTTGGGGCAATAAATTCTCAGTTTCCGCCGATTAAGCATCTTTAGTTTCGTAGATCAATATTATTCAATGAATAGCACTCTCACTACTCAACAAACACTTGCCACACCTGCACTGTCACTCAAAATAACTATTTTAACCAAATTTTTAAAAACAACACATTGAAATTATACTTTTTTGAGAGCAGCACCAGGACACCGCATCGCACTCCCAGTGATGCCAAATCTCTCCTTCTTTTTAACCATCAACTAACAAGAACTGAAAAACTGGGAACTTGCCGAACAGTTTTCTAAAATTCACTCCCTTTACTTGCTTACGTTACTTATCTCGCTCTCGCTCTCGACAATGGATTTTTTACACTTATCACTTATTTTCTACGGGACCATAAAACCTTTTGAGTTTAATTCGATGAAAATAGACTCAGCCATGTCTGAGAAAATTTAGTGACACTATTTTGACATGAATACGTCTTACTTTACTATGGGGCGTCTTTTCAAAATTCGCCCGACACAATATAGGGCAGAAATTGATCGTGAATATCTCGAGTTGAACTAAACGTAGCAAGATAATTCCTTCTACTAGAAGTCACACGGAGCCAAATCAAGCGAATACGGTGGTTTCGGAATGATAATGAATGAATTTTTGGCGAAAAAATCACGAAGAATCAATGCAGTATGCGACGGTGCATTATCCTGGTGCAAAAACCAAGAGCTATCGGGCCATAATTCCGGCCTCTTCTTACGAATAGGTTCGCGCAAGTGACGCATAACACACAAATAGTATTCCTAGTTAACAGTTTGGTCGGTCGGAAGGAATTCGGAGTGCATCACATCTCGATAATCGAAGAAAACTGTCAACTGTTACCTGTTGATGGCCGTCCTGGACGTGGTTCGCCGTCAACGCGTTCTTTGAACAACTTATACCAATCAAACGCACTTGCTCGCGACATGCAATTATCACCGAAGACCTTTTGCAACGTTTTGATCGTTTCGATACCAGAAATTTGATTCCGCATACAAAATTTAATGAAATTGGTTGAATAATTTCACTCATTGTAATAATCGTCTATTGCACTTCTAAAATACTGACGTATACTAAACACTAAAGAATATTTTGACGTGACACTTGGCACAGATGTCACTGACAGTCATACGAACCTAGAAAAAAATATTTCGACGAATAAGGTTTCCGGGCGAAATACAGTTCAAAAATTTTACTACTTTTTGGCCACAGTAATATATGAAATATCTATGCATTTGTAAAGTTTTCTGACCGCTGTCTTCGTTTTCCGATGCTGAAAGCAACGACAGCATAATCTAGGATTTAGTTCGACTAACAAAAAAAATTAACAAATTTGTTTGATTTTGGGATCAGTTTAGTAGATTCCATTTCTAGTAGTATTGTACACGTACACGTTAGGGTCGCTAAATGATCGACTCGTCTATCGAGAGCAGCTTTCAAACGAGTCCAAGCTTGTCTAAATCGGCTGAGTTTGAGTTAATGGTCACCTCATTAATAAAGACCAGGCGCGTATTTTCAAGTAGTTGACTAGGGTGCCAATATTTTAGGGTAATTTTTTATTCGTTAAGCGGTAGTGCTCAAAAGGTTAAGCACTTAAAAAAAATCCCTATGCAAAATTTGAGCTATACCGTATATGGGTAAGGGGTGCCACACGGCGGTCAAAGTTTCAAAATCTTCAATCTTGAAAAATCACCATGGAATTTCCGAAATTAACAATTTTTTTGATGTCAAGTCTTAGAATTGCATGAATCGTCGAGATTTAGTGTCATCTCGAAAAATTTCTTGTTTGAATAAATTCGACTCTAGGTATTTTTTTTTTTAATTCCGAGTCGAATTTGTTTTTATTGATTTGATTTCAGATATC
The DNA here is from genome assembly GCF_030247185.1 of Malaya genurostris. Classification (NCBI taxonomy): domain Eukaryota; kingdom Metazoa; phylum Arthropoda; class Insecta; order Diptera; family Culicidae; genus Malaya; species Malaya genurostris. The sequence goes on from NC_080571.1 coordinate 262,799,792, forward strand.
TCAGTCCCAGAGTCGCAATTTTTCAAACAAAAAACTTTTCGAGAAGACACTAAATCTCGACGTTTCAGACCATTCTAAGACATTTGGAATCAACAAAAAAAAATTCGATTTCAGAAAGTTCATGTAACTTCAATGGAAAAGGACAAGAAAACAGTGAATTTCAATTTTGCCGCTGCTTTGAAATAGCTCAGTATTTTTCGAATGGTCTGAATTCCGATAAATTTTGAGAATTCTTCATGATTTTTCTTGTTAGCAGCATACCACTACAGATCAATTTTGAAGTATAGGCAGTTGGCCAAATCAATTCGAAAGACGACTTTCCAATGCTTGCGGATGAACAGCAAAACGCGCTGTTTCAGGCATTCTTTGGTGTAAACTTTGGATGTAATCGGCGACGAATGATTCCCTTTTCAAACCTCAACTGCAAACCGCTTGCTAAATCACGGTCTTCTTCGCGAGCTTTTCGATAAACACGCACTTGGCGATGTACCACATTCTGGCCACATGTTGGATCGAAAAAACCGGTGTAGGCTTTAGCGCACACGGCGCTACGCAGCGACAATCCTTGATTCCAGTTATATCGTATTTCCGCTGATTCCTTTTCACACTTAGGGTTTCCTTGTAGATTTTGAGAACTTAACAAATTATTATTTTCGGCATCTTCAGCACTTTAGCCAGATTGGAACCAAACCACTCCGGGTTTCCAGGTGTTTGTGCACAATATTTATTCTTCTATCTAGTTCCATTTGACGTTATCTTTGAACGCGATCAACTAATTTGATCAAACTTGCACCAGTAGGGTAACGGCTCCCTATTTCATCTGAGCTCCCATTCACATCTCATCCCTGCACCTCATTACTTTGAACATGAATAATATGTTTTCAAATGATTATTCAAGCTATTGTCACACTTTCCCATTGGAAGAAATGGTTTTAAATTCTTCAGTGATCGTTTTTTTTTTTCATTTAAAACAAACTCACTTTTCAATTTAGGACACATTTTCGTCTCAAGATTTACAGTACGTCATCGTCATGTTTCTGAATATCTACTAATCGATTCGTCTCAGAACATGATCACTATTTCGCACAATTACACTACTATTGAATGCTGGATGACTTCATAATTAGTAATGTTCACTTGCCACTTGTTTAATTAACGATTAAAAACTTCAAAAATTACCCGACAAGCAATAAAAGTTTGTTTCGGCTTCGAACATTACCAGAAAGAGTGTGTTAAATACTAATGAAATAACTATTGTGGCAAATCTAGTAGCACTGGTTTCTTTCCGCTATACGTCACCATAACACTGTGAAGTGTATGTGTTTCATCGACTGTGCACAGAGATGCCAGATATTTTCATAGAAAATATGTATGTGCTCTATCTGTTTTCACTAATAAAATGAATCAGTTCAAATTGGTACAAAATTTTAATATAAATGTTTATTAGTGTTCATCATCAAATATTTGCACAAACCATTTGCATTTTAACCATTTGTCCGTTAATTAATTAACTTTTAAAGAAGTACTGCAATCAACTTTAACAGATTCTCAGAGAGAATAGTCTAATTTTTTACTTCTCACTTTTTATTGACCTTTACAAATCTGTATTAAATTAAGAAAATCTGTAGTCTGTTTAAATCAGTATGCGAACGCCAAAATTTATACAATACAGATAAATCTGTATAAATGGCATCTCTGGTTCAATGGCAATTTTAAACATCGAAATTAGAATTAGCATTAGCATTAGAGACCGCCCGTGTGTTGCTACTCCGTTATTGATCTGGACCAATTGAGATTGCAAAATGATTTTTTGAAGTGGGAATAACGCATTGTTTCACACTGTGCGAACTGTATTGAACCATGCATGCTGATCAATACCGACGCCGGCCACGTCCGAGTGCAGATCTACTTGGGAGGGAAAGGATTGTTAGTTCGATGCATGTTGCTACTAAGAACCGAGGAATCCTCTGCATTCCCACATGCATCACAGGAGAGGATACTTTGTTAGTAAATGTTTTAATAATGTTATCATGTGTTTATTGCTCTGGGTAGCCGGCTACCAAGAATGTTTTAAAGTATTATGGTTTTATGTGTTACTTTGTGCTGGCAATATAATGCACGAAACAGTCAATCTCCGAAATTGACAAAACTCCGGACAGCCGGCTGTCGAGTATGCAGTCACTCGTTTATGCATCTACCTTTCGCGTTTTTTTTTAGTCATGAAAAAAAAACACATGCGGATTGATAAAAAAAAAGGTATCATCTCACTGCTAGGTGGATTAAGCACGTTTTTATAAATGAAACTACGTGATACAAAATAAACGAGCGAATAGGATTTAGACAAAAATGTTGATTCATTGCATTGAAATATTCTAAACAGTTATTATAAAATCATTTTAAATCACCAAACAAAGGTCAACAGATTTCACACGCGTCTTGATTCTTTATTATTTCCGCTTTATTATTTTAATTATTTATTAAAATTATTAATTGGTTATATTAGTTGATCTGGGCAGCCGGCTACCGAGAAAATATTAATTCACTGTTTGAAATATTAATATCAAGTGTTTTTACTATGTATTCAATCTTCGATATATGTTATCTCTGTTATTAACTTTGCAATATAAACGGATTTGCGCAATGGTTGATTTTTATCATTCATTTTATAATCCTGAAAGACAATCAATAACATGGAAGAAGAAATCATTCCTAATAAAACTTTTCTCCGAAGCTAGACGGAAATTGATAGGTTGAATAAAGAGATGGTTTAGTAAAATAGAGTAATCAGAAGTAAAACATTGAAAATATCTGATAACTGAAAGGAAAAAGAAAACCCCGGCAATTGTCGCCTTTTACGACATGGAAGCAGGAACCAGCGATGTCAGATCTACGGAAATCTCCGTAGATCTACGGATTCGAACATTTTCTACGGATCTACGGATCCGTAGACAAAATCTACGGGAATTGGATTTTTTCTACGGAAATCTACGGAAAATAAAATTTATCAACGGAAAACTACGGAAACAATTTTTTTCTGGCGAGCAAAAAAAAAAGAAAAGCTTTTCACCGTGAGCGTTTCCGAGAAAAATTCAAATCTACGGAAATGACACTACTACTATCTGGCATCGCTGGCAGGAACCCAGTGGATCTATTCTTGGTTCATTTTTTTCCGCCGGATTCTACACGGCATCTAGGCAGGTACAGTCCGGAGAGAGCTAATAGGTACTATCAATCTCCTAGTGGACCCCAGCCCCTAATGGCAATTTTAAACATCGAAATGATTCCAAACTGTTTCTAAAAATATCGTGTGTTGTCTCATAGTTGGCATTAGGCCCTTTTTAATGAAAATTCTGACATTTTGAACCTGAGAGTGTAATAGTGCAATATTTTGATTTGGATTGCTGTCGCCAATGCTAATTGATGGGATGAATAAAGGACCAACGATAGGATGAATATAAAACCTTTGAGATGAAATTAGGAGCACAGTAGTGAACATATCAGATGTGTTTTGGCTGAGTTTTTTTTTAATTATTTTAATTTCCGAGGAATGTACATCAATTCCCAATGTGGAGCAAGGCGAATTAAGCGGAAATATGAAAAAATCGTAGTGATTTTAGTGGCTAAATCAGGTTCTTAAGGTAACGTTTTTACAAATGAGATGAAATAGGGAGCCCTTACCCTAGTTCTCTGTAGAAGTGTGAACAAACCACTATCGACGTGCTAGCGGCGAAAAGCGTACCTTTAGTCAGCAACTTCAACGTCTTACAACGACCCAACATTGTTGAAATCGGTTCAGCCATCTCCAAGAAAATTGAGCAGATAGAACAAATATGTGGCTTGTCGCTTACGTCACTTATACCATTATATATATCCAGAAGCGTTCCTCATTTGTTTGCACTTGATTCATGACACAAAAGTAACGCCAAGGTTTGTTAAAATCGCATTTGGGATGTCACTAGCTACAGGAGTATTTTCCAATCAATGGTAAACTTCGAAATGGTTACCAATTTCAAGAAAGGCTTCTAACCAGTGATGTTCGAGCTTAGTACACGAGCTGCTCTATACCTGTTGTGTGTGCTGTGCTTTTTCAAACCAGACTCATGAGCGTGTGCTATTTGTGTAGTCCACCTACTGATAAGAGCGGACACTGTGTGCTTAAAAATTATATTATATTATTGAATAAAAAAAATGAACGGACACTCAAGTCAGCACATGAGCCAGCACACCAGTTGAATCACTAGCTGGTTCTACGAAGCACACGACTCTCGATCTAGTAGCAACACGGCACACGAGCGTGTGCTTCAGACTCCGTGTGCGTGTTTTTGAAAGTGTGCTGGGCCATCACTGCTTCTAACTCCAATTTTCAACCGTACGTTCTCAACACGGGTTTATGCCCAAGCGTTCCACCATTATCAATCTTTTATCATCTCACATCGCACGTCATCAACACCATGCCTTAGCATAGGATTTCCTCATTAAATTTATACCGATCTTTCCTCTGCTTTTCGATTAAATGAACCACGATACCACACTTGCAAAATTTAATCAACTTGACTTTGGTACGTCCTTTCTTAGGAATCGCCGGCTCATAGTAAAAATTGACGTTTATATTTCTGATGGATTTTTTGCAACAACTGGAATTCCACAGGGAAGTCTTCTCGGTTCTTTGATTGTATTCTTTTTTCTTTGGATAAACCGCGGATATCATTCGCTAGTGACCTCAAGATCTACCTTGTTTTTCGCTTTTCAGAGGATGGGTGGAAACTGAAGGGGCTGGGGTCCACTAGGAGATTGATAGTACCTATTAGCTCTCTCCGGACAGTACCAGCCTAGATGCCGTTTGGAATCCGACGGAAAAAAATGAACCAAGAATAGATCCACTGGGTTCCTGCTACTATGTCGCAAAAGGCGACAATTGCAGGAGTTTCTATTTCCTTTCGGTTATCAGATATTTTCAATGTTTCTCTTCTGATTACTCTATTTTACTAAATTATCTCTTCATTCCACCTATCAATTTCCTTCTAGCTTCGGAGAAAAGTTTGGAATGTTTTGTTCTTCCATGTTATTGATTGTCTTTCAGGATTATAAATTGAATGCTGAAAATCAACTATTGCGCAAATCCGTTGATATTACAACCAGAGTTAATAACAGTTAATAACAGAGATAACATATACCGGTATATTGAATACATAGTAAAAAAAAACACTTGATATTAATTTTTCAAACAATAAATTAATATTTTTCTCGGTAGCCGGCTACCCAGATCAACCAATATAACCCAATAATAATAATTTTAATAAATAATTTAGATAATAAAGCGGAAATAATACAGAATCAAGACGCGCGTAAAATCTGTTGACCTTGATTTGGTAATTTAAAATGATTTCATAACAACTGTTTAGAATATGTCAATGCAATGAATCAACTATTTTGTCATTTGGGGATTTGGTACCTCGTGGGTAGCCAGTTTGTGCAAAGTGCACATGACTTATTCCTAGTTTTTACGTTTCGTCTTCGACTCATCAGTGCATCAGCAGATTATGTTGAACTGCTGATGCGAAACTCCCGGATCATAAAAACTAGGAATAAGTCATGTGCACTTTGCACAAACTGGCTACCCACGAGGTACCAAACCCCCAAATGACGAAAATCTGTTAGCGGTCAGTATGCCGTCGAATTTGTTTCGTTCTTTCGGCACATCAGGTTAGACATAGCGCTTCGGCGCAAACAAGTGTATTGCAAAACGCGTTAACTTTACGTCTGCTCAGCGGATTATGTTGAACCGGGAGTTTTGCATCAGCAGTTTAACATAATCTGCTGATGCACTGATGAGTCGAAGACGAAACGTAAAAACTTGGAACTATTTTGTCTAAATCCTTTTCACTCGTTTATTTTGTATCACGTTATTTCATTTATAAAAAAATAGGGAAGTTTTTATTCTTACGCGATAGTATTGCAAATTTTTCTTCAGTTTCCTCGAATAAGAGCTGTGAATCAAGACTTCCCGGGACTTCAAGATAGAATATTGTTGAAACGTTCACTCGGGAAGTCAGTGAGTTTATAAGTGCATCCGAGCATCTTGAAACCGGAACATACTGAATCGCGCGAATAATACCAATACTGAAATTTTTACTAACAAATATCCTTCTCCCGTGACACTTTTGGAGTGCGCAGTAGTATATACGGTCTCTAGTAACAACAAGTGTTAGACTAACATCCCTTCCCATTCCTTAGACGATCTACGTTCGGGCCTGGCCGGCGCCGGTACTGATCAATGAATTCTGGGGTTACCAGCGTCTGTTTTCCAGCAATTATGTATCATTTCTATAGAGAAAGACAAACCGACAAGGACGTTGATCCGACTTCCAATTGGTTACTCAACATAGATTCCTATGAGATACCAAGTAATTTCCATAATTTTACTGGACTTCTCACTGAAACGAAAAATTGATTTTCTGCTTTTCACTTGTTGAAACAAGAAAATCATTATACACCGGGGTCTTTTTCAAGCGGTTTTAATGCGGTTTTTTTACACGGATTTCCGAGGTTACGCGGTTTTAAGTCCCAAAGTCGATTTTCACAAAAAAAAATTTAAACTACACCAGATCTGGACGTTTCATGCCTTTCTAAGATATTTGGCATCAAAAAAACTTTTGCTCTCAAGTTTTGAGTTTTTTTACGCGGATTTCCTTAAGTTTTGAGGTTTTGTTTACGCGGTTTCTCTTACACGAATTTCCTAAGTTACGCGGATTTCCGAAGTTACTCGGTTTTTTTACGCGGTACGTATCATCCGCGTAAAACGAGACCACAGTGTACTTAGAATCCTAACACAGCTTTGGATTAGTAATATCTTACTAGATTTGGCACTAAAATTCATTAAAGTTTGTTCCAAATTTTCCCGGTCACTTGCCACCATATTTACGTTTCTTATCATATTTGTGAAATGAATCATCAGAAACACTCTTTTCGTGCTCTTTCTTAACATTCTCGTATTCCCAGTTGGCCGCAATACGAAGAATTTCTCAGGTGAGTAACTCGTTCGTGGACACCATCTTTATATAATTGACAGTTTCGATACGAGTTAAAACTCTCCATCCGTGCAAAAGATATGTTTTGCTATACTGAAGACGTGTGCAAAGTTTCATCCAAATCGGAGCAAGTGAATCCTGATCTTGAATTTTACTTCAAAGTATTTCGATACAATCTTTTACTTTAACAGATTTTCAGCCATATCTTGGTGTCTTCTAGTACTTCATAAATAGTGCCACTAAGAATTCTCAATGATTTTTTGTTGTTGAATAAAACCAAAACGTAAGTAAAATTTCTTGATTCCAAAAACCTTCAACCGATTCGTCACATCACCGTTTTTCCTCACTTACCTTGAAGAACACTTCCACTCCGTAGATCAGGAAAAAGATTACTACGATAAGCAGCAGTGCCGCGTAGCAGCCGTTGAAGAAATGCGTACTCCGACCGGAGAACAGATGTGAGTAAGCTATCTCCGCCAGGAACAAGCTGTATGGAAGCAGATTAAACGCGAGAAAACCAAGAAAACTTTTGGACAGAAACTGGGAGCGTTCCCAACGGATGTCGCGCAGATGAAATATCTGAAACGAAACGGGATCGATATAATCACTACCAGCTGCTAATCTGAATGGGAATAATATATTTTTAAATTAAAAATAAGCATACTGGATATGTACTTTTATTCGGGATCAAACGACCAGACCTAGTTCGGGACACAGAATGAATGTTGGTAGTTCGGAGTCAACAATCAACAACTCGAATGTGGCCGTAATGAACGATGGGATAAGTAACGACCGCAACGAATTATCCTCCCTTGCCATGATTGGAGAGCAATAACAATGATAAACAAAATCACCAATGTGAAGTACGCGCGCGCGGGGGACAATAAATTTGTCCCACATATGTCGCCAATGAATGATTTAAGTGCACGTTGTGCGTTGACCATCTGCCATTGAACCATGAGTGATAATTGTTTACGCTGCGTTTGATTGAATGGAACTTATTCTTGTTCCGAAGTTGGCTTTCACTGGAAGCGATGACGATGACGTGTGCCGTGCTATCTCGCGCTTTACTCGCGCTATCGGAAGTTGCCGGGGCTGATTTCATTTACTGATCGATCATAGCGGCAACGCAACGAGTTCATGAGTACTTTCGTGCTTGCACGAGTGCGGCCTTTTGCACCAAGCAAATAATCACATGAGTGAAGGTGCAACAATGGGTAAACAGAACTTGTCGGTTAGGGTGGTTCCAGCCCACCGTGGGAATCATCAGTAGCCGTATAGAGTTATGATTGCTTTGCGGAATTTTTAAGAAGGTAGAAACACTCTATAAAAGTGTTTCCCATGAACAGTTACTGTACTCTTTAGAATAGACTTTCGCACTTCTAACCGGAAATACAGAAAAGTGCACTTATGAATGTAATTCAATGAGTATACGATTTATCTAAACATAAATAGATTACAAATTAAACAGTGACGAACCTCTGCCCACAAGCAGACGACCAATGACGCGCAAGTCATCACCAGCGGATAGTATGCCGACATCAGATAGGTGACCCATGCTGGTTGTAGTATTGCCTATAAATGATAAACAGGAAAAAAACAACAACATTACCAATCAATGGTATCGAAATAAATAAAGATAGGTGAAACAAAACCAGATCATACCGGAGTAGTGAAGTAGGCTCCGCGCAGTACTGATGCGATAAAAACGAAAAAATAAAGCAACTTTTGCGTCGTTAAACGACAGGCGCGCAAAAAACTTGGCTGCTTCAGTCGTTGATACTCGGCGATTATGCAGATCATTAGCTGTACCATCGAGATGAATGCGACGAAATAGAACACGGAGGATATGCCTAGAAGGAAGAAGCAATTGATGAGAATCATTTCTTTTCGTCAGACACTTGCATGTTTTGCTTGCTTGTTCGGTTTGTTGAAATAGTAACACATTACTTACTTGCATGGTAGGGTAGATTGAAGCCCGAACATTCGTCACCGCTGTAGCGTATTTCACAGAGACAGGTTCCATTGAGACAGTCACCCCGGCCTGAGCATTGTGTCTCGTCCTCAGGCGGGGTCTCTCCTATCGGGATAGAGGAGCACCCCATCAGGCGTTCGAAGCGTGTTACCATAATCTTACATTAGAAGTCTGAAAAGATACCGGAAGAGTGAGAAATGAGTAAGAACGTATCGGAAAATATTTGATTTATTAGAATGCAACGTGATGTCGTTGAAATGTAGTGCCAAAGAAATTCCTATGTTTGTATTGATCAAATGAAAAGAAAAAATATTACGATCTCGTCGAGCTAAGTCGAATGGTATATGACATTAGGGATCTCTGAGACTTCGATCAAAAATCGGGTTTCCCAACAATTCTCTATCCTTTCTATTTCGAAAAGCAAAACGATACATCGAATCCTATTTAACTGATTCAATTTTATGGAGTACAAAAAATGTAATTACCAATGCAGATATTTTTTTTAATATGTTTATTTGGTATTCAAATATTGAGGCTTAGAACAAGTAAAACTAAAGGCCCGATAAGTAATGTAATATAGCTATCAGTATCATTAAAATCGTCTTCTGGTGAGAAATGCGCTATTGCTAGTTGCCCGATATTTGCGGAAAGTATCAGTGCTGGATAAGAAAAAGTTTTTGTTAGAAAAACTTTTTTCCCTTTAAAACATACAGTATATGGAAGGTAGGCAGGGAAAATAATTATCGATGTTGCGACAAAATTCATTCAAATAAAATATGGCGTAATTTGTAATTTGACTTCAAATATTTAAAATCGATTTTTTTCATTGTAAAAATCGATTAGTAGTTTTTTCAGTATTTTCATTCGAAAATCAGACTTATTTTGAAAACAAAACAGCCCAACAATTTTTTGTAGGATTTGTCATTTAGTTACTCTAATTATTTACAAAAAAAGATAAGAATGTTTAGTCCTTTTCAAAAGATTGTCTAGATCAATTTTGGAAAAATAAAGTGAGCACAGGGGCTTTCTGTGATAAAGCCTATAAGCTGTCAACTCTGAATAAGGTTTTCCGTAAAATTCGTCTATTCGAATCCTACACTGGAAAAAAATCCTTATAGTTTCCTTATATTACATTTTGGTGGGGAAAGGGTTCCAATCAGCTTTTTACAGCCCTGTCCAAAATGTATTGCCCTCCCCGTTAATTTGTATCAGGCCGAATTAGCGCATGCGCGCCATATAAACGCCTCTTTCAATATGAGGAAATTACATTGTTACCCAGCAGTTTCTATTATTTCTTCATGTTGATTTTCTTACCTTTGTTCATAGTTTGTATTCTGTTCTACCTTAATTCCAGTGTTCTATTCAGCTGTGATTCGTGTCTTTTGTTGTCATTTTTCACTCCGTACTTTTGCTGGCATGTTATGTTGCTTCCTTAAATGTAAAAGTTAGTTGTATGCAATGGTGTTTATATTCTTACCAATATTCCTTTCTAATTCTTTCCGCATTTTCGTATTTCTTGTTCCTCATCCAGTCATCCGTTTCCAAAAAAAAAAAAAAAAAAATAAAAAAAAAAAAAAAAAAATAAAAAAAATTAGTGTTTCATTGATCTTTGTAAAGCAGCTCATCATGGTTTGACGGATAAGAACTGAGGACATGCGTTTTTATTTAAATGATAATAACACTTGGGTTTAATAGTATTGCTACAGCATGTTCACATTTCGTTATCTTCGGTTGATTCTTGACAGTATATTACCATCCGCTCAGGCAGTTTTGAACATCTGGTACACTGACTCGCAATCGAAATGTGTCACAACCGATTTGATACAACACACCCGAGGGAACGGTATAATGTATGTTGTACATACAAAAACACATACATACACACAGGCACATACGCATACACACATGCATACATACCTACATGTATTCCACAAGCAAGCATCACAACATTGAGTTACTATTTCTATTCTAATAGATTCTAACTAAAATTTGTGTGCCAATAGTCATCTCATTAGTAGAGTCACCATGTTATTTTACCGATTACTCGACTTTCAATAAATTTATTGAGATAAAATCGAATACAAAATCTTTGCCTCGTCTGTAAGAAGCAATGGCACATAAAAGTAGTTCAGAAATGATTCAATACTGCTGTTTTAACGAACAAAAAAAAATGCTCCAGATTTCATGTTATTCTTGAAATTAATCTATCAAACAGAGATAACAGATCTCACTCTAACTAATGGTTTTCTTACATGAAATGACTAATGGATTTGAGATGAATGGGGGTACCGTTACCCAATTTCTATCTTTTCTATTGGTCGATCGTTAGTCCTGAGCTGAAACGGTGGCCTTTATTACCGTTCTTGCATGCACTCACTCTTACATTTCATTCACACATCATCTCACCCATCAGGTCCCAAACGATACATCCTCACAATATAAACTGGATGAACATCGTTTGACAGCTATCAGTGGTTTGCTCATTGGTTCGGTCATTATTATTTTATTATATTCTACAATATTCTATTTCATTCCACAGTATTCCATGGTACACAAACCACCAATAAACGTCAAAGATGGATTCGATTTACCGTTCATTTATTGTCATCGTGTGAAACCCAATTGGGATACGTTTACTCTACTTAATTTTCACTTCACACTGGTAATAAGGGCCGGTAGTATGAAAATAAAACATAAAAAAGAGCTCAGTTAAGCCCTACCGGCCTCTCCAACCCCGGATGTTGGAGCGTAATGCAATCAACATCTTATTCAAGTCGTTCCATATATTATTCATTTAATTCAATTATGAAACTAAAAACTGTAACGCATATTTTTATCAAATTGTAACGCTAATTGATTGTATGTGATGATGTTTGCAATACCGTCAAGCCCACCAACCAAAGGGAGGGAATCCTACACTGGAAAAAAATCGGTTTCAAAAAATTAAAAAAAAACACCACTTTCGAATTAAACAAAACTTTATCCCAAGGTGGATTATTATGTTCCTTTTCAACCGTCCATGTATTGTGAGGCGGGCAGTTTTGCGAAAAAAAGTGTTTTTAACTAAAACTTTTTCTTGTCCATTGCTGAAACTTTTTGCAAATATCGGGCACCCAGTGTTCTGTGGGATCTTCTCTCAAATTGAGATTCATTGAATTCTTGGATGTTAATAACTTTCAGTTTAGTTTAGTTTTCAATCAAAAACACACTGTAAAATGTTTATAATAAAAAAAATGTTTTTTTTTTGTAAATTGATTTCAATTAGATATGGAAGTTTTTCAGTGTTTTTATTGAAAAATTTGATTGATTTTGTGAAAATCACTAGTATAGTATAGTCATTTGTCGTCAAAAATTTAAAAAATATGGTTTGAAGTCTAGCCCTTTTTGAAAGACTGTGTAGATCAATTTTGGAAAAACAAAGTATGCAATATGACATTTTAGAACAAAGTCTACATGTCAAGATAGTTTCATTCGAATCTGAGAAAATTCTGCCAACTGCGAATATGATTTATCGCGGAAGTCGTCATATTGAAGCTTCTTCGTTTCCCGTAGGATGCAACCAAAGAATATTGAAGTTATGAGTTCAAAGCCAAAATGTATGGAAAGTTTTTAAACCTAGTCTTCGTTCGGTATGACAACGTGAAATGCCTCGAGCATGCATGCTTGCAAATAGTGCTCTCGATGTATTTGAGCTCACAACTCGGGATATTAGTACTGTCACAGTTAGTCTGACTATTGATGGGATAGATATAAAATATGTCGATTGCTCCCAACTTCCGCCGAGTGATGACTTCAAAAAGGTTGAGTCATACTGCCGCAAACTTATAGTCGGCAGTGACGTAAATGCACACCGTATCATATGGGGCGGCTCAGATATTAATCTGAGGCTCTGATCTGGTGAAGTGCAATTTTTACGAGATCTGGGAGAGGTTTTGAACGTAACTCTCCACTCTGATAGAATTTCGCATGAGCTAGTAAATTGGCCGATATTCGTTATCTGATAATAAGTAGCGGAGACCGTGGCTGGTTGGCCGAGTTTCGCTTTCGGAATTTCTGTACTCTTTCTTAGACTTTTTGAAAAAAAAATCGGCCAACCAACCCCAGAGCCTGGGTAGGTTGGCCGAGTTTGAAAAAATATATGAAACACATCCAAATGTATCAATGTGAAACGTTTATTAGTTTAAAAAAGTTAGCATGCATAATTTTTACTATGTGGGTAAAAAAACTCTTCGTCTTGGTTTTTAATCTTTTTAACCAGTGGCGTATCTAGAGGCGGGCGAAGGGGGCATTCGCCCCGGGCGCAACGTTTTTAGGGGGGCGGCAAACTAATTCATGGGATCTTTTTTTTTTGCTCGTCCAAGTCATCTTTCCGGAGATGGAGTTCAGTTGTTTTTTTGCTCACTAAACCAACGAAGGAGGCGGCAAATCTCTTACTTTGCCCCGGGCGCCAAATTTTCTCGTATGCCACAGTTTTCAACTATTATGGATCTAGTTTCGGCTGCATTAGTTAACCTATTCTTGAGCCATTTTAGAATGCATGTTTTCCGAAGTGTAACAGTTATTATTTTTTGTGACCTTTTGCCAAGAGCCTCGGATTTCTCACCGTCTTAATCGCGCTCTTCTTCCGTCCTCCAACGTTCTCCCACCCTGTGGCTAGTGCTGCATCATCACTTCCCAATTTTGCTGTTCTTTTCACTATCGCGTTTTCTTACAGTGTGGGATTCAAGTGCGATTACGGCACTTGGGTTCCGTCGAAAGATTAAGTTTTAACGCATAGTCTATTTGGTTCTGGTTGCACTCGTTTCGCTACCCTGACCTGCCCAAAAGCCGTTCCTGAGCTCAGAGATGTCTATCTCCTCTGTGTGACGAAGAGCAAGCAAAATTTCTCCCCTCGCACTGACAACTTCAACGAGAGCTCTTCTCTTTCACATTTATACACCACTGTTGTGTAAAGTGTGCACGCATCATGGGAGCGTTTGTTTATTTCCTTTTACCTCTTCCACTGAATCGCACCAAAGTGCTAGAGCATTAGCTAATAAATTCTCCGAGGTGGATGCAGATGCTTTCACAGAGGTGTACACGCCGGTGAGCACTCTGCTGTATGGTTTTCGTAGATGAAGCGTGGACACGCATAATCAGCAAAATAAAACAATTTATCGTAAAATTTTCGGTTTTCCTTGCAAATTTTTCATAGCAAGGCCAGATCTACTCTCTATTAATTGAAGTTCACAGAAGTGTTCGCTCATCATCACGCGCCAGTGGTCACTTGGGTGTATTTAGACGAGAGCGCGTGTGAGCGATTCATGCGAAGAGAATGTGTTTCACTCGCGCCAGCTGCTTTAACCTCAAGCACACACTCAAATGCTGTCTATTCGACACTGAGAAGAAGTGCGCTTTCCTCTTTGTGCGGTGCTTCGTTTTTTTCATCCTCGGTGTGGCAAAACTCTGACTCTAGCGTTTATCACTCTGGTGAAATGCCATCTCTGCCTGAGCTCGCTTCGTAATAAACTAAATCACAGGTTCTTACAAAGATTCATCCAGCTGCAACGAAGGAAGCAAAGCAAAGTCTTGGCATTACATTTCTTTCGTGGAATTTGGCCTTTCTGTTTCAACAGACCTCGCAGCCGATTCTTAGCGTACAGAATCATTGCATGGCTAGTACTATGGATCTTACTGACACTAAGAATCCTTCCAGGTCGGGGCTCGAACATACGACAGCTGGCTTGTAAGACCAGCGTCCTATGCATTGAACCGCCAACCCGCCAACGAATGGAACTGCTTTAATATTTTTCAACAAAGGTGGTTTTCCGATACTGTCATTTTGGATTTTTTTTTTAGATGAGACGGTGGCCTTTTTACCGTTCTTGCATTCTCTTTCACTTACACTTTATTTACATCACTTTACCTAACGGATCTCACACAAAAACTACATAACCACCCGTCTTCCCGTTACTTGAAGTGTGTCTAGACCAACTAGCAATCCGCGACTTTCAAAGCTCGGCTCATGAGGTAAACGGCGAAGAGCGAATCGAACGAATCTACGTTGAATCGACTCGGTTCAATTAACGTCATTAAGGTGCGGAGGGTTTCAAACAACTGAGCAATATTCCAGAGTAGAGCGAAAGAAAGAACAATTTAGGGATCCCAAGCAGTAAAAATCCGTAAAATGCATGGCCATCCTCATCACGAATCGAGGGAAGCGAAAAGATTGAGCAACAATGTAGTTGGTGTTTTGCTTGAATGTCAACTGTTCATGAAAAACGTCGATCTGCCAATCATGAATCCCTCAATATAGTATTCGAATTTTAAAGGCACTTTTTTTCTGGAGCATTTGTCTGGATTAACAGTCATGTGATTAAATTTGCACCAATCCGCAAAGATTACCATTTGTCGCTGAATACCATGGTAGATCTTGAGGTCATCTGCGAAAGATTACCATCCAAAGAAAAATTAACGTCGTTAAAGTACAGCAAGAAAATCAAAGGCTCGAGATGGCTGCCCTACGGAATTCCAGAAGTTGCAGAAAATCCTCCCGAATCCCAATCGTCAATTTTAACCACAAGATGATGATTTCTGAAATATGATAGTATCCATCGAAGGATGTTTGTACCAGAGCCAAGTCGATTAAATTTTGCAATTTTTATGTCATGGTTAATTTTATCGAAGGCGGAGGAAAGATCGGTGTAGATGACGGCCATCTGAAATTGTTTACGTAAGATTTGAAGGATAACAAATTGGTGGTTGTGGAACGCTTAGAAATGAACCCGTGTTGGGAATCATCGATATACTGCTTGCAATGGTTGAAAAATGGAGTTAGATTTACTTCTTCGAATAGCTTGGGGATAGCGCTCATACAAGTAATGCCACAGTAATTCGTTATACATATCTTTTTTGTCTCCCTTCTTGTAGATCGGAAACATGAATAAAGTTTTCCATAAGTTGGGGAATATTCCCGTAACTAGTGACAAAATAAATAAACGGCAAAGGGGGCGATTAACCCGGTTGAACATTTCTCTAAGATGACTGCTGGTATGTCGTTTGGGCCTGCAGAGATGGAAGCCTTCATATCAACTATTGCCGTTTGTATCGATTCCACGTCTATATCAATTGAGTGCAAAGTATAATTGGATACAAGAACG
This sequence comes from Malaya genurostris, assembly GCF_030247185.1. NCBI lineage: Eukaryota > Metazoa > Arthropoda > Insecta > Diptera > Culicidae > Malaya > Malaya genurostris. Next base: position 262,815,934 of record NC_080571.1, read on the forward strand.
TTGATCGCCGCGCGTTCTTTTTCTTGCGAAGATAGAAAATCGCAAGAGCAAACACTTGCGAACCTTTCCCAGAACAGCTGGCAAATTTCCTGAGTACACGAACCAATACGATCTCCGAATTGTATTTGCGATGGTAAACCAAATTATTTTCTTTGCTCGCTTCTAGAAAGCTCTCGTCTTCATCCTGCAAGCTCTCTTCGGAACCGGAAGTTGGATCTGAATAAAAATCGTGATCTGAAGGCATCTCAGTTGAATCTAAGATAGTAAAAATCGTTTCATTCTTGTATGTATGATTGTATAACCTTTCTATATGAGAAAGGCAAAAAGGAGAGAGAAATGACCCAGAACTAAAAAACATTGCAGTGATTTTATTTATACTTAAAATATATGATATAAACCGGCTCTGTTTAGCTTTGAGGATCTTGAACCGTGTCAAATAATAGAATGAAAAAAACAAGTCATTTTGCTTGTTTGTTAGGCCTTAATTGACGTCAGTTGTGACCATGCAGACTTTCAACTATCGAATCGCACACACCGTAAATTACTAGAAATAATAGAACCGGACAAAACCAAACGTACTCAAGTGTCGAAGGGAAATCATTCACTGAATAGCACAAGAACGTTTGGTGTGATAGTAATGTCCGGTGCTGTTCGTAAGTGGTAGACCAACTGCCGACTAATACACATTACTAATCCTCGGTTTTACTTGCTGCAAACCGTAACATAAACTGTACCACTGTATGAGAGCACAATCCCGAAGCCAACCAAATGTATGATGACCCGAATCGGTTCAATCGAATGAAACTACGCTCTCCCCAAATGGAACTGCAAAACAACAAATTCTAAACTATAACGATGACGAATCTATCCATCTGTCTAATTGTAAAATCACGATATCGAAAAGTTACTAATCAAATGCCACACCAGCGTGTCATCGTCGTATTGTAGAGACTTGATTCAATTACCTCTTTGGAAAAGCACTCGAATACGGCTCTAATCGGAGCCGACGAGAAATAAACAATCAAACATATCTGCGATACAAGAGAATACACCGGTCGCATTGTGCAACCATCGAGTACAGCTGCACTGAACCGCACTGTCCCTCCACTTCACCTTAACAACCTCTCAAGCTCCTCCGGTGCAAGTGTACTGGAATACGGAGCAACTGAGGTCGATTTTCACTTTGATCACTACACGTAACATTTTACACTATTTAACGTTTATTACCCTACGGGTTCAAGACGAGCACCTAATATAATACTTGATCATGATACTACCTCGTTGCAAATTTCACTTTGGGACGTAATTTATGGCTCACTCATGCACTGGCGAGTTGTCTAATTGTTTTGCACTCGCGGATGTACACATTGGTTATCTCTGTATGCTGCATATGCAAATAATTACTGTTTTGTTTCTTTGGTCGTTGAATGTGTGCATGTACATTTATGTTTGAGCGACCGATCATGGAAACGCTGACAGTAGTCAAACAGCATTATTTATTTGAATTACAACTTTGTACTCGGCACATATGAGAGCATAAACTTGATAGTATCTAGTACTTTTTGGAGCAGTTAATAGACAAAGCTAGCGCAGAGGTCAAGAGAGTTGACAAAGTCTGAACTGTAATTTTCTTTGAACGATTAAAACCAATGATAATATAATTAATGTAGAAAAGTAGCTGTCTAAGTGATTCAAAATAAGTTTTTTTTTTCATTACATTAGCAAGATACAGGGTTGTTACGAAAAATTTCAAAATCAAAACGCGCGAAATCCGCGCGAAGTCGAACACTAAAACGCGCGAAATCCGCGCGAAGTTGAAAACTGAAACGCGCGATATTCGAGCGAAGCGTTAGACAACTATTTTTATGCAGGTGATACTTTACGCAGTACTTGAAAATTCACTTAAATATAATTTAAAAATCTGCATAAGTTTGTCATATGAACACAATAAATAAGTCCGCATACAGCACGTCACTTCGAAAAACCCAACGAAAACGATTTCATTTTTATTCTTCATCTTTTTCGATGCCCTTAGTTAAGGAGCAAGACTTTTTGCAAGCGTATGAGTAATGTCAACAATATGTGCGTAAAAACAAATTCCGGCGCTTCTTTTACTGATTTTAATCAATAAATCTTCCATATGGTTGAAAAATAAACCAATCAGTTCATTCTACTTAAAATTGCAATTCAAGAAAAGTGTCTTAGTCTAGAACTCTTCGGTTTTCCTTAAAACTGCTCGAGAAAAATTATCTCAGTTTCAGCTTACTTCCACTGACACATTTGATTAGCAACAAACACATTCCTATATGGATTTCCTCTTGCAAAATTTTTTTTCGTAGCTTCTACAAGTGAACCCGTAAAATAGGAACCTTTAATTTAACATGCGAGAGGCAATGGAAATGGCATGTTGTCGTAAAACTATTTATTTTTCCGGAAAACTACTTTTTTAACAGAAAATATTTAGTTTTGCTTATTTTGTGTAGCGCAATCTAATACAAATGATTTGAAGCAGTGATGCCAACTTTTTTATAAGGGAATTAAAATCTATATTCATAAAATGTAAGCAATTTTCCATCAAACGTTGGTGAGAAATTGTTCAAAGCTGAAATATCATACAAAATGTTAGGTTTAACATTCATTTGAGAATAAATTATTGTTAAAAAAAATTGTTTGAAACTCAATCCTGCAAGTTACTTTAAGAAACTCGTTGCACTGCATTTATTAATCTATAACAAACGTACTGAATAAATTGTACGTAATACACAAGTTAACTTGGTTTATTCTTGATCCTTAATTAATACTCTCTGATGTACGGAAAATGTTACAGTAAAAATAAAAATGCTTACACTTGTGATTTTAAAAGAAGTGAAACAGATTTCATCGAAGATATTTTTTTTTGTTTCGACTTTTTTTTGCTCGGCAAACATTTCCTTCTTGGTAAGAAGAATTTTTAGGTAAACCACATCGGGATGATCTGATTCACTCTTTTTAATATCAGTTTCAATTATAATAGCGTCTTCTTCTGCTGAAAGATTTTACTCTGAATGTCTGAGGAGGAAATCATCTTTTATTCTTTTATTTGGATCAGGGAAAAGCTCACTGGAATTAGTTTCTGTCAAACTTGTTCTCAAGTAGGCATAAAAACTCCTCATCTTTTGCATCAATAGATCAAAATCATCCAAATGATACATTTGCTTAAATCTAGTGCTTCTATAGTAACTACATCTAATGAGACAGTAACATGAGAAACGATTTCTTGATAACATTACGTAATAAATGAAAGTCGAAAGAATTGAAACATTTGTTAAATATGCAGCACATGCTAGCAATGGGCTCGTTATATCCATAATTAGTTCTAACATAGGGAATCCGAAAAAATAGGAAAACTACGATGTCGAATGTCAAATTGTAACAATTGAAAGCTCTATGTGCTCTTTAAAATTTAACTTGGTTTCCAGAACACCCAGGTCCTTAACAGACGATGCGCGTTCGAGAACAGTTTGTGGCATATTGTAGTCGAACTTGAATACAGACTTTTTGCTACACAAAGAGACGACGGAGCATTTAGTGGCATTTAAACCATTTAGAAATATGAAATACGAAAGTCATCAGCGAACGATAGTTTCTTACACTTGATCGAAAAATTTAGATCGTTGATACAATAAAATTATGAACGGTCCAAGGTGACTTCCTTGAGGAACTCCAGATGTAACAGCACTTGGTGAGGTTGTACAGGCTCCTTTTTTCACTATCATTTCATTACCAGTTAGATATGATCGAAGCCAATTAAAAAATTATCCATTTAATCCCAGTCTACTTAACTTGGAGATCGTTATGTGATGATTGATTTTGTCGACCGCAGCAGGGGAAGTTGAAAGCTTTGGCATGGATCCAAGCTGAGTCTCTGATATGTAGTCAGAGCAACTATGTGTTATAAAATCCAGAACTATAATTTCAAACAGCTTCGATACAGCGCACAAAGTAACAATTCCAAGGTAGTTGGATACTATACCCTTATTCACATAGGATTTCTTCCATATTTCAGGACAAATTCCAGAACGCAAAAAAACAAACTATTAGAACACTTTCTTATCACCACGAATGGAATCCCAGAACTTCTTCGTTTCTTTTATTATCAGACTTCGCTTCGTAGGCATGTCGTGTAATTTTTGCTTTAAGAATTCGATTTTTATCATACACAAAATTTGTTACTATATTATTGAAGAATCGCATTCCATTTATTACGTTCTTTGCATTATTGAATGTATTATCACTGAGACGATATCTTCCATCTGACATCAATATCCTTGAGTGCAAAATGTTGAAATAGCAACTTGTATCACTCGAGATCGAAAAGCATAAAATCGAAATTATGTCCACTGAAGTAAACATTGGCTAGAACCGCCTTCTAGTAAATTTTAGTTTTATCAAGGGAAAATTCGGTCAACTCGACCAATTGCTGAAACGTTCGCCCATCTTTAATTGTTTAGGGTTTCATAAAACTCACAAGTTTCAAAAATTTGCAAAGAATTTTGTGGAATGATGTTTTTTGAAATTCGCGCGAAATCCGCGCCATAGCATCAAAATCTTAGCAGAAACCGCGCCAAATCCGCGAAAATCGCGAAATCCGCGAAAACCGCGAAATCCGCGCGACCGTAACAACCCTGGATAAACTACAATGTTTGATTAGAAGATAACAATCTACCATGAACCATATTTCAAGTCTTTGTCAAAATTAATGTACGGTAAACCATAAATAAAAGTCATAACTCACGCTTACGAATTGCACAGAAACGCGAAAAAATCACAAACCATAATTTACACTTTCCAAAGAATAATTACATTGCCTTTTATTTCACTTCACTGGCTTTTATTTGGTATGACAATCATCACATAAAAAATGACCTGTGCAATTTGTATGCTACTTACCAAGTGGTATTATTCTCTAAGCTGATATAATCCGTAAAGTTTCACCCGTACACTTTATGCACCTCTCACGAAATAGACAACTCTTCCTGACTTTTAATTTTGTTCAAGTTTGTTTTAAGCCCTTTTGGGTCAGCAAATTTAAAAACTGCAAAATTTTAGAGCACTCGTCACCATTTTTTCACTCTCGAATAAAGAGAAAAAACAATCGCCCCTTTCCGTATATATGAAGCAGGAAAATTACTGACAGTTGGTAAGTGCTGCCAGAAACAAGTGAAAGCTTTAGTACTTAAATTAGAACAATACGACCCAGGGATGCTCTGGAATATTGAATTTTTGAAAACTCAGTACTAACATATGGTTAGGGCATATCGTGTGATAGGCTCTATTTAAAAGTCACAAAAAATAATGCACATTACTTGAACACATTGTGCATAATTTCGTAGATTTAGCCTCCGTCTACGAGGTTAAATCGATTATTGTATAAATTAATGTAGTAAAACCGATCAACGAGCATTCTATTTTATAACATTTGTAAGGGTTCATAGTATGATATGCACTAATTGTACTCGAAACAGAAATACATATATGCTCTCTTAAAATACCGATAATTCAATTTGCATACAGATAAATACCGATTTTCAGTTTTTGTGTTTTGTTCCATAAGGTTAAACAAACGAAGCGACCTTTTTTGCCCCCAGAACCAGTCCTCACTAAATAGATTTTTCGAGATAGATATTGTACAGATTGATTTTAGCGAGAAATACAGATTTTTGATAAAAAAAAATAGTTGGCAACTCTATTTGGACCGTCCACATCGCACGCAGGGATGCCTCTCCATCAGAGAAGCCAGGTCTGCAGATTTGTCTGTAAATTTGCAGATTTTGTACATAGTGCTGCAGACATTTTTTGTTGTGCAAACTTTTGCAGACTTTCGAAAAACGAGTTATTCGTAGACTTTCGTCAAAATTTACAGACTTTTGAAATTGTCGCGATCTTTTTTTTTTGCTCGCCAAATCAGTTTAGAGTATCACACTTTATAAAGAAATGGCTGCGAGCAAGACATACTTGCTGACTGCAGATTTCGGATATACAGACTTTTCCAACCCTGACTGGAGATATTTCTCGGTTAATTTTTCAAAAGGGCGTATAAGCAAATGACAGTTTCTCTTTGTTTACTTTCTCTTCTATTAATTACCAAGCGCTTTCCACGTTTATCACTCAACTCTTTGCATGAAATGATACCCGAAACTTTCGACTTTCAAACAGAATAGTGATATCAAAGAAAATCTTTTTAATCACATCACAATAATCGAAAGAGAGAGTGATTAAAGAGAAACTGTTACTTGCTTATACGCCCTTTTGAAAAATAAACCGAGAGTTGACCAAAACAAAAGACATCATATTTACCAGATATCCCGCTCTCACATTTTCCGAACAAATCACGCGTTTTTGTTCTATAACGGCCAATAAGCCATCTATCAACATTTACTTTGAAGAGTAATTTCGAATGATTCGGCACTTGCTAAGAGCAAGTCTGGTGTTAAATTTAATACTCTATTTTTCTTAGCTCGCCTGTAATTTCTTTCGAAAGTTGACAGGTGGCTTATTGGTCGTTATAAAAAAAGGCGTGAAATCATTGGTAACAACTTTTTTGCGAGTAGGCGCTCTCAGGCCAGCCCGCATCGAATCTCGTACATAGAAGTAGGGGAGAGAAATGTCAAATTCGTGCACTCTTAAATAGCAGCACTCCGCACGGAGACCGGAAATTCGAAGATTAAGAAGTGTTTCAATTAACAAACGAAATTAAATGTAGGGGCGCTGCTTGTTTAAAGATGATACTTTCAGTAAGAGGTGTTAAATCGGTAGAAAACTTTTAAAATCATTCCACCTCTTAACGATTTCTTATAAAAACGGGTAAACACCTTGAAAAATCATAGTAGCAGTGGAAGAAATTTTTTTACTCTGAGGTGGTAACGTTGATCTTAACTTATTGTGCGAAAACTAACGCTTATTTAGAATGATTACACTTGGTTAAATGCCATTTTTTAAATGTCCGGAAATAACGAATAAAGTATCAAAAATAACTGGTACTCGATCGCTATACATTCTAGTACTTGAGAAATCAACATTACACTGGTTTCTGTTAAAAAAAATGTTGATCCGAAACAACCTAACCTTACATAATTTCACACATTTCTGAGAGTTTTCCTTGTTTAATCGTAGTTTACACTAAAAAAAAGCTATAGTAATCACATTGAAATCGATTTTCTTCTACTCCAAGTTTATTTTTATTGCTGATATCTATTTACCAATGTAACCAATGTAATGTTTTTTTTACATTGTACCATTTATTTTGGATGCTTTATTTGTTATTTCTGGGCATTTGAAAAATGGTTTTGAACTAAGTATAATGCTCCATTCTAAATAATCGTTACCATCTAACATTAAATAAACTAATAAACATTACCATCTCAGAGTAAAAACTTTTTCTTCCACTTCTACTATGATTATTCAAATGAGTTTGCGTTTTTATAAGAAATTGTTAGAAAGGTGAGCGCCTCTACATTTCATTGTGCCCATTAACATTTCATGTTCTCATCGAAGGATGTTTCATATTGAACATTTTGAATAAATGTTTCCGGAACCGGAATCGGGAGACTGTCGAAGTTGCATTAAACTTTTAGGGTCATTCAATAGCCAGACTCACAAGTTCGCATAATTATACAATCTGTTTCTAAAATTTCGTACTTTTTTGTGTCGTCAATTGTATGAAGATTAGACATTTGTATCTTTCACTATCCTGTCTTTATCACAAAACCGTCTTCAATAAAAATCACACACCGGTAACAGACATTTGTGTCAGTGTCGTGATTCTGTTTTCATTTGAAAACTCGGACTCGTGTGTGTTCAGTGCCTATGGACTAGCATGTGTTTTCAAAATCGAGCTTCGTGGTTGGTTTTCGTTTTCTTTATCTCGGTGTTGGAATATCGGACACTCATCACCTTGTAATTTCAGAGCCGGAAGTCAAGTATCACGAGTTATGTACAAGGGTGGCAAAAACTCGCTCATGAGGCTCGATTTTTTCTATTTATCAGCTCACCTCATGATTTACGATGCAATCCGCATCTAACTCTCATTCCTAGTTTTTAAAAGTTAGTACTGAGTTTGGCATCACCGTACCGAGCTACACCGGTGAGTGTATGCTTAAACCACAGAGCTGCCAACACAACCCAGATTTTCGGTTTAGTTTTTGCTGGTACTCAAAACGAACACGAGCATTAATGTACGAAAACAAAAGTCGAACCGTAGCGTGATGTATAACATACACGATTGAATTTCATGTTCAACTGGCTACTGAGCCGAATGCGTTTCCAGCATACGAGAACATGTGTTGAGCATTGAATTGAAATGGTATCTATTCGAACGTTGGCCGCTCATGGCAACTCTGGTGGATGGGGAATACAAGCGAGACAGTGTCATAAGAATCTGATTCAATGTGTTGATGTACAAACACATCAAATCACAACTCACAAATCGTCTCTCAGTGGGTTCTAATATTTGAGGTGCACTCAGCGCTCATCTGCTGATTGCTTAACACTACGTTGTAAAGACGATGTTTTCTCTACACACTCGCTAAGACCGTAGCGGTAAACTATTGGTATGTTGAAGGGAAGTGAAAAACAAAACGCATTTCCAGGTATGGAATTCCACGCCCAGAGAGTTTCAGACGCCCCTACGCCACGCAGCGTACAAAATTGTTTTTTTCGTTGAATCTCGGTAAAATAATTGACGAGATTTGCACCGCCGAGTATTCGGTAATCATCTCGGTAAAAGATAAAATTGCTGAGAGTCGGTAATCTCAAATTTGTCAAACGTCAGTTATTACCGGAATCGTCAGCAAAAGTTTACATTCTACTTGGTATAACCGGTATAATTGTCGGCAAAAGCAACGCGAAATTTATAAATTACTGAGCTTTCAGCAATTGAAAGTAAATGAAGAATTCGTTTCGTCAGAAAACAAGAAAAACGATGAGCTTCGCTGAAAAATCAGTGTATTAACTAACCAAAATTCGGAAAACATAATGTTGAATACTGAACAATTAGCAAAATTGTGTATTGCCGATCTTTCTCGGCATTTTTCTATACCGAGCTCGAGAATTGGTTTTAAGTGTGTAAGTAATTCACATTTCAAGAGAGCAACTTTGATGTAAAAATGTTCCCTTTTAAACTCCGGTGATATAAGTACACCGAACAGGTAAGCCGTTTGGCATACGGCGGAATCGTTCCATTATAAAAGTTATACGATTCCACTTTTCACAGCAAGTTGGATACGAATGTTTGTAATGTACCAAAGAACCCTTTCATAGATGTTTAAATGCCATAATCGATCTACTGCATTAACTTGCAGCAACTATGAATCTATCTCGGTTATTGCAAGAAGGCTAAGCTACTATAATATTGCTCTAGAAGCATATTACCAAAAAGTGAACTTGTATGCAGGAAAGCTATTGAATTCAATCTTCGTTGCGTTTAACAAGAATGGCATGACTAATTCACGTGAAATGCCTTGAGCATGTTCACTTGCATAGCACTATTTGCAATGTATCTTTTATACCTGAGCCGTAACCCGAGCTATTCATGAGGCCACCGTTGAGTTGACTATTTATGGCGATGGCTTCAAAACGGTTCTGTCATATATCTGCAAAAGTGACTTACGTTGTATATATAGATCTGGAATTTCATTTGAATAACGTATACAGAATACTGGCTATTGTTTTCAGTCGGCTACTGACTAAACTTCAATTCTAAAGGCTAAACAACATATTGCCTTGTTGTTGGGCTCAGTACTATCACGATATTTTTGACGATATTCACGAAGGGTTAACACTACTGATCAATTATGTTTATTAGAAACACTATTTCGAAGCGATCTCGAAATGCTTGGGTAAAATTTTACAGAATATTTTTTTTTAAATCGTGTTCATGAAATTTTTAGTGATTGAAGTCATGATAACATTATTTGTCACCGAGAATAGATTTTACCAAATTTTCATCACGTTTTGTCTACGCAGTCTTTCAGAGGGAGTGAGGTGATGTATTTGAAAAAGTCTACGAAAGTCTATGCGGGGAGACGAGGAGTTGGTCTACGCTGTTTTTGAACGGTTCCTTAGATAAATTTAAACAGGGAGATGCGCTCTATAATTTGTTGTTTTTTTTGCATTGAAAAGTGCGATACGAAGACTCGGCGTGCAGAGAAACGGGATCCATCATCAGTCTCACATGTTTCTTAGTTTTGATGGTTGTTATTATTAATGTTGGCTTTGTACCTTTTCAGAGAGAATCTGTGAGAATAGCGTTTACCATCAATTCTACCAAGACGAAGTACATGACGACCGGGGGACGGGTATAGCGTGATGGGTAAGTCGATGCCTTTCACGCAGCCCGCCTGGGTTCGATTCCCAACCCCCGCACATAGGGTCAGAAAGAAACAAAAAAAAAAAAAAAAAAGCAGTACATGACGGCTGGCAGAAAACAAGACAGTCCAAAGTCCAATGAATCACGAGGTGATCAAAGTATACAAACAAGCTGACATTGGTAGACTCATCGAAAACGGGCTACGGACTACAGTGGGCTGGACATGTGACAAGAATTGTGAATTAGAATGTGTCATCTAAAAAGTGATTTTAGACTGAATTCAAGAAATATAAATATGACTCATTTTATAAATAATTGACTATTTCTTAGTTGAACATTCGTTGCTTATTTTGCTTGATCGGCCATGTTTAAATAATACAGCAAGTAGCCAGAATTCAAACAAAAAACTGAAATCATAAGTAGGATCGTACAACAAATCACTTGTTTTTAAAACTTAAATTCACAAATGTTATTTTGTTATTCCTATCTAAATCACATTGGAAGTAAAATCGAAATCTTTTATTTGATTAGCTGACCACTATCTACGTGTAATACACAAACGACCAGTAAAATATGTTAAAAACTAGAAAGCAAAGCGGGAAAACGAATCGAGATCGCTTGTCAATCCAGATGGCAATCTCCTGTGGTGTCATCGTTGTCCATCCGTTTCCATTTACATCGGATTGATCTTGTTTTTGATCGCCGTTTATCAGTGAGGTATCTTCAATTCTAATTGAAACATTATTACTTCGCTTGTCCAACCCATCAGCATTGGAACTATTAATAGTTGGAAAAGTGGAGTTGGACTTTGAAGGAAATGACTGAAATTAAAAATATGATAAAGTTCTATGTTCCTGCCAGTATTCATCAGAGTACTCACATGGACAGTTAGGTAATTATTGAACGAATTTGTTGAAGCAGTTACCGTAGCTTGACCATCAAGACTAGTACATGAGTGAGATTTTTGCAAGCCACCAATATCTTTTCTGATGGGAAGGGGTGTCAAAGATTTGATTATATACTTGCTGTTCTTTTTCTTCAACTCGACATTCTTTTTTCGCCTCCAGATTGTGTTTACAAATGCAAATTCGACCAGACTTCCGAATATGAATCCCGTACATCCCAGAAACCAAATTTCAGAAGCTTTAATGTAGCTCACTTTGGGAAGTGTTTTTCCCTGTGCGGACGCCAATGTTATAAACGTCAACATCGTACTCGTCCCCAGTGTGATTCGAGGTGCAGATTGATCTGCTTGCAGCCAAAATGTCACCCACGAAATCGTGACCAACATGATAGATGGAATGAAATAATCCATTAAGTAGAAGCCCATTTCCCGAGCTAGGTGCACTGTGAAACTCAAGGAACTGTAGTTACCAGCTGAAATGAATCAGTTAATAAATCAAATGAAACTTGGAGTGTTGAATGAAACTACCTACCAAATGCACCGTGTCGGAGATCACTCAGATCGGCATTGATTATAGTCTCATTGGTGAACATATCTAGGAGTACGTATTCAGTCAAATGTAATTCGGGTGCAAGTGTCACCGGAGTACTCTTCTCCCACTTCAATATGAGGTCACTCTCGTTATACATCCCTGGATGAAAAAAATATTTTACTTAACTGCTACAAAAAAAAAACATGCTTCTGAAACCTACAACTTTCAAGTACCGTTGAGCAATGCTGCTCGTCAAACGGAAATTTCTGAAGATTCATCCAACAGTACAGGGTGGCACTGATACGTGTCGAGATGATGATGGTACCGTCTGGTGAAATCGATGTTAAAATATCTTTTTCGGCAGTACCCAAGATGTCTGAACTGCGTTCGTTGGCTAAAAATACATGTGGAACCCAGATTACATCGCGCAGCGATTGTTCGCCCATGATCGGCTCAGTTCGGTTGGGCGCCACCTTTTCGAAAACCAGACGGGGATCAACAAAACGTAGCTGCAGAAGAGCGTGAATTTTGAATTGCTGTCGAAAGAAAGAGTAATTAGTAATTAGTTAAAAAGTATATTTTTGAGATTATTTACCAGGTCGTGTGCTTCCAAATTTTGCAGAAAATAGATATATGCTCGAGCAAATACTTCTACGGGTAATTTTTTACCATTTTTAACTGAAAAAAGAAAATTTTATACTTTAAAATAAATATTTGTTTATTTGCTCTGAATGAGATATAAACGGTAGTAACTAAGATTATTGAATAATCGTATAGTTTAGTTGTGTGTATTTAACACAGACTTAAAACTAAGTAATAGTTCTCTTTGGAAATGTTTGTGGATTTTAAAACTTTTTCATTCTCATGAATAATTTTTTTTCCAACAATCCAACAATTCGAAAGCATGAAGCATTTTAAAACTTAAATCATAAGTTAATAAAAACGTAATAAAGTGCCAAAAATCAAGTAACTAGGTATTCAATCCCATATTACTATTATTTGTTTTTAGCTCGGATATCGTTTACAACAAAGAACTTACCGGTCATAGGTCGTTCCAAACGATCAAATCGGCAAACATGTGTCAGTCGGGAAAGTAGCTGCGTTTGCGACATGTGATCTGCGTCTTCTAAAGATGGACAGTTTGGATCGCTAAAAAAACAAAAAGATAACCAAACCACAAATAATTACTGTGTATGTTCGATATTGAAACTTATAAACTAATCTATTTGTCGTTAAGTATTTTGTATATCTTAGAAATCTTTTCAATTTTGTGAACACTTATGTCAAGTCAATCAATTTTTTCCGTAATCATAAAAGAGAACATTAAGGATGGTAAACATTACACATTATCACCTCTACTGATGACGGTTTATCTATATTAACTTTTCTTGTAATTATTTATATTTGGTCTCTAAAATTTCTTCTAATTACAAGGAAAGATGGTAGCCTTGGTCATAGTGTAAAATAATTAAAATTCGATTTGGTATCTCATTTCAACACAGATTTTTGACCCCCAATATAGATTCACCACACCCTGCACGCTATACGAAATTGAACAAAGCACGTTGTGTATTTCGTTCGGAAGGCGGAGGTGTTTTTTTCTTCCGTACCAGCACGTATCGATGCGTATCGGTTTTGCATCGTCATTTCGTATGACGGCTTTAAAGTTTTTACACTCATCGCCATATAATTACGGAACCGAAAGTCGGATCTGGATGAAATTGCACAGTATCTTTTAAGACTATGAGAGATTTAACTTGAATCATGATTTGTGAAAACCGGTTTCTCATTGTCGAGCTCTTCTATAAGCTACCCAAAATTAGGTCGTTATCTACTCAATCTTTGAGTTGATCGGTAAACATGGGTAGCGTGCTTTAGTATGGCATAACACTTGTACTAAACTTACATTTACCTAAATTTCGAGATCATCACTCGTTATCCATAATTGGGGGAGATGCAGTTTAGTTGATTTTGGGTAGGTTTTGACCCAAAATTAGGCAGCGTCTGGTAATTTGCATCTTGGTTTGTGGAAATCAATTTAGAAGTTTTCGTGAAAATTGAGTGCTCATTTTTTCATATATACTATACAAAGTCAGTCCTTCTAGTGGCTTTAAATGCTAAAGAACCATAAAGATTACTTCTTTGAAAATCGGACCTAAAAATCATCAGCTTAGTGCAAATCTAGAATAATTTTAAAAGTTTTATGTTCTTTTAATAGTGCGAACTTCGCACTAAACGAGTGCAAATAAAGTTAGCATTTGGCTGCTTCGCGTTCGAGAAAACAACTGTTCCGAACAGTGTTCAATATCGTAGATATTTCACAATTTGACCCTTCTTAAAGCCAAAAATGAATCTAGCATTTAGATTTTCCTCCTCCTTCTTTTGCTCGAACACCTTCAGTATACGTTTATCCAACTGAGGGTTTTTTCGACCCGTTTTCGGTGTTATCCTCCTGATTGCATTTTGCACGGTTTTTTCACTTACTCCTTCCATTTTTGCTATCTTTCTCAGTGACAGTCCGCGTTCTGTGCACCGTTTGTACACAATTTTTCGACGTTGTTCTGCTGAAAGTCCACGCATTTCCGAACAAACTAATGAAAACGAATAAACAACTGCACAAGTGTTTAGAGAAGAGTGTAAACAACAGGACGCAGCCATAAAAATTGACAGATTCTGAACCATTGCGAAATGGCAGCGGTTTTTGGTTGCGTCCATACTTTCTGGGACAGTCTTTATTTATGTAATGACATCTTCTAGGTCATGGTTCAAACCTACAAATGGCTTGGATTGGCGCCCTAATTTCTGGAATACAAACGTAATCATCCGTAACCAAAGAGTCCTTTCCAAGACTTCTAAAATCACTGACGATCCCCAAAAAAAGCGTAAAGTAATTATTTGGAAACTGTCTTAAACTGCCATCCTACTTCGTAGAACACAAATGCAATCTTTCGAAACCAAATGGTCCTTTTCAGGATTACAAAATCTTAACCAGTAAACGGTATCAAATCAGTTAATAAACGGCGATTTTTGAAGATGTATAGAATTTGATTTTAAAAACAAACACAAAAAAAATGAAAAAAATTATGAATTTTGATTGATGTTTGATGTTTGAAGATAATTTCAAGCAAATGTTGACCGCGGCTCCGTTTAAGATGACCCATGCGCAAGGTCCAATTTTTTTCACACTCTCTCCAACATATTGGCCGGTATTTCACGAAAAATGTCTTCGGCTAATAATTCACACCAAACAGTGACTTTTTTGGGATGCATTGGTAGTTCTTACAATGCTTCTGGCTGGTCTTAACTCCAGATGTGACAATTTTGCTTGTTGACCATTATCCATTCAACCAGAAATCCAGCTACGTCGTTGAACATAATTTTATGATAAAAAGGTGGATCTTCCTCCAACTTTGCCGGCGCTCATTCATGATTAAATTATAGACCAAACAAAACAAGTTTGACAATGACACAAGACACGATTCACGCGTGATCTGTCAAAAACAGTGGTGCCAAAAAGATGCCAGCAAAAAATCATCCTTTATCTATACATATCTCGAATGCCTACGTCAATCTCGCGCTTATGTTTCGGACATTTTTCATTAAAAATAAAATATTCAAAACAAACTTTTAATACATTTCAGAGGTTCACGCCCTTTTCTGTATAATATCTAGCAAAATAAAAAAGATTCGTGTCGCTTATACCGTTTTCGTTTATTGATCAGAGCAGCCCGAGAGCTAACCCAGAGTCGCCCAAACAACTTTTGAGATGTTTGTTTTAGCAACCTGGGCTCGCTCTAGATCGGACTCAAATTGCGTAGTTTTGCTCTGAAAATTTTCTCGGGTCGCACCACGACATCCATGCGAGTTTGTTTATTTTTTTTCTTTTTGTATAAGTTGTTTCTTAAGGCGCGTACCATGTGTTCGTTTTACTCGGAGTCAGAGTCACCCGCGTGTAGGTTCAAAACGAAAACGGTATTAGTTCAGTAGATCTATTTTTTATTGAGTGTACGGGCGATTTCGAGAAAACGCGCTTCAAGGTTTAGACGCTCAAAGAGAAGACATGGCGCGCGTAAATTCAAATCACTACATCTCCGAAACTATCCGAAATTCGTCTTCAAAATTTTGCAATATATAAAAAATTGATTTTCATTGCAGGCCTTTTAAATGGACGAATAAAATAATAAAAGCGAATAGTTCAAAGACAATGGTAATAAGCATAATTCGTATTAACATGGTTTTTTACCATAATTAGTAAGCCTATTAGTAAAATATGCTAATTCGTGAGGATTTGATTGAATCACTTATCATATTCCTATTTCCTCAAAATTCATTGATCGTCGTGAGTATACTGATTGTGCTGTCAAAATTCAGCGACATCATCACAGATACAGATATTTTACGATTATGGTAGCTTCATCCTTGCTGTCGTACGCCCACATTCCTCGATCGAAAACAAACTCCCACAATTTCTGTTCTCCAATTTTTTTTATCTACATCAAGATCAGATCATTGCCCGACAGTATTTGCAATGCAAATTATAGATGCCTTACCCTTCGGAATAGACGCGTGCCTGCCACTGCGTGCAATAAATAGGCTGAGCTCTTTCTGCAAAGACATCATATTAACAAGATATCCAGCTCTCACATTTCCCGAACAAATAATTGGCAACATCCTTTTTTGCGAGCATGTCGCCCTCAGGTGAGTCCGCATCGAATCTCATACATAGAAGTAGGGGAGAGAAATGTCAAATTCGTACGCGCCAAAATAGCAGGGCTGCACATCCATACAATTGACATGACATGTTGAATGAGACGCCGTGCGATGGCGTTGCTGAACTGAAGATTGAGATCGCTCCAAGCTGACAGGGTCTGTCTTTCTGTCAAGTCGCCACCGCGAAACACCTTTCATAGCATATGCAGGGCAAAAAAAATGCACACGCACAACCGTTAGGTCGCGTGCTCGTGTGGTCTCGTCACAGGGTTTACTTCGGTGCAATGAGCAGCCACAGTCGGTAAGGATCACTTCCTTCATTTTTTTTGCTATCGCCACCATGATTACAGCAGTACGACCGGTGCACACAAATCATCATCATCACTTAATAGTAATGTTCGATGCAGATTTATGATTAGTCGCGTCCACCATGCTATTGGCGACTAAATTTATGAATTAATTTGTGTACAATTTGTACGTGGCTACGCGACAAAGTGGATATTTGTTTATATATTAAATAGCATGATCAGCATCGAAACAGAAAAATTAAATATAGTTTGGCTTGATGAAGAGGAATCTACTATGCAACTTGTTAATAAAATGTTTTGAAATCTAGGAAACATCAAAGGTGTAACCTTCCATTAGCCTTTGCGAATTCGGGACGCTGCCGTAGTAGAATATTAACGAAGTCGATTATCGACAGGTCTCATCGAGTTAGCAATTTTAATTAATATATCAGGAACTTGATTCGTTCACATATTGTTCACGTTTTCCATTACTATATTAGCCTAGGCTATCGGTTCAGGAGGTTTTGTTAATCGGTTGTAGGATTCTTGACCTGGAAGGAATCCTAGAAAAACGAAAACGAATAAACAACTGCACAAGTGTTTAGAGAAGAGTGTAAACAACAGGACGCAGCCATAAAAATTGACAGATTCTGAACCATTGCGAAATGGCAGCGGTTTTTGGTTGCGTCCATACTTTCTGGGACAGTCTTTATTTATGTAATGACATCTTCTAGGTCATGGTTCAAACCTACAAATGGCTTGGATTGGCGCCCTAATTTCTGGAATACAAACGTAATCATCCGTAACCAAAGAGTCCTTTCCAAGACTTCTAAAATCACTGACGATCCCCAAAAAAAGCGTAAAGTAATTATTTGGAAACTGTCTTAAACTGCCATCCTACTTCGTAGAACACAAATGCAATCTTTCGAAACCAAATGGTCCTTTTCAGGATTACAAAATCTTAACCAGTAAACGGTATCAAATCAGTTAATAAACGGCGATTTTTGAAGATGTATAGAATTTGATTTTAAAAACAAACACAAAAAAAATGAAAAAAATTATGAATTTTGATTGATGTTTGATGTTTGAAGATAATTTCAAGCAAATGTTGACCGCGGCTCCGTTTAAGATGACCCATGCGCAAGGTCCAATTTTTTTCACACTCTCTCCAACATATTGGCCGGTATTTCACGAAAAATGTCTTCGGCTAATAATTCACACCAAACAGTGACTTTTTTGGGATGCATTGGTAGTTCTTACAATGCTTCTGGCTGGTCTTAACTCCAGATGTGACAATTTTGCTTGTTGACCATTATCCATTCAACCAGAAATCCAGCTACGTCGTTGAACATAATTTTATGATAAAAAGGTGGATCTTCCTCCAACTTTGCCGGCGCTCATTCATGATTAAATTATAGACCAAACAAAACAAGTTTGACAATGACACAAGACACGATTCACGCGTGATCTGTCAAAAACAGTGGTGCCAAAAAGATGCCAGCAAAAAATCATCCTTTATCTATACATATCTCGAATGCCTACGTCAATCTCGCGCTTATGTTTCGGACATTTTTCATTAAAAATAAAATATTCAAAACAAACTTTTAATACATTTCAGAGGTTCACGCCCTTTTCTGTATAATATCTAGCAAAATAAAAAAGATTCGTGTCGCTTATACCGTTTTCGTTTATTGATCAGAGCAGCCCGAGAGCTAACCCAGAGTCGCCCAAACAACTTTTGAGATGTTTGTTTTAGCAACCTGGGCTCGCTCTAGATCGGACTCAAATTGCGTAGTTTTGCTCTGAAAATTTTCTCGGGTCGCACCACGACATCCATGCGAGTTTGTTTATTTTTTTTCTTTTTGTATAAGTTGTTTCTTAAGGCGCGTACCATGTGTTCGTTTTACTCGGAGTCAGAGTCACCCGCGTGTAGGTTCAAAACGAAAACGGTATTAGTTCAGTAGATCTATTTTTTATTGAGTGTACGGGCGATTTCGAGAAAACGCGCTTCAAGGTTTAGACGCTCAAAGAGAAGACATGGCGCGCGTAAATTCAAATCACTACATCTCCGAAACTATCCGAAATTCGTCTTCAAAATTTTGCAATATATAAAAAATTGATTTTCATTGCAGGCCTTTTAAATGGACGAATAAAATAATAAAAGCGAATAGTTCAAAGACAATGGTAATAAGCATAATTCGTATTAACATGGTTTTTTACCATAATTAGTAAGCCTATTAGTAAAATATGCTAATTCGTGAGGATTTGATTGAATCACTTATCATATTCCTATTTCCTCAAAATTCATTGATCGTCGTGAGTATACTGATTGTGCTGTCAAAATTCAGCGACATCATCACAGATACAGATATTTTACGATTATGGTAGCTTCATCCTTGCTGTCGTACGCCCACATTCCTCGATCGAAAACAAACTCCCACAATTTCTGTTCTCCAATTTTTTTTATCTACATCAAGATCAGATCATTGCCCGACAGTATTTGCAATGCAAATTATAGATGCCTTACCCTTCGGAATAGACGCGTGCCTGCCACTGCGTGCAATAAATAGGCTGAGCTCTTTCTGTCAAGTCGCCACCGCGAAACACCTTTCATAGCATATGCAGGGCAAAAAAAATGCACACGCACAACCGTTAGGTCGCGTGCTCGTGTGGTCTCGTCACAGGGTTTACTTCGGTGCAATGAGCAGCCACAGTCGGTAAGGATCACTTCCTTCATTTTTTTTGCTATCGCCACCATGATTACAGCAGTACGACCGGTGCACACAAATCATCATCATCACTTAATAGTAATGTTCGATGCAGATTTATGATTAGTCGCGTCCACCATGCTATTGGCGACTAAATTTATGAATTAATTTGTGTACAATTTGTACGTGGCTACGCGACAAAGTGGATATTTGTTTATATATTAAATAGCATGATCAGCATCGAAACAGAAAAATTAAATATAGTTTGGCTTGATGAAGAGGAATCTACTATGCAACTTGTTAATAAAATGTTTTGAAATCTAGGAAACATCAAAGGTGTAACCTTCCATTAGCCTTTGCGAATTCGGGACGCTGCCGTAGTAGAATATTAACGAAGTCGATTATCGACAGGTCTCATCGAGTTAGCAATTTTAATTAATATATCAGGAACTTGATTCGTTCACATATTGTTCACGTTTTCCATTACTATATTAGCCTAGGCTATCGGTTCAGGAGGTTTTGTTAATCGGTTGTAGGATTCTTGACCTGGAAGGAATCCTAGAGTTGAATTGCCGTGAGAATTCGGATGTGAAGTTGGTCAAAACAGAAGACCAAGCTCTTTATTTTTTTTTTCATTATGTTTTTGAAGGTAATAAAATAACAAAGTCGAAATATTCAACGTCCACCGCACTAACTTTTCGACTAGGCGTCACTTTGTCTGCTATGCAATTAAACTTATAAACTGTTTCATTTCTTTACATTGCAGTATTTAATCTAGTATGACACGGTACAGATCTAGAAAAGCACTGCAGTAGTAGGAAGTTACTCTAATAGAATGGATTCGTGGAGTAATATCAACATTTATCATTCATCACTTTCGCTTCCTTGATTGGAACGGTGCATCTATACTTATGGACAACTTATTCACATCCAACATATTCTAATACCTACACAATTAAATAAGGCAGGTAGAAGAGAGGAATCCAACTACCAGGTCGTAAAACTGCACACGGAGCTATATCAATACTGACGCTAACTGAATGACATGACTCTCTATAAACACTGCGTCACTACACGTTACATCACACTGTGTCACTACACGTTATATCACACTGTGTCACAAATTACTGATAAATTGCTGATCATATTTCAAATGGCTTTCTGAAAGAATTATGTAGTTATCTTTAGTAAGATTCGAGATACTAGCAATCAAAAACTTATTGTTCTCCCACAATTTTGGAAAAAATGCTACATAGTAAAGCAAAACGGAGTCATGTCAAAGTCAATAAATATTGGTACAGATTTCAATTGAACAACGTTCTTTCAGTTAAATATGTTATTGAAAATGTAAAAGAAAAAACAAAGGAATGCTCAGCGTTTCCATATCAAAATTTTACATGTAGGGGGACTTTCCCCCAAAATGTTATATTTTTTTTTACCCAGGTAAAGGTTACTACTGAGAATGCTTTAAAGTTATATTCTACAATCTCTTATTAACATTCTCTTTGTGAAGCTTTACCCTACGGTTTCAACAGACTTTGCCGCCGATTCTTAGCGGACAACACCGATGCAAAACGATCGCAATGACACTTGGAAACTAATTTTATCCTGGTAAGTGTTAATTTATACTTCTATTTAATATGATATAATGAAATATCGATCAAAAGGCAATTTCTAGGGAGTTTTATTAATTTAGATGATACTTTGAGCTACGCGGACGGATCTATTAATGCACGTGACCTTATGTGCGGGGTTGGGAATCGAACCCGGTCAGACTGCGTGAACGGCATCGACTTATCCGTCATGCTATGTACGTATGGTTTAAGCTATTATAACATGGTTTTAAGTTGTGTAACTCTGCTGGTTTGATAACATGGGTCTCGTTACTTAAGCCTTACTTGCCATACAACATTTCCCAGTAAACAGCGGAACTGGAACATGGTGTCGAGAAGCAGTAAGTCACATTCGCTGCGAAGTAGTGCTACAACTTGACGTTTCATAGACGTATATGTACGCTTCCGATGGTGCTTGATTGTTGTTTTCATGTGTGCATGGCTTGTGTTCACCTCAGACCTCGAACTCGAAGGAGATTTTAACGAATTATTGTTTATCTTATTATTATTGCTCTCATTTCAGTTCGGTTTTAATCCTGGTTTGAATCAATATTATCACTCTACACGCAGAGAAAGTAATTGTGAAAATAACCAAACTTGGGTTTCACTCAAGGAATTTTTTATTTGAAATAGTGACAAAAGAAAATCTGGTTTCATATAGCCAAACACTGTTATTTGTAGAGATGAGCAAAATAGTTCATTTCAAAGAACCGTTCAGTTATGCAGAGTTCTATTAAAAGAACTAGGGTAAGGGCTCCCTATTTCATCTGAGCTCCTATTTCCATCTCATCCCTTCACCTCATTACTTTGAATATGAATAATATCTTACAACGTACCTGAACCAAACTGTGAAATGTTTAAAAATGAATATTTAAGCTATTGTCACACTTTTCCATTGGCAGAAATGGTTTTAAATTCTTCGGTGATCGTTTTTTTTTCATTTAGAACAGACTCACTTTTCGATTTAGGACACATTTTCGTCTCAAGATTTACAGTTCGTCATGTTTCTGAATATCTACTAAACAATTCGTATCAAAACATGATCACTGTTTCGCACAATTACACTACTATTGAACGCTGGATGACTTCATAATTAGTAATGTTCACTTGCCACTTGTTTAATTAACGAGTAAAAACTTCAAAAACTACCCGACAAGCAATAAACGTCTTCAAAAATATGAGATGAAAGTATTTCACTTAGTTCACTTGATTGCGCTTTGTTTTCATCTCATTTGGTTTCGCAAAATTGCCAGGTTTTCTCATAATGTTACAAAACGAAATTGTTTTTCTTCTTCAAATTATCAACAAAAAGTTTTTTTTTGTATCCGTGTACCAGTTTAATTATATTATTGATATTTATATTTCAAAAAAACTATTTCGGCTTCGAATATTACCAGAAAGAGCGTGTTAAATACTAATGAAATAACCATTGTGGCAAATCCAGCAGCACTGGTTTCTTTCCGCTATATGTCAACATAACGCTGTTAAGTGTGTGCGTTTCATCGGCTGTGCACAGAGATGCCAAATATTATCATAGAAAATATATATTATTTTACATAAAAAGTCTATATCTGCTCTATTTGTTTTCACTAATAAAATGATGTTAAAAGATAATTCTTCATATCTGCGAAGATTTCCACTTTAACATGCGATTTGTCCGTTGATTACTGAACCTTCAAAGAATTACTCCAATCAAATAGTAATAGATACTCAAAGAGAAAAGTCTAATTTTTTACTTCTCACTTTTTATGAACCTGTACAAATCTGTATTACATTTAGGAAATCTGTATAAAATCTGTACTCTGATTTCAATCAACGCAAAAAACCTGTACAATACAGATAAATCTGTATAAATGGCATCTCTGGCCTGCATTTTGTTTTTAGAAGGGCTAATATCTAAATAAAAACAATTCCTTTTTTGTTTTGTTGTTAAGATTACCGAATTAACTCTACAGTAAAATTTTAAAGTTAAAACGAAAGATGACGAAAACGACCCAAAAATTTTTTAACGTCGAAATGATTCCAAACTGTTTCTAAAAATATCGTGTGTTGTCTCATAGTTGGCATCAGGCCATTTTTAAGAAAAATTCGGACATTTTGAACCTGAGAGTGTAATAGTGCAATGTTTTGTTTTGATTGTGTTAGTAGGATGAATAAAAGACCAACGATAGGATGAATAAAAACCCTTTGAGATGGAATTAGAAGCAGAGTAGTGAACATATCAGAAGTGTTTTTAGCTGATTTTTTGAACATTATTTTAATTTCCAAGGAACGTGAATCAATTCTCCTTGTGGAGCAAGACTAAGCAGCAATATGAAAAAATCATAGTGATTTTAGTGGCTAAATCAGGTTTTTAATGACAAATGAGATGAATAATAAGATAAATAAACTAAATTACAAGCACAGAGAGCAGACATCCAAGTAGAGATTTCAATTTGTATAAGAAATTTAACGGTCGTATTAAAAAGCAATCACCAAGTAACAATTCTCATGTGGAAGCGGCACCCAAATCGTGGTGACACCTCGTGTCGATTGTGGTGACATCTGCAAGTGTTCGCCACGCTGATTGAGCAAATTTTACACACAGTTCATATGTGAGTCTGTATATCTGTTATCTGTGGTTAATTTAAACAGTAAACTTAGTGCTCAAATAAGATCATATAGATAAATTGAACCATTTTTTTTTCTCGATATAGAGATAAAGTAGAATTGAATCAACATGGCCGATAACATCAAATAAACTTTGGTTGACACATGTAATAAATAGTTGGTTTATTTCAACCATAAACTCAGCCGGAACCAATATATTTTTCCTTTAGTCAGACCAAAATCAAACCGAGATAATTGTTGATGTTGAAGCTAAAAATTAGTTCAAAACAATCATATTCAAGCTTGATATTGAAATAAACCAAATTCAAAAATCTACTAATTGTTTTGCTATTTAAACATGCTTCATATCTCTGCGTGTAGTGTTTTATTTTGAGTTGTGTTTTATCACATCCAGGGTAGTTCGACAGGCAGAACGGTTTCCCAAGGTGGGAGAAGTTAGCGAGTTTGAACCCTGTCTCATGGATAATTTAATCGTAAGTTTTCATTTTCAATATATCAATCATTTTACATTCGGTCTTTCCGTTCAGTACTGAGTTTTGCACTGCAAACTCGAATTTTCCTAGTTTTGCACTGCAAACTCGAATAAATCACATCGCTAATATATATCTAAAGTAAAAGTCTATAGTATTATTGTGAGCATTTATTTCTTGGCCCATCACTAGATTTATTTATTCAATATAGAATCTCTCTTTGAAAAACAAAACAAACACAAACTATGAATATGTAGTATACTGAGAATCGATAGTATACGGATAAAAATTCATTGCCGGTACCACGATCAAGACATCATGAAGATCACGAATCATGTTTTCTCATGAAATCATACCTATTATTAATGATATTATGAGCCAAATGATTCAAATCATTAATTTGTTTTTATGGGAGATGAGTTATTGCACATGATTTGAATAATTTCATTCATAAAATCATTATATCTTTTTATGAGATCAGGCATGATCTCCTAAAAAGATATGTTTCATGATTTTCATGATTTCTCAATTATGTACCGGCAACGGGTTTATATTCGTTTGCAATCTAAAGACGGCTTTCACTTTTTTTGCTGAATCTTTTACTCAGAGTTGCCAATATTCCAGATTTATCAGGCATATTCTGGATTTTTCCCATTTCGACAGACCCTCTAACAAACCAGGTATTTTGCCAGATTTTCGGTTTTCACTTGATTTTAAAAATGTTTCCACATGAAATAACTCAATTTTGAGTGAATCGTTTGAAATCGTCTAATGAGTCGAAAAAACGAAAATACACGTAAATAAACAAATGGAACTTTGATTTTGTTTACATAGATGCCAGATTTTCCCAGACTTTTTCTTCCGAAAGGTACAGATTTTATTTTACATAGATGCCCGATTTTGCCAGACTTTTTCTTCCGAAAGAATTCACTTTGTTCACGAACAATCAGGCGAGAGAGACGTCGCTTCTGATTTTTTTCTGCAAGCACAATACGTAAAAAGATACGTACTCTGGCCACTGCATGACGTACATGCAAATGTGCCACTCTGATAAAATTTAAAAAAAAATCAATCCAATCATAAGTGAAGTGTTTTCAAACAACAAATAAACCATTGTTATTGATTGTTAATAGTGGTATCTCGATTTGGTATTTTCGTCAAAATCTCTCTTGAGGTAGGTCTCGAGAGCACTTGAGTCGACTGCTCTTTCCGTCGCGTGTCCAATGTATATGTATTGAGCCTGATAGCAACGAGGCTTGTAGATCCAGATACCAATTTAACAAGCATCCACGATTGAATTAAAACATCACATTGTTACTTAACTCTTTCACTTGGATTAATTTGTGGCTGAAAACTTCTGCATAATCATTGCCCAAGTAGCATGTAAAGTTGTTGTCCTGTATATTTCTACTGATTGTGCAATTTATCAAGTTAGTTTATATCACTATTCTAGTAACTAATGAGAATCATCGAAATGGTGTTTGAAATACGTGTATTCAAGCATTCTTCAAAATTCTCATACGTTTTTGATCAAACTGATGTGTAATTAAACCTGAAAAATCTCGAAATCAGTTTTTCTTGAATATTTTCCATTATGGCATCGATTGTAACAGTGAGTGAATGTAAAAATATATAGGATTTGAAATAACCAATAATACCAATCATATTTCGTTTTATTCTAGGTTAAGGTAAAACATTACAAATAGCTATCATATTTTTTCAATAAAAATTTTTTTCAGGCCTATTCGTGTACAAGCTTTACGTGGCCGATTGAGCCATGTTTTGTATTAGATAAAATTATTTTTTTACCATTGGATCTCGTTATTACCCTTTTTCTAGCGGAAGAGGAGTTTCCATTTTCATCTTGCGATTGAGTCTTGGGCTCGTTGTTAGTTGCTGTAGACGCGCCTTGTTGTACATTAATTGCAGTTGCTGGTTGGTTTGATGGTGGAACAGGAGTACTGCGCTCACTAGTTTCCGATGTTGGGCGGTTGTCCTTGTTTTTGTTTGAAGATGTCCTTTTCGCAGTTTCAGTGCAAGGTTTGCCGTAGTGTGCAGGTTGTTCACAAAACTGACATGTAACCAGTTGATTTTCATACGTAATCAGCGTTTTACACGGATGTATCCCGTTTTGACCACAAATGATGTAAGATGGAATTGCTTTACGTAGTCTCATACGTACCACTCGCACCCGGAAAAAAAATCCGCCATACTTCACTTTCGATGGAAGAACTTCACCGTACTGAGACATACTTTCCCGAACGAACTGATCGCTGGTCTGCGGTGAAGGTCATGCACGCGTACTTCTATTGCATTGTCCACCATGTACACAGGGAACTCTGTGCACCCCGTTATTAACCGAAGCAAATGCAATTGCATCTCTTTCACGTTTGAACATAATGTACACACAGTACATATCATGCTATCGTGAAATTGCCATTAGTGCTACCCACTTGTACGCGGCGGGCAGATTTCCCCTCAGACGGCTGGCTATGTCTGCCAGCCATTTTTGCCGGAATTCTGACAGAATTCCGGCAAAAGTCTGGCAACAATGCAACAACCTCTTCCGGCAGAGAATTTCGCATAGCGGTTATTAACGGTTCTTTTCTGTCGGATTCTTGCCATACAAGATTGGCAGAACCGTTTTGAATCGGTTCTACATTTTAAGCGTCTTGGTTTTATTTTTCCAATAAAAGATACATATGAAAGACAATAATTTATTGCCCTTCATATAAACTAATCATGGAAAATGTTTCAATCTCATTTACCTCGCCTCAAGATTCGTTTTTGTACGTACATGCGGGATTAACGAATATCAAATGAAGTCGAATAAAAAAAAAGAAAAAAGAAAGAGGAGAGAAATAAACAGGACACGTATGGCGAGATAATGACGCAATTTCGCCTGGACAATTTTGACAGCAGCCGGAATGCAGCCAGCCTTCTGACGGTTGCCAGAATTCCTTACAAGCGGGTAATTGCATTCATAAATAAAGTGACTCGTCAAAATACTCAATAAATCTACTTTAAAATCATAAATATGAAGTGTAAAACTGTCATCCGATGAATACAATGAATGAATGCTCGTAAAAAAATAAAAAATAATCTACAAAAACAATATAATCAAAAAATGTTGTGTTAGTTTTATGAAGAATTTATATTGTTAACATTGTTCTAAACACTTGGAAAATTTCGCAGAATTCAGAAAAATTTTCCGAACTTTAAACAGCTGATCGTTCGGTGATCAGTTCGGTAATGTTTTTGTTTGTTCATTTCACTGAAACGAGCGAAAAAAGTCGTTGCTACGGTTTAATTACCAATATAGATTTAAGTACAAACATAGTACGGAAGAAATTGGGATAAAAATTGCGACACTTTTTTTAAAACACGTGTACATTAATTCATTTGACGAATTCTGTAACTGGATTCAAAAGTCGAAAACGAAATCTGGAACAGCCTCAGAATTTAGTTGCAAAATTCTGGTTCGGAATTCAGATCAAGAAATCAGGTCATCAATTTAGTTCTACAATTTTAGAACCGCACGGAGAACCCTTCGATCATAAAATTGCGATATCGCAGTTTTTGATTTTTGCGATAGTTGATTTAACTAATTTCTTTTTGATTCAACCAATATGGTTTTTGATTTGCATATATTCAAGTAGTTGAAAAATATGTTGTTTTGAATGCTGTCAAATGCCGGAGACAGTTGATAGCAAAACAATAATCGCAATGCAAAATCAACAACTTTTTTAGTTGAAATCTGTTCGCGTCGCTTCAAAATGTCAATGAAAACAACATCGATGGTTAAAGCGTTTGGTGATATCGATTTGAGAAATTTAATATAACAAGTGTTTATCTAACAGCGGTGTTGTGATAAGGTTAACCTTGTTTAAGATGAAAAAGATTTGGTGACAAATTAGAAAATGTTAATGAATGATCATCTCGTTATCTTTCAGGTATGCGCAAAAATTTTATGCTTCAAATTCGATCATTGATGTACTTCCAGCAGGCTGTTTTACTTCCAGATGTTTGATACCGATGATGATGTTCATGCATTAGCAATAAAACGCTTTTTGACATGAAATTAATTTATAAAAGTAACAGGAGCGAAGGGTTTCAAACACACAGAACGCGCTGCGATTGAATGGCGCGTTTGAATTGCCGTCGCAAAATTCTAATTCCCAGCGGTTGATGCACACAAGTTTATATAAATTGACTAAAATTATCAGTGCATAACTGTAGTTCAACCGTTTGAAGGCATCATCTTTCAATACTCATTTTAGGTAAATTTTATAATTTCGCTAATTTACTCGCCCCTCCGGGCACTTTTGCTGATTAAAAACGTTTTTCTACATCAATCATTTCCGATCGAATCAGAAGTATATTTTTAGAATTTAGATCTTTACTGATCTCGACTTGACATGATCATGATCATACAAAAAACAAAATGACTTAGAGATCAGATCAGTTCTGATTTCGTAATGATAATTTATTCCTTGGTTAAGATCACTTGAAATCAGCAGTGATCGGTGGTTCTACCATCCCTAATGATATTGCATGTCAATATAAAATACTGTTTATATTTTAACAACGATATTTATTTCATGAATCTCAACATTCCGAATTTATTTCAAATAGAAAATAACGTGTATCAGTAAGTATATTTTGATTATTTTCGCAAATCAATAACATTGTTAGAGTTGATTCAACTATTTGCAATGTCTAAAATAAATAAAACCGATTTATTTTTCAACTAACAGAATTTTATTTAAATAACAACACCAGTTATTTCAACTAAAATATTTGTTGAAATTGAAAGGTATGTGTCCTCACTAATTGACAGCATTTTTTTTTCAACCCTCGTTTCTGCTAATCGAAAAACAAAAATGACAGTTCAGTTAAAGCAACAATCGATTAGTTGTACCAAATTTTAACCAATCGAATTCAGAAAATCAACTAATATTCTGGTTGAAATGGGATCGCGGGTGGTTCCGTGCGACTTAATTATAAACTAGAATTTCGAACCTTAGTAAAGGAACTGAACTCAGATTCAAAATTAAGCTCCAGAACCCATGTTACCAATTTAGTTCTAGAATGCAGGTTCTGGGGGGGTTCGATGGAGCGGGGTGTTCAAAAGGTGGAGAAGGCGAAAAAATTTGAAAGAAAAGTGCGTCATCCACAATATTGACACTGTTCAACAAATTCTGAGAACGAAGTATGATATGTCAAGTTATTTGCACTTTTATTTAATAAGTACTCTATTGTTCATGGAACTCTTCCATGGGGAGGGAGCAAGTGTAATTTCTCCCCTCGTACTGACAACACTAACGACAACTTTTAGTTTTGACACATATACACCCCTGTATATGTATAGTGTGCACGCATCATGTTTGTTTTCATTCACCTCCAGCACCGAATCTCACCAAAGTACCAGAGAATCGTTCTCAAATTCTCTGAGGTGGACGCAGATATTTTATCCAAAGTGTACACGCCGGTATACGGTCCACATATTGTAAAAGTAATTAGTAAAATCACATAAATGTTCCCTCGCCAGTACACGCGCCAGTGCACACTTGGGTGTATTTAGGTGAGAGCGATTCATGCGAGGAGAACGTGATTCACACGCACTCGCACTTGCTTTCCATATAGTGCGGCATTCTTCGACTTCATCTTCGTTGTAGGCATGAAACTTACACGCTGGTGTATAACTCCAATGAATCAATCAGTATCTACAGAAGTTCGGTAATAAGAAGTTAATTTTACCGTACGAACGATAGGATTATTATCGTACTCGGTGACTGTTTAGATTTACCGTATGAATATTTATTTACGGAATTCTGTAATAAATTCTTGGTAGGCAAAAATCTTCATAAAAATTGTAAAATTAGATGCTCGATTATTCGTTATTTGTAATGATTACCGCTACTTGTAATGATTACAAAGTTTTTAGTTAATGCGAAAGAATTTCAAAGACAACTTAAACATAATAATATTAATTGTTGTGTGTGGCATTGATTACAGCACCCAAAAAACAGCTGACACTTTCTGAATTAGTAGTAAAACTAGGATCTAAGTTCCATCTTTAGCTACCAATCGACTCCAAAAGTTCACTTAATTATGCAAAAGGTTGGCCATACACGTCTCAGAGGCACGCTCGCGTTAATGTTTTTGATCCGGATTCGACAGTAAATCGAATAACCTCTTTTTTTTACTTGATACTGCTATATAATCAACAAATTATGATGAAATTCAAGCCAACATCTTTGCTTCGACTATAAGAATAAGGTGATTGCGTGTGGAGTGCTCTCTTGTGGTACGATGCCACCGTGGTGAAACTGTAAATCTACCCACGAATCAACCGTGCAAAGTTTGAAAATATTGTCCATTTTACCATAGTTAGGCCTCCTTTCGAGTTGTGTTCATCGTTACCAGAGTAGTGAAGTTGTCAAAAATGATTATAGCGGTTGAGCAATTCCAGGAATGAGTAGACGAAAAAGTGACAAAATCAGAATCTACCTTCTCCGATTTATATGAAACTTTGCACATGGCTTCAGTATGGCAAACCATGAGTTTTGAACCGATGGAGAGGTCAACCCGACTCACGACTGATTTTTAAAAAGGGCGTATGTATTTTTGCATTTCACCAAAATTGCCTTTTTCACATCGTTGTAACTCGGAAACCGTTAATTGTACAAAAATGGCGTTCAGAAAGAAGTTGTAGGGAATCGAATGGGCACTCTAAAAATATATACATTAAAAAAAATTAATTTTTTCCTCATTGATGCAAAATAATCCGAAAAAGTTAAATAAAAAAGAAGCATGGTTTTAATTTTTTTTTAGATATTTTTTATTTTAAAACTGTTATTAAAACCTACAGATTGATGGCTGTCCCATCCATATACCTTGGCAACCTTGTCAACTGATACAGTTTGAAAGCGACTCGTAGTCATTGTATTTTGCGATTTTATAGTGTAAAATTCTAAATATCGTATCCGTTCTTATTCCATCGTGTCCGGCAGTGCATCTGGTATCGTTAGTAGTTCAAACACTCGTCTGGTTTTCTACCGCATCTACGCATTTTGCTGTTTTTTCGGCCAACTTGTTGTGTTCTTGGCGTACAACCGACCGTTAGCACCAATACCAGTCAATTGCGTCATATAATCATCAGCTCATCAACGTAGCTTGATCAAAACAAACATGGCAAAAGAACAATGCGGAGAGTGTCACCATGAAATCAACGATTTGGAACCAGTACGCTGCGGCTTATGCGAAACTCCGTTCCACATCAGTCAAAACTGTTGTGGTTTCAATCTTCGCTCATGCAAAGATATGTTTGCTCAAGGTAAAGCGGTGTTTATTTGCACGAAGTGCAGAGACATGCTAAATGGTAGAAGCATTTGTGCGTATTTGGCTGATCTTAATCCAAATACGACATCCACCAGTACATGCAAAAGCAATATCAATGTACAGATACAGCAACTGACCGATATTGTTGAAGTGCTTAGCAAAAAAGTCGATAGCATCTCCAATGTTTCAACTCCTAAGCCGCCTGTACGAAATCCGATATGGCCAATAGGTGCAAAACGTCGTCGTGGTGAAAATGGTCAAGCTATTCGCCCAGGTGCCGATCGCGGAACTAATCAAATTGATTTTGGTGATCTCTCTGTTCCCTTCATTACACCTCCTGCAGCTCAGCCTAGATTCTGGCTCTATTTATCGGGATTTCATCCCCTTATCAGTAACGAGGATGTACAGAAAATAGTCACTCGGTGTTTAAATTTGGATGCTCCCTTTGATACCATTCGTTTAGTACCCAAAGGAACGGACTCATCAAGGTTAACTTACATCTCATTCAAAATTGGTCTGGATCCAGTACACAAACAACAAGCACTAAACGCTGCATGTTGGCCAACTGGTCTATTGTTTAGAGAATTTGTTGAGTTTTCAAAAAACATCGAAAGACAACCGATCAATTTCTCCAGCGATCATCCTGCAGATACACCAACACTGGCGGCAATTGTTTGAATGCAACACGAATTTCAGCGGACGGTGGGAGCTCCAGGGCTCCCACCAGAGCAACTATCGGCCAACTCTATTTCGATTTTATACCAGAATGTTAGAGGATTAAGAACAAAAATCGATGACTTGTTCCTGAACTCTGCTGAATGCGATATCGACGTTATTGTTATGACCGAGACTGGGCTTGACGATTGTATTTCCTCACTTCAGTTATTTGGAACGGCCTATAATGTGTTTCGCTGCGACCGTTCTCAAATAAATAGTAATAAAACACGCTTCGGTGGTGTGCTGATCGCTGTGGCTCATCAATATTCTAGCAGAATGATACACACAACGTACGGACGAAACTTGGAACAAATATCTATCTCTACAAAAATTAAAGGTACAAATCTAGTCCTATGCGCAATTTACATTCCACCAGATCGAAGCCAGGATGTGAACGTAGTCAATGAGCATATTGCCTCTTTGAACGACTTGCATGAGAAATGTTCGGATAAGGATGTAGTTCTCGTGTGTGGGGATTATAATCAGCCGCGAATGCAGTGGGTAAAAAACGATACTAGTATTATTTGCAGTAGTTCTCTGTTGCCATATGCTAGCCACACATTACTCGATGGGATGGAATTTCTAGGTCTTGGTCAGAAGAATCTTGTGTATAATTCACTTGGCCGTACACTTGATCTTGTGTTTTGTTCGAAAGATTGTGTAGTCGATCGTAGCCCTACCCCGCTGCTTCCCGTGGACACCCATCACCCAAAAAGTTCATCTGTACCTTCGAATGTATTTCTTGGCGATGAGACGGCTGTGTCAGTTTCGGAATCGTGTGAGCTGTTTGCCAAGCATTTCGCTAGTGTTTTTTCGAGCAGTTTCACTTCAAGTAGCGATACGGAAGCTGCTGTTTCGGATGTTCCAGTTGACATGATAAACTTAAACACTTTCATCGTTACCCCGGAGTTGGTCCAATGCGCTGCAAAAAAACTGAAAAGTTCATTTTCTCCTGGGCCCGACGGCTTACCTGCTGTTATTTTACGTCGCTGTATTGACGCTTTAGCTGGACCACTAAGTGTTATTTTCACTCGATCATTTGAGCAAGCTAAATTCCCACGGATATGGAAACAATCCTACATTTGCCCAATATTCAAAGATGGCGATCGTCGTAATGTTGTAAACTATCGTGGCATAACTAATCTTTCCGCTTCATCGAAACTTTTCGAGATTATTGTGAGTAGTGCTATATTAGATCGAGCAAGGAATTATATATCATTCGATCAACATGGATTCATGCCAGGAAGATCAGTTGCAACAAATCTGCTAACACTTACTTCAAAGTGTATTGCCAGCATGGAAGCTAAAGCTCAGATGGATGTCATTTACACGGATCTAAAAGCTGCTTTCGACAAAATTGACCACACAATACTTCTAAGCAAATTATCTCGTCTCGGATTTTCCGCCCATCTTGTGTCCTGGTTGAGCTCATATCTCTCCGGGAGAGTTCTACGAGTAAAATTGAGCAACAGTTCATCATCACTTTTCTCTAACAACTCAGGAGTTCCTCAAGGCAGTAATTTAGGACCTTTGCTTTTCGTGTTATATTTCAACGATGTCTCATTTGCTTTGGGAACTGATTGCAAACTGACATATGCAGACGACCTGAAATTGTACCTCGTTATTCGCACTGTGGAGGATTGTTGGCGGTTGCAAAATGCACTTGAATCGTTCGTAGATTGGTGTAGTCGAAACAAACTTATAATCAACGTCGCAAAATGTCAGGTGATCACGTTTCACCGTACTCTGAGACCTGTTAAATTTGACTATCGCATCGATGGCTCAGTCTTGACTAGAGTTACCCAGGTTCGCGATTTGGGAATACTGCTAGATGAAAAATTATCATTTGATTTACAACGATCACAGATCATCTCAAAAGCATCACGTCAATTAGGCTTTATCAGTAAAATCGCCAAGGATTTTAGAGATCCTCACTGTTTGAAAGCTTTGTATTGTTCACTTGTCCGGCCTATTCTAGAGAATGTTTCAGTAGTTTGGATTCCTTATCAACTTTCGTGGAGCATACGCATTGAAAGAGTTCAAAAACGATTCGTTCGTCTGGCATTACGAAACTTACCTTGGCAAAATCCTGCTAATCTGCCCCCGTATCAGGATAGATGTCAACTATTAGGAATCGATACGCTTCATCGGCGCCGAAAAATTCAACAAGCATTATTAATTGCAAAACTGATCAATGGGGAAATTGATGCTCCTGAATTACGCTCTGTAGTAAATTTTCGGATACCGAATAGGACACTGCGGAATACATCACTGCTTCAGCAGAGATTTCACAGAACTCGTTTTGGCTTTAATGAACCGATTACTGCTTCCATTCGAACTTTCACCGCTGTTGAGGATCTTTTCGAGTTTGGTGAATCATCTAGTCATTTCGCGAAAAAACTGAAACGATCCGATGTGATTTGAATTTTTAAGTTATATTATTAGTGACATTTGTGATACTAGCTTTAAGTTACATTGTGTTTCATTACTTTCGTTTATGTTCTTGAAAAGATAGTGGTTTTTGCGCCCGTTTGAGAATGACAAACGTGTTCAACTCAAATGGGCTTTTTCCCACTCTAATTGTCCATTTAGATCTTGTATCCGATGGACACAATAATAGTAAATAAATAAAAATAAATAAATAAATAAATCCGGGCCTTTTGAAAAATGAAGAAGTTACAGCTAAAACAATTTACAGATATATTCGAAATTTCAAGTTCTCGTTGAAAGATAATCATTTAAACAGTATAATATTATTCCACAGGTTAAAAGCAATAAATTTGTTCATGATATCCTTTCTTCTAAAAGTAGCTGTTCTTGAGATACTTGGATATTTAATTATAACACCATTTTTTATATTTCCATGAATTGTTTATTTGCTTGCTATATCTACAATTATTACATGTACATGAATAATTCTTAATTATATTTAAGGTCTTTTTATATTTTTTCGAGTGTCAAAAATCATACATTTTTTTCAGTGTTTATTTTTTTTAGAGTGTCCAATCGATTCCCTACAACTTCTTTCTGAACGCCATTTTTGTACAATTAACGGTTTCCGAGTTACAACGATTTGAAAGACAATTTTGGTGAAATGCAAAAATACATACGCCCTTTTTAAAAATCAGTCGTGAGTCGGATTGACCTCTCCATCGGTTCAAAACTTATGGTTTGCCATACTGAAGCCATGTGCAAAGTTTCATCCAAATCGGAGACGGTCGAGTCTGATGATCTGCTAAGCATTTCAGGAATTGCTCGGTTGGAATAAAGTTTAGAGACTATCGTACTTTTCATTTATTGCAATAGTTATATGCTGAAACCTTTGATTGTTAGAAGATGATTATTTGAATTTATTCCAAATTATTTTGAATTTTGATTACTGAAAAGATCTAACTTTATATTGTGTAGTAGAAATACCATATCTATTTAGAGCACCTATATTGCTCGTACTTGCATCAGTCCCAAATCGATTTTCACCCTTTACCTTCAAAAATTGTGGGTTTGTTCAGTAAAATTAAGATTAGACGTGTTGTTGAATAAACAATAGAAGAACTCGGAAATAAAGTTCGAATCTCGACTTGCTGATTCTCCATACGGGACTAATTTGCAAATATGAGCTGTGTAGCATTCATCAAATCGTGAATCAGATGAAAATTAAACCCTGTTTTGATAAGAAATCTTTTTCCTTATCAGTACTACATTTCCTCTTGCAATAGATTGTACGGTAGGTTAGTTTACCGCAGTACTAAGTTGCGAGCCTATGAATCATTTTACCTATTTATATCCATTGGGCATCTTCATTTAGTCTATATGTTTTTAATATAGCGCAACAGTATAATTATCAATTCTGAAATCACGTCTCCACCAAACTTTCAGGTTTCTATCATATGAGCACGTTTCGATAAATGGTGTTTAGTTTTGGATTGTGAACGTCCTCGTTAATACTCTCTCACCCTTACAGCATCCTCTCAGTATACTGAATCTAAATTGTATAAATAGTGGTAGGATCTGGATTTGATACTACAACACGGGAGAGAAAGACTGATGACAGAAACTATTCACAACTCCGTGCTCCATTCGCTAGACCCTATGGAGGTCATGGCAATTAATAGTTTTTATTTCGTGCTTATGATTCACAGGTACATAAACGTACCTTTATTAACTGGTTCAATCGATTCGCCGGCAAATATTATGAATGAATTATAGTCCCGCTGAGCAAGGAATCTTGTCTAGAGGCGTGCGTCTACGCAAGCTCGGTGTCGGAAGTATTCACAACCAGTAACTGGTGCATTGTTTATTTGTCAGACTAATCATGAGCTGAAATCTCATGCTCGCAAAGATCCCCGTTAAAATCGAGATTCACAAACACATAGGTAGCAACTGTCGCCCTCGAGTGCCGGCAGTTTTGTATCGCTTAACATAACAGCAACCATCGTGATGTGCCCATAATTTACGGGAACAGAATCTGAGTCACGCGCAAAAAGTTTCTTGATCTGCGAGGCTAACAGCCCAGTTGATTTTGTTTTCAAATTTAATTGCTGTTCTTCCATTCCGGTCGAGTCTTCACCTGAGAAACGCAGAATCGATTGATGTCATCCTGTTACAGCAGATCGCTATCAGATGGTACACCGTAATTGCATTAGTTGTATGATTATGGGACTGTTTAAGTGGCATTGGAGCAATGAGTTTCAATTTCAATTTTAGAGGTTTGCGGTTACCCGTTTCAATTATGTCAGAGTAAAACAGTACGCTTCTTGGAAATTCGGATTGCTACACTAGCTAAGTTCCAGTCTAATACATTGAAAAACAGTTTTTTTTTGTAGGGAATTAGACTTTTCAGTTGATTTGAAAAAAAATTTAAAATCTAAGCTACTAAGTGGAGAAAATGACATACGAATACAACTATGTAATGAAAACCGCGAAAATGTTACCGCAGAGACCGGAATCGAACCCGTAGCTGAACGGATATAGCTCAAGACGGCTCTTCGTCTAAACTATACTAAAAAACAAATCGTTGTAAGCTAACAAATTTGTGCTGATTAGAACAGTGCTTTATACAAGGAACACTTCTGAATTCATCTCACCTTTAGCGATATGATACATAACCGACTTTATTGGAGCTGAACTGCAACTAGGCATTGAATTGTACATACCATAATTAGATCATTGGTGATGATTTGAAAGTCTTATCGTAAAAATGTAGAAAAGAAAGCCATTAGTGCAATGCCAAAGAATTGGACATTGCATTTCACCAATATTTTTTATAGTTGATAGATACGGATCAGGGTCATTTCGCCGAAAACCATTTCACCGAAAGCCGTTTCGCCGAAAGTCATTCCGCCGAATGCCATTTCGCCGAAAGCCATTTCGCCGAAAGCCATTTCGTCGAAAGAATCATTTCGCCGAATCCTGAAATCGTCTTGAAATCGTAATTAGAATTGATTTAAATTAAAGACAAACGAAAGATGATAGTGTTAACGCCCGTTTTGTTAACTTACCATTGTACTTCTTGAATAATGATTGATTGTTGTACTCTTGAATAAAGATTGATTCATGAACCTCAGAAAGTAGTTCCCAAGAAAACTTGTTGACTATTAGCTAGTAAGCATCAAAGCAATTGCATAGGTGTATCTACCAGGCAAATGTAGATGTTATTTTCCGTTTATTAAGTGAAAATGAAAAAATACTAATGCGGCTACGCCACAAAAATACTAAATCGGCTTTGTGCCGCCGAGCCATCTTGGCTTCGGTTATGTGGCTGCGTCACATCAGTATATACAGTTAGACATAACATGCAGGAGATATGACCCTTACGGCAAAATTACCCTTTCGGAAAAATGACCCTTTCGGCGAGATGACCCTTTCGGCGAAATGACCCTTTCGGCGAAAAGACTTTCGGCGAAATGACCTATTCGGCGAAACGACTTTCGGCGAAATGGCATTCGGCGAAACGACTTTCGACGAAATGGCTTTCGGCGATATGACCCGCTCCCGATAGATACAAGTTCGGAAAATATGTGTTGTATACATCATACTGATAAAGGAAAAAGTTTTTTTCGGGTTCGATCTATTGAATGTTATGTTTGTAAGGATCGCTTGAAACATTTCTCTTGGAATGACCCGCCCTTTGTATTTCTTCACGAGCTTCAAAAGCACACGCACAGACTTCATATGTATTTTATTCCAGATTTTAATAATTCTCGTCTTAGAACAAGTTCAGCAGCTGGAAATTTTATATAGTAGATGGATATTAGAATTGAAACTGAATCGAACGTATCCCCAGCAACCCTTTCTAGTGTTATTTATTTGAACAGTCACGTATCCAGTATTTCGTTTCGGAAGGGGCCCTCAGATAAAAAAAATGTTATTGAATATTTCTTATATACATAATTTTCGATGTGCCCTTTACCGGCGTTTTCAACAGACACTTTTAACTTTTCCTAAAGGAACGCCCATTTCTAGGGCACTTCGATTCGTAGAGAACGGAAAATATCTTCTGAATTTGTAGGTCATATTAGTTGTATTGTAGGCCATACAAACTTACTTTGGCTATACTTGTTTCTGTTTTAGGTTCCGAAGCAGCGGTTAAAAATTTCAAAATGGAGCTCATATCGATTTCTCAGAGATGACTTCAGGTTTGGGAACATAAAATCCCATACAACTGTCTGATAAGTTCTTCTAGTTTGCAGAGCTTGTTAGTTCATGGACATAAAAGCTTCGGCACTACTGGTCCCCTCTTTTCCTATTCCGGAAACGCCGAGTGCACTGAAGAAAAACTTCAAAAATAGAACGCACTTCGATATCTCAGCGATGCTTTAACCGATTTTCACAAATCTAAGTTTAAATTAAAACTCATATTGTCTCAGAAAAGACTGTGAAATTTCATCTGGATCCAACTTTCGGTTGTGTTGTTTTCAAACCGCCATATAAAATGACAATATGTACAACACCGGTACGTGGAAGAAGAAAACACAACACGAACGATGCGTGTTTTGTTCAATTTCGTACACGCTATTAAAAAAATAAAACGGTTACGAATGTGTGCTACAAGTGAGATATTGGTAAAAGACGGTGCAGCGGTTGATACAAATTTGAGCTATTTTATAGTAAGTGCGATCGAAAGAATAAAAGATTGTCACTGAATTGAAATTTATTTGAAAAAATATGCAATTTCACAGCCGGTAGTTCAGTAATACCGTGCCGGTGGTATAGTGATGTCAATAATAATAACAATAATAATAATAGTAATAATAATAATAATAATAACAGTAACAGAAATGCAGGTTCGCTTCGTTTGTTAGATATCCTTTAATAGGTTTAATCAAAACAGAGAATGAAATAGTAAATCTAGATTTAACTAGGTTCAAAACTGTTCCAATTTGTAGGCCATATTTGTTGCTGTCAAACGAACCAACTTCGATTATTCCGGTCGTCTGAATCTGGTTTAAGAAGTATTGGAAATAGTGATCAAAAACTGTACAAAGGATTTCAATCACTTTTTTTCATGATGACCAAATCGATTTTCACAAACTTGTAGGTTCAAAGGAAAAGTCTTACAGTTCCATGCGGAATTCCTAAATTTGTTGTGGATACTACTTCCGGTTCCGGATCTACATAGTAAACAGGATTTGTAGATTTTGCTAGATTAAGTCCGAACAAACTTTCCTATTTCTTTTCAATGAACAATTTTGCGAATTCCACAGTAATATTTATAATGTTATGAGTAATATGAAAAAGGCATTATTACACCACTAGGTGGATTAAAACAGATTTTTTTTAGAAAAAATCGACTTTCTCAATTTTTTTTGTATTTGCTAGTATTACGGTATGATGTTTGTAACCTTCATCAGTGTATCAGTTCTAAGTCTGTTAGAAACCGTTGCGATTTTTCAGTAAATTAAATATTAATAATAAAATCATTACTGAAATCCCATATAAATTCATATTCTTCAAATAATGAAACCTTGTGCAATAAGCACAATATATCAAATTATGAGAACGATTTCAGATATTCGTAAGATCCACGTGAATACGAATCGAACTAACACTGTTCATCACTCTTCTGAATATCACTGACGTTGACAAGAGCAAAATATTTTTTTTGTATAAATTTATACTGATTATTATGAGAGCCTTTACTGAATCCATTGCTGAATGTTCAACTATTTGAAAGCTAGTAAGTTGTACCAACATTTTAAAAAATAATTTGGCATGTATAGAAAAAAATCCGAATACCGCTTAAATTTTCGAAAAAATAAATAGATGCAATAAAAATTAAAAATAAACCCTCAATTCACCGCACCATCCGACGGCGTTTACTAAGCTGTTTGGTAATTTTCCACTGATCGAGAAAATCTTTTTGCCGAACGTTTGGGGATACATTCTACTGCAGAACTGATTACAAATGGTCAGCTGTTGAGAATTCGGGAAAAAAATTCCGAGTGCCATAAAATTTTCAAAAAATAACAAGCAAAGCTTTTACTACAACTAGCCGTTTCCTAATTTATGGCGATTAATAATTTTTTAATTGATGAATGTATATGTACTTTTGGGAAACCATTGCACTTTGCTATGAAGATGGGAGTCAGAATACTGAGTCTCCAGCTCTTTAAAGAATTCTCAGATGTAATACGTCATCAAATTGATAAAATTTATTGAAATCTTAAATATTGCACTATTGAAACCAATAACCGACGATTCTAACCTTACCGTACCGGTTCACTACCGGCGCGATTCCGTGCATGGGCACACATTTTTATGTACAATTATCCGACACTGACCCGACATGGCAAAATGTGAATTAACCTCAGTGATTACTCACCAACGTTATTTATTTCAAACTTTCTCAAGGAATCATCTCTACAGATAAGTGAGTTACTAATTCATACGCGGTACTTGTCAGGGCGAACACACAATGTTTGTTTGTACAAATGGTGAGTACCGGCTTTGAGCTAAGTTAATCCAATGAAGTTGACAACAAAACATATTGTTTGTAGAAATATCGATGCCGGCGCCATAGACTTGGCAAAGTTACACCTACGATTCGGGTTCCCAAGGATATGTAAGTACCTGAACGGGGTGCATTGGCTGCTGGAATATTAATAACAGTGACTTACTTCGTATTCTTCTCATGCGTATCTTCCGTCTCGTTGAGGTGTAGAATGGCGGCCTTGACTTTGGCCGGAGGGATCAGTAGCTTCTGGATTTCCTCGGGGGTCATCGTTTTGTTTTCTGTCACACCGGTCGGTTCGGTTGCATTTCCGACTGGAGCCGCGCTGCTTGTGCTGATGGGGTTTTCTGTCGAGTGACTGCCATTACTACTGACCGTAGCAGCGGTTCCATCACTCGCGGGGATCGTACTTTCGAATTCTTTGATTAGTAGTGTCGTATCGACAAGCTCCGTTTCGTTGGCCAGATTCAACTGAGTGCTGCCTTTGGGCATCTCCGGTGTTGTTACATTAGGTGAGTTGGCTAGGACGGAGATTTGAACGACGGCAAAAAACACAACCGCGTAAGTGGTAATTTGGCGCATTTTTACAATCGATCACTCACTTTCAGTTATGAATTATTGATATCACAACAGCATGTTACGACACACTTAAAATTATACACGATTCGGAGCCAGCATGCTAGGTTTCGAGACCAGTTGAAGCTTTCTATCTAATTTCTGAGATAAAAGATGTGACGTATATTTTGTAGTTAACACCAACTTATTTCACCTTAGGCACTTTTCAAATGATAGATACATTTCGATTCATACTTGAAACAACCTAAACACGTACATTCGAACCGATAACTATACTACTAGTTATTAAAACCACTTTAGAATGATCGGGAAGTAGGAAGGAAGTTAAAACTAGAGCAACGCGCCCGTCTTAGGATGGCTATTTATGTACGAGAGCACGTGTGACACCGGGGACCGTTCTGTAGAGACTGCGAGTCCTACTCAACCAGTATCGGATCTATGAAGTCAGCAAGGAATGAACCGATCCGAAGCAAGTAACACAGATTTTATTCGCGGAGACGATCGTTCGGTGGCTCTCGCTTATCAACCGTCGTGCGACACAGGTAAACTCTGATGCAGCGAGAGTGCCGAGAATACGACAAGTCGGTTCCATTGAGTATTTCCTTTAGATAAAACATTGATAGTAGGGAAACTAGGGATGCATTGAATAGTATAGTGTTTTTTTTTTGGGATATTAAGACACCAGAGCTAATTTTATTTCCTTTGATAAATTCTAACTTGAGCTTAATTTCAGCCTGAGATCGATACTCAATCACTACTCGTCTGATTCATTCAATCCAGGATAAACTACACCCTATCATTACGCTGTCAAACGAATAGTGTTTTGAGAAAAACGGTTTTCCCGGTTGATCGTTTTAAAATTCCTGAATAACCAGTTGCAAATAAAAAATCCACAATTGGACCTGATCGCGGTGACCAAACTATCAAATGGTAGTGGTTTTAAAAAAGTTTCTGATTGGAACTATCATAGGTCCTTTCTACGAAAACGACTTGATTGTGAAAACCTTTTCTTAATCCACCTACAAACCGATTCTCGAGCTCGGCATAACGAAATGCCGAATTAGCACACGAAATTTTCTTGATTATTCAGTAATCCCAAGCTTTTTACTGAAATGCATCAAAATAGTATTTTGATATTTCGGTAAAACGCATTTATTTGCGAAGTTTAGCATAACATATTGCTGCACTTACCAGTAAACAGGAAATATACTGAAATCAGCAAGTTCCCGATTTTGCATCACAGACTAACAGACATAACACTATGAGTAAATTCTTATAAAAATAAATTTTCGTGAGACAGTAACTCCACCTATATTGAACTGTGCGAACTATTTACTATCGGTACACCCCTTGTGTTATGTGAATATTTTTTTAACATTTGGTTCCCCCCCCGTTTGTCAACACACATCAGCTGCTTGCAGGGATGCCTGATTTTATGAGGCTTTGTATAATTTTTGAAAATGAATTGTCGCAATTAATTATGGGATTACGCTGTTAATATATTTAACTTTTTTAGCGATGTTTAGGCAAAAATTTATTTTTCTCAAAGTTGTTCAGTAAGATGATTTTTTAGGTACGTGAAACCGATTATTGGTTTGTGCTTTTTACATAGGTGAAATATATATTCTTTTTAGTTAGTTTTTCGTACGGACTGTTTAAAAAGTTCATTATCGGGCCCGACGTGAAATGAACTTGTAGTCATCTAGGCTATTGTTGATTGTATTAGTAATTTTCATCCAAAATTATGTGGCAGCAGGACAGAATC
The DNA here is from genome assembly GCF_030247185.1 of Malaya genurostris. Lineage (NCBI taxonomy): Eukaryota > Metazoa > Arthropoda > Insecta > Diptera > Culicidae > Malaya > Malaya genurostris. The sequence continues at coordinate 262,859,465 of NC_080571.1, forward strand.
AAGTAAATATCGTAACAAAACATGGTTTCGATTTTGAATTGCCTTAAAGGAAGGAATATTCGAAATGACCTTTTAAATGATTAAAGAATCCAATTTGAATGTCCTGTCTGTTAGTCTGTGTTTGCATTGCACCACAAAACACCATTTCTCAGGGGCGGACAAATAAATAAATTGAGAGATTTTTTTTAGGTGAGTTGGGGGGGTGGCTAACGAAAGGGGCACTCGCTCCGGGCGCAACGTTTTCAGGGTAAACCAATCCTTATGACCTTTCACTATTTTTTGCTTGTCCAAGCTATCTCTCAGGAGATCACCTTTTTAGCTCAGTAATGTTTTTGTGAACTACTCTAATCAATCTATTTCGAGATATGCAGTTAGCCTATACCACAACTGGCTTGTAAGACCAGCTGAATGTCTGCTATTGTGTCTGCAATTATCCTTTCTTATGTGCTCAGTTTGTTACTATAATTCCCTTATGAAAGAAATGTCCCGAAAAGATATTTCAACAAAACAGAACTTGTTTGTTGAATAAACAATACAGTTAAATTATTGGTTGATTTTTTTCAAGTTATTTTTGAGCCAATACGTGATTTACCTAAATAATTTTTGGTTAAGAGTAAATGAAACTGAAACGAATAAGTAAAAAATAGAGTTACATCATTGAATAAGAAAGATAAGGAATAAAACATGATCAAATCCAAATTCAATATAATTTAACCGGGTATTATTTTTTCATGAAGGTTTGAAGTAAGTGTTACATAATCTTCAAAACCTGTTTTAATCCACCTAGTGGTGTAATGAAGCCTTTCTCATGTATAATATTGTGGCATTCTATTCAAAAAAATTTTCTTCGATTTTTGAAAGAAACCAAGAGATTGTTTGTGCATTAACTAGTATAACATACATAATAAAACAGTGCTTTAATTGCGTAGGTCATCCTTAAGAAAACGAAGTGGGTTCACTATTATATGTACTTCCGGCACCGGAACCCGAGAACGGGTATAATCAAAGTCAGTTTGTACGGCCACCAACTAACATGACATACAAACTCTACTAGTACGCACTCTAAATTATTATTTAAATGTTTGTCGCATCCGAAAATATGCAGTAATTTTTGGTAGGACCATAAGACCTTTCAATTGACCCTAAGATTGGGAATAACAGTTTAGATTTTTTTTTACGTTTTTTGTTTCGCCCGTTTAAGTGACGGTGTACAATATTGAACACACTTTACCCTATAACTCCGGAACCGGAAGTCGGATCCGGATGAAATTCAGGAATTCCATATGGGACCGGGAGACCTTTCATTTGAATCTAAGTTTGTGGAAATCGGTCAAACCATCGCTGAGAAAAGTGAGTGAGATCCGTTTTGGTATATATGACCACTATTTCCGGTACTTCCGGAACCGGATACCGGGAACCAGGATAGCCGGAATCGGTTTGTTTAGTTGCCTACTGATAATGACTATCGATTTGTGTAGTTTTGAGATCAGTTTATAATTTTTTTTACGTTTTTTGTTTCGCCGGTTTAAGTGACGGTGTACAATATTGAACACACTTTACCCTATAACTCCGGAACCGGAAGTCGAATTCGGATGAAATTCAGGAATCCCGTATGGGACCGGGAGACCTTTTATTTGAATCTAAGTTTGTGGAAATCGGTCAAACCATCGCTGAGAAAAGTGAGTGAGATCCGTTTTGGTATATATGACCACTATTTCCGGTACTTCCGGAACCGGACACCGGGAACCAGAATAGCCGGAATCGGTTTGTTTAGTTACCTACTGATAATGACTATCAATTTGTGTAGTTTTGAGATCAGTTTAGAAATTTTTTTACGTTTTTTGTTTCGCCGGTTTAAGTGACGGTGTACAATATTGAACACACTTTACCCTATAACTCCGGAACCGAAAGTCGGATCCGGATGAAATTCAGGAATTCCGTATGGGACCGGGAGACCTTTCATTTGAATCTAAGTTTGTGGAAATCGGTCAAACCATCGCTGAGAAAAGTGAGTGAGATCCGTTTTGGTATATATGACCACTATTTCCGGTACTTCCGGAACCGGATACCGGGAACCAGAATAGCCGGAATCGGTTTGTTTAGTTACCTACTGATAATGACTATCGATTTGTGTAGTTTTGAGACCAGTTTAGAAATTTTTTTACGTTTTTTGTTTCGCCGGTTTAAGTGACGGTGTACAATATTGAACACACTTTACCCTATAACTCCGGAACCGAAAGTCGGATTCGGATGAAATTCAGGAATCCCGTATGGGACCACGAGACTTTTCATTTGAATTTAAGTTTGTTAAAATCGGTTCTGCCATCTCCGCGAAAACCTAGTGAAATTATTTGACACATACACACACACATACATACACACACACACAGACATTGCTCAGCTCGATGAACTGAGTCGAATGGTATATGACACATGACAATTTTTACTATGTCGGTTTTTCAAGTGATTGCATAACCTTTCTATATGAGAAAGGCAAAAATAGAATAAGTTTGAAACAATAACTTTTTTTGCCTTAATTTTGACTTTAATTCCAATATACTTTCTAGCAGTTGACTATGACACTAATTAATCAAGTCCCTAAACTGCATTAAACAGAAACAAAAATTTGAAATTGTGCAGTTATTTCGTAATTTCATATTACAAAGATCGCATGGGAAAATCAAGTTCCGCATCAATTAAATCTACCATGTGTGTTTAAGAAATTCACCCGAAACAAATTTAAGTTGACGCTTTCCGAAAAGCCAATGCTTAGAGACGATTATCTTATACGGTTCTGTGAAGCAATGTTCATACGGTGAACAGACCTGTAGAAAGCTAGGCGACATGACGTGTTCGCCGGCTACGGTCACTTACTTTGTTCAAAGACTAAAATCAATTAGCCGTGAAAAGGAATATAAGCGACATTTACATCGTTGATTAAAACAAAACGTTGTTTGGACAATAGACAAGCGATAGCTCTCAAGTGAAGAGATGTACATCATCGATTGATACCGCCCAAACACTTATCAATTGATGATCTAGAATCATTTCTCCGCTGATGTTGGCAGGTTGGCGGCGCGGTGCATCCACGATATCAGTTCTTACCGGACTGGACATAGGTTTCCCATAATGACGATATTTGCACGTTCTCTGTATGGTAAACACAATGCATTTTGTAATGTTTGAATATCAGGAAAGTCAGTCACTGTACGGCTCGATAAACAGGTTGCAATTTCTGACAATCCGAAGGGAACAAAATGTAGGGTTCAACCACTGTCCATGGAGACATCTTTCTTCGAGCAAATGTTTGAATTAGCATTCAGCTCGTTTTGCACCTAGACCATGAAGAGGTCATTAATGTCAATCACTGATACTCGTAATCATAACAGTGCAAATGTGGAATGCATTGTAGTCACTTGGGAACACCGGGTTAGTCACATCTTTTAAATGATCAAATAATTGTGGTGATTGCTCGAGCATGTTTTTTCGTAAATCGAATCCTATACCTTTTAAAAAATCACCCTTTACAATCACAAAACTGAAACAGGCGAATTTGTTATAGTTATAACAAAAACCTGTTTAGCACAGCTTATCCAAAGTTTTGATTGAAGGAAGCATGTTCCGGATGTATTCCTGATAGTTTCAAATTATAATTTCCAAAAAATAATCCGACAAATTGAGAGCAACATCTGATGTAGCTTTTATATAATATCACGCTCAAGTTTCCCCACTAGGAGCAGTTTCATGTTTGTTTTTGATAAACAAAACCAACAACGGATTTACGCAAATGAGTTCAAACGAATATCGGGAGGTTCCCGTTCTGTGTACTCTATGCTAGTCATAAAATGTGGGTAAATATTTGCGGGTATAATTAATTGGTAGTTTCATGCAGTTCTTTGATGTTAGAGCTGCGCTTTCTGCAAAACACCATTCGAGTTAACAAATTCACACTTTTTGACATTGGCATTGATATTGATATTCGTTAGTTTTTGTTGTTATTTATGCATGTTGATACCAAAAGATTTGGAGAACTAAAGTTATATGCTTATATCATATTACTAAGGCTGTGAACCATTTCGCGGTTAATTTTAACTTTTGGTTGAAATCTGACACTTGAGTGGATATTTTGTGTGGAGTAGTTAAATATAACTAAAACTGCGGCCCATTTCGAAATTTGACGCACGGAAAGTTATTTGGATTTGTTTTCCACTGGAAATAATTTCAACTTTTTTCGGTTTTTTTTAACGATATCAAACTAACTAGAGATTATAAGAAGAGAAAGAATATGAAAATTATAGAGCCAGGAAGAGCAAGGATGTGAAGAATAAAGTGCGGAAAAGTGAGACGTGACAAGGGTCATTTAAGTAAGCAGAAGGGTTCTCGTATCTAAACTTTTACCTTCTACCAGAGGAGTCGAACTTAGGCATCTTAGCGATACGAGTCATCCGAGTCTCTGATATGTCAGAAAGTAAAGGCAAAAGTCGTTTGCTATTTACTATCCGAACCGGCAAAAATTAAGTCACGAGAAGTTGTCACATTCTGCCCACGACGGTTTCTCACACAATATGTTTGATTGTGTTGATATTTCCTCATCTCTATATAGTTAGTTATAACACCGGAATGGAAGATTTGTCCGAAACTATTGCTTGAGTGCCTGGAGTTGTAGCGTATGGCTATGCGTCCCAGGGTACAAGCGGCGCACGGACAGCGCTCTATTCATCGCTGTGTGTGATGGAATCCCATCAAATTTTTATTTTTTTATTTATGACTTCTGGTCAGTCAGTAATTTTTACTTTTTTCGCGTTTTTTAACGATATCAAACTAACTAGAGATTATAAGAAGAGAAATAATATGAAAATTATAGAGCCATAGTACTCAGCCATAGTTTCAGTGTCGGAAAATAACCATCGATCTGTCAAAAAATAACCATGCTCTCAAGTAGGCAGAGTTGCCAGGTTATTTTTTCAAAAATCTGTATAAACTTAAAAGTTTATCTGGATTTGTCTGGGTCTACTATCTACAAGGAAATTTTTGCCGGGTTTCATATTCAGTGAGCAAAGAAACGGTCTCCCCACCTATCGTATAGAGGCCAAACCCGAAAAGATCTAGCGGGATCTGACAAAGAAAAAAATGGAAAGTCTGGGAAAAATTGGAAAGTCTGGCAAAAGATCTGGTTAGTTCGAGTACCTGGCGAAGCGAGGAAAATATGGCATTTGCCAGATAAATCTGGCAACCTGGCAACGCTGCAAGCAGGGTTTTTTTTACATCAAATTAACCGCTCGAGTGTCAGATTTTAACCAACAGTTAAAATTAACCGCGAAATGGTTCACAGCCTCAGTTAAAAGCATTCGTTCGAGTGGAGTGGGTCAAAATATCAATAATAGGATTGAAAGAAATTACCAGCAATACTGTAAACATCAGCATACTGGTAACCAACGTTGCCAGGTCATTTTTCCAAAAATCTGTATTCGGCCCAAAAATCTATCTGTATCATATCGGTATCATTATTTCTTCTACAGAAGTACCAGGAAAATGTCACCAAAACTCATTTAGGTGAGCAAAAAAAAGATCCCACAACAGCCTTTTCTCATGTCTATTCCAGCTAAAAAAACGAAATCGGTATTTTAGGAGTACATATCGGTATTGCGGTATAGAGGTCAACAATTTGTATAAATACCGAAAAATCGGTATACCTACCAACGTTGCTGTTAACCAACAATAATGTAAAAGCCAGAATAACGCTCTGGAAATAACACAAGGTTGTGTTCATGGAGTTACAACCACATGTTCAATCGAGTTGAATTAAAATATGGCTTTTTTGGTCATTTATTGCTTTTAGAATATTTATTTAACATTCCTTGAGAGCACCTATAAATTTACAAAAATCATCACAAATTATTTTCACAAGTGAAAATATACAGAATTTTACTCACAACCAATGCGGAAAAATTTCATTTTCAATCGAATAAAATATTTCTTCTAATTCATTTGACTTTTGCTGCTATTTTCAAGTGAAGCTCCCAGAATTCATCGTCAGTTGAACAATCGTACCTAGTCATTTGAAATTTTGCTTGCTCAGTTTCAAGTGCCAAGTAGTCTAGCTGCTTCATTGTCTTCGCTCTTGGAAGTGAGCAAGTTCAAATGAATAGCATTATGGAGTAAAGTGGTAAAAATGAAAACTGAAGGAGGAAAATATTAATTTATGTATATTCTGTAAATGATATTTCAGCTATCTAATTTGTCTTTCATATGTTATCTTGAATTAATTCTAATGTTTACATGAACCTCATTTGAAGGCCGCTCTCACACTATTGAAAGAGTTATTTTGTTACTTCAAGAGATCAACTGACGGTGGTTAAACTGAGCTTCGATTGAAAGAGAAACGAGCGAATAACTGAATGCTGCCCGTTGGCACGTCAGCGCACGTTGTGTGTGTCAGAGTGTGAAGTTTACTGCAGTAGGGTGATCGTCAATGTGTTCCACATTCAGTTTCAATAGAATTGAATGGAATTTTACTGCACTGCTCACAACGACTACAAATATTTTTCGTCAAGTAGGTTGCAACATTAAAATAACAGAAACGACTAATATGCACTGAAAAGCACAAAACGAGATATACGAAAACAATTTTTAATGTTATTTTAATTTGAATTTATCAATTTAGTCAAAACATACACAAACACTTTCCACGCACATCGACTCAGATTGAGCATTGAAATATTGCAAGTAGTATGGCAGACAGTAGCGCAAAAATTTGAGGGAGACAGATGAGTGATTTTTTTAAAGATATATTTTTTAAAGCACAATGCGGTTAGCTTTATGTTGCCAAAGACATTTTTTTATAATTATTTAAGCTGGATGGAGGGTTGGGTCTTGCATGTTTTCCAGGTGACGTTGCTACGTAATGGTAATTGCCGCATGTTTGTTCATTTGGGTCCGCAGGAAACATCCTTGGGTCTTTCGGGTGTTCCGCGTGCTACTCATCGACGGGTGTGGTCCGTCATGAGTCATGGTGATGAAAACTTATGGGAATCATCCAGGTGACGTGTAAATGTATCACAGGTTGCTGCATTCTTCTGTGGGTCCGAGATGAGTGATGATAGATAGTTCGTGTTAGTGCTTCAATTAAAGTAAGCGATACACTAACTCGTCCTCTTTTCAATTTGATCTTTGAAACGAACAGAGGTGTAAGCAACTGGTTCGTGAACCGAAGAGCAATCTAGAAATTCACGTGGTACACAAATTATTGTTTTTAACACATGTCGATCTCGTTTTCAAACTTTTAAATCAATTGTTGCTGTTTAGTCTTAAAAAACGACTGTACAAATGAATAAATACTGGGAAAAAAAATCGAAAGAGGAATGATCTGAACATATTTCAAATGGATATGCGATCCAATTTGCCAGCTTGGACATCAACGAAAAAAAAATTAAAATTTTACACAAACGGATGAGCTCATTTTGTTCCTAGGAATGATGTTTGGTTATTCACAAGCGGTATCTTGTGTGGTCCACGTCATCCTGCTTTATCGCAATACGTGCATTGGCATAAGAATCCATAGCTAATTAGTAAGAGCGAAAAACCGTGAAATAAACAAAACGTAGACATGGGGAACACGACCTCAAATTGTAATGAATTAGAAAAGCGGTAATGAATCGGTTTCCATTACTAGTGCTTAGCCTCGATGATAAGACTTCACGTGAATGCTACCACTGCCAGTGTGGCGCAGAGATTAATGTGTTGATTCAATGCAAACATCGGCATACGTTGAACGATCGTTAGCGCAGAAGTGGCCACAAAACTGTATTCGGATACTACTAGCGTCAATGAAGGGAAGTGATCGGATATACAAATAGTGGAAGCACTACTTAATTAAAACAACGCAACTGTTCGAATGACTAGGATTATCCTAGATCGTGGGCGGTTTATTGGTTTTGCCTGCAACGGCATGCGGTTGCATACACTGAAGTGTGTACTCGATGAATTTAAGATCCTTGGCGTACTCGGTCATTCGATTGAAGTGGCGCTCGGTGTAAGGGAGCGCTGCTTCCAGATGCTTGTTCAGCTCGGATACATGAAAATTTCCAGAAAGCATTTCCTGCAACAAGATGTTCAGAACTAGTTGGGCTGGGCGGCAGTTTTTGCTGTTGGTGTTCCATTCGATGGCATGTTTCAACAATGTTTCCTTGTGATCGTCACGTAGCTTCCGTACGGTGATGGCGAGTCCTTGTTCTTGTGTTTTTATAACGGCAGTTATGATTTTCAGTGTCATCAGTGGTCGGTCCAAATTCAGCGAGAAACGAAGAGCTTTCAGGAGTTTTTTGTCGTTCACAAGATTGGTCAGCTCTTGCTCTTGTAGCATCATTTCGTTTCGTTTTGTTTGTTCACGATCGTGCTTTTCTTCGGTGACATCTTTCCACTTGATTAGCTGTGAATCCGAACCACCGCTGAAGATCACCGATTCATCATCTGATACGCATATCGCCCAAACACGGCTCTCATGTTTGTCCATCGTTTGAATGCACTCCGAGCTCTTGATGGACCACAGCTTTAGTAAACCATCAGCACCTGCAGAAACAAGCTGCATCCCGTGGGAGAGAAATTCCACTCTCAGAACAGAGCTTTCGTGACCTTCAAGAGTTTTAAGGCACGTCATGTCAGTTAGAGACCATAATTTTATGCAACAATCAGCTGCGTTAGTTAACAGAATTTGGTCTACGGGTGAAAACCTAACGGCCCAAATTCCTCGACGGTGACCTCGGAATACACCAATTACAGAAAGATTCGTTACATCCCAGAGCTTGGCAATTTTATCTTGCGATCCAGTCGCAATCAGCTGATCATTGGGTGATATGCTTACACAATTGATATCTTTTTCGTGTGCCAGTTCTGTCAGAGAACAGTTCAACCGAGTTAATTCCTTCTCATCGACGGTTTCATTAAACTCTTTGGGAATTTTCCAAACTTTCAGACATTTATCTTGACTTACACTGGCACAAAATTTACCAGAAATTTTACTTAAAGCTACACTCCCTACAGCGTTGGTGTGCTTTAGACCTATTGCAACACACTGTACAAGAAATTTGTTCATGTCGTAAGTCCAAAGCCGAATGGAATTGTCCTTCGACGACGAAAGAATATATTGGCTATTGGCCGATAGGGATAAAACAATATCCGTGTGACCTTTCACAAGCTGACAGTTCATGGAGGTCGTGTCATAAACCTTAAAATCGTTACTGTTGGTTGCCATTCCGAGAAAACGGTTCTTTTTCCCAAACAGTATTAAATCCAGGATCTCGTCACTAAAACCAGACAACTGCTTTGTACATTCAAACGTTTGAATATCATGAATAATGATATTATGATCAGCAGTTACAATGGCCATTTGCAAAGTTTGTTGATTGAATAACATATCGGTTATAGCAAGTCCTCCTTCTTCTGTGGATCGAGTTACGAGGCTGTTGCTTTGCTTTACAACAATTTTAGTTTCAGTCATCTCCCAAATTTTGATCACACCTTCTTCTCCCGCACAAGCCGCATACACTTTGTCAGCTTTTAGCTTCAGCCCATTAACGTGGATATCCGCAGGAAGTACCGTGACGCTTTCCAAGCTCTCATACACGGGAATAGTTTTGATCGCTTGTTGCGTTTCATAGTTCCACAAAATTAATATTTTATCTCTACCAGAAGAAACGATGTACTTTCTATCATTCGAAAACGAAACTGCAGTGACTTTCGAAAAGTGTCCTGAAAAAGTTTTGAGAAGTTCTCGTGTTTCGTAGTTCCAAGCATTAATTTTTACATCGTCTCCTGCAGCCAGAAGCGTTTTGCTTGCTTCATCGGGATGAAAAACCAAAAGATTTATCACACCCTGGCAGCCTCTAAGTGTTCCTTTGCACACCTGTTCCATTGGATCCCAAACCCTAACCGTCGTATCGGTACCACCACTTGCAATCAAAGCATCATTCTCGTTGAATACCAATTTGGTTATTGGCCCTAAATGGACTCCTTTCCACATCTTAGCAATCTGCTTGCTGTTTTTATCCCATAGTTTTAGCAAACCTGAACGATGAGCAGTAATTATATTTTCTCCGTTTTTGCTTAACGCGAATGTATAGATGATATCCTCATCGTTATCTTCTCCGAAAATTACAGGCTCAGAAGCGTCATCATCGACCGAAACTAGACTAACTGTACCCGAATTCTGGCACAAAATTTCCTTGCCATCGGAGCTCCACTGGACCGATCCACCGGTATAGAAAGCTTTATATTGTTTTTGTACTTCGTATCTATAAGTTTAAATTTCAATATAATTTCTTTATTACTATTTAAATTAATGTAGATACTTACATTTCTTTTAATTTGATTTTGGTAGTCATTGTAACTGTTCCCACATGTAAATGATTGATATTAAAAAAGTAATGTTCGGGCACCACGCGCGTACACAGCTAACATAAAACTCCAAAACAAACGCACGTGCCAGTTATTTGACAACCGAAGTTATCGTTAGTACCAAAGGCAAGGATGCTAGGTAAACTTATTTAGAACGTAATTTCTGCAAATAAGATTCTGGAAAATATATTACATTTTAAATGCGTTATTTAAATATTAAAGTGATAAACACTTTACTTCACTTTTACTTTAAGTTCCAAGATATAAAATATTTCTGATTTCAAAATGTTTTCCTGGGATGCCTGCCATTCATTAGAATTTTAAATCGTTTTCATGTTAAATCCCAAAAAGTTCTACTACTACACCCAGCTTATATCACGGTGGTTTGTGTGCTTCGCCGCATTTTTGAGGAATTAATGTGAAAATAAGTAAATAGTCCAGAAGTGATTGGTCCTTACAGATCAAAACACAGCAAAATATGTATTTAAACAATTTGTATCGATGTGGTAGGGCAAAACTGTCGTTTTCTAAATTCACCGATTCACAAGTGCTATCAACAAAGCTGGTGCGCAATTGTTCCACAAAAATAATACAAAACGAAACATCTCCCCTCAAGCCAGCAGAGCCCGAAACCGCCGATCAAATTGCTTCGTGGCACACAATCTATCACTTTCCCGGTATAAGGCTCGCAGCGTCCATCAAGCGGTTGCGCATGTACCCGATTGGTTTGACAGCGTTATCCGTACCGGCGTCTATCGGACTTGCTTATGCTGAGGTTTGTTCTAACGTGACAGCGCAGGTGTGTGGTTCGGTAGGTAAGTATGAATAATGTGTTTAATGCCAACATGCAATGTCTTGGTATTACATTCCTGTAGTGGAATTTGACCTTCTGTTTCAACAGACTTCGCAGCCGATTCATAGTGTACAGAACCATTGCATGTCTGGTGCTACGATTCTACTGACACAACGAATCCTTCCAGGTCGGGGCTCGAACATACGACAGCTGGTTTGTAACACCAGTGCCTTATGCATTGAACCGCCAACCCGGGACTACATAGCCTGTCAACTGCCAACATAGATACTCTATAATTAATTCAATTGCATTTTCAGGGCTAGCGACAACTTTAACCCTACTACTGTTTAGCTTTGCTACAAATAATCTGGTTGGCTTCGTGTACACTGATGAAAGATCCGGGAAAGTGAAAATTTCATACGTGGACTTTCATGGCAAACGTCAAAATCGAGTATATCCTGTTGATAGCATCGTGCCACGAACAGAGCTCGGGCGGTCCATACTTAAATTTTACTTTCCAGTAAAAACTCATGATGATGGCAAGATCTATAAATTAATTCATCGGTATGGTGAAATATACGACGAACAGGCATTTTTAGCAGTATTTGGAAAAGAATGATAGCAGTTTGTGAATTAGGTTTTCCGAATAAATATTGAAATACATAATATTTGACTTTATAGGTATGATTATTCATTACTTTCCAAAAACAATTCAGCTGTTTTTCAAAGAAGGACGTATCTTACAAAAGTAAACAAATCGAGGTTCTCTCTCCTACCAATAAATGCTTCAAAATCCTACAATTTTGTCTGAAAATTCGTATTCTACAAAAATCTCAATCTTAGTAATACAAAGAACTATAAAAGGCGAAACTGTCATTCCATTTGTTTACGCAAGTTTCGCCCTCCGTGTTCCATGCCAACAAACAGGGCGATACTTCAATTGCTAGTAAGGAAGGGCGAAACTATTTATTTTCTTTATTTTAGATGGTTACCGAACCTTTTATTACTGGAAATAGTAAAAGAAACAATAAAACTACTCACAGATTTGTCTTAGTAGCGAAAACCAGCCAATTTCATTAAAAATGTGCAAGGGCGTATCTTTATAATTCACACAGGAAGTGTAAAAGTAAACAAATCGAAAAAGGGCGAAACTCTTTTTATGTTGATTTATTCAGTGGATATAGAAGGAAAGTGGTAACATTTGCGTACCTTTTGAAGATAAACTAACAATTCATCGACTAATCATAAATTGATCAGAGATTATACGATAATTTCTAAACACGATTTGAAACCAAAGTCGAAACATTCATCGATGATTTTCTCCATTTGCTGTCAATGTTAGATTCGCCGTTCTTTGAAAAACAGCTGAATTGAAATTGAATTTTATTACATAATATTCACTGAAAAAAATCAAAGCGTCCTATTTTAAAGTAAGACAACTGAATTTACGTTTACGTTCGATAAAATATTTCGTCTCAATGTACATCTTCAATAGGATACCCTCGATTCAATTCATAGTTATGTGATATTCAATAGCAAGAGATATGGCAAAGAAATATTTAGTGGAAATAGCAAAACTAGTTTCCGAATTTTAAGATATACGAAACGATATATCAACATATGGTTTCATAAATCGCCGTGTTTAACAGCAATCAAAGATATTAACTTATCGGAATCTCAGTAAACTGCTTTTAACCAACCGAAACTTGGTAAATATTCACAACAGTTACTTTGCTACTATTCGACACTCAGTGACCTCAATGATTGCAGTTTTCAAATCGCAATGTGCCAAATGCCTGTATCCTAATATTTTTCTATGTTCGGCGTTTATTTCTGATAAGAATGCCACGAGATCCTAGTAATCCACTGCATGGAAAAATTGGAATCCTATCAATTTTTCCATATATATTTCCTCAAATATTGAACGTTCCATTGAACTATTAGCCGAGTTCTAATTTTCCATTGTGCGAATTCCGGTACATTTTTATTACAGCTAACGAGAATGAAAATGGTAATTGTTACATTGCGAGGAATCAAACTATGTTCCCTACTGGAAATGACATCAAAGTTTCAATCATTATATTGCTTGTCATAGGCTTTTTTGATATTTTTCTCTTCAATTTTACTACATTTAGAACATTCCTCCGAGCAACCGCATGAAAGTCATAATTTTTTATAATCTAATGTTATATTCTAAATTTTCAATAGCATAATTTGCGCTAAACATCTCGGTCATAATTTTTTGCTCCAACAATAACGAATTTTACGGTATATGTATATTATCTGTCAGCTTTAAAACACTGAGAATGTCGATTCTTATAAAGTTTGACGAGATGATTGCCAAACTCTCAACCGTTGAATTTTTTTTTCTACCTTCCAATTCCTCAAAAATGCGGCGAAGCACACAAACCACCGTGATATAAGCTGGGTGTAGTAGTAGAACTTTTTGGGATTTAACATGAAAACGATTTAAAATTCTAATGAATGGCAGGCATCCCAGGAAAACATTTTGAAATCAGAAATATTTTATATCTTGGAACTTAAAGTAAAAGTGAAGTAAAGTGTTTATCACTTTAAGATTTAAATAACGCATTTAAAATGTAATATATTTTCCAGAATCTTATTTGCACGTAACTTGACGTATTGTTTCAACAGACTTCGCAGACGATTCATAAGTGTACAAGACAGTTCCGTGTAACGAATGAAACTAGATTATGTGCCGTCATATGAATTATTTAATATAAATATTGCACTCAAATTTCTAAAATTATCGTATTTTCTCAGATTTAATATTTGATTAGTCGATGGATTGTTGGTTTATGTTTAAAAGATATGCAAATTTTACCATTTTCCGTCTACATTCACTAAATAAATCAATATAAAAAGAGTTTCGCCTTTTTTTGATTTGTGTAATTTTATGCACCATGTGTGAATAATGAAGTAACGCTTTCGCGCATTTTTCGTGTAATTGACTGATTTCCGCGACTAAGGCTGCAGACAGAGTGAGCGCAAGAAGCTGAGCTGAGCTGGTGACTGACATTAGTTGGTCAAAAGCGGGGAGCATATTTGCAGCAAATTAAAAGGACTCTGACAAAGTACAAGCAAGAAATCTGCTCAGCTTTCACTCTGACAGGGTCCCTTTGGTTTGCTGTAAGTACATTTTGGTCAGCAAAAGGCTCGGCTCAGCTTCCCGCGCTTACTCTATCTGTTGTCTAAGCCAAATCATCGGAAAGTTTTACCGTTTCATTTATTATTTCCAAATCATCTTGAAAAACGAAATGGAAATAGTTTTGCCCTTCCTTTCTAGCAATTGAAGTTGGTTATGGAACGCGGAGGGCGAAACTTACGAAAATGAATGGAATGATAGTTTCGCCCTTTATAGTTCTTTGTGTACCTAAGATTAAAATTTCTTTATGATCCAAATTTTTCATGAAAAATTTCAGGATTTTGAAGCATTTATTCGTAGGAAAGAGAAACTCGATTTGTTTACTTTTGTAGGATTAGCCCTACTTTGAAGAACAGCTGAATTATTTGAGTAGCAATTGTTAATCAAAGTGTAGACAAACATAATTTGCACGTTTTGCACTAACGTGACATAACCCCACAAAATGAGCTAGATGAACACCATTTGACAACGATCACTGGTTTGTTTATGTGTTCGTTTTCATTTGAATATGTGTTATTTGAAATATAAACAAACCACCGATAGCTGTCAAAGATGAATTTAATTTATCTACAGTTCCCGTTAAAAAATAAACCATTGATTTTACAGAATAAACAATTGATTCACAATTAGATCTAGGGTAACAGAGGTATTTTGGCCCACTTTAGGATTGATTTTATTTTGGCCCACTTTATAAAAATATCCACCAAATATTGTAATATCTTTAAAAACCCCTTCCGCAATAGGTAATTTGATGTGATTAGCTTCAAATTGATGCAAAATGAGTTACTTAACATCGATAAAATCCGATGAAATCGATAAAGTTTGTTAGGTGGGCCAAAATATATGTAGTGGCCAAAATACCTCTGTTACCCTATGGGTTACAATACATTTCACTGTATCTTGACAAGATTTTTTTAATTTCCAACGATTCAATATATGTTTCTACGATTCTACAATTGATTTTATTGTACACGTGGTGTTTCAAATAACATGCAAACTGTACATTTGATTGTTTTCCAAGACAACATGTATGTGAAAATTTTATGATTTGAATTGTTACGATACTTAACAACCTATACATTTTATTGTAAAAAGCATGTTCACAATTAATTGAATAGTGTATAACAATACACTATAATATTTTTCAATGGTCAAAGCAGAATTGTGGAAGGTTTTGTAACTGCAAATCGTATTGTTTTTCTACAATATTTTTTATTCGGGTTCATTTGTATCGCAAAACCGAAACTGTTTCTTGTAACTTCTTCGCCAAGAAATTTCGAGAAAATTGCCATTTTGGTATGGTAACGTAGCCTAACAGCCTATTCGGTATACTGTAAAATCGGGTCTGAACATAAAGGAAATATTCACCCGAAACATTGTAGGCTTTTTTACACAATAATGGAAAATTGTCGTAATCATTTTATACACAATAAGGAAAAATTGCTCGGAATAATAATTTATCCATCAAAAAGCATTTCTGTGAATGTACGGATATGCTTTTGATTTATTCGAGCATTTATTAGAACTATGGGACTCAGGCTATCATGCTGACATTTATTGTGCTCGAATCGAAATATTTCTATTGAATATGAAATTTTTATTCTGTGTGCCGACAAATGCTTTTATATGAAATACTCAACTAGCAATATTCCGTGTACCGTTTACGATAAATCTCTATCTCTGACAATGGACTAGAATAAAAGCCAAATGGTATTCTAGTACGTTTATATACCATTTATAAATATGTCACGTTTTTGAGCATTGCGAATTGTTTTTATCTCGTGCAATAAATTCGAAATAATCTGGTTTTCTTGCACCTTTTGCTTAATATAAACTAAAAATGTTACAAAGAATTTTTTCAAGGGCTATTTTGCGGTATGTATATAATAAACTTATTTTATCTCCTGGAGTGGTTTAATAAAAAACCCACCATTCTAGCCCTGTGCTGTCGTGTAATTTACCGGCGACTGGTATGTCCCAGTATGGACCGCAGTATGTGGATCCGGTGTTTAAGAAGGAAACCATTACAGCTCTAGAAGAAACTGGGGAGATTTCTCAAATAGCTAATGTGCCTGTGAAGGCGGCTAGGCACAATGATACCTGTTCGGTTTTCCACAGCGATCTTGTCAGTCAATTTATCAATTATGTAATGAAAAATGGTGATAAACAGTTGGCCAGACAACTGGTGGAAAAGGGCTTTGAGAATATGAAACGTCTCCAGCTGGAACGTTACCATTTGGCAGAGACGGATGAAGAAAAGCAGAGCATTGAGTTAAATCCAAAGGTGTTGCTATCACGGGCAGTTGAAAATTGTCGCCCAGTGCTGCAACTAACGCCAATAAAAAGAGGTGGTGTCCGTTACCAAGTACCGGTACCGATAACAGAAAAAAGATCATTTTTCCTGGCAATGAAATGGCTGTTAGAAGCTTGCAGGGAGAAGGAACGTACGATTCATTTCCCAGAAAAGATGGCTTGGGAAGTATTGGATGCAGCAGCTAATCAAGGAAAGGTCATTAAACGGAAACAGGAGCTTCACCGACAGTGCGAAGCCAATCGCGCTTTTGCACATTACAGGTGGAGTTAGAAATGGCATTTGTAGATTGAGGAAATAAAGGTTGTAATGGTATGTTGTTTATTGCTTAAAATAAATTAAATAAAGGATGCTACCGGGCTTTGATTGTTCAAAACTGAAAGAACGTTTTTAGCTGTAATACAAAACATATCCTCTAGGCTTTTTCTTGTAGCAGTTCCAAGATGTGGCACGACGACTGAAAGTCAGACCAAAGTCAATTAAAACAATCATTTGAAACGAATTAGGTAAACAATTATATTTACCAATGTTTGGCAAACTCATAATAGGATCTGAAGCGTCTAAAGGTTCCGGAGTCATAACATCAAGTCCAGCAGCAAAAATTTGCCCTTTTCGCAGTGCATCTACCAATGCAGATTGATCTACAATTCCACCTCGTGCCACATTGATTAAAACACTTGTTGGTTTCATTTGTAGGAATGCTTCTGCGTTGAACAATTTATTAGTTTCGCTTGTCATAGGACAAGCAATAAAAATGAAATCACTTTCAGTTAGTAGTTCCTTAAAGCTTACGAACTGCGCTGCAAAGCGATTGGCTTCAGGTTTTCGGGTACGTCCGGTGTAAAGCAATCGTCCAATGTCGAACCCGCTCAACCTTTTTGCAATAGTCTGTCCTATGCCTCCGAATCCTACAATTCCTACAGTTGATCCAACCACATCTTGTCCTAACATCCATTGAGGTCGCTGTTCCCAGGCGGAATCCAAAATCTTAGAACGGCCTTCGTGAAACCGTCTGGCGGCTGCAATCATTAATCCTATAGCAATGTCCGCAACTGGATCATTGACCACTTTCGGTGTATGACCCAGTGCAACGTTACGTTGTTTGAAACATTCAGTGTCCACATAGTCCATTCCTGAAGTCATCGTAGAAACTACCTTCAATTGAGGACCCGCCAGATCTAAAACTTCGGTGTCCAATCTATCGGCGGTCAGCCACAAAATTCCTTCAGCTCCTGGGGTAGCTCTCAAGATCTCTTCCCTGCTGACTCCATCAGAGACAATAACATCGCACCTTTAATGAGTTTTTCTGGAGTGAATTATTTTTGTCGCGAAAGGGTCAACTCCAAAGGTCAACTAACTTGCGCCGAAGTATATCGATGTAGCTTACAGGAACATCAGAACAGGTTACTAACAGTTTTGGACGATAGTTTGCAGAGAAACAGAACTCATTGACAGCGGATTCTAACATTTTGGATAATTGTTTCACAAAACTGAGCGGACAGACTCGCATAGTTGACTTTAGCTCATGTACTAGCTAGACAGATTAGTTTACTAAAAGATTGAATTTAAAAAGAACTAAACACCAGTCATAAATGGAAGTGTGTGTTCGGTGTACTATTATTCACAGAGAAATAGACGTTCAATTTGAGTTAACAATTGACAGCTCATTCAAAATGAAAAGAAAGCAAGTGAGCATTGTTGAGAAAATATCAAATTACAAATATCGCCGCTGGAGAAAATCATGTCCCATTTTCAACATTAACTGTTACTATCCTTTAAATCAACGATGATCATGGTCACTCGAAGAGAGTATGGTCAAAATCTCATTCCGTCAAAATTTGCCATTGGCTTGTTTAGAGATGATACTTTCAGCAAGGGCTGGAAAATTTTAAATTTTAAATGACTCCACCCATTCAACGATTTCTTATAAGCACGGGCAAATTCATTTGAAAAATCATAGTGGAAGTTGAAGAAAAACTTTTTACTCTACCCAATTTCACACATTTCTGAAGATTTTCCATGTTTAATCGTAGTTTACACTAAAAAAAAGTAGTAGTAATCACTTTGAAATCGATTTCCTTCTACTCCGAGTGTACTTTTATTGCTGATATCTATTTGTACTCTTGAATAAACGATAAAAATGGTGCAAATCACTACTGCCGATATGAAAATTTCCGACAGAATCCTCCTTTTCTTGTCGTTACCGGTTAAGCAGCTTTGCGACAATGTGCCAATCAACGTCTGCCTTTCGATTCGATTTCACTAATTCAAGTTATAGGTTAACAGAGGTAATTTGGCCACTTCATATATTTTGGCCCACCTAACAAACTTTATGGACTTAACCGATGTTAAGTAACCCATGTTGCATCAATTTGAAGCTAATCACATTAAATTACCTATTGCGTAAGGGTTTTTCAAAGATATTTGAGAGTGATTATTACTACTTTGTATATTGTCAACTACGGTTAAACAAATGTCATTAGAGATGTATAAAATTGGGTTAGGCTAAGTGTGCTACTCTGTGCCTCATGAAACAACTACTTGGAAAAACTGAGCCCTTTGTGTGCCGCAACTGTGCAACTGTACACTCAGAAAAATACTATGGTAACAGTTACCATATGGGAGGTTAGTATAACCGACGACACGACCAGGCACTCCGAAGAAAAATCTGAACAAAAAGTGTTCGTGAGTGATTTACCGCCAGTTACCATAAATATAGCGACTTCTCGATAATCATGAAAATAAACTTCTTGAGAAACACTGTTTAAGTTGCTATGAACTAGTTACCAAGGAGCGCTATTCTAAATAAACAAATCATTCGAGAAAGTTGTGAAACGTTTATATAAATTTAAATTTTGTTTTAACGTTCTTTTTAGATTTACACCGACCACAATAGTACAATAACTAAATCTGGTACTAGAAGTAGTGTTGCGACAGCGATGCGTCATCCTATATCATCCACAACTACCCATTAGCTCTATCTTCAGTGTAGTCATCTAACTCATCCATGATGATGGTCTTTCTTTTTAGAAATAACCAGTCGAGTTTCCGGAACACATCACTTTTGCTTAACATACTGTCAACCAACCCGGAAGTTAGTACCAGTCTTCACGAAATGTTAAATTCTATCCAACACTCTTTACATTCAACTATTTCGACAAGTTCCAGCAGCCTTACGGTAGACCGTAGTTACAATCTGGTTTCTGTTTGAGACACAAATAATCAAATTATTTGAAGGAGACCTGTTTGCACTGTTGGCTTTCGATGTGCACTTCAAAACCTATAATTTCGATCAGATCTAATATATTGAGAAATTAGATTCTCGTGCTGTACAAGTTCCTTTCATATTCATCAAAGTATACACGCACTTTGCGAAGAGCTCAAATCACTAGAAAATAACAAATATGCTTTCAATACCAAATTCTGATGATAGGACTGATAAAAAGTTTCGCAATGACGGATTGAATGACTGCAAAACTTAACACCGTTTAAAAACTCATTTACATAGCAGATAGTCATTATAGATCGAAGTATGGTTACGTTGAACTATTTAACAAACATCCATGAATATTGAATTGTCTGGAAGTAATTTTTAATATGTTCGAGCACCAGCAAGCCTTAACGAAGACCTCTATCCGATTAAAATAAATAATAATTCCACTCGAGGCTGTTTGTTTTGTTTACATTTCCCAAGTCTCCAATATGCAGTAACCAAGGTTATGGTAACTGTTATTTAAAATCAATAATCTATCAACTTGTGTTGCCAGTTTCAATAGTTTTTCAGGCATTTTCGTTTTGACATTACCAGTTACTGAGGGGTAGTTAAATTTGCGATACAGTTTCGATAGACGAGTGGCAGGTCGTGTCGTCGGTATAACCATACGAGTATAGTGGTTTTCAGCACACAATAAAATCAGATGATGTTGACAATATGCAAGCTCACTTTTACTATGAATGGTTCTGGCTGTAGAATAGTAATATTGAACTGTATATTGTATGAATAACTACTACAGTTGGAATGTTTAGCATAACCATGATAGCATCTTATTTTTACATTGTACCTATTATTTTAACTAGTGCCATGGTATTTTTGAAATTTCGCTTCTGGTTCTTTCGAAGCACGGAATTATAGTGAATTTGACAATAGTGAAGATCACTCAAATATGCGATTATGCTCAAAAGTTATATTAATTAAAATTTTGATACAAGAATAACACAGAAAACATTAAAACCTGCTTTATTTTACTAATACATTCTCACACTGATTCAACATTATATATATATATATATATATATATATATATATATATATATATATATATATATATATATATATATATATATATATATATATATATATATATATATATATATATATATATATATATATATAGAAATCATTTATAAATTTAAAAAAAATATTTATAGTATTTCGTCAGCCTGTTGAAAAGCCTGATTCTGAGTCAATTTTTTCAGTAATGAAACAAGCGACTTGTAGCAATTGATTTTGATTTTTGTTACTTCCAATTGTTCATTGATGATATATTTATCATTATTATCATTATTTTTCAATACGGTATCCCGAACCTGTCCACAAATTTCGATAGGAAGATGAATGAGCCGTTGCTATGATGTATTTGGCTTGTTTTCATATTGCTCTGAACAATTATAGATGCAACACCTATCTTGTGCAAATAGAGTGATTTTATCACCGGAAACTAATTTTTGCCGCATGCATTTTTGCATGTTTGTGTCCTGTCCATTTGGCTACCGTGAATATGTTCGCCAACGCGCGGTCATCAAGTATTTTCAAATAACAAAAGTTAACACCTCGTTCTGTCAGAAATGTTTGTTATCTATAGACAAATTGACACATTTTAATACATGCAAAAAGCTATTACTAAAGTTGATTTCAACTTACGAATCATAATCGAATAGATTACCGGGGAAAGTTGAAACTCCTCCAAAATTGTCTGTTTCCGATCTGTATCTTCATCATCTTCTGAAAACGATATATAAGGACTTGCAATATTAAACTGTAGAATAAAAAAGTTCTTTACCGTTCAAATATTGAGGATCAGCAAGATAATCGTCAATGATTATTTCAGCCTCAACTTTTCCTTTCATTGATGTAACTAGTAATTATATACAAAAATCTTTTAAAGTTTACTCACCTGCAGTACCAATGCTGGAATATGAAATCTGCCGCTGTAATAAAGCTTTTTGTGACACTAAAAAAAGCAGACGTGGTAATTGACAATTTGTATAGTCGCGTTAAAAAAATACATAGTCGGTTTAAAAACACCATACGACGATGTTCTTTCTACATAAATTATGTTGATATGAACAATATGTATAGTGCTTTCAAACTTAACAATCTCTATCCAACTATATGTTTATTCATGGCAACATTATTGTATTCTGAAGAAGAACTTTCTCACATGGTAGTCATAACTATATCACTTCTCAACTTTATGGTGACCGAAAGCTCAATTTCATCTTACTTGTAATTGTCATTGGGATTTTTTCGTTCTTATTTTAATGATTGTCAGAATCACCACGCCAGAAAAGTCATAAAGACAAATAGTATAGTCAAGTAGTAGATTTTTTGTTCTAGTGCTTATTACTATACAGATGGTGAATAATCTGATATCATGATCCTTACTATTATTTGAGTGCATAGTTCAAATGCATAGTTCAGGTTGCGGTTACTGTAATATTTTTCTGAGTGTATGAAAACGAAAGTGATAATATTGATAAATGCCCGTAAAAAATAAACCATTGATTTTACAGCATAAACAATTGATTCACAATTAGATCTATGGGTTACAATACATTTCATTGTATCTTGACAAGATTTTTTTTCATTTCCAACGATTCAATATATTGTTTCTACGATTCTACAATTGATTTTATTGTTCACGTGGTGTTTCAAATAATATGCAAACTGTACATTTGATTGTTTTCCAAGAAAATATGTATGAGAAAACTTTAGGATTTGAATTGTTACGATACTTAACAACCTATACATTCTATTGTAAAAAGCATGTTCACAATTAATTGAATAGTGTATAACAATACATTAAAATATTTTTCAATGGTCAAAGCAAATTTGTTGTAGGTTTTGTAACAGCAAATCGTATTGTTTTTCTACAATATTTTTTTATGCGGGTGCACCAACGCATTGTGTTAATGTGTGATTGGCACATTGTTGTAAGCGACGACGAAAAAAATCGACGATTCGTTAACGATTTACCGCCAGTTACTACAAATATAGCGACCCCTTGATATTGAAAAAAATAATCTTCTCGAGCAAAACTGTTTGAGTTGCTACGAACTAGTTACCAAGGAGCTCCAGGATAAATAAACAAACATTTCGTGATCGCAAAAGAGTGAACTAGCGGTAAATACCTGGAGTGCACCATCTACTGCATTTGGCAACATGGGCGATGGTGAATAAAGAACGATAAGATTTGTTTTGCATGAATAAACCCTAAGTTAAGTAATTGCTTTACTGATAATTTAATCAATTTCAGTTTCTTAGCAAGAAATATATTCTTCAATAATTTGAAACTTGAAAATCTCAGCGAATCAGAGAAATAACTCAAACGACCAAGCTACCACGAAGTCAAGTGGTCAAAACGAAAAGGAACACTAATAACTTAAATGATTGAATACTCATCTCTGAATTCCAGTAGTGTTGTTTTACTAATCGGGTCTAGAAACATCAATAATACAGTAGTCAATATAGAGATTCATGTGCTAATATATTTCGCAATGAGCTCCTGATGGAGTTTATTTAATAAGGATATTTCGATGAACCATTAAATTGTACGGTGAGAACATTTAAGCCTAACAAAAGTAACATTATTCATGCTTATCAGGAAATTACAATTTTCGTTTTAGCAATGGTATTTGAAAATACTCCATTTATTTGACTAAGACTTATTGCATTTTATAAAATATTCTTGTGTTGTGCCGGCTTTAATTTTATTACCAACAAACTCCTGAAGTTTCTCATTCAGTTTTATATGTTGTCTTTTTCAACATATTACACTACTCCACATCTGAGCGGTCCTAGAGCTCAAAAATTGCTAAGAACTCTCTGGAAGAATCAATTTAGTAGCTCTAGCTGCACTCAGTGAATCCGTTTTATGTGAAAATTCATGTGTACAGCGCGATAGGATGCCACCAATATTTAGTATATAGGTAATTACATATATGTCTTTTCACGATACATTATTTTATATTTGTAGCTAACCCGATTAACCCAGCTTCACAAAAGCCACTATCTGATTGATTGGCAAATTTTGTTAGTGGTTTGGGTGTTCTCAAAGTTAGTGACCACAAACGGGTTCCATCTCCACTGACCAGAGATGCCAGATATTTTCATAGAAAATCTGTACTGCTTTGTATCAAAAATCTGTATTAATCTGTATTCACTAATAAAATGAAATTCTTACAACAAAATGATGCCAAAAGATGTTATTCCAAAAGATTGTGGTTGTAGGATGGCAGATTCAATCAGTCATTGCCGCACTCACAAGAATATATTGTCATTCCATATATTTATCTTGTTGGAAATTGTTGACTTCATAATTTGACATGGAATTTCAACGCCCAATATGCAACATCAAGTCGGGTCTTACAACTCTCAGTTTGACAGTAAAGTTTCATGATGCTATTACTTCCTTGAATATCAGTTCAAATTGGTTTCAAATTATAATGTAAATGGATTTCACAAAAGATTTCCATATTAATTTGTGATTTGTTCATTGATTGATAGACTTGTATCTCGTCACTGGAATCAAATACTAAATGATGGCTCAAACAGAAAATTTTTTTCTTTCTTACTTTTTGTGAGATCTGTAAAAATCTGTATTAAATGGAGGGAATCTGTAGAAAATCTGTACTCTGTATTAAATCTGTATGAGCATGTAAAAATCTATATAATACAGATAAATCTGTATAAATGGCATCTCTGCCACTGACTAAGATATGCACAATGATGACATCTTTACAGTATAGATAAACTAATCGATTTACTGCTCTAACACATAACGATTCTGGAGCATTTTCAAATTTACTGCAATAAGACGATCTTCCGCTGGAGGCAGTTGGTTAACCCAAATTTACTTTTTTTAGATTTACTATACGATTCAGAGTTCGTTTTGTTTACATTTCTCATGTTTCCAATATACAGTATATATACACTGAAATGAAAATCTTATTTATATTCATTAGTTTTGTCATATGAATCATATGCAGAATATAATTCATAGAAATTATATGGAAACTTATAATCTTTATTTAATGCGTACGTCAAATCTAAATGGACGTTATCATAATGAAAGTTATAAAAATATCCCATATTATTTATATGGAAATCCGATGAAAGTCGTGAATAGTTGTGTCCTCGATATTCATCAACTGCTCCAGACCATTTTTTTCAGGAAGTTTCGCATCTCAATGTAATTTTAAATCGCTGACAAGACAGCTCATCCAACTTCGTTCAAGGATCTGCGTTAACGGACCATGAAATATATATCCGGTACATTTCATTACTCTATCTGTCTAGTAAGATTCATTATTTTATTTTCAGTCTCGGGATCTCACTTCTCTTTCGCAAATATCATGAGGTGCTCCCTTACCGAATGGAATACTAGTATAGCTTGAATCCTCAAAAAAAAGTAGTAGTTGGCAATTATCGGCTATTCGTATGACCTCCATTGAAAGTTATATATATATATATAAATATATATATATATATATATATATATATATATATATATATATATATATATATATATATATATATATATATATATATATATATATATATATATATATATATATATATATAACTAGTCATATGGTATATATAACCTATATAAATAAATTCGAAGTGAATATAATATGCGCTTCATAAATTGTTCCAATGTACACACTTAAAACCATTTCTTGAGCTCGGCATAATAAAATGCCGAAACTGATCAGCAACACGTAAATTTGCTGATTGCTCAGTAATCAATACGCATGTTTCTGAGCTTCGTTAAATGCATTCACTGATATTTCGGTAAAATGCTTCACTTTGCTGAAATTTGGCATAATTGCTTGCTGAATTTATCAGTAAACAACAGATATGCCGACATCAGCAGAGACGTTTGCCGAGATTTCGGAATATGCGCTAGCTGTTTCCGAGATTCAGCACGACAGCTGTCATTTATTGCCGCGTTACATTTTCGCTTCGCATTGTGCGATTATTTTCTAAGAAAATTCTCGAGTGAAAAAATGGATAATCTTCGAAGAAGCGTAGAACCACTTGCAAGTAAAAATATTGAATAAATATAGTGACATGTTTCGCTTTATAAAAAGCGACTTTATCAGAGCACTCGCGATTATAAGGGAAAAACACCCAACACGGGGCTCAAAGCGTTCTCGAGACAAAACTTTGAAGGGTATGCGAAAAAATAACCCAATGCATGGAATAATTCAATAGATCAAAGTAAGTTTATTTTTTGAACAATACCGTATATGCATCATTAAATATTGAACATTTTTGTAAGCCAAAAATCAATATATATTTTTATTTTCATATTTCCAGCTCGACTCGAGGTGGCCGCATCTGGAAACGCCGCTTTTTATTTATGCTACATGTTTTCAGGTAGGCTTTAAGCACTACTGGCAACAAATTTGTAAGCCTCCTTTAAGTTGTAATAAAATGAATTTTTTATCCTGAATGGCGTGTTTATAATGTTGAGAAAATACAAACAAAATTAATTGACTAGATTTTTAATTACTGATGATTCGGTAATTTATTTTTTTCATTTTTTCGTTTTATTGGATTGCCGAATATTCAGTGAACGTTTCACTGAGCAAACAGTAAATCTTATGCTGACGATTTCGGCAATATTTGACGTTTGTCAAATTTTAGGATGCCGAGACGCTCAGTAATTTTATTTTTGCCGAGATGATTGCTGATTACTCGGCTGTGCGAATCTCGGCATTTTTTTGCCGAGACTCAGCTAAAAAATTTAAGTGTGTATGTTGTGCGAATATCTAGTAATGGTTATAAGACGCGCCGATAAATTTGACTCAAAATGGAAATCCTGTAAAAATAACGTTAAGAAGAGTTTTATGTTTCATAAGATTATCTCATATATTTGACATGATGTTGAACACATCTTGTAACTATAATTGGAAATGCTAATAGTGCAAAATCATTAGAATATCATATAATGTGAAAAAGAAAATTTAGCTCAGTGTATAGTAACCGTTATTCAAAATCAATAATTTATCAATCTGTGTTGCCAGTTTCAAAATATTTTAAAATATTTCGTTTTGACATTACCAGTTACTGAGGGGTAGTTGAATTTGTGATACAGGTTTGAAAGGTGAGTGGCATGTCATGTCTTCGGTCCTCCCCTTGATCTCAGAGTATTTTTTTTTTCATTACTGTTACGATTTTTCAAATGAAATTACCCGTTTCTATCAGAAAATATATTGTCGCTGCAGCACTAATCTGCAATTCGCTGGACAGTCCAGCGCAGCGACGTTGCCGAGCGACGTCAGTTGAACTGCCGTTTCCTATACATCAACTGATAGAATCATGTTACTTTATACATATTTTGTTGTCTTGTTTATGAACCACGTGCTTCAACATAAATGAATACATTGACTTGCCTCCACTATCGAAGCACATAACGATGGAATATTACTTTCTGAATGCGCTTAAAGTTGATTATGTATGTTTGAGAACCAATGGGTTTGACACTGAACGTTACAAGGGAGTGAATTTTCGTACAATTATGAATGATTAATATATCGCATGACAGTCTACATACCATTGGTGCACAGTGAACTTCGCTGGAGCAGCATAATGAGGCGAGAGAGACGTCGCTTCCGATTTTTATCTGCATGCACAATAAAATAAATTATCATTTTCCTATGAATTTGACAGCTCTTGCTGAAAGTATCATCTCTAACCGAGCAGCGCCCCTGCATTTCATTTTAATGTCAGTTCAGTGTGCCAATACACTCAACATCTTTAATCTTTTCTGATGAGCGTGTAGAGGGTGACTGACGTTAGTAATTTTTTTGCTTTGCTTTTCAGTCAGAATTTGCCTTTCTGCATTCTATGCCACGGCTTATTAGAGAGCCGACGGCCGCGATTCATCTTTTTGTAATTTGAAAGAATTCTCTTGTTGCGCATTAAACAAGTGTTAGATCCACGATACCTACAGTAGTGTTAACTTGTTAGTTTAAGTCCAGTGGATCAAGTTTAAAAACTGCCATGGCAGCAAGTGCAAGGTTGTTCTCTCAAATTAAAAGTAAGTGATTGTACGGAGTTGAATGTGCGAAAATTATGTAACTCGGATTCTGAAATTGCATAGTTTGAGTATATATCTAATAATACAGATTTGCTTCAATTGAATGAGATAATGTTTGTTATCGTGACCTTTACAAATCCTTTCCTTGCTACCAGAATACTAATAATAGCTCATTCAACGATGGCTACATACTTTGTATAGGCGTTATCTGAAGTAAGTAATCGACTTTTTTTTTAATTTCAGATGGATTCACTACGGGCGTCCGCTTTGCCAGCTACGAATCGACTCGTAAAAACTTGCAATTGAACTCGAACTCCAAAGTTATCTGCCAAGGCTTTACCGGTAAGCAAGGTACCTTCCATTCCCAGCAGGCTCTTGAGTATGGAACCAAGCTTGTTGGAGGAGTATCCCCTGGCAAGGGTGGTCGTACGCATTTAGACCTGCCCGTTTTCAACTCGGTGAAAGAGGCCAAGGCAGCAACTGGAGCGGAGGCTACTGTTATCTATGTGCCACCACCGGGGGCAGCCAAAGCCATCCTCGAGGCAATCGAAGCCGAAATGCCGCTTATTGTTTGCATTACGGAGGGTGTTCCGCAGCACGATATGGTGAAGGTGAAACACGCTCTGTTGGCGCAAAGCAAATCACGCTTGGTGGGTCCTAACTGCCCGGGAATCATTGCTCCTGAACAAGTGAGTAACCCGTACTTATCAAGTTCAGAGTCCAACGCAATCGAAGATTGTTTGTTTTTCACTGATATTTCGTTGAGCTTCGAATGAACGCTGTAATGATGGTATGTGTTCACTCTAATCGGAATAAGAAAAAAAAATGATAAGATTATTTCGGAAAGTGAAAACCGATCGTCGCGGAGAATGCAATTGATTCGCTCTTAATATTCATCTCTCTGAGAAGTTTTTTTTTCTCTTGTAATTGATACGTTTTAATTCAACACACAGTTGAAACATCTGGTCACGAAAAACATGTTAATTTAATAATGATTGCCAACAAAAAGTCCAAAGTAACGTCGAGTTTAGTTCTCATACAATCTAGAACTGATCATACAATAGAAAACAGACACATTATTAACATATATTTAGCAACAGGACGATAAAAGATGATATCAGCGATTTTGCGCTTGTGTAAGTTTGGCGAATTAACGTAATTATGAAAATCTTCCTTCCATATCAGCTTCAACATTTCTGTTTTGTAGATACTTAATGTCATAACAAGCGAATAAACAATTAACCGAAAATTCTTCCCTACAGTGCAAAATTGGTATTATGCCTGGCCATATTCATAAGCGTGGCAAAATTGGTGTTGTCTCTCGATCCGGTACACTCACCTATGAAGCTGTCCATCAAACAACCGAAGTCGGCCTCGGTCAGACGCTTTGCGTTGGAATCGGAGGAGATCCGTTCAACGGCACAGATTTCATCGATTGTCTGGACGTCTTTCTGAAGGATTCAGATACTAAAGGCATCATTCTGATCGGTGAAATCGGTGGTGTGGCCGAGGAGAACGCTGCTGATTACTTACTGCAATATAATCAGGTATTTTTGCTTAAAAATTTAATAAAAACAATGTTTAAAATATTTTTGTTTTTTTATTTTTTTATTTCAGGGTATCAAAGCCAAACCAGTGGTTTCGTTTATTGCTGGTTTATCTGCCCCACCTGGTCGTCGTATGGGCCACGCCGGAGCTATTATTTCTGGTGGTAAGGGAGGTGCCCAAGACAAGATCAACGCACTGGAGAAAGCTGGCGTTATTGTGACTAGAAGTCCGGCTCAAATGGGCAAAGAGTTGTTGAAGGAAATGAAGAGATTAGAGCTTGTTTAAATAAATGACTTCCAAAGTGGAATCTACATCTAGATAATCCGTTTCGCGATTTGTTTATTTTTTATTTAAACAATTAAAAAGTCTAAAGCTATTGCACACAACTTTCCTCGTATTGAACTGCACTCGAATTTATGGAAAATTTTGAAGGAAATCCCTATTGATTGATTATTACCTTAATGTGATAAAAATGTATGTTTATGAAATTATCAAACAATAGATGTATTGACAATGTGTTTAGCATTTCGAATACATAGCTTAACAAATGAAACAAGTCAAGTCAAATCAATAGGCTTTATGATTGAGCAGAAGAAAGTCTATATGCCGTTGCGGTTTTGTTTATAATTTTCGGCGAAATTTGACCAATTCATGCATTCCGTCGTCTGATTGTAGAAAGGCTATAGATGGACCAGCATATTTACTCCGATTCTGTATTTCGTTCGAATCGGATTGTTTTGAAAGAATGCGAAATTTTGCATTCTGTATCTCGTTCGAGTTCGAGTTTTCCATACAAAAGCATCACTCGATCGAATTACAGAATTATATATTCCGATTCGATCAAAATAAGGCGATTGTTATTTCAACCTTTAAACTGTCATATTGACGGGGCTTGGGTTGTTCTATTAAATTTCATTTTATTTGATTTATGATGTAAACACTCCTCTGAAAGATTTGAAAAAAAAACAGGGATGCTATAGGTATTGTTGGGAAGATTCACAATTTTTTCAGTTATTTTAGAAATGTATTTCTTGGATAAAAAATAATAAAATTTTGTAACATGTTTTTTAACTCCGGAATAATAAATAAATAATTCTCGAACACGTTAAAGTACTACAATTTAATTTTTTTTATTAAATGTGGGAGACCACAATATTTAATTTTTTATAAAAAATACTAACAATCAACCGCATGCATTTCCATTTAGGTTCTATTAGAAGGAAGCGCATGGTGCTTAGTTATAGTAGGTATGTACCATGCGTTTCCTTCTAACAGAACTTTGAGGCGCATTGTTGTAAAAAATGGTTATCCACATTTAATAAAAATGAAACCAATTCAAATCAGCAAATTAATGATATCAACTTACCGAAATCTCGGTAAACAGCTTTTAGACAACAGAAATTCCATCAAAGTAGCCATTTTTTTCAGTGCAAAACTGCAAATTCTTTCTCGCGAAATACTCAAATTTCCACCGCACTAACACGATACACGATGCTCACTCGTTGAGGATTTTTTCGGAAGTACACCAGATGTTGAATAGAAAAATTATATAACAGCCAGAACTAAAATGAATGTACATATGAATGAAATAAATAAATGAAATTTTAAACGTTATATTGCATTTTTATTGTTTTCTGTGGACTGTATTTCAATTGGAATATCGTGTGATGGAACGTCTGGCGCATATATTAACGCCATACTGAATAAATGATGATTTTTTGCTAAAGCTCTGCTAATAAGGATATGGCGACAACATCGGAGATCCTTCCATGCCGGCCAGTATATTGTGGGCAGCAAGTGCTGACATGTCATCACGGGTTCTCGTAGTGGCCGATCCCAAATGTGGAACAATCACTGCAAAATGAAAAATCTGTTTAAGATACATCCCAGAACAAAATTCTGAAATCAACTATTACCAGCATTTGGCAGCTTCAAAAGTTCGCTATCGGCGGGCAATGGTTCCGGAGTCATCACATCTAGTCCGGCAGCAAAAATAGTTCCATTTTTCAATGCATCAACCAACGCATCTTGATCCACGATTTCACCACGCGCAATATTGATCAGAACCGCAGTTTGTTTCATCTGTTTCAAAGTGGTTGCGTTTATTAAATGCCGAGTGCTATTGTTAAGTGGAACGGCCAGGAACACATAGTCACTTTCTTTCAAAAGTTCATCTTGCGCTACAAATTTTGCTCCGAGTTTATTTCCTTCGGGTTTAGGCTTTCTTCCGCTATATAGAAGCTGCCCCACATCGAATCCTTTCAACCGTTTTGCAATAGCCTGTCCAATTTCTCCCAATCCAATAATACCGACCGTGCTGGCCCTAATGTCTTTTCCCAGCATCCACTGCGGACCAATATACCACTGGGAGTTGTCGATTTTTAATCTACCCTCGTGAAATCGTCTGCCAGCCGCAATCATCAAACCGATCGCTTCATCGGCTACGGCATCGCTTAGGACACTGGGTGTATAACCGAGTGGAAAGTCGCGTCGCTTGAACTCCTCGAGATCCACGTAATCCATTCCGGCCGACATGGTTGAAATGGCTCGCAACTTTGGAGCGCCGATGTCCAGGACCTCACCGTTGAGAGCATGGTGACCTACCCACATGATTCCGTCTACTCCCGGAATGAGCTTCAGGATCTCTTCCCTTGTAGCCGGCACATTTTCCGGAAATATGACGTCACACCTGTATTGAGAACAAAAAAGTAAAATTTGCGTTCCAGGTGAGGCATTCCAATAATCTTACTTTTCCTTCAGTAGGTTGACACCTTTCGCCGGAGTTTCCTTGTTGGTCACTAGGACCTTCGGACGCCAATCCTGCTTGGTGGACATTTCTGAGCTGCAAGAGGGAGGTAATTAATACTCGAAAGTTGCAAGGTCCGTTTTGTAGCGATTGCAAACGATTACTGATATCAGAAGGTTCAGCCAACAGAAAGTAACCGTTATCTCTTGGTGCAGTGAATTACAACAAATATTAAAATTCTACCAATCTTATCAATGCCGATGTGAGCAACTATTCGTCATTTGTTTATTTCCTCGCTGATATACACTCAAGCCTGTTTTTTCGCGGGCTTACACTCCACTGATGCGATTGATTTATTTATTTATTTAGAAACCTTTTGGGATGTATTTTCGAAGTAACTTTTATTGCTTTTGATAAAAAAAAGTCCACGTAAAAGAAGAGTTGAATGTATATACATGTCAGTGAATGGTAATTTTTTTTGTTTATGATAAAATGGCTAAGCTTTCAATCCATATGCGAAAATGTAGGTGATTCATTTGACCTTCTTTTCTCATTAAAATCGCCTGTTTATACGAAATATATTTTCAGTTTTGAGTTTGCTAAAATTTTTCATATTATAGTTCAGATTCAGAGTGCAAGATTGAGTTTCTCACTGTTTTTTATTTAAATAATTCTTTTATTTGACAAAGATCCTGAAATCTCAACAGAGCTGGCTTGGTATATTATATTTTATGTAAAAACAACGTTGTAAAACTTTCCTTTGGGTAGAAAACATACTTATACTAGAGTGCCTATAACCAGAGTGACGACAGTTGTTCGTTTTGAATGACAGTTTCCAGTTCCAAACGAGCTAACGACCTGTCAATTACAATGTAAAGCTAACGACACTGCCAACATTTCGGATTAAATGTTTTGAATTGTTGCCAACATTACGAATGAGAATTCGTCACTCTGATTATAGGCACTCTAACTTATACTATCTAGTGAACAATAAGAGGCAGTCCAAAGCAAGTAGAAGTTCCACAATTACTCGAAAATATTCACTTTCTTGCTACTTCAGAGTACGCGTGGTACTTTTGGTAACTTGAAAGTACGACTAGTTAGGGCTGGTTCACATATCGAATCGTCGTCCATTTGTGTCTTTCTCTATAGAAAGATAATAGAAATTACTCAAGATTTGAATTCTCAATAACTTCTTCCCTATTTCTTCCACACTTTCACTATTTTCTCTAATTTTTTCACGAAACAAACTGAGAAAGGTTTAAGATTGTTGTCAATACCACGTTTATTAGCGTTAAATATTATTACCGCTAAAAACTAGATTCAAACATCAAAATCAACCGAACCTGTTGCAAATTTGCTAGCTTCAGTTTATAATAATCCGCGAACCGAGACCCATCGAGTGCGCATCTACGTCAAGATGATAGAACTACACCTGGCATTATTCAACTGATGGTTTAGTCAGTGGCGATTATGAAGCCCCATTCCTCAAAGCTAAACGCAGAAAAATAACAACTAGTTCTTCTGTGAGCGTATCTGCTGTTGGACGCTCTTCAAACAAAAGCAATTGAATCGTCCAGTTGCCAGTCGTTTACATTGGAGAAAAATAAAAGGTAAACGATGGAGAACATTATATAAAATCAGTCATTCTAATGGCTCTAAATGTTCTCTAGAACTATTAAGATTACTTCTTTGAAAATCGAAGGTAAAAATCATTAGTTTAGTGTAAATCTAGAACAGTTTGATTAGCTTTGTGCACTTTCCGCAGTGAGAAATTCGCACCAAATGAGCGTAAATAAAGCTAGTATTTGGGTGCTTCGCGTTCGAGAAAAATGTTCGAAAAGTGTTTGATATCGTAGAGAATTCCACAATTTTGCCGTCTAAAAACCAGAAATGAATCCCGTACAGAATTTTGATAGTTTCTTCCACTCAAGTGTTGAGATGTATGAAATATTGAAATATATGACCGATTGTTCGACTTGTCTTACGATTATATTTATGTAATTATTTCCTCTAGGTTAAGGCTGAAACTTACAAATGACTTGAAATAGCACCCTACTTTCTGGAATGAAAACGTAATCATGCGTAACCAAATAGTCATTACCAAGACTCCAAAAGCCACTGGCGGTCCTTCTCAGGACCTCGAAAGTAATGTAAAGGACATATTAAGAAAACTGTTCTGAACTGCTGCTCTGATTCCTAGAATATAAACGCAATCTTCCGAAACCAGATGGTCCTTTTCAGGACTACAACATCCCAAAAGGTCAAACGGTATCAAATCACCTAATATCTAAGTATATCTCGAATGCAGTCCTACGTCAATCTCGCGATTATGTCTCAGACATTACCTACTCAAATTTTTTTACTGCTCTGTTTTCTCAGTGATAACTGAGCCTATTTCAACAAGTTTGAGCTTATTTGAAAGCTACTAACGGGTGGCAACTAGAATTTTGGGATTTTTTTAGGCCTGTATGCTCAACAACAAACGAGCTCAGAAAGAACTAAGAGTGTGTATGTGTTAGCTCTCTTTCTCCTCTTTCTGCTAGTTTTTTCTGTTCTGTTCATGCTTGCTCAGTTTTGCTCAAAATGCCATCGAAACAAGAAGTATTTCGCGAGCGCATTGTGCATTTCTACGAACTGCACAGAAATCTCGGCAAATAGTATACAGTACAACATTTTAAAAGCAAAAATGTTGCGGCTTCGACAGTTTACAATATCCTAAGATGCCCAACAACTGCTCGTAAGGAAGGTAGTGGAAGACCAGCGAAAATTATGGACGCAAAAGGACTTCGTTCTCTTTCTCATGCCTTCAACAACAAGGATTCACTGAGTCAATGGGATGCCGCAAAAAAGTTCAACTGTTCTCACCAGTACATTTGCAAAACATTCAAAAGACTCGAAATAAAGTACCGAAAGAAGACACGAGCCCCGGAATATACTGAGGCACAGATTTCAACGCTGAATTCCCAATGCCGCTGGTTGATAAAAAATTTTTCGGGAAAAAGTTTTGTTTTGGACGACGAAAGTTACTTCCCTCTTTCGAAGACGCAGATGCCCGCAAAAGATCGATACTATCCAACGGATAGTTCTACTGTACATCCGAACATAAAATATTAGTTTAAACATAAGTTTGAACAGAAATTGATGCTGTACATTGTCATTTCCGAGAAAGGCATTTCTAAGCCATGGTTCAAGCCATCTGGGTTGGCAATCAATCAAGATGTGTACCAGAACGAATGTTTGTAGAAAGTTTTGATAACGTTTTTTTCAAAAACATCATCAGATGGACAATATGTGTTTTGGCCGGATAAAGCGTCATCGCATTGCGCCAAAAAACACAATCGTTCCTGAATACCCATTCGATCCCATTTGTACCCAAAAACCACAACCCGATCCTGTTCAATCAAATGGAAGCTTCGCCGAACATCCGATTACGGACCGTTTTCAAATGTTCACTATTTTTTCTTCAACAATGGACAATGTTTCTTTAATTTCAATAAATCAGATCTTCTTCAAGTATGTTTGTCTTTTTTGACAGCTTGAGAAAGAAATTCTAAATTTTAGTTGCCATCCGTTATGGGGCAATTGATCAAGTTTGAACATCAAATGACTGTCGCTTCTGAAAATATAATAGTATAAGTGATGTATCCGCAAAAACGCACTTTTAGCTTCACCGCTCAATCTTCTTTGAGATAACAAAACCGTATTCTACATGCTTAGCCTTCTTTGAAAGACACTACAGAGTTAATCATCAAGTTCAAAGATTAAATGGCTATCACTTCCGGTTCCGGAGATATACTGGTATAAGTAAAGGATTTTGCTTAATTACACAACATATCTAAACTTTGCATTCCTGTGATTCTCGTGAAGATGCCGTAGGCGAATTCTCTAGAATCATCGGATATCAAGCCAATATTTTTTTTTTCTTCAGTAGCACAACCTGTGGCTCGTGATCGTTATTGACGTTTTCGTAGATGCGAAAATATTATTGCTCAGAGGTTTAGAGTCAAATCGAAATTTATTGAATTGCATGACATTTGAGTAACATCTTTTTTATAACAAATAAAAACTAACCTGCTCTTCATAACTCTTGTTGCAAGAATCAGTGTGATCAACAATGTTGTTTTATACATGGTTTTCAGTGCAGTAAACTATTAACACGTAATAGGTTTGTTTTTTTATATGGTTCTGGTAAAAGATAGATCACTTAAAGGGCAAAGCAAAGTAAAGTCTTGGTATTACATTCCTACTGTGACCTTCTGTTTCAACAGACTTCACAACCTTTGATTCTTAGTGTGCAGAACCATTGGCATGGCTAGTGCTACAATATTACTAAGGAAAAGTTAATTGACGAACATCTGTTTCCACCTAATTTGAAGTCGAACTCGCTTCACTGACGCTTCTGACACTCACTGAGCGAACAAAGTGCTTTGGCATGCTGCACAAGCTATGAAGACAACTGGAATATCAACTTCCACTAGTAGCCGATAAACTTGTTGCTCGAAAGAATAAATTTTATATCAGCAGCCAACCAATCTTAAGCGGGTTTATTAACAATTTTAGATTTTTTCTTCAATGGTCCTGTACTCTATTGTCAAATTCTCATTTATCCCGAAATAAGATTAAACGATTGTTTCACAATCACTTGTCAGATTGCTTGGTGTTATCAACTAGTTATAGAATTATTGGTTTAGTTTCAATTGTTCTGGTAAGCCTAAATGTTTAATCATTGTAATCTATATATATATAAAAATGGATGTAAGTTTGTATGTTTGTAACGCGATAGCTTCGGAACTACTGAACGGATTGCCACCAAACTTGGCACAGGTACTTATTGTATTTCAGAGATGGTTTAGGGAATATATTTATATGGGAGGGAGCGTAGCAAGTGTCATAAACAAGGGGGGGGGGGGTCATGGAAAAATTCATATAACTTGACAAGAATCGATACGTTTTGAAGACCGTAGAACCATTTTGCATACCTTAGATATGACTATATGGGGGGTGGATGTAGCAAGTGCCTTTAAATAGGGGGGTGTAATGTTTAAAATGGCATAATTCCGAAACTACTAAACGGATTGCCACCAAACTTGGCACAGATACTTCTTGCTCTACTGAGATGATTATAAGCGTATTTATATGGGGGGAGGGAGCGTACTAAGTGTTCTTAACAGGGGGAGCTCATAAAAAAATTTGTCTCATTTGATGAGTATCGATACTTTTTTAAGACCATAGAATTGCATGTATTAAATATGATTATATGGGGGGTGGATGTAGTAAGTGCCTTTGAAAAGGGGGGTGTAATGTTTGCAATGGCATAACTCCGGAATTACTGAACGGATTGCTATCAAACTTGGCACATGTACTTCTTGCTCTTCAGAGATAGTCATAAGCGTATTTTTATGGGGGGAGGGAGCGTAGCAAGTGTTCTTAACAAAGGTGGTCATTGAATATATTATCTAATTTGACGAGAATCGGTACTTTTTGAAGACACTTTTTGCACAACTTAGATAAGATTATAAGGATATTCTGTTAGGGGAGGGTGTAGTAAGTGCCTCTAAAACAGGAGTGCAATGTTTGTAACGGCATAACTCCGGAACTATTGCACGATTTGCTATAAAATTTGGTACAGTTATTTCATGCTCTTCAGAAATAGTCATAAAGGTATTTTTATAGGGGAGGAAGCGTAGTAAGTATCATTAACAGGAGGGGCCAAGAAAAAAAATCATAAAATTTGACAAGAATCGATAATTTTTGAAGATCATGCAAACATTTTCCATACCTTAGATATGATAGATATGGGGAGTGAGTGTAGAAAATGCATTAAAAAAGGGGGATGTAACGGCATAACTTCGACACCACTGAACGGATTGCTATCACACTTGGCATAGCTGCTTTTTGCTCTTCAGAGATAGTTAAGGGGTATTTTTTTGGGGGAGAGAGCGTAGCAACTATCTTTAACTGGGGTCATGAAAAATTTTATTTAATTTGACGAGAATCGATACTTTTTGGAGACCATAGATTTTGTGCAACTTAGGGTATTCGTGTGGGGTGGATGTAGTATGTCCCTCTAAAAAGGGGATGTAATGTTTGTAACAGCCGTTTGTAACTCCGGAACTACTGAACGAGTTGCTATCAAATTTGGCACAGATACTTTTTGCTCTTCAGAAATGATCATTAGGACATTTTCAAGGAAGAAAGTGTGTAGGAAGTGTCCTTAACATGGGGGGAGAGGGTCAATGACGAAATTTGAATAGAATCGACATTTAGACTAGAAGGAGGGGTTTTTGAAAATAAATTTTAATCTCCCATTTTTTATAAAACAAGAGAGTGGCAAAAATTTCTAGGTCGTATTTTTCTTTGAATAATTTCTCAGGATCTGGTTCCATTTTGCGGGGAATTCAAAGAGCTAAGGGAAAATAATCTTTATCTGTCTATGAACGCGAGTGTATTCAAGTTTCAGCATAAATACGAAACAACTAAACGAATCGCCACCAAGTTTGGCACATGTGCCAAAGGTGGGAATCGATATTTTTTGAAAAGCACAGATACACTACTCAGGATAATCATGGAAGAGATCTGTAGTAAGTTCACTGACAAAAAGGAAGTTAAATCAAAATAGATTATAAGGTTATTTTGAGGGTGAGAGAGAGTATCAAGTGCCCCGAACATGGAAAGTGTAAGGGAAAATTGATTGGGTTTTACGAAAAATTAGTACTTTTTTACGAGTACAGTATATTTCTAGCAACTGAGAGAGGTTCACGAAAATTCACAAGAGGAAGGGGAAATAAGTATTCTCAACATTGATCTGAATTGACGAAATCATACAATCAATGTGCATTTTATTATGTAAATTGAGAAAACTGTCGACTCAAGGTGATGGAAATAGGATTACAACAACATTTGTATTAACTGAATCATTATTCTATAGTTTTTCCTCTCCAATGAACGACCAAAATGGTAAAATAAATTATATAAAAACGTCATTCTATAGTACGAATGTAGTTATGATGTTAAACAATTTTTCGTTATAAAATAATCATTATCAGATGGAAAATTTTGAACAATTCATGATGTCATAAAATTTTTATAAAGAGGAGGGAGTAGCAAGTGATTATATCCATGGAAGCCAAAGGTATTGTAGATCGATTGTGACGAGGAAGTACGGAAGTACGTTACAAGCACATATAGATATGAAACTCGGAGGTTACTAAGAAGGTATTTATAGAGAGAAAGGTGTTTTAAGTGTTCCTAACAAAAGGGTTCAGATATAAAACTGACCCAATTTGTCGAAAATACCATGAAAATTATTATTATTGTGAGATCTGAGATGGGACACTGATCATTCGCAGTCTGAACATGAACGGAGTATTGATCGATCGGGTTTCCGTCTAAGTAATGTTTCACTACAAGAGTATTTCACTAAGCAGGACAACTTCGAGAATTTTTTTCGGCCTTCCCTTCACGAAACATTATCGAGCAACGCCGGGTAATTCAGCTAGTCTGTTGATACAAAAGATGAGATGGTTTTATGCGTACTGGAGATAAAGAGAGCCATATTTCATTTTTGTTCCCAAAATTTGATCAACCGACGAAAACGGAACTAATTTAAAGCAATTAATTTTTATAGAATAAATCATGTTTATCATGTTATTTGAAATTTTATGTCTAACTGATGACATTTCAACGACAATACTCATGTATTTCATATGAAAATGTATTCTACTTGAGAAGTAAGTTCAAAATCTGTTGATATCTAAGTAATTTTATCAATTTATATGTCTAACAATTGAATAGATTCGATTGAATATGAAGCGAGATACATTTGGATTAAATTTACTACTTGGTTGATGAAATTCAAATGTAATATCTATGGGCTTTAAAATAATTCCATTTCAATGCTGTTTCAAGTGATATACACTTGCAATTTAATTTTCGAGACATATGAAACATTTCAGTTCAACGTGTAGAATTTTATCAGTGTTGGAATTCATCATATGTAGACACCTTTTGGCAAATTGGTAATGAATGTACAGTTTGTAAAATCATAATAATAAATATGTACAGTTTGTAAAATCATGCGTTTTAATAGTTGTTGCACATAAAATGAGCGTCACATATCAGCAGTGTGCCCGGGTTGGTGGTTCATTGCATAGGGCGCTGGTTGTCGTATGTTCGAGCCCCGACCTGGAAGGATTCTTAAGGACTATTTACACATATCTGGGGCGGTTCAGTGCCGGCACGGAAACGGAATGGAAGGGTTCCGACAAAAAAATATAATCATTCATAGCTTATTCAACTGAATTGGACATCAAAACAAAAAAGATCTAATTTAACATGTTGGATAATAGATGTACTGAACCCACAATTTACGCGCGAAGTCGGGAGTGCGTAAATTAATTTTTTTTCGTAAATTGTTTTACATCGCGTTATTTCAATTTTTTTAATTTCGGATGACATACAATGTTCACAATAAGTAAATGATTTGCATGTGGTATCACGAACATGAACCGTGCACAATGATCTTGATAGGTCACTTCGTTACGCTGGTAGATCTTAAGGCCTATACTTCAAGTAGTTTTCGGATGAACACGCATTACCTCAAGACTGATCACAATGATCCAAACAATTTAAATTCAACCATGAAAAAGTCACTCACTAACGTCATCGGTTTCGTTGGTAGACCTCAAGGCCAATATTCCAAGGAGGCTTTGGATGGACAAAAACTTCCACAAATATTAGCACAGTATGTCAGTTTTCTGAATGTAGTACTACGAGAACATACCACACTTAAACATTATGCAAAAGTCACCAGTCACGCGTTCATATACTGATTTCTTTTTTTTCCAGAGAATTCTTGGAGGCCCCCGATCTTGGCTAGATTCTATGAAACCAAACAATTCTGTGATGTATATTTCATAAAAATCAATTCACTGAATCATGTTGGATTGTTTTGTATACGTATAAATAAAAATTTCCTTCATGATGCCAAATCTTTTTTACGCGATCATCACGTAAATTAAATCGAAAATCGCCTAATTAGTTTCCACCCTAACTGCTGTCAAACCGTTTGTTCGAAGCTAGTTTCGAACTGAATTTTCCACAGCTGAACGTTCGGCAATTAAATAGATTACCGATCGTTCGGTAATTGCTGATCTGTCAAACAACTACCATAAACTGTAAACCAAATGGATCTAACTGATTGCTCGGTAGTTTTTTTGTATGTTTGTTTTCCTTTGGTTGAAATTCTGGATTTGCGGATTTAAAAAAATAACACAAAAACGAATGAAGAATTTTTACCGTACTCGACGACTACTCAGATTTACCGTATGAATTGTATAACTATTTAAAAAATTCTGTATTGAAAATTTACGTAAAACTGATCGTCCGGTAAAAATTTGCATAATTATTGTAAAATAAAACTCATGTACCGAAATATCCGTCATTTCTATAGATTGCCGAAATTTCTCGTCAAAAATATTACCGAACAAAGGAATTAAATCTTAGTGTGTAGTTTCAAAGTTGTTGAACTGAAAATCGAGTCAGTTTCGAACCTGGTTTTTATATCAGTTTTGCTCAAACCTCCATTGCTAAGTGCGAATCCAACACAGTATCGTGAAAAGTGTTTGTTTGATGAAACTACCCTGGGTCAGTTTCAGTTTTCTCAAGCGAAAACGACGTAAGTTCGGGTAATTTGAGGTTTCAGTGTACTCTGTCACCCCCCAAGAAAATATGGCATGCTTGGATTTACGTTAAGCATAAATTTTACTTTTTATTTGAGTGTGGTATTTCCTCGAGATGATGTGTACGTCTGAAATTAGTACGAATAGTTTTCAACATTCTTCATTGTCATTTGAAAATTGTGTAGTTTGTCTCTGTTTCGTGATTTTGATTTATTTGAGCATTCATGAGAAGTAAATCGATGTCTTGCATAGTTTAGGATTTTGATAAACTTTTCTGCACCAAAATCACTTAACACTCAATTTCCAACCAGTGAACACAGCTTAGTTTTACCCGCATGATTGTCACCCATTCACTTATTTCCCACAATCATAACCGGAAGAAAGAATTGATTTACTGTTTTTCGTTTTGCTTTTCGGCACGGCAGCGCTGAACGCCGGCACGCATTTATTTAATTGGTGGATATGCTTTGATAAGTTTCGTCAAGCATCACCAACTACCTGCTTGTCCGCTCTCAATCAACATAATACAGGCTATGCTTGTTGATAGATGTCTAGCATTCCGGCTTACGATGGAAGCCTACTACCGACGATTGGTACGTGATCATGAAAATATGCTAAAATAAAACGATATCACTGTTGCCCTTCCTTCTTGGAAGTCGGATTACTGGCGCGGCTTCCGAGCTCCGGAGGCCTTTTTTTGCAGAGTGCAGGTAGACTCCGATGAGTTATTGAGCCAACTGTTGGAATCTGGGTGTTGGATATTATGATCCAATAAAGTAGAATAATAAACGCCGGTTCGATTTTGTCTAGTTTAAGTGAGCCCCAAGGCAGTTAGAGAGCGTTACAAAATTGATCGAAACGACATAATAGCTATACCATCACTTAGGAAGAGGACCATAGTGAGACTCACTAAGTGAGTGATGGACAATATCGTGATTAGTTTTATTATGGATAACTTAAGATAACCGTATCCTAAATAATTTCACCTTCACCATTCAACTCATATTTTTAAACTTCTAGTTAAAACTAGATCTGAAATATTTGAGCAATGAAAATGCAATTAAAGATGTAGGTGGAAATTGATGCATTCGTTTCGGCTTTTCGTGTAGCAACTGGTGTACAGAAAATATTGCTTCACATTTTTCAAACTAATTGTTCTGTCTCATTGCATTGAGAACGTCAGTTCTGAAGAAAAATTTTAAAGATAATTACTCATAGCCCAACCCGAACCCAAAAGATTTATATTTACAATAAACTACCCGAATAAGAAGAACAATACGATTTATTGTCACAGAATCAATCAATACTTTACAGAGACCATAGGAACACATTCCAATATATTGTTATAATCTATTTGATGGATTGTAAAAAAAACTATTTACACGATGTTAAGTGTCATAACAATTGAAAATCTTCAATTTTCTTATACACTTTTTTACGGAAAACAACCTATGCTTGCACTCGATCAGATTGCTCTTGATCAAAGACGTGTCGTCTGACGGTACTGCGAAAACTTACCTTCGTATTCTCCGCTTCCAAGTGATACTCGAGGTAAATATATTAACAGTTTGCGCATCGGTTTTTGTAGGATGTTGTCAATTCGAGACTACGATGCAGAACTGGACGTACACTCTCACATAATGCAACACAAAACCAGTATATACCTATCTATACGATGCAGTTTGGGTTCACGTGCCAAGATATTTTTAACGCGATGTCGTTGTTCATCTACAATAATAAACCATGCTGGTATTAGGCATCATTTCGTGTTCATTCATCGAAAACTATTATGGGCGCGGTGCGAGTGTGCTGTGTAGGTGTGCGCTCATTGACAGTGCTGACAGATTCGGGTAAAATTTTGATTCATGTTGGCATGTCTACTAGGAGATTTGGTTTTGGGTTCCACGTAAATTAGTCTTTAGGTTCCACGTTAAATTTCGGACACCTAAACAATAGTAACAAAATATTACACATAATTCAGAGTACATCATTTATGACATCCGGTACGATCAATACATGAACGCCTCCGATTGCACCGACTTCCACTTCTAAGGGCACACAATGGTCCTACGCTTTTCTGGTAGGATTTAGCCTTGTGCCATTAATCCAAATTTGTTTTCCAGTTGCACAAGACTAATAAGGTCAATCTCGTGCTGAAGGACATTAAACGTTGGACAAGACCTTAGGAATAGTTTTAAGGATTACTCACTCATTTCAGTTCCGTAACGGTTCAGTGAAAGTGCCTTCAGTGTTCTTTTTTTATCGGAACCCTTCCGTTCCGTTTCCGTGCTGTTTCCGTTCCGGCACAGCCAATGCAATAACATACCGACTTCAGTGAAAATAAAAAATATCGGTGACGACGAATTTGAGTTTGCCGGACGGACGCTACACTGACGGCGAGCTGCACTGAAACGGCACGGTGCCGGATAGGTGTAAATGCGCGCATAGTAAACAAATGAAATAATATCAGTATCCGTGCACGGTGTCGTGCCGGCACTGAACCGGACCGGATATGTGTGAATAGTCCTTTAAGAGGAAGGTTCGTTCATTCGAGTATACTATCGTTTATTCGATTCCTTGGAGATGCTCGGTTGAATGGGTGAATTCTGCCGAATATTTTCTTCAATTTGAGTTCTTGCACTCTTTATTTTCATGTTATGATAATACACCATGGTCGAAAAGTTCTCAGATTATGAACTAACACGTCATTCAAAAAATCGCTGGTCTGATGTAATCTGTTTTTGTTTTCTAAATTAAAATTTCATTCATCAACGTATTCTGCTTGAAGAGCAATATAATTGTTCCAACATTTATATATCATATCTATTCTTTAGTATCTTCTTAGTCGCTTCAGTTTAAGTGAGACCTCATTATTTGATGAAAATCCCTCTCCAGTAAGTTTTTGTTTTTAAATCTGAGAACCTAACATTGCTGCTGGTGGCTAAATCTAG
This sequence comes from Malaya genurostris, assembly GCF_030247185.1. Taxonomy (NCBI): domain Eukaryota; kingdom Metazoa; phylum Arthropoda; class Insecta; order Diptera; family Culicidae; genus Malaya; species Malaya genurostris. The sequence goes on from NC_080571.1 coordinate 262,904,385, forward strand.
TGGATGGTGGATACGGCAGCAATTCCAATTTCGGTTCAAGGAATCTAGTCAACGAAATGATCGACTATTGATACGCTGTGAGCTGTGAGAAATCGGGGCACCCTTTTCACAAAGACTTTTTTCATATCAAAGTGCTCACGCAAAACTGTGAATAAACTTTCTTTTGATATCTTCACGATGTCAGCTATGGTATGGCAAAGGATTCATCATTTTAAAATATATCTGTTTACAATTTATAGTGAATAAGTCTTAGCAGGAATTGCAATTCATAAAGATCTAATTTTTCAATTTTCATTTGTTGGATTCGGTTAGTAGTTGTGATTGTATGAATTTAAATGCACAATTCACCAGCCAATCAGATGTGTGCTTCTATGGCTCAGTCGATTAACGGATAAAGTACGATCGAATGATTGTCGGTTCAAGTCGCGGTGGTTGCTATCAGTATCTTCTCTATGTTTCAATGAGTTTGATGTCATGGAATTTTCCAATCACATAATATTACAGTCACATGAGTTTTTCGCAGTGTGTAGTTTTATTCCGTTCGATGGCACACGGCCTGGCAGATCAACATTTTCAATCCTTCGAAGAGTTGGAAGAATGGATTGCTTCATGGATAGCGTCAAAAAAGGACTCCTTTTTTCGAGCCGGGATCCAAAAATTTCCGGAAAGATGGGAGAAAGTTGTCGCTAGCGACGGACAATACTTTGAATAATACATCTGTAAGCACTTTTTCGCAATAAAGCTTTAAATTTTGGAAAAAAAACGGTGGAAGTTGTGCACCTAATATAATACATATGCGAAAAAAAAAAACAATTTAAAATTTGAATAAAAAAATTTTTTTAACTATGTTTAACAAATAATTTCCATCTTTAATAATCAGTATTCTTGTTCATGTATAAAATACTTATTGATTTAATGAAAATATTTGTTAAAATATTCAAATCTATTGAAGGAAAACAAATTGCAGCTTCAACCAGTTCTTTTCATTAAATTAAATAATTTTTTCTGTAACCAAAGCAATAAAATAAATTGAATTACCTGAACCTAATTATTCGTACAATGTTTTACATTATGTGTAATTTACTTTCTACGAATATTTGCATGCACGTATATAGTTTGCTATAGTAGAAATCATGATTTCCTTAAAATTTTATTGGGCATCCTGCGATTCTAATCCAAAAAGATTCCTGAAAATACTGTTATCATGTTGCTCCAATGTTTGTAAGCCTTAGTAGAATCGAAATCCTTTTCGACATCTTGGTTGACAAAAGTGTGTCGGACATTAATTGTCATATTTTTCCATCAAATCTAATTATTTCGACCTTTGTTAGGAACACTTACATATCAATTCATCGATTTTGAAAAATGTAGTTTTAAAAAAATTTCACTGTATATGAAATGTATCAGTATTGAATCGGACATTAATTAGAGTTTGTAAATGTAGGTAATTTGCACTTTTTTTGCATTATCCAGCTGTATAATTTTAATATCAATTCGTTTGAATTTTCATGCGCAATATAAGGACTACGTGATACAAAACGTCCACGAAAATCTTCTTAATATCATCCGACGGTTGGTGTAGATTAAATTCATTCGACTTGTGACATTCGGTTATAAGTATGAACTTCATACACATTAAAACGAGAATCATCTACATTTTGGATTCTTTTAATTTACAAGTGTATGTGTTTCAAACCAATTCTCAATGATATTCATACAAATCAGTTTGTTTCTGACAGAGAGGAAATTGAATGACTGAATTATTAAAACCATCCGAAAATCGTTACGGGGCTGAAGCAAAAACCGTTCAGTTTGTGACCGGTAATTTCTTTCAGTGTGAATAAATTCGAAACTGAAACGTAACTTAGAAATAATGACTGCTATATTTTCGGTACACGTAGGGTGGTCAATATGAACAACAATATTGTTTTCCACATTCCAAATGATGATTATAGCGACGAAAGGCTGTTTTAATTCCAGCTGGTTGATTACACTGCACTATTTAGATTAAACAACAAGTAACAGGAGCGCAGAATTTTGCAGGCGCAGTGTTTGAATTGGCGTAGCAATAACCTGCGCTCCTGTTACTTTTGCGTATGATATTCAAACTAAATTGGGTAATATTTTGTAATCAGCTGGATAACAAGCTTTGTGATTGGTTTTATTAATGTTTTTATTATTATTAAAAAATGAGTATTCATTGCACTTGCAGCTTTTAGTAACGATATTACTTCACACGGTATTGCTGAATACGTTTTGAATAATTCACCACTATCGACCCACTTCTCAACAGAGCATCAAATTGCAAGAGCTAAAAATTTACATCTTTTTCATTTCAACCACCCTACGCACACTGAACATTTTCAGCAAGGTTCAGCTTTTGTTCATCGGCGAATTTATTCTTCGTGTATTCTGCAAAAAGTTGAGTCATAACGGTTATGAAAATTCATTTCCCAATAATCTTTTGTTCTAGAATCATATCAGATATATTCAATGCGCGACTTTTTTATATGTTCGCTAGTGTACTTTTCATAATCGATATTTTGCCATGTGAGATCAGTTCCAGTGAGAATCACGTACATGCTAAAAAATCAGTAGTGAGCTTTTCTTCAGTGAGTTTTCTGATCGATGATTTTTTTGTCTGAAAATTGCTCACGAAAAATTTCAGTCGCGATTGATAATCGGTAGACACAATTAATTTCAAATTGATAATCGGTAGACACAATAAATTTCAAATTGATAATCCGCAGACCAAATTAGTTTCAAATTTTTAAATAAATATTTCTCAAAATCAAGTACACGAATTTGCATTGAATACGTATTACTTTACTATGGGACGCCTTTTCAAAATTTACTCTGGGTAGAGCTAAATTGTGAATATCTCCAGTTGTATTTAACTTTTACATCTATGTAATTCTTTGTAAACTTATATCCAGATACATAACACATGGATCAATAAGTCTCGAGACTAACAATGGAAACAACATTTTTTTTTGCAAATTTTTTTTTATTCTTCAAGACCAACACCTTTAAGGGTGATACAATGGTTCCAACGTTTTTCCAATTTTGCAATACCATGTTTATAAAAAAATTTATCTTTCGCTTCAAAATAAGCTTCAGTTTCAGCGATGACCTCCTCATTTGAGCCAAATCTTTTTCCCTGGAGCATTTTTTTAAGATCAGCAAAGATCCAGTAGTCACTGGGGGCTAAATCTGGCGAGTATGGGGGGTGGGGAAGCAGATCAAAGCCTAATTCGTTCAATTTCGTCATTGTTTTATCGACTTGTGGTAGGGTGCATTTTGTTCCATCGAAAGCAATCGCGGCACCCATTTGGAAAAAACCTTTTTCATGCTCAATTTTTCATGAAGGATAGTAAATACACTTTCATATGATATCTGTATCATCTCAGCAATCTCACGGAGCTTCACTTTACGATCTTTCATTATAATTTATGTCACTTCACTCACATTTTCCGGTGTAACGGCTTCCACAGGTCTACCCGATCGTTCCGCGTCATTTGTGTCGGTACGACCATGTTTAAACTCGGCGAACCACCAACAAATCGTTGCTTTTGATGGACAAGAGTCCGGATAACATTTTTCAATCCATTGTTTCGATTGCACGGTGTTTTTACCCATTAAAAACAATGTTTTATCAGAACACGAAACTCGGTTTTTTCCATTTTTTAAATAAACTACAAAACGACTTTACTCCAACCTCGATAACTCAGCTGTTTCTGGTCGGATCGACTTAAAATTTTGACCCGTTTCAAGCAAAGGTTAGTACTCTAGAAAGACGTGGTTTACTACGAGCGTCATCTCTGCTTTAGTCTCGGGACTTATTGATCCATGTGTTAAGTTGACGAAAGCGATCGGTTATTAGAATCTCATAAAATGCTTCTTTATTTAATATTCTTATTGATTTCCAAACTTACCAAACTCAAACAGCCAAAACCGTGCAGATTCTAAGAAATTTTGTTTTATTGTATCCTTCATACCTTTAATTTATTACTTATACACTGCTATATGTTTCAGATACAACAATTTAGAGCCAATTCAGCAGCTAGAAGTTTTAGAGTGCCTATAACCAGAGTGACGACATCTCATCCGTAATGCTGGCAACAATTAAAAACATTCCATTAACTTTACATTGAATTGACAGGTCGTTTGCTCGTTTGGAACTGGTAGCTGTCATTCCAAACGAACAGCTGTCGCCACTTTGATTATAGTCACTCTAAGAAGTTCTATATGGAAGATCTATAATAGAGCAGAAACTGGAACAAACGTATCCTCAGCAAGCCGTTCTAGTTTTATTTATTCGACCAGTTCTTCTGTCAAATTTAAAACTGGTCTACGATGCCGTTCTATTTTTTGTATATTTGAAACACGAGTAAAACACTGCTGGGGCTGCCAGTTATTCTTGTTATAAAATTCAGATTTAAATTTTGTAACTGGCATAAATAATTATGCATCTAGAACTAGAACACTACTGAATATGCCCTTAACACAAAAATACAAATTTATGAATTTAAAACATTTGGTTTAACTTGATTTTTTACATGTTATACACTGGAAATTGTACTTAGAGTATCATGATAAACGCAACTATTCCAAATTTTTGGTAAGGTTCGACACAAACGTATCTCTATTGTTTTTTTTACCTTTCTAAAACCAACAGGTTTACAATTCGCTCAAACATTCGAGAACCGTTTATTATTATATCGTTTATTTATACCCGGTTTTAACCTAGTTACGGTCGTTCACCGGATTCGAGAACCGATTTATGAATGATTTTGAACGTGGTATTTTTGATGTTGTTTACGCCAAAGTGTAAGTCTCAGGAGACAGTTTAAGTGAGCTATACTGTATACACAACAGAAACCGATTAGTGATAGGATTCGAGCAGTTATACAAGCAGCAGACAGTATTAAAGATTACGATACATACTTTCCGGTACATCCTACGGTATGTGCTTTCCGGTAGAGACAAATTGTGTTCCTATAATAATGTACGCAGACTATAAAAGCGTAGTGCAGATCAGATCAGGAGCGTTCGTATGAGCGATCGTGCGATTGTACGACAGTACGATAGTAAGATAAAACGTTAGTATGTCAGTCCAAGTCTTATAGTGATCGTTGCAATAAATATAGTTAGTGTTAAATAGTATCCGCGAGTTTTCACTTCGTCGCGAGAATCCGAACACTTGTCCGACAAAACCACAAACGTTAATGTGCGCAAACAGATGTCATCGTTATCGATCTTGTCCTCCGCACAACCCTGTAATTTAAAATGAAGCATTGAAAGTTTACAAAATTCACACAAGTAATAAACTAGTTTTTACGATTATCTATATTCAAAAGTTGGGAAAAAACATGTCAGTTTTTTTTCGTAGTCACGTCATCCAGTTATGTCTCTGACATTACCCATCCGCTTTTTTGTAGTGCCTGCTTTTCACCTATCAATTTATCTATCGCACAATCTACCAAATTGTCACTTGATTCTGAAGGTTCAAAGCGTTATCCGATAAGAAAATATAGCACACATATAACGACCATGATTGATCTTAATGGAAGAAAAGATTTTTGATCATGGATCATTTCGATCATAAAATCATGAATAATTGTCATGATTTCATGAGCAGGTACAATGATTACTTTCGTGGCACTACCATTGGCTCTTTATAATTCCTATCGAATCCATTGAAAATCGATACTAACCCTGGTCTATTTTTATCTTTGTTAACATGACAAGGAAATATTCCGAAGAATAAATCTCCAATCGTCATCATACGAGATAAATACCTGATATGCGCATAACCGGGCAATGATAAGCTGGGAGAGTGCTTCGTACTATCCGTTTGCGAGCAGTATAATTTCACAATCACTAGTCCCTTGTAATCAGCCTCATACGAACCATTCCAGCTGACATCGTAAGATAAGATGTCCATATAAAATAATCAACTCAGACAATCATTCGCTAGTTGAAATTTCGATAGTCACGAAAATGCTCTCAACGTTCAATTCGGAAACAAAAGTATGGAGCGGTCTTCAGCAGCCTCCAATCTACAACCCGAAGGCAAGCTTCGGTCAAGTTTTGTTTACTGTACTGCGTCGCAATCCAGAAAAGGTAATCCAGATTGACGGAGATACTGGACGTACAATGACCTGTAAGGAAACCCTACTGAGAGCAATCCGAGCAGTTCAAAATCTGATGTCACAAGGATATAAAAAGGGAGACGTAGTGGCAATGGCATGCGCCAACAGTGAAAATATTGCACCGATGTTTGTAGCACTGGTGACCATTGGGATGCCGTTGAATGCACTTGCGCCGAATTACTGCCTAGATGATATGGCACACATGTTGGGAATCACGCAACCATCGTTGGTGTTTTGCGATGTCGACAATTATGAGACGGTCAAGAAAGCAGTTAATCTATCCGTTCATCAAAAACCGGAAATATTTGTGTTTGAGAGTAACTCTGTTGACATGAAAAACGCTGACGACTTTTTCAAGGAAACCGGAAAGGAAAATACGTTTTTGTAAAATGAGTTCATGAATAAATGTTATTCTTTGTCAATTAACAATAGTTCAATTACAGCCCACCGTATCTAGGAGATTCTCGAGCTCTAGTTGGTGTGATTCTGTGCTCGTCGGGGACAACAGGATTAGCCAAAGGAGTAACTATATCTCATGCCCATCTGATTGCAGCTTATGGAAATGGCATTTCGTTGGGTAGTTTCGAACTTATTTTCAACTTTAGTCCCATACAGTGGGCTACAGGTTTGTATTTTCTGCTGCAGTCTCTAGTAAACGGTGACACAAGGTTAATCACCAGGAAGTCGTTTAGTGAGGAGGTCTTCTACGATTTGCTGGAGAAATATCCTATCCAGTTTTTGCTTACTCCACCGTCTTACGCTAATCTAATACTGCGTCATTCTCGAGCAAAAACTGCGGACTGGTCGAATATAGCTGTTTGGGGATTCGGTGGATCAATTATCCCGGAGAAACTTCGTAACGAAATTGATCGACTCCTACCTAATAGGCGGACTTGTACCGGATTGGGAAATTCGGAAATTGGAGGTATTACTACGGATTTATTCAGGCGTAAACCAAATTCCGCTGGACAATTGTTACCAAATGTGAGCGCCAAAATCATTGATGACGATGGAAACGTCTTATCCAATGGACAGCAAGGAGAGCTTTTGTTAAAATTCTGTGAACGTTGCCTTGGCTACTATAACAACCCGGAAGCCACAAGCGCAGCTATCGATGCGCAAGGATGGCTATCTACAGGTGATATTGGATACTTCGACGAGGAAGGATGTCTATTTTTGACGGATCGCAAAAAGGATATGTTCAAATGTATGAGCATTCACATTTTCCCCGCAGATCTGGAAGCAGTTGTACACCGAATCGATGGTGTTGAGCAAGTGTGTGTCGTTGGATTACCGGACGCAGCGGGAACTTCCGAACTGCCTGCGGCCGTTATTGTTAAGGCAAAAGATAGTACACTCACGGAAGAAGACATACTTAAAACAGTTAACGATCAAGTTGTAGATTATAAGAAACTTCGAGGAGGAGTATTTTTCCTGCCACAGCTTCCAGTATCAATTACGGGTAAAGTTTTGAGGAAAAAGGTAAAAGAAATTGTTTTGAGCATGATTAATTAAATTTCGACGATGGAAAGTATATTTTTTCTAAGTTCTACTTTTGAAAAACAAAATAGTGTAATGTGTATAAGAGCCGATTAAGAAATGGAATCAGAGCACCTTGGGTTCATAATTCGACATTGACTACGAATGAAGTTACAATTTTAGCTATACAGTTAAGAACGAATGAACGTAGACAGTTGTGGTTGATTAAAGCAGTCCTTCGCTAAATTATCTATGGTGTGCTACAAATTTACATTGAGTAATAGTCAACAGTATATTAAAATATTTTAAGTCACAACCTACTTCTTTTTATTTAATGGCAGAGATTTTTACCTTGTAGTCATCCCCCTCTCGGGTCTCGGGAATAATATTCTGACCTCAGTGGCGTACCGAGGAAATTTGGCGCCCGGGACTAAATAAGAGATTTGCCGCCCCCAATAGTTGGTTTTGTGAGCAAAAAAAAGCTGAACTTCATCTCCGGAAAAATCACTTGAACGAGCAAAAAAAATCACAAGGATTTGTTTGCCGCCTCTCTTAACAACGTTGCGCCCGAGGCGAGTACTTCCTTCGCCCCGGATACGCCACTGACACGACCTGATGTACGGTGTTGGGAATCGAACACAGAAAGGCAGTGTGAAAGGTGATCGTGATACCCATCATGTAGTGACATCCTCAAGTAACATTTCATTTAGGAAATGTTTTCCCAAATGATAATATGGTTGCCGGATTTCTCGTAAATTATCGATGGAATTATAGGGATTCGCGAAAGAATGGATCGAAAAGTTTGGATTTGATTGATTGTCCAAGAATGTCCAAGACGAGAAAAACTCGTCTGAATGAAATTTTATAAGCAGATTTATTGTAAGAATAACTGAAATTTGGACGTGGAAATCGTGTTCAAAATGTACAAAGCGGCACCGACTTTGAAAATAAAAATTGTGTGAATACGCTTCAAAACTGAATACAAAACTGCTAGACTAAATTTTATACCTTGTGCGGACAAAATATTGAAATTTCTATTAATGAAAACGGAGAGTACTCTAGAGAGAGCAAAACATCTGGCGGGTAACAATAGCACATACTAACAGACATGACAGTATGAGTAAATTCTTATAAAAATAATTTTTCGTGATGCGCTAGTTCCACCTATATTGTACTGTGCGAACTATTTACTATCGGTACACCCCTTGTGTTATGTAGTTGGAAGAATCTGCCCGACCTCGCAAAAAGACGTTTGTTGGAATTGTTCAACAAGTTTCTTGAGCAAAATATTGTTCCATCTGACTGGAGACAAGTGAAAGTTATCGCCATTCAAAAGCCGGGGAAACCAGCTTCCAATCACAACTCATATAGACCCATTGCGATGTTGTCCTGCATCAGAAAATTGTTCGAAAAAATTATTCTACGACGTCTCGACACTTGGGTCGAGACGAACGGTTTGTTGTCAGATACTCAGTTTGGCTTCCGTAAAAATAAAGGGACGAATGATTGCCTTGCATTACTTTCGTCTGACATCCAAATTGCCTTCGCTCAAAAGCAACAAATGGCATCTGTATTTTTAGACATTAAAGGAGCATTTGATTCAGTTTCCATTGATGTTCTTTCAGACAAGCTCCACCAACATGGACTCCCAGCGGTTATAAATAATTATTTGCACAACCTTTTGTCAGAGAAACGCATGCATTTTTCATATGGCGATTTGACAACATTCAGAATTAGCTACATGGGTCTACCGCAAGGCTCATGCCTCAGTCCGCTCCTTTATAATTTTTACGTGAATGACATTGACAGCTGTCTAGAAACCCCATGTACACTAAGACAATTGGCAGATGATGGCGTGGTTTCAGTTACTGGACCCAAAGCTATTGATCTGCATAAACCATTGCAAGATACCTTAGATAACTTGTCCGTTTGGGCTGTTCATCTGGGTATCGAATTCTCTGCGGAGAAAACAGAGTTAGTCGTCTTTTCAAGAAAGCATGATCCCGCGCAGCTTCAGCTCCATATGATGGGAAGAATGATCCAACAGGTTTTAACTTTTAAATACCTCGGCGTGTGGTTTGATTCCAAATGCACGTGGGGAGGACACATTAGGTATCTGATAACGAAATGCCAACAAAGAGTAAATTTTCTTCGAACAATAACAGGATCTTGGTGGGGTTCTCATCCGCAAGATCTAATAAAATTGTATCAAACAACGATACTTTCAGTGATGGAATATGGATGCGTTTGTTTTCGTTCCGCTGCAAACTCTCATATTATCAAACTTGAGCGAATTCAGTACCGTTGTTTGCGAATTGCCTTAGGCTGCATGCATTCGACACATACAATGAGTCTTGAAGTTCTGGCGGGAGTTCTTCCATTAAAAGATCGATTTTGGGAGCTTTCATCACGCCTGCTAATAAGATGTGAGGTGCTGAATCCCATGGTAATTAATAATTTCGAACGACTAGTCGAGCTTCGATCTCAAACAAAATTCATGACAGTATATTTTAACCATATGTCACAGGAAATCAACCCTTCAAGATATATTCCTATCCGTGTCAGCATCCTAAGTGCCCCTGACTCAACTTTATTTTTCGATACATCCATGCAGCGCGAAGTGCGTGGAATCCCGGATCATCTACGTTCGACGGAAATCCCAAAAATATTTTCAAGTAAGTTCAGGCATATTGACTCTGAGAATATGTTTTACACGGACGGATCGCGAATTGAAGAAGCGACAGGGTTTGGTATGTTCAACAATAATGTTTCGGCCTCATTTAGGCTTCAAGAACCTGCATCTGTTTATATAGCAGAGCTAGCAGCAGTTCATTATAGTTTGAGTGTAATCGTCACATTATCTCCAAACCATTATTTCCTCTTCACAGATAGTCTGAGTGCAATTGAAGCCATTCGCTCAAACATGACTGGCAAGACTGAACCGTTTTTCCTGGGCAAAATAAAACAGTGCCTGAACGACATATTGAACAATAATTATCTAATCACTATAGTCTGGGTCCCGGCTCATTGCTCCATTCCTGGCAATGAAAGAGCCGATATTTTAGCCAAACGTGGTGCTATTGAGGGTGAAATTTATGAGCGACCGATTGCTTTCAACGAATTCTATAGCTCGTCTCGCCAAAGAACACTTGCCAGCTGGCAAGCTTCTTGGGATAAAGATGATCTGGGTCGGTGGATGCACTCAATTATTCCGAAAATATCGACAAAGGCATGGTTCAGGGGACTGGATGTGAGTAGAGATTTCATTCGTGTGATGTCTAGACTCATGTCCAATCACTACACGTTAGATGCACATCTCCTTCGAATTGGGCTCTCCGAGACTAATCATTGTGCTTGTGGCGAAGGTTATCGCGATATTAATCATGTCGTTTGGACATGCGTGGAGTATCGTGATGTCAGATCTCAACTAATAAATTCTTTGCGTACCCAAGGTAGACTATCCAATATCCCAGTTCGAGACATTCTTGCTTGTCGTGACCTTTCATACATGAAACTTATTTATCATTTCATAAAGAAAATTGGAGTTTCAATTTAATAAAGGCCCCTTTTAAGACTTAGTTCTGATCCCAGCTGCGTCCATGAGTTCAACCAATAGCTAAATTAGAATAAAAATTATGTAATGATACAAACAAACTCGAAACAGTTTATGAAATTATCAACAAAATGTCTGAAAATAACAGCTTATTTTATAATTTATAGAAGTTAATCGTTTGGTTCAAATAATATTTCCGAGTAGATTTCATAATTAATGACGAGTTACCTAAGATGATATTTAAGCTATAAGAGAATATGTTTTAATAAATTCAAAACGTTGTGACTATGTTAGAATTAAATTAGGATAAGAATATTATGTAAAAGTGATGCTACGGCGAAGAAAAACTTATGTAAACTGCCTTAAGAAATAAACGTATTTATGAAAAAAAAACCTTTGATTCTCAGAAATGTCTTCGAGAGAAATTCGCTCTCTCACTGGTGTCGAATCTATGTTAAATGAGCCATGCACTAATTCAATCGTGTGAAGAGATGCCAGTGAGCGTTCTTTAATACGATAAAAGCCATCCTTGCTTGAAGGACAACATTCGTGCAGCCATAACTGAAATAAAGCTGCGTACAATCGAAAATGTACTAAGAAACTGGACCGAACGTACTGGCGTACTGCAAGGCCAGCTGAGTCAGCCATTTGAATGAAATTATATTCCACAATTAACCGGAAGGATTGTACATTAATATGAAAAAATAAATTTTGAAATCGGATGAACCGTTTGTGTCTTATTGCATGTTTAAAAAAAAGTTATAGGGCTGACCCTGTACATTACAGGTAATTCTGAATGAATGGCAACTCTGTATGTAAATTTTCTCTTCCTTTTGGCACAGTACTCTGTATGTAAATGAAAATATAAACACAGTCTAGATGACAGACAGGATGTTTTTGATAGGGTAACGTTGCGCCATCATGACAGTTGCGAGTACTGTCCCAACTAAAGGAATATTCGAAATGACAGTTAAAATGAATAAAGAATCTAATTTGAGTGCCCTGTCTGTTAGTATGTGACAATAGAGCGTTCTGGTCGGTTAGGTAATAAATCCGACTTCGGTAATTTTACTCTAATCGACCTAAAATTTCAAATTCTTGAGATATCATGCTAACAATAAAAAAATTAAAATAAAAACTACAAGCTTGTGTACAAGACAGGAGCGGTTGCGATGACATTAGAAATGCAGTAATTCAAACAATAATGGTAGAGGTCTTGTTGATAGTATTTGTATTGTTATTATTATTATTATATGCCTTTAATTTAGCCATAATTTCAACCTGTGTTTGTTGTTCGCAGGAAATGATATCGTGCTTCAAAAGGGCACAGTTTCAGTTTCAGAGAGCTAATGTTATTTATATTCACGTCAATGCGGTAGGGTCTTTGACATCACCCACGCGCTGTTTATCCATTTCACTTTTACTTCTTAGTAACCAAAAGCTTTAATAATCAAAGGGAATCGTTCGTTTTACCAATCCGAATCGAAGTAGCTAGAGAAATCTCTGCTAGGGAAGCGTATGACAATTCGTAATATTGGTACGAATACTTTGAACCATCTTGTTAAATGGCAACCGTAAAAGAACTTCGAAAAAGAAAATCTCTGCTGGTGTGCAAAGCGATTTCTTTTTCGCGTTACACATCTTCCCGGAGTCAATATTCGCATATCACCAGACGAAAAATATTTGTAGCCGTTTTGCCCTGAAGATGAAGGTATAACCTTCGAAACGTTGGCCTTTAACGAAAAATAAATGTTTTGACGAGAAACCAATTGACCAAAAAGCCATCTCTTTATTCAAAACATATCACCAGCTCAAAACTAGTACCGTGAAATTGCTATGGTACCGGTTCTGCTGTTGTGACCGCTCCAGACAGAATAAAGTTGAAGTGCGTAAAATGTTTCGCACTGTCCGCCGTGCTGCGAGAATCGCTCCAGAAAGAATGATGGAAAAAAAATCAACCTTAAGCTTTTATAACCGTGCAGTTTGCTGGTTGCTCTGATAATGTGTTCTGATTGACCCGTGAAAACATGGGTCTATTCAAACTAATTTTTAGTGTACTATTACAAACAGTGAATTCTGCTGATGTCGATTCGCACTTGCTTGAATTAAATCCCTCAGTAAATGTCTGAGTAATCATCGTTCGAAGTTCTGTTAGTCGTTTTGAGATTTCAATTCACACCCGTATAGAAAGAGTTAATAATTCGTACTTTTTCACAGTTATTGAGCAGTTATTAGAAAAATCAAATTTTTCGGCTTACCTGAAACATCAATTGATACTTGGTTTTGTATAAAGCCAGAAACGTTCGGGAAAATAGTAATGAAATAATAAATGATACAACAGATATTCAAACGATACCCATAATATAACAAGGCGTTGAATGTATTAGTGATGACGCTTGCTCTGCATAAAAAAAGTTTTTGAAACTGAATAATTATATTGTAAGAATATCGAATAAATTTTTTGCTCGATTTGTTATGGTATCCCTAGAAAAGGCTGACATTATTCGCCGTTTACTATAATTGCGAATTATAGCGTTCATATCGGGTTTCAAATCATCTTTTGCAGAACGATTTCTATTTCGCATTGCGCATCTTCATCGCTTCTCTTCAGAATTAGTACCGTCCTGCTGTTGTGATCGCTCCAGACAGAAGAATGTGCGTAAATTTTTTCGCACTGTCCTTCGTGATGCAATAATCGCTCTATGAGAAATGATTGCGAAGTAAAATTTCTCGCCCTACCATCGCTCCTTTAAGTGATGGTATAAAATTTTTACACACTTTACCCAATGAATTCAGAAATTTTGTATAGAATCATAAGACCATTCATTAAAATATTAGTTTGTAAAAATCCATTTCTTATTTCCATTTTTTGCACATTTTACCCCATATTTTCGGAACCGGATGTCGGATCCAAATAATATTCAGGAACTTGATATGGGACTACAAGACCTTTCATTTGAATCTGAGTTTGTGAAAATTGGTTCTAAGACATTGGAGTGACTTCCGGTTTGGATTACACGATCACTTTTTTTTCGAAATTTTCGGAATCTGAAACAAAGATCCGGTATACCAAAAATCAATGTTTTTGGTCATCAACTAACCAAATCTGTCCTATTCAAGAATTATATGGCTATTTGAATGTATTTGATTGAATTTTCCGCGTCATGTATAAAAACACGAGCCAAAAAATAAAATTTTTGTTAGACAGTTTGTAATTCCGGAACCGCAAGTCGTATTCGGATAAAATTTGGTAGGATTATATGGGGTTGTAAGACCTTTCATTTGAACCTACGCTTGTGAAAATTTCTTAAGCGGTCTCTGAAAAAAAAACGATTGCACGTTTTTAGTTCATTTTGCACATTTTACCCAGTAACACTCGAACCGGAAGTCTGATCCAAATAAAATTCAATAGCAACCTATGGGACAATCTCAGTTGAAGAAAATCGGTTGAGCGGTCTCTGAGAAAATCGAGTGCACTTTTTCTTAATTTGTCTGCACATTTTACCCCGTTACTCCCGAACTGGAAGTCCTATCCGGATAAAATTCATGTGAATCTGAGTTTGTGAAAACCGGTCCAGCCATCTCCGAGAAAATCGCACATTTTTGTTACATACACACATGCGTACACACACATACAGACACATACACAGACATTTGCTCAGTTCGAGTTGAGTCGAATGGTGTATGGCTCAGCAAAAAAGTGAATTTTCACGGTGATTGCCCAGCCTTTCTATAAGAGAGAAGTAAAAGTAATAAATTTATCAGCAAATAAAAATATTATGATTTTTAGAGCCTTTTTTTTGTTTTCTGGTAATTTGTCGCCAATATGACGCGTTACGTTGCAAAACTAAATCGATGGGAAAGTGCGAAAAAACTGCATCGGTTTCTTTATCTGTATTTTTCTTAAAAATTTTATGTTTTTTATCAATATTTGTTCAAATTGTCCCAATTTTCAAAGTAATTGGAAATTTCCTAAGATTTTTCAAAATGACAAAGTCGAATGATTCCCAATGTAAGCGCTATGCTGTACCGATTGTTTTGGAACTGAGATTGCATGTTTTGGCTTAAGGGCTGAGGACAGTACCGTAAAGTGGTAAGTTTTATGCTATTTTCCCGTTTCAAATTAAATTTTCTTGGAAACGGTGCAGAATATAGAAAAACCCACCTGACAATGTCTTCGAAATTTAGTTGAGAATATTCTGTGAAATTTTCAGAATGATTCATTGAGTTTAGCGGTCGTGTTGTATTTTTTTCTGACTGAAGAACTGCTGAAAATTGGAACGCTCGCAAATGCATACCTCTACTTGTTCATCGAATATCTCGGCTTTGAAGGGTTGTATCACAAATCTACCGTGACAAAGTCTAGATAATTTAGTTTAGATGCGATTAGTACATAAAAACAAATATGCTATCGCGATAAAAATGAGCCTTGTATTTTTCTGTGAAACAAAGTCAGTTTCAATGCATCCGCCATTTTTTTCGCTTTGGTTTCCTGATAGCATTCTGAAAAAGGAGAGAGAAATAAAATTTTTTCAACAAAGCTGCCAAACACACAGACATTCAATCTTTGTGAAAGTTGAATATTTTTTCATTGTTCATTGGAATCCATGTAATGTCCAACCCATACGATAGATTAATGTGATAAAACTTCTCATCAAAATAATAAAATGTATGCTGGCAACCCGGTACAGTTTGCTCATATACGAGAGAGTATAAGAGAAATACGATGCGCAAAGGGAATTGAGCGAGCCACGTGGTCGATTTAAAACTCAACACATGGCCCTCTGTCCTCAGACCTGAATTGGAAACATAAACCTAGTAGGAATAATAAGCACGTAGACTTATTTTGTGCACAAGGTCGTCAAAAGATGAGTGATCCCAAGTTCCTATCTTATGCCTCCTCGTATGTCAATGATAATATTTGGTCAATCGAACGGTATCGACTGGGTATTTCCACCTTCAGTGTTAGTAGCACAATGAGAGGGTGGAAATAGGTTTTTTTAAAATTCAATAATGTAATATAATTTTAGGCACACTGCTTAAGCTCTAAGATGCCAAGGGTATTTTCTAATCTTAATTAACGAATAACTTAAAACTAGAATAGTATCATTAGACTATGTCATCTCGGGTTCTCGTAAATCCAGATTTCAGCTGGCGATCGGCAGTGGTCGATGAATTGAGTGTTGCATGAGTCTTCCAGATGGCATTGGTAAATATCTATGCTGGCCGCATCCTTCGGTCCGTTTGGGTCCGCGGGAAACACCCCAAGCTACGAAGGCCCGGCGGGGGGCCCGCATGCTGGTTTTCGACTGGAGTGGTCTTCCGTGGGCGGTGATGGTGATGTTACGGAAGATAATGAAAGAGAAAGTAAATATTGTGGAAACGGGAAAAAAGGGGATGTGGGAACAAAATGTCTGAAAACGACAGAGATCTAATTAGTTGCCATCGAGATGGTGAAGAGACAGGGAAGGGGGAACGAAAAAGTTAGTGACAAAAAAAGATCTTGTTAGGTTTAATGAAGATTGTGGACAGGGACGGGGATCGAGGAAACAGGTTTGTATGTGGTAGGAAGACTTTTTGTAATATTTTCATAAAGTTCTCCATATTGCAAAGAAGTCCTCTTCTTAATTCATCTAGCGGTGTGATTATGCCTTTCTCTGGTAATTCGAACAGACTTCGCAGCCAAATAATGGCGTACAGAACGACAACTTGCTTTTAAGACCAGTGCCCTATGCATTCAACTGTAAACCCTGAATGATTGATTCGGTTAGTTCATAAAAGCGGGTCGCATATCCGACAACATGCTAGAAATCAAAAATATCAGCAATAACACATCTGATCTTGGACATTGTTCACTTTCTGAAGAAATGAGCGGATAGAAAAAAACACGATTTGTCGGTTACGTCATCTATACGATTATATCTTCGGAAGTAACTGCTATGAGCCAATAGTAGCTCTCAAGCGAGCGTAGGATTGTTGAATTTGGTTCAAGAGAAAATTGAGCGGTGGGAAAAAATTGCATTTAGTCGGTTACGTCTCTTATACCATTATATATCTGAAACTAAAAGTGATAGCCATTTGATCTTATAACTTAATTTACATCTCAAGATTAGCTTTCAAATAAGCATGAACTTGTGAAGAATGGTTTCTCCCAGACCCGTGCGTAGGGTGGGTTTCTGGAAGATTGTTCAACAATAAGTTCCATGAACAATAGTGTACTTATTATATAAAAATGCAAATAACTTGACAATTCATATTTTGTTCTCAGAATTTGTTTTACAGTGTCAATATTGTGGATGACGCACTTTTCTTTCAAATTTTTGCGCCTCACGTTTCGAATCCACCATACCTTGAACCAACACCCCGTATCGTGATGTTAGATCTCAACTAATAAATTCCTTGAGTACCCAAGGTAGACTATCCAATACCCCAATTCGTGACATTCTTGCTTGTCGTGACCTTCCATACATGAATGTTTTTTATCATTTCATTTAGACCATTCAAGTTTCAATTTAATTTTCTATATCTTATTATGTTAGCCTACTTCCTCTTTCATGAGTTCAACCAACAGCCAGAAATCTTAATCTTATAAAAGTGATGTACTAATACAAACTAACCTGAAATAGTCATATGTTATTATTATGTACAGTATATACAAAAATAAATGTTTTTCGAATGTAACATGTAGCAGCTAATCGTTTGATAATTACAGTGTATTTGGGTAGGTTAACTAATGAACACCGAAATACTAATGTTTTTAAGGAAACTATTAGTAATGTGTTTTATTAAATACTAACCTTTGTAACTATATTCGAAATATATTAGGTTGAAATAGGCCAAATTTCTCTTGTTCGAGAACTCTTTTATTTTATCACTGTACTCTGTTAGAGTTTCGATACTAACTGAACACAAATTTACCGATTTTAACTTCTAGAACAGCTGCCCATCTCGCAGGGCATAGATTCAAACGAAAACAATGATAAATTCCGAGTTCCGAATAGAAATCTTTCAATCACAAGTCATAACATCCATTCGCGCTAACTAATCAATCTGGCAGCCACTATTCCACCCTCCGTACGGCCACCCAAATGTTGTTTACAACATGTTTTTTCCGCTCCGCTCCGGCAGTGGGGCGTTCATTGAACAGCAGTGCGGGGGCGGTGGCAACGGCGCGGCACCTCTACAACCGCGTGGTTTTCCGATTGTGTTGTTGTGTCTTTGGTGTTTCGTGAGCACAGGTCGCGGTTTCCAAACCGAACCGTTCAGTTGTGCTGCAAACGCAAACCAGTTCGGACGCGCTTTTCCCACGCTTAAACTACGCAATAAGCTTTCGAGCCCGGAGAGTATCAAACTACGTGAGAATATCCGCTGTTGTTGTTGGTGTTGTTATTTTGCTAGGCTCCGATCAACGTTTCTAACGGTTCGGTTTGAATTGTGCGCGCCAAGTTAGCGTGCTAGGTACTTAGATAATCGGGAATTTGATGAACGACCGAGAAAAGGGTGTTGGTTTCTTCGAAAGATCAAGTGTTTTTACAGATGATATTGGAATTTTATCGAGTGAATAAAAAATTGCAAATATAGTTTGCTCTTGAATCTCAAATATTTAGTAAAACGTGAAGTGAAAACAACAAGAACTGTTGTCTTGTTTGAACAAGTTTCATCTAATAAAAAAAAATTCGTACCCGTTTCGTCAACCAGCTCTTCAACTTTCGTAACACAATGGCAAAATACGGAGCCTTGATTCTGGTTTCGGTTTATCTGTTGGCGGCTACATTCCACGAAGGTGCGTAGAAATTATTAATGTGACATAATACATATTTGGTGATAATACCCAAAATGGTCCTACTTTTTCATGAGTGTAATCAAAAATTTGTTTTGAGAACGTTCTTTGCGTTCTCAAACGTTATGTGGTGAATGAGATAGAAAATCGAATAATGTTTGTTTTTCAAATTTGTTTGAGGTGTTTGAGTGTCAAGAAAAAAATGTGTTATTAGGTTTGACTCATAGTCGAGTCTTAAACGGGTTTTGCGAAATGATTCTGTATTTACTGTGGAGCAGATTTGGCGTAATGTAATTAGCATCGGCCAGAAGAGAGTTGTGAACTGGGTTTTTATGTACAATGCATCCTGTTCTTCAAACATTCCTTTTGATAAACTTCAGTATTTACCTATATTTTGTATAGAAAATTAAAAATTACAAACCACATGGGCAAAATAATTTACCAAATGAGCTCCTTCTAACTAAATTTCTCTATCGAAACAGTCGTGCATGGTACATTGAATCTTCAGTAGCCAAATTTATATATTCTCAACTCTGTTCATAGTTTCCTGCCGCCCAAGAAATTAATTGAAAACAAGTCTTAATCTTAATCTAAACCTGGAAACTGTATGTTGTATAAAAAAACTATTGATGTTTATAAAAGTAAAGTTACACTGGTATGTGCATGTGGTATCACGAGCTTAGAACATATATTGGAATTCCGTTGATTGGCTTGGTTATTGAATGACCAAGAACATCCGCAATTAGCTTATTAAGTACATGTGATATAACAAGCATGGATCGTATACAAGAATCCTTCTTTTATCTTTGGTTGCGCTGGTAAATATTAAGGCCTACACTAATTCCTAGCTATGATATTATTAATTGAATGTGATTCCACATTCACACTTAAATTGGATTACCGATCTCGGTTGTTCTAAATTCGTCAAAAGATGAAAAATCACCGGATAAAGTTTAGTGTGTATGTACTAAGGCCTTTTTAGGATGAGCAAGAACCTCCAAAGACCTGTTAATAGATGTCTTATAAGCCATTATTACACATAAACGCGACTTAACTCATAGTTGTACGTTTCGTCTTCGACTCATCAGTGCAATAGCAGATTATGTTGAACTGCAGATGCAAACCCACGAATCAACATAATTCACTGAGCAGACGTAAAGTTAATGCTTTTTGCAAAACACTTGTTAACGCCGAAGCGCGATGTCTATTCTGACGTGCCGAAAGAACGAAACAAATTTGACAGCATACTGATCGCAATCAGATTTTAGTCATTCAAGGGATTTGGTACCGCGTGGGTATCCAGTTTGTGCAAAGTGCACATGACTTGTTTCATAGTTCTGCGACTTAACTACTTCTCGATATACTCCTCAATAAAATACTTGCTGAATGATAAAAGATTTACTGTAGTCACACCTTAAACTGTAGCTTTTTCTTATTCATGTGTAATTGAGTACGTTTGGGAAGTGACTTTTTGTTTCCGAAATAGTGATTTATTAAATAGGTATAAAGCGAGAAGACTAGTGTTTGATGGACAGAGAAGATGTTTGGATGTAAGGTATCGGTCGGGTGACGGCCAGGATGTAGACCATGTTCGATGTACGTTCTACTATGTCTGACTGGGGTTTTAGTGTGACTAAAACAAGATTCAGAGTGGCGAAATGGTAGCGCGTACGCACGGAATGCATAAGAACGCAGGTTCGAGTCCTGTCTCTGAGCGTATTTTTTTCCAATAAATCATCTTTTCTGTTAGTTTTTCATTCATTTTGCTTCTCCAATATATGTTTCCGCTCAGTCATTGCAAAAAAAAAAAAAAACAAAAAACCTTCCGTAATAGTGTTTTGATTATATTTCCAAACACAGGAAAATGTCCTTCACATTTTTGAGATATTTTAATTTCACGCATTGCACTGAAGTCTTTTCAAAGTAGTGCGTCTTGTCTTAGAAAAGCACAAAACGTCGCGATTTGATGTTATCTAAAAAAAGGCATTGCCAAATCCCTAGCCTAGAGGTTTTTTAGATAGCACCAAATCTCGAAGTCTGATTTGATGTTTTTCAAAAGAAAATATTTTTGAAATAATGTTAGATCTTAACGTTTCATGATTTTTAAGATATCTGTCAAAAAATATCTCATTGACTTTGAGTTTTTTTTTGTGAATTTTCAAAACTATGCGGTTGTTTTCATGCAAATTTTCAAAGTTGAGGATTTTTATGTGAATTTTCGAAGTAATGCGGTTCTGCTATTCATTTTTTATGCGTTACGTATTCCCCGCATAACAAACGACTTAAGTGTACTTTGTTGAATATTTTTGCCTTTGTACATAGAAAGGTATTATAATTGTTGGAGCACCGACTATCGAACGTAGATTCAACGAGATTGAAATATGTCTATGTGTGTGAATGTTTTTTTTTAACGCACAATTTTTTTCTAGATGAAGGTCTTGTGATCCCATACGAAATTCCTAATATTATTTGGATCCGACTTCCGGCTTCGGAATTATGGGGTAAAATGTGAAAAAAATTGTGAAAATAAGTGCACCAACTTTTTTCGGAGATCGCTGAACCGATTTTCACAAACTTAGATTCAAATGAAAGGTCTTGTGGTCTCATACAAAATTCCTGAATATTATTTGGATTTGACTTCCGGAGTAATGGGGAAAATGTGCAAAAAATTGAAAATATGTGTTTTAACTGTTCTTATAGATGGCGCGACCGATTTTCACAAACTTAAGTTCAAATGAAAGGTCCTGTGGTTCCATACGTAATTCCTGAATTTCATCCGGATCCGGAAATAAAGGGTAAAATGTGTTAAAAAATTTATACTATCACTGAAAAGGGTAAAAAACTGTAAAAAGTTTTCTAAATCGACCTCAAATCTTCTTCAATTGAGAGTTTTTATCAGTAGACGGTCAAACAAACCGATTTGGTTTTTTTTATGAATCGACGAAAATTATTTTGAAGAATGCCACAGTATTATATATGATAGTACGATTGACATGAGAAAGGCATCATTACACCACTAGGTGGATTAAAACAGGTTTTTTTTACATTAGCATCATTTTTCTCATATAAATCGACAACGCAAATGCCAAGCGCTTGGCTTGAGAAATGATGCCGAGTATGTGACATAAACACTTAAGCATGCTTTTGTGAACTACTCGAATCAATCTGAATAAATTGGTGTCTAAAAAGAGCCCAAATTAGTGTAAGAAATTATGTAATAAAATGATCAAAAATATTTTCATGGGACTGTTTTTAAAAAAGAGAAAGGCATTATCACACCACTAGGTGGATCAAGAAGGTTTTTTTCGTTGAGGACCTGTTAACGTTCCGGAATTCGGGTCTATTTTTTGTATTTCGTCTGGAGCAATTTACATTTTTTCCCAATAGTGTAGGCATAAAAATTGTACCCTGGTTCATAGTTTTGGACACTAGTATAATAGTCCTTGAAGTAACACATGGATCAATAAGTCCCGAAACTAAAGCAGAGATGGCGCTCGTAGTAAACCAGTAACCACGTCTTTCTAGAGTACTAACCTTTGCTTGAAACGGGTCAAAATTTTAAGTCGATCCGACCAGAAACAGTTGAGTTATCGAGGTTGGAGTAAAGTCGTTTTGTAGTTTGTTTAAAAAATGAAAAAAAAACCGAGTTTCGTGTTTTGATAAAACATTGTTTTTAATGGGTAAAAACACCGTGCAAGCGAAACAATAGATTGAAAAATGTTATCCGGACTCTTGTCCATCAAAAGCAACGATTTGTCGGTGGTTCGCCGAGTTTAAACGTGGTCGTACCGACACAAATGACGCGGAACGCTCGGATAGACCTGTGGAAGCCGTTACACCGGAAAATGTGAGTGAAATGACAAAAATGATAATAAAAGATCGTAAAGTGAAGCTCCGTGAGATTGCTGAGATGACACAGATAGCATATGGAAGTGTATTTACTATCCTTCATGAAAAATTGAGCATGAAAAAGGTTTTTTCCAAGTGGGTGCCGCGATTGCTTTCGATGGAACAAAAACACCCTGCCACAAGTCGATGAAAACAATGGCGAAATTGAACGAATTGGGCTTTGATATGCTTCCCCACCCCCCATACTCGCCAGATTTAGCCCCCAGTGACTACTGGCTCTTTGCTGATCTTAAAAAAATGCTCCAGGGAAAAAGATTTGGCTCAAATGAGGAAGTCATCGCTGAAACTGAAGCTTATTTTGAAGCGAAAGATAAATGTTTTTATAAACATGGTATTGAAAAATTGGAAAAACGTTGGAACCATTGTATCACCCTAAAAGGTGATTATGTTGATGAATAAAAAAAAATTTTGCAAAAAAATGTTGTTTCCATTGTTAGTCTCGGGACTTATTGATCCATGTGTTACGTGTGTGTGTGTGTTTTATCGGCTGAACATCTGATATTCTCATATTTTTAGAAGAGCGAATCCAGATTAACCTTACAGTAAAATTTGAAATGTTAAATGAAAAGAAACATAAAAGACCCAATAATTTATGATTGATTGTATGGATTCGAAACTGGTTCTAAAAATTTTGTGTGTTGTCTCACAGTTGGCATTAGGCCCTTTCAATTCTGATATTTTCAACCTGTAATAGTGTATTATTTTGTTTTGATTGCTATCGTAATTGCTAACTAATAGGATGAATATAGCACCAACGATAGTATGAATACAAATTCATTGAAATGAGATAAAAATCAGAGTAGTGAACATTTCAGAAGTGTTTTCTGAATATAAGTCTAATTTCCAAGAGATGTGAATCGATTCTCAATGTGGAGCAAGGTTAATTAAGAAGAAATATGAAATAATCGTTGTGATTTTTGTGGCTAAATCAGGTTCCGTTACCCTATGAAAAGTTTTACCTAGCAGAAGGAATATCATTGAGCGATCCACAACTATCTCACGATCAGTTTTGATTAAATTTTCTATAATTGTTATTTCTTTCAACAGCCTCTCAACTTCGAATTAATATAGTAGAGCATACCGCCAATGTTTGACTACGCCAAACAGTGAAATACTATCTAACAAAACACAGTTTTATATTTCAAAAGAATATAAATTTTCATGATACTAATAACGTAAGCCATTCTTGAATCAGGTATCACAAACCGTACTGCAGTACCATCAGCGCTTCAGTTGTTGATCTTGTAACACATCGAGTGATGAAAACAAATGACTTTTTCGCAAAAGAATAGCCTCCACGGTAATTAGATACCCTAATATGATCAGGCAATTAACCGCCGTTCATTGGTTGTCATTAATATTCGATGAAATAGAGGACGGCCCCATCTTCGTTTCGTTTATCTTCAGCCCCCACCGAACAAACACAAACTGAACGATTCCATAGACCAACAGCGCCCCAGCAAGGTCGTCAGGTCAGAATTAACTGGCCTACGTATGTTTAATTGTCTCTGCACTATTAATATTCATGACAATGATTCACCCTGTTACGGACTCATTCGCATCCACCGGCAATTGCCCAGTGCGTACTACGTACTGGTACTGGTCCATACGGCGATGCATAATACGTACTAAGAGGGGCCCCATTATTCTAATAACAGCCTTGCACTGCACTCTACCAACCAACAAACCAGCAGAGATGGCAGACGCCTCGCATTCATTCATGGCTTAGGTACATCGAATGACCGTAGCCGTGGCTGTAGTCTGCCAGTCTGACAAACGGTCAGTCAGCTAAACGACAATCAGTCGCATGCCGGAGTTGATCTTTTGATCTTGAATTCTAAGCTAATTTAATTCATAACTATTGCATGATAAATAAACATGCTGTTATCTATGTCAATCGCGCTGTTTTCTATGTTCTTGTCTAATTTGTCAGTTTACAGATTTTTGTTTTTTTTCTCCATTGAACGTGAAGAAATTATATGACTTCCGACTTACTGATCGGTCGCTACCACAGTCGTTGCATAATCAGTTGCATCCAGCAGCAGAGCAAACCGAAATGGGCTCACATGCGCATGCACAGACCTTGATGACGAGGGATTGATTCAATTTATCATTAATTAATGTCACTTCATAACACATTTATTTTTTTCTTTCACTCGTTTTGTATGGACATCT
Source organism: Malaya genurostris (assembly GCF_030247185.1). Classification (NCBI taxonomy): domain Eukaryota; kingdom Metazoa; phylum Arthropoda; class Insecta; order Diptera; family Culicidae; genus Malaya; species Malaya genurostris. The sequence goes on from NC_080571.1 coordinate 262,929,436, forward strand.
GGGTGCACACACGTATGGGGTGCGTTGTAGGATTTTAATTAATGGTGAAATTCTGAAGCATTGTGTTACTTGACCATAGCGTGTAAGTATTCGTTTGTAGATGCAAAATGAAACGAAATAATGTTATGCGTCCGAAAAAATCTTTTATCACTACTCAAGTAGCATGTTAAGTTGTTGTCCTGTATTTTGCTAGTTAGTTTATATCACTATTCTAGTAACTCTGTGCTGTGCAACATATCCTTAAGTTCTTCCGTTATTACGAATATTTATTCACAACGATTATGCAACTGATACAAAAACTCATGCGTCGATCCCATCAAAAAGGCACTAATGAAATCAGCGAAAAAACAATTGTGAAACTCGTGAAAACTACTACGTAATGTAAACAAGAAATGGAATGACGTTTACAAAAACCTAACAAACTTTTTCTTAAGGAATAAGTTTCACATTTGATTTTCAATATAACTGCTCTTAACACAAACATGGATCTTGTAAAATAATCTGCACATGAAAAATGATAATGATACATATTGTAGAATTGATATTTTGTGTTTTTGTAAATGAAAAATCCACAAAAGGAATGTAATGCCAAGACTTTGCTTTGAAGTTTAACTGAACTCAGAATACAAATTATGATGATTTTTGAACCAAATTCCGGATCTGGATTCTAGAACAGAGTTTCGTTGCTGAATTCTGGATCCGAATTTGAAAATTTTCACTGCAGACCAGAATCCAGGTCCGAATTTCAGTGTTAGGAATCAGGTTCAGAATCCAATGACAAACCAAAATCCTAATTTCAAATAATTTAGTTTGAAAATTTAGTTCCAGAATACAGATCCAGCGATCAGTTCAACTATCCCCAATTCAGTTATAGAATTCAGCCTCAGAACTCAGTTCTAGAAAAAAAAAATCGAAATTGAGTTTCACAATTCAGGTCCAGAATTCTGTTTTAGCATTTGGCTCTAATATTCGGTTCCAGGTTCAGTATTCAGATTCCTTAACATAAAAAAAACTGAACCGCCCATTTTATTCGTATTCACGTCTTCCGGTTATGTCTCATGTTTCATTATCAACCCGGTTTTTTTACTTTCCTCAAACATCGGTACGTTAACGAACAGATTTCATTAAATGGAGTATTCATTAAATCATTTACTGATTGTTCCGGTGTGTAAATCCATAGTAGCTTGATTAGCAACCATGGAAAAAATGGTGGATATGCAATTTGTTTTCTGTCGATAAAATTGAAAATAAATTGACAACCAATCGAAGCCAGCACTATTTTACTACGTAAACAAGTAATCTCCCTCACAAAGGCAAAAAGAAAACGCACTACAGGGGGACATTGTTCCAACGGAAGACGCTTCAACACGTCGCCAGTGACAATGGAATGTGTTTATTAAAACCGATATGAATGAGGCACAACTATCATTTGCACGATGCGTGTCATATGACCAATAACGCAAACTGCCATACTTGTTTGCTTGAAGACTCCTGCATGAACGGATGAAAATGTCGAACCGCTCGGAAGCATAGTACCCAATGGCGTAATTCATCGTGGGGGGCTGGAGTATGATACCTTTATTGATGACCCAGAAATCAACTTTTTTAAATATTTTTTTAATTATGTACCCACACGCCACACGTAGAAGAAATTGTTTTTGGTGTTTCCTGAATAACATGTGACTGATTTGGCTAGAGTAAAACAAGTGACAGTAATCAACACCATACTTTGCTCTTAGCAACCGGTTCGAGTCGAGTTCGGTTGTATGTGTGTGTGTGATCAACTCCTTCCAGCAACGTGACACCAGTAATCAATCAAACGCATTTAAATATCGAGTTATTGTTTTCATGTACTAACCGTCTAGTCATGTTTGGATTGGGATTACTATGCCCAGTTCTAGCACTTTTTGAAATGTGAAACACACCCATGTGACTATCATTAACTGGTAACCTATATTCGTGTAATTGGATTATCTTTTGCTTCCGGGATGAAAAAGTGAAATAATTAGCTGTCTGTTGCTCCCTTCCAAAACCGTTTCTGCTAGATATTGATGGTTTGAATAATTTTTCTATTGCATTTTTTTTCCAAAGTTCTGCACAACTTCATTAGCTTTTTAATGGGATGTGGACTGAGCGTCACGGATGAAACGATTGATTTTGACGCTTTTGATTCACATTCCTAACCAAAGAGTCGATAAGTAATATACATACCTCAAATACCACAAGGTCAAAGCATGTGACGTTACATTCTAATAACCAAAGCTATGGTTGAGGGTTGGCTGGTTCATTGATCGCGAAAATTTTATTTATTTATATATTATATTTATTATATCATTTATTATACCCTGGCTGCAATCCCCACTAATATTTTGGTAATGATAGCAGATTTCGATTGTTGTATATTTGTTATAGTTAATTGTTTTGAGTAATTCTGCAAATATACAGTCGAAAAGATAACAAAACCAGAATCGGATTGCTCCGATTTAGATGAGGCTTTGCACATATATTTAGTTTTATACGTCTGGTCTTCGTGTTTCATCTCTTTATCGATCGAACGGAGTTCAGAAAAGTTTAGTAGGTTTATGAGTTTTGACACAAAACCCAAAGAATTAACCTTATATCACTGCTGCAGACTCAAAAATTAACGAAAAAATTTCAGTTTCATAAATCTCACCGGTTATGGAGCTTTTGGTTTACCTAGTTAGCCACAAGTGCATATAGTTTGAAAGATACTTCTGAGCAAGTTTAGGCAGAGTTCCTGGGTGGTTTGGCAACAATATGCCATAATTTGTTCTAATTTGGGAAAATCTGCTCCCAGTACGATTCAAATTCTTTGAAATACTTAACACCTGATACTTCACAGATAACAGACATTCATACCGCCATCGGCGAAATGCCTAATGATTAAAACCGAGGTTAAATAAATCTATACACAATACAATACAATACAATACAATACAATACAATACAATACAATACAATACAATACAATACAATACAATACAATACAATACAATACAATACAATACAATACAATACAATACAATACAATACAATACAATACAATACAATACAATACAATACAATACAATACAATACAATACAATACAATACAATACAATACAATACAATACAATACAATACAATACAATACAATACAATACAATACAATACAATACAATACAATACAATACAATACAATACAATACAATACAATACAATACAATACAATACAATACAATACAATACAATACAATACAATACAATACAATACAATACAATACAATACAATACAATACAATACAATACAATACAATACAATACAATACAATACAATACAATACAATACAATACAATACAATACAATACAATACAATACAATACAATACAATACAATACAATACAATACAATACAATACAATACAATACAATACAATACAATACAATACAATACAATACAATACAATACAATACAATACAATACAATACAATACAATACAATACAATACAATACAATACAATACAATACAATACAATACAATACAATACAATACAATACAATACAATACAATACAATACAATACAATACAATACAATACAATACAATACAAGACAATACAATACAATACAATACAATACAATACAATACAACATATATTAATGTAGAGATTTCAATGTGTGTAAGAATTGTGAGAATTACCAATTCGCATATAGAGACGCTTTGAACCGTTCAGCAATCGCTTGCATTTGTTCATATAATGATAATTCATTATATGCGGGTGCGAAATCACTTCTTGAAGTAGTTTAATTGGTAAAACAGTTTCGATGATGCCGTTCAGTTATGTTTTTCGCAAATTTTCATTCCTGCTATTTAATTCTATCAGTTTTTTTCCAAACTGCTTTTCGTTAGAGGCTGAAAAAATTCAATTAGAGGGTGCTACGATTGAAAATTGATCATACAAGAATGTTTGTAAATCGGCCAAAATGTTTATTAAAAAATCTAATCGTGTTAATTTCTAAAGAATATAAATAACTGTTTTTCGCGCTTCCAGCGGTTCCGCTTGACGATAACACATTTTTTTCTGCTGAACTCTGGCATGTCCTTGGGCACCACCCAGGTGATAAAAACGGCGTATAACTCCATGGCCATGTGCTTTGCTTGCGGATAGGCAATAAACGTTTTTCCAGATGCACGTGAACATACATTTCCTGGTTGATGTTTCGAGTCGTTGTTCAAGCCACAGGAACAGATGACCTGTTACACGCGATATTTCATTGCAAACTTTGACTACCTAAAGTGTTTGAAAATTTCTGTCACCTTTGATTTTCCAGTTGTCATATAATATTTTTTCAGGAAGCTGTTTGAAGTCTGTCTTGGTGTGTATTTTATTATCCTGTACTATGCAAACAATTCGTCAATATTTTCATATACAGGTTCCGCCATTGTTTTTTGGCCGACTAAGGTCGCTACGTCTTAGAAAGAGAGGTTAAGGTTTCGTTTGAATCTGTAGGCTTCTTTTTTCGACTTTTTGCGGCATTTGGCTTTCGATACTCACACGATTCAGTCTTCATGGCTGTCAAAAAACATTCTCCGAACACTTGTATTACGATGGTAACGGTTGATTTGCTCACATTTTAGAGTTTAGCGTGCGAGTACCATAGATTTTCGTGATGCGCGAGATAAATTTTGATGTCTTTCAGCTTTTGTAAACATGATGCTATACTCACATAGATGTTTAAAATGAGACATGTACAGGATTTTTCAATGCACAATTGAAGAAAAATGTGTCACGTAAAAGTTGGTCATTTTTGGATCATAGCACCCTCTTAGTGGCAGCTTTTTACACCATAACGAGTAGAACTCAATCAAAGGAAACATCGGTTCCCTCAGATCTACAGACGGTTTTATTTATTACGTTGCGCTACAATGGCTTTGCACTGACTAAACTCCCTCGAACATGGATGTAATTGAGGTATCCTTTACTACCCTACGCTGGTGTGGTATCAGTCTAGAAAGCGAAAACGCTATAAGGGTTCATACGTGGATGGACTTAAAATAATGTCAATTCGAAAAAAACAATTAAATTCAGTAGAAGCATTATTGTGATTGAGACTAAGGAAGTATCTTGAAATTTGTTGGAATCGTTTCTTTGTATTGCCATCACAGTGCGTCGCCTCAAGCTTAATATAATTACGAAGAACAATTTGTGAGTTAAAAAAATGTTTTCAAGCATGAAAGAACATGCTCACGGTAACAATTGAAAAGAACTCAACTGTCCCAGCGATTTTTATTTCAATACGTTGAATACATTTTTCGCGCAACTTCCGCATAGTAAACCGAGTAAAACTTCTTCATAATTTCGATTGTTTAGATTGAACAATATCACACAATTTTTAAGAATTGAATTGAAAGTGTGTCTTATTGAATAAACATAATAAACTAAACATTGTTCTATGAAAAACAATCGTCAAAATATAAAAAAAATCGCCAAATCGTATTTGGAGTTGGCAGCATCCTCTCAGATTTTAATGAAATCTTTTGGATATGCAACCTTTGTCTCAACGAGTCATTTTTCATGCTTTATTTTTTCGAAATTTATCTAGACTGTCTAAAACTAGACAATGTAGAACTGTAGACAAAACTGTTTTACCAATTTTTTCCTTCCTCGTATAGAAAGGCTATGACTGTAAAAATCGACTTTGGAATCGAGACCCGGAGGGCCGAGTGTCATATACCATTTGACTCCATTCGTTGAGTACGCAAAATGTCTATGTGTGTAGGAGAAAAATATGCGCTCACTTTTCTCCGAGATGACTGAACCGATTTTCACAAACTTAGACTCAAGTAAAAGGTACTATTATCCCATAGAATTTTTTAAATTTGATATAGATCTGACTTCCGATTCCGGCATTACAATGAAAAATGTGCAAAAAATTTCACAAAATATGCACTCACTTTATTCCGGAGCCCAATTTAACAAATTCAAATGAAAACTACAATCGATCCATAGATTTTTCAAAATTTGGTAAGGTTCTGTCTTCCGGTTTCGGAATTACAGGGTGATGAGTGAAAAAAACTGCAAATTCAAAACTTTGTCATCATAGAAAAAGAAATAAAGTTTTTCTCTTTTTCCGAAATAGTAAATTATTTCCTCTAGTTAACAGGTCTTGTAAGTTAAAGACAACACCGGTTCCCGGAATCCGGTACCGGAAGTACCTGAAATAGTGGTCAAAATTCTCAAAATAAAACTAACTCATTTTTCTTCGCAACGACTTAACTGATTTTCCCATTTTGAATCAAATGATAGGGCTTACGGTTATTTATAGAATTGTTGAATTTTATCCGGATCTGACTTCCGGTTTCGGAAGTACAGGGTGATGAGTGTTTGAAATAAAAAATGCAAAAGAGGAGAAAAATCTTCTAAATTGGACTCAAAACTGTTACAGTTTGTAGGTCATGTAAGTTACTGACCATACAAATCGACTTCGGTTATGCTGGACCCCAGAATCTAGTTCCGAAAATACTGGACAAAGTGTTCAAAATCTTCAAAATGGAACTAACTCGCTTTTCTCCACAACGACTCAGCCGATTTTCCCAAACTTTGAATCAAATGAAAGGGTTTACGATCCTTTATAGAATCCGGCTCCGGAATAACAGGGTGCTGAGTGTTTGGAATTTCAAGCCGTCGTATAGAGCGACGGGAGGCGGGTCACCATTTAGCCGAAAGTCATTTCACCGAAAGGGTCATTTCGTCTGCTGAGCGACGGCCTAGCGCATACAAACCTGTAACCGTCTCGTTTGCCCGGTCTACTCAAAGCAAGGTTTCTTTGTTTTAGTTAGGTCCGAACGAATCAGCAAAATTACCCTTTCGGCGAAATGGCTTTCGGCGAAATGGCTTTCGGCGAAATGGCTTTCGGCGAAATGACTCTTTCGGCGAAATGGCATTTAGCGAAACGACTTTTGGCGAAACATGTATACCTTTGAAATTGTGGCCAAAAACTCTGAAACAGAACACACTCACTTTTCTCCGCGACGGCTCAATCGATTTTCACAAACAAAAAGCCCAAATAAAAGGTAATCCGGAACTACATTGAGAAGTGTGTTTCAAATTTCAAACCGTCACTTAGACCGATACTGCAAAAAAACTGAAAAAGCTTCTAGATTTGACTATTCAATGAGCAGTTTTTTCAAGAATACCACAGTAACATGGTTGAGAATACTAGGCACATGAGCAAGGCATCATGTGGATTAAAACAGGTTTCCTATGATGGTTATAGTAAAAGAATGACAAATCCTACAAAAAAGTGTTGTGCTTTGTATTTTCTAATAAAAAAAACTGATAAATTCCTTATCGAGTTCTACATTGAAAAAAAAATCGATATTAAACTTTTAAGCTGGTTTACCAAAGGATGCCATTTTTAATTGAGGTGAAATTTTGTCCCATGATTGGTAGTTATACTTTCTACCAAGTATTCACATATAGCAAGTTGAGAACTTCAAAGGAACTGAACCTTTTTCTAATTTCACGATTTAAGGGACTACATTGGGTAACTGGTTTGTGCAGTGTGCAAATGACTATTCTACTTGTTTTCCGTTTGGTCTTTCACTCACCAGTGCATAAGCAGGTTACATTGAACCGCGAGGTTGCATTAACAGTTCAACATATACTGCTAATGCACTGACTTTTACCATATTCCATTTTTAAGATACAGTTCAATACAAAACAGCTTTTTTGCTACTAGACACAATTGCTTTGTTACTTGAAAGTCACACCCGCAACAATAGAAAGCTAGTCACCATGGTGTGACATATGTCTAACCAGTTGTGTCTTGCTGAAGGCTACATTTGAGCGGGTGTGTCACATGACTGAATTCCCTTAAGCAGTTAGTCTTTTTGAAGGAAAATACCTACGCTTGTCAAGCGGAAACATTTTTTTCAAGCGTCACACGAAACCCGTACACTTCTCCAATAATGCGCTGCAATTTGGTTTAAAATTGTTTTGATCGTTTGTTATAATTCGTGGTGATTTTCCTGATGGCACTTTTCCGACAATCATCAACGGGGATATTCATGGGGAAGGGGGGGTTGAGAAACGGTGCAAACTCATTGTCTCCAGGTTTCTACGGATTTAATGGACTGCTTCTATTGTCCTCCCAGTGGTAATCGCCGTTCGTTAATTTATCTCAGAAATTGTACTCTAGACGACGACGACGACGAGCGGCAGACGCAAACCTTGGGCCGTAATAGATTTTTCACCTACAAACCTACTGACGTGTTTGTTGTACCCGTACAGGTATTGTTCGTTTGTGGTTTCCATCGGAGTCCGGTGGTGCCGCGAACAGACGTAGTTTCAATGAAATAGAATTCAGTGTTGTGTGACCTTCACGTTTACTGGCTTGGCTGAATCGTAAAATCAAGTTGTTGTGCTCACCTGCTGGATGCGGTAGAATCACCACGAAGAGGATAGCATTTTTTATGATGCATTGTATTAATATATGCTGGAATATTAGAAGGTTTACACATGTTACTTTTTTTGCGGAATCAACCAATATTAGTGGAAAATGAAGAGCTACCCTGAATGGAAAATTATATTATTTAACAATACACACGGCAGCAGCAGCGTTAAATGATGTAAATTGTTCTGATTGACTTTTTTTTCTCTTTTTTTTTTCTTTCAGGTAAATAACGATTAGAACAATAATTGGACGATTAGATGAATGTTGGTATGCGTCATAAAATACTACGTGATGGTATGTCGTTAACGAGATATTTACTGTCTCGTGGAATCAGTTGGATTATCGCGAAGAGAGTAATCTTAATTGAATAAATGAAATGGTATGATTTTTCAAAAGTACAGTGAGTTCAGTGTAAATTACCTGTAGGCAATTGCTACCACACTTGTAATTGTACTACACAGTAGAAAAGAATGGAAATTTACAGGTGACGCAAATCCTCGTACGACTGAATTAATAAGAACGTAATTTGTTTAATGACTGAATTTTACTAGAATAATTTTAATAAGTTTCAAACATATCCAGCATTTCTAGCAGGTGTGCATACTTACATGTTTCAACACTAACAATATGTCAGATTGCTTTCAAAATGTGTTAGATCAACATGACTCATTTTGAAAAAATCGTGAAATTTACGTCTTTATAGATGCACATAAGAGGAGCGTAATAATTCAATTAAATTTACATTTCAAAGCATGTAAAGATAAGTAAAGACTTTACCTTTACAGTCAGTTTATTGAAATTTTTCTCACACATTATATTCGTCCAGAACATTTATTTGTTATTTTATTTTAATTATCAACATCATTTTCAATAAAAAAAAAGAGTGGGCGGGTAATGTCAGAAACTCGACTGAATGACGTGAATACGAGTAAAACTGATATAGTTTTCCCACACATCCGAGTTTCCCACATACCGTTTGGCATAACGCCGTTTGGCATAATAGTTATTTGGCATAATGGTTATTTGGTATAACAGTTATTTGGAGATGAACATGCTGCTTAATGGAAATTGTTTTTATTTACTGAAATTTTGTAAGGTCTAAAGCTTGCTTCATTTTGAATTGGAACAAACTGTTGCTCATATTGTGGCGCTCCTGGTGGACGGATTTGGAAGTTCTTGGCACTCACGTGTCGGGAATTTTGTCAGCTTCACGTATGATTTTTGACATTCCGCAAATCGACTGTACTTTGTAAACAATCAACATGGAAGCCGAAAGAAGGGAAAAAAATTGTGCACAGTTATTTGGAAAATCCATTGTGGTCTGCATCTAGGCTAGCTAAACAACTGAAATTGACCAGAAATACCATATGGCGCGTTATCAAACGGTATAAGGAAACATTGACGACGATTCGGAAGCCTCAAGCCAATTGTCGGAGTGGAACTGTCGACCGGAAACTGCGTGGTAAGATTTTGAAGACGATTAAGAAGAATCCTAATCTGTCGGCCCGGGATTTGGCCAGAAAATTCGGTGCTGTTCATAGTACCGTGAGGAGAACTGGACTCCGGGAAGAAATCAAGTCGTATCGAGCTAGTAAACAGCCAAATCGGACCATAAAACAGAATAGTGTGGTCAAACTTCGTGCTCGGAAACTATATCACCAGGTGCTGACCAAGTTTGACGGGTGTCTTCTGATGGACGATGAAACCTATGTCAAGGCTGACTTGGGGCAAATCCCAGGTCAAAAATTTTACTTGGCAACGGCTCGGGGGGATGTTCCAGCCAAATTTAAATTTGTTTTTGCCGACAAATTTGCAAAAAAAAAATGATTTGGCAGGGCATTTGCAGCTGTGACAAAAAAACGAAATTTTTCGTTACAAATAAGACAATGACATCGGAACTATACCAAAACGAGTGTCTCCAAAAACGAATTTTGCCGTTCATTCGATCCCACGACCATCCCGTAATGTTTTGGCCAGATTTGGCAAGCTGTCATTACAGCAAAGTCGTTCAAGAACGGTATGCAGAGAAAGGGGTCCAGTTTGTTCCGAAAAACCTTAACCCACCTAACTGCCCCCAGTTTCGCCCTATTGAGAAATACTTGGCAATCATGAAGAGGAGACTCAAGGCAAAGGGAAAAATTGTCAAAGACATCAATCAGATGACGACCTGGTGGAATAAGATAGCTAAAACGATGGAAGAAGAAGGTGTGCGCCGCCTAATGAGCCGTGTTACAGGAAAAATTCGAGAATTCCTTCAAAACCGTGACGAATAATTTTATCTGTATTTTTTCTTAAAAGTATGAAGAAAATGTTACATTTGTATAAAAAAAGATCTAGAATTCAATAATAAATAACTGAAATACAGGCAATTGTCTTTGTTCCAATTCTATCTGAAGCAAGCTTTAATGCGGCTACGCCTCATCGTTTTTAATGACCTGCTGTCCGACCTTGCTACCGCTCGTTCGGACCTAACTGAGGTATAGCTCCTAGCTTTGGGTAATCCGGACAAACGCCCGCAACTAGACAGAAATGATTTCTGATGGCGTGTCGCCGGCACACTCGCGGCCTTCGGCCGTCTTGACCTGAATCATCTATGACGAACAGAAGATTGTGCTAGCACTAAGTAAGTTGCTTATATAAAATGACAGTCTGCTATTTACTACAGAATTTCAAAAATTAAAAAAAAAGCTATTTCACGTAATATTACCGAAATATTCGGACCGAATATAAAATTCATACATTTCGTTCGAGTTTTCCCTACAAAACATCACTCGATCGAAAAATAAACGAAAATTTTCATTAGATTAAAATATTACGAATCCAATTATTATTATGACAAATAACCATTATGCCAAACGGCGTTATGCCATACGCTATTATGCCAAATGACCTTATGCCAAACGGGCCGCCCCGTGGCCAGAAAAAAACTGCACACATCGTTTAGCTAACTCCATGTTTACAAAGACAACATTAAATTGATTAACCATGTACTTGAACATGTCATTTCATTATAAATTGGAAGCTTGGGTGAAGTTAATTCATATTTACCGAAGCCATGAAAATTGAGTTACAAGTGCGCAATCGTTTCGTAAGACACTGCGAAAAAGTATTTTCATACAGGAAAATCTCAGAAAAATTCAGAGATGTTCTTAAAGATTCGAAAATAAAATGCCGTACCATCAAATAAAACGTATTTCTGAACGTATCTGCAAGAACAGTGCGACTAGGATTTCAGCAGACCCTGTCAGCTTGGAGCGATCTCAATCTTCAGTTCAGCAACGCCATCGCACGGCGTCTCATTCAACATGTCATGTCAAATGTATGGATGCGCAGCCCTGCTATTTTGGCGCGTACGAATTTGACATTTCTCTCCCCTACTTCTATGTATGAGATTCGATGCGGACTCACCTGAGGGCGACATTAGGCTCTCTGACAGCTCACTTACAACCACAAATGCAAATGAGATTGGTTTGTTTTCATCAGGAAACGCATGCATTAAACACGATGCAGACGATCAATCAATTTCCGTCGACGTCCAGATTATTTTTATTATTATTTTTAGCCGAATATTGCTCACGTATCCGACGTCAAAATGTTCCGTGAACTTGACGTAGTGTCCTTTCATATGAATTGCTTACAATTAATGTTGTTGTACCGTAATCGTTCCATGCAGGTGATAGTCGCTTGATGCTGCGTGTGAATCGCTTTTACAAATTGTTTTGTTTTCATCAGGAAACGTGTTGGCCACCCATTTTTCAGAAGGGCCGCCGTTCATTTTTCACCGAGCATAGAAACCTCAATGCTCGCAAAAAAGGATGTTGCCAATTATTTGTTCGGGAAATGTGAGAGCTGGATATCTTGTTAATATGATGTCTTTGATTTCAGGAACATGAATTTAAAAACTATGCGTCGACCTTTTATGAGTAAGTGGAACAAAATAAAACAACTTGAGTTTACGAAAAAAAAAAACATGCGGATAAACCTTTCCGTTCTGGAAAAACGTTCTATGCTCTAATGAGAGTAAATTTAAGATATTTGGAAGCAACTGTGCAAAAGTTTGAAATAACCGTTTGAAAGATGTTTTTTTTGAACGATTTTTGCATTGGAAAAGCTGAGTTCGGTTTTTGTATTTAATGTTTTTATCGTTTTTTTTTTACAGAAATGAGTTTTCCAAACAAAGTAGCACTTTTACGACTTTTGAATTCAGCGAATTTTAATTGTTGTGGACATCTCCAAAGAACTACGATTTTTAATATCGAATATTTATTGCAGTTCCATTCATTACTTAAAGATCTTTATGTAGTCCTAAGTAATAAGTATTGTATCTGGGATGAAACTGTCAGAAATCGCGAAGATAACTGAATAAGGCTGTTGTGCTATTCTTTATGGCGGATACTGTAGAGTGTGAGATTAGCGCCTAACACTTTAAACTACCGACATTTACGTACAGAGCTAGGAAGAATCTTGTGAATTTATAGTTTTTGAATCATTCGCATTTTCACATTCGATTTAATACTTTGGCTATCGATGCAGATATATTTAAAAGTGCTGATAAATTTCTTTTAACGTATCTGAAAATAATGCTAGGAGAGTTTTCCACTCGTTCAATTAATTCATGTTCAAGTATTAGATAGAATATTATCACCTATGAAATCTGTAATGTTCAACTGTGTGCAGTGCACTGTAATTTTGTAAAAAGCTTATTCGTGCTCAAAGACTATGTACATAATTGTGTTTAACTGCGAATCTAGCAGTTCACGAGAAAAATTGAAATATATGATGCCGTAAAGATTTTTTTCATGAAAAGTAAATCATATGATCTGAGTGTGTAGTTAACAGTTCAATATTACGAATAAATAGCGAGGAAAGAGTAGTGTAGCTTCTTTTTCTTGTATTCTGGAACTTATTGTTTTTGTTGATACAATCGACTAATATGGTGGAAACACGAAAAAGAAAAATAAATTTAACCTTTGCAATAGTTTTAAAACATACAAACAACTCTCTTGATCGTTATTCGAAGAAATGCGTTAATTTACGAGCAACTGTATAAATAGCAAAATAAACAAAATCGGAAACGTAACAAAACGATGCACTTCTTATATTCAGAAGTTGCTTGCACTACCTCACCGTTGCCTTCGCAGAGTGCTGCAATTTCACTATGTTTCGTAAACAATAATTTACATCCCAGCACAAAAATACACTTTGGAATTGACTTTTATGAGCATTATGCTAACCATTCCCCCTCGCTTTGGTACAGCGCGTAATCCGAGTGTGCATGCTCCAATTACACAACAGACATTCCGAGAATTTCTTCCAGCCAGAATGTAATGTTTAATCAAACTTGATGAAAATGATACTGCTCTGCTGGTACGGAGTAAATATGGTCACCAAGTCCGTCATTCTGGGTACTACGAATGTCGCAATTTGGTGGAAGCCGGGAACAAAAATAATTGGACAAAAGTGAAATGTAAATTCGGGAGGTTTTTTGTTTGTTTTTTTTCCCTTCTGTTCCACGATATCAACTGAAGAATATTAATTTAGTTTGGAACAAAACTCCGCTTTATGATTTTTATACGAGCTTTTAAGTATTACGTATGAAATGGAAATAATGGCCTGAATAATTATGCTGCCACCAAAAGATCCCTTTTGTTACTTTTATTGATAATTTCGATTGATAACAATGTAGCGGCAATAATTCTGCAATCAATGTCAATCGTTCCGGGTAAACAAGTTCAGTTTACGATAACTTTTTCATCGTGTCTATTTCTATCCCGTCGGTCACGCGCCATCGGACGTTTCGGCAATATTTCGTAATTCTATTTACTACTGCCACTGCCGATGAGGTCGGTTAACCGAACAACAGAAGCGCACGGTCTGTGTTGCAAGAAAACATTTTTATTATACCCTGTGAGTTCAATGCGTTAAGTAAACTTTTAGTATACTAAAAATTTCGACGATTCAATTGTTTGTCTGAGAGGTCAGCATTACATTTTGAATCATTTCATCAAAGGTGTTTCGGCCGACATTACGATTTACATGAGGAATGCTTGTGATTTTGAACTACAAGAAATGACGAAAATAACCAGATGACGGCTATTTTGACAGGTGGTTCCACTTTTACGTTTTGTTGGATGACTTTGATGTAATGTCTTCATTTTAAAAGTAAGCTAAGTAATACTAATTATTAGTTTAATTTGTTTGAAAAACTTCATCAGAATTCTAGCTTATTTGCTTTTAGAGAAAATGAATTCTATTTTAATCCAGTATAATAAAAATTTCTATATTTTTTCGTCATTAATGTCAAGAAATAGTAACAGATAGAGATATTAGTATTTCGGTGTGCTATTTGCAACCTTTATACGTTTGATTTTCTCGGAGATGGCTGAACCGATTTTAACAAACTTTGACTTGCTTGAGAGCTAATCTTGGGTTGTGAATCAAATTTGAAGGTTAATTGGCTGTCACTTCCGGATATAATATATATGTAAAGTCTTTTCACTTCGATTAGTTTTCGTCGGAGATGGCTGAATCGATTTCAACAATCCTAGGCTCGTTTGAAGGCTGCTATTGGATCTTTTATCTAGTTCGGAGGTAAAATTACTCCTTTTTCTGGTTCCGGAGATATAATCGTATATGTGACGTTACCGACAAATCACCTTTTTTATATCCGCGCATTTTTGCTGAATCAATTTGAATGATTTTTTGGCAGAAATTATTAGCTCAAATTCGTGTTAGAAATTATCTTACTGAAAAAAAGAATTTTATATTGAGACTGTTTGAATGATAAGAGAAAGGTATTATCACACCGCTAGGTGTATGAGAAAAGGTTTTTTGAAGCTTTTGACTACTTTTTCCGGTAGTTCCAAAACTCGACCCCGGAGAATGGTATTGCCGAAGCCGATTCGTTTGACCACCAGCTAACAAAAACAATTTTTAGCACAGTTTATCGACATTTTTGCAGTGTCTGGATCAATACCGCAAATGACCCTTTGAAATTTTTAACACACTTCACTCTATAATTCCGGATCTTTGACCGATACTGGATTAAAATAGAATTCATTTTCTCGAATCGAATCTGAAAAAAATTGTAGAAAACTATGGGGTTACAAAACTGTTTTGTTTATAGCTTTATAGAGTTTGCACGGTCTTTGCATCGTCATCTTAAATGACGGTTTGAGTTGTTTAACATTCTCCAAGTGACAGTGACCATAAGACCTCATATTTTAATCAAAGTTTGCTAAACTGGGTGTCCGAGAAAATCGAGTGCACTGTTTTTTTTTTGTCCTTTGCACATTTTACCCTGTTAATACGGAACTGAAGGCGAATCTAATGTCGATTTCGCTTTAGAAAACTTAAACTGACCCATGGTAGTTTCTCCAAACAAATATTTTTCATGAAACTGTTTCTGTGGTTCCGCACTTTGCAAAGGGGATTTGAGCAAACCTGATATAAAAACCCGGTTCGAAACTTTCAGTTCGGTTTTCAGTTCAACAACGTTTAAACTAGGTTCGAAACTAGCTTCAAACAAACGGTTTTACATCAGTTAGGGTGGAAACTGGGTTAGGTTTAGCGTCAAGCCTAAACCACAGACTAACAGATATGACAGTATGAGTAAATTCTTATAAAAATAATTTTTCGTGATGCACTAGTTCCACCTATATTGTACAGCGCGAACTATTTACTATCTGTACACCCCTTGTGTTATGTAAAATATTTTTTACTAATTGGTTTCCCCTCGTTTGTCAACACCGATCAGCTGCTTGCAGGGATGCCTGATTTCATCAAAATATTTGAAAATGAATCGTCACAATAAGTTATTGGATGACGTTTGTAATATATTTAACTTTTTCGCGATGTTGGATGGTAACCATTTATTTCACTCAACGTTGTTCATCTAGAATGCCTGAAAAGGATGTAAAACCACAAAATATTTGTGTTGTCGAGGCTCTATGTGGTGTTCATACTCTATTATTATAAACCTAAAATTTAGTTTAGATTTCTGATGGATTAGAATTTAGTTCAAGAATTTCCTTTTGGAAGGTCCTGTCGTCCTGTCTCGTCAAACGCACAAGAAATGATCGGTTTTCGACCTTTTGTAGTCGTAAAGTTTAAAATCTGAACAGATAAGCGTGATGAATTTTCCTCATTGTTACCAAAGGTTTGAGTAATCTGAATTTTTGGTTTATTTATGTACACACTTAAAAAACCCTGTGATTTTACATCTTATTAGATGCACATAAATGGAGCGTCGCAGTTCACGCAAATTTACGTCGAAGAACATTTAATATTGAGTCTAAGACTTCATGTGATGAAATTAATGGAATTAAAAACAAAGAATACTTATAGCAACCACCGCGACTTGAACCGAGAATCGTTGGATCGCAAGTACGTCTGTTAATCGACTGAGCCAAAGAAGCATGCATCTGCTTGGCTGGTAAAAGGTGCATTTACATTTATACGGTCGAACCTGCTAGCAGAACGCAAGTATCAGTCGAAACCAATAAAATTCAAGCTCATCTAACATTAAGTCATTACAAATAAAATTTTCCGTCATTTGACAAATTAGGTCTTTATGAATTACATCGTATGAGGGATTAAGTCACCTGTAAAATTCAAAATTTTTTGGAGTGTACTCTTATAAAAAATAAAATTTACGCTTGACGTAAAATCAAGCATGCTATACATTTTTCGGTAATGACACAATAGTACAGCTATTGAAATGTAAAAATAATGTTCGTGTCTGTATCGATGTTAACTTCAGTTAAATTAACTGCGAAGTTAAAGATAAGACTTATCTTCACATGCTTTGAATTGTAAATTTAAGTGAATTACAATGCTCCTTTTATGTGCATCTACAAAGACGTATATTTGGACGGTTTTTTTTCCTAAGTGTTTATGTCGTTGCGTTTTGTACAATTCGACATATCCACGATTACTTTCTGCCCATCCTTCCACAGGACGAATTTTGACAAGGTGGCCTTTGGTAAAGTAAGACGTATTCACGTAAATAGTTTTGTAAACGCTTCGCTTGAATATCGCGCGTCGCGCGTTTTAGATTTCAACTTCGCGCAAATTTTGTGCGTTTTGATTTTTTGGACATTTGAACGAAATTATTTTTCATAAAAATTCCATGCATCAATCCTTAAAATGAATGTATAATCATTTCAATCTATCAAATTGTTTTACCTTTCTCATATAAACAGGTTATGCAATCACTGTGAAAACCGACTTTTGAACCGAGGCCCGGAGGGCCGAGTATCATATACAATTCGACTCAGGTCGTCGAGTAAGCAAAATGTCTGTGTGTGTATGTGTGTATGTAACGTTTTTTTGTATTAACTTTTCTCGGAGATGGCTGAACCGATTTCCACAAACTTAGATTCAAATGAAAGGTCTTGTGGTCCCATACAAAATTCCTGAATATTATTTGGATCCGAGTTCCGGTTCCGGAATTATGGGGTAAAATGTGCAAAAAATTGTGAAAATAAGTGCACTATTTTTTCTAGATGGTAGATGGTCAAACAAACCGATTTCGGTTATTCTTTTAAGAATCGAAGAAAATTATTTTGAAGAATACCACAATATTATATATGATAGTATGATTGATTTGAGAAAGGCATCATTACACCACTAGGTGGATTAAAACAGGTTTTTATTTTACTATTGCATTTTTAAATTCGAAATTTTTCGTGGGATACCCTGTAGGTTACTGCACAAAAATCACTGATCTACCTAATTTCTGTTCTTCTACAGTGGACCAGTACCAAATTGACAGCTCAGTTCCACGCAATGCAAATGATTTGCAGGTTTGAGCTCTGCCATTCTCAATTTATTTATTTCGTTTTCTGTCAGGTACTGATTGAAAATACAAATAATATCCCTAGTTGTAATATAGTACAATTATCTCAGCAGAAATAAGTTGGAATCTTATAAAATTAACTGGAACATCGTGTCTCTAAACTCGTTACGCCGATTGATCCTGATATCAAAAGGTATTTGGAATTTGCTCATTGAAATGCGTCATACTAGAATACATACTAAAGCCAGTGCTGCTTACTACTGTCAAGATCTGACAACTTCGCGGAAAGATATATTCTCAATATTGTAAAGTATAATAATTATCTCAACCGTATTCGCGCTGGCTAGCACCAATAAACAGTTGATACTGATGATTTATGCACTCCGGTCCGTTGCCTCTGGCTCTACCCTCCTGCCTGGAGCGGTTCTGCAGTCAATAAAGTATCGTGAATTGTTCGATTCGATAGACGCAAAACACCCACCCTCCAGCAGCGTGTGAATTGCAACAGAGCCCTCTATTCTTCCACTATTAATAGGGCAAGAAATAGCGCGATGCGAATGTTCGGGGTCGTAGCTAGGGTCAGTTGGTTAGAAAGGACAAGGTAAAATTATTTGATACATCAAATGGGAAGCTCTTGGTTTATAGGAAAATTTTCACTTGTAGAACATTGACCAAGTGTAGCTTCGAATAATACAATAGTTTCTACCTGTTGGCGCATCCCGATCCGCATCTGGCTATTCTGCGATAGCGTAAATGACATGATTCACATCACACGGTGGAGACGGTGCGGCACTTGAAATGCACTTGTAAGAATGAACGCGAGAAAACGCTACTCGAACAAGTTTCCTAGCACCTCGTCGGAGTGGGAGAGGTTGACGACGAGACGCAAAAATACGCGGTGGGGCTACTTGTGAATATCAATAGGTGCAATTTAGAAATTGCATTGGGAATTTTCCATCCATGAACACGAAATAAATACGATCATACTCACGCGAAATTGATTCATAATAGACGGTGGAAAAACGGAAGGATGTTTTCGATTTAAAGAGTACGTAACGATTTCAATCGTGATGCAATTATTCGCAGTACTGACAGAGCGAATCCGATTGAAACCATCAGTAACTGAAGAGTCAATTTGGGTAGCGTTTGAGCGACCCAGTTTTAATTCTTACCGATCATATATGCCAAAGTATTTAGAAACAAATTATAATTTTAGATACCATCAGATATTACATTTTGTTATTAACTAACAGTGGTACTGTCATATGGTCCGATAAAATTTGAAACATTTGAATAGAAAAAACTTTTGTGGTTCGTAGAGACTTATTTCTAATTGTAAATATGTTTTGACATACTCTGATTACAGCTAGAACATCTGTACTTCGAGTAAAATTCTTCAAAAACAGAAAACAAAATATGGTTTTTCAATGTTCTTTGATTATCACTTTCCATTTCCAACTCAACTCAACGCAAGATCGAACGTGAACAAATCGTTATCAGCCCTAAATTAACATGTACTATCAAATAAGCGTACGGTCTTTAGTCACACCCTTTGCTGGGCGGTTTATGACCGAATTGTCCGGTAGCATAAATGAGGGTCAACATTCTTCGGCTCAGCTAATCAAGTTAACAACCTTTTCTAATTAACGAGTTTTGTGCGGAAGGCAGACAAAAGGTCCATCGTTTCACACACATGAACGTGTACTGTAACGTGTTAACATATAATGATTCATTGACATCACCAGTAGAAAAAATATGTACTATTTTTCTTTGGCTGTGGACGGCCGACGGAAAACAACTGTATATCATAAATCAAAAAAAAAAATAGTAGTGGAACGCAAAGCTACAGCAACACTATTCGAGCAAGAGCTATAATGTTGTAATAACTACGTAGTTAGTGCAGATATATGATATTCCGATTTGTTGTAACAAATGTTTAATTTGTTTGGCCCTATTTATTGCGCTGCTATAACATAAAACCTACGTTTTACAGCGATTCAAAGACATTTCGGATTCATGTACTTTTAACATATTGAGAAAAGGGTGGTTGATGTCGGAATATCAACTTGTATTGGAATAATCTTGAAGGCAACACTTAAGATACCGCATATAAAATACACTAGCACCTTTGGCCCAGTTGTTTTAAACGATTAGAATCACTAGATTAGTAATTTAGTTCTGAACGGAATTATAGATAGAATTGTCCCGAATACGATTCAACAGAAAATTTTTCCTTTCTCACAAAGAAAAAATATGCAATTTCTATGAAAATCGACTTTGCAAACAAGTCCCAGAAGACCGAGTTTTCAGACCGTTGGGTTCAGTTCGTCGAGGTCAGTAAATGTGTGTATGTTATATATATGTATGTAATGGGTTCGACAACAGTTGGGGTTGGAAAAAATTAGTTTTGGCTAACAAATTTTGGCAGAGAACTCAGAACGCTTATATTTAAATGGATCCCAAGTAACAATTCGAATGCCTTAAGGTTTTGATTATAATTTATAGGAGTTTTGTAATTGATTTTTCAATCACTACCTGTTTTATGCCAACTATTATAAGTGTCTCTTTTGATAAGTAATATCATAATTTTAAAAGCTTCTATAAAACCCTTCACTTAGACTAACAACTGGACCAAAAATAAAACAATTTGTACTAGAATAAATCCATGCAAACACTCTTAATATTGCTTTCAAACATTTTCTTTAAAACATTATTGTCAGTTAAATTCTTTCATAAATCTAGTTTTGTGTGTGTGCGCGTTCATTGGATGACAGTTTCACTCAGAGCAAATTTGAGGCTTCTAAAGTACATTCATGACACATTTGTTGAGGGCTATTT
Organism: Malaya genurostris; assembly: GCF_030247185.1. NCBI lineage: Eukaryota > Metazoa > Arthropoda > Insecta > Diptera > Culicidae > Malaya > Malaya genurostris. Next base: position 262,950,530 of record NC_080571.1, read on the forward strand.
GATTTATTGCTTCTTGGGTTAATTTCGTGGTCGTCATTATGATGTTCTATACCGTATCATTTATTGACATCAAATAAACTTCGAAACACAAAAACGAGGAAATATGATGGACTTTCATGATTCATTTTCAGAACGTATGCGCAAGTTTGAACGCCACGAAATAGTTTTATATAAAAATGACGATGAACCACAGAAAATAATAAAAGCGCATGAAGTTTTAAGTTTAGTTTTATTTAGTTGCATTCAAAGCAGACATGACACAAACATAGTCAAAAAATATATCATCAAAATGATAGTTTATTCATAGCGAAATTCATTCCATCCGAATAAATTTAATGTTGATTGTAAAGCTGGTTTCAAAATTTTCTTGAATTTGGAGTTTTAACGCAGGTTTATGCTGATTCTTCACTTTATAAACCTTATGAAGAATGATCCACTAGGCAGGAACATGCTCTTATAGAGGTTTTCAGTAGGCTTTCGTGGAGTTTGAAGTTTCAATGCAAGATTTATTATGTAGCAGCTACAAGTCTTTATTAATATAAAAAAGTTACTTGGGAATGGCTCTTTGATCTTATAGCCTGCTATGAATGACGGTTCTTATAGTCCCACAGTCTGCTATTAAATTTTGTCCAGATCCGATTTCCGGCACCGAATCAAGGAGGTAAAATGTTCAATGGCATTAAAAGACCGTGGGACCAATTTTTAAAAGCTTAAGTTCAATTGAAATGGACCTTGTAGACCAAAATTTGGACTTTTCCAATGTTTAAGTTGGTGTTTCACCCGTTCATCTTCATACCTGGCGAGACAATCAAAAATGACCGAGAAAATTTAATGATTTTAACTTTTGGTTAAAATTTGATGTATTAACTTTTAAAATATTTTTTATCGAGTAGTCAAGTTTAACTAAAACTAATGCCCAATTCGGGAGCGGGTCATATCACCGAAAGCCATCTCGCCGAAAGTCGTTTCGCCGAATGCCATTTGCCGAATTTTGCCATAAGGGTCATATCTCCTGCATATTATGTCTCCTGTATAACTGATGTGGCGCAGCCACATAACCGAAGCCAAGATGGCTCGTCGGCACAAAGCCGCCGTGCCGACGCCAGCTGAGTCGGCCGCCGACCCGCCGTCGGAAGCGGCGACCTCTTGCATACAAACCTGTAACCGCCTCGTTTGCCCGGCCCGAACGAGCGGTAGCGAGGTCGGACAGTACATGAACTAAAACAATGTGGCGTAGCCGCATTAGTATTTCTTCATTTTCACTTAATAAACGGAAAATACCACATACATTTGCCTGGTAGATACACCTAGGCAATTGCTTTGATGCTTACTAGCTAATAGTCAACAAGTTTTCTTGGGAACTACTTTGTGAGGTTCATGAATCAATCTTTATTCAAGAGTACAACAATCAATCATTATTCAAGAAGTACAATGGTAAATTAACAAAACGGGCGTTAACGCTATCATCTTTAGTTTGTCTTTAATTTAAATCAATTCTAATTACGATTTCAAGACGATTTCAGGATTCGGCGAAATGACCCTTTCGGCGAAATGGTTTTCGGCGAAATGGCTTTCGGCGAAATGGCTTTCGGCGAAATGGCTTTCGGCGAAATGGCATTCGGCGAAGTGACCCATTCGGCGAAATGTCATTCGGCGAAACGGCTTTCGGCGAAATAGCTTTCGGCGAAATGACCCTGATCCACCCAATTCATAGTTTGACGGATGGAAAGTTATTTGAATTTATTTTGCACTGTATTGATTGCAATACAGAGAACGTGTGAAGAACTTAGAGAAAAATTTGCTTCGTTTGACAAAGTATTGAAACTTCTTATTGCACTTTTTTCTTTTACTGTATGTATAAAAGATATTACAAAGAATAAATTTTTACTCAAGATCTAGAATCATAATTGCAAGATTTTGTGTCAATGTCGGAAAATATGTCGGAAATTTTTCGAACAATTCCAATTATAGCGATTTGATTATTGTGGCCATTTGTCTCCCGGACTAGAAATATTTCCTGGCCCTACGTGCGGAGTTGGGAATTGAGCCCAGGTAGACTGTGTGAAAGGCGATTGTCTTACACATCAATTCACTTTACCCATTATTTCAAGCCGTAATTGAAATGTAAGATCATTTATAAAACAAGCATACACAAAACTCTGAACCTCGAAATTCACAGGTAATTTTTCACCTACAGAAATACTGCTAAAGAGGTAATCTAAAAGGAGAAGAGTATCCGATGATATTTCGATGCTGAATTTCCCCTACGTTTCAATCACCGACACCGAAGTGATTCTTGCAAGATTGGAATATTATATTCTCATTAATAAAAAAATCTCTAGCGAATAAATTCGCAACTGAATCGCAACTCAGACTTCGATTCACGCGAGGAGGTCAATATGAAAAACAATTGAGGAAACAACACTATTTAGCATGAATTCGATCAATAGAAGTAACAGGAGCCCAGTATTTTGTATATCGCGAACACACAGCAGGCGCAGTGTTGGAATTGGCGTAGAGATAACCTGCGCTCCGGTTACTTCTGCATATGATATTCATCTAAATTATGTAATATTTTTTAATCAGCTGCATAACATGCTTTGCTATCTTTTTTAAATAATGATTTTTATTGTAATTACAATTATTAATAATCACAGCACTTATTGCTTTTATCAATGATATTACCACCACCACCACCACCACGGTATTGCTGAATAAATTTTGAATACATAACCACTATTGATCCACTTATCAACAGAGCATCAAATTGCAAGAGCTAAATATTTAACTTTTTGTCGTTAATACGACTTACTTTACTATGGGGCGCCTTTACAAAATTTACCCTGTACAAGAATGGATAGAACTTAATCGCGAATATCTCTTATTGGATTTCACGTAATAACATAACTTTTTTCCATATCTTCGGAAACATGAGCAATTTATGATTAAATTTTCAGTAGTATGACATAACCATGAATAACTAAAAATGGAAAATTTCTAAAATGTTTGGTACAAACGATCATTAAGGTGAAATTGCAGTGCTTTGAAATCTCAACCGCATGAATTGAACGAAATATCGCACAAAGCGTAGCGTACAAAACCGATACATAGGAATAAGGAATATTTTTAGAGTGCAATGGGCTTACATGTTGTTTTGTTGTTTTATGGTCATCACCGCAAACAAACTAATATGAACGGTCTTCGATTTTTTTCGGTGAAAAAAATCGACGACCGTCCATGTCATCCACATGTTCTTTTGTGCATGCTGTTTAAGACGGTAAATTTAGTAATTCAATTTCTCGCCAATTACGAAATTTTCCATTCTTTGTTACAGATCAAAAGCTTTGGCATGATTACAGTACATCACCTAGCTGATTACAACTATGTATCATTTTATGAAAGAATTGGATAATATTCAAATAAGCTCTTTTTTATATGGAATCACAAGTGGCTTGTAAGACGTTCACTAAAAATATCTAGTTTGCGAAGTGCATATCATATCAGCAAGCTACGGCATGATTCATTTTTAGCGTTGCATAGGTGATATTATATCGCAAATAAGCATCCATATTCAACCATTGATCTATTTATTTTTTTCTATCGTTTGCCAAGTAAGACATTTCAGATCTATGTTGCCTCATTTCCAAAACTCATGCTGAAGTTACAATTTTCAAAACGAGTATGAAACTATTTGATTGAAGAAGCTTTTCAATTTAACTTGCCACTGTAATTTTAGTTCAGTTAATTATTTAAGCACCCAGATATAATAGCCATTTCAGCAAGAGGGCGACTGTGCGGCTTTTTTTCCGACAGGTGCTTTTTTTCGGCTGACGAGGGGCTAAAAAAAACACAATTATCCTAATAAGTCAACTTTGATAATCACCAAAACACCACCATGAGTTCACCAATTTTATTTAAGATATGGAAAACTAATGACATATGACGTTCAAATGTATTTCACTGCCATACCGAGATTGTTCCTCATTATTACCGTGAATTTTCTTAAAGTTTTTTTAAAGCTGTGATTAACGCCTTATTTCCGAACCATCAACTTATTTCATACGCAGTACAAATTCGAACGGCACATCCAAAAGTTATTCCACACCGCCTATAAGCTTAATTATCGGAGGGGTTTAATCATTTAAGGATCGCGGTATGGTCGCAATAACAAATACATGCTTTGAAAACTTCGACAAAAAAAAACACAAAAACACCCTGTAACGATCGGACGCAATTTGATTTGAACGTGACAGAATAGCCACATTTGATTGCCGTTTGTTCTCGACTCTCGAGCAGACACGACCGCATGGTTGACGCAACTGTCAGTCGCTGGAATAATGATTGGCGGCGATCAAAGGAGAATTACTTACAATCTATGATGCGAATGATTAACTGCACACCGTTCAATGTTTGAATGGCGTCATATAATCTACGAAATGGGGACGCCTGGTAATATTCAGCGTGTTTCAAAATACGTCAGTGACTGGCGCGTTTTGCCGTTTGTGTGGAATTCGTCGAGTCCTTGCTTCGCCAGGGTCAAATATTGGCGTTAAGTTCTAAATAAAATACTAAACGGGGGCCAACACAACCACCGTTGGTCGAATTTTCAACTTTCCACTCCATCGGTCATACGCTGTTACGCTGAGGTTCGGTTTTCCGATGCAGCAACGGCTACGCAGGACCAGATGATGCCGAAAATATGCGGCAGCGTTTTTTAAAAATACATTTAACAGATGCCAAAGCATAGGTCGCAGCACAGTGACGGGGATGACGAAGGAAATGCGCGAATGTGGCGTGCGAAGTCAATGTCACGATGCTCTGGCAAATGTGGTAATACGCGCTCTGGGTGGGGTTAGCGCAGTACCGAAACGTCTAATCGGTGATGTGATGTGATGTTCATTTAGGCAGGAGGTAGGGTGTGGATTCTGAATTGTAAATTTTCTGTTTTCCTTCGGATGCGATGATGTATGTGTGATGACTCGGGTGATGGCAGTCACTTGAAGTGATGAAATCATTCGAGTGATGATGTTTTTTTCGGTAATAGATGGTTTACACGTGATGTTTGCAATATTGTGAATGTTTTTCCGCAGAACGGAGAGATAAGCTTGGTCTGAAACTTCGGCTGTGATGTTTTACTCTTCTCGTGATTCTTTGAGTGTTAAGTTAAGACAATGGTCTTGAAAGACTACATACTGATTTTATCGAATTTACTGTCATTTAGGTAATTAGTAATATGTCACTGTAAAGCTTATACAATTTATACTAAAATAGTGAATTTAAACAACATGGTTATTGATTTCTTCTCCATTTCGCTTTGAATCAACAGGAGATTTACAATGTTTGAGAACACGAATACTCGAAGCCAAGTAAATTTTTTTGTATGTAAACTCAGGGTAAGCTACTGCTAAAAATAAACAATATGGGTTTCGCCCAACAGTCAGTCAATGCGCACTTTTCAAAAAAATACTTCCCCTGGTTGCTACTCGGGATTAACTGAAATTGTACAGAGAATTTCCATTTGAACAGGCCTGGGACTGGTAAATCATCCTTCAATGTACATCTTTTGGTAATCTCAGAGTTCTTTGATCAGTGCCGGTGCCGGCCAGGCCCGCACTTAGATTGTGTAAGGAATGGGAAGGGATGTTAGTCCAACACTTGTTGTTACTAGAGGCCGTACATACTTCCGCGCACGCCACAAGTGTCACGGGAGAATGATAATGGTTAGTGTAAGTAATTGTAGTAATCGCGCGAAATTTAGTATGTTCCGGTTTCAAGATGCTCGGATGCACCACAAAACTCACGGACTTACTTTGAACTTTTCAACAACATCCGATACTGAAGTCCCGGAGAGTCTTGAGACACCCTGAATTCCCTAATTTGTTCTAAATGAAATCGCCTTTAGACAAAATAATTTATTCAATGAAATCATCCCTAAGCTCTATTTAACAGATAAAGTACGTGTAATAATTATTCTAAAAATTATATCAAATCATTTTAAATCACCAACCAAAGGTCAACAGATTTCACGCGTGTTTCGTTTGTTAATTTTTTCCACTATATTATTTACCGCGAAAAATGATTAATTGGTTATATTGGTTGATCTGGGCAGCCGGGAACCGTGAAAAAAATATTAGTTTACTAACTTTAAATCTGTTGGAGTTAGTTTTTAAGGTAAAGAAAGCTTACGTTATTTAAAATTTTCAACGTAAAAAGAGTTTTCCTTATGTCTATGTATTATTGGATATGAATAATATAGTGTATAGTTATGGAATATTCTAAGTCGCCTCAATTTTCAAGATGGCGACTTACGGTTCAGAGATATTCGTTACAAACCATCATAATATAGGTATTTTCGGAACGGGGTTGATGAGTACATGTCGGAAAACGATATTTGAGGTCGTTCCGAAATCCAAAATGGTGGCTTCAGGTTAATTACTATTCTTTTAAAATCCTTACAAACGGTAGGCGCTTACATTTTTGGAGCAGTAGTATAATATCTGCGGCAGATCTAAATTAAAGCCGGATTTAGTAAAAAAATAATAAAATACCAGTCAAATCGATTTCAGATTATCAAGAATGTTGAAGCTATTGAACAAATGCCCTGAATAAAGTGAAATTCTGGATATAAAGAACTGGAGCAGATGGCTATGCCATCTGGAATTCAGAACCACCTCACACATCGTTTTCCAACATGCACTCATCAAATTCGTTCCGAAAATACCCATATTGTGGTAATTTCCATGGAGCATAAATGATTTCCATTGTATGCAAAAACCTCTTTTATGGAATAAGTTAAAAAAAAGGTTTACGTTATTTGTTTTTTTTTTTCGTTAAAAAATATTACGTTATTTGGGATTTTGTTCTTAAAAAGAGTTACGTAAAAAGAGGTAACGTAAAAAAAGTTTACGTAAACGGAGGCTTGGGTTATAGTTGTTCTTGAGCGACCACCCCTGGTTGCCACCCGGGATTAACTGAAATTTCCATATGATCAGACCTGGGACTGGTAAATCATCCTTCAATGTACATATTCTGGTAATCCTAGAGTTCTTTGATCAGTGCCGGTGCCGGCCAGTCCTGTATGTATATCACCTCAAGAATAGGAAGCGGCGTTAGTTCGTCACTTGTCGTAGCTAAAGGCCGTACACACTTAAAAATAGTTATTCAAAAATGAGTAAGATCCCACTCATCTACAGAAAAAGTGGAATAACTCTAATTTAGAGTAACTCCGTAGTTACTCAAATTTGAGTTCTTCTACTGGAAACGATGCTTAGGTACAGTCAACTTATTTACTGACTAATACTTTATTTGTACAGGTGATAAAAATAGAGTAACTAGCACTCAAATTTTGAGTGAAATTTAATTTCACATATACAAAATTTGCAAAAAAAATTCTCCTTATCTGAGTGTATTGTATCAAAATATTAGGTAATTGACACTCAATACTTAATTATTCCGTTTCCGTTTACGTCGATTGCATAACCAAGAGCACAGTTTATCATTCCGGCTTTTGCAGACACAACACAATAGTAACATAAAAACGAGTTCTTGCGTTAAATTCAAATTTAGAGTAGGAGTTACTCAATATTATTGATGGTGACTACTCAATTTTAGACGTTTCCATGTATCATTTGAAAATGAGTAACTAGTACTCAAACTCTGAATAACATTTTCTAAGCATGTACATACTTCTGCGTATTCCACAAGTGTCACGGGAGAAGGATATTTGTTAGTATAAATTTCAGTAATCGTAGTATTCGTGCGCAATTTAATATGTTCCGGTTTCAAGATGATAGGATGCACCACAAAACTCACGGACTTTCCGAGTAAATTTTTCAACACATCCGATACTGAAGTCCCGGAAAGTCTTGATTGGCAGTTCTTATTCGTGGGATATAAAGGAAATTTTTAAATGCTATCGCGGAACGAATAAAACCTTCCCTATTTTTTTTCTAAATGAAATCGCCTGATGCAATGTAAACGAGTGAATAGGATTTAGACAAAAAAATTGTTTCATTGTAATGAAATCATCCGTAAGCTCTATTTAACAGATGAAGTACGTGTAATAATTATTCTATAAACTATATCAAATCATTTTATATCACCAACCAAAATGATTTATTGGTGATATTGGTTGATCTGGGCAGCCGGCTACCAAGAAAAAAATATTAGTTTATTCACTTAAAATCAGTCGGAGTTAGGTAATAAAATATTTAGTTGAATTTTGCTTATCACTCTTTCTTCAATGTAACGAAAGTCAGTCATAATTAGTCATAAAGAGTGTCTAAAATACGATAAAATGAAATTACTACGACCCAGAACGTTTCCAGAAATCAAAAATATTATAGATACCGGCATCAACACATAAAATCATTGTGAATTGTATATTGACCTGCTTGAGACGTCTACACAAGTATTGCAAAATCATTAATCTGAAGTTGTTTCCGATATTAGTCTGAATATACTTTTGAATCATTGCTACTGTTACACTTGTACACCTTTTTATAAATCTACAAGTGTTTTTTTACATAAATATTCTTTGGTGTTTTTAGTTTTCGTAGAACTAAAACATAAATGGAACTAAAAGTCGGATCAAGAAAAGATATTCTATGAAACCATAAAATTTTCTTTTGAATCTAAACGTGAGCGATTGAGCATTCCATGAGATGTCGAAGTGAGTTCCACTTCAGAGTTTTTGGTCATTATTTACGGTACTACTTTCAGAATCGGTATTCAGGGACCAGCATAACCCAAAACGGTTTGTAAGGCACAGAATTACTATGACGAATTAATTTGAATAGTTTCGAGCCCAACTTTGAAAATTTTTTTGGTACCGTTGTCTTCTATGGTGGTTTAAAATTTATCACCCTGTAATGCCTTTAGCCGGAAGTCGGAATTGGATAAAATTCACCAATTTTGTAAGTCTTGAATGTTTGTGAAATTCAATTTGGCCTTCTTTGAGCACCTGTATTCCCGATACTTACTGGAGCGGAATTCGAAAATCGGTGTAACCGATTAAATTCATCTACGGGATTTGTAAACCGTTTCATTTGATTCGAAATTTCTGAAAATTGTACCCATCTTTGAGAAATCGTAATTTTTAGATGGGACTTTTATTTGAATCTAATCGGTTAATGTACTACTTGGCATGGATGGCGTTTTTGCAGAGCCCTGATCAAAGATCTTTCGATTCGAAAATCTTTTTTGAAAATTTTACCTAGCAGTTTTGATGTTCCTGATGGATTGAAGGATTAGTAACTAATTGAAAAACCGCTGGTCGCTGGTTTCAAAATCGGAAGTCAGATCCAAATACAATAGAACAACATCTTATGAGACCATCAGCCACTTTATTGCAATCAATTATTTGTGAAAATCGAAACAACCATCGTTAATAATTCCAAGTGAGTTCCATTTTGGAGATTTTGACCACTGCTAACGGTGGATCCGGAACTAGAAACTGGAGAGCGAAAATTCCTCAATAGGTTTTTGTTGTCACAAACAAGATTTCCAATGAAGAAAAATTTTCCAGTCAGTGGCAAGGACTTTGCTCCTTTCAACAAATTTCAAATCACTTCAAATGTAACACTAGCTTTTAGTTACCTCTACAATATAATAATTGCATAAGAAACCGAAGGGTTCTTAGTGTCAGTAGGATCCATAGTACATAGAACCATCATTGCATGCTGTACAATAAGAATCGGCTGCGAAGTCTGTTGAAACAGAAAGGTCAAATTTCACAAAAGGAATATAATGCCAAAACTTTACTTTATAAGAAACCGTCTTCAATGGCACTCAAATAGGATAGTCAATAGTTTTATTGATAATAATTTTGACGAAGACCTGAAATCACGTAGCTCTTGCGTAATGTTCAAAATAGATATTTAGCTATCTGCTATTGCATATCTTACCAACGGAAAGCCGCTACAGTCCATTCCGTTTCGCAAATAGTATCCTTCAATTTCCTTCTATCTACCAAATAATCAGACACACGAGAAAATGAAAAAAACACACCTTCTTCGTTACAAGAACGGTGGTAATAAAGTAAACGGTTTTAACGATAGAGCCATTGTATCAATCACCTATTCCTTTCCGAAAGGGAGTGGCACTAGGATTTAGGAAATCTATTCCAGAAATTATGTACCGTTTTTATCGTCACTGTTTTGCTCCATTTCTAGAACGTGTGGCACGCAGAAGGCATACTATTAGGGCTATAATTAGGTCAATATTGAACACTACTTCGATTCAGATTCGAATTCCTGTAGGCTAGTGAAACTACGATTTACCGATGCAAAGTAAAATAACCGTTTGTATTCGTTTTCTTTGAGTTCTATGATCAATGCTTTCAAGCTTGGTTGGGAAGTAATGAAACAGTCCAAAGAAACAATTACAGATTTAGTGAACGACTAACACCTTACTTTTTAATATAATTTTGGAAATGATAAAATGCAGGTTTGAGATAAATAAGTTTTTAGGGGGGCATTGTGCGGTAGATAAGACCATCGCTTCCCACGTTGCCTATCTGCGTTCGATTCCCAAGCCCGCACATAGGGTCAGAAAGTTAGAGACACCCAAGTTTAAGTTGGGAATTAATATGCCATTAATTTGAATAACTTACTTGCAAACCCGTCTCGAAAATATAAATTGTATAGCGATTTGAAGGAATATTCACAAACCGAATTGAAGAACTCTAGAATATAAATTATTGATATCCACTCGCTAGGCGTGTACAAAAATTATCCTTTAAAAGTTCATGAGAAATAGTAAAATATACTTGTATACTGATATGATATGCACTTCACAAACCTGATGTTTTTGAGTGAACATCTTACAACCTAGTTGTAATTCCATATAAAAAAGATCTTGTTTGAATATTATTTAGTTCTTTTATAAAACGATACATAGTTTGAATTCCCTAGGCGATGTATTGTCATCATGCTAAAGGTTTTGATCTGTAACAAGGAATGAACAATTTCGCAATTGGCAAGATAATCAATTATAAGAGCATTTTGGTTATAAATTGAATGACTAAATTGACCGTCTTTAACAACATGCACGAATATGTCTTTTTCAAAATATTCAAAATACTCATATTTATAAGCATATAAATTTTGTGTCTGCTTCACTAGCGAGCAAAACGAACAGTCCAATGCACTCAACCACGGAAAATATGCGATGATTCGTTCAATTTATGGCGGTTGAAATTTTACGTGCCTTAGTTTAGCACTGAATCTCACCTTAATGCTCGTTCATACCAAACATTCTAGTAGACTTCTAATTTGAGTTATTTGTGGTTATCTCATAGTACTGAAAATTCAATCATAAATTGCATTTGAATATTTCCGATCAGTTGAAAAAAAATGTTGCTGCGTTAAATCCAAGTTCCAACTTTCCTTGTACAGGGTAAATTTTGAAAAGTAAGTCATATTCACGACAAAAAGCGTCCGGAGCTAGGAAGACTCGATCGAACGGGAAGCTAGAGTCGAAGTCCGTAATTCAATGCCATCGTTTGTATTTATTGATTATGAAAGTGACAAGGAGGCTGTACAAAACTTGATGGAAGGAAATAAACGAAATTTGAATAGGCTTACAAGGAACTTAACCGTTTAGGTCGTTTCGCTTAGGTCAATTTGGGATCGTAACACCCGGACCACCAGTAACGTGCAAGGCAAGCAACAAAAATTCCTAAACACTCCTGAGCTGTGTCTATTGGAATGGTAATGAGCAATCGTTAACACATGGGCTGAAAAGTTCTGGGCCTAACAAAGACAACACGATTTTTTAAATTCAAAATTAATTTTATTAATCAACGTAATCTCCATCAAGAGAAACACAATCATTTCAGCACCGTTCTATTCAATACCACTTTTGTAGAACGATTTATCTTTTACCTCAGAATAACAGATCGGCTGAAAAGTTCGTATCGTTTCTATGAGAGGGCGCCACTAGAATTAAATCCATATCATTTTCAGTTAGTACCAACCTTCAAAAGATACGTGTACAAATTTGCCAGCTGTCTGATTATTAGTTTGTGAGATATTGCATTTTGAGTGAAGCTACTTTTGTTATTGTGAAAAAATGGAAAAAAAGGAATTTCGTGTTTTGATGAAAGACTACTTTTTGATGAAAAAAAGTGCCGCCGATACCAAAAAATGGCTTGATGAGTGTTATCCAGACTCTGCACCGGGCGAAGCAATAATTCGTAAGTGGTTTGCAAAATTTCGTACTGGTCATATGAGCACCGAAGACGATGAACGCAGTGGACGTCCAAAAGAGGCTGTTACCGATGAAAACGTGAAAAAAATCCACAAAATGATTTTCAATGACCGTAAAGTGAAGTTGATCGAGATAGCTGACACCCTAAAGATATCAAAGGAACGTTTTGGACATATTATTCACGAGTATTTGGATATGAGAAAGCTTTGTGCAAAATGGGTGCCGCGTGAGCTCACAATCGATCAAAAACAACAACGAATTGATGTTTCTGAGCAGTGTTTGGAGCTGTTATATCGAAATAAAACCGATTTTTTTCGTCGATATATAACAATGGACGAAACATGGCTCCATAAATTCACTCCGGAGTCCAATCGACAGTCAGCTGAGTGGACTGCACGCGATGAACCGAACCCAAAGCGTGGAAAGACTGAACAATCGGCCGGTAAGGTTATGGCGTCTGTATTTTGGGATTCGCATGATATAATTTTCATCGACTACCTTGAAAAGGGAAAAACCATCAACAGTGACTATTATATAGCGTTATTAGAGCGTTTGAAGGACGAAATTTAAAAAAAAAACGACCTCATTTGATGAAGAAAAAAGTTTTGTTTCATCAAGACAATGCACCGTGTCACAAGTCGATAAAAACCATGCTGAAATTGAACGAATTGGGCTTCGAATTTCTCCCTCATCCACCGTATTGTCCAGATTTGGCCTCCAGTGACTTTTTCCTGTTCTTAGACCTCAAGAGAATGCTCGCTGGTAAAAGATTTAGAAGCAATGAAGAGGTAATCGCTGAAACTGAGGCCTGTTTGAGGCAAAGGACAAATCGTACTACAAAAATGGTATCGAAAAGTTGGCAGATCGCTATAATCGCTGTATCGCCTCTGATGGCAATTATGTTGAATAATAAAGACGAATTTTGGCAAAAGAATGTGTTTAACGATTTATTAATTTTAGTTTGACGTAAAGCCGCCATGACTTAGTTCAGTTTTTGCAATGACTGAGCGGAAATATATATTGGAAAAGCCAAGTGAAAGAAAAACTAACAGAAAAGATGAATTTTTTGGAAAAAGATACGCTCAGAGACAGGACTCGAACCTGCGTTCTTATGCATTCCGTGCATACGCGCTACCATTTCGCCACTCTGATCTTGCTTTAGCCACACTAAAACTCACAGACATAGTAGCAACGTACATCGAACATGGTCTACATCCTGGCCGTCACCCGACCGATACCTTATATCCAAACATGTTCTCTGTCCATCAAACACTAGTCCTCTCGCTTTATACCTATTTCTCCGATCAAGCATTGAGTAGGAGAGTGTATTTATAATCGCTTGTCACCTTCTTTAATGGTGCCAGTCGCTGGCTGGACATCGTCATTGATATTTGGAGATTTGTGCCTGCACATTTTACCCCATAACTCCGGAACCGGATGTTAGATCAAAATGAAATTCAGGAATTTAGAATGGGACCTAAAGAGCTTTCATTTGAATCTAAGTTAGTGAAAATCGGTTCAGCCATCTCCGAAAAAAGGTAGTGCACTTATTTTCACAATATTTTGCACATTTTACTTTATAACTCCGGAACCGGAAGTCGGATCCAAATAATATTCAGGAATTTTGTATGGAACCACAAGACCTTTCATTTGAATTTAGGTTTGTGAAAATCGGTTCAGCCATCTCCGATAAAAGTTAGTGCAAAGAAACGTTACATACACACATACGCACATAGACACACATACACACATACACACACACACACACACACACACACACACACACACACACACATTTTGCCCTCTGGGCCTCGGTTCAAAAGTCAGTTTTCACAGTGATTGCATAACCTTTCTATATGACAAAGGCAAAAAGGTGACTGTAATAAAACTAGCGCCACCTATGTGTCAGGGCCGGGACTTTTCAGCCCATATGTTAAGTGAATCGTTAAGCTACGGAATCCTGTAGGATTTTATTCCAATCAATGCAATTCTGAATGTAATCTATAGTCCCATTTTCAATGCTTTGAACAAAATTTTTGATGAGCAGAATGGTTTCGGCAACATTGCACAAAAAAAAACAGTAATAATCTAAATAGTTTTCAGAAAACTCTTTTCTGGATTTCTTTTCTCTACACTTTTTCTTCAATTGTTTCTGCTGTACACCTTTTTCTGTACGGTTTTCGAGTTACAACAATTCTAAGAAGGTCTTCCGCGCTTTTTTAAGAATCAATATTAAGTTTCTCCATCCGAGCTAATATTAATGGTTTGCCATACTGAAGACGTGTGCACTATTTCTTGTACGTGCTCACACACAATCGCATTGGGTTGCTTTCTGGGATGTATTCAAACAATACCAGAGTAGCTTAGAAGGTTGAGCATCTAACCATCGGTAAGAAGAAGGCTGAAGACTGAGTCTGTTGTTTCTCGTTGGTACTGAAGGGCAGTACAAAATTGAGACCAAGTCAGTTTTCGGTTTAGCGCAAACCCGAAATAAATCTTAAATTACCATTTCCAACGATCAGCAATTACAAAACGTTCTCTCGTTTTTGTTTTAGCATGAGCGAAATTCTGCTGAGAAACAGAAAATATTTGACATTGGAATTCATATTCGGAAATTGACAGTTTGTTGTTTCTTTACCACTGTTTGCTGGTTCTAACGAAAAAATTTTTTTCCTACCCGAATTAAGTCGTGTTTTATAAGATAAGTGTCGATTGTTGAGCATGTTTCGTCATTCAAACGTAAACAGTGAACACAGTCGAATGCAATTGTTTATATGAAAATCCGTCAGTTCGAGTTGTGGTAATTAATACGATCTGAGACAGTCTTTCGGAAGAGACGAGACACTGGACGTGCATGAATAAATCCATTCTGTCACAACTTTACCATTTTCATCAACATAATACCGGTACTGGTGTGGGGCCACTTTACCCACAGTTCCTGTACAAATTTAGTCATTCCATGTTCGTACGCACTTGACGCTACTGTTGATTCTTTGTCTGTTTTGTTTACGCTCCAATCTAGCTGGAGAACCGTACAATATCGTAAAATATGCGATCCCGTGATGGTAGCTAAAGACACATTTTATGCATTACATCATCATTATCGTTATAGAGGAGATAAACATGAGCTCATATGCTGGGTATTGGTGGATAGTGTTGAGACAACTACAAACTGCGAACATGTGAAAAAAATAGGTTGGTATTAACAATGTTATATTCAAGGTGACTCGACTGATCTTGAGCTGGAAGTCTAGAAGTCCTATTGTCTTGATAATACAAGCGAGTAATGAGGTCATTCAATTGTTACATGGTTGTTGCGTACCAACTAGGTGTCCACTAAGTTCCAAACGTTCGAGCTGGATTTAGTTTGACCTATTGAGCGAAATGCTCGGATTGTTCTGGTGGCTGGAGTGAATTTTCTCAAAACAGATGAATATAAAATGAATGAGAACCAAATCAAAACAAACATCTTGCGTAAAGTATTACGCCAAAACCAGACACAGTTGAATAAAAAAAACCACTTCCCAAACCGGTTTTAATAATTCAAGCTTTTCTCGTTCAAGTCGCGCAGTTCTTCACACACCCCTTCGAATGTGGCGGTTTGACGTGAGTTTGGCAATCAATGCTTTCTTAGGATGGTGTGAATTCTTGCGTATATACTGAAAATATTTGCTCCGAGATCTTTTCATACATTCTGGAATTACACTAACAAAGTTAACTCAAACCAAGCTTCTAAATGTTGTTAGCATTCTTCAGTGAATTGTGCCAGTATTTGTATGCTATCATAATGAAAACAAAACTTAGCATTTCAATTTCTTGCATCTAGGGTAAATCTTAGCTTAACTTACTTAAATCAGTAGTGATCATTGCAAAAATGTCATTTTTGATGCTCGTATTTGACTTATATCCAAGTGTATAATCATTAGTTCGGCGAGAAGTGATTTCAAGATGTTTGTGAATCATCCTAATGAGTCTTGGACTTGGAGCTGCCTGAAACCACAATTTCTTGTGCAGACAGGCTGTGGTGGTTGTGTCTTTGGCCATCTATTTGCTTTCGATTGACAGGCAAACACTAATGTTTTCAATTGGATGACCTATTTCGACGCTGTCCCCCGGAGCCTGCGCATAATGAGTCGTGACTTAACTTCACGAAATTCGATTATATCTGATGATAATTCCTATTTTGGGAAATCGGAGCGCACATTAGGGGTTATATATTAAGTAGCTATTGTTATGACATGAAAGAGCTGCAAGTGGAATTGGTAATTTGTTTGTCCTTCGAATTTTTGTATTGGAATTCATTCATAGTACTCTTAATTAGCCCGTCAAGAGCAGTTTTAATCGATTATGACGCCTCAATGGTTACTGTTAGGTAGGAACAGACGAGTTGTAAAACATACAGGGAAAAGTAAGAAAAAACGTTGAATTCGAGTTTATACGCGTCATCAGAATAGAATTGCAAGACTTTATTTGTATATTATGATGTGAAGATTGCCATTTGATACTTACAAATTTGGTTCTTACATTAAACAGTGAAAAAATGATCAGCAGGATCTGATTCGTGGAAAATGTACTCAATATTGTTTGGAGTCAAGGAAATTCAACTTTTTTTTATTACTAATCGAACCCAAAGAACTGTTAAAATTTATTTTTCATCGAAATATTTAAATCTGCGTACAATAAAATATACGATGAAAAAAATCATTCATTTTTTTATTAGAAATCGAACCCAAAGAACTGTTAAAATATATTTTTCATCGAAATATTTAAATCTGCGTACAATAAAATATACGATGAAAAAAATCATTTTAGCTTACTTACGTTCCGCCCTTATCGATGAAAGTATGTCGTGACGCTAATATTTAGAAAGAGTTCTTTCGTTAAACTTGCTTTTAGCCTCGAACCATAACAAGGTTCTCAGTGTAAGTAGAATCGTAGCACTTGTCTTGCAATGGTTCTGAACGCTAAGAATTTTATGCGAAGTCTACCCATACAGGAGTTTAAATTCCACAAAAGAAATGTAAAAACCAAGGCTTTTATCGATATTCCGCCGCTTCGATCGCCGTCGAAGGAATTCAACAATTTGGTCTATTTGAGGACCAAAAATCGACCCTGAACAAATCTACAAAGTTGAATCAGCCTGCTATTTCTGAACTGAAAGGAATATTCGAGCAGAATTCAAAAGCAGTCGAGAGAACTGGAATGCCTATGAATCCAAGTTTGCGTAATGTGTTGGAAATCAATGTTGGTTCCATCAACAAACAAGCGCTTACTTGTAGATTTAATATATCATCATCATGTAGTTCTAGAATCGGGAAGGGATCCTGTTAAAATTTAAGAATTATTTATGGAGGTGTAGGTCCAGTCATTTGATTCAAATTTTGTAAAACGCGGTACCCCCATATCTTAGAAAGATAAGTACCATTGAATCTACGAATTTCAGGAGTCGGATCCGAAAAAAAATTTAAATCTTCCTAAACTGTGAAACCTACGATTTAATCTGGACTTTTTTTAAATCAGTTCAGACATCATAACAACATTTCCATTCGGACAAACCATCTTAGAGGAAATTTTGGGATACTATTGTGCAATTTCGAATGAAATCGAAGGTCGATTTAGTTTTGTATTTTTTTATTTGGCACAAATTTTGCATAAGTATTCTTCATGAACAAAAACTTGTAGTCTTTTGAATATAACTAAATTATTGAAAGTGTTAAAAAAAATTTCGGTACGATTGTGTAAAAGAGTGCAAAATTTTATTTCGAAATGGTGTTAAACAAAATTTTACTGAGTGCTACTGTTCTCAAGATACAACGAACTTAAATTAACGACTACTGGAAACCTATAACTTTCGGTCGAATGTATGTAGAGTCTTGTTAACTTTGAAGCATTTCACTAAATTTCTGTTTGAGCTGTTAGTAGAATATTCTCACTAATAGTACTTTTGTTGTACCGTTGAATTCCACTATGTCACGTCATTACACTCTCACAAAGTCACTATTTTCAGAGTCACTATTTTTCCGAAAGTGTATCAAACGTTATAATACAGATACGTAGTTCGGAATGTTATTTACATCCTTCTTCAGTGTATCGGTACTATAAACCGGTTCTATAAACCGATACACTGAAGAAGGATGTAAATAACATTCCGAACTACGTATCTGTATTATAACGTTTGATACACTTTCGGAAAAATAGTGACTCTGAAAATAGTGACTTCGGTTTATAGAACCGATACACTGAAGAAGGACACCGAAGAAGGATGTAAATAACATTCCGAACTACGTATCTGTATTATAACGTTTGATACACTTTCGGAAAAATAGTGACTGTGAAAATAGTGACTTTGTGAGAGTGTAATGACGTGACATAGTGGAATTCAACGGTACGACAACAGCACTATTAGTTTGAAGCATTTATTCAAACAACAGAGTAGATAGATTATTTTTTACTTTTATGCTTGTAGTAATTCTGTAATCTAATTATTCTATATAGAGTTAGGTTGCGTAAAATATTATACATTCTACAAAATTTCATCCAATTTTCGGAGCAAGTCTTCTCAGAAAATGTTTCATCTACGATACAGTTGATTTGTCGAAAAGCAAAAAATATAAGTTTACAAAATAAAAAAATAAATTAATAAAAGCTAAAATTAATAGTACTTAATTCGCTAAATGTTTAGATCAAGAATTGTGATATTCAAGTGGAAAATAGCAGTTTGAGCAGTAGAGGAGTAGTAACTGATCTGAGATCTGTTTTAGGATTCATAAGATGCTCGTATGAAATTTATAATACTGATAGATGTGATGGTCATAGATCTTATAATAATCTTATGTAATTCTGATGTTGGTAATTTTCTATCATTTTTTCTCAGTGGAAGGGTAAATGGTTCTCGGGGAAAGTATAATAATATAAACAGAAATATCTCAATATAATTTCAAGGAAGACATTCTATAATACTTTACCCCAATTTTTTTCTGTTTCATGAATTTATCGTTTCTTGACGTCACCACGTCTCACTTTACTATGAGGCGTCTTTTCAAAATTCGCCCTATGTATAAATGGGTAGAACTTAATAGTAAATGTCTCTTGATGAGCTTAACGCAACAACATGATTCTTTCTTCATGCCATCAGAAGTATGATCAGCAATTTATGATTAAATATTCAACAGTGTAAGACAGGCGCGTATCCAGGAAAAAAATTCCGGGAGGAAGGTGGGTTGAGAGATTCATAATAAAGGGGAGACCAGAGCAGACACTTTTTAGAACGGCATCCATTAAAACTGGGTTTTCACCCAAGTCATCTCTACCGCGTCACTGAAGCCTACCTCTAAGCCGGTGCGAAAAAGCTCGATTCGCACGTTCCCCAAATTACTAGGGGAACGGGCCACTTGAGCCAATTAGTTCTGATTCTGATTCCATCCTTTTTCGCACTTGGACGACGGCTTCGAGATAGTCTCATTTGCGATGTTCAGCTGGACGAGTATAAAAGGATCTTGACTGGACGTTCCGATGGAGACCTTCTACCAACCAGTGATGGCATTTCACTAGAGTGATACACCATCGAGTAAGTTTTATTTCAACACTGGGGAGGCCGCCGACGAACATCGCACAAAAAAGAAAGCGCACTTCTTCACAGTATCGAATAGACAGAATTTGCTGTGTTTGTGGTTAAAGTGTGTGCTTGTGGTTAAAGAAGCTGGTGCGAGTGAAACACATTCTCTTCGCATGAATCACTCACGCCTAAATACACCCAAGTGACCACTGGCGCGTGTTGGTGAGCAAACATTTCTGTGATTTGATTCTAAAATTCACATAAGGTTGCGCTGGCCTTGCTATGACAATCTTTTTTGCAGCAAGGAAAACTAAATTTCATCGATAAATTGTATTTTTACTGAATATGCGTGCCCCACGCTTTTCTTATGCGAACCGTACACCAGAGTGCTCATCAGCTTGGACACTTCAGTGACAATATCTGCGCCCACCTAAGAGAATTTGAGTGGTCTGCTCTAGCACTTTGGTTTTATCCAGTGCTAGAGTTGAAAGAAAATGAACACGCGCTCTCATCACGCGCGTACACTTTATATAACTGTGGTGTATATGTGTGAAAGAGAAGAGTTCTCGTTGATTTCGACAGTGCAAGGGGAGAAAATAACACTTGCTCTTCGTCACACAGAGGAGATGGACATCTCTGTCACCAACAACGACAAACCTTCTGCGTGGTTTCCAAGTTCCAAGTATTCATTTAGATTGGATTCAAATTCGTATTCCAAAACTAAGTTCTGGAACTGAATTCGGAACCTGGATCCTGGTCCACCTGAATTCTGAACCTAAAGGTTTGGAGTTTAGTTTCAGAACTTAGCTCCCGAATACAGGTTCAAAAGCTAGAACTAAGACTCTGGAACTGAATCCTAATTCTAGATTTTGGAACTGGATTTTTGGAACTGGTTTCTCGACTAGATATTGGAACTGAATTTAGTACCTGAATTGAATCTTGGAATTCAGATCCGAAAATTCAACTTCAGAATTCGGCACAGATATGAATTCTAAATCTGGATTGTCGGACAAAATTTTAGATCTGAGCTCCGAACCAAAATTTTGGAACTGACCTCTGAGACAGAATTTATTTCTTGAATTCAGTTTCAGAAATAATTTCCAGAATGCAGGCTAAGCATTCTGAATCTCCATGATAAAATTGAAATCGCAGTCTGTCTCAGGTTCTAAATTTAGTTCCTGATTTCACAGAATTCAGGTTTTGATGAAGATAAACAAATTGAGGCAAAAAGTATTCAACAGTTCTAAAACCAGGTAAATTTCACGAATCTATTCATTTTCGAACCATAAAAATATTCCTAATAAAAACCTATGCGAACTTTTGTGTCTTCGATGTGTAAATCTACAAAGGAAAACAACTAGAACATTGTTTGTTGTATTGTTTTACTCTCACTTGTTCAACATTATTTGTAGAATGTTTGTCGTTAAATATTCATACTGTAGTATAGATGCACCGTTACAATTCCGAAGTGCAGCAGTAAAAGCTGTAAAATTCACACAATGATAAAAATTCGTAAAATCGCCCAAAATAAAATTAACATTTTAATTTTTTGTTCAAGTGTTGATAATTTGGTTCTATTTGATCATTAAAAAGTCTTTTTCGAAAAAAAAGATGCAAAACAATTTTTATTTAGTAAAATGAATTTTTCATCAAATGTTCAATAAAGTTTTTGATACTTTCACAGGTCGAAGATAAAACAATCAATTCAAACTTATTATTTTTTCTATACAATTTTTGAAAACAATTAATTTGTTTCAATGTTTTGGATTTTCTAAAAA
Source organism: Malaya genurostris (assembly GCF_030247185.1). Taxonomy (NCBI): domain Eukaryota; kingdom Metazoa; phylum Arthropoda; class Insecta; order Diptera; family Culicidae; genus Malaya; species Malaya genurostris. The sequence continues at coordinate 262,972,073 of NC_080571.1, forward strand.
TCGAGAAAAATATATCGTAATAGAATAGAACATCGTAGAATCTGAATCCATTGGAAAATTTGTGGGCCAACAATTTATTCAGAACTTATGACGAAAAGTATGACTCCCGGCATGGTATTTGCCTACGCGCTGGGTGTGACGAAGCGCGCATTTGTCAACGCTCATGAAAGTTTGCAATGCAAATTGTTTTCAAATTTTGTATAGAAAAAAAAAAGAAAAAAATTGATTTGTGATTTCTATACAATAAGTTCAAATTTATTGTATTATCTACGATATGTGATAGTTTCATTCAAACATCTTTATTTGTTATAGGATGGCATGACTTTATTGAAAATTCGATGGAAAATTTTATTTTACTCAAACTTTCAGAAAAAAAAATGTTCAGACTTTTTTTTCAGTAAGTCATTTAACTGATCAAATGCAATCAATTTATCAGCACTTGAACAAAAAATGAAAATAATATTCTTGTTTTGGGCGACCTAATGACCCACAATAAATCGACTAGAAAATAGAAGCATGTCAGTTTTATTCGTAATTATGTCCTCCAATGATGTCTCTGACATTATCCACCTACCTTTTTGCCTTTCTCATATAGAAAGGTTATGCAATCACTGTGAAAACCGACTTTTGAACCGAGGCCCGGAGGGCCGAGTGTCATATACCATTCGACTCAGTTCGTCGAGTACGCAAAATGTCTGTGTGTGTGTATGTGTGTGTGTGTGTGTGTATGTGTGTGTGTGTGTGTATGTGCGTATGTGTGTATGTAACGTTTTTTTGCTCTAACTTTTCTCGGAGATGGCTGAACCGATTTCCACAAACTTAGATTCAAATGAAAGGTCTTGTGGTCCCATACAAAATTCCTGAATATTATTTGGATCCGACTTCCGGTTCCGGAATTATGGGGTAAAATGTGCAAAAAATTGTGAAAATAAGTGCACTAACTTTTCTCAGAGATGGCTGAATCGATTTTCACAAACTTAGATTCAAATGAAAGGTCTTGAGGTCCCATACAAAATTCCTGAATATTATTTGGATCTGACTTCCGGTTCGAGAGTTATGGGGTAAAATGTGCAAAAAAAGAAAATATGTGTTTTAACTTTTCTCATAGATGGCGCGACCGATTTTCACAAACTTAGGTTCAAATGAAAGGTCCTGTGGTCCGATGCGTTATTCCTGAAATTCATGCGGATCCGACTTCCGGATCCGGAAATATAGGGTAAAGTGTGTTAAAAAATTGTACACCATCACTGAAAATGGGGAAAAACCTTAAAAAGTTTTCTAAATCGACCTCAAATCTTTTCCAATTGATAGTTTTTATCAGTAGACGGTCAAACAAATCTATTTCGATTATTCTTTTAAGAAACGAAGAAGAATAATTTTGAAGAATACCACAGTATTATATAGGTATGATAGTATGATTGATATGAGAAAGGCATCATTACACCACTAGGTGGATTAAAACAGGTTTTTTATGTTGTCGTTGTTAGGAAAAATTATGGCTTTTATCGTATCAAAGAACGATCTCTAGCAACTCTTAAATCACTGCCATCCAAAAGAGACTGATATCATCTCAGCAACAAAAAACCGGCACTTCTAATTTAACATAGAATGGACACCAGTGCGAGAGCGAATTTCTCTCGACCATAGCTTTCTTACCAAATTTTTCGACTTTAATCGATGTCTCAAACTGGTTTAATACTTGCCCTTCTCGCACCGTATAATATTGTGGTCCCGTCAAGGATTTGTAATCGAGTTTCGCGTAGGTTTCGTCGTTCATGATTATGCAGTTCAAATTTCCAGCAAGAATTATATTGTACAGCTTTCGAACCCTCGGCCTGATCGATGCTTCTTGTTTCGACCTACGTTTCGGTTGTTTCTGCTTCTTATAGGTTCGAAGATTCAAACGTTCTTTAGCACGAAGAACATTTGACTTCGAAGGGCCCACTTTTTTGGCCACATCCCAAACTGAAACCTGCTTCTTTTGCTCGAACGCCTTCAGTATACCTATATCCAACTGAGGGTTAGCAGGACCTTTTTTTCGACCCCTTTTCGGTTTATCTGAACCGAACTTCCTGATTGCATTTCGCATGGCTTTTCCACTTACTCCTTCAATTTTTGCTATGTTTCTCAGTGACAATCCGCGTTCTGTGCACCATTTGTACACAATTTTTCGACGTTGTTCTGCTGAACGTCCACGCATTTCGAAGGAAACTAATGAAAACGAATAAACAACAGATTCTGAACCATTGCGAAATGGCAGCGGTTTTTGGTTGCGTCCATACTTTCTGGGACAATCTTTAGGAATTCAGTAAAAATTGATAGAAAATTTGCTTTTAATTCAATTCAATCTGAATAATCTTAATAAACGGTTTATGTTACGATGGTTATTAAGCTGCTTTTACTTTCCAACATTAAAGTATGTTTGTAGATGTTGACAAACTAATCTAACTACTTTGTCGGGTTTGATTTTGTGCGCCATCTGACTATTGCATTTCATTTTGAAGGGTCGTATTATATGGCAGTTTAAAAAATCAAATTTCCATATTACTAAACAAGCTTATTTAAAACATCCATCGATTCACAGACGAGACAGTTCAGCTTTTTGTTATAAGCTATGGGATTTCGTATGAGATTTCGTATTCCTTGCCCTCAAGGTACGAAACAAAGAACAATAATTTGCTTACAATTGTGCTCTGTCATCTATGTTACGGTGTTACATTGCGTATTTTCAGAACGCCTTAACGTTTTCAATTTTCCTACGATACCGAATCCATTTGCATCTGAAGCTGATGAATGATATTTATAATCGTTAGATGTAGAATGAGAGCACGTCGAGAAATGATCACATCTCTGTTTAATGGTGATAGAAGTTACAAGATGCGTGCGTGAGTGTTAGTCTTTGCTACATCTCAAATTTAGTTTTTGTTTATTGCTCCCTTTCTTCAAATTGTTTGTTTGATCACTGGTTAGTGATGTGTCAATATTGTCCTGCGTTTTTAATTCAAAATTCTTTCTCGAGGTGTATGACCACATTGAGGAGATCTCTATAATCAAAAAAATATAAATTACATCTTCATGGCGAAGACACTCAAACGTTGTTTACTAACAGAAAAAAATAAATGCAATTTGCACCGCAAACAAAACCCAAACATCAGCTTCCGAACAGAGCGCAACAATCGATAAAAATAGAAAATAATACGAACATGAAAATTGAAACCCTCGTCAGTCTGAGCATCTCTGCCGAATTAATCAAATGCAAAAGTGGCCTAAATTTAGATGTTACTGGGGGAATGTCGACCAAGGTAGCGAATTCAAGTTCGTTATTGTTGCGTTCGTTCGGCGGCCGGAATTGGCGTTGTCCTATTCTTTTCGGTTTTCGTCTGATTGTGCACCATTCATCCGATCAAATATAATATGGAGAAATGATGAGACAAACTGACATGTCCGCCCGTCGTACCGTCTCGACTCAATTGGAACTAATTGAATTTATTCCTTAAATTTAAAATGTCTTCTAATGGCTCCAGGACTAATTTCCCGTTTGCTTGTTTTCTTTTGTTATCTCATTACACAGCCAGTGCACTGAAATGCTGGCGATGCTCGTCGGATGCCTCGACGGCGGCCTTCTGCGACGATCCGTTCACCCAGGATATCGTCACGGACCAGCAGCGTCGTTGGAGCTACGTCGATTGCAGCTATCCACCGGGAACCGGCTCGTACCCGTTCAACCAGCAGGTGTCACAGACGCGATCCGTGTGCAAGAAGATGAAGCAGTACAGTAAGTATCGAGAGTAATTTATTCACGAAACAGCACCAACATCATAGTGTCAAAACGGTAGATATTTTTGGTTAGGAGAAGGTAAAAAAAAAACAAATTAGCTAATGATACTTTTGTCAGTTTTTACTACAAGGAGGTCTTACTATAATAAATAGAACACTCACCGATGTAAACAGCAAGCACGCTAGCCTAGACGTTCATAAAATAGTTTATGACATGAAGCGTATCGCTGCTCGTACGTTCGTAGTTTCAAACAGACTGGCGGTTTATTTGGTATCCTACGAATAGTACGTATTAATGAATGAATTTGATATCAGGGATGAACCAGAAGGTGCGGTTTGGTATGATTGAACAAATAAAGCACATTGTACCTTCGTGATTACTTACAATTCCCCTGATACTTTTCTAAACAAACGGTTTGGTAATAAGCCCTCATTAACTATAGTATCATGAGGAGTAGTAAATTCCTTGCACTAATATATTTGTTACTCTCGATATCGATTACATTTTTATAGTGCAATCATTATGTTGAAATTGAGACTATCAATAGAAAGCTTAAAATTAATAAACTGCAACCTTTTTACATAATATAGCCAAAAATTGGTGATGCATGTTTTTTTGTTTTTGAAATTTAATTTGTTGAAAATTTCAAGGTTTGTAGTTTCCGTGTTTTTCCGATTTTCTCTCAAAAACTCAAATCAAAAATACAGAATACAGCTTTCAGAAAAAATATAAAATGACATAGTGCAAACCATGAAAACCGTTCAAAAGTTATACAATTGACTTTTTCAAACACAAAATTTAAATTTTACAGTATTCGCATATTTTTTATAAAAACTATAGGCATTTATTGACAACATATCCAAAAATTAGCAAAAATTAGGTTCGAGCGTGACTCCAAACCATGGTTATACATTTACTTCTTATTATTATTACTATCATTTATTTGACTCCGGCTTTGACCTTTTGGTCATGATTAAAAATTGTGAAATCATGAAACTTGTCTTCTCATGAAATTCCATGAGGTAAATAATTGATATTATGAAAATTTTCACGAGAGATGAGTTATTATTAATGATATCAACCATTTTGCTCAAGATACTGGCAATGGATTTTTATCCGTGTGAACGTTTACAAAGAAACTTAAATATTTTCAGTGATTAGATGACAGAATGAAAACAAAATTAAGTATAAAATCTAAATGGTAACGGTAATGAATAATTAATTGGGTATAAAATGAGTTGAAAAAGTAAAAAAATAAATGATTGATTGTGGATAATAGAAAAAGAAATATCATAAGAACAATTAGAGCAAAACGAACTAAAAATAGAATATAAAAACAAATCACAAAGTATGAAGCGTTAGGAGTTAAGAGTTGAAAGTAAGAAGTGAAGGGTAAAAATAATGAAAAGCATAACAAGAGTGTAACAAGTAATTTGAAGAAAAGGAAAAAGAGTAAAAAACGATGAAAGGAATAGAAACAGGAACTCATTTGCTTAAACATTTTAATAAAGAAAAAAAAATATAGAAAAGTTCAAGAAAAAATAATGAAAAATATAACAAGAATGATAGGAGTGGAAAATTCTAAATGCCAAAAAGAAATAAAAATAAGTAAATCTTGAATAAAAACAAGAGAGTTTGTTCGGCCATGAACAAACTTAATCTTTAAATTGAAACGGTTTGGAACAAAATTGAGAACATTTTTTTTTTTTTTTTTTTTCATAAATACGTTTATTTCATAGGCAATATACATAAGTTTTTCTTCGCCGTGGCATCCACAATACATAGTAGTTTAAACCTAATACATTTCGAATATCATATTAGTATGTTGGTACTCATTAGTTAATCTAAACACTGTTTTTATCAAGCGAGTTGCTATTTTAATTACATTAAATAAAATACATTTATTTTGTACATGATCTTATAACTATTTCAGGATTGTTTGTATCAGTTCACCACTTATATTCAATATCCTATAGTTGGCTATTGGTTGAACTCATGGAAGAGAAAACAGTTTAACATAAAATAAAATTTAAATTGGAACTCCAATGGATTTAATGAAATGATAAAGAAGTTTCATGTATGGAAGGTCACGACAAGCAAGAATGTCGCGAACTGGGACATTGGATAGTCTACCTTGGGTACGCAAGGAATTTATTAGTTGAGATCTGACATCACGAAACTCCACGCATGTCCAAACAACATGGTCAATATCGCGGTAACCTTCGCCGCAAGCACAATGATTAGTCTCGGAAAGTCCAATTCGAAGGAGATGTGCATCTAACGTGTAGTGATTGGACATGAGTCTGGACATCACACGAATGAAATCTCTACTCACATCCAGTCCCCTGAACCATGCCTTTGTCGATATTTTAGGAATAATTGAGTGCATCCACCGACCCAGATCATCTTTATCCCAAGAAGCTTGCCAGCTGGCAAGTGTTCTTTGGCGAGACGCGCTATAGAATTCGTTGAAAGCAATCGGTCTCTCATAAATTTCACCCTCAATAGCACCAAGTTTGGCTAAAATATCGGCTCTTTCATTGCCTGGAATGGAGCAATGAGCCGGAACCCAAACTATTGTGATTAGATAATTATTATTCAATATGTCGTTCAGACACTGTTTTATTTTACCCAAGAAAAACGGTTCATTTTTGCCAGCAGCGTTTGAGCGAATGGCTTCAATTGCACTCAGACTATCTGTGAAGAGGAAATAATGGTTTGGAGATAATGTGACGATTACATTCAAGCTATAATGAACTGCTGCTAACTCTGCTATATAAACAGATGCAGGTTCTTGAAGCTTGAATGAGGCCGAAACATTATTGTTGAACATACCAAACCCTGTCGCTTCTTCCATTCGCGATCCGTCCGTGTAAAACATTTTCTCAGAGTTAATATGCCTGAACTTACTTGAAAATATTTTTGGGATTTCCATAGAGCGTAGGTGGTCCGGGATTCCACGCACTTCGCGCTGCATGGATGTGTCGAAAAATAAAGTTGAGTCAGGTACATTTAGGAGGCTGACACGGATAGGAATATATCTTGAAGGGTTGATTTCCTGTGACATATGGTTAAAATATACTGTCATGAATTTTGTTTGAGATCGAAGCTCGACTAGTCGTTCGAAATTATTAATTACCATGGGATTCAGCACATCACATCTTATTAGCAGGCGTGATGAAAGCTCCCAAAATCGATCTTTTAATGGAAGAACTCCCGCGAGAACTTCAAGACTCATTGTATGTGTCGAATGCATGCAGCCTAAAGCAATTCGCAAACAACGGTACTGAATTCGTTCAAGTTTGATAATATGAGAATTTGCAGCGGAACGAAAACAAACGCATCCATATTCCATCACTGAAAGTATCGTTGTCTGATACAATTTTATTAGATCTTGCGGATGAGCACCCCACCAAGACCCTGTTATTGTTCGAAGAAAATTTACTCTTTGTTGGCATTTCGTTATCAGATACCTAATGTGTCCTCCCCACGTGCATTTGGAATCAAACCACACCCCGAGGTATTTGAAAGTCAAAACCTGTTCGATTATTCTTCCCATCATATGAAGCTGAAGTTGCGCGGGATCATGCTTTTTTGAAAAGACGACCAGCTCTGTTTTCTCCGCAGAGAATTCGATACCAAGATGAACAGCCCAAACGGACAATTTATCTAAGGTATCTTGCAATGGTTTTTGCAGATCAATAGCTTTGGATCCAGTAACTGAAACCACGCCATCATCTGCCAATTGTCTTAGTTTACATGGGGTTACTAGACAGCTGTCAATGTCATTCACGTAAAAATTATAGAGGAGCGGACTGAGGCATGAGCCTTGCGGGAGACCCATGTAGCTAATTCTGATTGTTGCCAAATCGCCATGTGAAAAATGCATGCGTTTCTCTGACAAAAGGTTGTGCAAATAATTATTTATAACCGCTGGGAGTCCATGTTGGTGGAGCTTGTCTGAAAGAACATCAATGGAAACTGAATCAAATGCTCCTTTAATGTCTAAAAATACAGATGCCATTTGTTGCTTTTGAGCGAAGGCAATTTGGATGTCAGACGAAAGTAATGCAAGGCAATCATTCGTCCCTTTATTTCTACGGAAGCCAAACTGAGTATCTGACAACAAACCGTTCGTCTCGACCCAAGTGTCGAGACGTCGTAGAATAATTTTTTCGAACAATTTTCTGATGCAGGACAACATCGCAATGGGTCTATATGAGTTGTGATTGGAAGCTGGTTTCCCCGGCTTTTGAATGGCGATAACTTTCACTTGTCTCCAGTCAGGTGGAACAATATTTTGCTCAAGAAACTTGTTGAACAATTCCAACAAACGTCTTTTTGCGAGGTCGGGCAGATTCTTCACCAAGTTGAATTTAATTCTGTCCAATCCAGGAGCGTTATTGTTACAAGACATGAGTGCTATGGAAAATTCCATCATTGAAAAGGGGCTATCAATGGAATCATCATTTGAAGAAGACTCCCTAACAATGCTATGCGTAGGAACGGAATCTGGACAAACTTTCCTCGCAAAATCAAATATCCATCGATTCGAGTACTCCTCACTCTCATTTCCTACGTTACGATTCCTCATTCGTCTGGCCGTATTCCAAAGAGTGCTCATTGAGGTTTCTCTTGACAAACCTTCCACAAAATGTCTCCAATAGCTGCATTTCTTAACCCGAAGTATGTTCTTGTACTTGGTTTCTAAAACCAAGAATTTTTCAAAATTCTGAGGAGTTCCTCCTCCTCGTTTTAAAAACGTCTTGAAAGCATTTTGTTTCGCGTGTTTAGCATCTGAGCACTCTTTGTCCCACCAAGGATTTGGAGGTCTTCTGTTAGACGATGGACCAAGAAATCGTTTGGTTTGGGCTTGTTCTGCGGCCTCCAGAATCGAACAAACGAGGAAGTCATATTCTTCAAGTGGGGGAAGCTCTTCCATTGAAGTTAAGACACTTGAAATATTACTTTGGTATTTAATCCAGTCAATATTTTTTGTCAAATCATATGGAATATTAACTGAATTAGCAATGCCTTTGTTACTGCTAATTGAGATGATGATTGGTAAATGATCGCTACCATGTAAATCAGGAAATACTTTCCAGGTGCAATCTAGTCGAATTGAAGTCGAACAAAGAGATAAATCTAATTCACTTGGACGTGCAGGAGGTCTTGGGATCCGTGTCATGCTACCCATATTTAGTACCGTCATGCTAAAATTGTCGCAAATATTATATATTAGAGATGATCTGCTATCATTGTAAACGGAACCCCACATCATTCCGTGCGAATTGAAATCTCCTAAAATCAAACGTGGAGCAGGAAGGGCTTCGACAATTTCATTAAGCTGTCGTTGTCCAACTTGAGCTCTTGGAGGAATATATACCGAAGCAATGCAAATGTCCTTTCCTTTAATGTTTATTTGACAAGCAACAACTTCTATACTAGAAGTCGAAGGAATGTTTAATCTATAAAAGGAATAACATTTCTTAATTCCTAAAAGCACTCCACCATACGGGGAGTCTCTGTCGAGACGTATAATGTTAAAGTCATTAAAATTTAAGGCTATGTTTGATGTAAGCCATGTTTCGCACAAAGCAAATACATCACATTTTTGACTATGCAACAAAACTTTAAATGAATCAAGTTTTGGCATGATGCTTCGACAATTCCACTGCAGGACAGTGATTGAATCATTTGCGGCGGATGATAAATTATCCATCAAATGATACAAAACCTGAAAGAGCTGGCCATTGAGCTGATAACTGTTTCAAAAAAGTTCTAGCTATTGGAAGGAATGCTGTTATGATGGTCTTTAGAGGTTCAGAAATATTGAATGCAGCGAAAATCCATTCTACAATTTCCGAAAATTTCAGTAATCCTGTTGGTGAATGTGAAATGGAGCCCACTGGATTATTGTCTTTTCTTGAGCTAGTTCCTGGATTGGTTTGTGAATTTGACAAACCAGGAGGCACAGTTTTTGGTTTTAAATTTGGCTTTTTAGCTTTAACACGGGGATCTTTTTTTGAAGGTATAATTTTAGGTGTCTTTTTTGGTATTTTGTGGTTTGTTAATCTCCTCTTAACAGACCCTTGAGGAGTGACAAACGAGGTATCTTCACTATTTCCGTCAGAGTCAGATTCCTCTGGCTCCGCAAGATTTGAAAAACCGTTTTCGGTTTCCAAAGGGGAGACATGTATGACCGTTTTGAGCATTTCTGCATATGTGCGCTTAGACCGTGCTTTTAAAGAAAGCTTCATTTTGTCTTTACGCAGCTTAAATGCAGCGCACACTGAAAGATCATCATGAGGGCTTTCCCCACAATAAACACATTTTTCAACATCTTTATCGCAAAGATTATCCTTATGAGGCCCTTGACATTTGATACATTTGGACTTATTACTACAGTAAGTAGCTGTATGTCCGAATTTTTTACAGTTCGTGCAATTCATAACATGCGGTACGAAAAGCCGAACAGGAAGACGAATTTTATCGATATAGACATGGCTAGGCAATGCAGATCCGGCAAATGTTACGCGAAACGAATCTGAGGGACGATAAGACTTTTTTCCATCGACAATAGATGCTGAGTACAATTGTTTGCACTCGAGTATCTTAACTCCCTCAAGCATGGAGTTTTTAAAACGGCCAACTCCATTTTTAAGTAAATCATCTGCTGTCAGACTTGCTTCAGTCACAACACCGTCAATTTCTACCTCCTTCGATGGAATGTAAACTCGATATTCAATAGCAAATAATTTACAGGTTACAATATCGTTTGCCTGTTTCAAGTCGTTAACTACAACTCGAATTTTATCTCTATTAACCTTACAGATTTCTTTAACTTCAGAGAAATGTGATGTCAAATCCTTTGTAATTTGCATCAAGTTTAAAATCTTTTCTTTTTTTCGAAGATAGACTATCCATGGCCCAGTGGTACCCTGTGGATAATGTTTAGCCCTCGGAGTATTTAAACTTTTACTAGTATCCGGAATCGGATTCGGATGATCTTCCATGAGATCATCCATTACATTAAATTTTTTTTGTAAATTAATAATACCAAAATAAAAACTTATGTTTAGTAAAATTTCAGATATAAGAAATAAAAAATAAATTAAATTAAATCTACCTTGTAGCTGATGTCTCTGTTCCTTTATCGTGAAGAACGACGTGAAGCTCTTCCAACGATTTCCAATTGGCAGTCTTTTGCTGTTTCCAATTGGCAGTCTTCTGTCGTTTACTGCTATCTCAGTTGCTCTGCCGTCGTTGTGAACACCACTGCACTTGCTGTACCTGACCCCAGGTACAGTGCTTTTGCTCTTGGTGGCGATCAAATGCGATGCTTGCAGTGTAGCACCTCGCGATATATGCCGTCTCTTTTGATCCTACGCAGCGTACAAATTCTGGTACCTGGTAGATCAGCACTGGGTTGCTTTAGCACCTCTGTGCCTTTGCACCCCTTCGTCTTCGCACCTTTATGCGATGGCACCTCTGTGACTCGTCACTTCTATGCTCTCGCACCTCTGTGTCTCTACACCTCTGTGCGTATGAACGGGATGGCCTTCGTTGCTAGCTTTCCAGTCGGGAAACGCCCCGAATATTGCGTTTGCTATGGGCAGTTTAACTACCTGAAGCTTAGAATTGTCTCGGTAGCAGCCGTTAACTCACGAGCCAGTACAATCGAAACACAACCTCTTCGCTTGAATGGTTTTTACTGAATCAGAGAGAGAACATTTTTCCCTGTTTTGCTTTGATCTAAATGACGTTTTTTTCAATTTTTTGGTCATAAGTTAACAGGACATACAAATTATATGGCTAGTTAAAAAAATGTACTTGTTTTTACAACGTCATGTACGAAAAAGCACTCTTGAAATTAACCACCCTGTGATTTGGAAACCGGAAGTCGTATCCGGGTGAAATTCAATATCAATACCAATAATGGTTGTTTGGTTTCTGAAAAAATCGAGAGCACATTTTTCTGTTTTTATCCACTTTCCCCCATCACTCCGGAAGCAAAGGTCGGATCCGGGAAGAATCAATAGCAGGCTATGTGAATATATGGCCTTTCATTTGATTGAAAGTTTTCGAAAATCGGCTCACCGGTCTTCAAGAAAATCAATTACAGTTTTTTCAATTTTTAGTACAGAGCCGAAAAGTCGATCCGGATAAAATTCAATACCCAACTAAAGAATCAAAAATATTTTCATTTCGATCTAAGTTTGTGGAAATCCGGCCGTTTTCGAGAAAATCGAGTGCATTTTTTGTTACACACGCTCGCACAGACACTTTCTAATCTTGACGAATCAAATTGACTGGTATATAATACTCGGGGTTCCCGGCCATAGTTCAAAAATCGGTTTTCAAACTAATTGTTTAGCTTTTCTTCATTAAAAAGGTAAAAACAGTGCAATAAATCGAAGGAATTAGACTAGTACAAAGAGTAAATCGAAAGATTAAAAAGAGCTAATTGAATTTATAAAATATAAATAAGTGAATATAGTAAAACAAAATAGCTGAGTAGAAAAAATGTTAGAAAAAACATAAGGAGGAGAAAAGTAGAATGGTCGAAAAAGTGAAAAGAGTTGGAGAGAAAATAGAGTAAAAAGGCTGATATTTGGGATGCATAAGAGTAAAGCGAGTAAGAAGAACAAAAAGAGAGGAGACGGGTAGAGTGTGATGGGCAAGTCGAGGCTTTTCACGCACCCCGTCTGGGTTTCATTCCCAAACCCAGCACATAGGGCGAGAAAGTGGCGGGAAAGGGCGAATGACCTATAAGTTAAAACCTTTTCAAAAAAGTAAAACGAGTAAAATGAGTAAAAATAGTAAAAAGAGTAAAAAGAGTAAAAAGAGTAAAAAGAGTAAAAAGAGTAAAAAGAGTAAAAAGAGTAAAAAGAGTAAAAAGAGTAAAAAGAGTAAAAAGAGTAAAAAGAGTAAAAAGAGTAAAAAGAGTAAAAAGAGTAAAAAGAGTAAAAAGAGTAAAAAGAGTAAAAAGAGTAAAAAGAGTAAAAAGAGTAAAAAGAGTAAAAAGAGTAAAAAGAGTAAAAAGAGTAAAAAGAGCAAAAAGAGTAAAAAGAGTAAAAAGAGTAAAAAGAGTAAAAAGAGTAAAAAGAGTAAAAAGAGTAAAAAGAGTAAAAAGAGTAAAAAGAGTAAAAAGAGTAAAAAGAGTAAAAAGAGTAAAAAGAGTAAAAAGAGTAAAAAGAGTAAAAAGAGTAAAAAGAGTAAAAAGAGTAAAAAGAGTAAAAAGAGTAAAAAGAGTAAAAAGAGTAAAAAGAGTAAAAAGAGTAAAAAGAGTAAAAAGAGTAAAAAGAGTAAAAAGAGTAAAAAGAGTAAAAAGAGTAAAAAGAGTAAAAAGAGTAAAAAGAGTAAAAAGAGTAAAAAGAGTAAAAAGAGTAAAAAGAGTAAAAAGAGTAAAAAGAGTAAAAAGAGTAAAAAGAGTAAAAAGAGTAAAAAGAGTAAAAAGAGTAAAAAGAGTAAAAAGAGTAAAAAGAGTAAAAAGAGTAAAAAGAGTAAAAAGAGTAAAAAGAGTAAAAAGAGTAAAAAGAGTAAAAAGAGTAAAAAGAGTAAAAAGAGTAAAAAGAGTAAAAAGAGTAAAAAGAGTTAAATGAGTAAAAAGAGTAAAAAGAGTAAAAAGAGTAAAAAGAGTAAAAAGAGTAAAAAGAGTAAAATAAGTAAAAAGAGTAAAAAGAGTTAAAAGAGTAAAAAGAGTAAAAAGAGTAAAATGAGTAAAAAGAGTAAAAAGAGTACAAAGAGTACAAAGAGAAAAAAGAGTAAAAAGAGTAAAAAGAGTAAAAGGAGTAAAAAGTGTAAAAAGAGTAAAAAGAATAAAGAGTAAAAAAAATTAAAACGGTTAAAAAATATAAAAAAGTGAAAAGAGTGAAAAGTTAGATACTTTGTAAAGCATTGTTTCTGAGTAATGTCAAACCACTATGTAATTCATCACCAATGAGTCGCGTTACGTTTCAAAAGACGATCGATCGGAAAAGCTCGATCTGATCTGGAAAATCGGATCTGAAAAACAGCATTAATTTATTTGCTACATTTTTCATTAAAAATTTATGTTACGTCATTACTCATCCAAAATACTCGATTCCTATCGTCATCGTCTGGAAAGGTCTCAATTTGTAAAGTGATTCTAAAGTCCCCATGATTTTTCAAAACGGCAAAATTGAGTGATTGGTTTATATTGCTAATAATTTTTAAATAACCTTGAAACCTGAAACTTCCAAAACGTATAATTTTATTTCTATTTCAACGTCTTATTTTACAATCTTGAAAAACTACGATTTTTCTAGTGAGTTATCAGTCAAAATTCTTCACTCCTTTCTAAAGTCAAAGGAGTGAAGAGTGGAAAGCGTAAGAAAAGCAAAAAGACTTATAGAAATAGAAAGATTCAAGACGATTATAAATTTTATTGAAGTAAACAGAGCGAAGTAGTCAAATGGGTGAATAAAGGGGGTAGGTGCAAGGGTGAATTTACTAAAAATCGACTAAAAAGTAAAAATAGTTTGAAATATAGAAAGTTTATATTTAAATTTAGTGGAAAAAATAAAAGTAGTGAAAGGAGCAAAAGTCGTTAAATTAGAAAAATTAATATCTCAAAAACAGTGGAAACAAAGTAAGTAAAAGGAGTATAAACAAGTAAAGAAAGTAAAGCTTGTGGGAAGATTGAAAAGAATAAAAGTAGGAAGAGTGTAATAAGTAAATCGGGATCAAAACTAATAATAGAGTAATAAGACAAATATGAGTAATGAGAACTTGATAAAAAAAAATGTAAAACGAGATTGAAAAATGAGAACTAGCGATAAGAATAGAAATAGCAATGAAGGTGTGTGAAGTTGGAAATGCTAATTTCACGAACGTGTATGATGTAGGGTTTATTTAATTTTATTACTTTGACGTGTTAGAAGATTTCAAGATAGAGCTAGTTAAGTGGAATAGAGGCGTTTGTTATATTTGCATCGGTTGTTTGTTTGTATGCTGTTTGAGATTTTATACTGTTTTCAGCGAATCATGAAAACATTCCCGAACAACGTTGAGTAATTTAGTTAGTGAAGTAATTGTACTAATGTTCATCTCATTAGTCGAAATAGCATTTTGCTAACAAATTTGTTACAGTCAGCAAATTGTGAAGTAATCGGAGTCAAAATATTCGTTTCGATCAGAAAAAAAATAAAACAACTCTAAGATGCGAAATAATAAATGCGCTCCGTGTAGTCAATCTATTCAAAAGGGATTGCAAACGTAGTATATAATGATAATTCTTGGCACAGACAATGGCCTTTCCGAAACACAATATAATTTCTATGACAAGGACAAATTGATCATAGACCAAGATCCATTGATTGTCGACTAATTGTAATCAAAATAATATGTGACCTATCTCATCAAACCAAAGGATGAATACATGCACGAATGCCTTGCTAATTAGTGAGCAAGCAATTCTGAAGTTTGATCACTACATCAGTCATGTGTGCGGTCATGCGCTGCGCTCAAAGGCTGTTTAAACAATATCACACCCATAAATCACAATTTTCTGTCCCGAAGTGGCTCGGCATTTTTTTTATAAGAGATTTTTACTGTGGTTGCGCACTTTGATTAATGATTTTTATTGCTTGAAACCTGTATGCCTCTTTGCGTTTTCTGTCCTCGACTATTTAGTTGAAAACAGCTGTTCCTGTGCAAATTGCAAACAGAGCCCGGCCCAGGATTCGATCGCGATCGCAGTCTGGAATTCTAGCAACGTGTTTGAATGTGGTTAATATTTTCTACAGTATACTTCTCCAGATCGTTCCGCCTATTATGCAATCATGGATACACGTATAATAAATTATAGTTTTTCAAGGTTAGACACTGTAACCGCTGATGTGTGCTATTTGAATACTAACCGTCGGCGACGGTTGATGATGAGTGCTGTTAGCTTCGTCGAACTTCACAATCCCTTACTGTAGGAGCAATTAACAGAAATGAAAAAAGAAAATACACACAAACCTGATAATATCTTACAGAAAATTTTCAACGACAATGGTGGTGATAAGGTGAATCGAAGTATAACTAGGAAAAAGTATTTTCGAATGCACTATTGTGTGTACTAGTGCCGGACAAACTTATCAACTTGTGTTGAAATAGGTCAAATTAGTACAATTTAACACATAATTGTTATTCATAACACAGACAAAAGAAATTCAATGTAGTGAGCAAAAATCTCTTCAATAATGTCGCGATCACCAAGTGCTGGAAAATCTTAGAGAGTCAAGAAAAGCTAGCAACGCTTCATGTTGTGTCTGATTGTCTGTGAAGTAATTACCGGTTGGCGCGAGTCAATGCATTATGGTTCACTTGCAAGTACTTTACTAGAGTTACAATCTATTAAATTGTTAGAATGCATGGCAAAAGTGCAGTTTTACTTCGCATTCAAAATATGTAAATCATCGTTGTGTACCTGGGAAGTCGTATTAGGAACCTTTGATAAAAGGAAAGGCGAGAAAAGGAACTAACTATGGGGGATAATTTTGTGTACACATATCTTCCATCTGCATTGTGCTTGTGTTTGAATGGTATGAGCAGACTGTCCAGGTAGTACCGTTTAAGGGTAGGTACGATACTTACGGAAGTGCACGTTGGGTGTGCTACCGTTTTATCTACGAATGATGGACAGTTTGAGTGCTTATGCTTAGATACTAAATTCTAACGGTTTGTTGTTGTCGGTTGACTGTCACATGTTTATTTTGTTCGCTTTGCGTTGATTGACACTTGATCTGTTGCATTGATTTACATGTAATTTTTATGTATATATTTTTTTATGGTTGACGTTTCATGTAAACAATAGTCTGAGTATGGAAATAATCATTATCGTATTACGTTGCTCATGTTTGTTCAATCAGTGGAACAAATGACTTTATATTAGTATCAAGAGGACAAATATGATCGTCATGCGGGCCACTGCGAAGCTATCATCTCTCTCTAACAGCTTGAATCCTACCTGATTGAATGTGTGTAACGGCGTATCGTTGTCCTTCGTTTAAATTTCTCATTCGTTTCCTTCTTTACGTATCGCCAACGAAACATTTTCAAGGCAAATGCCATGGCACGGATGACTTCTGTTTCGGTACTCTGATCTCTCTTCAATTGTCGAATAAATCTTTCGCCTTTTACTAAAGATTTCCGTGGAGAGGGATACTCTAATGAGTCTAAAGTAAATTTTTGTTCAGACTCGACCCTTCACTGGGTCGAGCATAAGCTTGAAAATAATAGTGCCTTCATATCCAAAGGAAGGATGATTAGGAAATAAGGTTCATCAAATTTATGTTCCTGATCTGGGTTGCCGCATTGAAATTTTTTAGAAGAAAAATCTGTATACAGCATTGTAGCTGTATGGCAAAATGATAAGAAATTGAAACAAAATGTACGAAAAGAGTCATTAGAACTCGAATTTAAGGTGCAAGACTCTTTGCAAGCATATGAGTAATGTCTACAACGTGTGCGTAAAAACAAATTCCGGCGCTACTTTTCCTGATTTTAATCAATAAATCTTCCATATGGTTGAAAAATAAATCAATCAGTTCATTCTGCTTAAAATTGCAATTCAAGAAAGCGAAAAACTTAGTCTAAAACTCACCCGTTTTCAGCTTACTTCCACTAACACATTTGATTAGCAACAAACACATTCCTATATGGATTTCCTGTTGCAGAAATTATTGCGATATAAAGATTTACGTACCTTCTATAAGTAAACCCGCAAAATAGGAACCTTTAAGTGCATTTTGTCATGAATACGACTTACTTTACTATGGAGTGACATTTTTAATTTGAAAAACTGATTCCTTCCATGAAGCATTGAGGATTGAGGAGCCATCTATATCAAAAGCCGGAGTAGATCGCAACAATATAACATAACGCTTTGG
The DNA here is from genome assembly GCF_030247185.1 of Malaya genurostris. Classification (NCBI taxonomy): domain Eukaryota; kingdom Metazoa; phylum Arthropoda; class Insecta; order Diptera; family Culicidae; genus Malaya; species Malaya genurostris. The sequence continues at coordinate 262,989,752 of NC_080571.1, forward strand.
AGTAACAGACTGTAGCGATATTACTTATGGCAGCATTGGTAGCAACCGTATAAAAAGGACTTTGTGGCTTGTGATTTATGGTCCGATCTAATTAGAAAATACACACCTATGCTTAGTGAGTAGAAATAGCTGCGATGGTGTTCGTAATTTATTGCTTGTCGACTTCCAATTAGGGCGGGCGATGCCGAGCTTTTGATCAAAACGCGCTAATGACTGCATGTTAATTTTTGAACAGTTTGCTTCTGCGACAAAGAATATCTGCCAGTCACACCGTGGATGAATATTTGAATTTTGTACTTGAGTTTTGTGTTTTTTTTCGTTTAGTTCTGAATGCGTACATGCTTCTACGACTATTTGCATTTTTTGTAACTTTTACAGGTTTTCGTGACGAACCTTAATTAAAGTTCGAGGAGAAAACAACAATGTCTTTTTGTAATTAAGCAACTGAAGTATCGTCCTGTTTGAATGATGAGCGAAATTTAGAAGCATCAGAAAAAAACGATTTTTCTATTAAAGCAATTTCGATATGAACCCTGAGAAAAACCAGTGCTGCCAGTAGAAAATTTGTTTCGTTGCTATTTTTTTTCATGTTCAGCTTCCGTTATCATACTCTACTAATTTTTTCCATCATCGTTTCACAATCTTGAGTCCTAATATTTGCGAACAATTGATCTTGACTGGAGAGTTTGAGGGTCTACTTGAAACAGCTGTCCATTATTTTTTAACGATCTTGCGGACTCCGATTTGAGAATTCTTCTCAATCTAGACTTCATGGCAGATGACAGTCGTTCTACAAACATATTTACTGCTAATTTGGCCAAATTAGGTAACTAAACGAACTAAAAGTCTGAATTTTCGATATGCACGTAAATGTCAAATCAAATAGTAAGTGTGATGCTTTATACAGATCTTTCAAATCAAAAAATGTGTCAAGTTTAAGTTGACCATTTGTTATCGTAACACGGTAATTAAGCAATAGGCAATGTTTTGAAAATCGAATCAAAACATTTGACTTAGATATTTTAACAAGAAAGTCGTTCATAAACATCTTCATTACAAAACTGGACAAAAACCTTATAAGGCAAGAACTGCATAAGCGTAAGTTTACCACTTTATTTGATAGTGATGTGACACTTGATACTGAAAGTAATTTCAAAATTTATCATATCTTTGATATTACTGTTACAAAACGAATAATCAGCTACAACTGACTGCTATTAGGAATTCAAGAAGAAAAAAATTAAGGTATGGAAGAACTATGGACTAAATTGCCCGAAAGCCAACATTGCAAGGAAGATACAAGCCGTTTTGTCTGAGTGAGGTGGTTCTATCTCCACGGAACCACATGCGATCCCATTTCAACCAGAATATTAGTTGATTTTCTGAATTCGATTGGTTAAAATTTGGTACAACTAATCGATTGTTGTTTTAACTAAACTGTCATTTTTGTTTTTCGATTAGCAGAAACGATGGTTGAAACAACTAATTCAACTTTTTGAAAAAAAAAAATGCTGTCAATTAGTGAGGACACATACCTTTCAATTTCAACAAATATTTTAGTTGAAATAACTGGTGTTGTTATTGAAACAAAATTCTGTTAGTTGAAAAATAAATCGGTTTTATTTGTTTGTTTGTTTTGAGATCAGTAAAGATCTAAATTCTAAAAACATACTTCTGATTCGATCGAAAATGATTGATGTAGAAAAACGTTTTAATCAGCAAAAGTGCCCGGAGGGGCGAGTAAATTAGCGAAATTATTAAATTTACCTAAAATGATGCCTTCAAACGGTTGAACTAAAGTTATGCACTGATAATTTTAGTCAATTTATATGAGCTTGGGTGCATCAACCGCTGGGAATTGGAATTTTGCGACGGCAACTCAAACGCGTCATTCAATCGCAGCGCGTTCTGTGCGTTTGAAACCCTTTGCTCCTGTTACTTTTATAAATTAAATTCATGTCAAAAAGCGTTTTATTGCTAATGCATGAACATCATCGTCGGTATCAAACAGCTGGAAGTAAAACAGTCTGCTGGAAGTAAATAATGATCGAATTTGAAGCATAAAATTTTTGCGCATACCTGAAAGATTACGAGATGATCATTCATTAACATTTTCTAATTTGTCACCAAATCTTTTTCATCTTAAACAAGGTTAACTTTATCACAACACCGCTGTTAGATAAACACTTGTTATCATAAATTTCTCAAACCGAATAAACACAATTTCACCAAACGCTTTAACCATCGATGTTGTTTTCATTGACATTTTGAAGCGACGCGAACAGATTTCAACTAAAAAAGTTGTTGAATTTGCATTGCGATTATTGTTTTTTTCAACTGTCTCCGGCATTTGACAGCATTCAAAACAACATATTTTTCAACTACTTGAATATATGCAAATCAAAAACCATATTGGTTGAATCAAAAAGAAATTAGTTAAATCAACTATCGCAAAAATCAAAAACTGCGATATCGCAATTTTATGATCGAAGGGTTCTCCGTGTCGAAAGTTTTTTATCAATACCCCCTCAGCCTGATTTTTACAGGGTTGGATAAGGGGCTGTCCATAAAAGACGTCACACTTTTTTGACGATATTTTGCTCCCCCCCCCCCCCCCTTTGTCACAAATTGTCACAGAAGCAAACACCCCCCACCCCCCCTATGTCACAAGTCACGAATTCAAAATAAATAAAATTCATCTCAATACATTCTCAATATGTATGACAAACCATACAAATATGAGGGAAAAATCGATATAGATATATTATTGTTTTAGGTAAAGAATAATATTTCCTTAGTGTAGCATACAGGGCTGAGAAAATAAAGAACAAAAACTCATCAAAACGAGATCACTGCCGGAGAATCTTTTCATTATCAGTTGATCAGTACTTTTTTTAATTCGGTATCAATTTCGGTACTGATCTTCCGTCACAAAATGGGTAGTGATTTTGAGCTAAAATGATTCTTGATTTATGTAAGTTCAATCATTGGATGATTCGATAAGGTTTGATGTTGGTGGAGGAAAATCACATATGATCAAGATAAGACATGACATGATCTACGTCTGAAATCGTTGATCTCCCGCCCTTTTTCAAATGGAGTACAATTGAATAAACTGCATCAGAATCAGATAAGAGAAATTCTTATGATATATTATTATCAATGCTAGAAATCAAATTACTGAAAAAATTGTCAGTGTATAACTTAAGTTGAACCGTTTGAAGGCATCTTTTTCTTTTTTACTCATATTTGGCAAAATTTATTAATTTCGCTAATTTACTCGCTCCTCCGTGCACTTTTGCTGATCACAACAGAAATGATTTCCTGCATCACTCATTTCCGAATTTACAAGAAGAAGCTTTTACATCAACAAATATACGTTTTCCTTTAGAATGTAATCGTTTATTATGGAGATTTTTTCAGGAAATAGGGTAAAGCAGTAATATAATTAGGTATTTCAAAAATGCGCTCATTGAAAATATTGGACGTCACATTCCAAAAACCTTCCCCTTTCCCCCCTGTCACAAAAGGTCACGTTTTATGAAACACCCCCCTTCCCCTTGCGGCGTGACGTCTTTTATGGACAGCCCCTAATGCAAACTAGTTAATGCAAAGCAATTGGGAAAGATTAAATTTCGTTTTCAAGTTAGATGAATATTTCGGTACTGAGTCAAAATTTTCTGTTCCAAAGAAGATTCAAATTAAGATAGTTTATTTTTTATTGCATATTCTATTGGCACTTCTTTCATCGATGTACGATTTGTTTCGTGGCAGACCAAATTCTTTTAATTCTTGAATGCTGTCCCTTAGAAACGCTACTATGAAATTTTGAGTAGAGCTGAAGTGGTAGAGAGAATCGATAAGTGAAGAAATCTATTGACCATACTTCGGCTTGTAGGCAGAGCTGCTAAATGTCACTATCAACTAGCAACTTTGACCGACGAAGAATGGAAAGTTTGTGTCACTGGACTGCTGCCAGCCAGGCTTCACCAATCATCATATATTGAGTGCCTGAGAGCCGATCTGTCAAAACATAAATTCTCTTGATATTATACTCACCAGGATGCTCATTGATTGCCGATGCGATTGATATTATCTTCATTTTTCCTGTCACTGCTTGATTACGATGTGACTAAATATTAATCAAGCAGCATAAACATTGAATTAAATTCATGTACACCAATAAACTCCGAAATCCGATGACTTTTTACAAAGAACAATGAACTTTATCAATTCGACCGTCCCACGACAAAAGGGCCTAACTGCAAATGACAGTTTCTCTTTGTTTACTTTTTCTTTCTCGATTTACCGAACAGATTTTATATTTGACGCTTTACTCTTCGCAAAACTTTCAAGGTAAAACTACAAGCTTTCGATTTACATTGGAAACTTTATAGAATTTGCAATAATGGCTCCGTAATAAACAAAAGAGAAAGTAAACAAAGAGAGGCTCTCATTTGCAGTTAGGCCCTTTTGTCGTGGGACTATCGAATTAATGTTTATGTTTGTACTCTCATGGATTTTTTTTACTTCAACAGGGAATAGGAGAATGAGAGAGAGAGAACAAAATGCGTCACCTGGCTTTGATAGAGTATACTTCTACTTGGTCATTGAACTATCGAGTATCTCATTTGACAGACACTTTGACCGTACCGATTACAGTTGATTGATGATTTTAGTCAGTCTGTCAAGGTCATTTGACATGACTGACAATTTGCAGCTCTGCTTGTAGGTCTTAGGTCTGACATTGTTCGGGTGGTGACCGAGCTGGTACACACATTGCACTGGGTTTTCACAGATAAAAATATGATTTCACAGATTATATATGTTTATATGGATTGATCACAGCGGATCAAGAAATTTTCTGTGTAAAACCCGGATAAAAATATATTTACTCTGAAAAATCGTCGGAATTTTAATTCGTTTTTTAAATTCATTGTCTGGTTCTTGTATTCAATATGTTTTGAAACAATTTTTGCACTGAGAGAACCAAGTCCGTATTTCAAACACAAATAAATTTTTAAACTAAGTTGCAGTTATCCGGATGAAAAAAATATCTAATAATCATCTAATAAATCGCTACTGTAAATTTAAAAAACCTGGTTTAATACTAATAGTGATATAACGATGCTTTTTCATAATCGTTTATATGAGAAATCAAGACTCGTTCTGTTTTTATAGTTTTTGACCACTATGTATGTTTCTTTAGACGCCGTGTTTGCATCATTTCGATGAATATCCGATCTAAATTAATATCACTTATTACACTCTTTAATTTCGGAGCCGGAAGTCGAATCTAGATAAACTCAATTTTTTCTTATTAACTTAAAAATTGGTTCTGCCATCTAGGAGAAATAGGTAGCAAGTCATCAAACCTCCCATACTCCAATTTAGCTGAAACCAAGCACACGTATTCAGTACGGCAAACCTTTTTATTTTGCAAAGTTAGAGAGACTGATTCATATCATGACTCATTTCTGAAAAGGGCGAATGTTTTTTGGACTTCACTTCAGTCTCATTGTTGTACCTCGGAAACTGTTAATGGTACGAGAATGGTGTTCATAAGAAAGTTGGAGGAAATCATTCAGGCACTCTAAAAATATACATTGAAACGAAAGTAGAACACTTTTCAAAGAGTTGCGAAATTACCCGTAAAAATAGAAATTACAATAACAGTTTAAGTCGTATTTTTACGATATTTTTATCCTGAAAATTTTAACAAAACCAACATTTGACACGTATTCGATAAGTGCTGTCTTTAAATGAAGAAGAAGATAAGCAATGTATTGACATAACATTCCTTTTGTGGAATTTGCCCTGTCTGTGTCAATAGACTTTGCATTCGATTATTAGCATTCGCCAGATTTGGCTCCCAGCGACTACTGGCTGTCTTAAAAAATGATCACCGGTAAGAAATTTCGCACGAATGAAGAGGTTATCGCTGGAACTTAGGCCTATTTTGAAGCAAAAGATAAATCGTTCTTCAAAAGCGATATTGAAATGTTAGAGCGGCGCTGGAATGATTGCGTTGCTCTTTAAGGAGATTACGTTAATGATTAAAGTTAATTTTGAACCAAAAAAAATCGTGTTCTCTTTGTTAGGCCCGAGACTTTTCAGTCCATGTATTACGATCTTACTGACACTAAGAATCCTTCCTGATCGGGGTTCGAACATGCGGCGACAACTATCCTATGATCCTATGCATTGAACCGCCAACTCTGGCAAACAAAAAGAAAAGGATCTATAAATTTATAGGCATTTGCAAAATTTTATGTTTGAAAAATAGTCTCTTCAAAAACTAGAATGTTTCACCTAAACATCAGAATGATTCCAGAGGCCAAGAGATTGAATTGACTAGGTCTAATAGAAATGTCACACTTAATATTGTTCCTGATTTGTAGAATCATATTTTAGTGTTTAAATGATTCTCAAACGCCTTAAAATTTTATTTTAACCCCCGAGGCCAGTGTGATTCAAATCTACTTTACTACGAAACGGTAACGAATATCAAAAAATTCAACTGGTAATGTCTTGAAAAACTAGTTAGGATTATTCTGTGAAAATTTCAGAATGATTCATTAACTTTAGCGGTCGGGAAAAAAAGGAAAAGGAACAATTGCATTACTGAAAACCGCATCTTTCGACTTGTTCATTGAATATCTCGGCATCAAAATTTCCAACTTAATGTTGGATTAGAATGAAATTAACTGGTTCCGAATGTGATTTGCTTTCGGCTAGCAAGTTATGCACTATTTACCAGCCATGCAGTTGTGTGCTTCTGTGACTCAGTCGATTGATGGATGTACTTTGTGATCCAATGATTCTCGGATCAAGTTGCAGCGGGTATTTTTTTTGCTTCGATGAATTTCATGTCATTTTTTTTTGTGATTAGTTAAAATTAAATTAATAAGATTAAAATTGGGTGTTCAGCCACAAGTGGTGACTTTTCAGCCCTATTATATACATGATTTGGTTATTACCATGAAGACATCATTTGCTTCCGCAATTCTGTGATTTTTGTGTAGGGAAAATTGTAAACCTACTTGTATTGTGTATGTGGAAAAGGAACTTATATACTAACTTACTAACTAATACAGAGAGCGAATCGATTCAATTGAAGATTGAATCGATTTTTGTCGGAATTTGCTTATAATATTATGTGACATTACATCTAATGGTTCTATATTTGTGAGTCTGTGTAACTCATTTGTACTAAACTAGGGAGGACGCTTCAAAATCATTTTCAGAATTTTATTCTGAATCCTTTGAAACGTTTTCTTCCTGGTGGAACAACAACTTGACCAAATTGGTACTGCATAAAGCATGGCTGGTCTGAAAAATTGTTTATAAATTAACAATTTGTTTTTTAGACAGAGTTAAGAATTTCTGTTTATAAGAGGATATAAACATTTGATATATTTATCACACTTTGCCTGGATTCCTTCAATGTGATCCTTGAAAGTGAATTTTTTGTCATACGTTAAACCTAAGTATTTTGCTTGATCAGACCATGTCAATTCCAAGCCATTCAATCTGAGAATGTGATTATTGTTTGGTTCAAGAAAAGAAGCTCTCAGCTTCTGAGGAAAGATAATTAATGGCGTTTTTGCTGCATTTGGTTTAATTTTCCATTTTGACAGATAATCACTGAAAATATTTAAGCTTCTTTGTAGGCGACTTCAGATCACACTTATATTTCTACCTGTGACTAACAGACTTGTGTCGTCACAGAATAGCGATTTCTGACAACCAACGGGTAGACTTGAAAGATCAGAAGTGAAAATATAATACAGGGTGATTTTTTAAGAGCTTGAGAACTTTTTTAAACAATAAAACGCATAAAATTTGCAAAATCTCATCGGTTCTTTATTTTAAACGTTAGATTGGTACATGACATTTACTTTTTGAAGATAATTTCATTTAAATGTTGACCGCGGCTGCGTCTTAGGTGGTCCATTCGGAAAGTCCAATTTTGGGCAACTTTTTCGAGCATTTCGGCCGGAATAGCCCGAATTTCTTCGGAAATGTTGTCTTCCAAAGCTGGAATAGTTACTGGCTTATTTCTGTAGACTTTAGACTTGACGTAGCCCCACAAAAAATAGTCTAAAGGCGTCAAATCGCATGATCTTGGTGGCCAACTTACCGGTCCATTTCTTGAGATGAATTGTTCTCCGAAGTTTTCCCTCAAAATGGCCATAGAATCGCGAGCTGTGTGGCATGTAGCGCCATCTTGTTGAAACCACATGTCTACCAAGTTCAGTTCTTCCATTTTTGGCAACAAAAAGTTTGTTAGCATCGAACGATAGCGATCGCCATTCACTGTAACGTTGCGTCCAACAGCATCTTTGAAAAAATACGGTCCAATGATTCCACCAGCGTACAAACCACACCAAACAGTGCATTTTTCGGGATGCATGGGCAGTTCTTGAACGGCTTCTGGTTGCTCTTCACTCCAAATGCGGCAATTTTGCTTATTTACGTAGCCATTCAACCAGAAATGAGCCTCATCGCTGAACAAAATTTGTCGATAAAAAAGCGGATTTTCTGCCAACTTTTCTAGGGCCCATTCACTGATTTGCAAGCGTTGCTCGTTAGTAAGTCTATTCATGATGAAATGTCAGAGCATACTGAGCAAATAATAATGCATGAAAATCATAACCTCAAAAAATCTGAGCAAATACTAATGCATGAAAATCCTAACCTCAAAAAAATCACCTTTTACAAGATTATAGCTACTCTCGAACCCTGCGGAACACCTACTCGTACGGGTAGCAAATCAGATTTACAATTCTGATAGCTAACCTGGAGAGTACGATCAGTTAAATAATTTTGAATCATTTTGATCAAATAAATAGGAAACTGGAAATCAGACATTTCGAAAAATTGTGTACAAATGGTGCACAGAACGCGGACTGTCACTGAGAAAGATAGCCAAAATGGAAAGAGTAAGTGAAAAAGCCGTGTGAAATGCAATCAGGAAGTTCGGTGGGGATAACACCTTTGAGGATAAACCGAAAACGGGTCGAAAAAAGGTCCTGCTAACCCTCAGTTGGATAAACGTATACTAAAGGCGTTCGAGCAAAAGAAGGTGGTTTCAGTTCGGGATGTGGCCAAAAAATTTGGTGGGAAAGCTATGGTCTGGCAAGCCATTTGTAGCTGCGGTAAGATTTCGAAACCCTTCATCACCACTGCTTCAATGAACAGCATACATCAAGAAATGTTTACAAAAACGAATTCTACCCATGATTCGTAGCCACAAGGATCCTGTTGTCTTCTGGCCAGATCTTGCTTCTTGCCACTACTCAAAATCAACGGTAGAATGGTATTCTACCAAAAATGTCACTTTCGTTCCAAAAGACATGAATCCACCAAATTGCCCACAACTTCGACCAAATGAGGAATTTTGGGCATTAACGAAGGCACATTTTAGGAAACATGTCTCGGCAGCCGAAACCATTCAACAATTCGAAAAAGATTGGAAAAAAGTGTCAAAACTTGTCGCCAAGAAGTCTGTACGGAATTTAATGAGGAACGTTTCGCAAGAAGGTGTGCCAGCTCTACAATGGCTAAGTAGCAAATATTGAGAATAATATTCTGTTGTTGTAGTCTAATATTATCGGTATATCGAATAAAATTTGAATATCTAACACTTGTGAATTATTTACAGCGAAATCAAAGTGCGTCCATGCTTTCTGGGACAGTCTTTATTAAACCTTTGTGCCAAACACTGTCGAATGCTTATGTCTAGAAGAGCTACTCCAGTGGAAAACCCAGAAGATTTATTTGCTTTTATCATGTTCGTTACTCTGACAAGTTGATGAGTAGTTGAATGTTTATGACGAAATTCAAACTGCTCTGGTAAAAAATAAAAAGAATTCTTATTTATATGAGACATCATTCTCAACAAGATAATTTTTTCAAAAAGTTTACTGATAAAAGAAAGTAAACTAATTGGTCGATAACTTGATGTTTCTACTGGGTTTTTTATCAGGTTTGAGGATAGGAATTAGTTTAGCGTTTTTCCTTTTTTTTGGGAAGTAAACTAATGAAAAACACTTGTTGAAAATTTTAACCAAGAGTCTCAAGGCAACATCGGGAAGATTTTGAATAATATTTAATATTTATTATTCAATATTAAAAATTCCATCATTACCAGAAGCCCTCATGTTTTTAAGTTTTCTAATGATTGACTTAATTTCATCAAAATTCGTCTCAATAATGTCTTTTGGTAATAACACTTGAGTTGAAATATGATCATATTTCAGTGAGACTTCATTTTCAATAGAACTCACAACGTTCAAATGAAAATTGTGGACACTCTCGAAGTGCTGAGCAAGTTTTTGAGCTTTTTCGCCATTTGTAAGAAGTATTTGATTTCGTTCCTTGAGAGCAGGAATTGGTTTTTTGAGTTTTCTTAAGAACCTTAGAAAGTTTCCAGAAAGATTTAGAATATGGTTTAATTTGTTCAACTTCTTAAGCGAAATTTTCATTTCGCAAAAGAGTAAATCTATGTTCAATTTCTTTTTGTAAATCCTTAACTATGCTTTTCATAGCAGGATCACGAGAACGTTGATATTGTCGTCGACGAACATTTTTCAACCGAATGAGCAGTTAAAGATTGTCATCGATCATAGGAGAATTTAATTTAGTTTGAGCTTTGAGAACTGAAAGATTTCTAGCTTCGATAATGTAATGATTCAAATTATCAATTGCTGTGTCGATGTCTGCAGATTTTTCTAAAATAGTTTCATGATCCACATGATTTTCAATGTGAGATCTGTAATCCAACCAATTAGCTCTATGATAGTTGAATATAGAACTAATTGGATTAATTATAGCTGCGTTGGAAAGTCTGAATGTTACAGGAAGATGATCTGAGTCCAAGTCAGCATGTGTGATCGGTTCATTACAAATGTGATTTTGATCTGTTAGAATCAGATCAATTGTAGAGGAATTTTTCACGAAAGAGAAGCAAGTCGGATTACTGGGATGAAGAACTGTGAAGTAACCAGCTGAGAGTTGATTATGAAGTATTTTTCCACTTCTTCTTTACCATTAAAGCACTAATCAAATCAACGTCAAAATGCATTTTATACTACACTCGGCGAACGACCACAATTAGGTTAAAACCGGGTCGAAATAAACGATATTGAAATACGTATTCAACTTTTTCAGTATACATGATTCTGTAGTGCCTGATTGATTTTCCACAACTTCTTCTAGGATAACTTGGATATTGTTATACAACCAACGATTTTCGAGTTCAAATGTTTGATTTAATAAAAGTGCATGTATAACGTGCATTAGCAACTTTTAAAATTTGTTTGCGACGAATCAGTTACTCCAACCATTCAAAACAAATGGTTTGCCATACTCAAAACGTGTCGAAAGTTTTACCTATACCGGAGGAAGTCGTTTCTGGTTTGGCGACCTTTTCGGCTGTTCAATTCTGCAACTACTTTCTATCAGAAAGGCATGATATTTTTCGTGCGTGATTATTCTAGTGTTTAACAATTTAAAGTTTTCGTTTGTAATAATCAGCAGTAAATTTTTGTTGCCTTTGGGTGATGTTAATCAATTACTTACCTCTATTTTCTCTTTACCTCATCAGACACCTTGCAACACATAGGAAACCCATTTTCTCCAATCACGATTTGTTTTTATTTGAGTGAAATAATAAATAAATGTCAGTATTCATGAAACAAACGAAACGTTGAGAGCTAAAAAATCGTCTGTCTAAGACTCAGAACAGTAGTTTTATTATTATCATTCAAACATACTGGCTATTGAGCTCTTTTTGTTGCACGTGGTTAGTCAAACTCACCAACTAGTGATTCCTGTAAACTATCGGAAAAGTTCCATTATTGTATTTCAGACATTATTTGGAAATGTTATGTACTAGCTAACAAATAGTTATTTTAAAACATTTTTGAAACATATATTTGTTTTGAAACATATATTCGTTTAGATATTCATTTTAAATTCGGACTCGATCATGTACCAGACTTTGGAAAAACAAGTGACATCACTTATCGCCATGTGTTATCTTGACCGAAAAGCACCTTGACATCGTCTGAATTCCACGACTGCCTCACTGACCCAGAGATTAATCGAAGCGAATCATCATCGGATAGCTGTGCGATTCTTGCTAATCACCTCACGGTGGAATTCCGGTGGATAGAACTGTGGCCATGCATTGTTGCTTTATTCGAGCGCATCATCTGCCGGTGAACGCATTTATGCATGTAGCGAAACCAAAATAGAAGTACATTTTAGACATGTATGTTTCCGTTGGCAAACCCTCGCTCGTTACACTACACTCCTACACGATTGGCATTGATTTGTGCGGAACAGCACACATTTAGTTTGTACGACCTCTACCGGATCTGGCGGTACGGGCGACTTTGGGAAGAAAGATCAAGTTCACTGCCATAATCATGTTATACGGCTCATTGCATGCTACTGAATTTGCATCCGTACTGAATTTGCATCTTTTTTTTTTATTTCGTTGCAGTTAACGACCGCGTAGTGATTTCCCGCTCGTGCGCCTGGGAAGATGTGAACGCTCCGCCGAACAGCTGCATCAACGCACAAACACCGTCCTACATCAAGACCGAATTTTGTGAAACCTGCACGACCGATGGCTGCAACGGGGCTTCCCAGTACGGCCCTGCACTGGTGATGATTGTCCTGGCGGCCCTGGTTGCCAAGCTGCTCGCATGGTAACTTGAACCCTCCCGCCGATTGCACCGTCCTCTCCCCTTACCAATTAGCTTTAAACCTAATAATAATTAATAATAATTTCAATAACTGAATCAGAAGACCCACATTTTACAGCAGTTCAAGCTGTAATCACGTACGATAACCGTCGTTGCCTTAATCGTCTCGAATGTTTTATTGAACGAAGAAAAGTATTTATTATGATGATCTGAAACTTTCCCATCCAACTATACATGTTATACGATAAGACAACACGAGAACACTAGTTTCTTCGGGATACAGTCGCACATCTTCAATAAAATCCGCGATCGCCCGTACGTTCTTTTTTTTACACGATCTGCAACTGTAAACACTCGTAAATAAGAAGTAAATGTACAAATATTGTTACATCACACGATTTCATAAGCTATACCATTAGATTACACCTGCTGCACGTCACTAGAGATCGTAGAGAAAAAAAGGATCTTGTTCTCATCTGTCCATTGATTACAAAACAATCGAATCAGTTTCTCGAATTCAACTAACTATGAGTAAGACGAAATCCCATTTTGCCTCATGCAAAAAATGTTCAATTCGGTGCGGTTCTGTAGAAATAAGTGTTTCCATGTACATAATAACTGTAACAAGAATGATGAACAAAAAGAAAGAAATAAACGTTGTTCTCAAAAGACCAATTCGAGCGAGAGCTCTGTTGTAACCGAAAGTGAATTTTGATAGCTTTGTTAGTTTGCTAGAGCAGACGGGTAACTCTATTGCAGGTAAGGATTTATTTTTAGTGAATACTGGATTCTCAGCGAATAACATATCTGTATTACATATCGATGTATTCTGGTTGTTGGACTATATTTTTTTAAAAGGAGACAAGATTAGAAATTAAACTCGAAAAAAGCACCACCTCCTTTAGGGTATAACTCTTTATTGCATTGGTAAAAATTTATAAAATTTCAGCTAAAAATAGTTCAGTGTGTAATGTTTATATGTGCAAAACATTGCCACAATTTATCGAATGGTTAAAATTTTAAAGCCCGGTCGTGCAAAATCCAGAGTAGATGGACCACGAAACAGAAGTCGACAATTCGATCGTGTCCCGTGTGGTAAAATAATTCAAGAAGACATATGATGAGTTGGCGGCGGAGGAAAAGTGAAATCCGAGGTTTTCCAGTAATTCGGTTCGGGTACGGGTGCCGATTTTTTTGAATTTTCAACGGGTACAGATCGTGTTCGGGTTAAGAATTTTTTTTTGTATTTAAAAGATATTTTTATTCAGGCCTATTTGCGTACAAGCTTTACGTGGCCGATTGAGTCGATTTTTTAAATAATTTTTTTTTTGAGTTGGATCTCGTTGTCACCCTTTTTCTAGGGTGAGAGGAGCTTCCATTTCCCTCTTGCGAGGGTTGAGGGGCACTTCGTTCGTGGTTCGTCTCGTCATCCATTACCGCATCGGTGGTATTTTGGTTGATTTCGTTGCTAGTTGCGTCTTGTTGTACAATGTTTGCAGTTGCTGGTTGGTTGGATGGTAAGTTGTTAACTGCAGCTGGTGTACTTTGTTCTATAGGGGATACGTTGGATGGTTTCGTTGAAGGGGATGCTTCACTGTTGTTGGTGACTGTCATAGGTGTACTGGGGTTGCTTAGGGTTGATGTGAAGGAAGCACCGTTGTCCTTTGGTGTGGTTGTCTCCTTGTCCAGTTTATCACATGGCTTACCGTAGTGAACAGCTTTTTAACAATATTGACATGTGGCCATCTGATTGTCATAGGTAACAAGTGATTTGCACGGAATTCTTGTATCTTGACCGAAAATCACATAAGAAGGTATATGCCTCTTGAAGTGTATGCGTAATAAACGTACGCCATTTCGAATACCGGGGAAAAAAATCTTCCACTTTTCTTTTTCGATAGAGAGAATCTTCCCGTATTGGGACATGGTATGGCGAATATAAGGATCAATGACGCTTGAAGGAAGATCATGCACACGCACTTCTACATATAGCACTATCTTCCATGTTGTACTTAATGTTCTCGTGCTCCACATAGTGCACGTTGTCATTGTCTTTTGCGAATTGAATTACATCCAACTCTTTATAAAACTGGATGTAAATCACATTATTTATCTTATTGAATTGAAGTAAATGCACACGTTTAATGTCAAGATGCATTTGCTCCTTAAGCAAAGCTTCAAGTTCTCGTATCGAAGGTCGAATTTTGCACTGCCTGAAGTCAACAACAATTGTATTCTTTCGTGTCGGCGATAGCTTTTGTTCGTTTTGTTCACTCATTTTGAGATCGTTCTATTGTTCACTACACAATACTATACTTGGTTTCTTTCGTCTCGAACGTAAGCGGTTTTATGTTTAATCGACTGACTTGGATGAGATGTAAAAGCGAACTGGGTTAAGAAATTTGGTCGGGTTTCGGGATTTTTCCAGGTTCAGATCGGGTACGGGTAAAGATTTTTATTTTTTATCTGGTGTGGGTCGGGCACGTTTTTGGAAGAAAAAAAAATCTCCGATTCGGGTAAAATTTTTTATATCGATCGGGTACGAGTCGGGTCGGGTTTGAAAAAATGCTCAACCGACCATTTCTAGTGACTATGTAGAGAAATAATTTGCATATGTACAAATGTAACTAAATAAGTTTTTGTTTCAATATTTTTTTTCGAACCCTACAAAAGTTTAGTACACTTACTTTCTGGACGTGCCTCATTTATCTTTTCTATAGAGAAAGACGCAAGGTATGTGAGAATAATTTCTGTGTTGGTATGCATTTTGCAGCTGCGGATAAAAAAGTCTTCGAAGAAAATATAGGCTTTGAAATGTTGGGGACAGTTTTGGCACACAGTTCGAAAAAATCTTGTGATTTTACATCTTGTAAGATGCACATAAATGGAGCGTCAGTTTGCACACAAATCTATATTCAAGAACATGTAATATTGTGTGATTTGAAAATTACATGGGTTGAAATCGAATTAAACAAAAAACAAAAGATCGATAGCAGCAGCGCGACTTGAACCGAGAAATATTAGATCACAAAGCTCCCCAGCTAATCAACCGAGCCACAGAAGCACATATCTGCCTAATGAGTAATTTATACATATAAACCCCTACAGCGGCACTTGGTAAACCAGTGCAAATTATAGTCGGAACCTGTAAAATTCTGTACGAATGGAATATTGCGTCATTTGACAAGTTATGTAATTATGATTTGTATCGTTTGCAGAATTATGTCACCTGTGAAGTTCATAATTTTTTTCTGTGTATCACATTTGACGAAGAGAGTGTACAATAGATGATGTGAGGAGTTATAAGAACTTTTAGCCATTCCACCGAATCTAAAACGAAATAAAATGTTGGTAGTCTTTTTTTTGGAAATGCTATATAAAATTTATGTGTTGAATAGTTAACTAATTTTAAACTCAGTATTGATAAATTTGTGCTATTCACAAAACCCTACGTGCACACATTTCGCAAAAATCCTTTAGTTTTACATCTTATTAGATGCACATAAATCGAGCGTCACAGTTCACGTAAATTTAAGTGCAAGAACATTCAATATACCCGGTGAACGAACATAATTAGGTTAAAACCGGGTATAAATAAACGAAAAAAAAAAAATTAAATATTGTGTCTGAAATCCCATGACAGGAAAATCGTTGAAATAAAAAAAGATGTGAATACTGAATAGCGACCGCCGCGACTTGAACCAAGAATCATTGGATCAGAAAATACATTCGTTAAGGAGCAAGACTCTTTGCAAGCGTATGAGTAATGTCAACAGTGTGTGCGTAAAACCAAATTTCGGCACTTCTTTTACTGATTTTACTCAATAAATCTTCCATATGGTTGAAAAATTAACCAATCGGTTCATACTACTTGAAATTGCAATTCAAGAAAAGCGAAAATCTTAGTCTAAAACTCTTCCGTTTTCCTTAAAACTGCTCGAGAAAAATTATTTCAGTTTCAGCTTACTTCCACTGACACATTTGATTAGCAACAAATACATTCCTATATGGATTTAATCTTGCAGAAATTATTGCGATACAAAGATTTACGTACCCGGATTACTATTAGTAATCCGGCAGAAAAGGAACCTTTAATTTAACACGCGAAAGGCAATGGATATGGAATATTGTCGTAAAACTACTTATTTTTCCGGAAAACTGCTTTTGTAACAGGAAATATCTAGTTTTGTTTATTTTGTGTAGCGCAATCTAATACAAATACATTGAAGCAGTGTTGCTAACTTTTTTATTAAAGAATTTAAAATCTACATTCACAAAATGTAAGCAATTTTCCATCAAACGTTGGTGGAAAATTGATCAAAACTAATATTTCATATAAAATGTCAGGCTTAACATTCATTTGAGAATAAATTCTTGTTAAAAAAGATTGTTTGAAACTCAATCGTGCAAGCCACTTTGTAAAAACTCGTTGCACTGCATATATGAATACATAGATCTATGACCTACATATCAAATAAAATGTACGTAATACACAAATTACCTACACAAGTTAACTTGATTTACTCTTGACATATGGGTTTACATGAAATTTTCGAAATCGAAAAAATAATTTTGATGCCAAAATGCTTAGAATTGCATGAAACGTCGAGATTTAGTGTCATCTCAAAAAAAAAAATTTGGAAAAATCAACTTTCTGGGACCTAGAAAAATTTTGATTTTGGAAATTTCATGTACTCCCCCCTATGGTGCTTTTTCAAGATCGAAAATTTTCAAACTTTAACCGCCAGGCAGCACCTCTTACGCATGTCCGATTTAGCTCAAATTTTGCATGAGGACATTTTTCGAGGTGCTTTAACTTTTAATTAGAGGTAATCCCAAAATATTGGCACCCTTATATGTATAAGAGCGGTAAAAATCAACGCGTTTTGTCGGTTACGTCACTTATACCATCATATCTCCGGAACAAAAAGTCACAGCCGTTTGATCTTTGAACTTGATCAATAGCCCGACAGTAGCTTTCAAACGAGCATAAGTTTGTTCAAATCGGTTCAGCCATTTCTGAGAAAATTGAGCGCGTATCTTCGAAAAGTACAAAATGTTTTTCGAATGATGCTTTCTATTACGCAAAACGTTCGAATTTATTTTGTCGAACGATAGTTCTGAAAATAAAAAACGCAACAATGATGTTATTTTTCATCATTTAGACCCTCTGTTTAGAATCTGTTAATGATGTACACACATATACACAGAGGCATTTTCCGATCCCATCTAGTCTGTGGAGCAACGATCAAAAGCCGGATTTTCCAGCAACTTTCTTACCTTTTTATAGTGAAAGGTAAAACGGCTATATAATTAACTAAATTCTCAAAACGTATTCGCCGAATACACATATTGTAAGAAGTCACCATCGTTGGACTTAGAATGACTCAAATAATTTACTTAGAATGACTTAAAGAACATGCAAAACAGAAATTTAGTTAAAGAACATATTTTCGAAACCTACTAATAACACTTGATCAAAAATTTTCATATGGTAAGCTATTAGACAAAAATTTTAATTACTAGATGACATAAAACATAAATTTTGAAACCATCTCGCCCGATACCAACATTATGAAGAGCAACATCCCGGTAGACGCCATCCTGGGTTTTAAAAAAATCTCAAACTTTAATGTTAATGTCATAACACAATGTTATTTTAAGAACTGAATTCATTTAGGGATTTCCATTTACATTTGCAATTGCAAATTTCATATCCACAACCATCGTCACATGAAAAAGCAGGAAACTATTCGATAAAAGTACAGGGTGCTCCATCTTTTGTGTCGGTATGTAAACACTATTGACGAGTTCGAAGAAAATGCTGAAATCGACGCAATAACACTCGAGATGTCCGACATAAAGGATGGACTACTGTTGATATAGAGTTTAAAGTTAAATATTTCCAAATCATGTGTTAGTTAATCGGTGTAACTTCATTTACAAATCGACGGACTACAAACGCTTCTAATTATGATTCCTAACCAATAAAATAAAGCTTGAGGTTCGAAATATACTTAAAAAAAATCTAGCGCCATCTGTTGACAACAAAACGACATTTTAAACGTGCGCATCTGGTATTAAAAGTTCGTACTTAGCAGTTGTACTCGTATGTTTAAAATTGAAAATCAGCTGAGATAAAAAAAAAACAGGTTTTCTAAAGTGTCTGTCAAAATATGAATGTGGAATATTTTGGACAAATATGACACATTGGCAACGCTGAAACTCACACAGCGCAAAATCGACTGTTCAACGAGTAAATATGTAATCACTAATCGTGCTGTTGTTGTGCCGTTTGATTCTACTATTTCACGTCATTACACTCCCAAAAAGTCACTATTTTCAAAAACGTGTATCAAACAGTATATCGGAATGTTATTTCCATTCTTTCTCTTATAAAACTTATAAAACCGATACACTGAGTAAGGAAGTAAATAGCATTCCGAATTACCTATCTGTATTACACTGTTTGATACACTTTTGTGAATATAGTGACTTTGTGAGAGTGTAATGACGCGACATAGTAGAATTAAACGGTACACCAACAGCATGATTAGTGACAATAGTCTACTAACAGCTACAACGGAAATCTAGTGAAATGGGTAATATTTTTAGTTATCCCTTGTAATCCACAACGGTGGATTGATTACCAGCTTGATTAGAGCCTCCCTATCCCGACTGAATTGTAAATTGTTCGAGCTATTGACGTAGGACTATACAACTATTGTTCAAATCACAGTTAATTTTTGTTTTGTATTTTTAGGCTGAAGCTTTTTTCTGTGTTTCACATATGCTTATATAAAGGGTATAGCCGGGTTTTCATACAAAAACTGCCCCCAAACAGAACACAAATTGATATACGCTGTTTGAAAGTGTTAATATTGGAGATGATTTTCCCAAAATTTTAACCCTTAAACTGCCATATTGGTGGAGTTTGGGAGGTTCTTCTGATTTTCATTTTATTAAATTTTTTCAAAAAACCTCTTGAGCAAAAAAATTGAAAAAAACCTATTTTAATCCACCTAGTGGTGTAATGATGCCTTTCTCATATTACTCATTACATCATAAATATAACCGTGAAATTCGCAAAAACAACTGTTTATTGAAAAGAAATCGGAAAATTTGTTCGGACCTAATCTCACAAACTCTATAAGTCCTGTTTAACCTGTAGTTCCGAAACCGAAAGTAGTATCCTCAAAAAATTAAGGAATTCCGTATGAAACTGTAAGACTTTTCTTTTGAAACTATGAGTTTGTGAAAATCGATTTGGCCACCTCCAAGAAAAGTGAGTGAGATCCTTTTTGCAGTTTATAATCACTATTTCCAATTCTTCTGAAACCGGATACAGATGAACGGAATAGCCGAAGTTGGTTCGTTTACTACCAACAAACTGCTAAACAGCATGAATCAGCAGCATAAAACATATAGTAGGATTTTTATTATTATTATTATTGTTATTATTATTATTATTATTGTTATTATTATTATTATTATTATTATTATTATTATTATTATTATTATTATTATTATTATTATTATTATTATTATTATTATTATTATTATTATCATTATTATTATTATTATTATTATTATTATTATTATTAATATTATTACTATTATTATTATTATTATTATTATTATTATTATTATTATTATTATTATTATTATTATTATTATTTTATTATTATTATTATTATTGACATCACTACACAACGTATACGAAATAGAACAAAGCACGCCTTGTTTGTTTTGTGTTTTCTTCTTCTTTCGGTGTTGTACATATTGTCACTCCATATGGCGATTTGAAAACTTTGACACTCATAGCCCTGTAACTGCGGAACCGGAAGTCGGATCCGCATGAAATTTCACAGTAGCTTTAAAGACAGTATGAACTTTAATTCAAATCAAGATTTGTGAAAATCTGTTCAAACATCGCAGAGAAATCAAAGTGAATTTAGTTTTAGGAGTTTTTATTCTCCACTTTCGGTGCTCTCGGAACAGGAAAAGAGGGGACCAGTAGTGCCGAATTAAGTTTTCATGCCCACAAACTAACAAGCTCTGCAAACTAGAAGAATTTATCAGACCGTTTTATGGGATTTGAACTTGTTTTTAACCATCGTGCGTGGAAAAATACTAATAAAATTGGTAATTTTCCACTTATCACGTTTTTGTTCCGGAACCAGAAGTTTGATCTAGATAAAATGCTCTACAAATTTTTAGGATATTATAAGACCTTTCATTTGAATCTTAGTTTGCGAAAATCGGTTCAGCCATCTCTGAGAAAAGTGAGTGCATATTTTTGTTACATACACACACGCACGGACCGACACACACACACACGGACCGACACAGACACACACACACACACACAGAAATTTGCTCAGTTCGTCGAGCTGAGTCGAATGGTATATGACATTCGGCCCTCCGGGCCTCGGTTAAAATGTCGATTTTCACAGTGATTGCATAGCCTTTCTATATGAGAAAGGCAAAACAGGAATATTTTAGGAATTATGGGTAACCTCTCTGATTTTTTTCAGAATTTTTCAAAATGTATTTCATGTGAAAAAAAAATGTTCAAAATTTTCGATTTATTTTAATCGCACTTACAGTTTTGGTACCACTCTAGATTTTACATCATAAATAAATCATTTATGAGTACATTACGCTGTATTTTCTTCAGATTTTTAAAAAAATGTGGACGGGTATAATATCAGACTTAAAAAAAATAATTCATTTGGAAAAGCATGCGTCAAATTGTCATCATTCGATGGAGACGCATGGTATTTAGATCTAAAATCATAAATCACATGGCCTTAGAACTGAATATCATGCATTTCTATCTACAACTTGAGTTCAAGGCTTGAGTATTGACGTAATTGATAATGATAAGAGAATTTTATTCCTTATGTTATTTACAAACGCCCGCACGCCTGGCTCGATTTACCAAATTAGGGAATGCAATAGTTAACATGTGTGCCAGCGGACGGTTGTAATTCGTTTCTAACTTCAACATCTTTTTCGGGATAGTCTTGTGATTTCGAGGTTAGTTATTAGCAGTCCTAAGAAATACTATAAACCAGATAGAAATCAAGTCGAAGCGCCTGCAGCAAGTTCCGAAGACCTAAATAGAACGTATTAATTCGGTTTCCCATAATTCCTAAGATATTCCTGATTTTTTTTCAATTTTTTTGCTAAAGAGGTTTTGGAAAAAAATAAATAAAATGAAAATCAGAAGAACCACCCTAACTCCATCAATATGGCAGTTAAAGGGAATATCAATTTTTGTTCTGTTTGGGGGCAGTTTTTGTATGAAAACCCGGCTATAGTCTTTATATGAAATATACTTTCGAAAAATTTAATTGAGAATTTTGTATGCCCTGAAAAGGACCTTTTTTACTTCGAATGCAAAGAATCAGAAGAATGCCAATGAAAATGATTGCTTTTGGTGCGAGACGAACAGCGCACAAAATAAATCCACAGATGGTCCATTTGTTAACGTGTACTGCAGACTTTTTCACGACGTTAACGAACCGTGTAAACAGTGTAAATCGATTCAATTCTAATTCTGTTTATGTGAAGGGCCTCTGTTTAAATAGTAGCGCCTATGCTATGCGAAAAAAAAATTGGTCGTAGATGCTCAAAACTACTTTAATACCCGAATTTTGAGTTAACACTCTTATATAGAAAACAAAGACGTAGTTAGTTAGTCGTAATTAAGATTATTAAGATTAGTAAAGACGTAGTTCTACCACAGACTAACAGACAGGACACTCAAATTTGATTCTTCAATCATTTTAACGGTCATTTCGAATATTCCATTATTTGGGACAGTACTCACATGTGTCATGATGGCGCCACGTTACCCTATCAAAAACATCATGTCTGTCATCTAGACTGTCTTTATTTTTTTCATTTACCAACAGAGTTGCCATTCATACAGAATTACCTGTAATGTATTGATTTGTATACGTCCATGCGAATTTCATGCAGGATACAGATTTAATACATATTGCCAAAGATAAACTGAAGATTACAATGTTCCATACGTTTCATTGGAAAATGTTGGGTCAGTAATCGTGAACCAGTTGGTTCAGTAATAATGTAATTTTATTGACCCTCCGTTAACAAACGTCGACTAGTTCCGACAAAATGCCATGGAAACAATACAAGTTAGAAAGGAAGCACACATATGTTTACATTCAGCATATAATGATTTCTTGCCACAACTGATGCTTCATGGGATGAGGCTATAACAAACTAAATAAATTCTAGACAATGGTTCTAAGTAGTTTTCACTTTCTTATTCTAAGAATCACTGATATAAAGCGAAATTTCTCAATATCGTTCATACTGTAACTTGATATTTTTCCAAACATAAACAATCATTGTCATAGTTACGACGCATCTAGTGATCAGACACTTGTTGTTTTGCTTCAAAATACTCAAATTGACAGTGAACCGAGCTCATCGAGGGGTCCTATTCAAATGATACCTAAGAAATCGCAGACTACTCTATCTTGAGTTTATCTTTGATATTGCCTAAACTATATACATAATTGCGCCTACTTCTCATCCTCCAACTCAATAAAAAATCGAACCCGTTTTGTTACAATATTTACTTGCTTCTGGTCTGCCGCCACTTAATTTCGGGTGAAAACTACCAACACAATAAAAAATAGTCTAGATGAACAAATTTGAGTCGAATAAATGGTTACCCTCCAACATCAAGAAAAAGTTAAATATATTATCAACGTAATCCAATAAATCATTGTGACGATTCATTTTCAAATATTTTGATGAAATCAGGCATCCCTGCAAGCAGCTGATCGGTGTTGACAAACGAGGGGAAACCAACTAGTAAAAAAACTTTTACATAACACAAGGGGTGTACAGATAGTAAATAGTTCGCGCAGTACAATATAGGTGGAACTAGTGCATCACGAAAAATATTTTTTATTAGAATTTACTCATACTGTCATGTCTGTTAGTCTGTGGTTCTACGTCAAAATTATGTTCATGCAGTAAATAATAGAAATAACACATAACAACAAGTACTGTAAATTGAATTCTACTAAAAAGTACAAAAATTAAGTAAAGGCAGGCTATTTTCTCATTCAACACTGCCAGATATCCATTGTCCGCTTGATAATGACCTACACTGTTTCATATTTTACTTTTCATTATCGGATGATGTAAGTTTTTTCGATGTTTAACCAACCGTGTTGAAATCATATCGTTTACCTTTATTTTAATAATACAGACGTGTCCTTTCGGGTTCATTGCGTTCAAGAGGCAATGAAACCCCTAACCGCAAGCGACAACTGGTTCTAATTTAGAATAGCTGTCCGAAAAAGAATTATTGGGTTGTTCGTAATCAAATAAAGTGGGCTCTTAAACATCTTAATGATAAATTACATTTTAGAGCTTTTAGTGGAATATAGTTAATCGCTTTAAAACATAATAAATTTCATTTAATTCCACAATATTAAAATTTTATCACTAATGTCACAAAATATCCAGTGGATCTGGCCGCCCGTGTTGAACTAGCAAACCATGCTTCACCCGTAGCGGCAGTCGGCAAAATAACTTTGAATCAAGAATCAGATAAAATTGTTTGTTTCGGAATAACCGGCTGAGTTTTTATCCGGGTTTTGCATTGTTTTTTTTGTCCGCTACTTCCAAAAAATATGTTTTTTTAAATGATTTTTGTATTGCAAAATTAGTGTCCGGTTTTGCACTTACTATTTTTCTCCGTATTTTGTATTTTAATATACTTAAACGGGTTTTCGAAATAAAATTGCACTTTTGCATTTAGTATTTCAATTTGATACCAGCGTTTTTTGAATAACTTAGATAAAATATACCGATAATATGTAATTTCAATCCAGAGAACAGCTGCTTTTCGAAATACGAAGTGAAACATCGAAACACGGAAAATCGCTTGATGAGAAAATAAATAAAATGTGTTATTGTTGATTCAAATCTGAGTTATGAAATTGTTATCAAAAGGAGCTTTTTTTCACTCACCCATTCAATTTTGATCTTTACTTTCCCGTTATCTGGTGTCGAACACTTTAAATTCTAATACAGATGAATTATCTCGGAATTGAGTAACTGCGCAAAAGTTTTCTCGAAATTAAGTAGATGTTCAACACAAATAACCCTTTCTTTCGAGTCGCTTGTGTCTTCCTAACAACATCATTCCAAGCTCATATTTGCTCTTCTTATACTTTCAACGTAGAAATAAAAATAATTCAACCCTAATCCGGGCGGATTGCGCCGAGAGTGTATAAAGACAAGAC
Organism: Malaya genurostris; assembly: GCF_030247185.1. NCBI lineage: Eukaryota > Metazoa > Arthropoda > Insecta > Diptera > Culicidae > Malaya > Malaya genurostris. The sequence goes on from NC_080571.1 coordinate 263,014,773, forward strand.
ACGAACCATTCGTGCAAGATATAAATTAGCATGATTTCAACTATACCTACCTGTTGATGTTGTAGAAGGGCGCGGCATTTTGTCATTGGCTTTGCTTTCCTATACTACGTACGCACACGATCGAACGAATGCAGTTAATTTTTTGACGTTTGGTTTATAGCGTACCATTCGACATAAGCGACATGATCATTAACGCCGTTCGTTTGGTATATCGTGTGTATGATTGTTTGCTTCGTCTGCAATTGGTGTTTGAAGTTTAGCTTTTAGTGTTTTGCTGTTTCGTCCGGAGGTTCCAAATTCTGGAAACTGTGTTCGTTGGTAAAAATTAATTGAGTTTCCGGTGAAAATGGCACATAATTCGATCTATTTGCTTGTGCTTGGAGTGGTGTTCATCACCTTTACCGTACAAATGGGTGTGTATATGATGTTGATGACGATGGTGATCATTCGATCACGTATCAATTGAGGCGTTGGTGATGGACCTTAAATTCGAACAAGCTTGCAAGATCTTTTTGGTTTAATTTTATTTTCAAGCCATTTGTGGAAAGCTTTTTCAAACTAATGTTTGAATAGTTCCAAATACATCTGCCAACTACGCTACGATTGTTGATAATGGCGACTTGTTCGATCAGCATCAATGACTCGCTTTGATGGGCTGATGAGCTAAATCAATAAATATCTTTTTTTACAGTCTTAGGTATTAAGTGTTGGGAATGCAGATCGGACTCGGATCCAAAGTGTTCGGATCCTTTCGACAACAGTACTCTTCAGATAACAGACTGCAGGCAGGTAGAACCGAAGGAACATTTACCTGGTGTGAGAGCTACAATGTGTAGAAAGATTCGACAGAAAGGTACACTCTAAATGGTATTGTTTTTTGATAAAAATTAACCAATCGATCCAATTTATTTCAGTTCACGGTGAATGGCGCTACTTCCGAAGCTGTGCCTTCATGGGAGAACCTGGTATTGAGGGAGATGAACGCTTTTGTTTGATGCGAAGTGGAACTTACAACATTTTTATGGAATATTGCACCTGCAATAGCAAGGATGGATGCAACGCAGCTTCTCAATTTGCGCCGCAGTTTGCTTCTGTGCTGAGTCTGGCAATTATAGGTTTTATTTTGTATCGTGTATTTTAAGGGCTTCCAATCTCTCTTAGGTTCTATTGAACACAATCCAATAGCTGATATCCTTAAATACCTCTGTAATCTCTATAAATGTTTTCACTTATCATTCCATGATTATGTGCCTTCTTAGCTATAACTGACCTGTACTTGAACTTGCACGTTACAAAGTTAGCCTTATTGACTGTTAAGAGATTAACAGAAAAGTGAAATCAAAATAAATTAATTGTAAGAGATCTTAATACGTCACATAGTCCGTCCTAGAGTAATGTTAGGCATTTTACCTAATTTTAAAGAATATCAAAGTCGGAGCTTTTATTTTAGATTCAATAAGCAATAAATGTATATATGTATTGTAGTGCATTTATCAAAGTGCTAACGAAATAAAATGCATTTTAAGGAAAGCACAAAACGATGCAGTCCAGAGAATAAATGTTCTTTGTCTGGTTAGCTGTTCAATATTTATCGGTCATATCCGGCTGAAGAAAAACTATTTGTTGATAGAATATTTTACATTCGTATTTTTCGACCTTTAGATTGAAAAAATATGTTTAAAAGCTTTATTAGCTCAGAAATCTTTTCAAAATGATAAACTCGAGAGGATGGTTTAAATCAGATAGAAACACTACTCAAATTTGTCTGGAATTATATGCAGATTTTTGTACACCAATAAAATGTTTTATTTTTCTTCAAAATAAATCAATTCGTAAACATTCGTAAAGTTCTCGAATCACATACACCCACATTCGGTATTTCGATCAAAAGATCACTAAGATTAAAAAAAAAGGCAGGTGGGTAATGTCAGAGACATAACTGGATGACGTGAATACGAATAAAACTGGCACGCTTCCTTCACACCTCCGAATATCATTAGTTAATCGATTGTGTGAATTGTGCAAGCTTTCCTCTTCTTCAATACTAGAATTTGAAACGATGTGCCTACGCTAAAGTACGGATTAGTAACATAAAACATATCGACATACAAATAAATATTACGAAATAATTTGTGTAGTTCTTTATAATCAAAGAAAAAGACATACCTAAACGTGAAAAAAATTTCGAAACTGACACTACGAACGTCCCGTATCAGATCTGCTCACATTTCCGATTGATTCCATACTGAATCAGTTTTGGTTAAGAGCTTTCTTTTTACGCGGTTTCTTTTGTGGCTTTTTCACAAATGGGCGGTTCCAACGGCCATAACAATACAGCAACCTACAGAATTTTAAGGTTGATTATTCCATTTCGGATTTGTGTATTCTAATAAAAGAAACTATCAAAATGTTGTACGGGATTAACTTTTGGCATTCACAAGGACCAAATTGTGGAATTCTCTGCGATAGTGAACACTGTTCGGAGCATTTTCCTCGAACTCGAACCAGTCAAATGCTGGTTTTATTTTTACTCGTTTGATGCGAATTTTGAACTACGAAAAGGGCATAAAGTTGTTGTCGAACGTGGTGTCTAAAATTAATTTTCATTTGTTTTGCTTACGTATGTCTCCATTCTTTTTAAATCCTGATGGATCCTAAAAATAACATACATCTCACCATGAGGAGAGTTTCTCCAGCATTCTGCTGTCGAAACACCACTAGAAACAACCAAATAAGCAATTTGTCGTATTTCTCAGCTATAGATCGTCTGGAATTCGATTTAGAACTCAGAGCGGTTTTCAAATCAGATTTTAAAACCATTTGGAAGTCGGGCTGAGTTTTGAATCTAATTCCAGACCATTCAACCGAGTTGTTATGTACACAAATGAAGTGAGTACAGATATATTTCTTATACAAAAAAATGCGTACGAATCGAAAACAAGAGCTGGAGTAGATTGTCCGTAGTTGCACTTCGTGATTGATCGAGTGAGTGAAAATACACAAAGATCTCTTTAAGTGATTAAATGGTCAACAATGACGTCGGCCACGACCAAGGACTGTGCTATAGAAGAAGGAAAGGAATGTTAGTCCTATACTCGTTTTTTTTCTGGAAATCGCGGGTATCATTGCATCTCCACGAGTATCTCCGGAGATGAAATTACGAACCGAAAGTACGGTGCATGAAATAAACACCACAATAAATATACTTATTTATCGCCAGGACAGAAGTGGAAAGTAGAATTAATAGTTTGGAGTATGACAAAAAAATTCGAGAAATTAAAAATATTTTTTCAAAAATTGTAAGTATAATAACAAGCAAATTTGAAACATTGAAAAAACAACAGCAAAACAAGCGGCTGGAAAGGTTATGGCATCGGTATTTTGGGATGTGCATGGTGTTTATCTACTATCTTGAAAAAGAAAATGCCATTATCAGTGAATATTATATAGCATTATTGGAGCGTTTAAAGGTTGAAAATGCAAAGAAACGATCGCATATAGCAATGAAAATTTGTTTTGTTTTATCAAGACAACGCACCGTGTCACAAGACAATCAAAAGAATGGCAAAACTACACGAATTGAACTTCGAACTACTCCCACATCCACCGTATTCGTCTGATTTGGCTCCCAGCGACTACTGGCTGTTCGCAGAGCTGAAAAAAATGCTCGCCGGTAAGAGATTTCGAATAAAGAGGTTAACGCTGAAACTGAGGCAAAAGGTAAATCGTTCTACAAAAGTGGTATTGAAATGTTAGAGTGGTATTGAAATGATGGAGATTACGTTGATGAATAAAGTTAAATTTGAACCAAAAAATCATATTCTCTGTGTTAGCCCTGGGACTTTTCAGCCCATGTGTTACTAATCAAGTTTCTACCAATATTTTGATTTTCCTGAAAATTTATATTCAGTTTATATTTTATTATTCTTTCATGTGTATATATAGAAGAGTGAATTAACACGATTTTTTCTAAGTGTGTATATATAAATAATTTGCAACGTTTTACTTATATACTAATGCATAATTAGTTCTATTATATTTTTCTAAAAATAGTTTTCCGGTTCACAATTGGCGGCCTGACATATCAAAATTCAATTGAAATAATAGTGAAAAAGATTGAACACGTTGAACGTAGTGTCGTTGATAAAATAAAGCCTTGCTAATTCGTGTTTGTATATTGATGAGCATTCAGCGTGCTTCATATGATGGAAGAGAAAATGCGGTCCAGTTTAATTTACGGAGTTTATTGAGAAAGTGAGCTACTTGTACACGTAACGTTGAGAATGATTAGATCCATTTTAATAGTCTGCTTTCTATGTCATATATTTTTAGTGTGTGTAATAGTATTGATATGTCGATACAATCGAATGCTCCGATAGAGTCGGTGTAAGTAGATTCAACATGGTTGCCAAAGTCTATTGCATTCGGACTGAAAGTAACAAATTATAGAAGGTTTGTTGCGGTTTTTGATAAAATCATGCTGTTTTTTTTGTTACATTTTTCTGTTGTTGAAAGAGCCTTTCAATTACAATTTTTTCTTTGGAATGCATGAGATAATAGCTTATCTACGGTAGTTTTGAATGTCAGATTTTACACCTGATTCGGGCCCCTCCCGAAATCAAAAACAGATATATAATTATTTAGAAGGCCTAAGACATGGTTTGCAGAAATAACAAGACAGTAAACGTAAAGAAATGTAATACAATAACAGTTTCAGTGGAAAAGTTTAAAGTGTCTGTTAAAAACACCCGTAAAAGGCCCACCGAGAATCTTTAGGCCCCTCCCGAAACGAAATCTGGGGTACGGGCCTGATTCTTTCAGGTCCAAGTCCTTTTGAAGCGTTTATGATTTTCAATGCAGCTGAAATGTTAATTTCAGAAAGATGTTTTACAAAAATGGTGTTTGAAAATTCCGGTATGAATGAAACGTATTCACGGTCGCGGTCAGTTTCTGAGCACGAAGTGTATGCTTCGCGAAATAAAATTTGAAAATCGATTGAAGATTTTAATACTATTTTGTCTTACATGTCTTTTGAATTTAGTTTTTGTATAGTTCAAAAAGATCATGGGGCATGTTTTTATTTTCTTCTAATTTTGCGGTTGCGGTTCTTCGTATGCTGTTTTAATGGCTATTTCAATTTGGTTGCAGAGATCTAGGTGTCATCTCTCGAGTAGTCCTTTTCGGAACTGTAATTGAAAAACACAACATTGTTATTCTAAGTCAATAACCAGAATGCCAGATTTTATTTAGCTCATAAGTTTCTCACTATTTTTACCTGGAGCTGTTAGCGAACTAGCGGAGTGTAACTATTCATAAGTTTCTACTTTTCTCTCTCTCGTTTTCTTACTCTCTCTCTCTCTCTCTCTCTCTCTCTCTCTCTCTCTCTCTCTCTCTAGCTACCCTTAATCCCTACACTAGGTAACATAAATTTCCGAAAATTTATTCACGTGTTAAGATTAGGTTTGCTTCCAATTAATTTTCTATGCAGCATTAACTAGCATTAACGTAGATATACTGTATTTTTCTGTCAACCAACTGTATTTTTCGTCATGGCTGAATTTAATTTACAAGTTTCTCAACTAATTTCCACTAATTACTTTCGCACTGCTAGCTTATGAGATTGTATGAATTAATATGTACAACTTACCTTCTAGTAGGTTTCGACTAACCCATCAATTTCAATTAATTTATTAAATCTATCCAGCAAAGTACCATCTGCTATCTCAAATCAACACTGACTCGAAGGATTAGAAAAAAATTGGTGGCTTCGTCTGGAATTTTCACGAAAAAAGGAGGGAGATTTATCCTATAGTGCCTAAAACCACAGTGACGACAGCTGTTCATTGTGAAAATCTCACAAAACTGCCAACATTTATGATTAGATATTCTAAAATGTTACCAACATTATGGATGAGATGTCGTCACTCTGATTATAGGCACTCCAGTTCTTTCTGTCCATTGTTTGCCATAATTCCTGCATGACCCCTTACCATAATGGGCTGAATTTTCTCCAGGTTATGCAGGTTCATACTAGCTGTTTTCGTTTCGTTGTAATTTCAGTCTGCCGTTGTCATTATTATGGCAAAGCGATGACGTAAGCGTACCATACCTCAATGTGACAGTTAGTGTATCAGTCTAATCCCAAACATTCATAGCGTAGCATTGTATTGTACTGTCTGGCGTTGTTTGTTTAGAGTTTCCGTCTAAATTTCCAGCTCTCGCATTTCTGTTAGCATAGGCCTCCCAAAATGAATCAGTCCTTTTCTTTTCTCATCTTTACGGTACTGTTTAGTTCAGGTGAGTTTTGATCCTGTAGCATAATCTCAGTTCCAAATCGTTATTCATAGCAAACAGGTAGCACCAATTAGCATCTACCTGGGTGGGTGCCACTCCCATTAGAGTTTGTTTTGAATTTCCTTGTTTTAATCGACAGTAGAACTTGCTCTCATTGACCTATTGTGTTTCTTTACACTAGCACTTGCGGTACGCTGCTTTCAATGTTCTTCGCAGACGGACCCAAAGGGGGCAGATAATTGCGGTGCCTACAAACCCTTCAACAGGACACAAAACATTCCGATCGAGTGTAACAGTGACGAATCGCATATGCCAGGATCGTTCTGCATGAAGGTGATCCAGCAGGGTGCCAGGGGTTTTATTTGTAAGTACACGACTGGTTTGATCGGTTATAGAATAAAATTAATGGGATTTTTGATTATGGGAGAAATTTGAAATTTTGTAAAAATCTGACTGGAATGGTTATCATATGCTTTCCGATTCAAATTGTTTCGGAAACATCGGTGCCTCAAAATAACCCCTTAGGTTCGTTTCGATTGCAACGTAAATTCTCAAATCTTTTATAACTTGGTTGATATTAATGATTTTTAGTATTTACGATATTTAGCCCTAGTAATGAAGACTTCATTTTCTGGTCAGAAGCTCCATTTCTCATTTGAGCTTTAATACTGTGAGTTTCCTATTAGATCATTGATTCCTAAACGTTTCTGGTCGAATGCCCATTTTGAATATATTATTCGTTCTACTGCCCAAAAGGTAGAAAAATATTAAAATTTCTTCGGCAATCGAATCATAATTTTTCAGTTAACGCGGTAGAAATTAATTATTAATTCAAGATCTTATCTATCAAACATTGTGTAAGCAAAATAAGAGTCAATAGAGACACAACAAAATCTAAAACACAATTGCTCAACCGGCGAATTAAAGAGGGATCGTCTGGTGGACGTGAGTTTTGTGCCTGGATTCTTGTCCGAGTAGATGTAAATAACAAACAACGATTAAAATAATGACAAATGTTACCATCATATCTTGTCTTGATGTTTCTAGCGATACTTGATATTTTCTCGATGTTTCATCGAAGAAATCAATCAATTGTACAATAGCAGCTTAGCATCAAATTTAGTTATTATGACTTATTTCGTTACTGATGAGTTATCCCAATTTCATTAATTTCATTGATGCATTAGCTAGCATTAGCAAATCAAACACTATTGAATAAACTACATCAGCATCAGATAAGATAAATGCTTATGATATTATACTATTCAGAATGCTATAATAACTGAAAAATTCGGCAATAAATATTTTGTTCTTGCTTTGATATTACAAAGACAGAATGTTCTATGTTATTGCCCTTTGATAACGCAAACTTTGTTATGAATTTTGATATTTTAACTCTTATTTCAAATTTCTACCTTTGAGATATTTGGTTTTAATAATAAAATTTATGATTGGTTTGCCAATCACTTCTACCCGGGTGACCAGCATTTTTCCCTTGTACTGTGAATTTAGACTGGAGTCTAGACCTGAGTTCTCTAGGATTCTAGGATTACATGGATTTTGAACAAGAATTCTAATAGAAAAATTCTGAACCTGAAGCAGAAATCTGCACTTGGATTCTGATACTAGACCTGAACCTAGCTTCTTGACTTAAACTTAGATTTTGATTTCAAATCTGGCGCAGGATTCTGGACCTGGATTCAGGGTTCTCAACAAAATTTTTTACTCTGATAATTTGACAAGCAGCAGAATCGTGAGCTTGGAACTTGATTCTGATTTTGAATTCTGAACCTGTACCTGTACCTCGATTCAGAAACAGAACTCTGGGCTTGGATTCTAGGTCCAAATTTTGTAGTATGACTAAGAACTTTAATTCTGGATCTATATTTTGGCTCTGAACCAGATCTCTCTGCTTGGATTCAGAACCTGGACCTGAATGGAGAAACTTGACCCAACATCTGAAAATGAATTTTAAATCTGAGTGCAGAATCTGAATTCTGAACTTTCGATTCCGGACCAAAATTCGTAGTCTGAACTTGGATTCTGGAACGAAAAGCACGACCTAAACTCTTGACCTATGGATATGAATTCTTAACCCAGAATTCTAGACCAGGCAAAGTTTTTACCTGAACCTGGATTCCGGAAATTAGATCTCATCCTGGACTTGGACTTTCGTTTTGGGCCAAAAACCTGATCCCGGATCTAGATTCAGGTGCAAAACTCCTGACAGAGTTTTGGAACCTGAAACTAGATGCTGAACCTTGACTCTTCACCATAATTCTGGACTTAGTTTCAGAACATGGATCTGGATTCCTGAGCGTAAATCGGGATCCGAATTCTGGGCCTGAATTTTGTGACAGGAATTCATAGACTTCCGTAACCTGAATTCTGAACATGGACCTGGACTTCAGTTTTGGACATGAATTCTTATCCCAGACCTAGATTCCGGAAAGCTGGATTCTGGACCGTAAATCTGGATTTGAACAAGTTTTTTACTCGAATTATGAAAATTCAACAGAGATCCGAGGCATACATCTGAATCATGAATGTGGACCTGGATTCTAATTCTGAAATCTGAACTTGAACCTTTCCTTTCTGTATTTTCTATAGATTGAATTTGGAAAAAGATATTTGAATTTCTAATGAAACATTTAAACTATTTACACTCATTCTTATTCGATACATTTTTGGTCGTAACACCCCTTATGCATTCACTCACTTTCATTTTCTATCTCACAAATCTCGCAAGAATTCAATGATTTACTAATCAATTCTTACAACTAATAGAATGGCTTGATTCTGGATTGTATTTCGTATATTTAATTATATATTGGAAAGTACTCCACATGTACTCAGGACCTATCTCAGAAAGATTTATTTTACTAGCGAAGCCCAATATTTACGATTCATTGCCCACTCGTTGTCAATTTTGAGTTTACTACCCAATAAACCTGTTTTAATTCACCTAGTGGTGTAATGATGCCTTTCTCATATCAATCATACTATCATACAAAATACTGCGGTATTCTTCAAAATAATTTTCTTCGATTTTTAAAAGAATAACCGAAATCAGTTTGTTTGACCGTCTACTGATAAAAACTATCAATTGGAAAAGATTTGAGGTCGATTAAAAAAAATTTTTAAGGTTTTTCCCCATTTTCAGTGATGGTATACAATTTTTAACGCACTTTACCCCATAATTCCGGAACCGGAAGTCGGATCCAAATAATATTCAGGAATTTTGTATGGGATCACAAGACCTTTCATTTGAATATAAGTTTGTGAAAATCGGTTCAGCCATCTCCGAGAAAAGTTAGTGCAAAAAAACGTTACACACACACATACACACACAGACATTTTGCATACTCGACGAACTGAGTCGAATGGTATATGACACTTGACCCTCCGAGCCTCGGTTCAAAAGTCGGTTTTCACAGTGATTGCATAACCTTTCTATATGAGAAAGGCAAAAATGAGCTAAAGCCAGTGGGCTGTAGCGACCCCTTTGGGAATCACTGTATTAGATAATTGCTTTCAACTCATTTTGCGACAAAATTATCCTTCAGTAGCAAACATTCAACATATGTACTTTTCTATTTCATAGATTTTTATGATTTATGTACTATTATTTATTATAATTATTTTCTAATCATAGCATGTTAAATGATTGTGGATCCCTTAAAAGGAAATCTATTCCGCTGTGATTACGCTTTATTGTAGTAGTAATTAATAAATTGAATACATATAAATGTTCGCATTTTTGTTTTGTTTTGGTAGATTTTTTTTTGAGTATTTTTAACTTTTTTAGCTGAAAATTTGGCGCCCACAACCCTGGAGCTCAAAATTGAAGCACTTTGATGTGGGGAGTACCAGTAAGTTGAGAATTTTACTCAAGTTTCATTTCAAATATTTTAACTATTATTCCTTGTATCGGAATAGTTAAGTTAATTTGTATGGCCACACTTAAATTATAAGAATAAATTAAACTCACACATGACGTAAATCCAAGCATGCCGTATTTGCTAGGGTAATAACATAATATTACAACGATTGGTTTGTACATAAAAAAATTAGGAAAACTTGCTGGAAAAGTGGGAAACATCTATAAAGTTGTTTTGTATGGTCAATGGATTTTTCCACTGAAAAAAATCGCCAATGATTGCTAGATCTACGATTGATGTTTGGCGCATGAAAAGTTGCATAAGTGTTTAACCATCGAAGGAAAGAATACTAGATCGTTGAAAAAATTGTTTGGCGCGCAACGAGTTGTTTTGTGTGGATATTTCACATGCGTACTTGAATCCATGTGATTCTTCATTTCGAGCCACGTGCTTAATTGAGTAATGATTATGATTGCTCACCAAATGACTTAATGGTGAAATGCATATGACTGTTCTAGAAAGCCACTGTAGGCAGGTGAGGAAGTTCTGATATCATTTACCGGTTGATGAATTATGTTCAATGAAGTCAGATGCACAGTATTGGTCATCGCGGGCGCGAGTTTAACAAATCATAAAAATTTTGAATGAATCAATGAATAGATTGTGTTGTAGAAGCGCTACGGTCAAACTAAGAGATTTTCCTTGCATTTTGCTCTCTAATGATTTAGATTATATTAAGCGCACACAATGAGTGGCAATTAGATATCAATGTTAAAGGTGATTATCATATAATGGGTTGAATTTTTATTCCATATTCTGTGAAGAATCTTCAAATTGGTAAGATCAATATCAAATTAAAATGTTAGCGTCCTCGCTTTAAGCAACCAAATGTTCAACAGAACCTGAAAAATATTTTCTCGCTGCTTAAAAGCTGTACAAGGAACTGCTTCAAAGTTTATTCTGTTGCGGTGGGTGAACATTCAAGTATGAGTAATTCCTTAAAATAGGACTGTTTAGAATACTTTGTATGCTGCTTAAGCCAAATCTTTTTTTACGCACTTTTGGTTACTTGGGCTAAATACAAATTGTAAATATATCCTACTCTACCGAAAAAACAACTCTAGAAGAGAAACTCTTCAACATTATGTTTATCAATACAAAATTCTGGTTAGTGAGCTTTTTTTACCGATTACTGAAAGCAAGAATCACATCTGGAAGAGAAAATGTGGGATCTCTGTTCAGTGCAGTGATTCAAAGGATGAGATGAAAATCTCTTAATGTTTGTTAACATAAGTATTTCACATATCCACATTAACTTTTGGTGATATTTCTTTTCGAGCTAAAGCGAATGTGTGTCGAATTCCGTTGATTGTGAGTTAAGAAATCAGAAAAATCATGGAGAGAAACGTTAATCATTTAGTCGTTTGACAATTCTGCACGGAGAACCCTTCGATCATAAAATTGCGATATCGCAGTTTTTGATTTTTGCGATAGTTGATTTAACTAATTTCTTTTTGATTCAACTAATATGGTTTTTGATTTGCATATATTCAAGTAGTTGAGAAATATGTTGTTTTGAATGCTGTCAAATGCCGGAGACAGTTGAAAGCAAAACAATAATTGCAATCAATCAACAACTTTTTTAGATGAAATCTGTTCGCGTCGCTTCAAAATGTCAATGAAAACAACATCGATGGTTAAAGCGTTTGGTGAAATTGTGTTCATTCGACTTAAGAATTTTATGATAACAAGTGTTTATCTAACAGCGGTGTTGTGATAAAGTTAACCTTGTTTGAGATGAAAAAGATTTGGTGACAAATTAGAAAATGTTTATGAATGATCATCTCGTAATCTTTCAGGTATGCGCAGAAATTTTATGCTTCAAATTCGATCATTATTTACTTCCAGCAGACTGTTTTACTTCCAGCTGTTTGATACCGATGATGATGTTCATGCATTAGCAATAAAACGCTTTTTGTCATGAATTTAATTTATAAAAGTAACAGGAGCGAAGGGTTTTAAACACGCAGAACGCGCTGCGATTCAATGGCGCGTTTGAATTGCCGTCGCAAAATTCCAATTACCAGCGGTTGACGCACCCAAGCTCATATAAATTGACTAAAATTATCAGTGCATAACTTTAGTTCAACCGTTTGAAGGCATCATTTTAGGTAAATTTAATAATTTTTCCACATCAATCATTTCCGATCGAATCAGAAGTATTTTTTTAGAATTTAGATCTTTACTGATCTCAAAACAAACAAACAAATAAAACCAATTTATTTTTCAACTAACAGAATTTTGTTCCAATAACAACACCAGTTATTTCAACTAAAATATTTGTTGAAATTGAAAGGTATGTGTCCTCACTAATTGACAGCATTTTTTTTTCAAACAGTTGAATTAGTTGTTTCAACCATCGTTTCTGCTAATCGAAAAACAAAAATGACAGTTCAGTTAAAACAACAATCGATTAGTTGTACCAAATTTTAACCAATCGAATTCAGAAAATCAACTAATATTCTGGTTGAAATGGGATCGCGGGTGGTTCCGTGTGGTGTCCGAAAATATCAATTCGAACAAATTGTAAACTTGTTACCTGGCTACTATTCAGCATAATTAATATTATAACAGTGACATTGATGAATTCGACCATATCACACGAAAAAGCCAGCGATTGCAAAACAACTAAAATATTAGTTGTTTTTCTAAATTTGCACAGATTTTCACAAATATCTGAAATCGAACACAGATTTCTGAAATCGATTACAGAGGAGCACCAAAAAGTTTTCATTTTAACAGGAAAAACTGAGAAGCGGTTGGAAGTAGCGAGTAGTATAAATGTTTTAATTTCATCTGCTAGTAATGTATTAAAATGCAATTAAAGATGCTTAACGCTTGAAAATTTGCTGCTTAAGGGCTGAGGCCAGTAGGTCGCGTAAAACCACGTGGCTCGCTGTGCGCATTACATTTCTCTCAATGCTCTCTCGCAAATGGGCAAAATGATTCTCGATGTGGCCGGGTGGCCAAGAAAGTTTTGATATTTTCGGTTACAAGTTTGACTACATCACATAAAATCCAAGAAAGCTGCCGCTTGTTTGGCAGCCTTGCTGAGCCGATTTTATTTCTCTCTCATGTTTCGTTACGTTACCAGGGAACTAAAATGGCGCCGACATAGAAACCGACTAACCTCAACAAAAATAACTTTCACTTAATTTTCATCACGACAACATATGTGTTTTTATGCACTAATCGCATATAAATTTAATTATACAGACATTGTCAGCATAGATTTTTTATCCATGCTTTTGAAGGCGAGATATTCAATGAACAAATTGAAAGACGGCGTTTTCAGGTATGCAATTCTTCCTTCAGAAAAAAGACTTTCCCGACCGCGAAAGTCAATGAATCATTCTGAAATTTTCACAGAATAATCTAAATTAATTTTCTAAGAAATTGTCAGGTGGTTTTTTTGATATTCGTCACCGTTTCTGAGAAAATCAACTTTGAAGTGTGACAATAGTTAAAGGGCAAAAATGCCCTAAAACACACTGGCCTCAGCCCTTAAGGGAAATGGTACAGTTTTTATTTTCTCGAAAGTGCATCTGTAGCATTAGGCTTACCAGCAACGTTCTTGAAAATGGAATCAAAAGGCTCTTCCAGCGAGCCATTCTGCAAGTGGAGGAAAAAATTCTCAATGCCCTGTGAACATTTTGCTGATAACTTCTTGAGAATTTTAATTTTTTGTTACATTTCTATATCATCTGTGAGTTTTGTGATAAAGCTATAAGCAGCTACTTCGGCAAAATTTCGTTGTTCGAGCGGTGAAATATTAGCTGCTTCGAAGAAACTAGCAGTAAAACAGTATTCATTGCAATAGACATCTTGGGTTAAAAAAAAACTGAATAATTCTCGGTTGATTTTTTTGAATGTCGTAAGAGGAAGTGAAATTTTCTTTTTGTTTACTTTCTATTTAGGTTATTGTGATGTGATTATATAGATTTTTTATGGTTTCACAATTCTGTTTGAACGTCGAAAGTTTCGAGTATCATTTTATGCAAATGGTTAAGTGACAGAAGTGGAACCGCTTGGTAATTAATAGAAGAGAAAGTAAACAAAGAGATACTGTCACTTGCTCTTATGGCGTTCCGAAAAATCAATCGCGAATTGATTAAAACAACTGAGATATTGCTCAGTTGCACGAGTGACACCTCATCGAAACGTTTCACTTTCCGATTTTGGGTGTATGTCATTGCTCAACTATAACGTTTCATTACTCGTTTGTGGAGCGTGTCTTTGCTGGGTGTCATTGCAAAACTGCCAGCACGATAAATAAAAAGTGACAGTTTAGTTAAAACAACAATCGATTAGTTGTACCAGATTTTAACCAATCAAGTTCAGAAAAACAACTAATATTTTTGTTGTTTTGCGATCGCTGGCTTTTCCGTGTGGAAAAAACTGTGTTATGCATATCGATAATCATACTGATTGAAACTATTTGTGATTTTCAAGATCATGCAACCGACTTTTGAACCAATGCCCGGAGGGCCGAATGTCACATACCATTCGATTCAATTCGACGAACTGAGCAAATGTCTATGTGTGTGAATAATATTGTCACTCACTTTTCTCGGAGATGGCTGAGCCGATTTTCACAAAATTAGATTTAAATAAAAGGTCTTATAGTCTCATAGAAAGTTCTTAAATTTCCGGTAAATCCGGAATTACAGGGTGATATGCAAAAAAATGTGAAAATAATGTCACTCACTTTTCTCGGATATAACCGAACAGATATTCACCATTTTAAATTCAACTGAAAGGTCTCAAGATGCCGTAAGCAGAGATGGCATTTCACAACAGTGATAAACGCTAGAGTCAGATTTCTGCCACACCGAGGATGAAAAAAACGAAGCACCGCACAAAGAGGAAAGCGCACTTCTTCTCAGTGTCGAATAGACAGCATTTGAGTGTGTGCTTGTGGTTAAAGCAGCTGGCGCGAGTGAAACACATTCTCTTCGCATGAATCGCTCACACGCGCTCTCGTCTAAATACACCCAAGTGACCACTGGCGCGTGATTGTGAGCGAACACTTCTGTGAACTTCAATTAATAGAGAGTAGATCTGGCCTTGCTATGAAAAATTTGCAAGGAAAACCGAAAATTTTACGATAAATTGTTTTATTTTGCTGATTTTGCGTGTCCACGCTTCATCTACGAAAACCATACAGCAGAGTGCTCACCGGCGTGTGCACCTCTGTGAAAGTATCTGCATCCACCTCAGAGAATTTATTAGCTAATGCTCTAGCACTTTGGTGCGATTCAGTGGAAGAGGTAAAAGGAAATAAACAAACGCACTCTTGATGCGTGCACACTTACACAACAGTGGTGTATAAATGTGAAAGAAAAGAGCTCTCGTTGAAGTTGTCAGTGCGAGGGGAGAAATTTTGCTTGCTCTTCGTCACACAGAGGAGATAGACATCTCTGCCCGTAAGAATATCCCAGTTTTCATTTAATCCTTGGTATTTATGCAAATGGTCGTTGAGTGGAAATTTAATAGAGAAGCATCAGTTTGTTTGGTATATTTTTCTGAATAAACTGAATTTTGTTTTTTCTTGAAGATTTATCACGCAGTAGCGGAGAGAACTGCTTTTGCGTTTTTTCAACAATGGTTGATTTCCAAAATCGAAAGTGCTGAGAATTTTGAAAATTCCTTTGGATTGGGTTTAAAACTGTTAGTTTAAAGTTCTTGTGGTTTTTCAATGGTTTAATGATTCGAAATTCCGGTTTTCGGTAGCCGGAATTCAGGAAATAGTGGTCAAACTCCCTGACTGTTTATTTCGATGGAGTCGGATTTTTTCGAACGAATGTAAAAAGTCACTTCACTGTCTCACATATAATTGAATAGAATTTCACAAAATTAAGTTCAAATGTAGTATATCAATTTAATAATAATCAATAATATGCAACAGAAGTCTTTTTCTAAACATTTTTTAATTAGAACGAGAATACTTTCATGAATTTCTGCTGTAATATATGGAAGAAAATGAGAAAGGTGGATTTAAACAGGGTTTTTTCGGTCTGTTACGGCTTTTGAAAATCAACACACAAATTATTTCTTATTTGTTTCATTTGAACAGAACATTTTATTGTACCAGAACATGCTTACGTACAAAGCTTCGTCATCAACATAAATTAGAGCATAAAACTATTGACTTTTTGCAATGTCTGCTTAGCAGGATAATTTATTTACATTAATTTGTACACTAGAACCACCATGCATCATGCGCGACTTCTAAGAGGTATACAACGGCTTCCGCAGCTTGTTGATTGCTTCCGGTAGCAGATCCGCATTTAGCCTTATAATCATCATATCGTGCAGGGTGTGGGGTGACATTCGCAGTATGTTCTGATCCCGGATCAGTTTCATCGCCTTGTAGCATCGGTTCAGGGTGATCTGGGTGGCTGGGGTACCGAGTGCAATCATGGCCAGCTCGTAGAGCTCGTTGTCCTCAATCCTCTTGGCTTCCCAGTGCTTCAGAATGTCCGTACCGATGGGCATCCGAGTTTTCGTGTTTGCCAGTTGGATCAGCTTCAGCTTCAGATCCACTTGAGAGTTTTCCGCTGTGCTGGATTCGTTCATGCATTCTTCCTCCAGCATCGCCTCGAACTCGTCTTCAGGAACAGGACCACAGGGGTGTTCCACCTTGGTTAAAGCTTCCACTGAATACTTTTTTATGGATTTCAGAAGATTATAGATTTTCAGAGCATAGTCCTGCAACAAAGGAAAAGATTATTTTAAAGTATTATTTTCTTGAAACTAAATAAAAAACTACTTACAATTGCACGCAGTTTGTCTTCCTTTGGGTAATAAGGCGAATCCAAGAAGCACCACCGCTGATCAAACAGTAGCGCAGTTTTGAACAGATCATTCTCATATAGTGTCTTCATTCGTTTCTCGATAGCTTGCAGTATTGGCGGGACAAAGCGGTTAATTGCTGAGATCTTTTTAACTTTGTACTGAACCAGTTTTAACGATTTGTAGACATCACCCATCGTACAGTTTTCTGTTTGAAGTGTTTCGGCAGCTTTGAAGATCGGTTCGTAGGCTGCGATAAATTCCTCCATGAAAGACCACTGACTGCTGGATAAGTATAGTTCCGGTATTTTTGCGCCCATGTCTTCATAGAAAATACGATACTTGAAAACACTCTCCACCATGCTCCACAGTGATCCCCATCGGGTGACAGTATCTGATTTGGGAAGCGGTATGTTGGCAAGCTCAAACAGTTTCCTATATTCGGGTTGCCGGGTAGCTCGGACTACCATTCTGATGGCATTGAGTGTTTCGTTGGTTACACTATTTAGCGAATCTTTCACCACGAAAAACAACGTTTGCATGCCACATTTGATCGTGGTGGAGTATTTTTCTTCGTCCGGCAAAAACAGGTTTTCTAGGTTTTGTAACAATTCATCGGTGATGGTGTCGTCTTCCAATATCGTTTTTTCCCACGATTCATCCGTGTTGTTTTCAAAAATATCAATATCGTCATCAGCAGGCTGATGTTTAGAGCTTAGATCAGTGGCATCGTCAGTACTATTCGGGTTGGCTTCCACTACGGTAACGTAGCTCAGATTGCCGAGTCCATCACCAACACTTTCTTCGGTTTTCACTCGGACCATATCCACTTTTTGTGAATCACATTTCACCATATTCTTCCCGTTGTCCGTAATCCACGAGTACACATTGCAAAGATCAATCTGAAAGGTTGCCAATACGGCCTCTACCCGGCTTTTCAATACATCCATAGTTTGCGGAACAGTTACGTCTTCCATCGAAAGCGTTCTCACAATAAACTCGCCATTTTTCAGGTAGTGAACATTCATCCCTAGCAGCTTGCGCCCGCCGTGTGCGATAGCATCGAATTTGATGCTGTACATATTATGTTTCAGCTCGGCAGCAATCAAACCTCGCAGCACATCCGCTACTTCTGAGATGGCATTTGCAATCGACATACTATCTGAATCAATTCCCAGATGTGAAGCCAGTAAACCGCTGGTGGTCGAGAATGCGGGACTGTCGAAAAATGACAGCGGCACTAAATTGATGACAACCATTTCAATCAAACCACTGAAAAAATGATCCTGATGCACCGGTAAGACGATCGTTCGTATTCTCTTCGTTGGTGGGTCACTAACCATTCGAGTCAATCGTTCCGTCGGTCGTTGATATCCGGTCAGGCCGATTTGAAGCGCAATCTTTGGATGACGATGGGCAATATGACGTCGCAAACTGCTCTCTTTGCCTTTCAATTTTCCGTCACAATTTCCGATACTGCAAACGTACAACTTCTCCCGTGGATCAAACTTGAAAAATCTCTCCTTTGCATTTACGGTGTTTACGCGGCGTTGCCTGTTCATGGCGGATGGCTACAAAGAATAGATTTTTTTCACTTTTGCTTCGTTCCCACAGTTTCGTGCTCTGTTTGTTTCGATCGTTGGTTATGTGCTTTATTCGACAGCACTCGTCAAACTTGCACCACAATCTGACAAACGGGCACTTTAGTAGTAAAAATATTTTTACCTATTTGCAGGGTAGAAATTATTTCAATGAATCCAATCAATGGCGTTTTTCTTCACAACTTATGCTATGCTACCTGGGACACGCACACACGGCTTGCTTACTGGCTCAATGGCTAGCTGGTAATGGTGCTCTGTGTAAACTCCAAGTTCAAACGATGAGTACGCACTCGTTCGCTTCATTCACATTGATTGCACACATACATACCGAGCTCGGGGCTTCAGTCGGCAGTATTGTGCTAGAGTAGAGCAGTGCAACCAGATGTTTGAGGATGGGGTTAATTTCTTTTGTGCGAGTTTTGGTTGGGTGAATTATTGATGCGAGAAATCATATCTCTAGTAGACGTAAATTTCAAACAAAGACCAAAGTTTACCATCAAATAATGATATCTTATTTCTTTGTACTTGATACTTTTTTGATATTTTATTAAAGGAACCAGAAAAAGTGTAATAACTGTTTAACATCAAAATTTGTTAATACATCTAGTTATGTTATTGATGATGCAACCCGGGTTGGCGATTCAATGCATAGGGCGCTGGTCTTACAAACCAGTTGTCGTATGTTCGAGCCCCGACCTGGAAGGATTCGTAGTGTCAGTAGAATCGTAGCACCAGCCATGCAATGGTTCTGTACACACTGAATCGGCTGCGAAGTCTGTTTAAACAGAAGGTCAAATTCCACTACAGGAATGTTAATACCTAGGCTTTGCTATGTTATTGATGAAATATTTCATTTGTATTAAGCAGAACTAATCTAATAGTTCCATCTTCGAATAAAAAACGATTTTGTTAACAGGCTCCGAATTAGATAAGAGAAATATTTGTAATGTTATTCTATTCTTAGTATTAAAATACCAGCTCTTTGATAAATTTGGCTTCTATGAATATTTGACTCTTACTTTGATATTACACTGACAAAATGTACTACTTTTTTTGCTATTCTTTCAAGATGATTTAATTATTTTTGAATTTCAAACAAAACAATATAAAGTTTTACCAAAGAGAACAGACATCCAAGTAGAGATTTCAATGTGTGTAAGAAATTTAATGGTTGTTTTAAAAAGCAATTACAAAGTAGCAATTCTCCTGTAAAGGGGCTTCAAGCAGCCCAGTAATCCCTTATGGGCTCTTGCGTTCGAGCTTTCATACAATGGTAATTCATGCGTGCGAAACAGAGATTTTTAACGAATTTTTACTTGTATACTTTACACAGCGTTTTTGAAAAAGTTTGTACTAGTTTCGATGTCTGTTCTCTGTGGTTTTACCAATAACTTATTTGATTTTAATAAAAATGTTTGCTATTGGTTTACCAATCATTTCTATCCGGGATGTAATACTGAACTGTTTTTGTTGATTGACATACGGTTGAAATGAAGCATGGAGGGCGAGATAAACTTTGTCATTCTTTTAATTGTGAATTTATGCGTGATCGTTTACGTAAATCCTCTACTTGGTGTAGTCATTGTGCTCTAAGCACTAATGAGCCGAAGGCGAAACACGAAGAGATCGTAACAAATTCTGTACTTTTAGTACAAACCAAAAACCCCTACATGTTCATAATCTAAATCAAATCATGTCGATTTTTCGATGTTCTTCTTGAATTTCGCCTTTTTACTTGTGTAGATAGTAACAGGTACCTAGCATGTTTTCTATAAAGTAGGTACTACATATTGATTTCAACTAGAGGTAGATATTTGGTAACAATTGCCTGGGTAGATCTCAACCATCTATTGTGGAGTTGGGTTGGGTAATGTTTTCAAAAGCAATAAAAGATATAATTTGGAAAGTTAAAAAACATTGCATGAATACTTGAAGGACCAGAGAACACGTATGTGATCGTTTTGAACTTTGAGGAAATTATTCTTAGATCATTTTTGATATTCATGAAAAAGCTCAATTATAAAGCAATACAGTTGAAAGTGTGCCAAACCATTTTCATAGTTTGGAAAGAAACTTTTTTTTCGTTTGGATAATTGAATTCAGATAAAAAAATTGTTTGATAAGATATTCAAATTGTTTAGTTTTATCATTGTATTCATATTTAATATTGAACTTGGGACGAAATCATTCGTATGTTTAAAACTAGTTGTTACGCAACTGAGCATTATTTTACAACAGCCTTCCGCCGTGCTATATATCGACAATCAATGCTATATTTTTGAGCAACGAAACTTTAATAATAACTATAGGAGTAATAGTCCTATAGGAGTCTAATGATTGCCCTTTTCAGCTTTACAATAGTATTGTAAACACATGTGTAACTCCGCTGCATTTAATCAAATTTTATGCGAATTTTTGAAGCAGAATTAATGTAAAGATTTTATGCGTCGTGGAAGATGTAAAATCACAGGATTATTTCGAACTGTGCACATCTCTATTTACTTTTCTCAGGTGGATTTTATATGCGACATTTTGCGTTTCATATAGAGAGGCGACTAGTTGCTAAAATGAGGGCATTTATTGTTACAATACTCAAATAATAAAACTTTTTAATACTTATACTTTTCAAAATTTATGTTCTTTATGTTGATTGCTAAATCAAATTCATTCGCGAAGCAGAAATTGTATGCTGTACTTGAAAATTTACATTTGATTT
Source organism: Malaya genurostris (assembly GCF_030247185.1). Classification (NCBI taxonomy): domain Eukaryota; kingdom Metazoa; phylum Arthropoda; class Insecta; order Diptera; family Culicidae; genus Malaya; species Malaya genurostris. The sequence goes on from NC_080571.1 coordinate 263,036,120, forward strand.
ATATTCAGTACTCAAAAACGACTTTAAACTTCCATCTTTGCACTAATTCTTACTGAGTAAAATGTCAATTTAAAGCAGATATCATATTATCACATTGATTATATAGTTAATGTGATACATGCAACTAAAAGTAATTTGTGTATGGGACATGTGGTTGAAACTGAATCGTAGTCTGGAATTCATACAATATCATTTTACCAATATATAAAGTATGTCAGACGTCAATTACACCTCTGTTTTAGCTCAGGTGTTCCCAAAGTGGTCGATATAGACTTCTTGGGGTCGATATCCTTTTTGCGGGGGTCGACGTAAACGAAAACTGACTATGGGGGTCGACGAGGTCTACAAATCGACCCCCTATTGTTTGATATAAGTTGTTATTTGAAATATTTATGGTAAAAAGTTGTTTATTTGACCATCCGCAGAAATTTTTAAGTATTTTACATCAATATTAAAAAAGCAACAAATTGAATTTTCAAAGAAATTTGTTTGGATCTGAGGCCTAATTTAATTTTAGTAAAGGGGTCCATGACCCAAAATAGTTTGGGAATCCTTGTTTTAGCTGGTTATACCGACGATTTCTGACTTGCTCATATACAAAATCCATGAATTGTCTTATGGTTCCATAGCCTACTGTTGAATTTTATCTTGATCCGTCATTCCGTTGATTTTAAACGATTTTTGACGTCGATTATCTCATTTCGGATTTGCATATTTCAATGAAAGAAACTATCAAGATGTTGTACTGGAGTCATTGTTGCCTTTCAGAAGGACCAAATTGTGGAATTCTCTACGATATTTAGCACAGTTCGGAACATTTTTCTCGAACAACTTTCGCACAGCGAAAAGTGCACGAAGCAAATCAAATTATTTTAGATCTTCACTAAACTGATGATTTTACCTTCGATTTGCAAAGAACTAATCCTAATAGTTTTTGAGATAACATTCAAAGCCATTAGAACGGCTGATTTTATATAATGTTGTCCACTTTTCGTTTTTCGTTTTCTTTCTCTCCAATGCAAACGACCAGCAGCTCTGTTGTATGATGCAATCGCTCTTGTTTGAGTTGATACTAGTTTTGCGTACAAACCGCAACACATCCGCTCGCAGTGCCAAATGATGCGAAACTGATTTAATGCGTCTTCTCGAGAACTACGACCTGAGCGTTAGAGGTTTTTAACCACGCAGAAGGTGCGCTCTCCGATGCCGCTGTTTGAATGCGTCTTCTCGCCCCGACGTCTGCTTCCATCCAACGCACAAGAAGTAATGATCGATTTTCGACCCCTTTTATAACGTTCAGTTGAAGATATGTGCCTGACTACCTCAAAATCGTCGTCCTTGCGCGAAAAACCCAAGCGATAGTAAAGAGTTTTCCGCGTTGTTTTCAAATTTTGAGAAAACTTAATTTTTGAGTTGTTTGTGGTTATCTCACACTGTTCAAAATATTATCCTAAATTCCTGATCATATATTTGCTGCTATTAATACAAGTCCATATGGCTAATTTTGAAAAGGCGCTTCATAGTAAAGTAAGTCGTATTCACGACAAAAGGCGGGTGGGTAATGTTACAGACATAACTGTACGTATTTGTTAATTGGTTGTGTGAATTTTGCATTTCTCAATGCTTCGTTAGCAGAATTTTAACGATGCATCAATACTAAGGTCACAGACAGAGTGACCGCCTGAAGCTGAGATGAGCTTGGTGCTGACCAAAGCGGAAAATGTACTTACAGTAAGTCAAAGTGTCCCGGTCAGAGTGAAAGCTGAACAGATTTCTCGCTCGTACTCTGATTTGTAGTGTGACGGCCGTTTGGAGGATTTTTGTTTTCAAAATACTGTTGAAGCAAAATATTTGTTGTATATTATTATTTTTTGCTTTTCTCATATAGAAAGGCTATGCAATCACTGAAAATTGACTCTTTAACTAAGGCTCGGAGGGCCGAATGTCATATATCATTCAATTCAGCTCGACGAACTGAGCAAATGTCCGTGTGTGTATGTGTGTATGTATGTAACAAAAATATGCACACACATTTGAAAGGTCTTTTGGCCCCATAGTCTGCTATTGAATTTCATCCCGATCCGACTTCCGGTTCCGGAGACACAGGGTAATATGCACCAGAAAAAATGAAAAAAATGCACTCACTTTTTTCAAAGACGGCTGAACCGATTTTCACAAAATTAGATTTAAATGAACTCATAGCCTGGTATTGAATTTCTCTCGGATCCGTCTTCCGGTTAGGGAGTTACAGGGTAATATATAAAAATTGAAGAAAATATGTCCAATCAATTTTCTCAGAAACGGCGCAACCCATTTTCACAAATTAAGATTCAAATGAAAGGTCTTAGAGCAAATTCAGCAGCTAGAAGTTCTATATGGAAGATCTATAATAGAACAGAAACTGGAACAAACGTATCCCCAGCAAGCCATTCTAGTTTTATTTATTCGACCAGTTCTGTCAAATTTAAAACTTGTCTCCGATGCCGTTCTATTTTTGTATATTTGAAACACTGCTGAGGCTGCCGTTTTTTCTTGTTATAAAATTCAGAATTAAATTTTGTAACTGACATAAATTATGCATCTAGAACTAGAACACTACTTTATAGTTTCCTAACAGTTTCTAGAATATTTTATCCGGATCTGACTTCCGATTCGAGAAATAAAGTGTGATGAGCGGAAAATTACCAATTTCAGGAGTATTTTTTTTACAAACGATGGTCAAAAACACACTTTTTCATCCGATAAATAGTTTTATTGAAATTATATCAGAATTTGATTTGTAAATAATGGAATTTAATAACGTATCAAATTATGATAAATTTGTTTTTTAAATTTTTGAACATTATGCATAATACACAATAGAATCAGATAAAATGGACATAAATGTATGATATAAAATTTTAGTATTTCACCCGCGTCTTGTATATATAGTACATTTTTAGACGTGATTTACGAGAAAATGAATAAAAGACCTTTTTTTTTGACACACTAGCTGACCTCTTTAAGAAACCTATAGGATGTTGTATCCTTGGTATACTACGATGTAGATTAATTCAATAAAAGATGTTGTCAAAACTAATTCCAATATTTTTGCATTGCACTCAGTTTCCATTCAATTGAATGCACCATCTACACATTCTAAAGCTTCTTCATTTAGGAACCAATTACATTCACTTAAAATGCATTCACTCATCAATCGAAGCAAATTGAAATTTTAAGTAGGATAACAAATGGTTATGAAATAAAAATTGTTTTGTTTGAATTAAATGAGAAATATGAACACGGTTTTAGTGCCTTCGTTCATATTCAGATTTTAGTGTTGATCTGCAAGAAATGTAACAACATTATTTGAAACTAAAAAGATAACACATTTCGCATGCTCATCTTGCTTCCATTAACGAAGCTTCCAATGAAACATGGAAAGCAACATAGAAAGTCACTGGCAACGCTTGTTTATTGAACGACTCACACTGTGACCGGGATGTGCTAGTCAATACGAACACAACGAACAACGCCCAGTTACCTCCGCTCGATCAGGGGACGGTTTGTTCGAGAAGCCAACAGTGTTCGTGCAAACAGGCGCAGTGAAATGTACAGTTCTGTACCAGCAACATGGCGTCACGTACCACGTTTTCGCTCTCTCGTCCTCAACAGTGGCACCACTCACCGGGAGCGATTGGTGCGAAGGAAGAAACATGAAATGTAATGAAAAAATACAAAATGAAACGCTGTGCTGTGCTGCGGCTACATGCTCTATCGACCGTACCGTGTGACTGCTGGCAGCATCGATCGGGGGCTGCTCGCATGCATAAACCTAACCGAGTTCTCCACTGCGGCTGGTACATGCACACAATGCGAAGTATGAAAACGGGGTTCGACCGAACACACGCGGCGCGATGAAACCTTCGAATGAGTGGCTGCACGCGGCTGTGGCTGCTGTCGCATGTATGTTGACTTGGTTCATACATACACAGAAAAACAAAGCAAGCATCGCTGTGGGAAACGCAGCAACCAATTACCTATTCGTTTTTATGCGTGATATGATCGGTTTATTGCTGTTTGAGGCGATAGAGTGAAAATAGATTTGAATGATTTTGTTTTTCCGAATTTGTTTGTCACTCTAAAATTTTCCATTCATATTCAAATTGACACATAATCAAAACAATCACAAACATAATTAGTAAGATAACGAACGAACACTGTGAACTCGTGTGGATTCATTCGATTTTCTGTTTTCTGTGTCTTTCAGGGGACGGCCGATGGCGACAGGTGATCCGACGCTGCGCGTCCGTTTCTGAGACCGGCGTGACGGGCGTGTGCAACTGGGGTGTCTACGAGAATGGTGTTTACTGGGAGGAATGTTACTGCGCAGAGGATGGCTGCAATCACGCCGGCAAATCGGTGGTCCAGTCTGGCGCAGTGCTGATGGGTCTGCTAGCGGTTAGCTTCATTTGCCGACGCATTTTATCCTAGACCGTAGTCCGTAGGTTCATCCGTGTGGATGATAATTGTTTTAAAATAAGAGCACGAAACATTTTCTAGGAGTAGAAACTTTACTGAAGCGCTGATGATGCTTCGCTTTTCCGAATAATGCCACCTGTGCCTGATCTTATGTAAATCTTATTCCGTCCAGTACATTCGAATAGGTGGTACTGAAAACGTCCGTATCTGTAAGATATACTTTTTTATTATAATAATAAACACTAAAAATGACGAAATCTCAAACGTTTTGTTTCATTTCGGATAGAAATAATACCAGAAGAACGGTTAAATTTTATTGTACAAATTTATTTTCGCACAGTTTATATCATGGATTAAACACATGTACATTTATCTTATTATTGCTAATTGTAGCTCAACTGGACTTTAGGTTCTGTTTCTTAGTTTCCATTCCAACGAATTGATTCGGCTTGCTTAAGTCGTATATTACAGTTTATTGTTTATTGTTAGTGGATATATGCATTACAAACATACGAGTATAACTATATATTCTTCGTAAATATCTAACACGTCAATAAAATCTATTCACCTAGATGTACGAGAAAAAATGCAAGTCTCCTGAATCAATATTCGCTCAAATACAAAGACTAGAAGACGATCCTAGCATACCTTTCAGGTTGTAATAATTAAACATGAAACACTTGTTTTCCAGCTTAAAACGTTACTATCGAAATAAGTTACAGAATTTTGTTTCTCCGAATACGCCAAAAGCATCCCCCGTTCGCGCGTTAAGCTACCCTCCCCAGTCCCTTTTAACATAGAATTTCCAATCGAATCGCAGCACATGTCCCGAATCGATCAGGCTCGATGACGCTAATATGAGCTGCTATAACAAGATAAAACACCTGCTTTTGACAGATGATGGAAATGGAAGCTCGATTTAAGTTCCTTAATCCCATGCGGGGAGGAAAGGGGGGGTGGGGGAGTTCTTTAAAAAAAATCTGATTTATTCGAATACGACCCGATGATAAAAGCGGAACATTCGCACACATGCCTGCTGTGAATTGGAGGAAAATTTTCTCACAGTGGTAGGTGCACATCAAAGAGGAGAATTCTCACGAGAAACTTTTTGACGTTGTTCGTTAACTGTTAATTCACCTTTACCATCAAGAACTTCCGAAGTTGAGCAGTGACATGGGTTTGGTTATTATAAAGTTTGGAAGTACATTCAAATAAACAGATGCGAAATCCGTGGGTAAAGATTCCTTGGGGTAATAATTTTCAGCAAAATTCATAATTCCATTGGAATTGTTGAAGTTTTCAACAGTTGCATGGCGTAAAATTGTATTCATTACCTCATTGGTTCAGGGTGACGAAGGTATAGAATTAACTCAAACTTTTGAATATTTTTCTTATGACCGGAGGGCATAGTTTCAAATACCATTCGGTTCAGCTCAACGGTTCGAGAATTTGTGTCTGCTTATGCGTACAGAAGAAAGAGGTCAAGATATCAGAAATAGTTGGACCAGTTTTGATCAAACTAGTTTCACATAAAAGGTCTGCACTTCAGCCAGAACAAGTTGGTTTTTACCTTTCTCATATAGAAAGACTATACAATCATTGTGAAAACCGATTATCGTACTGGAGCCCTGAGGGCCGAGGGTCATATACCATTTGAATCAGTTCGTCGAGATCAGCAAATGGCTGTAAAGGGTGATTTTTTAAGAGCTTGAGAACTTTTTTAAACAATAAAACGCATAAAATTTGCAAAATCTCATCGGTTCTTTATTTTAAACGTTAGATTGGTACATGACATTTACTTTTTGAAGATAATTTCATTTAAATGTTGACCGCGGCTGCGTCTTAGGTGGTCCATTCGGAAAATCCGCTTTTTTATCGACAAATTTTGTTCAGCGATGAGGCTCATTTCTGGTTGAATGGCTACGTAAATAAGCAAAATTGCCGCATTTGGAGTGAAGAGCAACCAGAAGCCGTTCAAGAACTGCCCATGCATCCCGAAAAATGCACTGTTTGGTGTGGTTTGTACGCTGGTGGAATCATTGGACCGTATTTTTTCAAAGATGCTGTTGGACGCAACGTTACAGTGAATGGCGATCGCTATCGTTCGATGCTAACAAACTTTTTGTTGCCAAAAATGGAAGAACTGAACTTGGTTGACATGTGGTTTCAACAAGATGGCGCTACATGCCACACAGCTCGCGATCCTATGGCCATTTTGAGGGAAAACTTCGGAGAACAATTCATCTCAAGAAATGGACCGGTAAGTTGGCCACCAAGATCATGCGATTTGACGCCTTTAGACTATTTTTTGTGGGGCTACGTCAAGTCTAAAGTCTACAGAAATAAGCCAGTAACTATTCCAGCTTTGGAAGACAACATTTCCGAAGAAATTCGGGCTATTCCGGCCGAAATGCTCGAAAAAGTTGCCCAAAATTGGACTTTCCGAATGGACCACCTAAGACGCAGCCGCGGTCAACATTTAAATGAAATTATCTTCAAAAAGTAAATGTCATGTACCAATCTAACGTTTAAAATAAAGAACCGATGAGATTTTGCAAATTTTATGCGTTTTATTGTTTAAAAAAGTTCTCAAGCTCTTAAAAAATCACCCTTTATATGTGTATGTGCGCGTATGTGTGCATATGTAACATTTCCATGCACTCAATTTTCTGGGAGACGGCTTTCACAACTTTAGATTTAAGGATCAAATGTGGACCAAGTTTACTTGTGTTGGTAATTTTTACGTACATTTTTGGGAACGAATTTCATAGATCTATGTATATATAAATATGCAGTGTAACCAGTTTATCAAAGTGGTTTGAACGATTGAGTTTTAAACAATCTTTTAACCTTTCTCATATAGAAAGGTTATGCACTCACTTGAAAAACCGACTAGTGAAAATTGGCCCGGAGGGTGAAGTGTCATATACCATTCGACTCAGTTCATCGAGCTGAGCAATGACTGTGTGTGTGTGTGTGTGTGTGTGTGTGTGTGTGTGTGTGTGTGTGTGTGTGCGTGTGTGTGTGTGTGTGTGTGTATGTGTGTGTATATGTGTGTATATGTGTATATATATATATATATATATATATATATATATATATATATATATATATATATATATATATATATATATATATATATATATATATATATATATGTGTGTGTGTGTGTGTGTGTGTGTGCGTGTGTGTGTTTGTGTGTGTGTGAATGTGTCAAATAATCTCACTAGGTTTTCTAGGAAATGGCTGAATCGATTTTGACAAACTTAGATTCAAATGAAACTTACACAAATCGATAGTCATTATTAGTAGGCAACTAAACAAACCGATTCCGGCTTTCCTGGTTCCCGGTATCCGGTTCCGGAAGTACCGGAAATAGTGGTCATATATACCAACATGTATCTCACTCACTTTTCTCAGCGATGGTTTGACCGATTTCCACAAACTTAGATTCAAATGAAAGGTCTTCCGGTACCATATGGAATTCCTGAATTTCATCCGGATCCGACTTCCGGTTCCGGAGTTATAGGGTAAAGTGTGCAATATTGTACACCGTCACTTGAAATATTTTCGGATGCAACAAACATTTAAATCGTAATTTAGAGTGCGTACTAGTAGAGTTTGTGTGTCATGTTAGTTGGTAACCGTACGAACCGACTTTGATTATACCGGTTCTCGGGTTCCGGTCCCGGAAGTGCATATAATAGTGAACCCACTTCGTTTTCTTAAGGATGACTTACGCAATCAAAGCACTGTTTTATTCTGTATTTTATTCACAAGCAATCTCTTGGTTTCTTTCAAAAATCGAAGAGAAAAATTTGGAATAGAATACCACAATATTATATGTACATGAGAAAGGCATCATTACACCACTAGGTGGATTAAAATAGGTTTTTAGCAATAATTTTTGGATGAAATATCAGTTTTGATCAATTTTTCATAAATGTTTGATGAAAAATTGATTACATTTCCTGAATGTAGATTTCAATTCCCTAATAAAAAAGTTTACTATACTGCTTCGATGCATTTGTATCGCGATACATAAAGTAAACATAACTAAATATTATCTGTTTAAAAAAAACAGTTTTCCGAAAAATAAATAGTTTTACGACAATCTTCCATATCTATTGTCTTTCGCGTGTTGAATTAAAAGTTCCTATTTTGCGGGATTACTAATAGAAGCTATGCACGGAAAAGCCAGCTGAGCGAAAAATGAAACGTTTCAATGAGGTGTTACTCGTGCAACTGAGCAGTGATACAATCCCAGCAAAGTTACCTGTATGCATGAAAGCATAAAGCATCTCAGTTATTTTAACCAATTATTCAGTTATTTGAACTAAACCCGTCTATTGCAATAAATATTTTTTTCTGTTAGTCTTATCGGGGGAAGCTAATCATTCATTGCTTGAACATCGACATTTTGTCTAAGTAACTGTTTTTTAGCTTCATCACTAAACTCACAGATGATTTAGAAATGTAACAAAAGTTTAAAATTCTCAAGAATTCACCAAAAAATGTTCAAAGGGCCATTAAGAAATTTTTCCTCCACTTGCAGAATAGCTCGCTGGAAGAGGGTGAAATTAAAACATTTAAACTGTTCTATTCAGTACATGGAAAACTTGGTTAACAATAAACTCTTATATTCTTCTTCATACTTTCACTTACATGAAACGGCCACTACGTAACTGACATAAATGACGTTCATTTGCCATTGAAAATTTTCAATATGAAACGTTTCTGGTGAAATGAAGAGGATGTTTGTTCTGCGTTTTGCTGACTTCGTTTTCGGCCAAGTGACAGCATTTGAATACAGCAACTTGTACCGAAGAAAGAGGCGACCTTTATAATTTAATTGTAGTTATCACTTTTCGAAAAGGGCTGTTAAATGTCGGTTTTTTGAAGCATTATTGAAGGCTTAAAGCAGAAACTAGCAGTGACAAACTTTTCAATTTAATTTTTTTGTTCGTTTATCAATGGAACAGTAATAATCGTATTTTCATCCTTGATTTGCGATTTAGCGATTTAAAGACTTAAATGAAAAAGAAAGAGAAGTAACAAAACGTTGATCTCAGTAATGGGTCTGTGACAGCATCGACTTACACAAGTCGAATTAATTTGACTGACATAAAGAACTTGCTATCAGTCGGGCATGTTGTGTTGTTTTTCGTTCAAGTTTTGTTCTCACCCACGCATACACACACCGTGTTCCATTCAACTGTCGAAATATCCCCCCAAAATCCCGAAAGTGATTGAGCACATTTGCTGAGGCAAGGCCCGTTTCCTACCGAGAGTTGCTCTCCTGCTTGTATTAAATAGTAAGTGTGTTTATATTACTGGACTTAGATTTAGAGAGATACATGCTGTGAGGGAGGAAAGCCATCCATCAGTCCGGAAACGGGTCAGCGAAAGGCGCTTATCGGTTGGGTTGCAGAAAGACTTTGGGGAAATGTTCGGCTCTCCTTTTACAAAACGCTGATCATTCAGTGGGCTTCGTTCGATGTTGGGATGAAGCTCGGGTTGGTTGAGGAATGCGCTTTTCTACACCCTTTCCAGGAATTATGACACATAACGGAAAGGCGTCGGAAAAGGTCGTAATGTTGGACATCCAATTACGGTCGTTGTTCGAGAATTTTGGGCTTTTTTTCTGTTCTTCAAAAGTGCACATTTTCTTCTTGTACCAATTCATGCACCATCGAGAGGGTGAGAGATGAAAACTTGATAAAAACATGAGCTCTTTGATGTTGCCCGACTGATAGCACGTACGGTGTTATAGCTTAATGTAGAGTGTTGAATGATGTCACAGCTTGACAGCTGACGTCTCAACTTTAAGAGTTAGTGAACATTTTTGGACATTGTTGGTTTAAATGGATACTGTTAACGAAAAATTGTGAAGGAATTAGGAAACGAAATCTCGATAATGTCTCGCTTTTATATCGCTATGTTAGATGATGCAGTCCCATCAGGCTGAACTTTCCTTTTGGTATAGGTTAAAAGTTTCAGTTTTGCTGATTCCAGTTCTAGTGTGATTCAGTAAATCGTATGACTGTACTTACTGATTATGCCATATTATTCGTTGATTATGTGGTGACCAGAACTCTATTAACCGGAAAGTCACGATGCGCGGGATATGCGCATTGTTTTTCCTGAGTCGGCTAATTTTGTTTTCAACCATTTCATATCCGATTGAGAGTTTGCTGATTGATGTATAAAATCTAATGATCATTCTATTTACCATTACACAACTGTATTCCAATCGAGGAACTTCCGTATTTCCGATTCAGTCCGGTGAATTGATGTTCACATTGAAATATTTTATATGCATTTGTTCCGCATTGAGCGCACTTTTTTCTGCGCATTGTATTTGAATGATATTTCATTGTGATCTGCTTCTCATTTTCAAAACCGAAATATTGACAACAGCATAATGCTTCTAACAGCAGTTAGAATTATCGGAAAATAAGAAAACAATCTTACAAGAGCCCGTATTGTGGTGTAATGCATTGCCTGTTTATATCAGTGTAAAGAGAGCTTCAGCTCTCGGTTGATTTTTCAGGAGGCCGTAAGAGCAAGTGACAGTTTCTCTTTGTTTACTTTCTCTTTCGATTATGGTGATGTGATTATAAAGATTTTCTTGAGTTTCACAATTCTGTATGAAAGTCGAATGTTTCGGGTATCATTTTATGCAAAGAGTTGAGTGATACACGTAGAATCTGCTTGGTAATTAATAGAAGAGAAAGTAAGCAAAGAGAAACTGTCAGTTGTTCTTACGGCCTTCTGAAAAATCAACCGAGAACTTAATAAAAAGACAATACCCAATTCTCGAGCTCGGTAAAGTAAAATGCCGAGACAGATCAGATACTCACAATTTCACTGATTGCTCAGTATTCAATATAATGTTTTCCGAGATTCGTTTAGTAGATTTACCGATATTTCAGCAAAGCACATCTTTTTGCCGAGATTTGTCAAAATCTTGTGCTTATATACAGAAAGCTTCCTCCCTTTCTTACAGATCCTGGTTTTCCTGTTGGAAAGTAATTATAGGATATGTCGAAGAAATTCAACGACGTGTCAACCAACATATTCGGAGCTAGTCCTCGTACATAAGTAATGTAATTGTATATTTTTTGTATGTTTATACGGAAATAAAATGAAATCTTGATACCCAATTGAATGTATACAAGAAAAAAAAAGTATTATTTGTTTACTTTCAATTGCTGAAGGCTCAGTAATTAGTAAATCTCACTTCGTTGCTTCATCCGAACATTCAGTAATAGTTATGCCGAATTGACAGTGAACTTTTTACTGACAATTTCCGTAATAACTGACGGTTGTCAAATTCGAGATTGCCGAGACTTTGGAATTTTATCTTTTGCCAAGATGATTACCGTGAACTCGGCGGTGCAAATCTCGGCAATTATTTTGCCGAGATTCAGTGAGAAAAAATAAGTGTGTAGATGAATTTCATACCGAATCGTGTTTCGGAGTCTCAGATTTCAATGAAACTTTCTGTAGACTTGTTCACGAAAAGCAATTCTGAATATTTTGTTTTTTTTTCAAAATTGATCTCGACTGTCTTCTGAAAAGGGTCAAACATTTTTTATAAACTTTTTCAATTGACTATGATCGCAAATGACAAATCCTACGAAAATGTATTGTTTAAATGGTTTCAACAATCTTTGCCAAAATTGATAAATTTTTAGAATTGAATCTCGATTCTCAATAAAAAAAAAAAGACATTTTGATTTTGCTAAAATTTCAATTCCAATAATTGATAATTATGTTCCCTACAAACAGCTTATACCTAGCAAGATGGACACTTTTAAGGGAAAAATTTTGTCTAACTGTTTGTTATGTGTTTTAAGCACAAACTTATGTTAACCCCTAAATGACCATACTTAAATCTGCCAGTATTAGCCGAAACTAAAGTTTTCGTTGGCGTGCCAAGACGTGGCACTTCGGTGCCAATTTGAAAAATGTTTTACAAATAGCATTAACTTTACGTCTGCTTAGCGGTTCAAGTTGAACTGCTTAAGTTTGCACTAAACAGTTCAAATTGAACTGCTCTGCACTGACGAGTTTAAAGAAAAGTAAAACTTTTTGTTATAGCAAATTTCACGCCAAATCGTATTCGAAGTTGGTAGCATCTTCTAAAATTTCAAAGAATCTTTCTGGACAAACAAAAAGCCATTCTGCATACTTTGTTTTTCAAAAATTGATCTGAACTGTTTTTTGGACTTTTTCTACATTTTTTTCGATTTGCTATAATAGAAAAATGACAAATCCTAAAGTTTGTTAAATTTTCGAATAGAAATATGAAAATTTTTTTATTGAGTCCTGTAACGAAATAAATCGATTTTTGAAGTCGATTTAGGATATTTGATTTTAATGACATTTTGTTCCAGGGTAGGTATAGTCGAAAAATGAGAAATCTTACTGAAATTTGTTGTCTAGTGGCTAGTATACTATGAAAAAGAAATGATTTGAAAACATGTACCGTCCATACATTACAAGATGAGCACTGTTAAGGACAAAGCGTGACTCAACAAAAACAAATTTTTTTTTTGACAATTTCGTGCCAAATCATAGGTCGATGTCAGAGTGCAAGCGTCATGCGAAGTGTCAAAACGCGTGTGCAAGTTAGTTACGTTTGATCAAAGCAAACCAAAAGTGAGTGCTTATTTGCACACACATACACACATACGCACACACAGCCATTTTGCGTTTTTGACTGCTTCCCTCGCAGGTAGCGTGTAAACGTAGGTCAAGAAAATTGTTCGAATAACGAACTGAAAATTTGTTCAATATCGACACTAGTTGAATGAAAATTTGCTATGTGCTCCGTTCACAGCCAATGAGGCGACAATAACGAGAGCGAAACGATTTTTCGGCTGCAGAACTGCACATGGTACGAGTTTTAATGAAACTGACACTAGCTTTTTAAAGTAAAACAACGTCAAATAGTTTTTGGGATCGAATTTAGGTCTCCCAAAAAACTTTTTCTAACCCAACCTGTTCTTTTACCGTGTTTTATGTAGAAAACAAATTAAACTAAAAATCATAATCATTAAAGAAAGCAATGAAAAATGTTAGAAAAGAGCTGATGAAACATCTAACAGAAAATTAAAATTTCGCGAATAAATTACCGCTGAGACTGGGCTCAAACTCGTAACTTTTCTATCCGGAGAAACCGTTTTAGGGTAGGACTGCTATTGGAACTTGATAGCAGTTGTACACAGATGAACATGTGCAGATGTTTTGGTCGATTTCTGCGTGGTATTTCACATGCAGGGTAGTGTAATTGGCACAGCCTCAATGAGCGTGTGGAAGTCTCACTTAGCGTGCTTAAATGGTGCTCGGTTTACAGTGAACGAAATTCTATTCAATTGATCGAATCACATCCAAGCAACTCGAATGAGTGCATCATTACTGATCGATTCAATCGTTTCAAATATCTTTATCGGGCGAACGATCGAAAAGATGATGTATCGAATAAAACTTAATCGACCATTCAAAGCATGAATCTCCCTGAACGTTGGACCTCACTTCATATCTTATATTTTCAGTTAAGCTAAATTAAAGATGTCATACGTTACGTCATATCATAGTGAATGAAATGATGTAAGTCTTCGTCGGTTGTACTACGGCCCGGCAGATTCTTCTAGGACGATGCCCGTGCAGGTGGCAACCCTTAATGGACAGAAGAATTTTTGTTATCGTACCGGAACGAAGTGGAACGTTTTGTAAGGTTGACAGCTAATGGCTAATAGGCAGCAGAGAGCCTTTCATTATCAACGTATAGCTTATTTAAATTTTACCCTGTTTTTTTAAATAATTTTGTTTCAGTCTGTATGTCAATTCTCTGTGATATTCCTGTTCTTTATCATATTTTTATTACGATTACGTACTTTAAATGAGTTTAAAGCTCGAGTGAAAGAAAATTCGTATGAAGTGTGCCATCGGTGATAATCGCTGTTTTTCTAGATATATGCAAAAGTATTTGTTTGAACTCCAACCTTTTACCGCACATTTATTGTTCTCAGAGTTTCGCCAGTAGGAAATAGAGAAAGGAAGGGTAAAAAGAACCCACTACGAAAATGTCGCTAGGTCTCAATTAAGAATAATATTCTAAAATTTTTTTGTTTGGGACTCAATTTTGATCAATCAATATTCACTATCATACTTTAATTTGATAACTTGAAAGTTAAATTTTTAAAGCTTGTATCGATCAAGTTTACCCACAAACCTTGTGCTTGATAATTACAATTGAGAAGATATCGCTGGAGAGTAATCAATTTAATTGCTTATGCCTCGAATTTATAGGAACGCAATTATAAATAACGGAGCAATGAGTAAAAATGTGCACTGGTTTGATAAAAAACAACGGTAATATTCCGGTATGAATTTGTTTCCATAAATCAACAAAACAACGCATGGGTTCGGCAATATGCTGCGTTTTCATGTTATGGAAATATATCACGAATAATGATCGCGGACCGAGCCGTGAATTGTCCCATATTTTCAATGAACGAATTCAATCAAACAGTTTTGTGTTCATTTTTTGCGGTCTCAACTGCAAACGATCGCATTCGAAACAAAAGAACAGAGACAAAACATTTCTGTCTTTCGCTTCAGCAAAAACCGGTTTTAATCCACCTAATGGTGCAGTGGTGCCTTTCTCATGAGCTTTTTTTTGAATATCGATGAATTGCTGAGTTTTCTGACCACTACTTCCGGTACTTTCGGAATCGGAATACGGAGACAAACACAATCAAAGTGATTTATGAAATTAAAGCGATCTTTACACGAGACAATATTATTACAATGTGTTCACAAAATCTAAACTGCTCATCAATCAATATTTTCTCTCCAGAGAGGAAACTGTTTAATAGATGCCTTCAACTTTTTGCTCAATGTTACTACTTTTTGGTGTTCCAAAACATTTACTGTTGTATACACGGGCAAGTTTTTGTGAGGAAATCGCCGAAAAACTTTCTTGCTACAAACGAATTGATTCGAAATACGATTGCATTACTGATTGTTCAGTCACATTGAAATCAGCTGATTTTTGACGTTCCGATTTTTGTCTCGCCAAGATGGCGCCGTGACAGAGGGCTGAGTGCCCCGTCTACTGAACGATAAATTTGTTATTTGTTTTGGCAACCATGCTATTTTGTTAATTTTACACCCTCATTGAACATAGCTCAAAATTGAGTGACACACCACTCCAATTCATAAAAAATGCACGTACTTTGAACTCGAGGCACCACCTAACTGTCAAAATTGGAGTATTTTTTACTCGAAAAGAAATTTTTTTTTTCAAATTAGATAACTCAAATTTTGAGTTTCTTGCACTCAAAATCAAGAAATTCTCCTTCGTTAATGTTCATATACATGGCATTCTTTGTTAAAGATATTACTTTTTTTTCTTTTAAATGGAAGCGCAAAAAAGTGATTTAAAACCGTTTCCTTTTGACCGGTTTGGAGTCAAAATTGAACAATTTTGATATCCTAAACCACACAATTTCTATTGAAAATATTGATGATTCATGATTCCAAAAACTGGATCTAGAAACGGCTTTGAAAAACTACGTATTCTTGCAATATTAAATTCGATAAAAATATTCCGATAATGGAAACGCACTGAACTGCAAGAAGTATTTTTTCACTCAAATGTTTGAAAACTCAGCGCTTACTATAATGTATAAATAGATGCGAGTGAGCTCATGGTCTGAATAAATTTCACCTAAATCCAAATCCAATCAAACTTTGACATATTGTCCCAGTTTATGAATTTGAATAATCGCAACTCAAACCATGAGTTATGATCAAAGAACATGTAGGTGTTTCACAGCTCAGAAATTATTTTCATAAGGTTTTTTACCGTCACTGCTGACCTCAATCAGATGAACACATTTTGACAGTTCAGCAGTACTGTTTGTAAACAGAGATTTGTTTTGTTTATCTGTTGACAAATTTGATGAGACCGTTTACGGTCCATATTGCATAAATAGAGTTTTAAAACATTTGTTCTCGATTGGATACGGTTTATTTTTGAGATTTATTAAATGAAAGTGACTAGTTGCAAAGTGTAATGATGATTGTTTAACCCTTTCACGACCATAAGATGTCCAGGACGAAATATGTCAGTACAACACAATATTTCAGCTATTGTGGGTATAAAGTAAGAGAAAATCAACAGAAAAAACATAGCAGGGTGCATAAGTTTCCTATAATTTCATGGGAAATATTTTTTCCTATGATCCTCAGAAATAAATAAATGAGAGTTGGGTTTATTATATCGTAATTTAATTGATTGATTTAGTAAATCATAATAGTAAAATAAATAGCTAGTTATGGTATTCTACGAAACGATTTCGTGTACTTGTTTAGCACAAGTGGACGTTGCACATAACAAATTTAATATGTGTTATATTTTCTATGCGTCGTTTTGCACAAACTTTTTTAGTGCAATGAAGATTGACAGTTCTTTTTTTTTCTTCGTTCAGAAACACATTTGTCACCTTGGTAATAATTTTTTTAAACATTCAGTTTATAAAACACATCGATTTAATAATAATTGAAGAAACGATTTTTGTAAAAGGGAAATATATTTCCCCATGAGCGTTAAGGGGTTAAGATGTGTTCTTCGGTTTTTGTTTGAGCTTGTTTGTAAACAGTACTGCTGAACTGTTAAGGATAAATGCTTGTTCATTCGTGACGTCACGATAAAAATCTAATTAGATTATTTATCGTGACGTCACAAATGAACGAGAATTCATCCTTGACAGTTCAGCGGTACTGTTTATAAATAAACTTAAAAAAACGAGGAACTCATCACAAACAATCATCTTCACACTTCACAACTAGCCACTTTTATTTAATAAATATCTGAAACGAACCATATCGAATCGTTAACAAACGTTTTGAAACTCTATTTAGGTGATATGGGCAGTGAACGTTCTCACCCGTTTGTTAACAGACAAACAAAAAAAACATACAAACAGTACCGCTGAACTGTCAAAATGTGTTCATCCGATTGAGGTTAGCAGTGATGGTAAAAAACCTAATCGTTGTCAAGAACAATACTGCTCGAAAGCATGATTGTATTTGACAGTTCAACAGTAATTTTCAGACACTGACAAAAAATATAGCAAGTGTCAAATTAATTGATAATATCATTTCAATGTAATTTGTTGCTATTTCATCCATAAAAAGCTACCCTTTCAAAATGTGAATTTATTGAGTTTCTTCATGTTTACTCATATATGAGTAAAGGCATAAAGATGTCAAAATTTGAGTAATATTAAATCAAAACAGAAAATTGTGAAGTGATCTGTATGGGACTAAAATTAAATGGTTTCAAACATTCCTGATCGACTTCTTACTGGATGTAATTGAAACCTAGAAAACCCATAAGAATCACATATTTGACTAAAATGGCAAACAATGTCAGGAAAGGGTCTTAAAATCGTCAATGAACAACAAATTTAATCAATTTATTCTTGACAAGTGTTTGTATTTAAACAACACACACACCGAACAACACGAGAGTTAGATTTTTTTTCATTCGAATATTTGAAAACCCAACGCTTACTATATAACGCACTAGCAAATGTGAGAGAACTCATTACTTGAGTAATTTCTAATCAAATCAGAACTCAAATGTTGACAGATTGCTTCAGTTTATGGATTTGAGTAGTCGTCCATAGAGCGTGTGGGTTACAGTTACACTAACTTGTGGTTACTGAGTGGCACAAAATGGTTTTATACCCACAATTGGGTGGAACCCTATCAAATTGATTGGTATGATGTCAGTTGAAGGTGTCGCTGTCTTTAAGTGACACCCGTCGTACATCGGTTTCTTTCTATAATTACTCAATGTTTGGGTAGGTTTGGTTTGGGAAATACCATACCTACCCAAAAATTGAGTAGATTTAAAAAGAAAAATTTGGCCAATGTGCGACGGATTTCACTTGAATTCAGTGATACACGCTTAAAAATAGTTACTCAAAAATGAGTAAGATCCCACTCATCTATAGAAAAAGTGGAACAACTCTAATTTAGAGTAACTCCTTAGTTACTCAAATTTGAAACGATTTTTGGACACTGGAAACGATTTTTGGGTCAAATCTACTCATTTACTGATTAATGCTTTATTTGCCCATGTACCAAAAATAGAGTAATTAGTTAAATTCTGAATGAAATTTTATTCCACATATACCAAATTGGCGTAAAATTGCTCCTTTTTTTAATTGTATTGTATTAGAATTTAAGTTATTGACAAGTAATACATAAAATAATCATACTGTGTTTATTTATTATTCCATTTACAATTGATTTCTAACTTCGAGATATCATATCAAGTGGCGATCGCTTGGAGTAGTGTGTCAATCGTAGCTTAACACACATGTCAGTACTGCTCAGACACCAATCAGACACTTGTTCCTCATAAATGTCACACTTGAGCATATTTGTTTCCATTCTGAAGCACAGTACGGATCACTTCTGGACACAATAACTGCGTCGATGGCACAACCAAGATGACAGTCTAAAAATTGTGGTTTTTGCAGACACAACACCGTTTGTGTTAAGCGACTCACACTTGAAATACGCGATCTCACTGACAAAAAATAGAACCTGTTGCTACAAATGGCTATTACCACTTTTAGACTGATCTTGCGAATAGTATCATAAAAACGAGTTTTTGCCTTAAACTCAAATTTAGAGTAAGAGTTACTCATTATTATTGATGGTAACTACTCAATTTTTGACGTTTCCATGTATCATTTGAAAATGAGTAACTAGTACTAAAACTCTGAGTAACTTTTTCTAAGCGTGTACAGTCAACTGACATCATATCAATCGAATTGATAGGGTTCTACCCATTTTCAGGTAAACACCATTTTGTACCACTGAGTAGCTAAAACTAAGCGTGTAGGCAAATTTGACTACTCGAAAAAGCAAAACTATTAAAATGTCAAATTTAAACCTAAATTTAAAATCATTTGCATCTTTTTGTTTGTTAAAAGCTTTCTTTTTGCTTTTTCTGTTATTTCCCATTCAAAATCACAAAAATTGACGATTGCGCTGTCAATGCACTTTGAAGCGAATTCAATCGTTAGATGACGTAAAAATTGATCTAAGGCTGTGGATCATCTCGCGAATTATTCTAACTTCTAGTTAAAATTTGACAGTCGAGTAGATATTTTGTCGTTGTCAAAAATAACCCTGCTACACTGATGAAAATTTGTACGATCGATTCACATGTAAATAGCATTTCATCTTAATATGCTTTTTCAATTCAATACAGAGCCAAAGCGATCGGTTTTAAGATTTTATGTGCAAATTCACTAAAATGCATGATTAAATTATTTTTTACTAAGCTTACTTGATGTGTTTTTCTTTTGGGTGTGATGTGCTTTGCTATTGAATCGAACTACATGTGTTGAACACTTCATTTTCTAATGGAAATGAGTGCAGCCCAAACGTAATTGCAAAACACTTGATTCGGTCAACCGTGTTTCAATTGAAATCTATCTGGAAAACAATGTGACATTCATATGAAATTCATATAGAATCTAGAGGCAACGAATTTATTTTCTCGTTTTGATGTACATTTCAGATAAATGTAGCATGATTCCCACTAAATATCCACAGGTTTTACACTAATTTCGTGAGTTAAGTGTATATTTTCATGAAATTCAAGCGCTCTACAGTTCCAATAGCGGCCCTTACACGATCATTAAAAGTGTCATTACTAAAAAGTAATGGCACTTTTAATGATCGTGTAAGGTCTACGAGTTCAGTAATGATGGAATTGTGGATTTTCCATCATTACCAACATTATTTCTTCTTCTTATTTTTTTGTGGAAGTGATGAATATCTTTAGAACTATACGCGAAAAAATGACAAAGTGTAGATTTAAATTGTTAATATTTCATTAACCTTAACGTTTCAATGGCAAATCAAATTTATTTTCAGCTAAACGAAAATAAAAATATTGCTATTGCTGGAGTAGTTACAAATACTCATCATTAATAATGAACGTGTAATGCTAAAAAGTAATGATGTACAGTAATGCAGTAATGACGAGCGTTTGAGCAGAAGTGTCATTACTTAGTAATGACACTTTTAATGATCGTGTAAGGGCCACTAATGCTTTGCACGTGATGCTAGTGCGCAAATTATTTTCAGTGTAGGAAACATGGTTATTTTTGACAGTTCGAAATTTTTCCACACTGAAAAAAAATCTTGTAGAATAATTCTAATTTCAGATTTTTAGTAAAAATATCATCTGTGCAATAACTTTTTATACTTTTTATAGTCAAAGAAAATACTCCAAAAGAAAGTTTCTACATTGTCAAACGAAGCCGTTTTTTCTCAAAGTTCTTCTTGCGTTCTATGTATTTCAATTATTATATCACTTGATATCATTTTATATTCAGCTCAAAATAAACCCAAACAAATTTCCATCCTTCCGACCCTGTCAGCTTGGAGCGAAATCAATCTTCAGCTCAGCAACGCCATCACATTTTGGTTCGCACGAATTTGACATTTCTCTCCCCTACTTCAAAGTACGAGATTCGATGCGGACTCGCCTGAGGGCGCCATGGTCGCAAAAATGGATGTTGCCAATGATTTGTTCGGGAAATGTGAGAGCAGGATATCTCGTTACTATGATGTCTTTGCATACGCCAACCCGTTTGAAATGGGGCAAAGTTTGATGTAAATTCAACTACTTGACAAAAAATAACTGCTCGACTGTCAAATTTAGAATTCGCAACAGTAAATCAATGTTGTTTCACTAAAATGCTGCGAATGATTCAAATGATAATGTAGATAGATTAGGTAAAACTTTTTTTGTTACTTCAGAACTCAGAATGCATCTGAATTTATAACCTTCCACGTTCGAACAACTTTTTATTTCATTGGTAACTTTTTGAAATTTATTGCAATTATTAGGAAATTGCGTTTCTCCCCAACCTACCTTTCACGCTGAACTTCGGAGCAGGAGCCATAAACATCCGTCACATGTTGAAAAACCAATCCGCAGGGCGACAATAAAACTGGGTACCGAGAAGTCGTCATCCATACGGGACATGTCATGTATTGCGACTTGAGAGGTGGTTTATATGTATGTAATGGCGAAAGTAGATATTTTCTGGCGTCGAACGGGTGTTATCACATCAATTTCCCTAAGGGCTTACATTTGCTCACTGTTAAGACTTATTATTTGTTCCTTATTTCACTTCGTGACCACTTTGTTTATATTGACTGAGTTGAGTTAATGTTAATTTTGATCATTCATTCTAACGCTAAACACGTTTCTAAATTATTTCAGTATTTAACGACTAATGCTCGATTTTTGCGCTATTCTTAAAATGGCTCTGAATAGATTTTTATTACAAAACGTAATCAAGCAGCTTAGCGTGAAACGGTTTACCAATTAAACAAGCTTAGGATCAAAATTAAGCTCATGTAACAACGAACGATGTGTGATTTGTGCTTGGTTTTTCGTGGGACATAGATTTTCCTCTCTCTCTTTGTATAACAGTCAAAGATATATAGAATCTTAACTAATCAACGGCTTTGGGTGGGTAATTTGTATTATGGTTGATGATGGGAATCTTTGGTTCTGGTTTGCTGTTTATATGTGTTTTACATTAATCAATATACATTTATTTCTCGTTTCTGTCGGTAACGTTAACCTAATACTTGTTCGAGTAAAATTTGAGCCAGACTGGTAAGGAAATAAAATTGAGGTACGGATTACTAACACATGTAAAAATCATCAGTTCGCGATTAATCAGAGAAAGGAGTCTAAAGTCTTAGTAAAAATAGATCCAAGTAAGCGTCAACCGTTGGCGTCATCGCTAACATAAGTTCAAAAATAGTTTCCATTTAGACGCATGCTTGGACCTTCTTTTTAATGCTAAACTTTCTATGAACAAGGTACAATAATTTCATTTCTAATACGATTGTAAATATCATCTAGAGACCCGATTCTAATGGTTCCGGTATAGTTAGCAATAGTGGGGTCTCTAAGATTACTTGCTTTAAGATGTAAATCTATCTTGAAAAACTATTGTTGTACGACAGACATACGCAAATTGAACCTATTTTTTCAAGAGGCAAAAGTATTTCTTCTTTTTATTTTTCTTTTAGTTTGGCACGATAGTGAGCAATCGTGCGTACTTTTGCATTTTTATCAGGATGGAATAATTGAACGAGAAGTTAGTAAAACAATTCAGTTCAATAGATAACCGGTCGTTTTTGTTTTCAAGCTTGTAACTAGAAAACCTGACACCTCAGCTTCAATAGATAGTTTGCATTAGATAACCGATTCTTGTTCTGTTACTGTCAAGAAAGGCTAAGGTCTATTCTACTGATACTTTTATCGTCACTGCTCTGTCCTAAAGATTCACTGCTAAATGGTATATAAATCCCACTAGTTGGTTTCATCTAATCCCCCTTATATTTACACATCCGTAAATATTTTCATCAAAATTTTGCCATTTCTATTATTGTCGCAAACATGCAGCGATCTTTCCGTCGACTACCGAGGAGGACTCAATAGATTGCCCTGATAGCGTGTGCCTTCTGTTTTTTCTATCGAACCTTGAAACGTCGAATTCATCACAAAACACGCTGGAATATTCGGTGCGCAATGTGTCGGGGAAAAGGCAACCGAATGAGATAAAATGTGTCTGCTGTGGGGATACGGAACACGTGCAAAATTGAATTTCAATATAATTACCGGAAGGTCGCTCAGCACTGGGACTGATGACGGGTAGGAAGGCTTCCTAGCCTACCGAGGACTACGTTGCAGCTGAGGTTTCTCCGGAAATCGGCACCAGTGACAGCGGATAAGGGCTGAAACGACAGAAAGTACTTTCATTACCGTACGGCACGTGACATGAGGTTTCAAGGCGAAAAGTTAATTTACATCAGCATGTCGGTATTGGATCCGGGTTGATTTTGGGTTCAGATTGAATGCGAACCATGTGTGCGAGGATATTCATAATACTCGATTGATTGGTGTACGTGTACGTTTACCTCAGGCAATGTATTGCCTTTTCTTCTCTGTTCAATCGGAACAACTGTTATTTAATTGAGTTTGTTACATTTAGATAACATGATTTGATAGGTTTTCAACTGACATTGCTGTAAAACAGTAAACTTAAATATATTTTTGTTGCAAGATGTTTCCAATCAATAATGCTTGATACGCTCATACGCACTATCACTACTTGAGATATGTGTTAGTGTTCAAATTCACAATAGATGCTTATTTTCACGGGAATCGCATTTCCCTGAATTTTATTCCATCGGTAGCATTATTGGATCAAGAATCGAATTAAATCGGGTCAAGTGGTACGATCCCATTGTTATTCGGAGGTTCGTGCTTTACCATGGCTTCTCATAATTTTCCTGATGAAAAGGGATGGATAAAAAGGACGATGAAAAGGATTGGAGTAGATAATAAGTTGGGGCAGTACAAAACAAATAGAAACGTCTCTTTCTGCTTCCCCGAAAGTATGCTTTACAAAAGCTATGTCATTCTGCATCCCCGGAAGTGAGCCATAAAATCCTGAATTAATTGGTTTAATGTCGCGAGAACAGATTCTCTCTGGAGAAAAAGTATTTTGAACAAAAGAGATTTTGACCTGTGAGTGTTACGCATGTACACTGGACTTTTCCGATTCTCACAAACTGTGAGTTTAAAGATCTGCTTTAATCCACCTAGTGGTGTAACGATACCTTTCTCATTAAATTTTCACGAGAAATGTATCCAAGTTTTATATCAAACATTTTGAATAACTGTTTCCGGAACCGGAATCGGGAGACAGTTGCAATAGGTTTCTAGGGCCATTAAATAGCCAGACCTACAGGTTCGAATAGTTTTACAATCTGTTTCTAAAGTTTAAATTTTTTTTCGTGTCGTCAATTATCTGAAGGTTAGACATTTATATTATTCATTATTATATCTTTTTACCTGTTTTGCCTTTCTCAGGTTATGCAATCACTTGAAAAACCGACTAGGGAAAATTGGCCCGGAGGGCCAAGTGTCATATACCATTCGACTCAGTTCATCGAGCTGAGCAATGTCTGTGTGTGTATGTGTCAAATAATCTCACTAGGTTTTCTCGGAGATGGCTGAACCGATTTTGACAAACTTAGATTCAAATGAATGGTCTCGTGGTCCCATACGGAACTCCTGAAATTCATCCGGATCCGACTTCCGGTTCCGGAGTTATAGGGTAAAGTGTGTTCAATATTGTACACCGTCACTTAAACCGGCGAAACAAAACACGTAAAAAATTTCCTAATTTGGTCTCAAAACAAAACAAATCGATAGTCATTATCAGTAGGCAACTAAACAAACCGATTTCGGCTATCCTGGTTCCCGGTATCCGTTTCCGGAAGTACCGGAAATTGTGGTCATATATACCAAAACGGATCTCACTCACTTTTCTCAGCGATGGTTTGACCGATTTCCACAAACTTAGATTCAAATAAAAGGTCTCCCGGTCCCATACGGGATTCCTGAATTTCATCCGAATTCGACTTCCGGTTCCGGAGTTATAGGGTAAAGTGTGTTCAATATTGTACACCGTCACTTAAACCGGCGAAACAAAACACGTAAAAAATTTCCTAATTTGGTCTCAAAACAAAACAAATCGATAGTCATTATCAGTAGGCAACTAAACAAACCGATTTCGGCTATCCTGGTTCCCGGTATCCGTTTCCGGAAGTACCGGAAATTGTGGTCATATATACCAAAATGGATCTCACTCACTTTTCTCAGCGATGGTTTGACCGATTTTCACAAACTTAGAATCAAATGAAAGGTCTCGTGGTCCCATACGGAATTCCTGAATTTCATCCGGATCCGACTTCCGGTTCCGGAGTTATAGGGTAAAGTGTGTTCAATATTGTACATTGTCACTTAAACCGGCGAAACAAAAACCGTAAAAAATTTTCTAAACTGGACTCTAAACCGTTATTCCCAATCTTAGGGCCAAATGAAAGGTCTTATGGTCCTTCCAAAAATAACTGCATATTTTTGGGTTCAACAAAAATTTAAACCGTCGTTTGACGTACGATGCCAAATCGTATAAAAACTAGTGAAGTTTGAGCGTTATGTTAGTTGGTGACCGTACGAGCCGAATTCGATTATACCGGTTCTCGGGTTCCGGTGCTGGAAGTATATATAATAGTGAACCCACTTCGTTTTCTTAAGGATGACCTACGCAATGAAAGCACTGTTTTATTCTGTATGTTATACTAGTTAATGCACAAACAATCTTCTGGTTTCTTGCAAAAATCAAAGAAAAAATTTTGGAATAGAATACCACAATATTATACATGAGAAAGGCATCATTACACCACTAGGTGGATTACAACAGGTTTTTTGGAAACACTTTATCCTATTATTTTGGAACTGGAAGTCGGATCCAGATGAAGTTGAGAAAGTTTGTAATGGACTATTAGACCATTTGAATCAGTTTGTGGAAATCGGTCGCGCCATCTCTGAGAAAAGTTAGCACAAAAATTTTATTTTTTTTTGCACATTTAACTCATAACTCCGGAACCAGTAGTCAGATCCAAACAAAATTCAGGAATTTGTATCAGACCTGAAGAGTTTTTTTTTAACTGATCCAAGTGTGTTAAAATCGGTTTATTCAACTCCGGAATTCAGAACCACCTCAAACATCGTTTTCCGACATCTACTCATCAAACCCGTTCCGAAAATACCCATATTGTAAGGGGTTTCAAGAAATATAAATAAACCGGAGGTCGCCATCTTGGAATTCAGAACCACCTCAAACATCGTTTTCCGACATCTACTCATCAAACCTGTTCTGAAAATACCCATATTGTAAGGGTTTTCAAGGAATATCAATAAACCGGAAGTCGCCATCTTGGTATCCAGAACCACCTCAAACATCGTTTTCCGACATCTACTCATCGAACCCGTTCCGAAAATACCCATATTGTAAGGGGTTTCAAGAAATATCAATAAACCGGAAGTCGCCATCTTGGAATTTAGAACCACCTCAAACATCGTTTTCCGACACATACTCATCAAACCCGTTCCGAAAATATCTATATTGTACTAATTTTAATGAAATATAAATGAGCCGGCAACGATTTTCATTGTATGCAAAAACCTCTTTTTACGAAGTATTTTCAACGTAGAAAACCCTTCTTAATCCACCTTGTGGTGTGATAATGCCTTTCTCTTTTTTCATAAAAGTCTCATGAAAATATATTTCATACTTATATTAAATAATTTCGGATACCAATTTTGACACCAATTGATTCAGATTGATTCGAGTAGTTCACAGAAGCATGCTTATGTCACACAGTCAGCATCATTTTTCCAAACTAGTCCAAACTAGTCCACTTAGTGGAATTTCCATATATCTTGAAAAATCACCATAGGGGGGAGTACATGAAATTTTCGAAATCGAAAAAAAAATTTTGAGGCCAAAAGGCTTAGAATTGCATGAAACGTCGAGATTTAGTGTCATCTCGAAAAAAAAATTTTTTGAAAAAGTCGACTTTTTGGGACTTAGAAAAAATATCCCAGAAAGTCGATTTTTTCAAAAAAATTTTTTTTGAGATGACACTAAATTTCGATGTTTCATGCAGTTTTAAGAGTTTCGGAATTAAAAAAAAATTTCGATTTTGGAAATTTCATGTACTCCCCCCTATGGTGCTTTTTCAAGATCGATAATTGTCAAACCTTTACCACCGGGCAGCACCCCTTAAGCATGTCCAATTTAGGTCAAATTTTGCATGAAGGCTTTTTTCGAGGTGCTTAAACCTTTGAGCACTAGAACTTTACGAAAATAGAGTTGATCCCAACATTTTGGCACCCTTATATATACAAGAGCGGTAAAAATCAACGTGTTTTGTCGGTTACGTCACTTATACAATCATATTTCTGGAACCAAAAGTCACAACCATTTGATCTTCGAACTTGATCAATGGCACAACAGTAGCTTTCAAACGAGCCCAAGTTTGTTGAAATCGGATCAGCCATCTCTGAGAAAATTGAGCGCGTTCAAATACAACGCTTTTTGTCGGTTACGTCACTTATAGAATCATATCTCCGGAACCAAAAATCACAGCCATTTGATCTTCGAACTTGATCAATGGCCCGACAGTAGCTTTCAAACGAGCCCAAGTTTGTTCAAATCGGTTCAGCCATCTCTGAGAAAATTGAGCGCGTTCAAATATCTTCGAAAAGTGCACACACATACACACATACACACACACACACAGACATTTTCCGATCTCGACGAACTGAGTCGAATGGTATATAACACTATGGGTCTCCGAGGCTCCGTTCGAAAGTCGGTTTTTCCAGCAATTCTAATACCTTTCTATAGAGAAAGGCAAAAACCCTTCTTAGTCCACTTAGTAGAATTTTCATATATCTTTAAAAATCACCATAGGGGGGAGTACATGAAATTTTCGAAATCGAAAAAAAATTTTTGATGCCAAAAGGCTTAGAATTGCATGAAACGTCGAGATTTAGTGTCATCCCGAAAAAAAATTTTTTTGAAAAAATCGACTTTTTGGGACTTAGAAAAAATATGAAAATTTTTCTAAGTCCCAGAAAGTTGATTTTTTCAAAAAATTTTTTTTTTGAGATGACACTAAATTTCGATGTTTTATGCAGTTTTAAGAGTTTTGGCATCTAAAAAAATTTTCGATTTTGGAAATTTCATGTACTCCCACCTATGGTGCTTTTTCAAGATCGATAATTGTCAAACCTTTACCACCGGGCAGCACCCCTTAAGCATGTCCAATTTAGGTCAAATTTTGCATGAAGGCTTTTTTCGAGGTGCTTAAACTTTTGAGCACTAGAACTTTACGAAAATAGAGTTGATCCCAAAATTTTGGCACCCTTATATATACAAGAGCGGTAAAAATCAACGTGTTTTGTCGGTTACGTCACTTATACAATCATATTTCTGGAACCAAAAGTCAACACCATTTGATCTTCGAACTTGATCAATGGCACGACAGTAGCTTTCAAACGAGCCCAAGTTTGTTGAAATCGGATCAGCCATCTCTGAGAAAATTGAGCGCGTTCAAATACAACGCTTTTTGTCGGTTACGTCACTTATACAATCATATCTCCGGAACCAAAAGTCACAGCCATTTGATCTTCGAACTTGATCAATGATCCGATAGTAGCTTTCAAACGAGCCCAAGTTTGTTGAAATCGGATCAGCCATCTCTGAGAAAATTGAGCGCGTTCAAATACAACGCTTTTTGTCGGTTACGTCACTTATACAATCATATCTCCGGAACCAAAAGTCACAGCCATTTTATCTTCGAACTTGATCAATGCCCCGATAGTAGCTTTCAAACGAGCCCAAGTTTGTTAAAATCGGTTGAGCCATCTCTGAGAAAATTGAGCGCGTTCAAATATCTTCGAAAAGTGCACACACATACACACACACACACATACACACACACACACACACACAGACATTTTCCGATCTCGTCGAGCTGAGTCGAATGGTATATAACACTATGGGTCTCCGAGGCTCCGTTCGAAAGTCGGTTTTTCCAGCAATTCTAATACCTTTCTATAGAGAAAGGCAAAAACCCTTCTTAGTCCACTTAGTGGAATTTTCATATATCTTTAAAAATCACCATAGGGGGGAGTACATGAAATTTTCGAAATCGAAAAAAAAATTTTGATGCCAAAAGGCTTAGAATTGCATGAAACGTCGAGATTTAGTGTCATCTCGAAAAAAAATTTTTTGAAAAAATCGACTTTTTGGGACTTAGAAAAAATATGAAAATTTTTCTAAGTCCCAGAAAGTTGATTTTTTCAAAAAAATTTTTTTTTGAGATGACACTAAATTTCGATGTTTTATGCAGTTTTAAGAGTTTTGGCATCAAAAAAAATTTTCGATTTTGGAAATTTCATGTACTCCCCCCTATGGTGCTTTTTCAAGATCGATAATTGTCAAACCTTTACCACCGGGCAGCACCCCTTAAGCATGTCCGATTTAGGTCAAATTTTGCATGAAGGCTTTTTTCGAGGTGCTTAAACTTTTGAGCACTAGAACTTTACGAAAATAGAGTTGATCCCAAAATTTTGGCACCCTTATATATACAAGAGCGGTTAAAATCAACGTGTTTTGTCGGTTACGTCACTTATACCATCATATATCTGGAACCAAAAGTCACAACCATTTGATCTTCGAACTTGATCAACGGCCCGACAGTAGCTTTCAAACGAGCCCAAGTTTGTTAAAATCGGATCAGCCATCTCTGAGAAAATTGAGCGCGTTCAAATACAACGCTTTTTGTCGGTTACGTCACTTATACAATCATATCTCCGGAACCAAAAGTCACAGCCATTTGATCTTCGAACTTGATCAATGGTCCGACAGTAGCTTTCAAACGAGCCCAAGTTTGTTAAAATCGGTTCAGCCATCTCTGAGAAAATTGAGCGCGTTCAAATAGCACGATTTTTGTCGGTTACGTCACTTATACAATCATATCTCCGGAACCAAAAGTCACAGCCATTTGATCTTCGAACTTGATCAATGGCCCGCCAGTAGCTTTCAAACGAGTCCAAGTTTGTTCAAATCGGTTCAGCCATCTCTGAGAAAATTGAGCGCGTTCAAATACAACGCTTTTTGTCGGTTACGTCACTTATAGAATCATATCTCCTGAACCAAAAATCACAGCCATTTGATCTTCGAACTTGATCAATGGCCCGACAGTAGCTTTCAAACGAGCCCAAGTTTGTTCAAATCGGTTCAGCCATCTCTGAGAAAATTGAGCGCGTTCAAATATCTTCGAAAAGTGCACACACATACACACACACACACATACACACACACACACACATACACACACACACACACACACAGACATTTTCCGATCTCGACGAACTGAGTCGAATGGTATATAACACTATGGGTCTCCGAGGCTCCGTTCGAAAGTCGGTTTTTCCAGCAATTCTAATACCTTTCTATAGAGAAAGGCAAAAAGCCTTCTTAGTCCACTTAGTGAAATTTTCATATATCTTGAAAAATCACCATAGGGGGGAGTACATGAAATTTTCGAAATCGAAAAAAAATTTTTGATGCCAAAAGGCTTAGAATTGCATGAAACGTCGAGATTTAGTGTCATCTCGAAAAAAAATTTTTTTGAAAAAGTCGACTTTTTGGGACTTAGAAAAAATATGAAAATTTTTCTAAGTCCCAGAAAGTTGATTTTTTCAAAAAAAAATTTTTTCGGGATAACACTAAATTTCGATGTTTTATGCAGTTTTAAGAGTTTTGGCATCAAAAAAAATTTTTTATTTTGGAAATTTCATTTACTCCCCCCTATGGTGCTTTTTCAAGATCGATAATTGTCAAACCTTTACCACCGGGCAGCACCCCTTAAGCATGTCCAATTTAGGTCAAATTTTGCATGAAGGCTTTTTTCGAGGTGCTTGAACTTTTGAGCACTAGAACTTTACGAAAATAGAGTTGATCCCAAAATTTTGGCACCCTTATATATACAAGAGCGGTAAAAATCAACGTGTTTTGTCGGTTACGTCACTTATACAATCATATTTCTGGAACCAAAAGTCACAGCCATTTGATCTTCGAACTTGATCAATGGCTCGCCAGTAGCTTTCAAACGAGTCCAAGTTTGTTAAAATCGGATCAGCCATCTCTGAGAAAATTGAGCGCGTTCAAATACAACGCTTTTTGTCGGTTACGTCACTTATACAATCATATCTCCGGAACCAAAAGTCACAGCCATTTGATCTTCGAACTTGATCAATGGTCCGACAGTAGCTTTCAAACGAGCCCAAGTTTGTTAAAATCGGTTCAGCCATCTCTGAGAAAATTGAGCGCGTTCAAATAGCACGATTTTTGTCGGTTACGTCACTTATACAATCATATCTCCGGAACCAAAAGTCACAGCCATTTGATCTTCGAACTTGATCAATGGCCCGCCAGTAGCTTTCAAACGAGTCCAAGTTTGTTCAAATCGGTTCAGCCATCTCTGAGAAAATTGAGCGCGTTCAAATACAACGCTTTTTGTCGGTTACGTCACTTATAGAATCATATCTCCTGAACCAAAAATCACAGCCATTTGATCTTCGAACTTGATCAATGGCCCGACAGTAGCTTTCAAACGAGCCTAAGTTTGTTCAAATCGGTTCAGCCATCTCTGAGAAAATTGAGCGCGTTCAAATATCTTCGAAAAGTGCACACACATACACACACACACACATACACACACACACACACATACACACACACACACACACAGACATTTTCCGATCTCGACGAACTGAGTCGAATGGTATATAACACTATGGGTCTCCGAGGCTCCGTTCGAAAGTCGGTTTTTCCAGCAATTCTAATACCTTTCTATAGAGAAAGGCAAAAAGCCTTCTTAGTCCACTTAGTGAAATTTTCATATATCTTGAAAAATCACCATAGGGGGGAGTACATGAAATTTTCGAAATCGAAAAAAAATTTTTGATGCCAAAAGGCTTAGAATTGCATGAAACGTCGAGATTTAGTGTCATCTCGAAAAAAAATTTTTTTGAAAAAGTCGACTTTTTGGGACTTAGAAAAAATATGAAAATTTTTCTAAGTCCCAGAAAGTTGATTTTTTCAAAAAAAAATTTTTTCGGGATAACACTAAATTTCGATGTTTTATGCAGTTTTAAGAGTTTTGGCATCAAAAAAAATTTTTTATTTTGGAAATTTCATGTACTCCCCCCTATGGTGCTTTTTCAAGATCGATAATTGTCAAACCTTTACCACCGGGCAGCACCCCTTAAGCATGTCCAATTTAGGTCAAATTTTGCATGAAGGCTTTTTTCGAGGTGCTTGAACTTTTGAGCACTAGAACTTTACGAAAATAGAGTTGATCCCAAAATTTTGGCACCCTTATATATACAAGAGCGGTAAAAATCAACGTGTTTTGTCGGTTACGTCACTTATACAATCATATTTCTGGAACCAAAAGTCACAGCCATTTGATCTTCGAACTTGATCAATGGCTCGCCAGTAGCTTTCAAACGAGTCCAAGTTTGTTAAAATCGGATCAGCCATCTCTGAGAAAATTGAGCGCGTTCAAATACAACGCTTTTTGTCGGTTACGTCACTTATACAATCATATCTCCGGAACCAAAAGTCACAGCCATTTGATCTTCGAACTTGATCAATGGTCCGACAGTAGCTTTCAAACGAGCCCAAGTTTGTTAAAATCGGTTCAGCCATCTCTGAGAAAATTGAGCGCGTTCAAATAGCACGATTTTTGTCGGTTACGTCACTTATACAATCATATCTCCGGAACCAAAAGTCACAGCCATTTGATCTTCGAACTTGATCAATGGCCCGCCAGTAGCTTTCAAACGAGTCCAAGTTTGTTCAAATCGGTTCAGCCATCTCTGAGAAAATTGAGCGCGTTCAAATACAACGCTTTTTGTCGGTTACGTCACTTATAGAATCATATCTCCTGAACCAAAAATCACAGCCATTTGATCTTCGAACTTGATCAATGGCCCGACAGTAGCTTTCAAACGAGCCCAAGTTTGTTCAAATCGGTTCAGCCATCTCTGAGAAAATTGAGCGCGTTCAAATATCTTCGAAAAGTGCACACACATACACACACACACACATACACACACACACACACACATACACACACACACACACACACAGACATTTTCCGATCTCGACGAACTGAGTCGAATGGTATATAACACTATGGGTCTCCGAGGCTCCGTTCGAAAGTCGGTTTTTCCATCAATTCTAATACCTTTCTATAGAGAAAGGCAAAAAGCCTTCTTAGTCCACTTAGTGAAATTTTCATATATCTTGAAAAATCACCATAGGGGGGAGTACATGAAATTTTCGAAATCGAAAAAAAATTTTTGATGCCAAAAGGCTTAGAATTGCATGAAACGTCGAGATTTAGTGTCATCTCGAAAAAAAATTTTTTTGAAAAAATCGACTTTTTGGGACTTAGAAAAAATATGAAAATTTTTCTAAGTCCCAGAAAGTTGATTTTTTCAAAAAAATTTTTTTTCGAGATGACACTAAATTTCGATGTTTTATGCAGTTTTAAGAGTTTTGGCATCAAAAAAAATTTTCGATTTTGGAAATTTCATGTACTCCCCCCTATGGTGCTTTTTCAAGATCGAAAATTGCCAAACCTTTACCACCGGGCAGCACCCCTTAAGCATGTCCGATTTAGGTCAAATTTTGCATGAAGACTTTTTTCGAGGTGCTTAAACTTTTGAGCACTAGAACTTTACGAAAATAGAGTTGATCCCAAAATTTTGGCACCCTTATATATATAAGAGCGGTAAAAATCAACGTGTTTTGTCGGTTACGTCACTTATACCATCATATATCTGGAACCAAAAGTCACAACCATTTGATCTTCGAACTTGATCAACGGCCCGACAGTAGCTTTCAAACGAGCCCAAGTTTGTTAAAATCGGATCAGCCATCTCTGATAAAATTGAGCGCGTTCAAATACAATGCTTTTTGTCGGTTACGTCACTTATACGATCATATCTCCGGAACCAAAACTCACAACCATTTGATCTTCGAACTTGATCAATAGCCCGACAGTAGCTTTCAAACGAGCCCAAGTTTGTTAAAATCGGTTCAGCCATCTCTGAGAAAATTGAGCGCGTTCAAAAAGCACGATTTTTGTCGGTTACGTCACTTATACCATCATATCTCCGGAACCAAAAGTCTCAGCCATTTGATCTTCGAACTTGATCAATGGCCCGACAGTAGCTTTCAAACGAGCCCAAGTTTGTTCAAATCGGTTCAGCCATCTCTGAGAAAATTGAGCGCGTTCAAATACAACGCTTTTTGTCGGTTACGTCACTTATAGAATCATATCTCCTGAACCAAAAATCACAGCCATTTGATCTTCGAACTTGATCAATGGCCCGACAGTAGCTTTCAAACGAGC
This sequence comes from Malaya genurostris, assembly GCF_030247185.1. Taxonomy (NCBI): domain Eukaryota; kingdom Metazoa; phylum Arthropoda; class Insecta; order Diptera; family Culicidae; genus Malaya; species Malaya genurostris. The sequence continues at coordinate 263,070,575 of NC_080571.1, forward strand.
CCAAGTTTGTTCAAATCGGTTCAGCCATCTCTGAGAAAATTGAGCGCGTTCAAATATCTTCGAAAAGTGCACACACATACACACACACACACACACATACACACACACACACATACACACACACACACACACACACAGACATTTTCCGATCTCGACGAACTGAGTCGAATGGTATATAACACTATGGGTCTCCGAGGCTCCGTTCGAAAGTCGGTTTTTCCAGCAATTCTAATACCTTTCTATAGAGAAAGGCAAAAAGCCTTCTTAGTCCACTTAGTGAAATTTTCATATATCTTGAAAAATCACCATAGGGGGGAGTACATGAAATTTTCGAAATCGAAAAAAAATTTTTGATGCCAAAAGGCTTAGAATTGCATGAAACGTCGAGATTTAGTGTCATCTCGAAAAAAAATTTTTTTGAAAAAATCGACTTTTTGGGACTTAGAAAAAATATGAAAATTTTTCTAAGTCCCAGAAAGTTGATTTTTTCAAAAAAATTTTTTTTCGAGATGACACTAAATTTCGATGTTTTATGCAGTTTTAAGAGTTTTGGCATCAAAAAAAATTTTCGATTTTGGAAATTTCATGTACTCCCCCCTATGGTGCTTTTTCAAGATCGAAAATTGCCAAACCTTTACCACCGGGCAGCACCCCTTAAGCATGTCCGATTTAGGTCAAATTTTGCATGAAGACTTTTTTCGAGGTGCTTAAACTTTTGAGCACTAGAACTTTACGAAAATAGAGTTGATCCCAAAATTTTGGCACCCTTATATATATAAGAGCGGTAAAAATCAACGTGTTTTGTCGGTTACGTCACTTATACCATCATATATCTGGAACCAAAAGTCACAACCATTTGATCTTCGAACTTGATCAACGGCCCGACAGTAGCTTTCAAACGAGCCCAAGTTTGTTAAAATCGGATCAGCCATCTCTGATAAAATTGAGCGCGTTCAAATACAACGCTTTTTGTCGGTTACGTCACTTATACGATCATATCTCCGGAACCAAAACTCACAACCATTTGATCTTCGAACTTGATCAATAGCCCGACAGTAGCTTTCAAACGAGCCCAAGTTTGTTAAAATCGGTTCAGCCATCTCTGAGAAAATTGAGCGCGTTCAAATAGCACGATTTTTGTCGGTTACGTCACTTATACCATCATATCTCCGGAACCAAAAGTCTCAGCCATTTGATCTTCGAACTTGATCAATGGCCCGACAGTAGCTTTCAAACGAGCCCAAGTTTGTTCAAATCGGTTCAGCCATCTCTGAGAAAATTGAGCGCGTTCAAATACAACGCTTTTTGTCGGTTACGTCACTTATAGAATCATATCTCCTGAACCAAAAATCACAGCCATTTGATCTTCGAACTTGATCAATGGCCCGACAGTAGCTTTCAAACGAGCCCAAGTTTGTTCAAATCGGTTCAGCCATCTCTGAGAAAATTGAGCGCGTTCAAATATCTTCGAAAAGTGCACACACATACACACACACACACATACACACACACACACACACACACACAGACATTTTCCGATCTCGACGAACTGAGTCGAATGGTATATAACACTATGGGTCTCCGAGGCTCCGTTCGAAAGTCGGTTTTTCCAGCAATTCTAATACCTTTCTATAGAGAAAGGCAAAACGTGAACATAATTCTCTAACTGCTAAACCGTTGGTCTGATACACATAGTTTCTACGGAGAACTCATTCACAAAAAATATACCTCGCAATTTGATCACAATAAACAATGTGCAAAGCCTACAATGATAAAAGTTTATTTCAACAACTTTTTTCTCTTAAGGGATAGGAAAATAATGTCTTGTACAAAGTTTTAGAACTTCTAACGAGAAAAAACTTTGCCGAAGAAACTATAGGTCTAACACAAAAAGTTTCGGATATATGAAGCATTTTCGTTTGAAACCACTTAAAATATTGTTTTTTGTAAATACTTTTCTTCGCAGCTGTTTTTAGTGCCAACTATGTTAGAGACAATTACTAAAAACATAAATATACAAATTAATACATTAATTTTGGATCAGGGTCATTGCGCCGAATGCCATTTCGCCGAAAGCCGCTTCGCCGAAAGGGTCATTTCGCCGAATGATATTTCGCCGAATGGATCTGTGGTAATAAAAGGCGGCTTTTCCGATTTAATAATCTTTATGAGCGAGGATTATAAAATTCCTAAAATTATTGATTTCAGTACAGATATACCAAATGTTTATCAATCTTACGTTTAGTGCCTTTAGCAGGTGTAGCGTATTGTTGCCTTCTATTCCACGTAGAGCAACTATAATTAGGTTAGGTTTGAGCTACTCAAATATTCGTATTCAGTTATATATTACCTTTTATCCGATAAGTATATAAATATATATGTTTAAATGCCTTATAGTGTGGCGTCAGGGTGTTACAGTTCACTTGATACCTATTACAATTTAATTCATAGTTCATAATGAATTCAGGTTAAAGTTTTGTAATTGATGCATACTTAAGTTAAGCCAATATAACTGCGTGCTAAGATTAGTTTTAAGAGTTCATGTGAGATCACCAAGTTACAATAATAGAATTTTAATCTAACTTTTTACTGAAGTCTATTTTTAATACGAACTGCTCTTATAAGTTCCACCTTTAGAATTTGCTTCCGCTTGATTTCACTTGCTATCCTGTTTTTTGACATATCTCTATTTCATAGGTGTTCAGCTTCGACGAGGGGTTTGAAATAACACTCCCCCCCCAGTATACTGAGGTTTTACACCCAGTCTACTCTAAAGTGTTCCGACGTCTAGGACAGCAATCTTTACTGCGGGTCGTACCATCATTCCTCCAGCGGTTTGAACCGTTGCACTTCGTACTTGTCCGTCTTTTGATTGTGAAACGGATACTACTTTGCCCTTCGGCCAGCAGTTTCTCGGTAGATCCGGGTCAACAATAATAACGATGTCGCCGGTCTGAATAGGTTTAACTGGCTGGAACCATTTTGTTCGTCGTGTGATGGTGGGAAGATATTCTGTAAGCCAGCGCTTCCAGAATATGTTCGCGTAAACTTGAGACATCTTCCATGTTTTGCGTAGAGCGTTTGCGCTGTCGTCGTATAATGTAAACGGTTTCATGCCGTTTGAGGATCCCAAGAGAAAATGGTTTGGTGTTAGAACGGGAGCGGCTTCATTGTCGGCAGCAACGTAAGTTAATGGTCTAGAATTTATAACCGATTCGATTTCCAGCAGCATGTTTCTCAGTAACTCATCCGTCGGTAGTCTCTGCGGTTTAATTTGCGCAAGCCCTCTTTTGACTGACTGAACGAGCCGTTCCCAACTTCCTCCCATATGTGGGGAGGCTGGTGGATTGAATCTCCAGCGCGTTGCACATGTCGTGAAGGTTTCTACCATTCTATTCTGGTCAATTGTTTTCAAAATTTCTTTGAGCTCTCGATCGGCACCGATGAAGTTCGTCCCACGATCACTATAAATCTCGAGTGGCACCCCTTTTCTCGACATAAAATTTCGAATAGCCAGAATACAGGAATCCGTCGTAAGAGTATGAGCAATTTCGATGTGGATAGCACGCACGGTGAGACAAGTTATTAATACACCCCATCGTTTCTCTACTCGTCGACCTATTAGTACTTGATATGGTCCAAAATAATCTATCCCTACATACGAAAACGGTCGAACGTAGGCTGCTAACCTAGCTACCGGAAGATTACCCATCATTGGTGGCTGTGGTCTTGCATTGCGTATTTTGCACAGCTGGCAATTCCGTCTCACGCGATCGTACTGTATACGTACTTTGGGAATATGGTATTTCTGTTTCAGTTCGTTTAGAACGGTTTGATGATTTTGATGATGGAAAAGTCTGTGGAAGGCATGTATTATTAGGTCTGTGACATAGTGCTGTCTAGGTAAAAGTATTGGTCGCTTTACAAATTCGCCGACTAGATTGCATTCGTCTATTCTACCAGGAATACGCAAAACTTTATATTCATCCACTACAGGACGTAATTTACGTAATGCACCCTTTTGCACACATTGTTTTTTTTCCACGGTTTGTGCAGAGAGGGAAATAGATCTATAATCATCGGAGAATATTTCTTCTTGAGCTAAGCGATAAATACACATCTCGGCTCTCATTAGTTCATCATTTGATAAGAGTCCGTACTGAAGTTGCTCACTTTTTACCTTTCGTTGAAGATTCATGATATATCTCTGCATCCATGCTACCGAGCGCAACAGTCGATTCCAGTTCGAGAAACGTTCCCACGCAATTACTGGGGCGTGAATCATGTGGTAAAGAATACTAGGACGAAGCTCTTCGTTCGTCGATCCAAAGCTGGAACTTTGCAGTGGCCAATTTACTTTAGCCGTCCACATAAAGTCTGGACTGTTGAACCAGCGACCACTTGGTGAGAGATCAGGAAGCTTTTGCCACTTCGTGCCTTCGTCGGCCACGTTAAGCTTTGTCGAAATCCAGTGCCATTCATTTGTAGTAGTAGTATCGAGTATCTCACTGACGCGAGTGGCCACAAATTGGCTGTATCTACGATGGTCAGAGTTCAGCCAATGCATAACATCTTTTGAGTCTGTGTAGTAGTATCGTTTTCTGATCGGTCGTTTGTGATGCTCCGCAATACTTTTAGCCAGCCGTGATCCCAAAACGGCTGCCTGTAGTTCGAGTCGTGGTATAGTTACAAATTTAATTGGCGCCACTCGAGTTTTCGCTCCTGCGAATGCGCATTCTATTTCATCACCCTCTTCGAATCTAAAATATGACACCGCAGCGTAGCCTTTTTCGCTCGCATCTACAAAGGTGTGAAGCTCAATATTCGTGGTAGCATCGGATGCAGAAGTAACTTTACGATAACATCTAGGCACAGTAACATTTTGAACGTCTGGGAGGACTCGGAGCCATATATTCCATTTATCTAACAGATTTCCGCTTATTGTTTCGTCCCATCCGATACCCGATCGCCATACCTCTTGTAGAAGCACTTTTAGGAACATAAGGAAGTTGGCAATCAATCCCAATGGGTCGAAGATTGTCATTAACGTTCGAAGAAGCTCGCGTTTCGTAGGATTTTTTTGTCCCGTGAGAAGTTGATCATCGTGCCGTGGCGAGAGCTTAAATATAAAGCAATCTGATTTCATATCCCACCACATTCCTAGTATCTTTTCGAGAGTAGTTTCTGAGTGTAGACTGAGTCTCGTTTCGTTGCAGCCTTCGGCGCTCAGTTGTTTTCGAACGTAGTCGGAGTTTGAGTGCCAATTCCTAATTTCGAAGCCTGCTTGGGAGTGAATATAATGAACGTCTCTGGCCAGTTTAACTGCCTGTTCATCTTGCTCTACGCTCGCCAACATATCATCTACATAGTGCTGTTTCGAAATTGCTTCAACTGCTTCTGGGAGATCGTTAATAAATCGCAGTGCATTAAGGTTCATGCAGTATTCAGTTGTTGCTGGTGAACAAGTTGCTCCAAAGCTCAGTACTTTCATCATGTACTCTTGTGGTTCTTTTCCGGCATCGTCGGCGGGCCACAAAAATCTTTGGCAATGCTGGTCGTTTTCATTCATCAATACTTGATGAAACATTTCACGAATATCTCCTGTTATTGCAATTTTGTATTCTCGAAATTTATATAATACCGAAACCAAAGAGTTTAATAGATCTGGGCCTTTCAAAAGCTGTGAGTTCAGAGATATTCCGCGAACTTCAGCCGCGGCATCCCAGACAATCCGGATTTTACCGGGTTTGTTCGGGTTTATAATTGGAAAAACTGGTAGGTACCAAACTCGGCTGCGACGTATTTTCAGTTCTTCAGAGGTTAGTTTTCGTATGTAACCCTTTTTCTCGTAATCAGTAATTAGCGATTTGAGTGCACGAGCGAGTTCTGGTTCTCGCATCATTCGTTTCTCGAGACATTTAGTTCTAGTGAGTGCCATTACTTAAGAGTTTGGTAGCTGGACATGATCGTATCTCCACAAAAGTCCGCTCTCATATCTCCCGTTTTTTAGGGTGGTGCAATGTTCAAGAAGCTGCCTTGCACGTTCATCATTTTTCGATCGCAATATTTTCTGGGGTGAAACGATGCCCATACTTTCTAGCTCAAAATATTCTTTGACAGAAGAGTGGAGATAGTCATCGTCCCGCCGATTGCATGCACAAATATGATACGAATGTTGGAGGGTATTACCATCTGTATTTCGACATAATGCGCTGGAACATGGGCCGTATACTATCCACCCTAGTCGGGTCTTAGCGGCCGATGGTTCATTTTCACTGCCTTCTTTACTGTCCAACACATGTCCGAGGCGACAATTGTTCATTCCTATTAGTATTTTTGGCGCAATTTTGGAGTATGATTCTAATGGAAGGTCTTTCAGATGTGAATATATTTGTGTTAGGTTCTCGATTGACATTGTTTGTTCTGGTAATTTGAGCTCTGCTACTGTATGTACATCAGATAAACGATATCGTTTGTGTGGGTTGTGCGTGCTTGATATATCAGCAGAAAATTTCACCGAATTCCTTTCGTACCTATTGATTCCACTAGTCCAATTTAGGCAAAGTGGCTGAGAGGTACCGTCTAATCCTAGTTCGTCGTAGAGTTTTTGTTCCATTAATGTGGATGATGACCCATCATCTAAGAAGGCATATGTAGAGATCGTTTTACCCTTCCCATGTATAATTACGGGGACATAGCGAAAGAAAACGGATCCTACACCGCTACGGTGGATATTACAATGTTTAATATGTGCAGCTGAAGATGATGGCGTGAAATTTGTGCCTTTGTGCTTGTTATCGTTATGCAATAATTTATGGTGAAGGAACGTACAACCATTTTGTCCGCACGGATCATTGGCGTCGCATGACGTGAAGTGCCTTTTTAAGCATCGACGGCAAAGTTTGCATGCTCTTAACACCTTCCATCGCATATCAACGTTCATATCCAGGAATCGTTTACAATTGTCTACAGTTTCGCATTCTTCTTTGCATACTACACATGCTATGGCTACTGGTTCGTTCGTGTTCTCCGGAAAACTCTCCGAATGTACATTGAGAAAACCTTCGTTTTTCTTGTTTTCCGATTTAGCGATGTATCCGTCATTCATATCCGGCGTTGTGACTTCGCATGCCGCTTCAACGATAGTTTTTAACCAGTCATTGAAATCGGTTAATTTAACGCGTTTCAAGGATTTGCGAACCAATGCCCAGTTAAGCTTAATTGTAGGTGGGAGTTTTTCTTCTAGTTCTTGAAGTAATGTTACATTGTAGTAATAGTCGTCAAGCTCACAGGCCTGTATAGTTGCACATAAGTTTTGGACTGACACACCGTAATTAATCATGGTGTTAAGCTTTTCAATTTTTGGTGGCGGCAAATCTCTAATTTTCTGGATCATTGCTCCAATTATGAGGTTTGGCCTCCCAAACAATGTTCTAAGTGTAGAAATAACACTTTCGACATTAGCTGGGTGTAATAATAAGCTTCGCGTGGCATCAAAGGCTTTATCTCGCAAACATCGTCTTAAACGAAACATATTCTCTTCGTTACTATATCCACACATTGCGGTGCTAGTATCGAAAGTAGCCACGAATAAGGGCCAGTCCTCGGGATGCCCTGAGAAGGTCGGTAAATCTTTCGATATGGCTTGACGTGCTGCTAGTTGATCCTTTGTAAGCGAACAGATTTGCTTTGAAGATTTGACGGCTGTTCTATTGGTACTGCTGAACTGTTTATTCGAGGTGACAGAGAGTACATCTGTACAATAGCTTGTTGATGCTACTGGTGTATCAACGTGAGATTGATTGTTTGTTAACCAACTTTCAGCCTTTTGTTCATAGGAATTTTTCTCGTCTTCGGCGAATTCATTTTCGCTGCCAGATTCTTCTCTTAGAGCCAGTTGTTCTTCAAGGTGCTTCATCTCTAGTGCTTGCTTCTCTTTTAGAGCACATAGGCGCCAGTACTTAGAAAAACGTTTTGAAGATACATTAGATTTCGCACTTTCCTGTGAAGTTGTTGCCTTAGGAGCGGACATGCAGTCAGGATTCGGTTTTAGGGGTACAACCTTTTTTTTGAACTGGTTCTCGCGTTGGGTCCATAGCTCTTCGAATGTTAATTGCTGCTGCTTAATCGATGTATTTTTTTGCTCTTCTAATAACTTTACGTGATGATCAAACTCTTTCCGCTGTACACTAAACATGTAGCGTAGCTGTTGTATTTCTTGTCGGAGTTTTTCATTTTCTGCTTTTTCCGCATTTGCGTTTGACGGTACGTTTGTGCTTCCAGCATCAGATGTGGTCGTTTTTTGCGCGAGCATGATTGAATCGTCTACTATAGTGACCGTAGGTTCCCGCTTGTTAGGGGAAACTGGTGTCGATGATCTTATTGGCTTGGTCTTTTTCGTTACGCATTCGTCACAGGACCAGTCGTGGTTAGTAATCTCATCGTCTACGTGTACACAATCATAGTGATACCATTCGTTGCAATCGTCGCACTGAACCATCTTGCTGTTGTCTGGAGAGTTGCATTTATTGCAACTCACATTCGATGGTAGCAGGGCTGGCTTCTCCATCTTTCCGTTTTTCTTGGCCGGCATTTTTGTAAGCTCGATCGTTTAGAAATTAAACGAATTTTATAATGTGGTAATAAAAGGCGGCTTTTCCGATTTAATAATCTTTATGAGCGAGGATTATAAAATTCCTAAAATTATTGATTTCAGTACAGATATACCAAATGTTTATCAATCTTACGTTTAGTGCCTTTAGCAGGTGTAGCGTATTGTTGCCTTCTATTCCACGTAGAGCAACTATAATTAGGTTAGGTTCGAGCTACTCAAATATTCGTATTCAGTTATATATTACCTTTTATCCGATAAGTATATAAATATATATGTTTAAATGCCTTATAGTGTGGCGTCAGGGTGTTACAGTTCACTTGATACCTATTACAATTTAATTCATAGTTCATAATGAATTCAGGTTAAAGTTTTGTAATTAATGCATACTTAAGTTAAGCCAATATAACTGCGTGCTAAGATTAGTTTTAAGAGTTCATGTGAGATCACCAAGTTACAATAATAGAATTTTAATCTAACTTTTTACTGAAGTCTATTTTTAATACGAACTGCTCTTATAAGTTCCACCTTTAGAATTTGCTTCCGCTTGATTTCACTTGCTATCCTGTTTTTTGACATATCTCTATTTCATAGGTGTTCAGCTTCGACGAGGGGTTTGAAATAACAGGATCAATTCGCCGAATGCTGCAATTGTTCTAATATCGTAATTGGAATTGATTTAAAATTAGGATAAAGGGCGGGGACGAAGAGGGCACTCGCAACGTTTTTATGGGGGGCGGCAAACCAATCCTTGGGACCTTTTTTGCTCGTCCAAGGCATCTTTCCGGAAATGGAGCTTTTTTTGTTTGTTCACTAGGGGCGGCAAATCTTATTTTGCCCTGGGCGTCGAATTTCCTCGGTATGCAACTGATTGTACTTCTGGAATAAAGATTGATTCTTGTATTCTTGAATAAAGATTGATTCATGAACATCACAACGGAGTTCCCAAGAAAACTTGTTGACTATTAGCTACTAAGCATCAAAGCAATTGCATAGGTGTATCTACCAAACAAGTGTGTGTGGTATTTTCCGTTTACTGAGTGAAAATGAAAGAAAAAATCTAATGCGGCTTCGCCACATCGTTTTGGTTCGTGTGCTGTCCGACATCGATACCGCTCGTTCGGACCTGACTAAAGCAAAGAAACCTAGTTTTAAGTAGACCGAGCAAACGAGGCGGTTACAGGTTTGTATGTGAGAGGCCGCCGCTTCCGACGGCGGGTCGGTGACCAACTTAGCCGGCGTCGCCTCGGCGGCTTTGTGCGATCGTGCATCTCGGCTTCAGCTATGTGGCTACGCCACATCAATTATTCAGAAGACATGATAACACAAAAAATAATAATATGATGTATTCGAAATCACCCTTTCGGTGAAATGACTCTTTCGTTGAAATGACCCTTTCGGCGAAACGATTTTCGGTGAAATGACCTATTAGGCGAAACCACTTTCGGGGAAATGGCATTCGGCGAAACGACTCTCGGCGAAATGACCCGCTCCCTTAATTTTAACTACTTATAGGAAGCAGGGTTGCAAACCAAAATTCACGTAAATATTTGTTTTTAAAAGCTTAAATCACGCCAGTGCGTAGCGTAGCCCTTTTAAATTGTTAATTAAATTCATTCTATGGGTGTCGAAAAGCTCGCGTGCAATAGCATTTTTTTCAATGCCAAATTTTAAATTATTTCTAGCGCTTGACAAAGTGAATCACGCCTTATGAAATATTAGAAGGGTACCTTCCTGATATTTAATATTTATCTATAGGTGATAATAACCCAGGCAGTTTTCGATGGGATTTGCAATCTTCCAGGCACGACGGAGGCGGAGTAAATGTTTCAGTCTATTTCCCTCTCAAATGATCAAATCTCTGTCACCGGGTCCTAGTCGACTTCATGAGTCTTCGTTTGTTGATTTCGAGCTGCACTTATATTGCACGTTTATCGGATATCTGACAATGCGCTGTACGAAATTCGTACTGTTTCTTAACCAGGCACGTTCCGCAGGAACCCATGCCAAAAAGACGCTTAATACCGAGAAAATTATTTTCAACCAGTCGTGATACTTTATGCTTTTTCGTTCAGCTCAGGGGTTTATTTTCATCTGGGTGGTAAACGTGTTCCTGATTGTATTGAGGCTGATATGATTTCCGTTTTCTGGTTAGTCTTACCTTGTCGTCGTACAGAGACAGATGCTACGAATCTCTTCGACTTTTTAATGTGGAACACATTTTTGTTTTCTATATAGCGGTGCAAACTAGAAACTCAAGAAGCAGTAGAAATGTGGTCAGGTTTTGAACAATTACAGCTCAGTCAATTTTGTATCAATTATTAATATTATGTCACCATTTGTTTGGAAATATTTCTACGTATTGATTTGAATGTTCATAGCCATGTATTTTAAATTTTATATCATTGAAATGTTGCAGTGTCCTATTTTGACTGCAAAAAATCGCCGGCATACCGGATTTCCCTGCCATAGTCGACGGTTTTGAAGGAGTAAGCGATATATCAAAGGGAAAGCAGCGCTCTGATTGGTCAATCAAAGCAAGAGCAAAGCTGTTGGAAGCACGCGAATCTACAAATAGAAGCGAAATTATAGCTAACGTTTCAGTCTTATGCGTAGCTTGCTAGAGGTAGGCTGTTGCTACACAGCAAGACAAAAAGTGCCATAAAACGATTTGAAGCTTTTATTGGTATGCTCTGATCTTGTGTATTGCAAGATTGGATGAAATCCCATGTTATGTCGTTTCGCCTGAGAAATTGACAACTACCCCAGGGTAAATTTTGAGTGCTTAAGACTAATTTATAATTTATATAAGATGAACTCGATTGATAATGAGAAATATTTTATCGCTTCAACCGAAATCGCAAAATGGTAGTAATGGTAGAGAAACGCTATGAAAATAACTGCTTGCATACAAAACTTGAACACAAGCTTGGTGAAGAGAAGCTTAAATATCGATATCCGTGTCGCAAGCATGTATAAATATTTAATTGTATACATTTGGGCTATTGGTGTAATTTTGTCGGCTACGAGCAAATACCAATCACGATAGAGTCTATATTCTGGGTTCGCGTGTTCGATGTTGATTCCTAATAAGGATCAATCTAAGCAGACTCGTGTGCATTTGCGGATTCAAAAGTGTGACGATTGATTGGAAATGTCAATCATTGGAAATTTTGGTTGCCTTGTTCCACATCAACGGCTCGAACAACCCCATGGGCTGATCCTTGTAGTTTTTTTTATAATTCTAGGTCCCACTAAATACAATAATTTCCGCCTTTTTGCATGAGTGTCCAAAATAGCAGCCTCAAGCATTTCATGTACGTGGAACTCATTCTAATGACCGACTTCTCTTTTCGAAGATTAGGCCAACACCCTTTTTCATGTTGTATCTTTTATTGTAAGAACATTGAAACGGATTTTCGTCAGTCTCCCATAAGGATACAACACCGTTAACGTTTCCGTCAAGAACATGAAACATATATGCTAATTTAAATGAGTTCAAAAGTATGTATTCTTTTCTGGAACAAATCGTGCTAAGGTGCAAATTGTTGAATAACACAATTTAAATGCACTGTGGAAACCAAACCTTTCATATTTTTCGAGATGGAAAATGTACAGCAATTTTCCTTCCAGTATCCTCTGTTACCTAACGGACGCCCTATAAGTGAAAAAGAAAATGTCCTCGGTTGACCTCACTTCTTTGATGCTTACTGCACCGCATAACCCATTTTGTAGGACTAAAACGTGCTGGCTGTGAACCGTGGGCATGATCTCTGAGACTGCTGGATTTTGGTTTTACTTTATGGGTTTAATTTCCGTGGAAGGCCGTGAGAGTGGACTGTGTGACTTGTCCGTGGGAGGATCCAGAGTGGAAGAGTGGAAAATATCGACAGCTCCAATGGTTTCAATGGTTCGGTTGTTGCAGTTTAAAACTATATCGAATAGATGAAGAGCAAAAAGTAAATGAATCAGAGAACTCCTGCAGCAAAAAGCTTACTTGTTTCATCCGAAGTGTAACTTTAACTTTATTACAAATCCCGAGAAGTTTTCATTTGTTCCGTATACAGTTCCAGTAGGATAAAGTTTAAACACGTGACTTTATTGTACAGAAAAAAGGTAAAAACTGACATGGGGTTTCTATTTATTGAACTTTATTGGATCCAGCTCATCGCTTTTTACCTGAAAACTATTTGGAATGGGGGTATTGTATCCATATTTTCTAGTTGATGGGTCGTATATTAAAAACAGCTCCCGGAGAGATCAAGTGACACTTTCATCCCACGATAACAACTTGTAGGTGGTGGTAACTAACCATCATGAATAACTTTTGAGGATGACATGCAGTGACTGCGGTCGAATGACTAGCCGCACCGCGTATCATCGTCGCACAGAAATTCGAGCATTAATTGGTTTGATTGATGATACTTACCGGACTCAATCTCGCTAGCTAGAGACGCCGAAGCAACAAATAAAATCTAATTTAGGTCAGCGAAACTTTCGCGCGCTGGTCACGATGTGATTGCAGAGATGACATGGATGAAAAAACTTTCAGCTGGTGTCCACCCAGGGTTCCGACGAACCGGCCGGGTAGTGTCTGGAATGACAAGAAAAAAGGGTGACATTTATAAACTTTGTTTTTACAAATTAATGAAACTGGAATCTAAAGGAAACCGGGGGCTGGTGGGTGGTCAGAAAACTGCTCTGTGACGTGTTGGTTTACCAGAGGATTGTGAACATACTGTCGATAGATTAATTAGTGGAACAACTGCATTTTAACAATGTGTACCAATTAGCATTGCTTTTCTAAATTTAATTGACTTTTCTATTTGAGTCGGTGGGTTTGATTAGGCATTATTCCATGAAATATTGTACCAATAGTCATCTCATTAGTAGAGTCACCATGATATTTAATGAAACCGAATACAGTGTATTCGCTTCTGCTTGAAGAAACATTATCGCAGAAAAAACAGTTCTTCAGTTATGCGAAAAATCTGTTATAGCAACGCAAAAACTCGAAGTGAGCTCTCCTATTTGCCATTGTATGGAAACGACAAAAAGACATGAATTCTGATTGCAGATTTTGCATATTTATTGAATATTATTTAGTTCCGATAGAATAAATGAATAAATTATTCTTGAAGAATTGCATATATACTACGTCATAAGTTCTATTCAGCTGAAGAAAATGGTTTTGTTATATGTACATTAAGGTTTATTTGATCTTTGAGAAATGTTTTGTAATTTCATGAAATTTCCGAAATCGAAAAAAAATTTTTTGACAAAATCGACTTACTGGGACTTTAGAAAATTTTGAAATTTTTTCAAAGTCCCAGAAAGTTGATTAAAAAAAAATGTTTTTGTGATGACACTAAATCTCGACGTTTCTAAGATCTTTGCCATAAAAAAAAATTTTCGATTTCGAATATCTTATGCACGATCGAAATTTTCAAACCTTAACCGTCTGGCAGCACCCCTTACCCATATCCGATTTAGCTTAAATTTTGCATTTTTTCGAGGTGCTTAAACTTTTGAGCACTAGCGCTGTACGAAATTATAGATGATCCCTAAATATTGGAACCTTTATGTATATAAAAGCGGTAAAAACAACGTGTTTTGTCGGTTACGTCACTTATACCATCATATCTCCGGAATCAGAAGTCACAGCCATTTGATGTTTGAACTTGATCAATGACCCGACAGTAGCTTTCAAACGAGTTCAAAAAGTCTGGTGGCGTCAAATCAGGTAATCTCGAGGCACAGTTACTCATCCGGAGAACAACGGTCGTAACAAATCGATTGTTAGTCGAGCTGTATGACATGTTGCCCTGTCCTGTTGAAATCAGTAGCCATTCAAACCATTCTCACGAACAATCGGCATCACAATACAATTTATCATGGCTTGATAACGATCGCCATTAACAATTTTTGATGCTTGATCATCGTCTTGGAAAAAATAGGAACCATTTACCATATCCGCACAACGTTTTGGTCGAATAGGGGCTGTTTCTCAATTAATTGAGGGTTTTCAGTGGTATAGAACCGACAATTTTGCTTATTAACGCATCCATTTAACGATTTTACCATTTTTGTTTGATTTTCACAATTGAGAAATTGTTTTAAATGTAAAACTGAACCATTTCAGCGCGTTCTTTCGGTGTGTACTGTTCCATGGTAAAATTGTCTTCAAATGACGTTTCCAACGCGGTATGCCATTCAGTGCTGTAAAACTTCATTCAAATCAATTGAAATCGAATGTGTGCACACACTGACGAGCACTCTACTGCAGTAAACTTCCCACACCCTTCGCTGTCGCACCGAATGGGCATCATCCCGTCCTTCATTCGGATCTCTTTCTACCGAAGCTCAGATTTACCACCGTCAGTTTATCTCTTGAATGAGAGAGCGGCCTTCAAGTGAGGTTCATGTAAACATTCGAGTGGGTTCAAGATAATGGAAGAAAGGTAAGGAGTGTATCGAAAATAAGCTATCCACATACATTTGTGTTGAACGCATGTATTTATGATGGTTTTTTATGCTCAGATCACAGCATGCTGTGCGTTTGGCTGTCAGCTTTCGTTTGTACGGTTAAGGTTCTGGACACATGGCTAATTGAGAAGGGTATTACTATGCGAAAATTGGGGAAGTGGTTTGGAATTCATCATGTCAGTGTTAAAACTATCATTAATAAGCAGGAACGAGTGTCGGAATGATCCAGCGTATCAAGAGGCGAAATCACCCAAAGACCTACAAGAAGCAGAAAATCTCGAAACAAAGTGTAAAACAGAAGAAGCGGGCAGCAACCAGGGTCCGGAAATTGTATTCGCGTCTTTTGCAGTGTCTGCATGCGTTTTGATGGACGATGAGACTTATGTAAAGGAGGATTCTAAAACCCTTCCAGGTCCACAAGCGATGTGAGCGATGCGGACAGGTCAATTCAAGTGGAGAAATTCGGTCGAAAGCTACTGGTGTGGCAAGCAATATGTTCCTGTGGTTTGAAGTCAACCATTTTTTACACTACCGGAACTATAAATGCAGAAATCTATCGATTCGAGTGTCTCCAGAAGAGATTGCTGCCTTTATATAAGAAGTGTAGTGTAAACCTCCACTGTTTTGGCCGGATTTTGCGTCGGCTCACTATGCCAAAACCACTTTCAATTGGCTTGCGGAAAAGGGTATAAATTTCGTTGAGAAAAATATCAATCCACCAAATTGCTCTCAGCTTCGACCCATCGAACGTTACTAGGCAATCGTGAAGAAGGTCTTCAAGATGACTGGTAAGGCAGCTGGGAACATGCAGGAGTTCAAAAAAATTAGGGCTCAATCGTCCAAAAAATGCGACGCAACACTTATCCGGAACTTGATGAAGAGCGTTTAATCAAAAGTTCGAAAATTTGTGAAGGAATAACTTAAATTTCATCCAGTTTTCATTATGCTCAAGTTCAACCTCGTTTTTTTTTTATCAAAATTTGAAAGAAAAATTTGTGGATAGCTTATTTTCGATACACTCCTTGAACCAGTCATAACTAAAATATCAATTACAATTTAAACATACATTAATTGTTCCCTCTTTCTGTTCTCATTTTTAATATTTTGAAACACATCTCAATACACTTCAAAAGTCGAAATTATCAATTTTAATTTGCTGGTGATAATTGAAAACACAAATAAGAACCGCCACCCTCTATTTATCATTATGGTCGGAGTGAGTTTTGGTTATCGAGTTGATGTTTATGTCTATTCATTCGCACTTGCTCACTATCCACAGTGAAGATAATGAAACAGGTAGACTATATGGTTCTACAAACAAAACTTCAAGTGACTAGGTACGGTTAGTTAATTGACGATGAATTCTGGGAGCTTCGGCAACAAAAGTACATGAAATTTTCGAAATCGAAAAAAAAAATTTATGCCAAAAGGCTTAGAACTGCATGAAACGTCGAGATTTAGTGTCATCTCGAAAAAAAAATTTTTAAAATATCGACTTTCTGGGACTTATCAAAAATTTTCTAAGTCCCAGAAAGTCGATTTTTTCAAAAAAAATTTTTTTTTGGGGTAACACTAAATCTCGACGTTTCATGCAATTTTAAGATTTTTGGCATAAAAAAAACTTCGATTTCGGAAACTCCTATGGTACTTTTTCAAGATCGAAAATTTTCAAACTTTAATCGCTGGGTAGCACCCCTTACCCATGTTCGATTTAGCTCAAATTTAGCATGAAGACTTTTTTCGAGGTGCTTAAACTTTTGAACAATAGCGCTTTACGAAATTAGAATTATTCCCAAAATATTGGCACCCTTATATACATTAAAGCGGTAAAAAAACAACGTGTTTTGTCGGTTACGTCACTTATGCCATCATATCTCCTGAACCAAAAGTCACATCCATTTGATCTTTGAACTCGATCAATTGCCAGATAGTAGCTTTCAAACGAGCCCAAGTTTGTTAAAGTCGGTTCAGCCATCTCTGAGAAAATGGAGCGCGTTCAAATATCTTCGAAAAGTGCACACACATACACACAGACATTTTCCTATCTCGTCGAACTGAGTCGAATGGTATATACCACTATAGGTCTCCGAGGCTCCGTTCAAAAGTCGGTTTTCCAGCAATTCTAATACCTTTCTATAGAGAGAGGCAAAAAGTATTTGCCTCGTCGTTGTTTGAGTTTGTTAAGACATGATAAAAATTGGAAATATATTTTAGGACAAATTTAACCTTGTTTTCAATGTTTTCAATCGAATAATATAAGATGAAAATGAAATTTATGGCCACTGACCGTCAGCATATCCCTGCTAATTCATTTCACTTTTGCTGCCATTTTCAAGTGAAGCTCCCGAAATTCATCGTCAGTTGAATAATCGTACCTAGTCATTTGACGTTTTGTTTGCTCAGTTTCGAGTGTCAAGTAGTGCAGCTCCTTCATTGCCTTCGCTCTTGGTAGTAAGCAAGTTCGAACGAATGGAATTATAAATTGAGTAAAGTATTAAAAATGAACACTGAAGGAGGAAACAATTATTTTATGTTATTGATTTATGTCTGATTGATATTTCAGCTATCTGGTTTGTCTTTTATCGATTATCTTGAACCAATTCGAATGTTTACATGAACCTCATTTGAAGGCCGCTCTCACACTATTGAAAGAGATATTTTGTTACTCCAAGAGATCAACTGACGGTGATTATACTGAGCCTCGATTGAAGAGAAACGAGTGATGGACTGAATGCTGCCCGTTCGGGCCATCAGCAAACATTGTGTGCGTCAGAGAGTGAAGTTTACTGCATTAGAGAGATCGTCAAAGTGTTCCACATTCAGTTTCAATTGAATTGAATGAAGTTTTACTGCACTGGTTGCGACCAATTCTGACAAGAGAATGAGAGAGGTTTAGTAAAACGTTACGTCACGGAAATTTTCTTTCGACTACTAAAGTACTTGTATATTATTCGAATTATTGGGTTTTATATGTTGTAAAGTTTACGAAAATCATTCTTGCGTTTGAAAACAAAGGGTGTAGTCGGGTACGTATATAAAAACTGCCCCCTAACAGAAATTAAATTGATATAAGCTGTTCTAAGGGGTTTCAGTAGGAAATGAAATTCCCTAAATTTTAGCCTAAACGACTGCCATATTTGTGGAATATTTTGGACAATATGGAAAACCTTTCCGATTTTTTACGGGTTTTTTCTAAATGTATTTTATGTAAAAAAAAATATGTTCAAAGATTTCGATTTTTTTTTCGCTTTTGCAATTTTGGTACCACTCTAGATTTCACATCAAAAATAAATCATTTATGAGTACATAATGCTGTATTATTTTCAGATTTTTTGCCTTTCTCATATAGAAAGGTTATGCAATCACTGTGAAAACCGACTTTTGAACCGAGGCCCGGAAGGCCGAGTGTCATATACCATTCGACTCAGTTCGTCGAGTACGCAAAATGTCTGTGTGTGTGTATGTGTGTGTGTGTATGTGTGTGTGTGTATGTGTGTGTGTATGTGCGTATGTGTGTATGTAACGTTTTTTTGCACTAACTTTTCTCGGAGATGGCTGAACCGATTTTCACAAACCTAGATTCAAATGAAAGGTCTTGGGGTCCCATACAAAATTCCTGAATATTATTTCGATCCGACTTCCGGTTCGAGAGTTATGGGGTAAAATGGGCAAAAAAAAAAGAAAATATGTGTTTTAACTTTTCTCATAGATGGCGCGACCGATTTTCACAAACTTAGGTTCAAATGAAAGGTCCTGTGGTCCCATGCGTTATTCCTGAATTTCATGCGGATCCGACTTCCGGATCCGGAAATATAGGGTAAAGTGTGTTAAAAATTGTACACCATCACTGAAAATCTTAATCATCACTGAAAACCTTAAAAAATTTTCTAAATCGACCTCAAATCTTCTCCAATTTGATGGTTTTTATCAGTAGACGGTCAAACAAACCGATTTCGGTTATTCTTTTAAGAATCGAAGAAATTTTTTTTTGTCTTTCTCATATAGAAAGGTTATGCAATCACTGTGAAAACCGACGTTTGAACCGAGGCCCGGAGGGCCGAGTGTCATATACCATTCGACTCAGTTCGTCGAGTACGCAAAATGTCTGTGTGTGTGTTTGTGTGTATGTGTATGTGCGTATGTGTGTATGTAACGTTTTTGCCCTAACTTTATGGGGTAAAATGTGCAAAAAAATGAAAATGAAACTTTTCTCATAGATGGCGCGACCGATTTTCCCAAACTTAGATTTAAATGAAAGGTCCTGTGGTCCCATGCGTAATTCCTGAATTTCATCAGGATCCGACTTCCGGATCCGGAAATATAGGGTAAAGTGTGTTAAAAATTTTATACCATCACTGAAAAGAGCGAAAAACCGTAAAAAGTTTTCTAAATGGACCTCAAATCTTTTCCAATTGATAGTTTTTATCAGTAGACGGTCAAACAAATCTATTTCGATTATTCTTTTAAGAATCGAAGCAAAATAATTTTGAAGAATACCACAGTATTATATATGATATTTTGATTGATATGAGAAAGGCATCATTACACCACTAGGTGGATTAAAACAGGTTTTTTTAAATGAGGACGGGTATAATATAAGACTTTTAAAAAATAATCAATCGGAAAACCATGCGTCTCCATCAAATTATCATCAGATGGAGACGCATGGCGTTTAGATCTGAAGTCATACACCACTCGCCTTCAGAACTAAATGTCATGCGTTTTCATCTACAACTTGAGCTCAGGTCTTGGGTATTGAAGTAATTAATAATAATAAAAAAATTTCATTCCTAATGTTGACACGACTTCCCTAGTAATAATGTAGGGAATGCACTAGTGAATATGTGTGTCAGCGGATGGGAAGCAACATTGAGGAAACATGAATCAGAACTAATGCAATGACAAATATTTAGATTTTATTAAACTGAACTGCTAACAAATTTTCCAGTTCGCATTCACATCTCATCCAAGTCAGTCGATAAAACAAAACCGCTTACGTTCGGGACAGAAGAAACCAAGTACAGTATTGTATAGTGAACAATAGAACGACCTCGAAATGAGTGAACCAAACGAACAAAAGCTACCGCTGACACGAAAGAATACAATTGTGGTTGACTTCAGACAGTGCAAAACTCGACCTTCGATACGAGAACTTGAAGGTTTGCTTAAGGAGCAAATGCATCTTGACATTAAACGTGTGCATTTACTTCAATGCAATAAGACGAATAATGTTGTTTACATCCAGTTCTATAAAGAGTTGGATGCAATTCAATTCGCAAAAGACAATAACAATGTGCACTATGTGGAGCACGAAAATATTAAGTACAACATTCCACTTTATACGTAAGATAGTGCTATAGAAGTGCGTGTGCATGATCTTCCCACAAGCTTCATCGATCTTTAAATTCGCAAAATTATGTCCCAATAAAGAGAGATTCTCTCTTTCGAAAAAGAAAAGTGGAAGAATTTTTTCACGATATTCTAAATGGAGTACGTTTGTTACGCATGCGCTTGAAGAGGCCTATATGTTCTTATGTGACTTTCGGTCAGGATACAAGAATTCCGTGCAAATCACTTGTTACCTATGACAATCAGATGGCCACATGTCAATATTGCCAAAAAGCTGTTCACTACGGTAAGCCATGTGATAAACTGGACAAGGAGACAACTACACCAAAGGACAACGGTGCTTCCTTCACACCGTCCCCAAGCAACCCTTTAACGAAACCATCCAACGTAACCCCTATAGAACAAAGTACACCAGCTGCAGTTAACAACTTACCCTCCAATCAACCAGCAACTGCAACCAGTGTACAACAAAGCGCATCTACAGCAAATCTCAACCAGCCCAAGACTACGGTCAACAAGGAAAACGAAAAGAGAACGGAAATCACACACAACACCGACTATGAAGCAATGGATTATGAGATAAGCCGCGGACGAAGTGACCCCCGGTCCTCGTTGGATGGAAATGGAAGTTCCTCTCCCCCTAGAAAAACGAGATCCAATAGCAAAAAAAAATTTTAAGCAACAAAAATGTAAGCCAATCGGCCTCGTAAAGCTCTTACGCATAAAGGCCAGAAAAATAAATTTTATTATAAAAAAAAGTATCATGCCTACTATCTGATATTTCTGTTTGCCTCTCGGTAGTTTCTCGTAGTACTAGCCATGCAATGATTCTGTACGTTAAGAATCGGCTGTGAAGCCTGCTGAAACCACAGGATTTCAGTTTGAGCTGTTAGTAGAATATTGACTACTGCTGAAATCGAAAGGTCCAATTCCACAAAAGATATGTGATGAAAACTTTGCTTGTTTTCTCGGTTGTAACAATGGCATCTAAGCAAGAGTAGCGACCCGTCAAAATTTTGCTTGTGTATCTCGAAAATCCATACTACTCGCACACAAAATTGTAGAACTTTGCGAATCACTGACGTAGAGGGTCTGTTTTTGCTACTGTTTATGGAAAGTCCTCACCGCGACGACCAGTTCTGTGTAAAGCACACAGAGAAATGATCGATTTTCGATCATAGTTTACGGATTCTACTCGCCCTGCTGAACATCGGAACTGATAATTGCCTGACTTCCTCAAAACCGTCGTCGCGGGTACGAGAAAGGCAAGCAAGTGTGATGAAAAAACGATAGTAACTGCGAAAAGCTTCTAGTCAATTAGGCTGTTTCTTCATGCGTTTTCACATGCAGGGTAGTTTAATTGGCAAAACATTTTCTCTGGTCAGGAGCTAGTTATGGGTTCGAGTCCCGTCTCTGCGATAACCTTCTCTCGGTTTTCATGAAATAGTTGTATTCGCATGCCATTTTTACAATCTGTTTGCCTCGTTAGATACTGATCAAATTTGAAACTTGCTCAAGGCGAATCTACGTCTTAACAAGACTACAACAAATCATTAAAGTGTGATGAGTTTTACCATTATCGGCGAAAATTGTAAAAACTAAATTTTTAAGTTATTTATGATTATGTTCTTAGCATTATGTTGTTGCGTTTAGTACAACTCGAGTTATTCACGTTTAAGATCTACCCTTTCTTCCACAAAGCGAGTTTTGGAATGGTTCCCCATAGTAGGACGTATTCACGTCAGTAACTGTTATCGAATGAGAGATAATGTCGATTATTTATTCGGACAATTTACCATTTTGCCCCATCTCCCTAAACTGCACAAACTTTATACAATTAGAATGTTTTCGTTTTCCGTCACATCTCGTATGTAAATAAATTCCTAGCCTATTTTGATTATTCGGATTGTCAATGTGCCTAAAAGGTGCGCTAAACCAGCTTCAAGGTATCTCAAATGCACGGTTTTCATTGTTTGCTGAAGCTGAGATACGATGTTCAAATATTAACATAATCCGTATTAAAATAACAAACCCTGCCTGACCGTTTTGTGGTATACTGACGCGCTAACAATATGCTGAAACGCATAAAATTATGAACCATTCTGTCATAAAGTAGAAATGTGAACAACTTTCTAAAAGCACCCAAGCCTTATGAGCGACTAAATTATGAAGCATGTAAGGATAACGGAATTGAAACGAGTTATTTACATATTTATGTTCATAATCAGAACTATTGGAACGGTGTTCGTAAACGGCAATCAATACTATTCTAGAAGGCAATCCATGCAAATGTGAAACATTCTAATCTATTCAATGAATTCAAATTGTTGTCACTCACCAACACTTCATCGGTCGGGCAAAACCATTTGACAAGATGATGGCTTAGTGGTGCTGCAGCATGGGTATGCTAACCGGTGATGATCTGGATACTGAATTTGCATAACCGCAAGACAAGGGTGGAACCCCTTTTTTATTTTTAAATATCTGTTTTAGGCTAGCCGTCCTTTCCGAGATGCGCTCCACTTCACTAACAAAAGCTAGGGGATAACAAACACACTGAAAGTATTATCATCATCATCATCATTGGTCGTCGTCGAAGTATCATTGAATCATCAACATCATCGCGGAGCACCAATAGACGAGCAGTTGACAGATACACAAGTTATTTCCGGGAGGCACCGGTCGGCAATCGGACCGAGGCGGAAGGGAACGCTTGTTTCCCAGAGGGGACCAGAACAAACATTGACATAGTAATTGTCCACCCACCGTGTGCTACTTTGTGGTCATTTTTCTTCATTATCGTGTACGCTTTCGTCGGAATGCGATCGTGGCCATATTTGCTCGTGCCATTGAAGCTCAGCAGCCAGCACAGAATTGTTTCGTTCGGGGAGGAAAATGAAATGAAGTTTTATGTCACCGTTGCCTCATGTAACATTGAACAGGATCGAAATGGGGGAGACTGCTTCTGGTAGCTTCAGACGTAAACCGGGATTCTAATATCAATTGCATTGCTAGGCGATTCACTGCTGCTTCCGTTGTCTGTCGTTGGGGTCAGATGGGATGATGCTGATCTGTCATCAAGTACTGAGATTTTCTCGGATTTTGAACTGACAGTTGCTATATGGTTGTTATTTATCTGGTTGCAGTGTTCATGATGGCTTTCCTGTTCTACTGTATGTGACAAACCAGTCTTCCCAGGATCAACCGATTCGGGTGGGTTATTGTTGTTGTTGTTAAAACTGCCATTGCTGCTGATGATTGAAGGTTTCGCGCCTGGTGGGCTGACCTCATTCGGCCGTGCCAATTTATGCTTACCAAGACTGTAATTCATATTGATTCTGTCGTTCCGATTGGTGCTGTCCGTAAACGTCAACGCTGGATATGATGATGATAATGATGATGGATTGGAGGATGGAGAGCTTGGTGGTGTCGGTAATCCTAGGGTGGGGGTGTAAGATGAACTCGCGGTTACGGCATAGGGGCTAGATGAGCAATCTCGTCCACCTCGGTAGCCATGTCATACCCTTTCGGTTCCATTGGACTGTTGAGCTTGTTGTTGCTGCTGCTGTTGTTGTTGTTGTTGTTGTTGTTGCTGCTGCTGACCGATGTGCACAGTTGATGGATAGCTGGATATAGAATAAGGAGGAACGGAAAATAAACATCACATTTAAGTGGTAGGGATTAGTGGAAATCACGTTGATTGGCAAAAGGAAATTCCTCATTGCGGTAGCCACTCAGCATATTATTATCGTTAGCGGAATCACATCAATCAATTAAAGGGTGAATAGATTCGACTGCGAAGTTATTTTGTGTCTTTATGTGATCAGTCATAAATCTGTATCCTGTTTTCTATGTCGTGAGTTATATGAATTAATGATATGGTCTGTATAATAATTCACTATCACCAATATTTTGATTACCAAATCAAAATAAACATTACTGGTTTCTTAAAACTATTGTAGACCTATTATCTAAGTCTTACTTAACCCATCAACCAGTTCTTTTGCCACCTGTTTGGCTGCTTAAACTTCCTCTCGTCACTTGCAGTTTTACCTTAAGTAACCTTTCTCATATGATCGTACTACATTTTGGTTTAATTTGAAAAGTGACAGCTTGGTGAGGTGGGTATGTAAAGACAATAGACCTCTTCCCCGTACAGTAACATTTTCCGGAGACAATTCCTTTGAACAATGTAGACTAATTCAATCCGCGACTGATGATTGCTTGCCAATCTAACACAGGGGCTGAAAAGTTCACATAGATAGCGCTAATTTGATTGCAGTCACCTTTTTTCAGTTAACACTTATCTTTAAAGGATAGCTGTTAAAATTTAATGACCTCCAGGGATGCAAACTGCCTCCCCTTTTTTTTATTGTAGTCTGTTAACCCACATTTACATTTTCTATTATTCGTACTGTAACACATGGATCAATAAGTCCCGAGACTAAAGCAGAGATGGCGCTCGTAGTAAACCAGTAACCACGTCTTTCTAGAGTACTAACCTTTGCTTGAAACGGGTCAAAATTTTAAGTCGATCCGACCAGAAACAGCTGAGTTATCGAGGTTGGAGTAAAGTCGTTTTGTAGTTTGTTTAAAAAATGGAAAAAACCGAGTTTCGTGTTTTGATAAAACATTGTTTCTTAATGGGTAAAAACACCTTGCAAGCGAAATAATGGATTGAAAAATGTTATCCGGACTCTTGTCCATCAAAAGCAACGATTTGTCGGTGGTTCGCCGAGTTCAAACGTGGTCGTACCGACACAAATGACGCGGAACGCTCGGGTAAACCTGTGGAAGCCGTTACACCGGAAAATGTGAGTGAAGTGACAAAAATTATAATGAAAGATCGTAAAGTGAAGCTCCGTGAGATTGCTGAGATGACACAGATATCATATGAAAGTGTATTTAGTATCCTTCATGAAAAATTGAGCATGAAAAAGGTTTTTTCCAATGCACCCTGCCACAAGTCGATGAAAACAATGGCGAAATTGAACTAATTGGGCTTTGATCTGCTTCCCAACGCCCCATACTCGCCAGATTTAGCCCCCAGTGACTATTGTCTCTTTGCTGATCTTAAAAAAATGATCCAGGGAAAAAGGTTTGGCTCAAATGAGGAGGTCATCGCTGAAACTGAAGCTTATTTTGAAGCGAAAGATAAATTTTGGTATTGAAAAATTGGAAAAACGTTGGAACCATTGTATCACCCTAAAAGGTGATTATGTTGATGAATAAAAAAATTTTGCAAAAAAAATGTTGTTTCCATTGTTAGTCTATCAGTTCCGCTGCTGCATCCAAACTAAAATTCTATTACAGTAGGCATGCGAAGTAGTATCGCGTTAAAAACTAATACCGAAATCACCGCCGTTTGAAGTAGGTAGAAATTCTATCTTTCTAAATTTTACTGTCTCCTTGTTCGCGCTACTGTAGCACAAAAAATGTAGCTCGCTACGGTAGAAAAATGTACTTTGTCGTTGTAGAAAAATGTACATTAGTGCGATAGAAAAATGTACTTTACCGCGGTAGTTAACAGTGGTATCGAAGAACAGTAAACGCAGCACATTGCCTAATATTCTTCGCTATTTTAAAGATCAATTGCGCTTATTCAGAATGTTTATAAAGTAGTATTGCTAATATCATTTATTTAATCCCGGTTTTAAGCTTTTGATCGTTGCCAGGAGGTATTAATGGTTGGTTCTGTCAGAGGGTATTAATGAAGTATTTTTCTCGAACCAAACATGTTTTGAAGTAATTATATATGTTTTTCAAATAAAGAAATTTTAGTTCGCACAGTGACTGTGTGATTAGTTCAATAAATTATTTATGTTTTCTGGACTTGTTAATTGATGGACAAGTAAACTCAATTCGACTTTACTGGTTCCGGAAAGTAGTGGGCGAAAGATATTTTTGAAATGGTTTGATCGATTCTCAATAGCGGCCCTTACACGAGCATTAAAAATGTCATTTTAAATGATGACTAAGTAATGATGTATTTCAAATTTGTTAGAAATCTTGTCATTACTGCACCATTACACGTTCATTAAAATGATAGTATTTTTTAGTAATGACATTTTTAATGACTCGTGTAAGGGCCGCTAATAACTTCGCATAAAATTGAAAGACTAGTTCCAAAATTACATATTTATACGTGTAAAATAATTCAAATCGTGATATTAACAAAATAATAAAATCAATTAGTATTTCGATCGAAATAAATGAAAAACTCATTCGGAATGGAAATACTCGGAACTCTGCCTGTTAGAAGGTATTGTTATTTTAGGAACAAATTAACGGTGTAATGAGTGCGGTTCACAAAATACATATAATCAATAATTTCACACAGTACGAAAGAAACAAATTATAATAGTAACTTTAACCGCCATAGTTAGATTCTTTATACTCTATTTGTACTACCGTCAATCATATGTATTAAAAAAAAGTTTTGCTATCCCCGTCAGCTGATTGTTCATTTATATTATTTTTCCAAAGGTGTCGCATTAGAAAGAGAAAAGAAGATGCTTCGCAAATCGCGTTCTGTCTGACAGCAACCTAAGGATCACCTGAAAAGTGTTGACTTATGACCACTACGGTTTTTTACACTTTTCATTCTGTTACGCACTAAACACAGAATTGAGTCAAAAATCGGTTATATCAAGAAACAAATGCATCTAGTGTTATAAAATATCTAGTATATTTACATACCTAGAGCCACTTCAGTAAACTCGAAGAAAATTAAAACTCTGATACACAAAGAATTTCAACTGCACTGACTCTGTTAAACGAAAACCTTTATGATAATTGTTAGGTTAGGTTAGGCAGAACTAACACCCACGCTATATCTGTGAAACGAAGGAATGGCGAATTAGCCCACAGTGCGAAGTTTGAGCCACCCTCCTCTAATAAGAAAAAATCGGTAAAATATTGCTGACTTTCGAACACCTCAACAATAAGATCAGTAAAAAATATCATTTACCGATCGATCGGTAGAGCTGAGCTGAGACTCATTTCTTCATAATTTTATACTGAATTATTTATCACTCCATACTGAAGTTTGGGAACATTTACATAAAAATTGTAAATACACGAGATTGGTAAGCTGTATTTTGGTATTTTGGTCTGTTTGGATTAAAACCTGGTAAAATATCATCTTTGGTCCAACAAAATCGAGTTATTTAAGTGTGCTCGAAAAAACATTAGGCTTACTGCCCAAAACATGGAAAATATTCAGATATCGAAGACTATATCGTTCTGAGGTCGTTATTAGCTTTTCAATTTCAGTAAATTTCAGTAAATCCGAAATATTTGAATGTTATTTTGTGGTCAGTCGTTCTTTTGAAGAAGAATCAATACCTGCTAGATTAATCAGATCGTTTTCTTTTGTTTAGTGGTTAAGATATGTGCAAAAATATTAATTATTATTTAGATAACTCGTTCTGCTCACACCTTTGTAGGGGTATGAGGTGGGACCATCATCATCATCAAATTATGTAATTATCCGAAATTTAATTTGTGCTGATGATGATCGCTAGAAAGCATCCTAAGTATATTACTAAAACAAAGGTTTACCATTTGTATTTTTATCCTCATGTTTACCGGAATCAATAAAAAATCAACGCACCTTTTATAGATTTAACGATGAATTATTCTTTTGCTTTTGATTTACTGAAAAAAAATTTTTTGACGAAAAATGATTTCCACTTCCAGTCACTAAAATTCTAAACGTAGCGAAATACTTTACGATTTCTTTAAACTCGACATTTGATGTAATCCCAAAAAAAATTCTCGACTTTGGGAATTTGAGACCGCGTAGAAAAAAAATATCCGCGTAGGAAAAAAAAACGCTAAATCGAAAAAAAAATTTTTTTCAAGCCAAATGTCTTAAAAATGCTTGAATGGCCAGATCTGTTGTACACCCAAACCTCCGTTTACGTAAACTTTTTTTACGTTACCTCTTTTTTCGAACCAAATCCCAAATAACGTAAACTTTTTTTACGAACCTACTTCGTAAAAAGAGGTTTTTGCATACAATGAAAATCGTTTCCGGCTCATTTATATTCCATGGAAATTACTACACTATGGGTATTTTCGGAACGGGTTTGATGAGTACATGTTGGAAAACGATGTTTGAGGTGATTCTGATTTCCAAGATGGCGACTTCCGGTTTATTGCTATATCTTAAAAACCCTTACAACATGGGTGTTTTTGGAACGAATTTTATGAGCAAATGTCGCAAAATTTCCTCATAACCCCTACAATAACGGGTTTGATGAGGAGATATCGGGAGCGATGTTTAAGGTGGTTCTGAGTTCTGCTTTAGTTCCAAATATGTAGAATTTTACTGTATTTGGGGCACTTGTTCAGCATTTTCAGCAGTCTTGATAATCTGATTTGACTGGTATTTTAGTTTTTTTTTTACTAAATCCGGCTATGATTTAGATCTGCCGCAGATATTATACTACTGATTCAAAAATGTAAATGCCTACTCAGGAAAACCGTTCCGGGAATATGCATATTGTGAAGATATTCGTAAGGGTTTCCAAGGAATATTCTTGGAATTCAGAACCACCTCAAACATCGTTTTCCAACATGTACTCATCAAACCCGTTCCAAAAATACCCATATTCTGATGGTTTGTAGCGATGAACCGGAAGTCGCCACCTTGGAAATTGATGCGACCTAGAACATCCTTTTCCTGCAAATACTAATAATTTTTGTTCCATAGTTATCCAGTATATTATACATATCTAATAATATACATACATACACAGAAAGAAATAATGAAATTTACACGAGATGTAAATCAATAGTAACATGGAATAGACATGGGTTGAATCGAAATTTTGATTGAAAACCTTCATCGATGCAAAACTAAATTGAATTGCATTGAATTTTCAATGAAAATAACTGTATCTTTCAATTAACGCTTATTTTGCGATTAAATTGTATTGAAACGTGCAGAAGTGTAAAGTAATTTTATGTTTAATTACCTGCTCCAAATATGTGCATGAAAATAGATGTAAATTCACAAAATATTTTTATCTATGTAGGGAAAACTTTTTTTAAGTTGAAAATTCCAAACAACGTAAACTTTTTTTACGTCATAATTCGATTTACGAAGTCTCGATTATTACGTAAATGTAGGTTTGGGTGTAATCTTAAAAAAAATCTTTCAAAAAATCGACTTTGGAATTTTTTTATGTCAAATGTCATAGAAAAACATAAAAAGTTTTTATTTTAAATCGAAAGTTTTCTAAGTGTCTAAGTGTTTCACGCATTTCGAACACAAAACAATAAAACCGCGTAACATGAAAAATTTTTTGATGCCAAAAGTCTTAGAATTGCATGAAACGTCGAGATTTAGTGTCATCTCGAGAAATTTTTTTTTTGAAAAAATCGACTTATTGGGATTTAGAGAAAATATCAAAAGTCCCAGAAATTTGACTTAAAAAATTTTTTTCTTAGATGACACTAAATCTCGGTTTATGCAGTTTTAAGAGTTTGGTTTTATGCAGTTTTAAGAGTTTCGGCATCAAAAAAAAATTTCGATTTTGGAAATATCATGTGCTTTTTCAAGATTGAATATTTTCAAACCTTAACCGCCGGGCAGCATCCCTTACGCATGTCCGATTTAGCTCAAATTTTGCATGAGGACATTTTTCGAGGTGCTTAAACTTCTGAGCACTAACGCTTTACGAAATTAGAAGTGATCCCAAAATATTGGCATCTTTATATATAGAAGAGCGGTAAAAATCAACGTGTTTTGTCGATTACGTCACTTATACCATGATATCTCCGGAATCAAAAGTCACAGCCATTTGATCTTTGAACTTGATCAATGGCCCGACAGTAGCTTTGAAACGAGCATAAGTTTGTTAAAATCGGTTCAGCCATCTCTGAGAAAATTGAGCGCGTTCAATTATCTTCAAAAAGTGCACAGTGGGTTTCCGATGCTCCGTTCGAAAGTCGGTTTTTCCAGCAATTCTAATACCTTTCTATAGAGAAAGACAAAAACGTTAGTTTGCTGACTTCAAACGTTGTAGTAGCGACATCGATAACGCCGAACACAGTGGACGTCCAAATGAGGCGGTAACACAAGAAAACATTTAAAAAATTCACAAAATCGTATTGAATGATCGAAAGCTCTGTTAGGAGTAGGTGCCGCGTTTGCTCACTGTTGATCAAAAACGAGAACGTGTTTGGCCATGGTTAGACGTAACAAACCAGAAATTTTGCGTCGATATATGACAATAGATGAAACATGGATTCATCACTTCACTCCGGAATCAAAACGATCGTCATCTGAGTAGACAGCAACTGGTGAACCTCGTTTAAAGCGCCCGAAAGCACAACAATCGGCTGGAAAGGTTATGGCCTCGGCATTTTGGGGTGAGCGTGGTGTAATATTTATCGACTATCTTGCGAAAAGGAAATACCAAGAACAGCGTTATTGGAGTGTTTGAAGGCTGAAATTGCTATGAAACGGCCACGTATGGCAAAGAAAAAAAAACGTTTCATTGAGACAACGCACCGTCACAAATCAATCAAAACAATGGCAAAACTACATGAATTGAACTTCGAATTGCTCCCACATCCATCGTATTCACCAGATTTGGCTCCCAGCGACTACTGACTGTTCGCAGACTTGAAAGAAATGCACGCCGGAAAATTTTTTGCGCGAATGAAGCGGTTATCGCTGAAACTGAGGCCTATTTTGAGGCAAAAGATAAATCGTTCTACAAAACTGGTATTGAAATGTTAGAGCGGCGCTGGAATGATTTCGTTGCTTTTGATGGAGATTACGTTGATGAATAAAGTTAATTTTGAACTAAACGGATCGTGTTCTATTTTTTAGGTTTTGTAACTTTTAAAGTATGACTTCGTCTATATTTTGGAACAAATTCAAAACACAAAAAATTTGGCCTATTTTGACCAGATTTTCAATATCATTACATCTATTGATTGGAAATATTTATACACTTCGATAAAACTAGGGCTATTGTACCAATTGTCATCTCATTAGTAGAGTCGCAATATTATTTTACGGATTACTCGACTTTTAATCAACGAATTGTGATAAATCCGAATGCAGTGTCTTTGCTTCGGCTCTAAGAAACAATACTGCAGAAAAAAAATTAATTCTAGAAGCTAGTGCACCTGTTTCCATCTCACCCTTAAGGTCAATTTATCGACTGCTATCTCTGATCGGTCTCACTCTTACTAATGGTTTTAGTATATGATATGACTACTGGAGATGAGATGACGTTTTGAGCCGTTACCCTATATAGTTCTGATAATTGTTGCTCGAAAATGCAATTAATAGCGAACAATGTCCGGCAATCCGCGTAGAAAAACCCGCAAAACTAAAAAACATTTTTTTTTTATGCCGAGTATCTTAAAAATGCATAGAACGTCCAAAACTGGTATAATACAAAACAATTTTTTTTAAAAGTTCGATTTTAAAAACATAGAAAAATTTTGACATTCACGAAATCGAACTATTTTTTATGCCAAATGTTTTAGAAATGCATTGAAAATGTCGAGATCTGGTGTAATCTAAAAAAAAATATTTTGAAAAAAAGTGCCAGGAGTTGACTTAAAGAAAAATTCGGGGTAACACCAGATCTCGACGTTTCATGCATTTTTAAGAACAAACAAGAAAGCCGCGTAATTCCGGAAATCTGCGTAAAAAAACACGTGACTTCGGAAATCCGTGTAAAAAAATCAACACGTAAAAAAGGACCTCAGTTACCGAGTGCCAATCGATCAGCTCAACGAACTGAACAAATGTGTAAAATTGAGAGGCGCATTTTAAAGAGATAGCAAGACCGATTTCGACCAAACTAGTTCCAAATGAAGGGTCTCCCTGAAAGTATGCACGCTATTGCTTTTGTTTTTATATTTTTTGAGATATGCAAATTTTTAATTAAGGAAATCGTAGTTTTTTGATAATATCTATTGCAATCAACCTTGAATACTAAATATGTTTTTCAATTTAGATATCATATCGTAATACAAATCAAACAAGCCATAGATTTTAAGAATCCGTTAATTATTAATGGAGATATCAATATATTTGTGTAGGAGATTTTTCCGCCATATCCCGCCATACACCCAAACCTCTGTTTACGAAAAAATTTTCAAATCGCTTTATTTAGGGCACTGTTTATTGTTTAAAAATATGACGAGTTTCGACAAATTAAAGTACAATGCTGTAAATTGATTTTTGCTTGATTTGAATCATTCACTGTTCTTTTTTTTTTTTTTTATTCAATATTATAGTATAATTTTAAGGCACACTGCTTAAGCTCTAAGATGCCAAGGGTATTTACTAATCTTAATTACGACTAACTTAAAACTAGAAAAGTATCATTATGTAATGTAGCGGTAGCGGATTCTCGAGAAGCTATCGGTAGTGGCCGGTGAATTGAATATCGCATGAGGGTCTTCCATATGCCGTTGGCGAAGATCCATGTTGGCCGCATCCTTCGGTCCGCGTGGGTCCGCGGGAAACACCCCCAGGCTACGAAGGCCCGGCGGGTGGCCCGCATGCTGGTTTTCGACTGGGGCGGCCTTCCGTGGACGATGATGGTGATGTTACGGAAGAGAATGAAAAAAAAAGTAAATATTGTGGAAACGGGGTAAAAAGGGGATGTGGGAACAAAATGTTTGAAAACGATAAAGATCTAATTAGTTGCCATCGAGATGGTGAAGAGATAGGGAAGGGGTAACGAAAAAGTTAGTGACAAAAAAAGATCTTGTTAGTTCCAATGAAGATGGTGGACAGGGACGGGGATCGAGAGAATCGGGCGGATGTTAGTGTCGAACCTGTAGGTGGAGTTTATACTTTCTGAGCGAGGGATAACACATTACACTTGTATATCAATGTGTTTAAGGTACTGGTATATGAGAAGCATATATAAACTATCCCGACTCGCCAACACATCCCGAACCGGAACCTCAGGCGGTCTACCTCGGGCCCTAAGGGATTCCAGTAGCTTCGACCTGGCGTCACGATACTCTACGCACGACCACACGACATGCTCGATGTCCTGATAACCGTCGCCACAGGTGCAGAGACCGCTCTCCGCAAGCCCAACACGCCGAAGATGTGCGTTGAAGGTGTAGTGATTTGACATGAGCCGCGACATAACACGAATGAAATCGCGACTCACGTTCATCCCCCTGAACCAAGGTTTCGTCGATACCCTAGGGATAATGGAATGTAGCCATCGTCCCAGTTCGCCATTGCTCCATGAAGTTTGCCAACTTTCGAGAGTTTTCTGACGAGAGATACTGAAAAATTCATTGAAGCAGATTGGTCTTTCATAAATATCACCTTCTAATGCGCCCACCTTAGCCAATGAGTCTGCCTTTTCATTGCCTGGAATGGAACAATGCGAAGGGACCCAGACTAACGATATTAAATAAGACCGTTCAGATAAAGTTCGCAAGTGTTCCCGTATTTTCCCCAGGAAATATGGGGGATACTTTCCTGGCTTCATTGCCCGGAGAGCTTCTATTGAGCTTAGACTGTCCGTCACAATGAAGTAATGGTCTTTGGGCAAGGTTTCAATGATCTCAAGGGTGTACTGAATAGCAGCTAATTCTGCGACGTAAACTGAAGCCGGATCATTGAGTTTGTGAGAAGCGGTGATGTTTTGATTGAAGATGCCGAAGCCTGTGGACCTGTTGATGTTTGAACCGTCAGTGTAAAACACCTTTTCACAGTTGACTGTTCTAAATTTATTATAAAAAATATTTGGGGCCACTTGAGGGCGCACATGATCCGGGATTCCACGAATTTCTTCTCTCATGGATGTGTCGAAAAACACAGTAGAATCAGAAGTATCCAAGAAATGAGCACGATTGGAAACAAACGAAGAAGGATTAATATTCTGAGCCATGTAATCAAAATACAAGGACATAAAACGGGTTTGAGAATTGAGCTCGACAAGCCTTTCGAAATTTTCAATCACCATCGGATTCAGGATGTCGCATCGGATTAGCAATCGATATGAGAGATCCCAGAATCGATTTTTCAACGGTAAGACGCCCGCCAGTACTTCAAGACTCATCGTATGAGTCGACTGCATGCAACCTAAGGCAATACGCAAACAACGATACTGAATTCTTTCCAGCTTGATGAAATGAGTGTTCGCCGCGGATCGGAAGCAAAAGCATCCGTATTCCATCACGGACAATATCGTTGTTTGGTATAACCTGATCAGGTCTCCTGGGTGGGCACCCCACCATGATCCGGTTATTGTACGAAGAAAATTGATTCTCTGTTGGCATTTTTGTTTCAGATACCTAATGTGACATCCCCAGGTGCCTTTGGAGTCGAACCAGACCCCGAGATATTTAAATGTGAAGACCTGAGCTATGGTTTCACCCCCTAGTTGAAGCTGTAATTGTGCTGGTTCTCGCTTCCTTGAAAATACAACCAGCTCAGTTTTCTCCGTAGAGAACTCGATACCCATTTGAAGAGCCCATGTCGACAAGTTGTCGAGGGTATCTTGCAATGGTCCTTGGAGATCGGCAGCTTTGGGTCCTATAATAGACACAACGCTGTCGTCGGCAAGTTGTCTTAGCGTGCAAGATGTGTTGATACATTCATCAATGTTGTTCACGTAAAAGTTGTATAAAAGGGGGCTTAAGCATGAGCCCTGAGGAAGACCCATGTAACTGAATCGTATTGTCGACAAATCACCATGCGCGAAATACATGTATTTCTCGGACAACAGATTATACAAAAAGTTATTCAAAATTGGTGAAAGACCATGCTGATGCAACTTCTCAGATAGGATGTTTATGGAAACTGAATCAAAAGCCCCCTTAATGTCTAGGAAAACTGACGCCATTTGTTCTTTACGAGCAAATGCCATTTGAATTTCGGTTGAGAGCAACGCAAGACAATCGTTCGTTCCTTTACCCCTGCGGAAACCAAATTGTGTATCTGAAAGTAAGCCATTAGTCTCGACCCAATTGTCTAGACGAAACAGAATCATTTTTTCGAACAATTTCCGGATACAGGAAAGCATAGCAATCGGCCGATACGAATTGTGATCGGAGGCAGGTTTCCCTGGTTTTTGAATGGCGATAACTCTTACTTGTCTCCAGTCATGTGGGACAATATTATCCTCAAGAAGCCTATTGAATAAATTCAATAAGCGCCTTTTGGCAGAGTCAGGCAAATTTTTCAACAAGTTGAATTTGATTTTGTCTAACCCCGGAGATTTATTGTTACACGATAAAAGCGCAAGTGAAAACTCGACCATCGAAAAAGGTGTTTCGTTTCTGTTTGATGAAGCGACGCGCATGATTGTCTGTTCCGGAACCGAGTCAGGACATACTTTTTTAGCGAAATCGAATATCCAGCGGTTAGAATATTCCTCGCTTTCGTTTGTGGTGTTTTTGTTGCGCATTCGTCGGGCTGTGTTCCAAAGAGTGCTCATTGATGTTTCTCTCGATAATCCGTCTACGAATCGACGCCAATAACCGCTTTTCTTCGCTTTAATCAAGCTTTTCATTTTAGCGTCTAATGCCGCGTAGTTTCTGAAATTATCAGGTGTTCCGTTTTTCCTAAACTCGACAAATGATGCAGTTCTCTCCGCGTTTAATTCTGAGCACTCTTTGTCCCACCACGGGTTGGGGGGACGGATGTTAGTTTTCGCGCCGGGTACACGTTTCGTCTGAGCTTGAGTCGCGGTGTCGAGAATCAAGCCAGCCAAAAACGTGTACTCTTCCTCCGGAGGAAGTTCTTGTGTTGTTTCTAGATTCTCAGATATCAAATTTGCGTAGCATTTCCAATCAATGTTTCGTGTGAGGTCATACGAAACATTGATTGTTTCCGATGGTCTTAATCCGGTGGCGATTGAAATTACGATAGGCAGATGATCGCTACCGTGGGGATCAGGGATTACCTTCCACGTGCAACCCAACCGTAACGATGTCGAGCAAAGGGATAAGTCTAGCGCACTTGGTCTTGCTGGTGGTGCAGGAATTCGTGTCATTTCTCCCGTATTCAAGATTGTCATATTGAAGTTGTCGCAGATATCATGGATCATAGTTGATCTGTTATCGTCGTGAAGACAGCCCCATCCCGTACCGTGTGAGTTAAAGTCTCCTAAAACCAACGTCGGTGCGGGAAGAAGCTCTATGATATCATTGAGCCGCCGATGCCCAACCGAGGCTCTTGGAGGAATGTAGATGGAAGCAATGCAAAGGTCCTTGCCTTTGATTGTAACATGACATGCGACAACTTCAATACCTGGTATCGAGGGGAGGTTAATGCGATAGAAAGAATAGCACTTTTTGATCCCCAAAAGTACTCCTCCATAGGAATCATCTCGATCCAGACGAATAATGTTAAAATCGTGGAAGTTTAAGGGTATTTCAGAAGTTAGCCAAGTTTCGCACAATGCAAATGCGTCACATTTCAGATTATTTACTAGAAATTTGAAAGGATCTATTTTTGGGATGATACTTCTACAATTCCACTGTATAACAGTGATTGTATCCGTGACCTCGGTGGATGTCTTAGCCATCGAAGGATACGATCGCTGAAAGAAGGGGCCATTTTGCAGTCAACTGCTTCAAGAATGTTTTAACTGTAGGAATAAAAGCCATTATCAGGCTTTTAAGAGGTTCAGAAATATTGAAAGTAGACATGATCCAGTCCACAATATCAGAGAATTTAACAAACCCAGTATTTGGTAAATTTTCTGACTGATCTTTAGGGACTTTCGGGGGTTTTGAAGTCCCAGGAAGTGATGGAAATTCTTGCTCGGAATTTAATTTTCCAAGGCCTGGAGCTTTTTTCTCTGGTTTTTTGCCATCACTACCAGTTGTTGTAATTTTTCGGAACCCATCAGAGGACATCTTCGAACCCTTACTAGGGAGCTTTTGAGAAGATTTATTTCTTCTCTTTCTAATTGATGAGCTATGAGGGACAGCCGAAGATGTACCTTCGAGGGGGTCATCATATTCGCTCTCGTCAGTTGACAAGTAAGCGTAAGGATTTTCGGTAGGTGGCGTAGCACATTTCAACATTTCTGCAAAAGAGCGTTTGGAATGTTGCTTGAGTGAACGCTTCATTTTATCCTTACGCAATTTGTACACGGGACAATCAGAGAGGTCATGCGGCCCCTCCTTACAGTAGAGACACTTTTCATTGTCTCCACTGCAGGAGTTATCCGCATGACTCCCTCCACACTTTATACACCGGGATTTATTGCAACAATGGGATGCTGTATGTCCCAATTGTTTGCAATTGGTGCAGTTCATGACCCGCGGCACAAAAAGACGAACAGGTAAACGGACTCGGTCCAGGAGGACGTAATTAGGCAAAGCCGAGCCAGCGAAAGTCACCCGATACGAGTCTGATGGGATATAGGACTTAGTCCCATCCTCAGCGGTCGATACTGAACGCAATTGCTTGCAGTCCAGTATCTTAACGTTCTTGAGTAGGGGGTTTTTAAAACCGCCTGCCCCATGCTTAAGAACGTCCTCGCAAGTCAGACTCGGATCGGTGATCACGCCGTCTATCTCGACTTCGCGAGCTGGTACGTATACGCGATACTCCCGCGTGAAATGCTCACTTCGAACGATCTCATTAGCCTGTTTTGCACTGGCTAACAAGACCCTAAGCTTGTCCGGGCGTACTTTCTCAATTTTTTGTACAGTATTGTATCGCGAGGACAGGTCATTAGAAAGTTTTAGAAGGTTCAATTTTTTACCATTCGCTTTGGTCCGGATGTAAACCGCATACGGTCCGGCCGAGAGTGCAAGCCCATCGGGATAGCTTCTAATGCGAGATTTATTGCCATCAGAAGCATCCATTTGATCATCTAGGGGAAGGTCAGGCAATTCTGTGCCTTTTGTCATGGCACGGAAATGTGTCCGTGCGGGTAAATATTAGGGGGCAATAAAAATCTAATGGTACTGAACAACAGGGAAAAAGAAAAAAAATACTTAGCTTTAGCTCTCGAAGGGTGATCGGCCGACAAGGCCCGGTCCTAGGCGACCGGTGAATACTCCAGTTCAATAAAGTGCAAAAAACCTCTTTGAGGAAAAAGCACTTTGTTTTTAGTCTCTCACTACACTGTCCAATGAAACCAATCTTTTTATCACTATATATATTTACCACTGTTTCTAATGTACAACGATATATACGCAGCGCCCAGCGCTGGCGCTGGCTAACGGTACCACACGCAGTGCTGCTTTACACAAGCTCACAGTCGGCCTTGAGAACGGATTAATTAGAACTATCACTCGACCGCACTGATGCACACAATAGAATACGGAATGACCTTGATAACGGAATAAAACAATTCACCACGCGATTGGAGAAAGCAGAATTTACGTCCGATCGATCCGATAGTCACGACACGAATGATTCACTGTTCTTAATTCATCATTATATACGCGTCGAAAGTTCTAGCGGTTCAAAGTTGGTTGGTGTCTGCTGCTCATAAAATGTTATTATTACATGTGATTTAAAGATGAATTAATAATCCGAAACATCACCAAAACAATTCTAATTCAGTGTAACATATAGAGCCAATACACTGTCAAAAAGTTGGAGGTGTCTGATTTCAGTTTAATTATAAATTTGCAAGTATAACTTCCGAGACCAGAAGCATAGATAAATACTTACGCATAAAACAAATTCATTTCAGTACACTTTTGCCATCTATTCACATTTCTAACATACTTCCTGCCCGGATGCCAAGGCCAGCAGCACCAACATAGAATGTTTTTCACTCATTTTCCTAACCCAAGCCTCTGCTAATCGTTGTTGTGTCGCATTTTATTACCCGGTAGCTTGTTATTAATGTTCCATGACGTTCGCTGGCTGTGAACTTTTCCGTAAAGTATGAAACCTATTAAACGTAGAAGGAAACATTCTACCAGGCAGTCAGAAGAGATTATTACGTAGGATGCTTCTGCAGAGGTGGATTATCGTCCATCCACCATCGTGCCATTTTCACAACTGCCATACTGCATCGAACTCATGTCCCTTGATATTACCAATGCTAATTGATTTTTTCCTGATAACTTGCTTGTTAGGGAATGAAAAACTTCGCGTTGTGTTGTAATGTTAAGGTTAAATCACCGACAAACGGACACGCCACGTGAAACGAAACTACAGATTTTGTTTAATTGGTATTAATTTATCCAGACTTTTTGTCAACTTGTAAATTGGCAATTTTTATTTGATCCTGCTAGAATTCGACGTATAAAATAATGTACATCTTATGAGTAAGAATAACTGTTTGTTAGATATTATTATTAGAGTTTTTTTGTAGGAGTGGCTATAGGAAAAATATTTAGTTTTTTTAATAAAATTTTTTGTCTTCGTTTCTATCGTCTCGACCGTAAGAAATTTTTGACTGTGTCGGATGAGATGCGAGCACGAATCGATCTCATATATTTTGAAAATGACTCCTTTTAGAAGATCTATGATTTATTTATTGCTATATTTTATTGCTTAGACACATTTATTCCTATGAAACTTTGCATGTGTGATCGGTATAAAAAATAAAGTATTTTTTACTAGTCTAGAGATTATTTTCACTCAACACTAATTTTTGAAACAGGCGTATGAGTTTTAAGTAATATTGTTTTTAAACAATTATAACTCGAAATCTATAGCTTCTATGAAAATTTTGTCTAAGAAGAAGTTGTGGGAAATCAATTGAAAAATGTATACTGAAAAAAATATCTTCCGAATTTTTCAAAATATCAAACATAAAATTATTTTTTCAAAATCCTTAGTTATTCCATCGTAATATTTTTTTTATCATACCACGAAAAAGTTACAAAGAAACTAATGAATATTAAAGACAGTCGGAGAGGTGTTCTATGACAAAGATTCCCGAAAAATACCTTTTTGTTGAATTTGAAAAACGATGTTTTTATAGGAATAAATGTGTCCGAACAATTGAATATTATTCTTTAAGCTATACTCAATGAGAAAGTGCATGGAATTACTTTCTAAATGCAGCCATTTTCGAGATATATGAGACACCAAATCGAGGATAAGGATATTTTATGAGAATACGCCCTTTTTCTAAGTTATTCTGGGTTCTCGCTCCCCAAATTTAATATTTTTGTAGTTCTTTTGAAATTTTGAATAAATTATTCTTTCGCATCAAGACAATTAAAGCAATTGTGTTCGAGATTTTTTTGGATCAAAAATGTATTCATTTCAAAATAAAAGGGTTTTAAGATAAGTGCCCCACGCTTCTTCTATGCAAACCATGCACTAGAGTGCTCACCGGCGTGTACACCTCTGCAAAAGTATTTGCATCCATCTCAGAGAATTTGATAGCTCTGCTCAAGCACTTTGGTGCGCTTCAGTGCTAGAGGTAAATAAAAATAAACACGCGCACTCATGATGCGTGCACACTCTATAAAGACTGTCCCAGAAAGTATGGCCGCAACCAAAAACCGCTGCCATTTCGCAATGGTTCAGAATCTGTCATTTATGGCTGCTTCCTGTTGTTTACACTCTTCTCTAACCACTTGTGCAGTTGTTTATTCGTTTTTATTAGTTTGTTTCGAAATTCGTGGACTTTCAGCAGAACAATGTCGAAAAATTGTGTGCAAATGGTGCACAGAACGCGGACTGTCACTGAGAAAGATAGCAAAAATGGAAGGAGTAAGTGAAAAAGCCGTGCGAAATGCAATCAGGAAGTTCGGTGAGGATAACACCTTTCAGGATAAACCGAAAACGGGTCGAAAAAAAAAGGTCCTGCTAATCCTCAGTTGGATAAACGTATACTGAAGGCGTTCGAGCAAAAGAAGGAGGTTTCAGTTCGGGATGTGGCCAAAAAAGTGGGCACTTCGAAGTCAAATGTTCTTCGTGCTAAAGAACGTTCGAATCTTCGAACCTATAAGAAGCAGAAACAACCAAAACGTAGTCCGAAACAAGATCAGACCGAGGGTTCGAAAGCTGTACAATACGATTCTTGCTGAAAATTTGAACTGCATAATCATGGACGACGATACATACGTGAAACTTGATTAAAAATCCTTGCCGGGACCACAATATTATACGGTACGAGAAAGGCAAGTGTTGAACCAGTCCGAGACATCGAATGAAGTTGAAAAATTTGGTAAGAAAGCTATGGTCTGACAAGCAATTTGTAGCTGCGGTAAAATTTCGAAACCCTTCATCACCACTGCTTCAATGAACAGCGAAATATACATGCTCACAACTTCGACCAATTGAATAATTTTGGGCATTAACGAAGACACATCTTAGGAAACATGTCTCGGCAGCCGAAACCATACA
Organism: Malaya genurostris; assembly: GCF_030247185.1. Lineage (NCBI taxonomy): Eukaryota > Metazoa > Arthropoda > Insecta > Diptera > Culicidae > Malaya > Malaya genurostris. The sequence continues at coordinate 263,112,319 of NC_080571.1, forward strand.
ACAGATCGAAAAAGATTGGAAAAAAAATGTCAAGACTTGTCGCCAAGAAGCCTGTACGGAATTTAATGAGAATCGTTCGCAAGAAGGTGCACCAGCAAGTCTACAATGGCCAAGTAGCAAATGTTGAGAATAATATTCTTTTGTTGTAGTCTAATATTATCAGTATATCGAATAAAAATTGAATATCTAACACTTGTGAATTATTTACAGCGAAATCAAAGTGCGTCCATACTTTCTGGGACAGTCTTTACAACAGTGGTGAATATAACATATGTGAAAGAGAAGAGCCCTCGTTGGAGTTGTCAGTGCGAGGTGAGAAATTTTGCTTGCTCTTCGTCACACAGAGGAGACGGACATCTCTGGGTGTAGGTAATCCTTTATGTCATAGGTAAACTATTATACCAGAGGTAAACAAGAAGACCATGAAAACCTAATTTTTGATACATGGACCGAATACCTAAAAGCAGGTATTTTTTCAAAATGGCGGTTACTCCCTTGCTAAACCTGTCTCGAAAACAACTGCTCGCCTCGTCTTGATGACAAAGAATAATGTATTCAAAATTTCATGAGGATTACAAAAACAATAACTTGGACTAAATTTTAAACAAGTAGTATTCATGGAATATTCATTTTATCGATTTTGTTTTTCATATATGTCGAAAATGGCTGGATTTAGGAAGTAGCTCTCTGCCAACTTTTCTATTGAGTTTAGCTTGAAGAATAATATTTGATTGCTCGGACACATCGTTTTTCGAAAATCAATAAGAAGTTTTTCTTCGGTAAACTTTTTTACAGATCATCTCTCCAACCGTCTTAAATATCCATTAGTTTCCTTATGACTTAATGTTGTTTGTGGTTTAAAATGAAAAAAATACTTACGATGGATTAATTAAAAATTTAAAAAAATTGATTTCATTTTTGATTTTTTGTAAAATCGGAAGATATTTTTATCAGTGTATTTTTGTTAGGTTCAATTGATTGTATACAGCTGCTTTTTAGACAAAATTTCCGAAGAAGCTATAGATTTCGAGTTATATTTGTTTAAAAATAATGTGGCTTGAAACACACACGCCCTTTTCAAAAATTAGTCTGAGAGTGAAAAATAATCTCCAGAGCAGTGAAAAATACTTTATTTGCCCTAAAGATAACACATGCAAAGATTCATACGAATCGAAGAAGGTCGTGCAAGAATTTGCCAATTATGGACGTTTTGCGTAGAATTACTCATATGAAAAGTAACCGCATGTCAGCAGGGCTTGCAAATTGAAGCAACAACCCTCTGTGTTATTCACACACATTCGTATGTTAGGTAGAATTCACAGCGCAACCCAAGCGAGGAGAGCTGTTTCGTACGCTCATCAGTTCATGAAGATATTTGCCAGCTGATGAGCATGCTTCATGAGGTTAACATTTGATGAACGTTCTCATATTGAAGAAGCCTATGAGAAAACTAGATTCATAACTTTTAGTTCCGACAAATATTAATTGAAAAAAATATTGCTATATATATACAGAATAACCTCCCAAGAAACAAATTGATCGTTTTGAAAACGGGCTCAAATGCAAAATTTATGCTATACAATGTCTGAAATATCTGGTCTTGGAGTATACACGATATGTTCAAAAATGATTTCTGCAAGCCTACACTAAAAAACACGGTAAATACTGCCTGTATAACCTTACTTCGCATCTTGTAGCACACCGTGAAGCAAAGTTCTTCATTCTCGTACAGTACTTAAGAAAATGAACCCTTCATTTCATTGCATTGCCATAGATTGCTTACTTCATGTGTTAACTGAGACTGAGAGCACAGGCAATTTACCTAGCAAGGGAACTGGTCTGCCCAGTAGCATATACTCTCACGCATCCAGTTTCTCTCTAATATAGGTCTCTCATTCAGTTATGTCAAGCAAAGTGTTCACAGTGGGTGTTTTTTGTTACTTTGTTCGTTTGAGGATGCACAATAAGGAGTGTATCGAAAATAAGCTATCCACATACATTTGTGTTTTACGCATGTATTTGTGATGGTTTATTATGCTCAGATCACAGCATGCTGTGTGTTTAGCTGTCAGCTTTCGTTTGTTTTCTTGTTTGTGCGGTTGAAATTCTGCGTGTTCAAAATGTAGCGTATTGAAAAGGTAGTGAAAATTAAGGTTCTGGACACATGGCTAAGTGAGAAGGGTATTACTATAGGGAAATTGGGAAAGTGGTTTGGAATTCATCATGTCAGTGTTAAAACTATCATTTATAAGTTTGGGAAACACTATTCATTGGATGAGCTACCAGAAAGAGGCAGAAAACCCGGTTCTTCCAACCCGAACCTGGACCAGAAAATGGTATCTCTAATCATGAAGAACAAATCAATGTCAATACGTGATTTGGCCAAAAAAGTAGGAACAAGTGTCGGAATGATCCAGCGTATCAAGGAACGAAATCACCTGAAGACCTACAAGAAGCAGAAAATCTCGAAACAAAGTGTAGCACCGAAAAAGCGAGCAGTATCCGGATGCATGAGTTTTGATGGACGATGAGACTTATGCAAAGGAGAACTCAAAAACCCTTCCAGGCCCACAATACTTTACTGTCGTCGTTAAGAAGGATGCGAGCGATGCGGACAGGTCGATTCAAGTGGAGAAATTCGGTCGAAAGGTACTGGTATGGCAAGTAATATGTTCCTGTGGTTTGAAGTCAACCATTTTTTTCACTACCGGAACTATAAATGCAGAAATCTATCGATCTGAGTGTCTCCAAAAGAGATTGCTGCCTTTATATAAGAAGCATAGTACACCTCCACCGCTTTGGCCGGATTTAGCGTCGGCTCACTACCACTCTCAATTGGCTCTCAATTGGCTTGCGGAAAAGGGTATGAATTTCGTTGAGAAAAATATCAATCCACCAAATTGCCCTCTGTTTTGACCCATCGAACGTTACTGGGCAATCGTGAAGAGGGTCTTCAAGAAGACTGGTAAGGCAGCTGGAAGCATGTAGGAGTTCAAAAAAATTGGGCTCAAGCGTTCAAAAAATGCGACGCAACACTTGTCCGGAACTTGATGAAGAGAGTTCGAAAGTTCGTGAAGGAATAACTTATTTTCGATACACTTCTTACAAGCCCTGCATATCAGTCTCATTTAGTGCAAATTTCACCAACTAAAATTCCGTATATTAGTGATGTATTCCCAGTATTTCGTGGAATAAAACCAAGATTAAGCGATTTGTAGCACAAAAAATCAAAGAAATCGAAAATAAATAAATCGCTTCTTAATTCGTATTTTTCTCAGCTTGCCGATTTTTGAATGGTAGTACAGTGCAGTAAATCTAATGATTTGTCAGCTATGGTATTTAAAAAAATAAAAATTCCCAAATACTTCTTTGTGAAAATTGACAAAGACATGAACCCAATCAGAGTAATCGTTAGATATATTTTTTTTTGTAATTCTCAAGAAACTGTTACTTAAGCCCTTCTCAAAAGTAAGGCTGGAGTTGAAATGACAAATCGATGAGCCGAATCGTCTTTTTAGCTATAAAGTATGCTTGAAGCAAATATAAATATACAAAAAATCAACCTTCGAATTTAGATGGAGCCACTCAGTACCCAGTAACAGATACGTAAGGATAATAATCATAAAACGATTTCAATGTGAAGATGAAGTGATGGAAGTCCGAACGCGGAAGCGGAAGTTGATAAAAACAAATAACTTGAATGAAGTTGACTCAGTATTTTATATTCTAGAGGCCCAGCAGATCGGAAATGATGGAAAAACTGCGAGAACACAAAATCGTATCCCACGTGGAAAAAAGTAGATTAGCTATGAAATAATAAAAAACGAACTTTTTCACTCACCCGATTGAATTCGCCGTCCCAGAGTAGCAGCTGTTGGTGCCACTGTGTCCGTCCTCGGTGATCCCACTGTTCTCCTTGAGTGAGTCCTCCTTGGGAGGGTGTTTGTGCTTGTGGGACGAGTGCAGCCCACTGCCGCCAATGCTTTTGCCGAGCGGACTTTTCAGCGTGAAATAGCCTCCCGGTTTTGGCTTCAGATGACGATTGTTCATTTCCATGTGAACAATCTTCATGAATTCGATTTGAGCAGCAAGTTTCTGAATTTCTTCCTTGAGAGAAAAATTCAAATTCGATTCAAGCGAAAGCCCGAGAAAAAGAACGGGTAGAATTAAATCATTGTCCCACTTTGTGCCGACCGGTGCTCGTTTTGAGTGACGAATCAAGGAATTACTTACCTTCAGCTCTTCGTTTTCCTGGTACAGATCTGCGGTTTCCTCGGGCACCAGACCGATGCCGTTGAGTGAGAACGATGCGGTTATGCCCCGTTTTCGTGCGCGCTGATCCCACTGGTCCCCCTGGCCGCGCAGTATTCGGAGCACTTTCGGACCGAATACCAGTGCTATCGTGACGGATGTGCTGAGCTGGGTCCGGATGAAGCCTAGCAGATACTTAATGTCTGGACCAGCTCGAGGAAAGATGAATAAACTGTAAATATGCAACCGCAGAGCCGAAGCCGGGATTACTGTTTGTTCAACACACAGCAGCGGATGTGCTGCGGCTTTGATGTTTGACGGATGTTTTTTTTAAACTGGCTACATCAGGACTTAATGGTCGGATTACGATGGATTATGGATTGTGTGATTCCGAACAGATGCAGGTGCAGATTAAAACTCTAACCAAATGGACTTAACAATACGATACTGTGTAATCGTTTGATTAGAACAAAAAAATTGACTTGTTTGGTAGTAAAATGCATGCAAGGAGATTTCATAATACAAACATGACCTAACATTAAAGGTTCAATTAAACTCCGATATTCGACTTTCGTACTGCAATACCGCTCATGCCATTTGATGCACGAATAATCGAATGTACCGTTGAAGTTAGATTGGAATGCAACATGCCAAATGGGTAAACAAATTAACGAACTTACTGGAACGCAACCATGGTGGTGTTGACGAGCGCGATGTTGTAGATGGCGAAGGATATGAGCCGGGCCTCGTTGTACAGTGATTCGGCATTGCGTACGTTGTAGCACACACGGATGCCCCAGGCCAGGAATAGCACCTCGCCGATAGCCAGGCTGTGGTCCCACCAGTTGTACGAACATTGCTTGAATATTAGACCGTTCTGGTCGACAATCTGTACCAGGATGCGGGTGGAGATCAGTACAAGCAAACCAGAGGTCAATCAGTGTGTACCGAGTTTAATCTACATAATTGTCTGTCATCCGATGAAATCGTGCCCCCACCGAGGTGAGTTACTGCTGTTGCGAGTTCAACAGGACCAGCCACTAGATGAGCGCTTGGGAAGGTCCCTTAGGATAGAATGGTAGCCGCAAATTTGTGCAGAAATGTTGCTAGGATTAATTTGTGTAGATTTGTGTATGAACATTTTGTGTGTTGCGTTGAATTAAGCATGTTTCTTCCTAATCAGGATAACCAATGGTATATATTAAGTAGACTCTTACTAAATCTGAACAGCTAAAGGTTATGTTGAGGTTAAAGTCCGATTACCGAGCTTGGAACGAGTGCCTTTCATCGCATTGGAAATGTGCTTAATTTTGTTGCCGCAATTTATATTCTTGAGGCCAAAACCAATTATCTGATGGATTAAAAACACACCGCGAATGTTATAACCTTGTCACGTTTAACAGCCGAACGCAATTATATTTTTGATTGTGATTCAAACCGTAGGTTGGAATAATTTCCGCATCGATAAAGGATGGCGAAATATCAAATATTCCGCAATAGTATACTGATATGCTCCAGTTTGTTTTGTGATGATTTCTAGAGATGAATCTTTTGAATATTTTACATTTATTACAAGACACGACCGAGCACAGTTACATTAAAAATGAAACAACTCAAAGATTTCCATAATAAAAACAAAAATAAAGATGATGTGATCAATTAGAAACTTTATCTATTTTAAGCGCTTAGATTGTTTGCGAATGATAAAATTGACAATTGAATTCTTCACTCCAAAAAAATTGAATTTTACAGGTGACTTAATCCCTCCTACGATGTAATTCATAAAGACCTAATTTGTCAAATGACGGAAATTTCATTTGTAATGACTTAAATTGAGCTTGAATTTTACTGGTTTCGACTGTAACTTGCGTTCTGCTAGCAGGTGCGATTGTATGAATTTAAATGCACCTTTTACCAGCCAAGCAGATGTATGCTTCTGTGGCTCGGTCGATTAACAGACGTATTTGCGATCCAATGATTCTCGGTTCAAGTCGCGACGGTTGCTCTAGTATTTTTTTTTATTTCAACAAATGTCATGTGTAGAGTTTCAGACACAATATTAAATGTTCTTTCACGTAAATTTGCGAGAGCAGCGACGCTCCATTTATGTGCATCTAATAAAATGTAAAATCACAGGGTTTTTTAAGGGTGTTTCATAGGGGAAAGGCGGGTAAATCACTTTATTCGGCTACATTTCACCTTGCGTATTGTTTTAATGCCAATACGGTAGACATAAATATAAAATCTGTCATTCTCTTAGCCATTTTGGTTCGTAGAAAATAAGCTTTATATAAAAAATTCCTTATTGAATCGTGTTTTTTTTCTTGGCTTAGACTTTAGACCAAAATGAAGATATAGTCGTTTTGTTTTAATTTTCACATCTTATTCCAGATTATAATCGTAATTAGAAATCATAATTTCATATTTTCAAATAGTGCGCAAGCTGCGATCAATAATAATGCGCTTTGCGTAGCCATTTTGCTACACATCGAAAAATTAGGCCAGTTATAAACAAGTAGTGGAATGTATAAAATCGAAAAAACTCGTAGAAACTATATGAAATCAGGGAATTAAAAAAATTTTGATTTGTTGCTAAACGAAACAATATTTACAGTATCGAACCCGGTTTTCTGCTGCTACTGTCATGGAATGAATCGATGTGATAAGCCCATGTATAGTTAGTTTGACAATTTTTTTTCTCGGTGTAAACAAGTGCGAACGACGCACAGTGGTCCAAAACTGGAAAAAGACGGTCAAAAGTCTGTACTGACTTTCTCTGATTTTTAAGAGCTAACGTGTCTTCGAAGAAGTTTTACAAGATTATATTACGCTTCTTTTGAAAGTGACACCTTAAGTTTTGTTAAGGGGGTAGTAACAATTTCGAATAAAAATATTTTTTTTTCGCAAAAAATTTTTGTTTTCTATCTCATTTTGAAGAAAAAAACATTTGAAGTATTTTTGCTTAAGATATAAATACGAGGTGTGTTCAAAAAGTTCCCGGAATTTTTTAATTGCGCGCGTCTGGAGAGTCCGGTGGTCAACATTTTTTTTTATTGTGTTGGTACATATGTCCCTAATGTATGGTGAAATTTTCAGCTGTATTCATTGTTTACATTCTGTCTTGTAGCGGCTGGTATAGACGTGTTTTTTTGAGCTCGGCGATTTTTGTTAGTTTAAACAATGGAAGAAGTCAAAGAATTAAGGGGGTAGTAACAATAAAAAAAATTTGACCACCGGACTCTCCAGACGCGCGCAATTAAAAAATTCTGGGAACTTTTTGAACAGACCTCGTAATGTAAAAAAAATATTTTTTTAGAAATATTTTAAAAACAGTTTTTTCTTTAATTTATCTGCGCAGAATCTCCCTCTATTACCTAAGTATCTACTACAAAGTGCGCGTAAACACGCAAAAACAGGCAAGCTCATGTTTCCACGCGCAACTTAAGCAACATGTAGTAATTTTTGTTTTGTTTACTTTTTGACAATTAACAATATTAGAAAAAGTCTAAGTGGAACTCGATGCAATTTTTTAGGCCTTTTCAAAGTTAGTTTTAAATATTGAAAATCCCAAAAATTATCAAAAGTTCAATACATATTGAAAAAATGTTTTCCAAACAATATATGTAAAAGTATTGTAAAAGTACAATCCTTTACGAAGAGATTTCATTTTTAAACGTGTAAATAAATTGAGTTATTGCAAAGCAACACGTTTTTTAAAACGACATGTTGATCGTGCGACGCTCACTTAGAGATGTGCGAAACAGCTCATACCGGTGAGCAGCTACGAACCGATCAGTTCACTAAAGGGAATCGATTCAATGTATCAGCTCATCAGCTCATTAAGATTGAACTGAAAGTTTGTTTTGAGCGCCGTTTTTTGCGCCGTTTTTCTTACTTCGTTTTTCTTTCATATGCATGATCGAAATCATTGATGCACAAAGAACAATGCTATGCGAACTAACTTGTTTGCGAATTATTATTATGTTATATTTGAGAATATCTGCAAAAGTGGTATCCCTGAATGTACCTTAGCTTACTGAGTGAGAGGTAAGATGTCTTATTGACAATGGCTCATTCAATCTGTTAAAGAAGGGTAGATACACATTTGGAAGAACGAACAAAAGCTCATCCACACATTTTTTTCTCATTTATAACTCGCTCTTCAAGAGCCGAAGATCCGTTCAGCTCGTAGCTTGTTTCCACCTTACCAGCAGGGATGCCAGATCATTTTTTCAAAAATCTGTGATCAAGCCAAAAACCTGTCTGTGCAAAATCTGTCTGTGCACGTTTCCCTGTTTCCATAACAGCTGAACGGAATCATTTTGATAAGCAAAAAAAAAAAAGGTCTCACTATTTTCTACCGCTCTGCAATTTTTTATGGTAAACTGTGATCAATTTTAAAAATCTGTGATCGATTTCAGAATTTATGTAAATCTGTGACCATTTTCAGAAATCTGTAAAAATCTGTGCTATTTTTTTAATTCTGTGCAAAAGGTTGAAAATCTGTGAAACACAGATTGATCTCTGAACCTGGCATCCCTGTTTACCAGTGCGGTGAACTGGTGAGCTGCGGTTCTTTAAAAAAGAGCTGTGAGCTCACTTTAAAGATTCGATTCACTGGAATAGCTCAGGAGCGGATCTCATCTCTAAGCTCACTGCAAAAGTGAGTTACAGAAATAGCAGACGCGTGACGCCCTCCGTTTCTCAACCATTAATGGTTTCAGCATGGCCATAGTGAAAATGAATCACACGAGTAGTACTCAGGATATTCTCATTGGAAAATAAATTGAATTAGGAATATATTTTCCTATAAGTATTGTAAAAGTTTGCTGCATTAAGTTGCATATTGCGCTTCGGTACAAGGTTTCCTAGGTAAAAATAGGTAAAATGATGTATAACTTTTCCAGAAAAGAAACAAACAAGTTATGATTAGAAAACTAGTTTTAAGGGGGTTGTCATAATTCAATAACTAAAACTAACTTTGAAAAGGCCTAAAAAAAAGTTCCATAGAGTTCCACCTTGATTTTTTTATAGTATTGGGCATATCTTTTCCTATAAATTTTGTTAAAATCAGCTGCATAAAGTTGCATATTTCGCTTCGGTGTAAGGTTTTATGATAGGTAAAAAAAGGCAAAATGTTGTATAACTTTGCCAGGAAACAACAAACCCATGCACTACCTTCAACAAAAATATGGGATTTTTACTTTTTTTATTAATTTTAGGCGTTACGAAGCGATATACGTGTTACTTTTTTGTTAATCATAGGTGTTACGAAGTGTTACATGCGTTACTTTTTTTGTGGATCATAGGTGTTACGAATTGTTACAAGCGTTACTTTTTATAAGTTACTAAGCGTTACAAACGATATTTTTTACATGTTTTGGGCGTTACGAAGCGTTACATGAGTTACTTTTCATACTTTAACAAATCGTTATATGCGTAATTTTTTTGCATTACAAAACGTTACATGAGTTACATTTTTAAAAGGTACAAGCGTTACGAGGCGTTGCATCCGTTACTCAGGACGACTGTAAAGAGAAAGTGCGCGAGCATTAAGCAAGATTCTGCAGATGAGAAAGATATCCTGCCGCTGGATGCCTATTTAGGGCTAGAAAGACGAACGCAAGCGCACTTCGAGTACATGTTTGGCTGAATCCATTATTATACGCCAGAGAACAGAATGATTACCCGACAATAAACTGAAGTGTTTGTGTTTCGAAGTGGCACGAAAGGCCTCGAAGAGCGTCTCAATAGGACGGAAAGATCCTAATGTCGATTTTCTAGGATCGACATAGTATACTTTTAGAGGACTACCTCAAATCAGAAAATAGTCAGTATTAGCATGCATTAATGAAGCGATTGAAGACCGAAATCGCTTTGAAATGGTCTTACATGAAGCACATGCACACCGCTACCATAGTTAACGTCAACGGTTTAGGTTTTAATTACTTGGGCATCACCCTCGTTCACCTAATTTGGCTTTCTCGTACTATTATCTGTGCTTAAACGTGAATTTATCTCTGAGAAATTTAGTTGAGTTTCGTTTTGGAATTTCAGATCACTACTTCCGAAACCTGAATCCGAAACTAATATGACCTATAAATTTAGAAGATGTTTTCCGTTCTCCTCGAATCGACTATACTCTATGCAGTGTATTGTCGTCATTTGAAGTAGGAATTTAAATGATCTCAGAATTTATGGCCTCATCACAAGTCTTGTGGATTGTTGGGATATATGAATATTTAGAAGGTCTTAGACATGTATTACAGAAATAAAATGATAGTAAACGTGAAGAGATGTAATACAATAATTATCTTTCGGACACAGTAAAAATTTTCGTTTGAATATTCCATAATGACAGTGAAAAAGTTTAAAGTGTCTGTTTAAAATATCGGTAAAAGGCACACCGATAATTAGGTACATAAGTAATCTTCAGTAACATTATTTTTTTTATCTGAGGAACCCTCCCGAAACGAAATCCTGGGTACGGTTCTGTGTGGCCCAATTCAACACCTAGAAGATGTACCGCGCTGTTGCAACTGAAATGCGTCCTAATAGGCGATAGTTTTTCGTCGAAAAGTTCCGCCTTTCGGAGAGGTTCCGGAAGAAGAAGGTCAACAAATTTGTCCTGAATAACTTGATATAGAAAAATGGTCTGTGGCTGTGGGCAATTTAGCAAGCCTTACAAAACGACTGGACAATCAAGGGCCAAACAGGTTCCACCCGATTCCGGCGACTGGAATAAAATTATTACAAAGTTTGCTCATATAAACTTCGGGTTCTGCGGTGTCATTCATGTAACCGTGTTTATAAAATTAAATGGCAGAGAAAAAATAAATTATGATACAAGTTAACCTATCTAATGCTGTTTATATGCGATTGGTGTATTTTTTTTTAATCGGGTAAGCATTTGGCACGTTTTATTCAATGCACATCTCATGTATACACACAATCTCAACTATGACACCGGTAAGGCCGAGTCATTTGATTCAGACAAATGATTCGATTTAATGTATTCAACCATCTTCCTTTATCTACAAGTAAAGTAAATTTTGTCTTGTGGTTTTCTTTGTTGTGCTATGAATTTCTTTCTCTCTCTCTCTCTCTCTCTCTCTCTCTCTATCTAAGTCACTTCTCTCTTATACGCAAATGACACCCTAAGCATTTATGAAGGTCATCTTTCAAATTTCCCATTTTAATTAAAACTTTTTCTTTCGAAGTTTTAAGCTTTTCACAGTCTTCCAAAAAAGAGAAAAAATGAAAACCATGAGCGTGAAAATGTCATTATCATCACACAATTAATCATTGGCAACATCACCGCAAACTCGAAAAGATAAATATATCACAATCAGTTCCTGTCGGTCACCAATCCACTACTGCACTACTGGGAAACATCAAATGGAAATTGTCCCGATGGTAATGAGTCTATGAAACTGTTTTGACAAAACCCCAAACGGTTGCATTGTTTCACCACAGAATGCTACGTCATTTAAATAATTAGTCCCCGGGGAAACATTTCAAATTGTTCTCGACAATTTGGATTTCTGACTCCTTCGAAAGTTACTTGACTATGGATTGACATTGGATGCGGGGAAAGCAATGAATAGAATAAAATTGTCGAGTGCTTTGGGAGACAATCGAAGAGATTGCAGTCTTAAGTTTAATTATGTTGGAGATGTTTAATTTGGCAGCACGATTTCATCTATGTTATTTTTTTGTTTATTAGTTTAAGAAAACGAAATGGGATAATGATGCCGAAGATACTTACATTTTCCGCAAACGGTGGAGCCGAGAGGGTCCAGGTGCCGAGAAAGATGAACATCACTAGCAAAATCGGTACCATCCACTGGAGCAGCTGATGGTCGGTCAGCTTGACCTTGTGAGCCGACTTAACCCGGTAGGTCAACGAAACTCGCCAGGTTTTCATTAACAGTGCCGTGTAGGTAACACAGAATCCCATGTGCCGAGTCCACTTGGTGGCAATGCACGAGTAGGTGTCCAGAATCGGAAAAATGGCAGCCATTTCCAGATACATGAAGGCACAACCGAGCAAGGTAATCGTGAGGAATACCGGACTGGCCACTTTGAAGACTTTGACCTTACGGTGCTGGTACATATACAGTGCGAGTAGCACCGTAAAGCCGGCGCACATCACCGAGAACGTCAGCAGGGTGGTTCTGTGTGAAAAAAAAAACAAACATTTGCTGTTCAAAGTAGCAAAAGCAATCTATTAATTCTAAACGACCATCTTACCTGAACACCCAATTATAGCTGGCTAGACAATTTTCCGGTCCGGTACACGTCGTGCAGCCTGGAGCGCACCGAACACACACGAACACATCCTCGTAATACGTGCTTATGTTGTCCCGATACTCTTGATATGCGACTTCCATGATGCTACCGTTGAACCCGCGAGGATGTGGTGCCGAAAAGAAACCATCTTTACACTTGCATTCATAGGCACCCCGCGTCCACCCCTGAATGACTTTAAGATTCTTTTTCAACAAAGCTGCTGTGCTACCACTACCACTGCTACTACTACCGCTACTACTACTACTGCTGCTGCTGCTGCTACTGTTGACATTACTATAGCTGCTAGTGTTGCTATAGTGATTATAATTTAAATTGACTGCTGTGACTATGTTGACCAGCACCGGCCGGTAAACGCAGCGCATGCTGTGCATGTGACATTTATGCGAACCATGAAACGCCTCAATCTGGTGAAGTTGTTCATCGTCGCTGAGTTTGATGTTCCGTACGAACGGATAGTATTGTCTCAGGTGGTGATTATAGCTCATCAGCTCCAGTTTGCTCGGATTGTCACACTGGTTAACCTGCAGATCGGAGATGTCGATATCGATGCTGAGAAAACCGCGTAATCTGTGGTGAAAATTATAATGCTACTGCAATAAAAAAAAACGGAGCCTAAATATAAGGGTTATGTTACCCATGTCTTCCCATCGGTGGTATTGCAACACTGTAGGATAGAATCCACTTTTTGTGACTGCACGAGTAGTACGGATAGGTCCACCAGCCACGGAAAGATATGTTTAGTGGAGATGGTGCAAATTTAGGAGATCGCAAACCCGGAGATGAAATCTCATCTTCAAACCTACAACAAACAGGTAACAAACGATCTGTCATGTAGTCCTCATTTCCATACTAACAACAATTTGAAATATCTTACCATGGGTAGCTTGAATCAGGTGCTTTCCCGATAGCAATTCCTTCCTCTTCTATCCGTAGGGGACCCGCCATGCCGGACGTTGGTTTGTTCCACCAGGCCGAGTTTATGACCAGTCCGTCGGAAATGTTTATGGACAGAATTCGGGCACTCGTGACGTGCGTATCTGAGAGTAGACCTTTTGCGAGGGCATCCAAGAGACCTTTTGGAAGAAAACAGAAAGAGTATTTTCTTTATTTGGTGAAATTGCAGGGATTTAATATTTACATGAGTTTACAATGAATGAAGCTGAGTTAAATTGTTTTTTTCCTGTTCCAATTCGAACTTCGAGTAGAGAAAATTGCCGAAATTTCGAACGGATACTATGACGACATAACAGTTCGGCTGAAAAGTTCGTATCGTTTAATAGAAACACACATTTTTTTGCCAAAATTCGTTTTTATTTTTCAACATAATTGACATCAGAGGCGATACAGCGATTATAGCGATCTTCCAACTTTTCGATACCATTTTTGTAGTACGATTTGTCCTTTGCCTCAAAATAGGTCTCAGTTTCAGCGATTACCTCTTCATTGCTTCTAAATTTTTTACCAGCGAGCATTCTCTTGAGGTCTGAGAACAGGAAAAAGTTACTGGGGGCCTGGAGAATACGGTGGATGAGGGAGCAATTCGAAGCCCAATTCGTTCAATTTCAGCATGGTTTTCATCGACTTGTGACACGGTGCATTGTCTTGACGAAACAAAACCTTTTTCTTCTTCAAATGAGGCCGTTTTTTTAAATTTCGTCCTTCAAACGCTCTAATAACGCTATATAATAGTTGCTGTTGATGGTTTTTCCCTTTTCAAGGTAGTCGATGAAAATTATACCATGCGATTCCCAAAATACAGACGCCATAACCTTACCGGCCGATTGTTGAGTCTTTCCACGCTTTGGGTTCGGTTCATCGCGTGCAGTCCACTCAGCTGACTGTCGATTGGACTCCGGAGTGAAGTGATGAAGCCATGTTTCGTCCATTGTTATATATCGACGAAAAAAATCGGTTTTATTTCGATATAACAGCTCCAAACACTGCTCAGAATCATCAATTCGTTGTTGTTTTTGATCGATTGTGAGCTCACGCGGCACCCATTTTGCACAAAGCTTTCTCATATCCAAATACTCGTGAATAATATGTCCAACACGTTCCTTTGATATCTTTAGGGTGTCAGCTATCTCGATCAACTTCACTTTACGGTCATTGAAAATCATTTTGTGGATTTTTTTCACGTTTTCATCGGTAACAGCCTCTTTTGGACGTCCACTGCGTTCATCGTCTTCGGTGCTCATATGCCCAGTACGAAATTTTGCAAACCACTTACGAATTGTTGCTTCGCCCGGTGCAGAGTCTGGATAACACTCATCAAGCCATTTTTTGGTATCGGCGGCACTTTTTTTCATCAAAAAGTAGTGTTTCATCAACACACGAAATTCCTTTTTTTCCATTTTTTTCACAATAACAAAAGTAGCTTCACTCAAAATGCAATATTTTTCTTTATTTAATAATTATTTTTTTTTTATTTAATAATACATATAATATAATTTTTAAGCACACAGTGTCCGCTCTTGTATTGTCTCTTGTCAGTAGGTGGACTACACAAATAGCACACGCTCATGAGTCTGGTTTGAAAAGCACAGGACACGAGTTTAAGGTGATCATGGAAACGAGCCACAAATGGCAACAAAGAAACCACCTACCTTCCTCTATTTTACCCTGCTCTAGATGTAAACAAACCATGAAACACATTTTTCTACGCGTAGGGGTTGCGTAGAATTGCTACTGCAATTTGGTGACATAATCACTCATCGTATTGATATATGTTTACGTTAAATTATCATCTCTGAAGAATGATTTGTGCAAAACTTTTTCGAACATTCATTAGAAGGTTTCTTCTTAGAATGTTATTATTTTTCACTCACCTCAAGATTTCAACTGCTGTTTATAGCACTGTGACATAAGTAAGCTTTATGAAACTTTTTTGAGTTGTTCTTCACCGGTAAACTGATCCTCTAATCTAAAAGTTTTATTATAAAACTTTTGAATAACTCACAGTTCTGGTTCGAAAATTTTCCAAAAATCCACAATAAAAAGTTTGCCGGCCTGCTTTAGTATTGGTAATACCACCTTTTTATATTGGCAGTGATGCCATACATAATTAGAGAAAAAAAAACCTTGCAATGAACTAAAAATGGCATTATTTTCAATTAGTCGCACATTGATATAGTTAAAATTACAGACCAAAACTACTTTCGTACGTCACCATCTAAAATTTTAATACTAGAAAAAAACCATAACATTTCCCTTATTTCCATTTCAAACATTGTTTTCCCTCCAAGTTATCCGCAACCCCGTTATCTTATTCACCGTCGCTATGGAAGGCAAAAAATAAACAAACAGTTCAAGTATTGCAATCTTTTCAAAATGCCTCGTCCATCTAAAAAGAGGAAAGCAGCGCTCATTCGCGAAAATCAATAGAAAAATAGATGGAATACGTTGATAGAGTGTGTTTTGGGTAGTGAGTATGTGCGGGACTCATCAGTTCAAACAGTGGAAAAACTGCCAAAAGTGCCGGTTCAAAACAGTCCACGGAATTTAGAAACTGTACTGGATCCAATAATTTGGTATCAATAAGTAAAGTTCTAAAATATTTTCGTCAATATATGAAATTACTAGCTGACCCGTCGAACTTCGTCTCGCCTGAAATTATTTTTTTTAAATTTGTGTTTTCGAACAGCAGAGTTGCCAAACGTTAATGTTTCTTTCCATTATTTTACTGATTACTTGGCTTACAATAAACGAATTACGACAAATTCATATCCAACACAATAACTTCGTCCCGAAGAAGAAATATCATCAGGAATTATTGTGGATATGTTCAATGCTTTTGTTACGCAAAAACTAAACAAATGCACCGTTTGCCATCTCATCCTTTGAGTCAGTGTATTGAACAGAGATTGTAGATCTCCCTCAAACTAAAGATTTGACATGTGGGATGATGGATTGGGTTGAATCATATCTGACTGGTCGTAGTATGACCGTGAGAATTGGCGACTGCGTTACTCCATCATTCATCGTGAGCTCTGGTGTTCCTCAGGGAAGCCATCTAGGACCATTCATATTTCTGCTATATCTAAATGATCTGAATTTCGCATTGCAATGCATGAAGCTATCATTCGCCGACGATTTCAAACTGTTTCATCTCATCAAATATCTGAAAGACTCAAACTTCTTGCAGTCACAGTTGGATGTATTTTCTAAGTGGTGCAACGTCAACAGAATGGTTATTAACGCCTTCAAATGCTTCGTTATCATGTCATCATCGATCATGTATGATTACACTATTTCGCAAGCTGTACTAAAACGGGAGACATCAATTAGGGATCTAGGAGTGTTATTGGATTCAAAACTTAGTTTCAAAGAACACATAGAATATACCCTCTCTAAAGCATTAAAGATGCTAGGATTCATCTTTCGCATCTCAAAAAATTTCAATAACATATACTGCCTGAAATCGTTATATTGCGCTCTAGTTCGCGAGTATGCTGTTGTTGTTTGGGCACCATATTATCAAACAGATAAGCTACGCATTGAAACTGTTCAGTACAAGTTCATTCGTTTTGATTTGCGTCGCCCTGGAGAGATCCATTTAATCTTCCAAGTTACGAAAATCGTTGTAGACATACACTTCGATACACAAAAAGCTGTTTTCGTCGCGGACCTCATCCAATCTCGAATTGATAGTGAAGATCTCCTACAACAGCTAAGTTTTGACATTCTTCGGCGTAATTTGCGGTTTAATCCCTTTCTCAGAATTCCTCGTGCTAGAACTAACTATGGGTTCATTGAACCGTTTTCGAGTATATGTCGAGTATACTTGCTCTAATGGATTTAATTTCAATTTATCTCGTAACGCCATTAAAACCCGTTTTCTCCAAATATTTTCCCGCTAGTTTTATTAGGATAATTAGTCAATATGAATAGTTGTTAGTTAGCTTTGTAGTTTAAATAAGGGTAATTTAAGATTTCGTTATGTATCATTTGGTCAAATGTTATTTGTTGATACAAAAGATGAGAAGGTTTTATGCCTGCTGGAGAAGGAGAACCAAAATCTCAGCTCCAACAGGCTTTTCCCTTGCTCCTAAAGAAACAAATAAATAAATTAACAGATGGATGAAAAAGAGATGACCAAGATAATTACTTTAAATTGACCCCACAAATTTCCAAATGCAGCCCTCGGGGATTGTTGTTTATCATTGAATATTAAGACTTATTTGTACTGAAGACGTTTAAAATTTAATAGCAAATCCTTAGGGATTATCGAAAGTAATAAACTAATTTTGAACGGTTGTCCATAACCTACTTCACCGCTAGTGATATTACTTAGTCGTGTTTGATGAATGTTCGTAGCAGGATAATGACAGGATCAATTTTCGATTAACGAATTAGCGACAAAATGAAAAATACTTGGACATTCGAAAGTTCAAATTACCCTTTTATTAAATATTGTGTCCATTAATTTTGACATGAACGTTATATTCGTTCAAGAATTGTATCAAAAAGCCTCTCATTCGTCGAGCCACCACATCGGTTTGCTTAGTATTCAGTCCTGAGAATCAATATTCTGTTCTAGCGGAGTGAACATGAGGAGTGATTATACCAGTATTCTTCTTATCGTTAAAGCCAATGTATAAAACAGCAGATCTCACAACTAATGCTTCTTACATGCCACGATTTCTCCTTCAGATATGATATTCACGATTCGCATATGGTAATTCGTCAAGTAATCCAAAGTTCGGAAAATGAAATGATTTGGCTTAAGCAGCTTACAAATGTCATGAATACCATCTGTTTTGAAGTAAACAAACTCTTGAAAACTCACTCGAATCGGCTGAACAAACGTCAGCATGCTAAATGCAAGGAAAATATTTTCATCTGAACTCATTATTTCAACAGCAGAATCCTATCATTGATACGTAATCGTTACATAATTTGATTTGTTCAACTCACGCTCACGATGGCCAACATAATTCATCTAACTACATCTACTGGTAAATGACATTAGAACTTGTGTTTCTGTTTACGGTATAGCTAAAACAGTCATTTGGCAAGTAATGATTTTGATACCCTATTAGGTACGTGTTTCCAAATGACGAATCAATCATGCATGTAAAATCTCCACCCAAATCTACTCGTTGCGCGCCAAACGATTTTCCAAAGATCTAGTATTCTTTTCTTCAACGGCGAAATACTGAGCATCTCCTTGCGCGCCAAACATCAATTGTAGATCTAGCAATCATTGGCGACTTTTTCAGTGGAAAATTCCATTGTCCATACAAAATAACTTTATTGGTTTTTCCCACTTTTCCGGTAAGTTTTCCTAATTTTTTTGATGTACGAACCCGGTGGGGGTAAAAACTGATCAAACAAAAAAAAAGCATCTCAATCCGTCCATTCGTTCTTACGTGATGCGATTACAAAGAATGATCTCTGCATTTTTATATATATAGATTTCTCTTGGACGCACTTGACGATGATATATTATTAACTGAAGGTTCTAACCAAGGATGGCTTTTATCGTATCAAAGAATGATCGTATATTCACACGATTCAATCAGTGCCATCAACGAGGCGGATATTATTTCAGCAATAAAAAACCGGTATGGTTCATTTAACATAGAATATGGACACCAGTGCGAGAGCGAATTTTTCTCGATGACCCGTCTGAGCATCATGGGTTAGCACGCTTCTGCGGTGATTTGCTCTGAAGCAACGTACGTTCATTCTCGTTTTGAGATACGATTCTATACGGGCAGTGGATATTTGCGATAGAATCATTTTACTATTACCGCCTATTCTAACTATGTGCATGTAACCTTTGTATAGGTTGTGTCTATGAAAATGTCTGTGAATGTTCCACACAAGGGTTTTGAAATGTTGTAACCTAGTATGAGAATCATCAAGTCAAGTCATCGATTCGATTTATCAACTTGCGATTCTCTCTTGGTGAATTCCACACAGCGCCGATCATTACAAAACTTTAACAATTTTGGTAAAAGCCGTGAAATACTCAGAGTAAGCGAAGTAATGTAGAGAAGTTCTCTCACGGTTCATGCATTGAGAGGCAGCGAGTTCTTGTAGCATCATCTACCAGATTGACGATGTTGTATATAATGTAGAAAAATATCGAGCTACTCTTTGCCAAATCGTACTTTTTCCATTGACTCAACTTTCTCGAAGATAATTCAGCAAATTTCAATAAATTTAGACGGGAGATGTAATTTTAAATTATAACCGACAAATAAAAGTGTTTTCCATTGCACTAAATTTTCTCGGAGATTCTCAAGCCGATTTAGATAATGTCAGATGCAGTTTTAAGCTACTATTATCTTTTTTATTAGTTTAAAGGGTTCACTGTGACCAGTTACGTTTCCGGAGATACAATGGCCGCACAATTTTCGCTGAGATTGACCCGAATAAATCTATCTCAATTAGAGATCAATTTTTATGACAAGAGAATGGCATTATCACATCACCAGGCGGAATAAGATAAGGTTCTGATTGCTAGAAACGGAAGCGTCCTTGGGTGCTAGGTGCAAAGGTCGTGAAAAAATCACCAATCTTGAATTTTCTCTTGAGCCTTCATCCCACCTTCAATTAAGTTGCTTCATAAAGTGGGCATAGTTTTCGGTAGGTGGTTTGGCTGAAGCATCTAAAGATTGTTTTACGTTCCAAAATCTTATTCCATCGCCAGCTTCTCAGCTGACACGAGCAACTATTATCACGGACATTGTTCACTGTACGTACAGAGAGGCATATGATCAATGGTTCAAAACAACAGCTAAACTGAAATTTTACGTTTTTTTGGTTAGTGCAAAAAGCACATTTATTACTTCGATTTCTTCACGTTTCTCGTTATGCTCATTAGTGCTTAAAGCAGTTAAAATTGAACTGTCACCTACCCACAAGAGTTGAATATAAACTGATAAACAGGCGCAAAGCAAAAAAAATAGTCCAGATAGTGTTTCACAATTATTTGCCTCTTTTTCAAAATTACTGATGAGAGAGTTTGAAAATTGCATTTTTAATGTCATCGTAATCGGTCGTGTGTCGCACACCCTTGTAATTGTCCTAAGTAGTAACCATACCGATATAAGAAATAAGCACCAATAATGGCGGTAAAATAGCCTTATATGGGCAACGAAAAAGCTTTTAACAATATAACAGCAATCTGAAAGCTTATCTGTTGTAAATCTATAAGTTTTAGGAATTTGCAATACACACTAGCACAAATAAACACTATCAATGAATAGCCGTATATTTGTCAAAGTCGGCATTAAAGCAGTCTCAAGAGCGACTAAAATGCTAATTAGCAATTGTAGTATGTTATAATGCGGGATTACAGAACACAAGCTTTCATTTAAAATTTTAACAGAATATTCGGAAGGTATAAATTTTTTTCTAATTTTATTATTGCTACGCCGAAGTACACCATTATAAATTGATAAATATACACTCAAGTCCCGTTTCATACGGTTAGTTTAATACCACTTTTTTTCTGCGAATTTTCAAAGCTGTGCGGTTTTCTTGTTTTGTTTTAGAAATTCACCAAGGTCGGAATCTGGTGTTACCTGAAAAGGTCAAGTTTTAAGCCCACTATTTCGATTTTCTTGATTTATTTCTTCGATCTATTTTCAAAAAGAAAATTAACATTGTAATTGTGATAACATCAGATCTCGACGTTTCAGGCATTTAAAAACATCAGGCGACATGCAAATTCTAAAAGTTATACGTCTTTTTATGCGAATTTCCAAAGTTATGTGGTACGTATCCCTCGGATAAAATGAGACTTGATTGTGTTATTGAAAACACTCAATTTGCCTCGAAAACCATTATCAATTCTGGTAAATAATTTATGTACAGAACAGCATCGTTGAGTCTTACTGAAGAGTCTATTCATCGTTGGCTTGAAGTCTTCCTCTTCATCCGCCACAGCCGCAACTGCTTCTGTTCGGTAGTTTGCCACTGATGGAGGCATATGGATGGTACGGATATTTGGTTCGATACAAGCTCCCGTTCGTTCAATGTGGGATTTCCATCCTGTGTCTATTGTTCATTTCCTGGGATAAAGACGATAGAAACCGAAGCCAATCATTACTCAAGATTACATTTAGGTACATCGTCCTGTGCAAAATAACGCGGAACCACTGAATTCCAACCGAAAACGATGAAATCAGTTCTGCAAAGTTTGTTTACACCATTTTTAGCGTTTGATGCTAGTATTTGTCTTACACTATGGTTTTGCGTTAAGTGAATTTTATAAATGTAAAGACCGAAATTTAGTGATAAAATGAATTTATTCTTTAGTATAAAGGACAAACAACCATGTGTTCGACCCATCTTGAATTCTTTGTCCAACATCCCATAACCCGGTATGGTAGCAATCCAACCAACTGTTTACGATTAGCTTTTGTTTACCAGAACAGTAAGTAAAATGATAACAGTAAGTAAATTTTTCAATCTGCTTGTGAAGCCTAGGATTTTAATAGACTCGTAGCAAATGATTCCAACGAGTTCCTCGAAGCAACCAGACATGGGCGTGTTTATTATATAGCCACTAAAACCGTAGTCAGGCAATACTTTGATCACAGACGAACAGATTTGCGATTCTGTAGCATATTTCAAAGCGACAACTAGAGTTCTTTCGTGTGTTTCGTTTATATCAGTTTAAACAATTTTCTGATCATATAGTTTATTCTGCATTTTAAATTTTTCTAGATAATATATATTTAAAAGCGCGATGTCCGCTCACTGAAAAAACAGGAAAAATTGTGCTATGTCTGTTTGTATATGTCTTCAATTATTCTATCACTAGGAGAATATGTGAAGCTTAATGTATAAACTTTGCATCTAGGATAATTTTCGACGATGTTCCATTGGTTGGTTCAAAGCTACTGAATATTATATGCTATGAATATCAAATGAACGTTAAAAGCTAGAAACGGTAATTAATTAGTGAACAGCATCATTTCTGTGAAGTCTGGTTTGTGATTGTCAGACAGCAGTTAATCGCAGTTGCACAAATCTCGCGGTGTAAACAGTCTTAAACATTCTCCAACCATAACCTAGAACATATTAAGTTATGCTTTGGAGGAAGAACTTCGGCCCATTGGATGATATCGGAGAATGTATATAAAGATAGAGATAGATGAAATTGAGAAACTGGATACTTGTCAAGAAGTACTTTCCCGAGGTAGCGCTCGAGTCTGCAAATCATCTCTAATTTGTGGCACTGTTAGACTAATTCATCTACCCTAGTGAGGATGAAAAATACAAAACATTTTTCTCCCACAACAGCGACTAATCAAATTCAATAATTGGTTGGATAGGAATAGACATTCTAGTAAAATTGAACTGTTTATTTTGAAGTAGAGCTCCTAGTTGTCAGATGTATTGACAGCAGCTTGATTTGAAATGTTTTCTTTTTCAGTGCTGAAAATTTCGTCACATTTCTTTCAAAGAAATTGTACTGGATGGATTAAACCCCTTCCAAAGTCCGACGTGGTCAGATTACAATATAGTGAATAGTTGAAATTGGATAAATCGACCGTGTGTAGCATTCTCGAACGTTTCCGTAGTCGAGCATTATAAAGACTGTCTCAGAAAGTATGGACGCACTTTGAATTCGCTGTAAATAATTCACAAGTGTTAGATATTCAAATTTTATTCGATATACTGATAATATTAGACTACAACAACAGAATATTATTCTCAACATTTGCTACTTGGCCATTGTAGACTAGCTGGCGCACCTATTTGCGAACGTTCCTCATTAAATTCCGTACAGACTTCTTGGCAACAAGTTTTGACACTTTTTTCCAATTTTTTTTGAACTGTTGAATGGTTTCGGCTGCCGAGACATGTTTCCTAAGATGTGCCTTCGTTAATGCCTAAAATTCCTCAATTGGTCGAAGTTGTGGGCAATTTGGTGGATTCATGTCTTTTGGTACGAAAGTGACATTTTTGGTAGTATACCATTCTACCGTTGATTTCTAGTAGTGGCAAGAATCAAGATCTGGCCAGAAGACAACAGGATCCTTGTGGCTTCGAATCATGGGTAGAAGTCATTTTTGTAAACATTCCTTGATGCATATTTCGCTGTTCATTGAAGCAGTGGTGATGAAGGGTTTCGAAATCTTACCGCAGCTACAAATTGCTTGCCAGACCATAGCTTTCTTACCAAATTTTTCGACTTCAATCGATGTCTCGGACTGGTTTAACATTTGCCCTTCTTGCGCCGTATAATATTGTGATCTCGGCAAGGATTTTTAATCGCGTTTCACGTAGGTTTCGTCGTCCATGATTATACAGTTCAAATTTCCAGCAAGAATCGTATTGTACAGCTTTCGAACCCTCGGCCTGATCGATGCTTCTTGTTTCGGACAACGTTTTGGTTGTTTCTGCTTTATATAGGTTCGAATATTCAAACGTTCTTTAGCACGAAGAACATTTGACTTCAAACTGCCCACTTTTCTGGCCACATCCCGAACTGAAATCTCCTTCTATTGCTCGAACGCCTTCAGTATACGTTTATCCAACTGAGGGTTAGCTGGACCTTTTTTCGACCCGTTTTCGGTTTATCCTTAAAGGAGTTATCCTCACCGAACTTCCTGCATTTCGCACGGCTTTTTCACTTACTCCTTCCATTTTCGCTATCTTTCTCAGTGACAGTCCGCGTTCTGTGCACCATTTGTACACAATTTTTTGACGTTGTTCTACTGAAAGTCCACGAATTTCGAAACAAACTAATGAAAACGAATAAACAACTGCACAAGTGGTTAGAGAAGAGTGTAAACAACAGGAGGCAGTCAGTTCGCTTTCTCATCTCATCCAAGTCAGTCGATTAAACAAAACCGCTTACGTTCGGGACTGAAGAAACCAAGTACAGTATTGTGTAGTGAACAATAGAACGACCTCGAAATGAGTGAACCAAACGAACAAAAGCTACCGCCGACATGAAAGAATACAATTGTTGTTGACTTCAGACAGTGCAAAATGCGACCTTCGATACGAGAACTTGAAGGTTTGCTTAAGGAGCAAATGCATCTTGACATTAAACGTGTACATTTACTTCAATTCAATAAGACAAATAATGTTGTTTATATCCAGTTCTATAAAGAGTTGGATACAATTCAATTCGCTAAAGACAATGTCCACTATGTGGAGCATGAAAATATCAAGAACAACATTCCAGTATATATGGAAGATGTGCTATAGATGTGCGTGTGCATGATCTTCCTTCAAGCGTAATCTATCCTTATATTCGCAAAACTATGTCCCAATACGGAGAGATTCTCTCTATCGAAAAAGAAAAGTGGAAGAATTTTTTCCCCGGTATTCTAAATGACGTACGTTTGTTACGCATGCGCTTGAGAAGGCCTATACCTTTTTATGTGACGTTCGGTCAGGATACAAGAATCCCGTGCAAATCACTTGTTACCTATGACAATCAGGCCACATATTAATATTACCAAAAAGCTGTTCACTACGGTAAGCCATGTGATAAACTGGACACGGAGACAACTACACCAAACAAACTGCCCCTCAATCCTCACAGGAGGAAAATGGAAGATCCTCTTCCCCTAGAGAAAGGGTGAAAACGAGATCCAATACAAAAAAAAAAAATTTATCTAAAAATTCAGCTTAATCGGCCACGTAAAGCTTGTACGCAAATAGGTCTGAATAAAATATCTTTAACCCTCAGGGTACGGACTGGGTTACCGTAACCCGAGCGAAATTTGAAAGAAGCGCCATACGAAGAGAAGTCGGCGAGGGGGGTCCGGACCAGGGGGGGAAAAACTTATAGGTACACACTATTAGAGGCCCAAGCGGCAGAGTCAGTCTCCGCTTTGTGTCCGAGCTAGACACATATAAACATTGTGCTCGGGTGTGGTACACCCAGTCCGTATCGAACGTTACAAAATTCAAAATTTTCAAAAAAATTAAGTTTTAATTTTCGTCTATTTGCCGCTGAGGAATAAAAAGGTAAGTAAGAATACGTACTCTTTACTTAATTTTGTAGATTCTAACCTCAAAATAACGCGTTGTACATGGTGTAAGCGAAGTATTGTAGTAGATCTCAATCACTTCAACGTACGTCTCATATCGAAATCTTTGCTGCTCGTAGTGAATTATAACTCATTAAATTTTGTTTCTTGTAATTTTTTGTTAAAGAACACGCATTAAAAACATGGCAACGCGTCGAATCACTCGAAGCGTTGCTGCTTTGGAGGAGTTGTACAAGGAAAACGAGGAGGACAGCGTTACAGAGAATGACAGTGACACCGACGACGCCGTAGGTGCGGAAGAGGAAAGTTCTCACGATTCTGAAACAGACGCAGAATCTGAAGGAAAGCCATTGTCAGGCGAAGAAGAAGCAGCTGCTCCGAGAGGCGCCAATATTATGTAACATGACTTGCGGCAATATTATGTAACATGACTTGTGTAACTTTTTAATAATAAATATTCGCCTTTAACAATTATGTTTGGTATTTATTTATATGATACTACTCAACAATATCTGAGAAACAATTTTTTTACGCTCAAAGTAATTAATTTTAACCTTTATCATCATAAATCAACGAAACAACGTTTTTTCGCTAGCTCGAAAAAACGCGTATTTTCATTTTTCAAAAAAAATATAGTTTTTGGAATAAATCAGAAAACCGTTATGGACATTTGTAAGAACTACTTTTTACCTTTCAAATGCGAGTTATACAATGTTAATATTTTTTTTTTCAAAAAGTTACAGCATTTTGAAAAAAAAAAAACGTTTTTTACAAAAAAAAATCAAGACCCGTTCACATTTTTCATTATAATTTTTTTTCAATCAGTTAAATGATTAATCTGACAACTCTATTATATTTTTGAGACAATTTCACACAAAATAAAAAAAAATTATTCAAATTGACAAAGTACAGCTCGATATACACCCAATCAAAGTCACCGGGTTAGGCTAACCCTGTCCGTACTGAACGTAACTTTTTTATAGTCCGTACCCTGAGGGTTAAAAAAAAAGGACGCAGCCATGAAAATTGACAGATTCTGAACCATTGCGAAATGGTAGCGGTTTTTTTTTGCGTCCATACTTTCTGGGACAGTCTTTAGTAGGCGTTATAGTACAACTAATATCGTTTTTACTTGAGAAAACTAAAACTGACTCAGGGTAGTTTTACCAAGAAAACACTTCACGAAACGGTGCTTGGTTCGCACCTAGCAATAGAGGTGTGAGCAAACCCGAAATCAGAATCAGGTTCGGAGCTGACTCAAATTTTAGTCCGCCAACATTGAAACTAGCCTTGAAAAAAAAATACAGGGTTGTGTATGAGACACGATCGATAATGACAATAAAAATGCAATTTTGAAATTCTCTCATCAACAGTTTTGAATTTGAAAAATATTCACATAATTGTGAAACACTAACGTTACTAATATAACATATCATCGTAAATCGCGTTAAGAAGCATTAATTTCGTTCGTGGAGATCTGTTTACGACCAGCGCAACCGCAAACTAATCTAATGTTCATCGATAAATCATATAATTCCATCTTCAAATCAAGTAAAGCATTTTCTGCAACCCATAGTGCCTACAGCTACTTGCCGGGCCGCACGTATGTTTTTAAAACAATAGTTTGACTATTGGCAATCCAAAAAATATTATGTAATTCAAGCAGTGTTGGTGATTGCCGAAAATTGGACAGAAGCTGCTATATTGCTATCTGTATTGTATACAACATTTTCAATCCGGTAGAAGATGCTACAAGAACTCGAGTCTCTCAATGCATGAACCGCGAGAGAATTTTTCTACATTTCTTCGCTCCACTTCATACTCTGAGTATTTCACGGCCCTTAAAAAATTTTACGGTCTGATAATGATCGTTGCTGTGTGGAATTTCCCAAGAGAGAATCGAAAGTTGACAATTATCGCAGAAAATCGAATCGATGATTCAACTTGATGATTCTCATACTAGGTTGCAATATTTCAAAGCCCTTGTGTGGAGCATTCACAGATATTTTCATAGACACAATTTATACAAAGATTATATGCACATAGTTAGAATAAGCGGCAATAGTAAAATGATTCTATCGCAATTGTCAACTGCCTGTATAGAATCGGATCGCGAAACGAGAATAAGCGACCGTTTGTTGCTTCAGAGAGGATCCCCACAGCAGCGTGCTAACCTTTGATTCTCAGAAATATCATCGAGAGAAATTCGCTCTCGCACTGGTGTCTATTCTATGTTAAATGAGCCATGCCGGGTTTTTGTGAGCGTTCTTTGATACGATAAAAGCCATCCTTGAATTCAAGTATAATTCGAATTTTCGTGTTGAGCATTAAGGGCTGAGGCCAGTAGATCGCGTATAACCAGGTGGCTCGCTCTAAAGCAAAGCCTACGATTCTACTGACACCACGAATCCTTCCAGGTCGGGGCTCGAACATACAACAACTGGTTTGTAAGACCAGCGCCCTATGCATTGAACCGCTAACCCGGGACAGGTGGCTCGCTCTGCGTATCACATTTCCCTCCATGCTCTCTCGCAAATGTGCAAAATGACTCTCGATGTGACCGGGTGGCCCAAGAAAGTTTTGATATTTTCGGTAACAAGTTTGATTACATCACATAAAATCCAACAAAGCTACCGCTTGTTTGGCAGCCTTTCTGAGCAGATTTTATTTCTCTTCATGTTTCGTTACGTTTCCAGGTAACAAGAGCAGAAAAAAATGGTGCGTCTCTAGAAATCGACTTATTTTCACAAAAATAACATTTACTTCATTTTATCATCTTCAT
The DNA here is from genome assembly GCF_030247185.1 of Malaya genurostris. Taxonomy (NCBI): domain Eukaryota; kingdom Metazoa; phylum Arthropoda; class Insecta; order Diptera; family Culicidae; genus Malaya; species Malaya genurostris. The sequence goes on from NC_080571.1 coordinate 263,140,639, forward strand.
CAAAACTTAATCGCATCTAAACTAAATTATCTAGACATTGTCGGGATGGATTCTTGATCCATACTTTTGAAGGCGAGATATTCAATGAAAAAGTTGAGAGACGGCGTTTTCAGCTATGCAATTCTTCCTTCAGAAAAAAAGACTTTCCCGACCGCTAACGTCAATGAACTAGTCTGAAATTTTCACAGAATAATCTAAACTAATTTTCTAAGAGATTGTCCGTTAGGTTTTTTTATATTCGTCACCGTTTCTGAGAAAATCAGATTTGAAGCGTGAAAATAGCCCTCTAAAACGCCCTAAAACACACTGACCTCAGCCCTTAAGACGTTTCTAATCGTTATCAGTTTCATTGGTGTTCAGTTTCTGTTTTCCTCAACTCATCCAACATTCCCCTTGCTCACATGAAATTGGTTTTTTGCTTGCCGGGCGAGAGAGAAGTGAACATGGTGGTAGCCCTAGTAACTCAATCACACGCCCGTGAATCAAATGCAGTGAACATTCACATAAACGAACACATATTTGGCATACCGCGCCGCACTGCACACATGTTAAATGTGACCAATCCATCAACAAATCGCATCAAATGAGGTTCAAAAAATTGTGTATTGGCCTGCTAGTTTCCGTAGAATCAACAGATTCAATATACTTAAGCGAACACGGTCTGCAGCAGATGGAAACAAAAAGCAAGCATCCAGATGGAAGCAAAAAGCGAGCGACAAGCACCTGTTTCGTTGGCAGTTGGCTGCGAATTGAATTTAAAATTGTAAGATGGCATATATTTATAGATACCCTTTTGTGTGAACGTTCATGCGATGCAGAAGAGAACGATCGAAACCGTCGACCGTGCACGAAAAATCAATAGAATGACATTATTTTTGTCTGCTAAGATTGGTTAGTTAAAACAGGTCAATTTTAACAAATTTTTAATAGTATGTTATTGAAATACGGAAACGACGTTGCAATATATATTTAAGTTAAAAGTTTCCGAATCGATTGGTTGTTAAATTATATCAATCCATCAACAAATAACTGAGTTATTATCGTTCAAAATTATGACAGAAAAAGGTCACGCCGTTATTTTTGAAACGAAAGCGACATAAGAATCGGAAGCTACATTTGAAGATGTTGAGAATAGTTAAGTCAAATCCAGGACAGTCGGATGATGATATAGTCAAGAAATTTAATGCCGACCAAATCCCCGTCAAAGGGATTCTTCTGCGAAAAGGATTTCGTTCTTATCGAATCAGTAAGCAACCAAAGAGAACTGAAACAGAATCTAGTGGCCAAAAGATGTTCAATGTGGTTGTTACGATGCACGAAGTATGCATCCCCAAGGACGATGAATGCGAAGGGTGTGAATATTAATAAAACTGACATGCTTCTTTCAAAGCTCCGAGTATCAATAACCATTTGTATTAGTTGATTGATTGTGTTAGTTGATTGATTGCTTCATTTCTAGATTTGTAAAGGTGAATCAATATTAAAGTATTACTTTTTGACAACAAACGTTTTCTACAACACAAATAGCGATGATCAAATGAGAATAAAACAATACAAAAAAACGTGATTAATCCACCTAGCAGTGAGATGATACCTTTTTTTTATCAATACGCATGTGTTTTTGCATGGATATTCTTCGGTGTTTTAGTTCTCATGACATTATTTTAATTATCGTCGTTTTAAACGGCAAATTGAGATTTTAATCACTCATTACCCTGTAATGCCGAAACTGCAAAACATATCGAATTTCAATCTTAGCGTGTGACAATCGATTGAACATTCCATGAGATGTCGAAGTAAGTTCCACTTTAGAGTTTTTCGTCATTATTTATGGTACTTCCAGAGCCGGTATTCAGGAATTAGCATAGCCCAAAATGATTCGAATGGCCATAAATTATTACGCCAAACAATTTACATGAAACTCATCATCTGTAATTCCAGAATCGGATAAAATTCACCGATTTTGTATGGGACCTTAAGTCCTGTAATATTTGTTTTTAAAGTTCGATTTGGTCTTTTTTGAGAAAATGATTGAGCTTTGAGAATCGATTCGATACTGGAACCGGAATTCTAAAATCAGTGTAGCCGAAATCAGTTAAAATCACCTGAGGAGTGTGTAGACATCTTTGAGAAATTGTAGTGCGAATTAAAATTTGGGGGTACATTCCGAATCCAAAAACGAATACCGCTCAAACTGAAATAAATTTATTTGGTAATCGACTATCCAAATCTGCAAACCCGATAAACCTGATTAATTTATGTGAAATGGACATTTTTATACTAATCACCCTGCATTTTCTAAACCGGAAGTCGGATCTGACTAAAAAGTAAGAGGTTTTATAGGATTTTAAGACCTCTCATTTGAATCATAGATGATTCTTAGATTTCATTTGAATCTTAGATCGGTTCAGCCATCTACGAGAAAAATTAATTGCATTATTTTAATTTCGTTTCACATATCATCCTGTGGTTCCGCAATCAGAAGTCGGATTCAAACGTAATTCAGGAACCTTGTTTGGGAGTATACGACTTTTCATATGAATCTGAGTTTGTAGAAAACTGTTTAAACATCTCCGAGAAAAATGAGTGAACTTATTTGTCACACACGCATTTGCTGATCTCGACGAACTGAGTCGTATGGTATATGGAAGTCATGTTCTTCCAGCATTTATTGCTGTAAATAGTTTAAATCAATATAATTATGGAATTACTTCCAACTCGATAACGCTGGTATCATCTGATTTACATATGCATATTCGAAAGATTATGTTGCCAAAAATGAACCGTGCTAAAATTGGTCCGAGGCAAATTGTCATAAAAAAGGATGCTGTACATAGTCTTTTTGGTACTTAGAAACAATTATATGTAACAGTATAAAAAATCGTGTTTCATGTTGCTCCCAAGCATTGCTTTTTCATACAGCGCTCAAAATTCCTTCTACTGGAATAAGGCTTACACAAAAATATCGATATCTCCGTTAAAAATGGACGGATTTTAACAATCTATGGCTTGTTGAATAGGTATTACCGAGCGAAATCTAAGTCTGGAAACATATTCCGTTTTCAAGGTCAAATGTGACAGATACTGTCAAAAAACTGAAAATTTTGACATAAAACTTCGTATAACTCAAAAAGTAAACATCCGATCTCAAAACCATTCAATAGCGTTTTGGGTGACGGGGAGACCTTTCATTTGCGACTAGTTTGATCAAAATCGGTCCAGCCATCTCTGAGATCTCGACCTCTTAGTTGACAACACACATACAGTTACACACACATATACATACACACACGCAGACATTTGCTCAGTTCGTCGAGCTGAATCGATTGGTATATGACATTCGGCCCTCCGGGCCTCGGAAAATTTTTCGAAAGTTTGAGCGAATTCTATACCTATTTTTTATATATATAAAAAAAGGTAAAACAGTGTATCGGTGAAATTGAAAAAAAGTGTTTCACAAATAACATAAACTTTAAGTCAGCTCTGAGGTTTGTTCAAGTTTACACTAAGCTGTTTAATTTGAACTGCTCTGTTGGCAGACCTTGTTAGTTGGTGGATATATTAATCTACTTTGGGACTACAAGTCCCCGGCTTCCGCTTCCGGACGCACCGGTAATAGTGAAGATTTCTCAAAAGGTTAAATCGATTTTCACAAATCACGATTCAAACTAAAGCTCTCATTGTCTTAAAATATGCAATTTCATTCAGATCCGATTTCCGGTTTCGAAATTAGAGGGCGATGAGCGTAAAAACATTCAAATCGTCATTCAAAATGACGATGCAAAACTGGTACGCGTCGGTCCGTGTGGCTTCGCTCCGATCGCATCGTGATTTGTTCAATTTCGTATAGCGTGCAGGGTTGTTACATATAAATTCATATTTTTCAGGTGAAAAAATGTAAATTTGTGAATCTTTTATTCAATTTGTACCTACTTGTTAGTGTTATTACAAAATCATGCTTTCATAGGGTAAAAAGTGTTTAAAATTGCACACCGTCATTTAGAGCGACGATGCAAAAAATAGTAAAATTCTTCTAGATTTGGCTCAAAACTGATTAAATTTGTAGGCTATATTAGTTACTAAAAGAACCGACTTCGGTCAAGTTCCAATTTCCAGCATTACCGGAAATAGTGGTCAAAAACTCTAAAACGAGAATCACTCAATTTTCTCAAAGATGATTTGATCGATTTTCACAAACTTAGGCTCAAACAAAAGTTTCTATAGTCTCATAGATTGCTATTTAATTTCATCCAGGGCTTCCGGTTCCAGATCTATACAGGAAAGAGTGTTTAATCATTTAGTGCGACGATGCAAAATATGTATAGAAAAATTCTTATTAATTTGACATAACTGTTTATAAATTGAAAAGATTATGTTAGTTTATACCCAACTTAAAGTTACTTATTTTATTCAAGACTGAAAAAAAAATTCTTGACAAAATCTTCTATTTTTTTTTTGTTTTCAATTATAGAGGCTTTAACATCTTAGGTCATTCGCCTCTTCGGACCAGAAAATCTTTCTGGCCCTATGTGCGGGGTTGGGAATCGAACCCAGGCGGGCTGCGTGAAAGGCATCGATTATCCCATCACGCTATACCCGTCCCCAAAATCTTCTATTGATATTTTTGAAAATATAAGTAATAAGAGAAAGGCGTTATTACAGCACTAGGTGGATTATACAAGGTTTTTATTGTAGATTTACATGTATGTAAACATGTATGTTTCGCACCGTCGGCGCCAGGAAAAAATCGGCGAGGAATATCGGTGGCAACCAAATGGATTTTATCCCGGATCCGGGATTCCCATACATGCACAAACCGGCAGCTCAGTCATCGCCGATGAGGAAAAAAACGTCCCGGATAGTCCCGGATGGTCCCGGATGGTCCCGTCCCGGTCGTCCCGGAATAGTGCGAAAAGGCTTTTAACCATGCAATGATTCTGTACGCTAAGAATCGGCTGTGAAGTCTGGTGAAACAGAAAAGTCAAATTCCACAAAAGGAATGTAATATCAGGTTTACGACAACTGGCTTGTAAGTCCAGCGTTCTATACATTGAACCATCATCTTCACCTTAGCAACTTACCATTATGTCGGGCCACTCCAACATCCTGAAGTACCACCGCGGCCAGATCGGCTTTCTGACGGGCACCGGTATAGCGTTCCGGATTCAACAATATTCGCAGCGGTCGGTACTGTTTACTCAGACAAAGAGTGCCCAAGTTTTCGGTGGCGATGTCGTGAATCGTTTGAAGTGAGTCCTCAACTGCCTCCTGTGAATAAAGTAAACATTTTTTGTGAGTGATGTAACTGATTGAAACGAATCGATTCTATTTTAATCGGGGACTTTTCTTTCGAAGTACACCCGAACGAGTGACAAGAAAACAGACGATAATAAACGATATATAAATCGATAATTGTTTTATTATTTACTGCAATATGAATAAAAGGAATTGTCGAAGCGGTTAAAAGATTTTTTCACGCTCATTTGTAATTTGGTTTCGTAGAATGAAAATCGAGAAAATGTCTATTAATATTACTTCTTGATAAATTAGAATGGATAAGTTTGAGTTTACTAATATTAACTTCATAGAACTGCTCTCAGAAGAAAAAACATACTCTCTTTTCATACTGCGTTCCACAACGACGGACGACAAAAAAAATTTTGAATGAAAGAATCGTGCAAAAGGATTTGTTTCGGATTTTGTCCTGTTTAAAGATGTCGGATTTTTCGAGTTATTCAATTATTCAATAATCGAACATAATTTTTCAAATTAATCGATTAAATTTTACACTATTCGAGCAATCGATCGATTATTCGACATCTTTAGTTCGGTGTTTGCATTAAAGGATTGTTTTGTTCAATTCATGCAAAGAACATGTTTTCAAACGATTTTTGCATTGCGCTCAATGTTTCAATCCGGGGTTTACTTTCCAAAATATTCGAAAATTAATTATCAAACTAAGTTGCATTTATCCGATCCGATCAATCGTTTATATATCATAATGAAGCCGCGAATAAATCCTTGCAACCAGAGTTGCTAGGTTATTTTTGCCGGGCTTCACTTTCAGTGAGCAAAAAAAAAATAATAAAGGTCTCCCCAATTATCGTACAGAGGCCAAAAACCTTAAAGGTCTAGCGAAATCTGACAATATCTAGGAAAATTTGGAAAATCTGGGAAAATTTGGAAAATCTGGGAAAATTTGGAAAATTTGGGAAAATTTGGAAAATTTGGGAAAATTTTGAAAATCTGGCAAAAGATCTGGTTAGTTTGAGTGTCTGCCGAAGCGAGATAAATCTGGCAACCTGGCAACGCTGCTTGCTACTCAAGAATCGTTTTGGATTCGAGATGGATTTTTTTATTAAAGAATGGTGGTTCTCTATTCTTTTTAATATATATTAACGTGATCGATTTTATTAGAGATTATACAATTTAAATGCGTGTTTTGAACAGTTTTTAGAAACATACACAAAATGAATAATCAATCAATATATATATATATAAAAATGCAGAGATCATTCTTTGTAATCGCATCACGTAAGAACGGATGGACGGATTGAGATGATTTTTTTTGTTTGATCAGTTTTTACCCCCACCGGGTTCGTACATCAAAAAAATTAAGAAAACTTACCGGAAAAGTGGGAAAAACCAATAAAGTTATTTTGTATGGATAATGGAATTTTCCACTGAAAAAGTCGCCAATGATTGCTAGATCATCGATAGGTGTTTGGCGCATAACGAGTTGCATAAGTGTTTGGCCGTCGAAGAAAGGAACACTAGATCGTTGAAAAAATCTTTTTGCGCGCAACGAGTTGTTTTGTGTGAAGTTTTCACAGGCATACTTGATGTATATGATCTGTTATTTCGAGCCACGTGTTTAATTGGGTATCAAAATAATTGTTTGCAAAATGACTTGGTGGAATGTATACTACTGTTCTAGCAGGAGCAAAAGTTCTGATTTCGTTTACTAGATGCAATATGTGCCATGTTATCAGTTAGATGAATAATATTGGTCATCGTGGGCGTGAGTTAAACAAATGAAATTTCAAAAAAAATTAATGATACGATTCCGCTGTTGAAACAATGAGGCGTAGATAGGCGCACATAATAAATGGCAATCAAATGCCAAACAGTAGATGATGATTTGCGTAAATATTTGATTTTAAGTTGCTTATTTTTGTGAAGTCTTTTCAAATTGGTAAGATAAAGATCAAATTAAAATTATAGCGGAGTTTCCCCAAGCAATCAAAAGTTTCTCAAATCAATAGTTTCACAATATATGAAAATAATCACTTTTTTGTTGCTTCAAAATAGACGAGGAGTTTCTGGCAACTTGAAGGTACAGAACAAGTTTTGAGCTATTTTTTTCAGCTGCACCGAGCTATAGTTCGTTCAGTTGCGTTTGGTTAATTTTGAACGGCGGATTATGACTTGAAAACGAGTGGCTTAGGATATTATTCATTTACTTTGAAAGTAGCTTAAGACAAATCATTCGCTCTTTCCAAACTTTGGGTTACTTGAACAAATACATATTAGCTAAAAAAGAGGACGACAACTGGTATTTTTATTTCACATATTTTTTTTTTGTTTCGATTATAGAGGTCTTAACCTTAAGGTCATTCGCCTCTTCGGGCCAGAAAAATTTTCTGACCCTATGTGTGGGGTTGGGAATCGAACCCAGGCGGGCTGCATGAAAGGCATCGACTTACCCATCACACTATACCCGTCCCCCCTATTTCACATATTCGTTTCACTACAACAGAAGTATTACACATTTTTCCTTCAATTTTGTATGATATTGAATATCAGATGTTAACTTATTCCTTAATTTTATACGGAGTACTCAGCAAAACGATGTGGTGACTCAACTAATGATATGACTATGATTATTTGACGGCTTCAGTGTTCATGTACAAGTTAAAGAACACTACATGGATAAAATTATCGTTTTTACTATTGAATGTAGAATTTATTGCTAAATTTTCTGTTCAAAGATTGATCCTGTAATGGCAATGCTATGAACATTCTTCAAAAATGATTATGTAGAATGATCAAATTAGAGAAGAAGCATTTTTGGACAAACAATTTAAAAAAAAATCCTTCCGATAATCTCCAAGGATTTGCCGTTAAATTTTAATCATCTCAGGACCACTCTTATTCTAATATGTCGTCACCATTGGTTGGAAAGTGATCTGCTATATATGTTTGATGCATTCGAAGATGACAATTTGTGTGGAAAATAATATGTCGTCTCTGAATTCGTTACAACCGTTCATTGTAGACCAAGTAGTCATCGTGGGCCACATAATGGAGAGAAACGTCAACGACATTAGACGTTTGACCACTCTGCCGTCCGAAATTATAAATTACAAAAAATCATTTTAGGCGAGACGAAGTTCGACGGGTCAGCTAGTGACTGATAAAAAGTAAATCGATACGCCACTCGCACGCCGCTAGTACACCTCTAGTGAGGGGAATCAGAAATCATTGAGAGCGATATTTTTAAACTTCTATAGAGAACAGTTGGTGCAAGTACTATCATAGTAGTCGGTCGTGTTAAAAAATAACGTCAAATAGAACTCAAAAGGAGAAGAGATACCGTGCAGAAATACCTTGATGTTACTAATTCTCGGTTGATTTTTCATTAGGGCGTATAAGCAAATGACAGTTTCTCTTTAATCACTCTCTCTTTCGATTATTGTGATGTGATTAAAAAGATTTTCTTTGATATCACTATTCTGTTTGAAAGTCGAAAATTTCGGGTATCATTTCATGCATATAGTTGAGTGATAAAGGTGGAAACCGCTTGGTAATTAATAGAAGAGAAAGTAAACAAAGAGAAACTGTCACTTGATTATACGCCCTTTTGAAAAATCAACCGAGAATTGTGTTTACAGGATTGACTATAAATGTTGGAATGATTTTGTCGGCTTTGAATCCTTGAAATCTGTCAGCCAATTCGTCTTTAATTTTTGCCTTTCTCTATAGAAAGGTATTAGAATTGCTGGAAAAATCGACTTTTGAACGGAGCCTCGGAGACCCATAGTGTTATATAGTGTTATAGTGAGATCGGAAAACGTCTGTGTGTGTATGTGTGTGCACTTTTCGAACATAGCTACTATCGGGCCATTGATCAAGTTCAAAGATCAAATGACTGTGACTTTTGGTTCCGAAGATATGATTGTATAAGTGACGTAACCGACAAAACGCGCTTTATTTTACTCGTTCAATTTTCTCAGAGATGGCTGAACCGGTTTTAACAAACTTGTGCTCGTTTGAAAGCTACTGTCGAGTCATTGATCAAGTTCAAAGATCAAATGGCTGTGACTTTTGTGCCGGATATATGATGGTATAAGTGACGTAACCGACAAAACGCGTTGTATTTGAACGCGCTCAATTTTCTCAGAGATGGCTGAACCGATTTTAATAAACTTAGGCTCGTTTGAAAGCTACTATCGGACCATTGATCAAGTTCGAAGACCAAATGGCTGTGATTTTTGGTTCCGGAGATATAATGGTATAAGTGACGTAACCGACAAAACACGTTGTTTTTTACCGCTCTAATGTATACAAGGGTGCCAATATTTTGGGATCACCTCTAATTTCGTAAAGTGCTACTGTTCGAAAGTTTAAGCACCTCGAAAAAAGTGCTCATGCAAAATTTGAGCTAAATCGGACATGGATAAGGGGTGCTGCCCAGCGGTTAAAGTTTGAAAATTTTCGATCTTGAAAAAGCACCATAGCGGTCAAACGTCGAGATTTAGTGTTATCTAAAAAAAATTTTTTTTTTTTAAATCGACTTTCTGGGACTTAGAAAATATATTAACTTGATATTTTTTGACTCCCAGAAGTCCCAGAAAGTCGATATTTTCAAAAAAAAAAATTTTTTTTTTGAGATGACACTAAATCTTGACGTTTCATGCAATTCTGAGACTTTTGGCATCAATAATTTTTTTTCGATTTCGAAAATTTCATGTACCTATGGTGATTTTTCAAGATATACGAAAATTCCACTAAGTGGATTAAGAAGGTTTTATTATATTAGCATCACTCTTCTCATACAAATAAGCAACGCAAATGTTATGCACTAGTTTGGAAAAATGATGCTGACTGTGTGACATAAACACTGAAGCATGCTTTTGTGAACTACTCGAAACAATCTGAATCAATTGGTGTCAAAATTAGTATTCGAAATTATTTAATAAAAGTATGACATATATTTTCATGAGACTGAAAGAAGAGAGAGGCATTATCACACCACTAGGTGGATTAAGAAGGGTTTTTTATATAAGAGTGCAGATGTGATGCGTGTCAACATTATCGTTGGTTTTTTTAAATATAAAATTATTATTAAGATAAAATTAAAGTATTTGGGATTGCTAGCTTTCATATAAATAAAATTTGGTGAAAATCGGTTCAGTCAGCTCCGGAAAAATGTTACCTAAACCCATTCATTTTGCCATCTTGACGAGCAAATTCGAAATGTACATGACACTCGTTCAAAAGTCGGTTCTCACAGTGATTGCATTTTTTTCTATATAAGACAGGCGAAACTGATTGGAATTTTGTTAGCCGTTCGGGAAGTACGCAGGCTAGCAGATGCTGTAAAGATTTGTACTGAGCAGAGTTTAAAATTGTCACGCATTCTCAATGAAAGAATCCAATCCAACAGCCACGTTTCAATATTTTACTGTCTCATTCGTAAATGACCGACACCAGAACAAACGAAAAGAGACGAAGCATTTCCGTTTCTCATTGAAAAAATGAGAGAGAATAATTGCCACCGTTAAATATGACAAATCGAAGTAACAAACGGGTAAAAGTTATTGTGAAACCATTATCACAGCTTCGGTTGAATATCTTCATACTATGGGATTTTCACTGAAAACTGCAAATGACTGAAAGGGCAAATGATAGAAAAAAACACAATTTTGAAAGTACTCTCCCGCGTATGTCATTGACTGGACATGGATTTCGTTTTCATAGTTTGCAAGCGAAGCTGAGAGTGACAGTAATTTCTCTTCATTTTCGTCTATTTTGAGTCAATGAAAATGACTTTTATTAGCTCTGGTTCTGAGTATTGAAGTACTGAAAAAAATACCCTGCATCTAAGAGCCGCGTATGCTGCCTTCGAACCAATAAACACGAACGCGAGCGCCCTTCGGAAGCGTGTTTTGTCACGTTGATGTTAAATCAGTGGACTTTTGGCTATTGTCGGTTAGAGAATAGAATAATTATCGGACAATAGATTAAAGCCGTCACGAGTGCCGCCTAAGCTGACTAATTGGGTCGGAAATGTTAAGCCGTCGGTTTTCTGGAATTGCCAAGAAATGGTTATCGTGTACTACCTCGAAAGAAGAAAACCCATTACAAAATAATGCGACAACATACAAGAGCATCGCAACGCTGGCGAAAAGAACATCCAGAAAATTCTAAAAAATGGAATAAATAAGGTAAAGTGTTATAATATGGCCCCTTTAAGTAAATATTGAGATATTTCTAAAATTACGTATATATTTTCTTCGAGAATGTATGTATTTCTTTGCAATACGACTGAGGAACACAATTTTCAATGATTTCGGTAGAAGTGATGAGAATTGATTGATACAAAGACATTTTCCAAATGCCCCAGCAACCGAATAATATGCCTCACAACAAATTTGTGGTATGCCCCACAACAATGATGCAATATGCCCCTTGAAATGTCGATATAGAAGAAAAAACAGATAAAAAGATATTCTTTGCATTAGAAATCAATTGCATAATCAATTAATTACAATTGGAAAGCGACATTTTTGATCGCCCCAACGCTACATTTTGTTTTAATAACTGTTATAAATCTTCAAAACAATATTTTAACTCGAAGCATGCTGTTTAATCGAAAGTGGGGCATAATGTCCGTAGAGGGACTGTTATGAGAAAATTCATAAATAAAAGAAATGGCTTTGTTTCTCAGAATTTTTATACTGTAAATAGAGACATTACCACTGCTAAAAGTTAATTACTAAGTAGCAACCGCCTATTAAACGTTTTATACGGTGAAACTGTTTGTTTAGTCGAAGCAAAACCTTACATCGAAAAGTTGCCTAATGATATTTTCAGTTTTTTCATACTTTCCAGCCAACGACAAATGCCAAACTTGCATAGCAGAAAGATCGTACGAAAAGATATTGTTTGTGATAAAACTTTGGTTTAGAAAAAACTTGAATACTAAAAAAAAGGAAGAGGGCCGTTTTGGCCACTATGTGCACGCTCCATCAAGAGGGTGGAACGAGTTTTCGTTTGAACTGGACAAAATTTCACCACTGCAATTGTGTTTTTGTTGCGACATGGAAGCCAGAACCTAGTTGACTTTGGCTAAGTTTTATGCGACCGGTCTCCACACAGCTTCAAAGCTGGTCCTGTCCGGAGAGAGATCAAAGATACTATCAATCTCCCAGTGGACGCCAGCCTCTGACTGAGGCACGTATATTTTGAAGTGTGTAGATATTTACTGCTACACGGAAAGAAAAATCAGTATTTTGGCGAAAAAATTAGTTGATTTTCTAATTTTAGTTAGTTATTTTTTGAGACAACTAAAAACATCTTACTTTTATTATTTTTACGTTTCGTCTTTGACTCATCAGTGCAGAGCAGTTCAAATTGAACTGCTTAGTGCTAAACTCGGCAGTTCAATTTGAACCGCTAAGCAGACGTAAAGTTTCTGCTACTTACAGAACACTTTTTGTTTTGCAACGGAGTGCAATGTCTTTTCTGACGTGCCGAACGAAAACGTGTTTTTGACTATTTCTGGCCGATGCAGGTATGGTCATTTAGGTTATGTGCCCTAGCAAAAAACTTGGCTAACCCACGGTCATTCATCGTTGTACTGCGCAAAATCACATCACTGTTTACTGCTACCAGCGCCATTGGCGAGCGATGGTGAACTCATGAAACAATATTTCCTTCTTCTGAGCATCAAATAATAAACAACCATCGTCATATTTTGAAAAAAATCTCGATAAAATGTTAACAAGCAGCATAAAACTTATACACTTTGTAGCATATTTTCCAAAAGCAGTCAAACCAAGAAATATCATTAATTTGGTGAAGTTTTGAAATACAAATAAGGAAAACAATTTATTCATATTTATACAAAAAATCAGCACTATTGAGTAATTGTTTTCTATTCAATAACAAGTAAGATTATTGTTGAAATGAGTTTAGAAACATAATGATTCATATTTTGAATGCACATGTGGTAATAATAAACGATAAATATCCAATACATGATTAAACCAATTGTGTAATCATCCTGTTTATTGATGACCTATCGAAATTCCATTTATAACATTGGTCCCCTATATTCGCTTCTGGAAACTCTAAATCTTCTTATTACTTCGTCTTGTGTCATCGGGTTGAATGTCGTTCGATGGAAAGAAAACTTGTTTTTAAATTGTTTAGAAAGAGTCTTGTTTTGGGTATGAATAGAGAGAACAGCGAATCATGTCTTTCAGTGTGAGAAAATTGAAGCAGAACACGTACCAAGTAACATATTCAATTTAAGAAATACTTGTAATAGTTTTCAATGTTACTTCATAAATATAGCATAACAACTTTAAACTTCTCAAAATCCTAATAAAACCATTATCAGATTATATTCCAGTGTAGTAGACCGTTTTCATAAGATTTCTGAAGCACTTTGCTTTTATATAATAACATCAAACCTTTGTAAAATCTATTTCGGAATGATTTAAAATACAAGAAGGTTTTAAATTCAGTTTTATGATGAACATAATCCTTTTTATGAAAATTTCGTGATGAATAAACTGTTACGTTGACAGAATTTTTCTGAAATATGTGTGTACCATGCCGTTTCTGATGGTTACATACTAATAATATCTTAGATTTATTTACTATTTTGAAACTCAATCTTAATAGCTTATGCGCTCTTATTTTTATCGTGAATATGCGGGTGAAAAAGAAATTATGACTGAACATTTTGAAATTTATGCGGATTTGGCAAAAGTCGGTAAGATTTACAAACAAAATTTTGTGATTCATCACCATTTTGGTAGAAATCAGCGTCGTTGTAAAAAAATTGTGCTCGTGTTCCGAAAATTAGTTCTAAAAGCCTTTCATATTTCATCCATTCTATATTTATATTTGTTTTTTTCAGTGAATGTTACGGTAGAACATCAAAATTATGAACATCTAATTTTCTCTAATGCTAATGACAATTGACATTTAAACAATGATATGAGTGATACTGTCATCCAATGAACACTCACACACAAATAGTTTTATAGCTAAGACAGAGAGACAAGATTATATCTGTCATAAATTAGTTGCTAGTAATAATCTTCAAACCACAAAAATTTTTGGTTTCTATATTATCGATCATCGGAGCTGGGAAAATAAGCTAAATTTTGAGTTTTTTCGTTTCACTGTACATTCATTCTGTGCGCAAAACATGTCTGTCACCTCATCGTTGTACGCGTACAACGTTGTACAGAAATCATTGTACGGAAATCACATGTCTGTCAGCGGTATTAGAGTGCAACATTCAAAATTCACCTCACTGTTCTGCGTAAAAACATTATTACGCACAATCGCTTCAAATGCGCACAAATTCTGAATAAATACACTTTCCACTAAGAGTTTACGTCATTTTTACACATCGATTTAGAAATTTATATATATATATATATATATATATATATATATATATATATATATATATATATATATATATATATATATATATATATATATATATATATATATATATATATATATATATATATATATATATATATATATATATATATATATATATATATATATATATATGGATATATCGTAACACATGCGAAAAACATCAAAACAATTTGCAAGCAGTTTCAAGAAGACTGTCCTTTTTAGTTTTTTAATGGATTGTTTTGCTTTGACACTTCTCATGAGTTTTAATGTGGAACACATTTTTGTTTTCTATATAGGGGTGCAAACTAGAAACTCAAGAAAAAAAATGCGGGTGGGTAATGTCAGAGACATAACTGGATGTCGTGAATACGAAAACAACTGACATGTTCCTTAATACTTCCGAATATCAATTAGTTGATCAATTGTATGAATTATGCAAGCATTCCCCTTTTCCACATTTTTCGCAAAAACAAAGAAGGCTTCACTTGATCTCGATTACTGTGAATTTCACACAGCGAAAAGTGCACAAATCTAACCAAACTGTTTTAGATTTGCACAAAACTGAGGATATTTACCTTAGACTTGAGAAAAATTATTCCTAATAGTTTTTTTTTTAAATAGAGAGCCATTAGAACGGCTGATTTTGTGTGATACTCTCCACCGTTGCTTTTTCATCCATGCAATGCAAATGCAGCTGTGACATAATCGCTCTTGTCGGAAGCGAAACTAGCTTTGCAAACGGCACAAAATACATCTGCTCGCATTGGCGATAGAATCCAAACTGATTAAATTTTTGTTAGGAGCTTTCTTTTACGTGATTTTGTTTGTAGCTTTTTCACTAATGGGCGGTCCAAACGGCTATAAAAATAGCCGCATACAGAATTTTCATGTTGATTATTTCATTTCGGATTTGCATAATTTATTGAAAGAAACTATCAATATGCTGTAGGGATTCGTTTCTAGCATTCAGAAGGACCAAATTGAGGAACTCACTACGATATTCACCACTTTTCGGAACATTTTCCTCGAACAATTTGTTGCACAGCAGCATATATTTTGTTCTCTTCCTCGGAACGCGTTCTGATTGGCTGGTGTTGACATGGGTCAAATGAGACAGGTTTTTCAATAGTGTACTATTGAAATACTTCAATGCTTTTTCTTTACACGCTTAAGTTGAAAAATTTCGATTCTATTGGTAGTTAGATTATATAAATCCTTTCACAGATCACTGAGCTATGAGCTTTCAAAATACGAGAAAGGCAAACGCGCCTTATGAATTATCCTCTTTGATAGTCGTTTATACCAAACATTTCAGAAAAGTTTAATTTTGAACTATTTGAGATTATGTCACACAACTGAAAATTTTATCATAAAATTGTGATCATATTTCCGATGGTATGTAGCAAAAATTATGTTAATTCGTTCGATACAACAAGAGATATTCACGATCAAAAACTTATCACTCTCTCAGAGGGTAAATTTTGAAAAGGCACCCCATAGTAAAGTAAGTCGTATTCACGACAAAATACATGTAGAAATGTGGCCAAGTTTTGAACAATTACAGCTCAGTCAATTTTGTATCAATTATTAATATCATGTCACCATTTGATTGGAAATATTTCTACGTATCGATTTCCCTGCCATAGTCGACGGTTTTGAAGGAGTAAGCGATATATCAAAGGGAAAGCAGCACGCGAAGCTATAAATATAAGCGAAATTATAGCTAACGTTTCAGTCCTACACGTAGCTTGCTAGAGGTAGGTTGTTGCTAAACAGCAAGACAAAAAGTGCCATAAAACGATTTGAAGCTTTAATTGCTATGCCCTGATCTTGTGTCATGAAAGATTGGATGAAATCCCATGTTATGTCGTTTCGCCTGAGAAATTGACAACTACCCCAGGGTAAATTTTGAGTGCATAAGATTAATTTCTTATTTATATAAGATTAACTCGATTGATAATGAGATAAAGTTTATCGCTTCAACCGAAATCGCAGAATGGTAGTAATGGATGGTAGAGAAACGCTATAAAAATAACTACTTGCATACAAAACTTGAACACAAGCTTGGCAAAAGAAGCTTAAATATCGATATCTGTATCGCATGCATGTACAAACATATAATTACATACATTTGGGCTATTGATGTAATTTCGTCGTCAAAAAAAAAAAACAAATACAAATCATGACAAATATAGTCTATATTTTGGGTTCGCGTGTTCGGTGTTGGTTCATAATAAAGACAAAGCAGACTCTCGTGCATTTGCGGATTCAAAAGTGTGACGATTAATTGAAAATGTCGATCATTAGAAATTTTGGTTGCCTTGTTCCACATCAATGGCTCGAACAACCCCATGGGGCTGTTCCTTGTAGTTTTTGACTAATAAACTTGTTAATAAAACCAATTTAATTTTTGTTTTCTTTGTACTGTCCTTCAGCAATGATGGTGATAGATGAATAGAAACAAATTTTCTGATTTTAATAACTAAATTAGTTGTCAATGAGAAATTCGTGTTGGATTGAAATATTGCTGGTTTGTGTCCAGGATATTCGCCAACTAAACACATTCTCTAAAAATAAGAGTTTTTTCAGCAAAGTGAATTCATAGTTATTTTGGAAATTTTGTTGTTAAAATCAACTAATTAAAAAAAAAGTAATACGAATTAGGCGCAGAGCTAATTTCGGTCGTTCCGTGTATCATTATTTATTCGACAGATTGGAAATGCACCGCATTCTATCATTTCAGTGGTGCTGGTTTGAATTTTTACGTTCACGTGGTCGGCTTCGTTAGCAACGGATAACATAGGCGGTGGATTGTGCTGCAATTTTACAATTTATTTCCGTAGGTATCAATCTGGTCCAAAGCAATATTGCCACAGTGAAAACCAAGTGGGCATTGTAAGCGAGAAAAAATGTATTGTAAGGCTTTCAGATTTCCTAGCAGTGAATTATGATAACACATATTTTCAATGAAAAATGAAATATTCAAAATTGAATTGATTCGAACAGAAAAATAGATCCGTAGAAAAAAGAATCCGAACATAGCATTGTTGTGATGAATTGTTGCTAACCCGAATTCTTCCCTATTTCCCAGGCCGAACTGCGTTGTGATTATTCTTGCCGATAGTTCTACTGCATACCGCTGGTTTGCATTCGCAGGAAAAAAAATAAACTCAGTAGAAATGAAAACAAAAAAAGAATTTCAGGATTTGTTTGAAATTTGCATTCAGTTCAATTTCATTTCAGATCATCTATCTGCTGATTGTGGCTTCAGTTACACGTTCTGCTGGCTGATGTCCTGATCATCTGTTGCTTGAGATCACTACCGAGTTTAATGATTCGACGATATTTCACTCAGAATGCATTCAACACAAACTTCTCCTTCTATGTGGAATTCAAATAATGCTGCGTTCAACTTGAAAAAAAGTAGGAGGGTTTTTATTGTTCCAATTTCAGCTCATACCATACTCAAAGTTTTCTCTCATTTCATCGAATCGCAGTGCAAAACGGCATGGCCAAATATCTGACTTATAATGAGAAATTTAAAGTGCTGGAGGCAGCTTGAGCCTCAAATCGATGAAGTTTCCAAAATGTAGAACCACTACTATTCAATGAAACCGGAATTTCAACTAGTGACAACAAAAAATATTTCATCGATACTTCTTTTGAAAGCTGAAGATTATGTTTGCGAAAAACTCAAAGAAATTCCGTCATGGAATTAACTCGAAACATTGGCGCTTGTGGTCTTAATGTTGCTGTCAGAGTGAAAGCGTCACGCGAAGCGTCGCGGCGCGCGCGCGAGCTAGTTGCATTTGATCAAAGCAAACATTCCGCGCTCACTCTGACATCAACCTAAGAAGGCTGTGTGATGTTTTACACTGCCCACATTGTCAGACTGGAATTTCGTAGGCCGAACCACGATAGGAAGCCTGTTGGGTTATGAATATTTGAGCATATCTTCTTTTCATTGAAAATTTCCTATTGCGCCCTACAGCCGGGTTGATTGAAAACGCTTCCAGCGCTTTTAGTAATTCTACACTAGCCGAACAGACACTACAGGGACTGAAAAGGGTAATAAGCAAGAGAACAGCTTTTCACGCCATCTCAAAGCTAAAGAGTGGTCTTTTGTGCTTTAAAAAAATCCACCAACCACGGGAAGGCCGATGAAGACTTTGGGTTCCTTTTTTATTTAACCACCAGCCGAGCAATCGTTTCGGGTACAATCTCGGAAAACGTACTCTGGGGCTATTCATTATGCATGGAGTGATGATTTTCATTCGTTGCGGGAAACGGCCGCAGATATGTGTGAGTTTTGGTTCGAGACGGGGCGAAGGAAGCTGAAAAGCAAAGAAAAGTCAATGTACTATGGCATCACATTTCCACGGTAAACAGAGATTCAAGCTCTATGGTGATTCCTGGAAAATGATGCATGAAAAAAAGCCCTCGATGACATAGCAACCACAGAAATCATAGGGGAAATTAATGCCGGATAGCCACTGCAGGACGATATATTCTGAGCGGGCGGAAGCCGGCGTTGATTGTATTTGCGATTGAATTCAGTTTGAGTGCGACCGCAGAATAATTTCAATTATGGAAATATGCAAATTGATTTATGCATTTGGTTCATCACAGATCTCGGCAGCCAAACCAAAAAGCGTGCTGAGCATAATCAGCATCATGTCGAATAATTTACTAATGGCAAATAACATGACCTGATGAATTGTTTCTGTTTATTAGTATCGGTAGCGTACTGGAGACTTTTAATATATGAATGACATGTGTTAGTTAATTATCACGCTTAGTTATCTTGATTCAAGATCAATTACAAACACGTAGCGAAATGAGTTACAACTTTTACTAGTAATACATTGAATTGAAAGATTAGAGTCACATCCTACTGTGGGCAAAAAATAGCAAGACTTTGGTCATAATTTAAAAATTCCATATTTATTCTTCCAAATCTATTTCGTCCCCTTCAAAGTAATCCACCCTGGCCCCAATATGCTTGTGCCAAAGTTTTTTCCAATCATCGAAACAGTTGTTAAAGTCAATTTCCGGAATAGTCTTCTACGCTACGTTTGATGTCTTCAATTGACTGAAAACGTCGTTTGAGTTTGCTGAATAGTCAGAAGTCACACGGAGCTGAATCAGGCGAATAAGGTGTTTGGTTGAATTTTTGGCGCAAAAATCACGAACAATCAATGCAGTATGTTACGGTTCATTATCGTGATGCAATAACCAAGAAAATGTCGGCCCATAATTCTGGCCTCTTTTTACGAATAGCTTCGCGCAAATGACGCATAACACTCAAATAGTATTTCTTGTTGACAGTTTAACCGGTCGAATAAAAATTCGGATTGCACAACACTGATTATGGTATCATATCCCACAAAAGTGAACTTGGAGTCTAAGACTACACCTAAATCTTGTACAGTTTTACATTTCACTACAGGTTGATTTCCTAGATGTATGTCAATAGATGAAGTTTCATTATTCCTGCTAAATGTTAATGTTATATCTTTTTACATTGAGCTTAAGAAAACTTTTGCTGCACCAAATGTGGAATAGATTGATTTTGTTCTGAAATATTACTGCTTCGTTGGTATTTTTAATTTCTTTGAAAAGTTTCAGGGTGTTTGTATATAAGCACTTCTAGATATTTGCGTATGAAGGAAATATCGTTTACATGCAGTATAAAAAGGAAGGGTCGGAATGATGAAAAAAATCATCATTTTTGCGAATTTTTTTCAGAACTATCGTTCAATAAAATAAATTCAATTTTTTTGTATAATAAAAAGCATCATTCGAACAACATTTTGTGTTTTTTTCGTGGAAAAATATCGAGAAATAAGTCGGTGAAGAGGCATTCTTGAGGACGCTTCTTAAAAATCATGATTTGCGGTATCCACTGTATCTCAGCGCAGACTAATCAGAAGTGAACAAATCAAAGCAGCATAGTTAGAGCAGAAGTTTTTCTAGAACCCAACGTTTCTGTTTAATTTTTTTTAGTTTTTTGAATTTTTGGTGGTTGTTTAAATTCAAAAGTACGGTTTTTCACGAAAAAATAGGCCATTTTGTTGCTGTAAAACATCCCCAAAGTAACAAATAACAAAAAGAAAAACGTTGTGGTCTGGTTTTTTATATGTATGAAATGTGTGTAAAATTTTGAATGACGATGGACACGGACTTTCAAAACCTGCTTTCGAGAAAAACGCGTTTAAAGTTTATTATCAATAAAATCGAAGAAAACAATTTATTACTTAAGGGAGCACGTATTCTCTAACATTCTCAAAAAGCCATTTTTTTTAGTATTTTGTTATAATGAAACATTTCGAGAATGTTTTGTCAAGTTTTTAAGTCAATCGAAGCAGAAATCTTGGGCCTGTGTGCGCAGCTCGTATTTCTTCGTAGTATGAGATCGGCAACGATAAAGGCCCATAACTTGCTGAGTTTTGTTCCGATAGGCTTCAAAATTTCACAGAATATTCTTGAAACGTTTTACTATCAGAAAAAAGAAAGAAAATATTAAATGATTTTTCAAAAGTGTTAGACCCTACCCGCCCCTTAAGCCCATATTTGAGTTTCTCAAAAAGTATGTATGGTCTTTAAAAAAACATCGATTCTCTTCAAATCAGATAAATTTAAAATTAGATTTCGTCATTATCCCGCGTCCACCCATTTAAAGGACACTTGTTTCACACTCCCCCCCTAAAAATGTCTCAATGATCGTCTCCGAAGAGCAAGAAGTATCTGTGCCAAATTTGGTGGCAGTCCGTTCAGTAGTTCCAGAGTTATGCCGTTACAAACATACAAACTTACATCCTTCTTTATATATCTAGACTTCGATTCTAAGCGTCATTTTTTCGTGTTTTGTTCAAAAGTCTTACTATTGGGATATGGTGGATAAATCGAATACACAAAAATATCGATATCTCCGAGAATAATTGCCGGATTCTTACAATCTACGCCTCGTTTTATTGATTTTACGATAACGATTTACGAACCATATTTACTTTTCAAACACAATTGTGACAGTTATTGTTAAAATACTGCAAAGTTTGAAAAAAAAAGGTTTGTATAACTCGGAAAGTAATCATCAGATCTAAAATCATAAACAATAGCGTAAACACTTCCTGGAAGACTAGTTTGGTTAAAAGTGGTTCATTTGCATCTAGATTGGTCAAAATCAGTTTAGCTTTCTCTGAGATTCACGCCTCTTTATTTGGCACACGCATACAGTCATATGTACCATAGCTCGGATTGTTTTTCATTCGACTCAGTTATAATTCGACTCAGTTAGTTGAAATCCCAAAATGTATGTGTGTACGTACGTGTGTATTTTCACAAACTCAGATTCAAATGAAAGGTGCTATGGTCCCATAAGATTCAATTTTATCCTGATCCGATTTCCGTAATCGGTTCCGGAATTACAGGGTGATATGCTCAAAAAAAGGAAAACAATAGTCACACACCTTTCTCAGCGATGGGAGAACCGATTTTAATAAGCTTAGATTAAAAAAAAGTCTTACGGCTTCATACAGTTTTTCTGGAATTCATTTAGATCCGACTTGCGGTTCAAAAATTATACAGAAATATGTGCAGATTTATGAAAAAACTCGCACTCAGTTTTCTCGGAAATTTCACAAACTAAGAAGTAAATAAAAGGTCTTGAAATTATTTAAAAAGTCCCCGATAAGTTGATACAGATCCGACTTCCGGTTCCGGAATTGCAGAAATTTTTTAATTTCATGAGTATTTTTTCACAAGCGATGGTGAGGTGCACATTTTTACAAAACTCGCTGCTAAATTCATGTAGTTGGCAAATTTTGATATTTAGTAAATATATAAAACTACTTTGGACAACAAGTCCTCGGGTTCCGCATCCGAAAGCACCGATAATAGTGAAGGAAAGCTCCAAAAAAGGAACTCACTTCGATTTCTCACCAACGGTTAAAGCCCGGTTTGCACGAATCATGATTGAAATTATAGCTTTCATTGTCTTAAAATATACTGTGCAATTTCATCCAGATCTGACTTCCGGTTCCAAAATTATAGGGCGATTAGTGTCAAAACATTCCAATCGTCACACAGTGGTTCGAATCAATAAAAACGTGGACATAAATCAGTAGCTGCCAAACCGTTCTTTTAATGCATATAGTTGCTTTTAAAAAAATATTTACAAATATATACTGTAACCTGCGTGTTACAATGGTTCATTAAAGACTTAATAGTTTTAACAACAACTGTTACTACCATGTTATTTTTGTATCAAAATATTGTTTTCACCACTTCTAGTTTGATATAAAAGGAAGATGACGGTAAACGATTATCTAACTATCGGGCAGAACTGATCATATCGCTTGATCAGGCGCATTTCCAATGTAATTAAAATGTATCAATATCGTATATAATCGATTAACGCCCTGAGAGCGATTATTAGCACCGAATAAATCGAAACCAAACGAATTTTCACGGGGCAATTCTTTGAACCAATTTTGTGGATGTAGGTGATGCATGCGACCAATTAATTAATATGTTATACCATCTAAGATCAAAAACGGCAATTAAACATATTCCTACTAGTACATGGATTCTTAAACCATAAACAAAATGTTTACTTCCCGTTCGGCGCCTAGATAGGAGGTTACCATCGCTCTCAGTCATTTGGTTATTTCTTTAACTAGGTTAAAATAGTATGACACTTATTGATTAGTTCGATCGTCGTTATGATCGATTTACACTACTATCATAGTTGCGTTCGGATGATAACGAATTCAGATGTCCGTTTCCGGAAGATCAGGCGAGCGAAAGAGAGAGGATTTAGCTAGAGCGAGAGGTATAAAAGGACCTCCGGCACATGGATCGGGTCCTATTTTGTTAGATACACTACTATAGAGTCGACACTAGTAGTCGGAATCGCGGATACTCGGACAAGATCAGCCCAGAAGGGTTTGATAAACGTTACATCGGGCAAAAAGTGAAGTGTATCACGAATTAACTGTTTGTGCGTGAACGCGTGTGACAGACTTGAGGGAATGATCGCGGAGTGGTGTCCTCTGGGACCGAAAACGTACCATAGTGACCCGGAAGTGATAACTGGAACTCGTTAGAGGATCCTATCGGTAGCGTATGCCCGATATAGTTAGGTGCGTCTTTCCCTCTAATAAAAAACCCACTCAATACTATAGTGAACTGTGATACCCCCCTGAAAACCTAATGTTCGTCCGAGTCCGTCACGGCCGTTCATCAACATACGGTCCCGCGATCTCGAACGCACATAGTGCTGTCTCAAAAACCATTACCGATCACCGCAGTGGCCCCAGCAGCACCTACAGCATACGAAGCTGTACTCGGAGATAAGTATCGGCAATTCTCCACACCACTACCAGACCACGAGCGACCGGCGCATCGCAGCCGAAGGTACGTGAAACCGTTTTACTCTCGCTCCCGAAATCCTCGTGCACTATATCGTCAGTCCACATGTGACCATCGAAGGCGCCCAGCCCGGCCGCAGCATACTAGCCAACGTATCGCACCTTGAAATATTGTTTTTTTTTTTTATAAATATAATTAATATCTACAAGATGAATATACATATATTTCCTTAGTTTCTAATTAAGGTTCTTCTTTTGTTTAAATTTGAATAAGTTATGGTTAGGTTATTAAAATCGCTATTGTGTACTTTTAAAAAAGAAATCTTAGTGAATCGGTAGTCTCAAATGAACGGCTAAGTGTTAATCTGTCGTCATCCACCTCTAAATTGCCCTGAGTACTTATGATCGGTGTCCTCTGGTCAGCAGATAAAGTAGAGGTTTGTACTACTTTTCCCAAAAGAAAATATATAAATTTAATAGAAGACTAACGATACCGCGTAATTTGATTCTATCCCATTCTATTCATGGCCTACTTTGAAAACAAAAAATATAACCATAACTTTTTTTTGTGAAGAGATAGAAAATTTTTTTCTTCGATGAACTTCTAGAATTATTAAAAATAATTTACTTTGTCAAATATACCAAAAGTGTAGGTCGCAATTTTTTATTCATAACTTGTTTCAAGTTATTTTTTATGCATACATGCTTATGCAGCAAATCCCATATTTTTGTTGAAGGTAGTGCATAGGTTTGTTGTTTCCTGGCTAAGTTATACAACATTTTACCATTTTTTTTTACCTATGATAAAACCTTACACCGAAGCGAAATATGCAACTTTATGCAACTGATTTTTACAGAATTTATAGGAAAAGATATGCCCAATACTATAAAAAAAATTCTAAGTGGAACTCGATGGAACTTTTTTTTATGCCATTCCAAAGTTAGTTCTAGTTATTGAATTATGACAACCCCCTTAAAACTAGTTTTCTAATCATAACTTGTTTCAAGTTATTTTTTTACATATTTTGTTTGGAATAATTGTAGAAAATATAAAATCCCATAATTTTGTAGAAGGTAATGCATAGGTTTATTCTTTTTTGAAAAAGTTATACATCATTTTACCTATTTTTACCTAGGAAACCTTATACCGAAGCGAAGTATGCAACTTAATGCAGCAAACTTTTACAATACTTTTAGGAAATTATATTCCAAATCCAATTTATTCTGTAATAAGAATATCCTGAGTAGTATTCGTGTGACTCATTTTCACTATGGCCGTGCTGAAACCATGCATGGTTAAGAAACGGAGGGTGTCACGCGTCTGCCATTTCTGTAACTCACTTTTGTTGCAGTGAGCGTAGAGATGGGCAATTCGTTCCTGAGCTATTCCAGTGAATCGAATCTTTAAAAAGAGCTGATAGCTCACAGCTCTTTTCAAAAGAACCGCAGCTCACCTGTTTTCCGCACTGGTAAAAAGAGATGGCAGGTTCAGAGATTAATCTGTGTTTCACAGATTTTCAAACTTTTGCACAGATTTAAAAAATGGCACAGATTTTCCCAGATTTCTGAAAATGGTCACATATTTACACAGATTCTGAAATCGATCACAGATTTTTGAAATTGATCACAGCTTAGCACCAAAACTTACAGAGCGGTAGGAAATAGTGAGACCTTTTTTTTGCTTACCAAAATGATTCCGATCAGCTATTACGGAAACGGGGAAACGTGTACAGATTTTGCACAGACAGGTTTTTGGCTTGATCACAGATTTTTAAAAAAATGACCTCGCATCCCTGCTGGTAAGGTGGAAACAAGCTACAATCTGAACGGATTTTCGGCTCTTGAAGAGCGAGTTATAAATGAGAAGAAATGTGTGCATGAACTTTTGTTCGTTTTTCCAAATGTGTATTTATCCTTCTCCACGCTTAAAAATAGTTACTCAAAAATGAGTAAGATCTCACTCATCTACAGAAAAAGTGGAACAACTCTAATTTAGAGTAACTCCGAAGTTACTCAAATTTGAGTACTTCTACTGGAAACGATGTTTGGGTAAAATCTACTCATTTACTGAGTAATACTTTATTTGTACATGTACCAAAAATAGAGTAACTATCACTCAAGTTTTGAGTGATATTTTATTTCACATATACCAAATTTGCAAAAAATTGCTCCTTTTCTGAGTGTATTGTATTAAAATATTAAGTAATTGAACTCAATACTATATCAAGTGGTGGTTGCTTGGAGTAGTGTGTCAATCGCAAATTAACATACATGTCAGTTATGCTCAGGCACCAATCATACACTTATTTCTCATAAATGACATTTGAACATATTCGGTTTTATTCTAAAGCACAAAACGGAGTTTATCATTCCGGTTTTTGCAGACACAATACCGTTTGCGTTGAGCGACTCACCCTCGAAATACGCGATCTCACTAACAAAATATACAACCTGTTGCTACAAATGGTTATTACAACTTTTAAACTGATCTTGCGAATAGTAACAAAAAAAAACGAGTTATTGTGTTAAACTCAAATTTAGAGTAGGAGTTACTCAATATCATTGATGATAACTACTCAATTTTTGACGTTTCCATGTATCATTTGAAAATGAGTAACTAGTACTCAAACTTTGAGTAACTTATTTTAAGCGTGTTTAACAGATTGAATGAGCCGTTGTCAATAAGAAATCTTACCACTCACTCAGTAGGCTAAGGTACATTCAGGGATGCCACTTTTGCAGATATTCTCAAATATAACATAATAATCATTCGCAAACAAGTTAGTTCGCATAGCATTGTTCTTTGTGCATCAATGATTTCGATCATGCATATGAAAGAAAAATGGCGCAAAAAACGGCGCTCAAAACAAACCTTCAGTTCAATTTAAATGAGCTGATGAGCTGATACATTGAATCGATTACCTTTAGTGAGCTGATCGGTTCGGAGCTGCTCACCGGTATGAGCTGTTTCGCACATCTCTTAGTGAGCGTCGCACGATCAATATATTACCTTAAAAAACGTGTTGCTTTGCAATAACTCAATTTATTTACACGTTTAAAAATGAAATCTCTTCGTAAAGGTTTGTACTTTTACAACACTTTTTCATATTTTGTTTGGAAAGCATTTTTCCATTTTTTAATATGTATTGAACTTATGATATTTTTTCGGATTTTCAATATTTAATACTAATTTTGAAAAGGCCTAAAAAATGGTATCGAGTTCCACTTAGACTTTTTCTAATATTGTTAATTGTCAAAAAGTAAACAAAAAAAATTACTACATGTTGCTTAAGTTGCGCGTGGAATCATGAGCTTGCTTGTTTTTGCGTGTTTACGCGCACTTTGTAGTAGATACTTAGGTAATAGAGGGAGATTCTACGTAGATAAATTAAAAAAAAAACTGTTTTTAAAATATATCTCAAAAAATAATTTTTTTACATTATTTATACCTCCAGCAAAAATACTTCAAATGTTTTTTTTTCTTTAAAATGAGATAGAAAACAACAATTTTTTTGCGAAAAAAAAAATTATTTTTATTCGAAATTGGTACTACCCCCTTAACAAAAATTAAGGTGTCACAGAAGCGTAATATAATCTTGTAAAACTTCTTCGAAGACACGTTAGCTCTTAAAAATCAGAGAAAGTCAGTACAGACTTTTGACCGTCTTTTTCCAGTTTTGGACCACTGTGCGATGGTTTGCTATAAATATACATTTATTGCCTATCTCATACAAAAAGTTTATGCAATCACTTGAAAAATTGACTAATGAAAAATGGCCCAGAGAACTAAGTGTTTCATCCGGGTACGATCTCCGGTTCCAGATCTATACGGTAAAGTGTGTTTAATCGTTTAGTGCGACGATGCAAAAAAAAAAGAAAAATTCTTATTAACTTGACATAATTGCTACAAATTAACTTGACATAATTGCTACAAGTTCGAACGAAAAGACGACCATTATTAGTACTAAAATTCTAACTATCTCAAAAACAAAGGATTCTGTTTTAAAAATATGATTTGCATGAAGAATTGCCTCGTGAAATGTGGGAAAAATATTTCAACTCAATGACGGCTTCGTTTAACGTCAGTAGAAAAACTTCGAAGCTGCTCGAATATTGAGATATTATTCTGTGCTATAAAAATAAATTCTATCGATCCAGTTTTAAATTGGTCAATCATCGTCAACATTGTAATCTCTGCCATCATTTCGATATCGCTTAGTGGCATAAAATCTATTACCCTTATAACGATTACGATGCTGGGCTTTATTTGCATCGATACTACTGTTTCAGTTTATCCAAACAGTTCTGATGCAGCCTTGGCTAGAATTAAAACTGCCACAAACACGGAAAGTTTGTGCCTGAATTGCATTTAAAATTGCAGCATCTGTATTGTGGAGGGATGAGATAAACTTTTTCCTAACAATTTATGAAACGTCAGCCAAAGTTACATCATGAAATTGTTATTGTTTCGTTAACAAAATACAACTCCGGAAACATATTCGTTCAAGCGACCAGTACCTCATGTCTATTCCTACCAAATACAACAAGTCGCACGAAACCATCGCTGTCAAGGTCAATCGATAATGAAATATCACCCAACTGCGAACGCCAAGCAACTACCCGTCCTCCCATGTGCCACCTCCCTCCTTTCGAAACGGATAGAATGGCAAGATATATCTGCCATAAATTCAACTGTGCGCTCGTATCCAAATCTTCGTCAGCCAATGCTCCCTCATCCTATCGATTCCAATTCATTTATCGCGCATTTCCCAAACGAAACGATAGGATGTGCACTGTATCACTGGAAACTTGTTTGTTCAGGATCAATACCGTTGGCAGCCAACTTTGGGTAGTTTTCCTGTTCCCTTTCCGACCGACCGGTGGAATGCGTCCCGAATTGGCTGAGACGCGGAAAACTTCGACCGATGTCAATCGGATCAAACCGGTTCTGCTTTGAGAATATGGCCTAGAAAATGAACTTTGAACAAGGATAATCTTTTCCCTACCAGGAGTGGGATTATGCTGACTACCGGACAACGACGGCAAATATTAGCTCAAAGGAGGTTTTTTTTTGCTTGCAGAATTTACAGCTGTTTGTGCGTTGAGAAAGTATTTTCCCAAAGTTTCAAATCTAGGTTATCTTGGGGAAACTTACTGTTTAACCGTTTAACAATAAATTTCCCCAGGATAACAGAGATAGTTTGAATTGAATGAGCTTGGTTGGGAAACATTATTGCATCGATTTGATCGGCTTGCCGAGAAGCGCTTCGTCTTTTTCGAAGAAGTCGATGATTGCCTCAAAGAAAAAACCTGTTTTAATCCACCTGGTGGTGTAATGATGCCTTTCTCATGTACATATAATATTGTGGTATTCTATTAAAAAAAAGATAGCCGAAATCGGTTTGTTTAGTTGCCTTTTGATAATGACTATCGATTTGTGTAGTTTTTAGACCAGTTTAGAATATTTTTTACGTTTTTTGTTTCGCCGGTTTAAGTGACGGTGTACAATATTGAACACACTTTACCCTATAACTCCGGAGCCGGAAGTCGGATCCGAGTGAAATTCAGGAAATTCGTATGGGACCATGAGACCTTTCATTTGAATCTTAGTTTATCAAAATCGGTTCAGCCATCTCCGAGAAAATCCCGTGAGATTATTTGACACATGCACACAGACATTGCTCAGCTCGATGAACTGAGTCGAGTGGTATATGACACTGCGAAAATGTTGTTTATGTAATTAGCTAGTATTATTTGCACTCATTTGATGCGAATTTCGTACAGCGAAAAGTGCACTAAGCTAATGATTCGCAAAGAAGCAATCTTAATAGTTCCCAAACTTTTTTAATCGAATGCTCATTTTAGATATATTATACTTTCCACTGCCCGTTATGTTGAAAATTTTAAAATGACGTTTTAAATTAACATTAGCTTGTTTTCACTTGAGTTTCGAATGAAAAATGTGTTCCATCGTATCCAAAGTAGAGTCCAATTGACAGAACGATTGGCCTCAGATCGGAGAGGGTTGTGAATTATGAACTGTTTTCGAAAATTTGTTTCACCAGGTTTCCTAATTCATTTTTTTTTATTTTATCAGTCATTTTTTCAGTCTACTTTTCCGTTGAATAATGCATTAAAGCTCAACAAGCGATATCATGCAATGTATGGTTTAGGCATATGCGTCCAAAACTGTGTAAAAACTGTTCCAGTAAGTATGGACGCAACCAAAAACCGCTGCCATTTCGCAATGGTTCAGAATCTGTCAATTTTTATTTCTGAGTCCTGTTGTTTACACTCTTCTCTAACCACTTGTGCAGTTGTTTATTCGTTTTCATTAGTTTGTTTCGAAATGCGTGGACTTTCAGCAGCACAACGTCGAAAAATTGTGTACAAATGGTGCACAGAACGCGGACTGTCACTGAGAAAGATAGCAAAAATGGAAGGAGTAAGTGAAAAAGCCGTACGAAATGCAATCAGGATGTTCGGTGAGGATAACACCTTTGAGGATAAACTGAAAACGGGTCGAAAAAAAGGTTCTGCTAACCCTCAGTTGGATAAACGTATACTGAAGGCGTTCGAGCAAAAGAAGGAGGTTTCAGTCCGGGATGTGGCCAAAAAAGTGGGCACTTCGAAGTCAAATGTTCTTCGTTCTGAAGAACGTTTGTACCTTCGAACCTATAAGAAGCAGAAACAACCAAAACGTAGTCCGAGACAAGAATCATCAGTCAGGCCGAGGGTTCGAAAGCTGTACAATACGATTCTTGCTGGAAATTTGAACTGCATAATCATGGAAAACGAAACCTACGTGAAACTCGATTACAAATCCTTACCGGGACCACAATATTGTACGGTGCGAGAAGGGCAAGTGTTAAACCAGTTCGAGACATCGATTGAAGTCGAAAAATTTGGTAAGAAAGCTATGGTCTGGCAAGCTATTTGTAGCTGCGGTAAGAGTTCGAAACCCTTCATCACCACTGCTTCACTGAACAGCGAAATATACATCAAGGAATGTTTACAAAAACGGCTTCTACCCATGATTCGAAGCCACAAGGATCCTGTTGTCTTCTGGCCAGATCTTGCTTCTTGCCACTACTCGAAATCAACGGTAGAATGGTATACTACCAAAAATGTCACTTTCGTCCCAAAAGACATGAATCCACCTAATTGCCCACAACTTCGACCAATTGAGGAATTTTGGGCATTAACGAAGGCACATCTTAGGAAACATGTCTCGGCAGCCGAAATTCAACAGTTCGAAAAAGATTAAAAAAAAGTGTCAAAACTGGTCGCCAAGAAGTCTGTACGGAATTTAATGAGGAACGTTCGCAAGAAGGTGCGCCAACTAGTCTACTAAGTAGCAAAGTAGGCTAAGTAGCAAATGATGAGAATAATATTCTGTTGTTGTAGTCTAATATTATCAGTATATCGAATAAAATTTGAATATCTAACACTTGTGAATTGTTTGCAGCGAAATCAAGTTGCGTCCATACTTTCTGGGACAGTCTTTATTTTTCCTAGGTGCGTAATAGTTTTTCTAAAAACTTGGTGTAGGACTGCGACAAAAATAGCTGACATTTTCATACAACCTATTACTTTCGCAACTAATTCTACATCATCTGAAAAAAAAACAAACTTGCAAATTCCTGGTGCAAACGTCGAATAACTATTACTTTGTAATTTAGAGGAAGATTTTTATTAATAATCATTTTCACAGTTTAAAAAACATGTATTGAGATATTGTGAAATCTAGAAATAAGGTCCTTTTAAGAAAATTCTATATGTGCACAGTATTCCTACTGACCTCCATCTTTAGCGTGTCATTCAGTGAGATACGTAGATTGTGTAAACTTCCGACATCACATATTGCATTCAAACTTCAAAAGTTTACATATGAGACCCAAAATCGCGTTGCAATTACGTAATTAGAATTCAACGCAATGAAGTAAGAGTAGCGATGTGCAACATTTTGCTCGTGCATCTCGAAAATCTCAGCTACTCGCACGCAAAGTAGTCGAAATTGATGAATGTGTTACTGTTACTAATGTGATAAAAGTATTCGGAGAACGCTTATCGAATGTCAAGAAGACTGAATCGAGGAGAAATCGAACACTGAAGGTCGCACAATCACAAAATCGCTATCAGAACTTTCAGAACAGGAATACTATACGACTACTGGCTGTTCCAATGATTTGGAGAGCGACAATTAAATCACAACAGGAAGCATCAACAAAAAAAAAATTATGCGCCTGGACGATCGTTTGCTTCCTCAAATAGTGCAGGTGCTCCGTTTTGTTTTGGCCGGTTTGTCATCTCGGCATTATAGAATACCATCGATGAACAACGTCCTACTCAAGGACATAAACTCTCCAAAGGCGAGCGGGTCATTTAGCCGAAAGCCATTTCGCTGAAAGGGTCATTTTGCCGAAAGGGTAATTTCGAATACTTCCTATTATTATTTTTGTGTGTTATTATGCCTCCTGTACAACTGATTAGGCGCAGCCACATAACCGAAGCCAAGCTTTAAGCCGCCAAGGCGACGCCGGCTGAGTTGGCCGCGCAGCCGCCGTCGTAAGCGGCGGCCTCTTGCATACAAACCTGTAACCGCCTCGTTTGCCCGTTCTACTCAAAGCTAGGTTTCCTCGCTTAGGTCCGATTGCAGGAATCGACGAAATGACCCTTTCGACGAAATGGCTTTCGGCGAAG
Source organism: Malaya genurostris (assembly GCF_030247185.1). Taxonomy (NCBI): domain Eukaryota; kingdom Metazoa; phylum Arthropoda; class Insecta; order Diptera; family Culicidae; genus Malaya; species Malaya genurostris. The sequence goes on from NC_080571.1 coordinate 263,173,392, forward strand.
TGGCCCATTCGGAGAAATGTCATTCGGCGAAATGACCTTGATCCTTTACTAAGGAGGAAGCATAAAACTTGATGGAAGGAGTCAAACGAAAGACCCGGATATTCGCATGTGCTCAAAAAGAAAGCATGAACGAATATTTCGTCTATACTTTGTATGAATTGAACTTGGAATAATGACATAATTTGAATTTTTGTTAGAAAATTTGACCTACCAAAACTCATTTTTATTGAACCAATTTTTGAACGTAACTCTCTTCAATGCTGACTTTATTTTTCTTTTTTATAAATCTCACAAGAATTTAATAATTCACTGTTCACATCATATTCGCAACTGAATAGGTTGGTTTTATTCCGGCTAGCTAGGCTATTCTAAGCTTTTTTAATGTAGAAGCTTTATATTTGCCCACCTGTTGACTATTTATGCCGTTTTTCATTGAGAACACTCGTGGAGTGTTTTGCTCGATTAGTGCACTTTTCGTGCTGTCGGGCAATCAAAACAGGTGCACTGTGTTTCATTGATTTGCACCGCACGAAAAAAATGCACTTTCGGGGCAATTCGCGGGCAACTATTTTGCACCTGTTTTCTTTTCCGATCAGCAAGCGTGCGAACCAAACTTTACAAAACCGTTTCATTGATCGGCTGTCAGGGCAAACCACTGGCACCGAGCGAGTGGAATCAATGAAAAACGACATTAGAATCTAATACCCACTAAAAATTATCCAGCACCCACTGGTGGGCTGTGGGAATCAGTTTGAGAATCACCAATTTAGAGCCATTAGAAAGGCTGATTTTGTGTAATGTTCCCCATCGTTGTCTACTTTTCGTTTTCTTTTCCACCAATGCAAACGACCAGATACTGGATGATGCAATCACTCTTACTTGAAGCGAAACTCATACTGTGAATGCTCAACAGCAGATATGGTCACAGAAGAACTGATTGTTGTTTTCTGCGTTAGGCTTGAGAAACGGAACCACATATTCGTAATTCACTGAAACACCAGTTGAATGATACCGAATGTAGTTCCACCTTCTTGACGTAGATGGCGGTCTGTACACTTGATGTTTCTCCGTTAATGGTTTATCATATACAAAAGCTAGCAGACGTGCAACAGGGTGTATTTATAGGTTCGGTTGATTTTGATGTTTCGTGTTTGGACCTATTTTTTCACTATTTAAACAATGTTAACGTAATAAATAAGATATTAATAACAATCTTGCACCTTCTTCCATTCATTTCGTGAAAGAATTAGAGAAAATACTCAAACAAGGAAAAAGTCAGAAAACAAATCTGGAGTTTGAATCATTTACGTTTCGCATTCAGCTCATCAGTGCATTAGCAGATTATGTTGATCTACTAATGCCACCTCGCGGACCAACATAATCCGCTAAGTAGACGTAAAGTCATTGCTATATGCAACGCACTTATTTTACACTAAAAGTCTATTCTGACGTGCCGAAAGTAACTAAACCAATTGAGTCATGTGCACTTTAGCACAAACCGGAACCCAAGAGGTTCCAAACCCCCAAATGACTACTATCTGTTGGCGGCCAGCATTGTCGTCAATTGGTTTCGTTACTTCGAAAGCTTTTATCTTAAATCCACCGTGAGAAAGTCTAGATAATTTAGTTTAGATACGATTAGTACATAAAGACTGTCCCAGAAAATATGGACGCACTTTGATTTCGCTGTAAATAATTCACAAGTGTTAGATATTCAAATTTTATTCGATATACTGATAATATTAGACTACAACAACAGAATATTATTCTCAACATTTGCTACTTAGCCATTGTAGACAAGCAGGCGCACCTTCTTGCGAACGTTCCTCATTAAATTCCGTACAGACTTCTTGGCGACAAGTTTTGACACTTTTTTCCAATCTTTTTCGGACTGTTGAATGGTTTCGGCTGCCGAGACATGTTTCCTAAGATGTGCCTTCGTTAATGCCCAATGAGCAATTTGGTGGATTCATGTCTTTTGGGACGAAAATGACAATTTTGGTAGAATATCATTCTACCGTTGATTTCGAGTAGTGGCAAGAAGTTGTTCTGCTGAAAGTCCACGCATTTCGAAACAAACTAATGAAAACGAATAAACAACTGCACAAGTGGTTAGAGAAGAGTGCAAACAACAGGACGCAGTCATAAAAATTGAGAGATTCTGAACCATTGCGAAATGGCAGCGGTTTTTGGTTGCCCCCATACTTTCTGGGACAGTCTTCAAAAACATAAATGTTGTCGCGATAAAAATAAAATCTTTTATTTTTTGCTGTGAAACACAGTCAGTTTCAATGCGTCCGCCATTTTATTCGCTTTAATTTCACCATCTTCGAATTCAGAACCACTTCAAACATCGTGTTCCAACATCTACTCATCAAACCCGTTCCGAAAATACCCTTATTCTGATGGTTTGTAACGAATATCGATGAACCGGAAATCGCCATCTTGAAAATTGATGCGACTTAGAGCATCCTTTTCCTGCAAATATTAATAATATTTGTTCCATTATATTATACATATCCAATAATATACATACATAGGGAAAACTTTTTTGTCGTGAATACGACTTACTTTACTATGGGGTGCCTTTTCAAAATTAGCCATATGGAAGAATGCGCAGAACTTAATCGTGAATATCTCGACTTGTATTAAGGCCAGCAACATAATTCTATCGCAATTTCATCAAAAATATGATCAGGAATTTAGGATATAATTTTGAATAGTGTGAGATAACCACAAACAACTCAAAAATGAAGTTTTCTAAAACTTTGAAAACAACGCAGAAAACTCTTTACTTTTGCTTGGCTTTTTCGCGCAAGGACGACGATTTTGAGGTAGTCAGGCACATATCTTCATCTGAATGCGTATAAAAGGGGAACCGTGGTCGAAAATCGATCATTTCTTCTTGTGTGTTGGCTGGAAGCAGACGTCGTGAGAATGTTTTATCATTTGCTTTCCGGTCATCGTGGGAGCGATATCATCAACCAACAGCGACGGAGAGTGCACCTTCTGCGTGGTTAAAACCTCAAACGCTCAAGTAGCAACTCTCATTCGCTTTCCGGTCCTCAAGCAGAGACTCTGAGTGTGCTCTTAGTTCTAAATTCAGTTCTTGAACTCAGGTCCAGTTCCTTATTCCAGAATTCTTCTGTTCGATTCTTCTTAGAATCATAATAATACTCCCAAAGAATTATGTGACATTTTGCTGTACTCTATGCAACCCATTTTGGTTGTCGTGGCGAGAAATCGTCTTCAAGATTCAGAGCTTAGTTCGGGAATATGGGTTTAGAATTCAGAGCCTGCGTGCTGAACTGGATTCTGGAAAAAGATTCCGGAAATGATTTCAGTTTCGAAATTGTAGTCTACTAAAATCCAATTGAATTCTGAGTCTTTTCTAAGTTCTGAATCTGGTTCTTGAGCTCAGGTCCAGTTCCTAGTTCCAGAATTCTTCAAATCTGTTGTTTTGTCCTGAATACGACTTACTTTACTATAGGGCGCCTTTTCAAAATTTCCCTGTACAAGAATGGGCAAAACTTTACCACGAATATCTTTTGATGTACTTAACCCAACAACATATATTTTTCTACAAGCTATATGATTAGGAATTCGTGATTAAATTTTCAACAGCGTGAAAAAACCCTAAAAATAATTGAATAACAAAGTTTTCTAAAACTTTTGAAAAAATTCATCACGCTTGCTTGCCTTTTTCGCATCCGGACGACAGTTTTGAGGTAGTCAGACACATATCAGAATTTACCGAACAAATAGAAAAGGAAATCTTTGAATAAAAGCTGTTAATTTCTTTTATTGCTTCAGACAAAACTGAATGTCGAGGTAAAGTTCTTCCACCAACATCAGTAAGAACAAACCAAGTATAAAGCTTGAAAGTCTCATTTGGATTTCGGTCGTCAGGAGGAGCAGTCGGCAATGTAAGTAGACGTTTTGCGTGGTGTAAAGCCTCAAACGCTCAGGTCACAGAGCCAGTTTTTTAGGATAATTTGATAAGCTTTGTGCAACAGTTTTTAATATCTTACATTACACAATTTGGCCCTTCTGAATGCCTCGTACGGCATTTTGATAACTTTTTTCACTGAAATATTTAAATCCGAAACGAAATGAGCTTGATATTCGAAAGTATAAAGAAAGAGTGTCAGTTTTATTTGGAAGGAATCCATTGTACTAGCCATTGATTCTGTACACTAAGAATCGGCTGCGAAGTCTGTTGAAACAGAAAGGCCAAATTCCACAAAAGGAATGTAATGGACTTTGCTTGTCAGTTTTATTCGTATTCACGACATCCAGTTATGTCTCTGACATTACACGCCAGTACATTTTTTTACGTTGAAAATACCAAATAACTTTAACTTTTTTCTAAGTCATAATTCGATTTACAAAGTCCTGATTATTACGTAAATGGAGATTTCGGTGTATTACAACGAGATTTCTAAATTTTGGCATCTGTTTTGTTTTTGGGGTCGATTGTGACAGATATTTGTCAAAAAACTGTAAACTTTGTCATAAACCCATAACTCTAAAAGTAAACAACGGTTCAAAGAACAAAAACAATAGCGGCTGATAAAAATACCTTTCATCTGCAACCAGTTCGATAAAAATCAGTTCAGCCATCTCTGAGATCTCCGCCTCTTTATTCTGTACACACATACACACACGTACAGACATTTGTTCTGTTCGTCGAGCTGAACCGAATGGTATATGACACTTGAGCAAATTTTACAAAGTTTGAGCTAATTCTACACACCAAAAAAATTTGAATTCTACAGGTGACTCAATCCCTCATACGATTTAATTAATAAAGACCTAACTTGTCAATGTTAGATTAGCATGAGTTTTACTGGTTTCGACTGTTATTTGCATTATGCTGCCAGGAGCGACTGTGTGGATTTAAATGCAGCTTTGACCATCCAAGCAGATGCGTGGCTCAGTCGATTAACAGATGCGTGGCTCAGTCGATTAACGGACGTACTTTATGATACACTGATTCTCGGTTCGAGCCGCGGCGGCGATCGTTATCCTTATTTATTTATTTTTTTATTTCAATGAATTTCTTGTCATAAAATTCAAGACACAATATTGAATGTTCTTTTACGTAAATTTGCCTGAACTGCGACGCTCCATTTATGTGCATCTAATAAGATGTAAAATCACAAAAGAATTTCGAAGTGTGTATACCTATTTTTTATGTATATAAAAATTTTGATTCTATTCGAAATCATATATTCTGGCCAAACGGTACGTAAATGACATTGTGGGCTGCGAAACGCTATACGAGGAATTGGCGTCTTGAAAGCGTAATTTATCTCTAATGTGCAAACAACCCACAAAGCCTTCCACGAAGTATTACAGCCACTATTTAATATTTACAGCTCGAAGAACATCTTTTCCCCGTTCCCCAACCAACATTTATCACGCATCCGCAACTTACCACGCTAGCTTTAGTTGCACCCGAACGGGAGCCAATTCTGCCGGCAATGGTTCCCGTGCTTCCCGCTCTTTCGGCACCGGTACCACTCGCAGTAATGCCACTGGTGCTTCCATCGTTTGTTCTTAAACCACTTAACTGTTCGGAACTGACGCAACAGTTTTGCAGCAGCAGCAAGCTCCATGCTAGCACTATCCTCCATCTCCATGCTATGGCTAACCAGGGCCATAATGGGACTTTATGCATTGCGACCGGTCATGTGATCTGAAAATAGCGAAACAAAGGGAAAAGAAAAGGGGCTGTGAGAGAACATGATAAAATACGCGGGAGGGAGGAAAAGTTTCGGAAATTTCCGGACGATAGACCGGAAGACCGGAAGCGAAAGAGCGGGGAAAAGTTTCGTTCCAAATATATTTCTTTGCCAACAGGTTAAGAAGTTGAGGAATTTCAGTGATGGCTTAGAATTTTTCTACATGCAGAATCATGTGATATTATCTATTTGGTTAGGAACACATTCAGAATTTTATTCTTAAATTGTCCTTGCAACAAGTTATGCAGTGAAAAGCATTCCATTACACTCAAATGTAGTTCAGAAGAAAAATATCACCCCAAGAAGTCGTCTGCCGTGCTTCTGCATGCTTCAAGAGATTCCCGGTTTGATATTGAATAAAAAATCCACTAATTCAGTGAAGACCCATCCTTATTCGCATTAAATCTGTCAGAATGTCACATTACCATACATAGATATACGATCCGAAGAAATCTTATCGTCATAAAACACACCCAATAACAGGAACCACGGAGACGGCTTCTCGCTGCGAAGTGTGTGGGTGGGTGGGGAAACTTCCGCTGTCCTCAACAAATTTTTCTTGGAAATATCTCGCATTCGTCATGCCCGCTGTAAGGAACATTTCTGTTTTCTGTGTCATTCTGATATCATTCTTCGGTTTTTTTCTTTCTCTCGATTTTTAAGGTGGATGGCACGGAAGGCCATCAGTGCGGTGCGAAAAAATGCCAAGAACTATAAATCGCTGACGGTGGTGTTTTTTTTTCTCCATCCAACCGAACTCGTGTTTTTGAAATCCTTGAACTTTCGTACGGTGCGAAAAGCAAACCGGGGAGAGCTTAGTTGGAGCTGCGAGCCAAATACTTGAATATAATATATTCTGTTCGTGTTTTCAAATCAAACGCATGGTTTAAATTTGTGATTAGTTTCTTACTTATGAAAGTGCTATGAAAGATGAGTGGCTCAGATTGTTGAACGGAGTTTGTTGTGGTTGTGCCAATTATCTCGTCCGCACAACCAATTTTGCGCTGTGGTGAAAATGCTTTTTCCGTAGGACCGCAACGGTGTCAATTTACCGCATGGTATTATCACAACCGCACCCAAAACCGTCTAGCATAGTGTTGAGTTTATGTAATGCTTGATTTTATTATTAAATTTGTATTCATGTACTCTTTCGATCAACGCAGCTTGACGATGATTTTCCGTATAACAACAGAAAAAAATGCAGAAAAGATAAATCGTTCTTTCCTATCCCTCTAACGTTTTCAAAGCATTAAGCGATTCACTCGTTTCGTCAGCTGCTTCGAACGGTAATGGAACACAAGCATTAGGAGTATGTCATTTTTATGGAGATGTTACGGAAACTGACGTCTGGTCCTTGAATGGATAGTATTATTATACTTAGAAAGAAAAATTTATACTGGTAAAGTGTTTTGCCATAATCGGTTCCAAATTTGCCAAATTTGATTCTGTCCATGTGCATTACTTACAGTTAGTTTGCCTTCATATTTTTTCGAAATTTAAACTTCGGTTAGCGAATTCGACACCAGAATTTAACACTAGCAGTGCCCAAGTGGAAGGTTCAGTTGCTGTCTGTACCCGATCAACAGATCATAACAGAATTCTATCAAAATTATATGTGATCTTAATATTTATATCTTATTAGATTAAATATGATTCTAAATCAGAAGCAAACATTCCGATTTCATTAGGATTGTAGCAAGTCCAGATATTATATTAGGGGCCGTTACATTTCAGGTAAAACTATACTAGAGAATTGAAAAAAAAAGAGTTCAAACACTTTTGTCGATCAATATATATACTTCAACCCGAAAAATGATATGCTTCAATAAAAAGCAGTAACAAACATTTTTTCCCATTTCACATACCTGAAGATGTTTTTGAAAACAATAATTTGATATTTGATTTTTAAATGACAGCCTAAATATTGAATTTGAGAACATTCCTAAGTAATTCCTACTTAAATTGTGTAAAGTTTTTATTCAAATATTAATTTTAAATTGAATATAAATATGTTTCAAGATGATTTTGCGCATTTTCTCTTATGAACAAAGAAAGGTAAGGCAAAAGCTTTAAAACTCGACTAATGAATATTGGAAATAGTGATATAGCATTCGACTCAGTTCATTGAATCCGCAATGTTTCCTAAGAGATGATTTTCACAAGCTGGGAGTAAAATGAATGCTTAAATTCTTCAATTTTATCGGTGGCCGATTTTTGTTTCCGAAAACACAGAGTGATAAGTGTTAAAAATTTCAAAACGTCTTCAAAAGTGACGCTGCAATAAACGGAAAACAAAATCTAAACTGGGCTCAAAAACAAAATCTAAACTCAGCTCAATACTTTCTCGATTTATAGGTCTTTTAGTTGCAGATTAAAAATAGCGACTTTAGTTTAACGGACCCCGGATGTACTGAAATTAGAGAAAAAAATCTTAAAAAATTCTTATCGATTTATGTTTAGTTCTTGCTGTACTTTATACTATGTTGATCTGATGACTTTTTACATAGTTCTAAATAAAAAACTTTGTTAATATTACATTGAAAAATGTTCACTAGTGGCGCTGATGATATCATTATGGCCTAACGAAAACTAAAGTATTATCGAATCACTTTCACAATTTTTGGATCAAAAATCAGTATAATCGAAATGAGTTGGTTAGGTCATCAATTAATAAGATCTAAGAATTGCAGATATCAAATTTTTCCCGTTGTCATCTATATCATTGCATGAACATTTTTAAAATCATGAATCAGACAAAAACGATTTATTGCACCATAAAACCTTCGATTTGAAAAGTTCAATCTATCCATATCTGATAAATTTATGATAGTCGCATTTCGTAGTGTTTTGAATACTTCCAATCAGGAACCATCAGCTGGGATTCGAAATTTGCAATGTAGAGTTTAAAGCGACCGACCCGCATTATGAGACTTTCCATTTGAATCATTTTTCTGTGACTCAATCTAGGTAGATATCAAACAATCAAACCGGAATGAAAGTTCGATTTTGATGGTTTTTTAACAATACTTGCGGGGCTTCTGGCTGCAGATATCGCAATCTAATGTGACTAATAGGCAAATGGTTGATCATCAATCATAAAAACTTGCTATTCGAATCGATGTTATATACACTTCTGATTTTTCACTGACTTTCAAACGAATTTTTATTCTAATCTAAATTTACGAAAATCGATTCAGCCATCTCCGAAAAAATTAAGTGCACATTTTAATCAAATATGCCCACCAATCGATACATACACATACACGTACAAACAATTCACTACTTCAATTGAACGAGCGAACTGATTCGAATTGAAAGTCGGCCCTCTTGGTACAAAGAAGAAAAAAGTGAAAAACTATCATTCATTAGTTAGTTTCCTCAGATTCTATAAGGTAGTTTTGTTTCACTGAATTTAATCATTTCCGTTCATTTACAACTATTCTTCAGTACAAAAAAAGCTTGCTCATAGTTCTAAAATAGCCATTTGTCATTCCTATGCCGGCTGGAAGGAAACGACGAAAGAGGTGGAGAGCGATAGATCATTTTTGTAGCAATATGGACTTACACTAGTTATTATATGATGCCAATATATCCTCTCAACTTCAGTTGGTTCTCATGCCCCGATCATAAATTAAATAAACATAGATTTCCCAGTGCAATACTAATGTAGTTGAGAAACCCGTGACAGCAAAAGCACCGTCTGGTGGAGAATGGGTGCGTAAATGCTCCTAAAATGCATGCATAAAGTTGCCTGCGCATTTAACAAAACCACAGTAGCTAATGGAAAAAAGTACACCCGTTTCTCACTAGAGGTGCTGTTAGTGTCACCGTACAGTCGGAAATCTATGTTTATTTGATTTATGCCCCGATGCAGTCGTAGCGTATGTTGGCAACTCAAAACTTCCCGGTTCGAAACCAGTCGCTTAACTGTTTATGTTTTTTATCGCAAATCAAGCCGCCTAAAGGTATGCAATTTCATCTTACTTCGCGAAATCTATTTTTAGATTGTCACGATAAAGTCTTTTCCCCAAAAAAAATGGGTGATATCACCTAGGTTAAACTGAGTTATAATTTTTGTTATTTTAACTATTAACGAGGCCAAGATTGTGACTAATACCATGTTCACATTAGGGCGGATATCACTTGATATACCGAGATGATATGCATATCATGTCGAAGTGTTCACATATGATCGAAATGATATCGTTTGACAATCAATGTATTATATTGAATGTTCTCATTTAAAATAAGATCACCTTTCTCTATTGAAATTGAATCAATAATTGAAGTCTTGCATTTTATGGTCTCCGAACGCAAGTATTCGTTGAAAAATTCGAAATTATAATGAGTGTTTATTGTCACTCTCAAAGTGACGTTCATAAATGAGTGCGTTCAATGCCATTATCCGTGTTGCTAGTTGCGATTTTTGACAACTCGACATGATATCGTACATGATATCCCGGATATCATGCCAAAATGATAATACGCGTTGACATCAAATTGTATGGGATATCAAGTGATATCGCACATGATATCATCGGATATCAAGTATATCCGTATATCACTTGATATCAGCGCTAATGTGAACATACTATAATTTAGATAGAAAAAAAACGAAACAACCCCAGATACAATTTTGTTATCCCTAGTTGATCGGGTACCTTTATACAGGTCGTGCAACTTATCTATGTTGTGTCGGCGCACTTTTTCGATGTTGTGCAACAAAAGTCTTCAAGTTCTTCCGATCCTAAGTTTAATTAAGGGGGGTGTTTCACAAAACGTGGCCTCTTGTGACAGGAGGAAGGAGCGAGGGTTGTTGGATTGCGACGTCCAACATTATCAATGAGCGCATTTTTGAAATTACTAATAATATTACTTCCTTTCCTTATTTCCTGATTCAAATCTCCACAATAAACTTTTACATTCTATAGGAAAACGTGTATTTGTTGATGTAAAAGCTTCTTAAGCCCATTTTTTTGTGAAAGTAAAATGGTTTCTAACCCATTCTCATGAAAATCTATGCAACCAGGGCTGGGGAAATCACCGAAAATCGAAAATCATTGGTGATCTTAGGTCACTGATAACGTACATAAAAAAAAATCACTACTGATTTCACTAGAACCCGATCAATAAGGGATAACAAAATTGTATCTGGGGTTGTTTCGTTTTTTCTATCTAAATTAGTCATAATCTTGGCCTCGTTAATAGTTAGAATAACAAAAATTCTAACTCAATTTAACTTAGGTGATAACAAAATTGTTACAAGCTTTGATATGTAAATACCAATATTATATCTAAATTTGTTACAAATTTAGTACGACTTTTCAGCTGTTATTACCCATTTTTTGGGGGAAAAGGCTCGCGTCACTTTTGAAGACGTTTTGAAATTTTTAACACTTATCACTCTTTGTTTTCGGAAACAAAAATCGGCCACCGATAAAATTGAAGAATTTAAGCATTTATTTTACTCCAAGCTTGTGAAAATCATCTCCTAGGAAACATTGCGGATTCAATGAACTGAGTCGAATGCTATATCACTATTTCCAATATTTTTTAGTCGAGTTTAAAAGCGCAAAATCATCTTGGAAAATATTTATTTTACACAATTTAAGTAGGAATTACTTAGGAACGTTCTCAAATTTAAAATTTAGGCTGTCATTTCAAATTCAAATATTAAATTGTTGTTTTCAAAAGCATCGTCAGGTATGTGAAATTGGACAAAATGTTTCTTACTGCTCTTTATTGAAGCATAGCATTTTTCGGGTTAAAAGTCATGATCGACAAAAGTGTTTGAACTCTTTTTTTCAATTCTCTAGTATAGTTTTACCTGAAATTTAACGGCTCTTTATATAATATCTGGCCTTGCTATAATCTTAATAAAATCTAAATGTATGCTTCTAATTTGGAATTATATTTATAACATAATTAGATATAAATATGAGGATCACATATAATTTTGATAGAATCTTGTTATGCTCTGTTGATCGGGAAGTGCTCTCAACCAAGGAAAACATCATCGTTTGCGAAATCACAACTGATTTGATCTCTAAATGATTTTGAATGTATGTATAATCATGATCATGTCCAGTTGAGATCAGTAAAGATCTCTATTCTGAAAAAATCACTGCTGATTCTATCGAGAACGATTGATGTAGGAAATCATTTCTGACGTGAACAGCAAAAGTGCACGGAGGGGCGAGTAAATTGACGAAGTTAATAAATTTGCCTAATATGAGTATTGAACGATGATGCCTTCAAACGGTTGAACTTAAGTTGTTTATGCACTGATAATTTAGTCAATTTATATAATTTTCTAACTTCCAGGAATCTAATGATAGGTGGTAAGCATAGGAGGATTATGAATCAAACAAAAAAATGAACGAATTTCAATGAGTTTTTTTTGTCCGTCGCATCGGAATTGTATGCTTCTTGGTGCATTTTAATTTCATTTAGCAATACCATGTAGGCGGCGTAATACCAATAAAATCAGTAAATAACATTAATATATATACAGTGATTAATAATAATTATAATGATAAGAAAAACATAGTTTGGATTATTTTACCCTATTTAGCTTGAATATCATACACAGAAGTAGCAGGAGTGCAGGTTTTACTATGGCAATTTAAACGCATCATTCAAACGCAGCGCCTGCTGTACGTTCAAACCCTATGCTCCTGTTACTTCTATAAATTAAATTCATGTCAAAAAGCATTTTATTGTGTTTAATTAAAACACTGCACAAAATCTTCAACAGCATCAGTCAGCTGGAAGTAAAACAAAGTCTTTTGTTGCTTTAATCACTATGTGGTGTGAAAATTTGTTTTAACTAATTGCATTACGTATTTCTATTGTGTAGTGCAAAGCAAAGTCTTGGCATTACATTCCTTCCGTGGAATTTGGCCTTTCTGTTTCAACAGACTTCGCAGCCGATTCTTAGCGTACAGAATCATTGCATGGCTAGTACTATGGATCCTACTGACACTATTGTGTAGTGAATGCTGTCAAATTAACAATATGAATGTGATTACAATCCAAACTTATTATTCTCATGAAACCTTCATCTAGCATTTATTTCTCTTATCATAGTGTTCATTTTATTGCGAATCAAACAACCATTTGTGAAATCGAACTACGTAAACCGTGCCGTAACGAAACCGACATTTTTCCCAACCCTGGTGATAAGTTAGCACAGAAGCATTCCCCAAAGGTACAAAAATTGACAATTTTGTATGATTTTGGCAGTCTCATTGACAGGCGTTATTTTTAGTTATAAATTCCTGTAGGTTTGCTTTTGTCAGTTAGGGCCTAAACGATGAAAAAATCCTCATTTTTGCGATTTTTTCCCAGAATTATCGTTCAACAAAATAAATTCAAATGTTTTGCATGATAAAAAGTAGTATTTGAATAACATTTTGTTATTTTTTCGTGGAAAAATATTGAGAAATAAGTCGGTTAAGAGGTATTTTTGAGGACGATTCTTAAAAATCATGATTTGCGTATAAGTTTTTAATCGACCACGTGTCTCGCTCAATTCCTTCTGCGCATTATATTTCTCTCCATGCTCTCTCGCATAAGTGCAAACCGACTCTCGATGGGCCGGGTGGCCAAGAAAGTCGCTTCATCATGTAGATGCACCTACCCATGCTCTAGCTAAGATTATTAAGAGAAATCCCAAAAATGTGCGTTTGGGGTTCAAGTGCATAAAGACAAACGCATCAATTTCAGAACCGATACACATAATTTGAACGCAGCATACTCTGGTTTGTTGTACTCTCTCACATTAACAATCAGTCTCTTTCTTTTTCTACATCTACATCTCCTCATTTTCGCTGTCTATTGCTCATCTGTCTCTTTCCGATTTTTGCTGTATTATCGGCCATGACTGAAAAGTTTCAATATTCAATCTGGTTTGATGTGCGGGGGAAGTAACTGTGTAAGTTAGAACAAGCATACAAATTCAAATCAAAGTTTGTTAAAAATCAATGTTTTTACAACGTTTGTGCTTTTAATGTAGAGTAGCCGTTCCCGTTTTTGACCATTTTCAATGTTCCAATCCACTTGACGAATAAAATATTTGTTGTCGTTGTGAGTAAACAATTTGTATGTAATTGTATGGTGTGAAAATTGTGACTAATTTATGTATGTTAACCGTTGTGCACTCGAAAAAAAAAACACCTTTAACCACCCGAATGGGTACCCGGGTACCCATTTTTTTAAATCGCTGTAAGTTGAGCATTTTTCAACCGATTGAAGTAATTTTAGCACTGTTGGATTCAGGAACTTAAGCTCTTTGGGATTGGTACCCATAAAGATGGACATGGTGCTCCTGGTTCCCAGGAACCCGGATATCCTAAATGAGTTCCGACATCGAAGCATTTATACACGGATTTCACGTATTTTTGTAATCTTATCTAAGAATTGCTATATGAAATCAAGTGCTATGCTGAGTTGTTATGTTTATATATTTCAGGGGGCATCCGTTATGTACGTAACATAAAATTTTGAATTTTTCTACCACTCCTTTCCCCCTTTGTCGAGCATTTCTCAATCTTTTCACCATGTATTGTCACGTATTTTTGAAACCTCTCCCCCCTAAACGCGTGACGTACTTTATGTATGTTCCCTTATATACTTCACTTTCTTATCTTCAGTTTGAAAATTATTATGTACTTCAGGCCTATTGCGAGGAGCACGCAATACAATTTTTAATTCTGGCAACAAACATTTCGAAACATCACGAAGTTACTTCCCAAACAGTTTCGTTCTCATTTATATTTCCTTTTTTTCGTTCTATGAGAGTAAGTCCAGAATAGGCCAACTACCCTTTAGATGACGTCATTTTTCTACAAAAGGTTCATTTTGGTACGGCCTTTCTCAAATAGCTGGTTTGGAAAAGTTTCAAATTAGTAAATGACATTTATGGTGGAAAACACAAGTGTCGGAACATTCTACGGAAATCCGGATTAACGGGAACCAGAAGAACCTACTACAGCAATATACACGGCCATCGAAAAGTGGATAAATTTCTGAATTTACCCGTTTTGAAAAAATTCAAATCGGATGGAATTTGCCTTAGTTACAAGCATTTTTATTTGTGGGTACCCGGGTACCCATTCGGGTGTTTACGTAATAAAAAAAATTTGAGCCCCCCCATTCGACCCCCCTTACTGTAAAATGAAAAGTCAAAGTATGAGAAGTTATGGTCCAACTAGTTCTTGGAATTGACCGAATTGCAGAATCTTAGTTTAAACCTAACTCAGAAATTTCTTATTTTGAAATTCGAAAAGGTACCCGGGTACCCATTCGAGTGCATAAGGGTTAATATTATAGTTACCCTGAAGATGAAGGGTTTCCTTCGAAACGTCCTGCCTTTAACGCAAAATAAATATTTTGTAAAGGAACATTTGACCGAAAAGCCATCTTTTTGCCTTTCTCATATAGAAAGGTTATGCAATCACTTGAAAAACCGACTAGTGAAAATTGGCCCGGAGGGCCAAGTGTCATATACCATTCGACTCAGTTCATCGAGCTGAGCAATGTCTGTGTGTGTGTGTGTGTGTGTGTGTGTGTGTGTGTGTGTGTGTGTGTATGTGTCAAAAAATCTCACTAGGTTTTCTCGGAGATGGCTGAACCGATTTTGACAAACTAGGATTCAAATGAAAGGTCTCGTGGTCCCATACGGAATTCCTGAATTTCATCCGGATCAGACTTCCGGTTCCAAAATTATAGGGTAAAGTGTGTTCAATATTGTACACCGTCACTTAAACCGGCGAAGCAAAAATCGTGAAAATTTTTCTAAACTGGTCTCAAAACTACACAAATCGATAGTCATTATCCACATTTCCACAAACTTAGATTCAAATGAAAGGTCTTCCGGTCCCATACGGAATTCCTGAATTTCATCCGGATCCGACTTCCGGTTCCGAAATTATAGGGTAAAGTGTGTTCAATATTGTACACCGTCACTTAAACCGGCGAAGCAAAAAACGTGAAAATTTTTCTAAACTAGTCTCAAAACTACACAAATCGATAGTCATTATTAGTAGGCAACTAAACAAACCGATTCCGGCTATCCTGGTTCCCTGTATCCGGTTCCGGATGTACCGGAAATAGTGGTCATATATACCAAAATGGTTCTCACTCACTTTTCTCAGCGATGGTTAGACCGATTTCCACAAACTAATATGCAAATGAAAGGTCTTCTGGTCCAATACGGAATTCCTGAATTTCCTCCGGATCCGACTTCCGAATCCGGAGTTATAGAGTGCGTACTAGAAGAGTTTGTGTGTCATGTTAGTTGGTGGCCGTACGAACCGACTTTGA
This sequence comes from Malaya genurostris, assembly GCF_030247185.1. Classification (NCBI taxonomy): domain Eukaryota; kingdom Metazoa; phylum Arthropoda; class Insecta; order Diptera; family Culicidae; genus Malaya; species Malaya genurostris. The sequence continues at coordinate 263,189,465 of NC_080571.1, forward strand.
CAATACCGGTTCTCGGGTTCCGGTGCCGGAAGTGCATATAATAGTGAACCCATTTCGTTCTCTTAAGGATGGCTTACGCAATCAAAGCACTGTTTTATTCTGTATGTTATGCATAAACAATCACTTGGTTTCTTTCAAAAATCGAAGAGAAAATTTTTGAATAGAATACCACAATATTATATGTACATGAGAAAGGCATCATTACACCACTAGGTGGATTAAGACAGGTTTTTAAATAAACATCAACAAAGTGGTCGTACCGTCTTGATAATCTGAAATTACTGTTCAGCAGTAGGCGAACATCGAGTTCGTACACGATGTACGTATATGTCGTTTAATTGTACCACCGAACATGTGCACACTTTCGTGTACAAATGAGTTTTGGATTTGAACATGACTTGAGAGTTCGATATGAGAACAGAAACTCCACGATCTTGGTGTTCAATGTTTATTTGGCGAGACGCAAAGTTATGTTAAAAATTATATGAGCATACAAGGAATCGATTGTGAACATTATTTAAAAAACCTTTTTCAATCCACTTAGTGGTGTAATGATGCCTTTCTCATATCAATCATATTCTCATATATAACACTATAGTATTCTATTCAAAATGTTTCTCTTCGATTCTTGAAGGAAGAGATTCTTTGTTCATTAACTAGTATAATCTGTAGAATGAAATAGTTCTCTGATCGCTCTCCATGATAAAACGAAGTGAGTGGCATTGTAGGTACTTCCCGCACTGAAACCAGAGAAGTGTTATAATCGAAGTCGGTTCGTAGGGCCATTAACATGACGTACAAACAAATTTTGATGATTTTATACGATTTAAACATGGTACTTTAAACGACGGTGTTAATTTTTGTTGAATCCGAAGAATCTGCTTAATTTTTGGTAGGAGCATAAGAGCTTTTATTTGAAATTAAGTTTGTGAATATCGGTTCTGTTATCTCTGAGGAAAAAAAGTGAGATCCTTTTGTGAGTATATGACTATTATCGCCCGTCGTTAATCGAAAACCGGGAACCAGGATAGCCGGAATCGGTTTGTTTGGCTGTCTACTGATAATTGTTTTATTAGTGCAGAGTTCAATTTAGATTAGTTTTTATATGTTTTGCTACGCTGCATTTTCACCACACTTCACCCTATCATTCCGGAACCGGAAGTCGGATTCGGATGAAATTTGAAAGTTTTGTATTGGACCATAATACCTTTTATTTGAACTTAAGTTTGTTAAAATCGGTTGCGCAATCTATGACAAAACCGAGGAAGTAATTTAAAATTGCATTTTTTTCACTAATCACTCTGTAATTTCGAAACCGGAAGTCTGATCGAAATAAATTCAGAAACTTTGTATGAGATAATAATACCTTTCATTTAATTCTAAGTTTTTAAAAATCGGTTCAGCCATCTCCGAGAAAAATTAGTGCACTTATTTTCATATTTTTTGCACATAATACCGGAACCGGAAGTCGGATCCAAAAACATTCAGAAATTTTGTAAGTAACATGCGTACTCGAGTGGTATATGACACTTGGCTCTTCGGGCCTTGCTTCAAAAGTCGGTTTTCACAGTGATTACATAACCTTTCTATATGAGAAAGGCAAAAATACATTAGAAATTGACATTTTTTACTCTGAGCGCGCTATCTCCAGAACCGGAAGATGGATCCGAATAAAAATCGGAATATTTTAGGGCATCTTAAGACATCTCAGTTGAATCAACGATCGGTTGAACCATCTTCGAGAAAAGTGACTGGCATTAAGGGGCTGTCCATAAAAGACGTCACGCTTTTCTGACGATATTTGACTCACCAAAGGGGTGTCACAAATTGTCACATAAGCAAAGACCCCCCACCCCCTATGTCACATGTCACGAATTCAAAATAAATGAAATTCATCTCTATGTATTCTCAATATGAGGGAAAATCGATTTATTGCATGCTGTCATTAGATTAAAAAATATCCCTAAAACTACAAAATCATCGGAATTATTTTATTAATATCAATTATATAAATTAACAAAAGTATTTGGTTGGAATTGATGAAACATTTGAATCATCTGTTTTATTTCTCCTAAGGGTACACAGATATATTATTGTTTTAGGTAAACACAGAAAGAAAAGATGAAACTTACACGACATGTAAACCGATAGTACTATGAAATAGACATCAATTGAAACGAAAATCTGATTTAAAACCATGATTGATGTAAAATTACATTAAAAATCGTTTAGTTTTTCATTGAACAAGACTGTATATTTACAAACAGCTTCTTTTTGTAATGTAGATTTCCATTCAATTGCCTGCTCCAAATATGTGCATGAAAATAAATGTAAAATCACAAAATATTTTTATCTGTGAAGAATAATATTTCCTTAGTGTACTATACCGGGCTGAGAAAATCAAGACCAAAACCTCATCAAAACGTGATCACTGCCGGAGAATCTTTTCATGATCAGTTGATCAGTGAATTTTAAATCACATCGATCAATATCGGTACTGATGTTCCGTCACACAATGGGTAGGGATTTTGATCTAAAATGATTCTTGATTTATGTAAGTTCAATCATTGGATAATTCGATAAGCTTTGGGGTTGGTGGAGGAAATCACATATGATCAAGATAAGACATGACATGATCTACGTCTGAAATCGTTGATCTCCCGCCCTTTTTCAAAAGGAGTACAATTGAATAAACTGCATCAGAATCAGTTAAGAGAAATTCTTATGATATACTATGCTTAAAAATCAAATTACTGAAAAAATTGTCAGTGCATAACTTAAGTTAAACCGTTTGAAGGCATCTATTTCTTTTTTACTCATATTGGGCAAAATTTATTAATTTCGCTAATTTACTCGCTCCTCCGTGCACTTTTGCTGATCACAACAGAAATGATTTCCTGCATCACTCATTTCCGAATTTACAAGAAGAAGCTTTTACATCAACAAATACACGTTTTCCTATAGGGGCTGTCCATAAAAGACGTCACGCCGCATGGGGGAGGGGGGTGTTTCATAAAACGTGACCTTTTGTGACAGGGGGGAGGGGTATAGGTTTTTGGAATGTGATGTCCAATATTTTCAATGAGCGCATTTTTGAAAAACCTAATTATATTACTGCTTTGCCCTATTTCCTGAAAAAATCTCCACAATAAACGATTACATTCTAAAGGAAAACGTATATTTGTTGATGTAAAAGCTTCTTCTTGTAAATTCGGAAATGAGTGATGCAGGAAATCATTTCTGTTGTGATCAGCAAAAGTGCACGGAGGAGTGAGTAAATTAGCGAAATTAATAAATTTTGCCTAATATGAGTAAAAAAGAAAAATTTGCCTTCAAACGGTTTAACTTAAGTTGTACACTGACAATTTTTTCAGTAATTTGATTTTCTAGCATTGATAATAGTATATCATAAGAATTTCTCTTATCTGATTCTGATGCAGTTTATTCAATTGTACTCCATTCGAAAAAGGGCGGGAGATCAACGATTTCAGACGTAGATCATGTCATGTCTTATCTTGATCATATGTGATTTTCCTCCACCAACATCAAAGCTTATCGAATCATCTAATGATTGAACTTACATAAATCAAGAATCATTTTAGCTCAAAATCACTACCCATTGTGTGACGGACGATCAGTACCGATATTGATCGATGTGATTTAAAATTCACTGATCAACTGATCATGAAAAGATTCTCCGGCAGTGATGAGGTTTTGATGAGGTTTTGATCTTTATTTTCTCAGCCCTGTGTGCTACACTAAGGAAATATTATTCTTTACCTAAAACAATAATATATCTGTGTACCCCTAGGAGGAATAAAACAAATGATTTAAATGTTTAATCAATTCCAACCAAATACTTTTGTTAACTTATATAATTGATATTAAAAAAATAATTGCGATGATTCTGTAGTTTTAGGGATATTTTTAAATCTAATGACAGCATGTAATAAATCGATTTTTCCCTCATATTTGTATGGCTTTTCATGCATATTGAGAATGTATTGAGATGAATTTTATTTATTTTGAATTCGTGACATGTGACATAGGGGGGGTGGGGGGTCTTTGCTTCTGTGACAATTTGTGACAAAGGGGGGATGGGGAGTCAAAAATCGTCAAAAAAAGCGTGACGTCTTTTATGGACAGCCCCATAGAATGTAAACGTTTATTGTGGAGATTTTTTCTGGAAATAGGGCAAAGCAGTAATGTAATTAGGTATAAATGCGCTCATTGAAAATATTGGACGTCACATTCCAAAAACCTCCCCGCCTTCCCCCTGTCACAAAAGGTCACGTTTTATGAAACACCCCCCCTCCCCCTTGCATGGTGACGTCTTTTATGGACAGCCCCTTATTTTCAGTTTAATTTCTGGTGCAAGCAAAGCAAAATCTAGGCATTACATATTGTTGGTGAAATTTTACCTTCCTTTTTGAACGGACGCTTAGCCCATAATCGCCAGATTAATTATTTCAAAATTTTAAGATTAAGAACATCCAACGATCTTTTTGATCAGTGTTTGTTTTATGTAATAATGGAATATTTAGGCATACAGTGTTACTTCCAAAATACTGTGAACATTTTAGTTTCTTCAAACTTGATTTATTTAATTTACTATTACTTTGCTGGATTTGCTCCATGGGGGATTATGTCTTAAGTTGGTGATCCGCAGTGGCTGGTACATTGGAACTCATCCAGATGACGTTGGTACGTATGGGTGGAGGCCGTTTGATCAGTTTAACAATTGAGAATCAGAACTTCTGTGATCTGAAAACAAAGCTTCTTAACCCAAATGACCGTTTTCGAATCGCAGTTTTCCTCAGGCACTCTCACTTCTAACCCCTGCGCATAACCCTCTTATGTGAAAATTACTATTCCAATCATTTCCTGTTCCAATCTGACACGAGTAACACATTTGGCGTGCCTCAGCAATCGGCAGAATAAATTAAATTTGCTGTTCGTTTACAAATTTAGCTCCATTTGTGAGACAATGTTCTTTCTCTTCACCTGCTGGCACGTGCTCGTAAATAGCAAGTCGCTCCCAAAGGATGTTGGCGGTGTTCAAGAGGAAATTGAAATTGTTACTGCTTTTCGGATTACCATCGGGCTGCCAAAGCTTATTCCCGTGAAATGGAAAATAAAGGCTAGAGTAGCAGAAAAAATGCGTGTAAAAATGACTGCGACAAGAAAAAAAACGACGGTTACGGCAAGCGAATGTAGCACCAACAGCAGTGAAGAGATTTTCGCAACGTTTCAAAAACGCAGGATCGGTTTTTGTTTTACTGGCGGAAAATTAGAACTGGTAGAAGTTTATGGCAGTTGTGTTATTGTTTTCGTCTGAATCGAATCAAAAAGCGACTGCTGATCGATGAGTCAGTAATGTTTCATTCGAAATTGCCGAAGATGATATGTTTTTGGTAGTTGGGTTGTGATTTTGGCTTTTTGACATAAACTTGTTGTTCATGGTTTCCGTTTGATCAATTTTTTTTTCAAATTTCCAATTATTTGTTTATGCCTTTATCGCACAGTTGTCATTATCTTTTCAAACTTTCAGGTAAACTCTAATTTTTGAAGTTTTCGGAGAATATGCGAGAGACTATGATTCTTAAAACTAGTTTTTGAGCAAAAAATTCATGTTGAATCTCACATATGTTCCAAGTTTCTGATAACCATCCGAGATTTTCGAATATATCATTCTAGGAAAATGTTTTCTCAAAAACATGTTTTCATAAAATCCGTCATTCTGTACTACCATCTTTCCAAGTGTTACTCGTATTCTCGATCGTACTTCTGAAAAAGATTTCATGGTCTAATTTATTTTATTTTGCTGGGCCATCTGGTTCTCGCGCTCCACATGCTGCTCGTTGAATATGATGCGACGGATCTTTATTTTCTGTTCTCTTGTTTATTCGGTGCTAGCAATGGGAAGGATTGTATCAAATCAGCTATGAAAACAGCGATTTCACGATTTTTTGGTGTGACACCATTTGACGAGTGCTTGAAAAAAAACATGAAACATTTCACTGAGAAGTTGAGAGCATCGAGGTAGAGTCAACATATAATCGGCTCTAGATGATTACCTTGAGGAACTCCAGAGCTAACAGCAAATAAAGCTGCTGTGCAGTAATATGAAATAATAATAAGGAAAGCGTCATAACATCACTAAATAAATTAAAACAGATGCCTTTAGTGTGCACAATTGATTTCTTATGGCTTCTTGGACTATCAAGTTTCCGAGTGACAACGATTAGGTGAAAGTGCATGCAAAGATGCATTCACCTTTTGTTTTTATGTGTTTTAGTCAAGTAATAAATGAAGTCTGGTGACTTGTTACATGTTGTTGGAAATGTTTTATCTCTGTTTTATACTGTTTCGGATCATAGGAAGTAGGCATCGCTATATGCACTCCCAATCGTAAACATCCGCTGTCGTCGTATATGTTATCACAAATGGATTCAACAGCATTCCACACAAACCATTGTCATTCTATAAAAATAGACCAATCAGAATCTTCAATACCTTGTGCAACACGAACCGTGTTTAAGATCTAAACACGAAACCTCCATTTAAGATCTAAACGGAGGCTCGTAAATTGAGGTAGTTCGTAAAAAAGTTTACGTTATTACTGATTAACTTCGTGACAAAAAATTTTGTGTAATGAATGTGGAAACCCCCAATCATATGGCTATTTTCAGATCGGATGTGAAGGGTGATGTTTGAGGTTTTTCAAAATTCAAGATGGCGACTTCCGCGTTATTGATATTTCCTGAAAACCCCTACAATTTAGGAATTTTTGAAACGGAATTGATGAAAAGATGTTGGAAAACGATGTTTGAGGTGGTTCTGAACTCCAAGATTGCGATCTTCGGTTTATTGATTTGAAGGGGAACAACCTTAAACATTGTTTTCTGGCACCTATTTATCAAATCAGTTTCAAAAATATCCATCTTGTAAGGGTTTTCAAGAAATATCGATAAACCGGAAGTCGCCAGCTTGGATTTCCAAACTACCTCAAACATCGGTTTCCGGAATCTACTTTTTAAACCCGTTCCAAAAATAATAAGCCAGAAATGATTTCCATTGCATGCAAAATCGTCTGTTTTAAGAAGTAGTTATTTTTGTTACTTGGGATTTGGCTCTTAAAAAGATTTACGTAAAAAGAAGTAACGTAAAAGAAATGTTCGCGAACGGAGGTTGACAGTTCTCAATATTATGGATATGAAAAGTTTAGCTGTAAGACAGTGTGGTCAGCCCAACATGCTATAAGTAAGTTCTTTAGAAAAGCTTTCCAAATTCACAACGTAGGTTTTAAATAGGCTTAGCTGAAAAATAAAGCTTCTCTTTTCTGCACGAAACGTTCAATTAACCAGATCGTTTGAAATATATCAATTTTGTGCTCAGTAGTGAAGAGTTTCAATTTATAATTACCATTTCCGTTTGGCGGTTTTATTCGTTCGTTACCGTGTGTGATATCCAATTATTAATCCGTTGAAAACTACGATCCTGCCTTAATAGAGGTTTTTTCGCACAGTAGTTTATCATTTAACTTATGTGCCCGAAACCAAAAAGTTATCGTGATTTTATGTCAGTTTAAAATAGGGTCAGATTTTTTAATTTTTTGCTCAATTTTTCATAATTTGGTTCTATTTGACCATTAAAATAGCTTTCTGGAAAAAAAAGTGGAAACAAAATTTTTTTCTGAAAGTTATAGTAAAATGAAATTTTTCGTCAAATTTTTTATGAAGTCATATCATTCTTTAACAAAGAAACGTATTTGAATGAAACTTTCACAAATAATACAATAAACTTAAACGTATTGTATAAAAATTACAAAAAAAAATTGTTTCATATTTTTCTATACAATTTTTGAATACAACAGATATTATTTCAATGTTCTGGACATTTTGAAAATCGAAAAAATATAATATATATATATATATATATATATATATATATATATATATATATATATATATATATATATATATATATATATATATATATATATATATATACATATATATATATATATATATATATATATATATATATATATATATATATATATATATATATATATATATATATATATATATATATATATATATATATATACAATGGAACATATACATGTATTTAATATATAAATACAATGGAACAGTGTAGAATCTCCTACGCGCATTGAATTTTCCAATGCAAATTTGTCAACGTGCATTGGAATACTCCATGAGTGTTGGCAAATACGCGCTTCGCAGCACCCGTTTTGTATGAAAACACCATGCCGGGAGCTATATTTTTCGTCATAGGATTTTTTTATTTAAAAGATATTTTTATTCAGGCGAACAAGCTTTACGTGGCCGATGGAGCCGATTTTTCAAATAATTTTTTTTTGAGTTGGATCTCGTTGTCACACTTTTTCTAGAGGGAGATGAGCTTCCATTTTCCTCCTGCGAGGATTGAGGGGCACTTCGTTCGTGGTTCGTCTCGTCATCCATTAGTATTGTTGTTCATTTTCGTCTTCTTTTCGTTGCTAGTTGCTGTAGATGCACCTTGTTGTACATTGGTTGTAATTCGCTTTTGTTCGTTTGGTTCACTCATTTCGAGGTCGTTCTATTGTTCACTGCACAATACTGTGGTTTCTTCTGTCCCGAACGTAAACGGTTTTATTTTATCGACTGACTTGGATGAGATGTGAAAGCGAACTGAATCGTCATAGGTTTTGAAATAATTGCTGATCCACAAAATGTTCGACGGATTTAGATTCTACGATGTTCTAATGTATTATGATATTTTTTTTTCGTGTTTTTAAATGTCCAGATCATTGAGAAAAATTAGCATTGCATGACTTTATGAAATAAGTATCTTGACATGATGTTCCAAGAAACAATATTCACAGTATCGAACCAGATTTCAATAAAATAAATCGCTTTGATAAGCCTAAGCCTAGTTAGTTTCGCATTTGTTTTCCCTGCATGTACGATGTTTATGGTTGTCAAGAGCTAATGTTTTTTTTCTATCAGCTTTGGGTAAAGTTGCGATTAAGAAAGTTTTTTCACAATCTCTAAAAAAATACTGTTGCATGTAAAAATAAAAGTCAATCGAAACGTTATCGTAAGTTTGAAGTGCAAATTATAACATATATTTTTAATTTTTTGGTAAATATTGCATTGGTCTGATTGATAAATCGCTCTGAGTTTGATTAAATTTGCTCAATTTGCACAAAAAATATTAGTAATTTTACAGGTGACGTAATTTTAAAAAATATACAATTCATAACAATATTCCATTCGTGCAGAATTTTACAGGCTCCAAGTGGAATTAACATTCTGCTACCACGTGCCGCTTTATCTATTTATATATATCAATTATTTATTAAAAAAATATGTGCTTCTGTGGATCAGTCGATTAACCGACGTGCTTCGTGATCTAATGTTTCTCGGTTAAAGTCGCGCTCTTACTATCCATCGAGTGCTTTTTATTTCATTCGATTTCAAGTCATGTAATTTTCAAATCACACAATTTTACATATTCTTGAATATATGAATTTGTGTGAAATACACAGATAAAAATATTTACATCTATTTTCATGCACATATTTCGAGCAGGAAATTGAATATGAAGTTACTAGTCAGATCGTTACTTTTCAATATACTTTAAAAGCAAAGCAAAGCAAAGCAAAGCAAAGCAAAGCAAAGCAAAGCAAAGTCTTGGCATTACATTCCTTTTGAGAAATTTGGCCTTTCTGTTTCAACAGACTTCGCAGCCGATTCTTAGCGTACAGAATCATTGCAGGGCTAGTACAATGGATCCGACTGACACTAAGAATCCTTCCAGGTCGGGGCTCGAACATACGACAACTGGCTTGTAAGACCAGCGTCCTATGCATTGAACCGCCAACCCGGGACAAAACAAAATTAAGCGTAAATTAAAATATGTTGTATAATTCATTGAAAAATCAAGGCATTCTAATTTACTTTTACATTGACGAATTTTTGATTCAATTGATGGCTCTTTCAAATTATCATGAAATTGTGGAATGTCGTGTAGATTTAATAATTTTTTCTGTCTACAACGCTCCATTTATGTGCATCTTGCGATTACGAAAGTGAGAGCGCTGTCAGAGTGAGCGTTCACTCTGACAGGTTTACTTTGATCAAATGTAACTAGCTCACAAGTGCGTCTTGACGCTTTGCGTGATACTTGCACTCTGACTGCAACCTAATATTTCATTTGTTATAAATAAAAAAAACTAAGGTTCGCATTAATCCCTACTCTTGGAGATTCCTAGCTTTTCGGTCATATATCGTACGTTTTTTTTACAGATGAAAGCTTGTACGATTGTCTGGCTCAGGTTTTTCTGCACAGGGTCAGAGTTACGTCCAGATTACTTCTGGTCCTGAAAGGTAATGTGCTCATCATACTTGCCCTTTTCCGAAGAAATGCTTCATATTTTAATGAAACTCAAATGCTCTGAGACATCAGACTCACCGATTTAAAGATTGAAATGTAAACAATAATACACGCTAATGTCATTTTCGTTTAACGCCAAACCTAACCCAGTTGCCACCCTAACTGCTGCTAAACCGTTTATTTTGAAGTTAGTTTCGAGGTTCTTGAGCTGAAAATCGAGTCAGTTTTGAACCTGGTTTTTATGTCAGGTTTGCTCAAATTTCGTTGCTAAGTGTGAACCCAACACAGTTTCACTTTTCTCAAGCGAAAACGACATAACCATCAGCTGTTGACACGTCGTCTGGAAACAACAAAGGTGCATCAAATCGTGCGGAATGTCTACAAACATTACCTAACCAACCAAAAGTTCCACAATTACTGAAAATCATCCACTTTCTTGCTGCTTAAAAGTACACGCGGAACTTTTGGTAACTTAAAAGTACAGAACAAGTTCCGCGTGAACTTTCTCGCTGCTTCAGAAACCACGTGGTTATTTTTTGACAGCTGGAAAGTACAGAACAGGTTCCGTGTGAACAGCATAAAAGCTGAACAATGTATTCTAGAAGCTGCGTAGAAGTTCGTTTGGTTGCATCGCGCGAACGTTCAAGTGTGGCTATTTACTTAAAAGACCGGCTGCATAAAATCAAAGACGCCATATACCCAAGGTATCCAGCTCGCATATTTCACGAAGAAATCATTAGTGACAAACTTTTTCACGAGCATGGCGCCCTCAGGCGAGTCCGTATCGAAACGTCAAATTCGTGTCGCAAAAATAGCAGCACCAAATACAAATTATAATACGGAATACTCCGACAAATTTTCGAAGACACGTTTTTCGCTATGCGGTACACTGTAAGGGTACATTGTCAGAGCCACAGTGTACTTTTGCAAATTTTCTGTAGTACTGGCAATGCTGAAAGTAGAACACCAAAATTACCATGGATACTATTTATTATTGTAATAAATAGCGGCTTGTCAGAAAAATGTTGGCACTTACTACGTTCTTCCATGCTAGGTAAGCCAAACTTTGTAGTATTTGGTGGCTAAGATGTTATTTTTTTGCTCTTTAGCTCATTTGGAAGAACGTCCAGTGATTTATGTTCAACCAATCCTTGCTTTTTAGTAATTTCAGATAGAAGTATACTGAGGTAACGACATCACCGACCGCCTATCTACGGAGAAGTCGATATTTTGTCTCGCTATAGCTCGAATAAATTCAACTACGAACGCCTTATCGGTGTTAAGGCCATCGTCCAAATACCATGCGCGCGGGTGGTTTTAGGAAATTTTCGATGGAAATTTTGAAAAAATTGCCAAAACCAAAAACATACAGACCTTTGAAACACTTTTATCTATCTACAGGGTGAAAATGGCTGGAAATTTTAAACATTTCCACGATTATATGAAATTCGTTGATTTTTCATGAAAAGCGTGAAAAAGTTTTCCAAAAATGTGTCCGAATGTGATCCTTGTTGCCAGTATAAGGTTTTTTTGAAAAAAATTTCATTCCATCGAATTATTTTTTCAAATAATTGTGAAAGATTACATAAAAGCTAATTTTTTCATTGGTATTTTTGATAAGACTCGGAAAATCCTCCGAATTTTCCAGCCATTTTCACCCTGTAGATAGATAAAAGTATTTCAAAGGTCTGTATGTTTTTGGTTTTGTCAAATTTTTCAAAATTTCCATCGAAAATTTCCTAAAACCACCCGCGCGCATGATACTTGGACGATGGCCTTAACGTGGCTGATTCCATTCTGTGCACCTCTTACATGCTGAACAAAAAGAAACAAAACATTAAGGATAAAAACCAAAATACTCAGCTCAAAATAAGGAAAACAGATAATTTTTTTTAAGGAAATACTCCTATGAGGCATTGCGGCAACCCGTGCAAATCTACGGCATTCAGAATTTGACCAAATCCATTTCTATTTTCGCGAATACATTTGTTTATTATTTATAATATTTTTAATGTTGCTCAGTAAATATAAATAACTTACTGTATTATAATTTGAGATTCATTTTATGCGCCTAGAAAAAAACGCTCCTTTACCTGTTTTCAATTAATACAACGTTGAATTATTCCAATCCAAATTATAATCATCCTTATTCTCTGTATATTTAAAAATGATCGAATTAAAATCTTTTTATGGGTTTTTGGTTACAAGGAAACGCGAAAATAATTAAAATCTAAATTATTATTTAGGGCAAAACAGTTTAAAACTAAAGAACATATTCTGTTCGATTTACGGCGCAACAGTTGTATTTTCAATTAAATTGATAGTTGCTTGTGTTTTTCGGCAAATCTTTTGTTTGTTAACGTTTGCTTCAAGTTACGCAAGGCCTGTACATATTCCAAGCACCGTGTGACCAACGGAAGACCCACCATCACTTCCACGGATTGGACTGAGTTGGGAGTTATTTGGGTCATAGTTTCCTTCGGATCTTGATTCCGTTATTACGGATTGCACCTATAAGTACAGTACACTTTTATTGCGATTTCGTAGAACAACGGTACCCAAGAGTTAGCAGACGATTATGCATATTGGAGTTTTTCGTTCCAGATCTCAACATCAACCACAACCATCGAGCTCCAATGTTAATTTTCTTCCATTTCACTGAATATATGTAATCATGGGTTAACTCATTCCGAACTCCCTTGTGATAAAATGCTAACCTGACTTTTGAGACTTCAATCAGTCGGAATAATTTCTGTAAATTTTATTATTTTCACAACTGATTTGTTGTTCATCATGTTCTTTAGCCAAATACATAAACTTTCGGTGAAGCGGTATCGGAAACACAACAAACAAACTAGTCTTGTTTTGTAGCAACTTCTATGTTGCGTTGCCAGATAATTTAGTTTTTAACATATTTACATTTTCACGACGAAACAGAAGAACGGGCTAGGCCAACTAATTTGTTTAGTGAACCGAAAAAAAAAATCATCCGTTTGTATAGGACCTAGGGGTATTATTATTTGTATTTGGCAGCACTGCGAACCCGTACAATTGACATGATATGTTCATTTTCTAAGTTACAACGATTTGAAAAAGGCAATTTTCGTGATGTGCAAAAATACATACGCCCTTTTTAAAAATCAGTCGTGAGTCGGATTGACCTCTCAATCGGTTCAAAACTTATGGTTTGCCATACTGAAGCCATGTGCAAAGTTTCATCCAAATCGGAGAAGGTCGATTCTGATTTTATTACTTTTTCGTCTACTTATTCCTGGAATTGCTCAGCTATGATTCGACCGAACCATATTCGATCAAAAAACCAATATGTCGTTATTCAGAATAAGAGCGTTTTCTTAATTAGTCTTGACTTTAGTTTTACTTGAATTTGTATTCTCATCGAGCAATAATCGTATATTCCTGTCCAGAAAGTATTCAAATCACCATTAGCTAAAGGCTTCATAAACTTCCCTCAAAAACGATCTGTATATATCGATTATCTCACCCTTAATTAAAATCAAAATGACATCGGTTTAGAAGAAAAAAAATTTCAACGCTTATTTTTTTACGCTCGACCTTCGTTTCTTCGCTTCCGATAGGCAACTTAATAAAATTTATGCGAGCCAGAAAAGCTGCAATACTGAATTTGTCGATTTTTCCGAGCAGTCCCAAATGAGTATTGCAATCAAGGCAATTTACTGTGCGAGGAGCATAGATTCAATTTATGTCTGTTTTACGGGGCATTTGCCACTCGGCAAGCGTAATTCGATTATCGCGCTGACCTGGGACCGATTTTCCCGAACGAGGGTGCCGTAAAGTAAAGACGGTCGGAACATCTGACAAATTATCACCGTCGGCATGTGCGAACTACGATGGAGACCAACTTTCACGGTCCGATCCGATCCGGAGGCGTACGAAGGGTAAGATATATGAACAGCTAATTTCGGAAGTTTATTGACACGAGCTGCTTTCTCCGGATCGATGCAACAATAATAGCCACTGAGTGTTCCGTGGTCCCTGGAAACGATAGTGTTGAGCAATCTTTGCTGTTCCGAATGACGATTAGACCGTTTGGAAACAGTAATGAACACATTTTAGACCTTTTTGATGTCGCAGCTAGTTTTGTACTGACTTATTCATTGCCTCCTGAGGCATGAGAGATTGTTACAATCTGTGAAAGGGCACCCTTATCGAAGGCACCACTCAAAGCCAGGCTGTTTTCATAATACTTAGTTGGATGAGAAATGATAGATCCTATTTGCCGGAAGCGATTGTTAAAAGTGAAATTAAATTTCTCGATTGAAAGTAAAATTCTACGTTTGTGAGAAATATCTCTACCGGTGCCGCTTTAGCAAAGTTGACGCCGGTTTTTTTCTCAGACCGAATTAAACAAAATTACGTGATGGATCAAACAAGAGACAGAATTAGTTTGCTAGGACTTTCAGTTTCTCCATGGTGGAGATTTCTGACCACTGAGTTTCTTGGTATCAGAACAATTAGAGCTAAATTAGTGCAGACGAAGTCGACTGCTGGTTGCTCTTTCGAACGCCCTAGCCCGGATTGTTTGCTAAAGAAATAAAAAAAATTATTACTTATACACATTTTGTCATCCAGTCCAAATTTCGACGCAGCGTTGGCTTCTCAAGGAAAAATGATTCGTAAGTACGTCCAGGAGAACGTCAGAAATTGGCTCGATGAAAAAGCTTATTCGAGCTACCAATATATCCTTGTCCTTTCATCTTATTAGTCGTTTGGCTTAGCAGCTTCATTGGTCCGAGAAGAGCAATATTGCGCTCTATTTCTCCCAGACAAAAATGTATATCTAGATTGATCGAATCAATATTGCCATTTACGATGTCATAACTCGATCAAAGTAAGAATGTCATTCGAATGATGAAATCATTGGTTTCGGCTTCTGTCTAGCTCTGATAAAGAAATCATTCGAGCAATCATCCTTGACAGGAAATGCTTTGGAAATCCTTAAATATGATTCAACGGAAATAATCAACCGCATCAAGTGGTCTTTATATTGCTCATAAAACATTAGATGCTAGAAGATTTCTTTGTCTATTTCTTCTCGAAAAAGCTTTAAATTCCAGTACCGAACAACAACCAGAAATTAGAATGATTTATTATTGTTTAAAATATTTTAAAACGAGATTCATTTGTTGATGCTTTGAATAAAAATCATTTATACTTTTGTTATATGGAAAGGTTATGCTATCACTCACAAGCTCGTATAATTTAAAGTATTTTGTTCTATTCAATAATGTAATATAATTTTAGGCACCGATCAGTAGAACTTTTTTTCTGTAAATTCATGGAAGAAGATGACTGGGGGTAAAACAGAATATAGTTATTTGTGGTCAATCTTATTAAAAACAATCCATTTATATAACTTATGAGCATATTAGGAATACCTTCCGATTGGTCGAATTGAATTTTTTCCTGAGTTTCACAGTTAGTTTTCGAAGTAAAGTCAGAAAAAAGAGGCATTGGAGCAAAACGGGCATGATAGTGAATTTTGCGGATCTTCTAACTATCATAAATCGATTCTTCGGAAAAATTTGCATAAGAAATACTAACTTTGAAAATATTTGCTTAGGTTTTTATAAAATTATTGAGCAAAGTCGCATTTTTGTTCGTTTTTTCCCCACTGTGCACTGCTTAAGCTCTAAGATGCCAAATGTATTTTCTAATCTTAATTAACGACTAACTTAAAACTAGAATAGTATTATTAGACTATGTCATCTCGGGTTCTCGTAAATCCAGATTTCAGCTGGCGATCGGCAGTGGTCAATGAATTGAGTGTTGCATGAGTCTTCCAGATGGCGTTGGTAAATATGTATGCGGCCGCTTCCTTCGGTCCGTGTGGGTCCGAGGGAAACACAATCAGGCTACGAAGGCCCAGCGGGTGGCCCGCATGCTGGTTTTCGACTGGAGCGGTCTTCCGTGGGCGGTGATGGTGATGTTAAGGAAGAAAATGAAAAAGAAAGTAAATATTGTGGAAACGGGGTAAAAAGGGGATGTGGGAACAAAATGTCTGAAAACGACAGAGATCTAATTATTTGCCATCGAGATGGTGAAGAGACAGGGAAGGAGGAACGAAAAAGTTAATGACAAAAAAAAAAGATCTTGTTAGTTCCAATGAAGATGGTGGACAGGGACGGGGATCGAGAGAATCGGGCCCTAAGGGATTCCAGAAGCTCCGACCTGGCGTCACGATAATCTCCACGCACGACCACACGACATGCTCGATGTCCTGATAACCGTCGCCACAGGTGCAGAGACTGCTCTCCACGAGCCCAATACGCCGGAGATATGAGTTGAAAGTGTAGTGATTTGATATGAGCCGTGACATAACACGAATGAAATCGCGACTCACGTTCATCCCCCTGAACCAAGGTTTCGTCGATACCCTAGGGATAATGGAATGTAGCCATCGTCCCAGTTCGCCATTGCTCCATGAAGTTTGCCAACTTTCGATTGCTTTCTGACGAGAGATACTAAAAAATTCATTGAAGCAGATTGGTCTTTCATAAATATCACCTTCTAATGCGCCCACCTTAGCCAATGAGTCTGCCTTTTCATTGCCCAGAATGGAACACTGCGAAGGGACCCAGACTAACGATATTGAATAAGACCGTTCAGATAAAGTTCGCAAGTGTTCCCGTATTTTCCCCAGGAAATATGGGGTATACTTTCCTGGCTTCATTGCCCGGAGAGCTTCTATTGAGCTTAGACTGTCCGTGACAATGAAGTAATGGTCTTTGGGCAAAGTTTCAATGATCTCAAAAAAACCAAAGTCCTGGCATTACATTCCTTTTGTGGAATTTGGCCTTTTTGTTTCAACAGACTTCGCAGCCGATTCTTTGTGTACAGAATCATTGCATGGCTAGTACTATGGATCCTACTGACACTAAGAATCCTTCCAGGTCGGGACTCGAACATACGACAACTGGCTTGTAAGATCTGCGCCCTATGCATTGAACCACCAACCCGGGTCAATGATCTCAAGGGTGTACTGAATGGCAGCTAATTCTGCGACGTAAACTGAAGCCGGATCACTGAGTTTGTACGAAGCGGTGATGTTCTGATTGAAGATGCCGAAGCCAGTGGACCTGTCGTTGTTTGATCCGTCAGTGTAAAACACCTTTCCACAGTTGACTGTTCTAAATTTATTATAAAATATATTAGGGGCCACTCGAGGGCGTACGTGTTCCGGAATTCCACGAATCTCTTCTCTCATGGATATGTCGAAAAACACAGTAGAATCAGAAGTATCCAAGAAATGAGCACGGTTGGAAACAAACGAAGAAGGATTAATATTCTGAGTCATGTAATCAAAATACAAGGACATAAAACGGGTCTGAGAATTGAGCTCGACAAGCCTTTCGAAGTTTTCAATCACCATCGGATTAGCAATCGATATGAGAGATCCCAGAATCGATTTTTCAACGGTAAGACGCCAGCGAGCACTTCGAGACTCATCGTGTGAATCGACTGCATGCAACCTAAGGCAATACGCAAACAACGATACTGAATTCTTTCCTGTTTAATGAAATGGGTGTTCGCGGCGGATCGGAAGCAGAAGCATCCATATTCCATTACGGACAATATCGTTGTTTGGTACAGCCTGATCAGGTCTCCTTGGTGGGCATCCCACCAAGTTCCGGTTATTGTACGAAGAAAATTGATTCTCTGCTGGCATTTTTGTTTCAGATACCTAATGTGACATCCCCAGGTGCCTTTGGAGTCGAACCAGACCCCGAGATATTTGAATGTGAAGACCTGAGCTATGTTTTCACCCCCTAGTTGAAGCTGTAGTTGTGCTGGTTCTCGCTTCCTTGAAAATACAACCAGCTCAGTTTTCTCCGTAGAGAATTCGATACCCATTTGAAGAGCCCATGTCGACAAGTTGTCGAGGGTATCTTGCAAATACATGTATTTCTCGAAGAATAGAAGTTATTCAAAATTGGTGAAAGACCATGCTGATGCAACTTCTTAGATAGGATGTTTATGGAAACTGAATCAAAAGCCCCCTTGATGTCTAGGAAAACTGACGCCATTTGTTCCTTACGAGCAAATGCCATTTGAATTTCGGTTGAGAGCAACGCAAGATAATCGTTCGTTCCTTTGCCCCTGCGGAAGCCGAATTGTGTATCTGAAAGTAAGCCATTAGTCTCGACCCAATTGTCTAAACGAAACAGAATCATTTTTTCGAACAATTTCCGGATACAGGAAAGCATTGCAATCGGCCGATACGAATTGTGATCGGAGGCTCGTTTCCCTGGTTTTTGAATGGCGATAACTCTTACTTGTCTCCAGTCATGTGGGACAATATTATCCTCGAGAAGCCTATTGAATAAATTCAATAAGCGCCTTTTGACAGAATCAGGCAAATTTTTCAACAAGTTGAATTTGATTTTGTCTAACCCCGGAACTTTATTGTTACACGATAAAAGCACATGTGAAAACTCGACCATCGAAAAAGGTGTTTCGTTTCTGTTAGATGAGGCGACGCGCATGATCGTCTGTTCCGGAACAGAGTCAGGGCATATTTTTTTTTAGAGAAATCGAATATCCAGCGGTTAGAATATTCCTCGCTTTCGTTCGAGGTGTTTTTGTTGCGCATTCGTCGGGCTGTGTTCCAAAGAGTGCCCATTGATGATTCTCTCGATAATCCGTCTACGAATCGACGAGAATAACCGCTTTTCTTCGCTTTAATCAAGTTTTTCATTTTAGCGTCTAATGCCGCGTAGTTTCTAAAATTATCAGGTGTTCCGTTTTTCCTAAACTCGATAAATGTTGAAGCTCTCTCCGCGTTTAATTTTGAGCACTCTTTGTCCCACCAGGGGTTCGGAGGACGGATGCCTGTTGTCGCGCCGGGTACACGTTTAATCTGAGCTTGAATCGCGGAGTCGAGAATCAAGCCAGCCAAAAACGTGTACTCTTCCTCCGGAGGAAGTTCTTGTGTTGTTTCTTGTTTTTCAGATATCGAATTTGTGTAGCATTTCCAATCAATATTTCGTGTGAGGTCATACGAAACATTGATTGTCTCCGATGGTCTTAATCCGTAGGCGATTGAAATCACGATAGGTAGATGATCGATACTGTGGGGATCAGGGATCACCTTCCACGTGCAGTCCAACCGTAGCGATGTCGTGCAAAGGGATAAATCCAGCGCACTTGGTCTTGCTGGTGGTGCAGGGATCCGTGTCATTTCTCTCGTATTCAAGATTGTCATATTGAAGTTGTCGCAGATATCATGGATCATAGCTGATCTGTTATCGTCGTGAAGACAACCCCATCCCGTACCGTAAGAGTTAAAGTCTCCTAAAACTAACGTCGGTGCGGGAAGGAGCTCAAAGATATCACTGAGCCGCTGATGCCCAACCGAGGCTCTTGGCGGAATATATATGGAAGCAATGCAAAGGTCCTTGCCTTTGATTGTAACATGACATGCGACAACTTCAATAACTGGTATAGATGGGAGGTTAATGCGATAGAAAGAATAGCACTTTTTGATCTCTTAAAGTTTTCCTCCATATGGATTATCTCGATCTAGACGAATAATGTTAAAGTCGTGGAAGTTTCATAAGTTTTCAGAAGTTAGACAAGTTTCGTATTTCAGAAGTTTGCCAAGTTTCGCACAATGAGAATGCGTCACATTTCAGATTATTTAGTAGAAATTTGAAAGGATCTATTTTTGGGATGATACTTCTACAATTCCACTGTATAACAGTGATTGTATCCGTGACCTCTGTGGGTGACTTAACCATCGAAGGATATGATCGTTGAAAAAAGGTGCCATTTTGCAGTCAACTGCTTCAAGAATGTTTTATCTGTAGAAATAAAAGCCATTAATAGACTTTTAAGAGGTTCTGAAATATTGAAGGCAGTCATGATCCAGTCCACGATATCAGAGAATTTAACAAACCCAGTATCTGGTAAAAGTTCTGACTGATCTTTAGAAACTTTCGGGGGTTTTGTAGTCCCAGAAAGTGATGGAAATTCTTGCTCGGAATTTTATTTTCCAAGGCCTGGAGCTTTTTTCTCCGGTTTTTTTGCCATCACTTTCAGTTGTTTTAACTTTTTGATATATATGATATATACGTCGAAAAATTGTGTACAAATGGTGCACAGAACGCGGACTGTCACTGAAAAAGATAGCAAAAATTGAAGGAGTAAGTGAAAAAACCGTGCGAAATGCAATCAGGAAGTTCGGTGTGGATAAAACCTTTGAGGATAAACCGAAAACGGGTCGAAAAAAAGGTCCTGCTAACCCTCTGTTGGCTTGCGCCAACGTTTGATGAAAGCAAGTGCTCAACTGATACCTACTTGAATACTTTCATCTCTTGGAGCACCACAGGGAGGACGGTGAACGACTTGTTTAATGACTTTCAGTAAGGTGCATCTGAATATCGAAGAACTCTTTGCAGGGGATGCAACGATTGTACTGACGCATTAAAACAATATCGATCGGAGAAAGGTCACTGGAAGAAATCGGAAGCAAGCGGAAGACAAAACCGCTCTGGCCGAGAGCGTTTCCACCGGCAGTCACTTGTGTCCTGGCTGTAGACCGTTCAAAAGCACCAGAAGAATTGTTCGGATGAATTATTAGTTCACTTGCTTCTGCTTTTAATGTTTTCTATTCGAAGGTTCAAAAAATACTGATTTAACATCTATTGAAAATGTGTATTTATAGTTGAATCGGTTGTATTGTCTGATGTATCCTGGCTTCCCATTCGCTGCAGTGGGAGAATGAGCGGGAGTGATGGTATTGCTATTTGTTGCTTTGCGTAGTTGACGGGCGAGAGACGCGGCATTTCCCTCCACTGAATGGATCATTCTCGAACGTTCTTTATTGATGTGTTGGTGTGTGAGTGAATTGAATGAAAGGTTGACGCTTCGCTGTTACGAATGAAAGGTTGACACTTCGCTTGCTGCGAATGGAAGGTTAACGCTTCGCTGTTGCGAACACCCTCAGTTGGATAATCGTATACTGAAGGCGTTCGATCAAAAGAAGGAGGTTTTAGCTGGGATGTGGCCAAAAAAGTGGGCACTTCGAAGTCAAATGTTCTTCGCGCTAAAGAACGTTTGAATCTTCGAACCTTTAAGCAGCGAAAAAAAATCGTAGTCCGAAACAAGAAGCATCGATCAGGCCGAGGGTTCGAAAGCTGTACAATACGATTCTTGCTGGAAATTTGAACTGCATAATCATGGACGACGAAACCTACGTGAAACTCGATTACAAATCCTTGCCGGGACCACAATATTATACGGTGCAAGAAGGGCAAGTGTTAAACCAGTACGAGACATCGATTGATGTCGAAAAATTTTGTAAGAAAACTACAGTCTGGCAAGCAATTTGTAGCTGCGGTAAGATTTCGAAACCCTTCATCACCACTGCTTCAATGAACAGCGAAATATACATCAAGGAATGTTTACAAAAATGACTTCTACCCATGATTCGAAACCACAAGGATGCTGTTGTCTTCTGGCCAGATATTGCTTCTTGCACTACTTGAAATCATCGGTAGAATGGTATACTACCAAAAATTTCACTTTCGTCCCAGAAGACATGAATCCACCAAATCGCCCACAACTTCGACCAATTGAGTAATTTTGGGCATTAACGAAGGCACATCTTAGGAAACATGTCTCAGCAGCCGAAACCATTCAACAGTTCGAAAAAGATTGGAAAAAAGTGTCAATACTTGTCGCCAAGAAGTCAGTACGGAATTTAATGAGGAACGTTCTCAAGAAGGTGCGCCAGCTAGTCTACAATGGCTAAGTAGCAAATGTTGAGAATAATATTCTGTTGCTGTAGTCTAATATTATCAGTATATCGAACAAAATTTGAATATCTAACACTTGTGAATTATTTACAGTGAAATCAAAGTGCGTCCATACTTTCTGGGACAGTCTTCAGTTGTGATTGTGTGAATTTCACAACTTTTACTGCTTCGCTTCTAGAATTGTAACGCAGCATCTATGTTGAAGTATGACTGAAACTGAATTCGAAACATGGGACTGGCTCCGAATTCAGTTGTAAAATTCAGGTTCGGAATCCAGATCAAAAATTCAGTTCGTAATTTAGTTTGAAAATTCTGGAACTGTACTCCTTATCAGAATTCAGGATCCGAATTTAATTCTAGAACTGAATAATGAACTTGAATTCCGAACCTGACTTAAAGCACTGAATCCAGTTCCAAAATCTAGTTCTAAAACTCAAGTTCCGAGATTAATTCCAGTATGCTTAATCTGAATTATGGAAATGAACTCAGGAATAGGAATTAGGAATTAAAATAAAGTTTCAAAATTTCTGGTTCAGATCCTAAATTTTGTTCCAAAATCCAGATCTAGAATTCATACCTTGAGTTTTGTTTCGGGATTCTGAATTTTTGTTCCAGAATGAGAATTCTGGATACGAATTCCGAACTCAAATTAAGGCACTAAATTTAGTTTCAAAATCTAGTCTAGGAACCAGTTCAATAAATCTAGCTACAGAATTTAGAATTAGGAGCCAGGTTCCGAGTCTTAGTTTTAAGCAGTGGCGTCCCGTCCTTATGTGCACCTCGTGCACTGCACAACCAGTCAAATTGAATAAATTAACTGCATCTCTGTTCCTCCGTACACATGAGTTACTGCACGGATTCAAATACAGACGGAATTACTCAGCTCAGCTCTGAAATTTGTTGCTCTCTGTCACGTTTGACTCTGTGGGAACTTGTTTGCGCACCTTAAGGAGAGGCTTTAGTGGCTTATGCTTATGGCAGTTGAAAACAAATTGCTGTTTCAGTTACGATGTCTAAGCGATTTTTTGATGATGTTTTTGACAGATTTGCTCGACGTGCAGAGTGACGAATTCTTCTATTGTATCGATTATTAATTCATATTATTATTGACAAAAATGAACTTTATTAAAAAAAAGGTATCCAAAAGTATATTGTTATTTCGTTGTATTGCAAAACACAATCGAGTAGACATTCCTTGATTTTTAGTTTTCACTTAAAACGAACTGTTACATCAAATTTTGTCAATTTTGTTTGTGTGTATTTTGTTCAAACGAACTATTAGGTAAATTTTTTCACGAGACGCCACTGGTTTTAAGTTTTGAATCCGTATTCTGGATCTAAATTCTTAAACTGAAGTTACGATCAAAATTCAGTTGGAATTTAGTTCCAAAATTTAGTTTTAGAATTCAGTTTCATAAGTTTTATTTTTATTTTTATTTTGAGCTTTATTTTATTTTATTTTATTTCTGGAGCAGGGAAAAGCCCACTGGAGATAATTTATTATCAATCTAACACTATGTCTCCAGTAGGCATAAAACCTTCTCATCCTTTGTACCAACAGATTACAGAATATCCAATGCATATAATCCAATGCAAATGAGGTTTCACAAGCGAATGATAGTGCAACCTGAGTGTTTATACCATGGTTTTATGTCACGGAGAAGGTCTGTTTTGGCGACTACTGGTTGAAGGACTACCTCAAAAACATCGTCCGAGTGCGAAAAATGTAAGCAAGCGTAATAAATATTTCTCATTGTTTCCAAAAGTTGTAAAAAACTGAATTTTCGAGTTATTTATGGCTATCTCACACTGTTGAAAAATTTAATCATAAAGGATTATGTTGTTGCGTTAAGTGAAACTTGAGATATTTACGAATTTTGAAAAGGCACCTCATAGTAAAGTAAGACGTCACGTCAAAACTTTAACTAATTTAAAGTATTTAGAGCAGAGCTTAAAATTGTCACGCATTCTCAATGAAAGAATCCAATCTAACAGGATCATTATCGCTTTTAACTGTCTCATTCGTAAATGATTGCATCCGAGAGACGAAGAATTTTCATCTCTCATTGAAACAAAAGTGAGTATCAATGCCAACGTAATTCATTCCCCTATGACAAGATGAAACCAAAATAACGGGTCTCCCTGCAGAATCAGTCGAATTGAAATTCTCATTCTTTCATCGATGTATTGAAAATCTGTGACATTTGGCTATGAAGAATGTGTAGGATATGATAAATTAAAGAAGTCACACCTCAAAACCTCTTTGGAAACCAAACCTATTATAGGTACGAGCTTGTGTATCGCTTTCCATCATTATCGATTTTCGAAGCTTTGGTTGAATTTCGGCACTGCACAGCATACAATTTACACTGCAATCCGAAAATAACCAAAGGGGTAAATGAAAATAGAACACATTTTGAAACTACTGTTCCGCTTATGTCATTGACTGGACATGGATCTCGTTCTCATAATTTGAAAAGGGAGCTGAGAGTGACATTTATTTCTCGTCATTTTCGTCTATTTTGAGTCAAAGAAAATTACTTTCATTAGCTGTGATTTAGAGCAAAGAAGGTTAGCTATATTACTTCAGCTGCTTGTATATGTGTTTATTCTGCCATCCGCAGTTCTTCTGGGGCAAAATTCTATTAAAAATAAACTGAGAAGAAAATTTGAGGTATAATGCATCAAAAAGTATGTTAAACTATTTCTCCAGTACTGTTTTTAAGTAAGAGAATCATGTAAATTAATAATAATAAGACGTAAAAGTATCTAAAATTTCCAGAGACTGAAACTAAGATTCGTTGTTATTGAGAATGTATAGTTGTTCACTCAAACTTGTGCTACACGAATTCATAATCGAATTGACATGCTTATTTCATGTGCTTATTGTTCCAACGAAGAGCACTCCTCGCTGGCAACAGGTTCCGCAGCACTAAGCACATAAGCTACAGTTGAACGGCACTTACCCTTTATGTCGTAGATAAAATGTCTCAGGAAAAAAAAAACAATGAACTTGGCGTGACTGTTCCTTATCGCACTCATAAAACGAAAACGACAACCTGCAACGACAGGAAACACTTAGTTCCGTACCAGTCAACCCATCCACTTCTCGTCAAGTGACAACTGCAAATGACGTACAACATCCCCTTGAGTCGAAAGTTGTTTTCTGTGTTGTTTTTTTTTTTAAATCTTTAATCTTTTAACTATCCAGGGTGCCAATCCTAGGGCAATGATTCATACTATATAACATGAGATGTATGTTAAAGAGTCTGTCTATTGTGAAAACAGAACTTTGAATTTTCTTTATCCTTTGAATACCACTTCGCTCAATTAAACCAGGACAATAGTTCATACATCATTCTCTCATTTATGATGATGGTTCCGTTGAATGACAACCCAGCAAACGTTAAGCCCTCTCGTGTGGAAGCTTTAGGGTTGCCCGGAAGTGGCTTGTGTCGTTCAGACTCCCGCCACTCTCTTCTCTCTAGATTTGCTTTCGCCGTGAAATACACTTCACCAGCACTCCTCTCAGATCCCTGTCTAAGTCATCTTTTCAAGATTTGTTTGCGGTTTTCGATTTCATCAATACTATTCAAACACATTTGTGGGTTCCGGTTTTGTCCCATCCGACTTGGATTTGAAGTGTTGGACTTTATGGCATGCGAAAATATTGATGCAGATTAAAGGCTGTCAATTTTGTAGATTGGTTTTTCCTTATTCAAAACACCCCAGTAAAGGGAAGGGAAGCAGTTATGTTTACGGCAAACTATTTCAGTCTGATTGCGTTTGACCTCGATTTCAGTATAAGCTCAACGCAAAATGGTTCGATTATCGATACATCCACAGCTGTTCGATTTCCCGCTGTTTTTGTTCCTTCGTCCGTTTTTTTCTCAATGAAGATTTCCTTGCTTTGGCCAACATGAATGGCACGGAACCAATCATGTTCGTCCAATTATTCTTGGATCAGAAATAAAGAAAATAAAATAGAAATTGACACTTCCATCATACTTATCGCAAGCTGTTGATTCAGTTGAATAAAGAAACGCCAACACCTGAACTCAAAACAGTGCTCTTATCAAATGTGTCACAACGATCCTTTTCTCTACTTTTGCAGTCATTTGTATTTATCAGTTTCGTCGATCTTTTTATTGGTAGAAAAGGCACCCCTCAGTTCTTATCGTTTATCTACATCGAGCAAATGCGTCTTTGTTATTTTAGTTTGCGATCGTGATAGTAAAATTGCTCCTCATTCAAAAAACCTGATGATTCAGGAAAAAGTGAGCATGTGAACAAAATCATATGAAAAATGTTTCATAAGTTTAAAATACTAGTTAAAGTTTTTCAGCTTTGCTTGTATTGTGTTCCAGTAAGTCTAAGCACGGTTTGAAATTAACAATACTTGGCTTAGTTTTCGAACAAATCTTATACGCCAAAAAACTGGACTTTTGATTTTACGCTGCTCATTACTGTTTGCCCGCGATTTGTGATACTTTTTTTCCAGTTTTTTCAGAAGTTGTTAAAGGATTCGCTGCCTTGACAAGTTTCTTCAATTATGCCATTCTCAGGGCCCAACAAGTTTCAATTTGCCTGGACTGAAAACAATTTGGAAAATTCTTTTCCTAGCGCACGAATTCGTCAACGTTGGTTAGTCTACCGTGTCGTTCGGGTAATGCACTGATGCCAAATTCCACCAAAATAGTTTTGGATTATGATGAGTTTGGAAGGTGAGTAGTATAAGCCACTACATGCATTCCCGAAAGTAAACTGTTGTCGTATCTGTGGTCACACATGGATTGGTAGGCATTGTATATTCACAAATTGCCAACTACGGTTTTTGCCTTTCTCATATAGAAATATAGGGTTCTTAGTGTATAAATGTCAATTTCTAGCATATTTTTTATATAAGCTTCTTCTTTATATTGGGTAGTGAATTTCATTAGTTTGCAAACCATGAGAGTCTGTAACCAAATATACCATTGACAGTTCCATAAATGATTTGCTGAATTTTATCAAAGTGCGACTGCCGGTCCTTTTTTTTTCAATATTCAAATCGTCGTAGAGAATCGGAAAAAATTTGAAGGTCATATTAGTGCATCGTTGAATGAACCGAATGTTATATCGTTATATGTTAACATACGTCGATATCCAGCTTTCGGTTCCGGAAGTACCGACAATAGTAATCAAATGTGATGAAATAGAGCTCATTTCTCTTTCTCACATATGATTGAATAGATTTTCACTAACTTAAATTCAAATGTAGTTTATCAATGCAGTAGTATTATGCAACAGAAATTTTCAAAACTCTTTTCTAAACATTTTTAAATTGTGATTTTTCTGGGAATTTCTGTGATAATATGTAAAGGAAAATAAATAATATGAGAAAAGCATCATTACACCACTAAGTGGGTTAAAACAGTTTTTTTTCTGTGAAAATGGACTCATCGGCATCCTTAAGATTTCTGTCAGAGTGCAAGCGTCACGCGACGCGTCAACACGCTCGTGCGAGCTATTTACATTTGATCAAAGCAAACCTGTCAGAGTGCATGCGTTGCGCGCTCACTCTGCCAGCATATCAAGGGCTGAGGCCACTAGGTCGCGTAAAACCACTTGGCTCGCTGTGCGTATTCCATTTCTCTCCATGCTCTCTCGCAAATGTGTAATATGATTCTCGATGTGGCCGGGTGGCTAAGAATGTTTTGATATTTTCGGTTACAAGTTTGACTACATCACATAAAATCCAATAAAGCTACCGCTTGTTTGGCAGCCTGCCTGAGCCGATTTTATTTTTCTCTCATGTTTCGTTACGTTACCAGGATAAAAGAGCAGAAAAAAATGGTGCCGCCATAGAAATGGACTTACCTTTACGAAAATAACATTCACTTAGTTTTTATCGCGACAACATATATGTTTTTATGCACTAATCGCATCTAAACTATGTAAATTATCTAGACCAGTGCCGGTGAAACATGTTAAGCCCAGGTGGGTAATTACGGGGGGTACGACCCATCATTTCGAAGAATTCATGTATAAGTAGAAATGAGAAAGGTCAATTTTTTAACAAAATTTTGTTTCGGTATAACTTTGCTTGAAATTCCGATCAAAAGTATTTTCGGTATGTCGTTTTGAAACAAAATTGCACATTTAATCAACGAATAGAACATAAAACTATTAACTAGTTTTAAAATCACTTATAGAAGGTGCTGGACTCGTTCATCCAGTTCTCCATGATCGGAAACCAATGCCTTGGTATTACATTCCTTTTGAAGAACTATTTGACGTTCTTTTTCAACAGACTTCGCACCAGACTCATAGCGTACCGAACCACTGCATGACTGGTGCTACGATCCTACTGACACTAAGAATCCTTTCAGATCGGGACTCGAACATAAGACAACTGGCTCATAACACCAGCGCCCTATGCATTGAACTACCAACTCATGATCGAGGTCATCAAGAATTTTCTCGAATACGAAGAAACAGCTGATTTTCGATCCAAATGTGTATCGCACGGGTATCGAACGACGCACGAAACAAATCCATAATCAATTTAGCCGCTGAAGTGCGTAACACATTGTTCAAAAAGTTCCGGGAATGACCCAAAGATGACGTTTGTGATGTCAAACAAACCTTATTTTTCGACAGTACCAACCTTCTGATGTCATGTGTTAAATTTTCACGTCAATCGTGTTTGTGGTACAAAATAAACCTACCGACATATAAGTGAAGTTACTTATTAATTTACGAAAAAATAGACATGATGAATTCCTTGTATTGATAAAACATTGCTTCTTAAAAGGCGCTAGCTCAGCACTCAGCAATGGGTCGAGAAATGTTACTCGCAGTAGGATCCATTAAAAACAAAGATTTCTGGTATTTCGTCATCCAGACGGAAAAAAATTAGGCAAGTTTTGACAACCATGTTCAATGAACGCAAAATCAAAGCTCGTGAGATTAGATGTGCTGAGATGGTTAGCACATCAACTAGATATGCTTTTACGATCTTACGCGAAAATCTGAGCATGAATTTGGTCTTTTCCAAATGGGTGCCATGTTCGCTCACAATAGAACAAAAGCAACAATGCATCAACGATCCAAAGAGCTGTTTGGCACTGTTCAGTGGCAATAAAAAGGATTTCTTGCGTTGTGTTGCGTTGGTATGAAACAATGGACGAAACATGGATCCAACATTTTTCTCCGTGGTCCTATCCGCATTCAGACGGAGAAAGCCATCCAAAAACGCAACAGGTAGCCGGAACAATCATAGCGTCAGTTTTTAGATGGTCGAGGATAATTAACATCGACTATTTTAGAATGGAAAGTACCATCAAAAGTTATCATTTTATTGTATTATTGATGCGTTTAAAGAGCGAAATCGAATAAACAGTCTCATACGAGGAAGAATCCATTATATTTAACCAAGACAATGCACCGTGCCACAAGTCAATCAAAACAATGGCCAAATTGAACGAATTGGGCTCCGATCTGTTTCGTCATCCACCATATTCTCAATAACCTAGTCCCAGCGACTACTTGTCCTTTACTGATCTCAAAAAGATAATCCAAAGAAAAATAGTTGGCTCGAATGAGAGTAAGTCGACGGTTGAGTAATGTTTTATTTGCTTTGATTAGATACTTAAGCTCAACTTCTCTACTAGAAGGTGAATGTTAAGTTACTAAAAGACTTCTGTTTGCTTGTCACTTCTTACCTTACTGTTATATATCTAAACTAAATTATTTACGTTTCGCATTCAGCTCATCAGTGCATTAGCAGATTATATCGATCTACTAATGCCACCTCGCGGATCAACATAATCCGCCAAGCAGACGTAAAGTCATTGCTATTTACAACGCACAATCTAAACTAATTTTCTAAGAGATTGTCAGTTGGGTTTTTTGATATTCGTCACCGTTTCTGAGAGAATCAGATTTGAAGCGTGAAAATAGCCCTTCAAAACGCCCTAAAACACACTGGCATCAGCCCTTAATACTTTATTCAGCCGTGTGGAGCTATAACTTCAAAACTGATTGGAAAATCTTAACACGCAAAAATCTGAGATTGCAAAACAACTAATTGATATAACCAATTGATTGTTGTTTTAACTAAACTAAACTAAAATGAACTAACTAACTAACTGTCATTTTTTTATTTATCGTGCTGGCAGTTGAGCCAGCAATGACACGCACCACAAACGAGTAAAGAAACGTTACAGTTTAGCACTGACATACAACCTAAATGGAAAAATGAAACATTTCAATTTGGTGTCATTCGTGCAAGTAAGCAATAATACACTACCAGTAAATTTACATGTATGCATGAAGCAAAAAAGTCTTAATTGTTCCAATCAATTATTCAGTTATTTGAACTTCAAACGTTCCAATAATACAATCAATACTTTTTCACTATTAGTCTCTTCGGAATATGTCGCAATGCAATTTAATTGAAAACAATTTTCATTTGGAAGCCTAGAAATTGTGGATGGGGTTGATTTTTTTGGAAAAAACCTATTGAATCTGGTCAATGTTTTGCATCAAAATTGTACACACAAAAAAAAAATATTTCAAAAACCACTTCGAGCTTTAACACTAAACTCACAGATTTTTTTTATTTATTTATTTAATTTAAGTCCTAATGATTGTTTCTAAGAATATCTATAAAATCACCGCACGCGTATAGCTCTTGGCTCCTGGAAATTTTTTCTGGCTACCTAGAGTTTCATTGATTCAAGGCTTCAGTCTTTTTCAAGGCTACCTGAATCACTAACAGTCTTTTTAAAGACTAACAATTAGTCAGCCTTTCTCAAGGCTATACAAAGAGTGATATTTGAGTGACTAAGTGATACAAAGAGTGATATTAGAGTGACTAAGAAATTAATCAGCCTTTTTTAAGGCTTGCTATTCAAAGAACTATTCTTCGAACTAATCAGCCTTTATTAAGACTACCACAAAATCAGTCTTTATCAAGACTTTTCCAAACTAGGAGTCTAATCGAAGACCAATTTAGCCTAGTTAGTTTAATTTAAAATTTAATTCATTTCAAAAATGCCTGCGTCCAACCGGAAAGGCAACAAGCCTAAGGCTAAAAATAATTTATTACGGAATAAATCACAATCCGTTATTCAACATTTTTCTAATAACATTCACGATCTTATAGAATCTGAATGTAAAAATAAAAAACAACGGACGGATTTCCCTTCCATTGATTCTATTCCGTCTAACAATATTTTCGAGATTCTTCCTGAATCCGATTGCAGCGACATAGAAGAAAATTCTTCAAAAATTCCCAAAATGGACGCTTGTCGTTCTGGGAAGAAACTTCAATCTATGCCACCAGTGACGGTGATGATTTCCGACTTCAAAGCATTCCGTACTGAGCTTTCTACTTTTCTCCCGGAAGTAAAAGTCTCATTTCAAATCGGACGAAGAGGAGAATGTCGAGTCTTGGTTGATGGATTGGAAGATTACGAACGTCTTATTCGATATTTGTCCGAGAAACTTCATAAATTTTATTCATATGATATAAAATCAGACAGACCCTTCAAGGCTGTCTTGAAAGACTTATCAAATGATCTAAGTACTGATGAAATTAAAAATGAACTAAAAAAATTGCTTGGTTTTGCCCCTTCCCAAGTAATACTTATGAAAAAAAAAGCGAATGGTACTTCTAAACCACGCTCTGGAATTTACCATGAACTTTTCCTAATACACTTCAATCGAAGTGATGTAAACAATTTGAAAACTTCAGAAAAAGTACGTTCCATTTCCCACATTAAAATTCACTGAAAACATTATAAACGGCATAATCGTATTGCAAACTTCACGCAATGTCGTCGTTGCCAAGGCTTCGGCAATGGAACCAAAAATTGTCATATGGATATACGGTGTTTGAATTGTGGTAAATCGCATTCGGAAGACGTTTGTCCAATGAATGAAACCACTGATAAATTTTCATGTTAAAATTGCGAAGGAAATCATAAATCCAATTATTTGAAATGTCCTGTCAGGGAAAAAAATTTAAACGCTCGTTCGCTTAGACAACAAGTCAAATCAACGACCTTAAATTTACAGAACATAACTGAAAGTCAAAAAACCGTTATAAATGCCAATCGTAGGCACTTATTTCTTGGAATTTAAAACAAAAAACAGGTACGCCTTCCAATTCGTCTTCTAGCGAAAACAATTTATTGACCTCGTCATCATCTTCTTCTAATGTCAGTTATGCTAGTATAACAGGTAGAAATCTACCACTTAATTCTTCTAATGTAAATAATCAAAACACAGGACCGCCTTGCAGTTCACCTTCTAACGAAAACAAATTATTAATAGGTAAATCGGCCATATCATCTTCTTCTAATGGCAGTCTACCTACAAATATTCCTTCAATGCCTTTCGCTTCGTTAAATGAAGTTGATTTAGGCGATATAACTGAAAATAAAATGATCTACCTACAAGATCAACTTTTTCAAATGATCATCCGAATGAATTCGACTTCATAACTTTTTGAAGCATTTCAAATCGGATGTAAATTTGCAAATAATATTATAATGAATTTAAAATTTAACAGTGATGTTAAATAATTATTTGAATATTTTAAATTGGAATGCTCGATCTTTGAAATCGAGTGAAGATGAATTTTATAATTTTCTCAAAGTTCACAAAATTCATATTGCCATTGTGACAGAAACTTTTCTTAAACCAAATGTCAAATTGAAAAGTAATCCACATTATGTGGTTCATCGGTTTGACAGGTTTACTGGAATGGGTGGTGGAGTTGGCATTTTTGTCCAACGGTAAATTAAACATCGAATATTACCTTCTTTCAATACTAAAGTTATTGAAAGCTTGGAAATCGAAGTTGAAACCATTCATGGAATTTATTTCATCGCTGGAGCATATTTATTTTTGCATCTTCTAGATTGAAAGGAGTAAGTTTTCTCACCGGAAGATTTAAAATTACATGCTTGCGTACTTGCTCTTTTCAGTCATCCAGCACCATTTTATAGGTTATTATTATGATCCTTCATTTAGTCCCTGTTGTAATGTTCATTTTATGTGGTTTTGACAGTGTCCTATGTAACCGCATCGTAGGGCCAGCCGCTGCGGGCTTCATCGGGAGTTAAGTTTAGACCATTACGGAACTCTCGAAACCACAATCTAACGGTGTAGGATCATTAATCACCATAATATTCATCAAATTTTTATTGTTTATATCGCCGTTAGAAACAGAAGTTTATAATATGTATAAAAACATAGTACGTAACAAAACAATCGATGAAAGTGTCTGATTTTGGATACGTGTCTGTATATAATCCATTGAATGTTGCAAATTATTCAACACTCATACAATATTTGACAAATCTCTCGATCAAGTTGGTATATCCTTTGGATTTATCAGAGTTCTACTTCGGGAGATACCGTGTAAATCATTATGCTATCGTTCCATAAAATACCCTCCTTAAATCCAAATCAATGATACCGAAAACAATGCAAAAAATCCGAACTGCCTTGAAATAGAAGAATGGTTTTGGTTCAGCATTATACATGGCATCAATGTCTTGATTTTTTTTCTATTATAAGTAATGTTGCAGCCTAATTGGCATAGGACGTAAATAACTCAACAAAATATTTCGTATCCAGGTGTAGCAAAGGGTGGATCAGTATCAGAGCACAGCCTAATGATTTGAAATCGAATCTGTTCATTCTTCAAAAGACCATCAATATTTTGTTGCAAATACATTTCCAAGAGGAACATCGAGCACACTCGAATATAGCCTGAACACAGTTTCTCGCGGTGCCATGCCGGCATCCTTTCGGTACTTCCCAGTGCAAACAACCTTCGTAGGAAGCAAAACCATATAACCTCTTTGTCATTATCGGGGAGTCACCCGATGCAACAAGCTGTCGCAGTTGCTGTAATTGAGGTCATTTTTATCTCGAAGAGATATATATTGCATTAAGAACGTCCACCTGGAGGTTCATTTCGGTTTCAGCATTTGTACAGGTGCGTGAGTTTCATTCCGTGTTGGAACTCAGTGAATAGTTTTGTTCTTCAAAGTTTAATTGAGAAAAAATGAAACAACAGACGGTGTATGTTTTTCTAGTAGTGCTACTGGTGACGGTGTCTTATGTGAATGCCACGGTTTATCTTTATGTAAGTATTATTTGTGGTGATCAGGGTTGAGCAAATTTTTTAACAAAGTTCTTATCATAAACACTGTTGAAAAACTGTTAGAATCAGTGTTTCGTAAATAAAAACCGCATTTGCACAATAACGAAGAATTGCTTTGTTTTGATTCTCGAGTGAAATGTGATATTTGATTGAGAATGTTTGTTCACAGGGCTGATGTACCAGTAGTCATCTCATTAATAGAGTCGCCATGTTATTTCATCGATTGCTCGACATTCAGTCAGCCAATTGTGATAGAGAATACAAAATCTTCGCTTTGGCTCTACAAAGATAGTACTGCAGAAAAAAAAAAATAGTTTGACTATTGTGCAATACTGTAGCTATAGCAAAGCTTCTGAGAGTCAAAGGTTTGAACAAAGTCGGTAGATATGGCTATACCTTATGGTTTCAGTATATGAGTGAATAGTGAAGCTGAGATGAATGGGTGTACTGTTACCCTAGTTGTTATCAAAAAGATACGAAATTTGCCTTCGCAAATATGTTGATGTCGTATTAGTACAACGCGCTATTCGACGCGAACGACTTTTTTTGCAGTGTAAAGAAAGACAAACTCAAAATAAAGTGGCCTGCAACTTTTCAAATATCTCTTGAATCCCTCGATGAATTCGGATCGTCGCTAGTTTCGTCGTAATTATGACAATGCTTGTTGTCGTACTACTGTGCAGTGCGGTAAAATTTCATTTTCAATCGAATAATATAAGATGAAAACGAAATTTATGGCCGCTGACCATCAGCATATCCCTACTAATTCATTTGACTTTTGCTGCCATTTTCAAGTGAAGCTCCCGGAATTCATCGTCAGTTGAATAATCGTTGATAGTCATTTGAAGTTTTGCTTGCTCAGTTTCAAGTGCGGAGTAGTGTAACTTCTTCATTGCCTTCGCTCTTGGTAGTAAGCGAATTCGAACGAATAGAATTATAAATGGAGTAAAGTATTGAAAATGAAAACTGAAGGAGGAAACAATTAATTTATGTGTATTCTGTGATTGATATTTCAGCAATCTGGTTTGTCTTTCATCTATTATCTTGAACCAATTGGAATGTTTACATGAACCTCATTTGAAGGCCGCTCTCACACTATTGAAAGAGATATTTTGTTACTTCAAGAGATCAACTGACGGTGGTTAAACTGAGCCTCGATTGAAGAGAAACGATTGATGACTGAATGCTGCCCGTTCGGGCCGTCAGCAAACATTGTGTGTGTCAGAGAGTGAAGTTTACTGCATTCGAGAGATCGTCAATGTGTTCCACATTCGGTTTCAATTGAATTGAATGAAGTTTTACAGCACTGCTACTGTGTCCAAAAAAATACCCGTTATTGATAAAATTTAAACTGAACGAGCTATTATTTGCAACTGGCTCTTCTTTATTTATTTTTTTGGATCGCAGCAATGCTTTCCGACATCCATGTCAAATGTCAAGTCAAAAAAGTCATAAGCTGTTTTGTGAGATGCCAAAAGTGAATTTTTCGATTTTTGCGACGTCTGGAATTGTCCAACGAAGAAGATCGAGAAAGTTGCTTATTTTTCAAAGAAAAACCACAGCGAAAACAGTGCACATGCTGCAGAAGGCTTACAGAGACAAATACATTTGATGTATCAGGTGTACAACTTTGCTTCCGCCGTTTTTTTCAAAATTAAAAGCTTTATTGCGAAAAAGTGCTTACAGATGTATTATTCAAAGTATTGTCCATCGCTAGTGACAACTTTCTATCATCTTTCCGGCAATTTTCGGATCCCGGCTCGAAAAAAGGAGTCCTTTTTTGACGCTTTCCATGAAGCAATCCATTTTCCAACTCTTCGAAGGATTGAAAATGTTGATCTGCCAGGCCGTGTGCCATCGAACGGAATAGGTGGGAGTCGGAAGGGGCGACCACTGGGGAATATGGCGGGTGGGGCAAGACTTCTCATTTCAGCGTTTCCAGCAACTTTTTGACCACTTCTGCATTGTCGTGTTGGAGGATGACTTTGCCATGTCGCTCTTGATACTGTGGCCGCTTTTCTTTTAGCGCGCGACTAAGGCGCATCAGTTGTGTTCGGTAGCGATCTCCAGAGATGGTTTCACCCGGTTTTAAGAGCTCGTAGTAAATCACACCGAGCTGATCCCACCAAAAACGAATCATAACCGTGGCACCGTGAATATTCGGTTTTGCCTTCGACGAAGTAGCATTTTCTGCGTTTAGGATTATTGTATCGAACCCACATTTCATCACCGGTTACGATTCGATGTAAAAACCCCTTACGATTTTATCTTTGAAGCAGTTGCTCACATAAAAATAGACGGCGCTCGATTACCCTCGGTTTTAACTCGTACGGCACCCAGTTTCCTTCTTTCTGAATCATGCCCAGGGCCTTGAGACGCTTTGAAATGGCTTACTGACTCACTCCCAACGATTCGGCAAGCTCTTCTTGGGTTTGGCACGAATCTTCATCAAGCAATGCTTCTGGTTGTTCATCTTTGCAGGTTTTTTCTCTTCCACCACCATGTTTGTCTTCGATATCGAAATCACCAAAACGTTGATACCACTCCCGACACGTTCTTTTACTCAGAACAGCATCACCGTAAGTTTCTGAGAGCGTTCGATGCGCTTCAGCTGCCTTTTTTTAAATTGTAACAGAAAAGTAAAACTTCCCGCAAATGGCGAGAATTGAGCACATCTAGCGTGAATAGTACGAGTACAAGAACAACTGTCACTGAAACGGCGATGACAATTCGTTAGGCACTGTACACACTCACTTCAAAGGCATTATAATCTAAGTATTATGACCAGCCTCAGCCGGTACAGCCACCTATCGGAAAACGGCGGAAGCAAAGTTGTACACCTGATACTACTGTGGGCAAAAATAGTAAGACTTTGTTCGTCATTTTAAAGGCTCCGATACACTTGTGTTCCAATCCTCGAAACAGTTGTTAAAGTAAATTTCCGGAATGCAGCGTTCAATGCGCGTAGCGATTCACGTTTGTTGTCTTCAATTGATCCAAAACGGTTTCCCCGGAGCGGTTGTTTAAGTTTGCTGAATAGTCACAAGTCACATGAAGCTGAATCAGGCGAATACGCAGATTGCGGAGCGATATTGGTTGAATTTTAGCGAAAAAATCACGAAGAATAAATACAAAAAAATAAGTGATTTTGGAACCAATCGCGCTTTTACTTTTCTTAGGTCCAAAAGGATCTTTCAAAATAGTTTTTACTAATCCTTCCGATATTCCAACGAACCCAGTAAGGTCTCTGACGGTTAATTATCGATTCTCGAGCACCAATTCCTTGATTTTATTGACGTATTCATCATCAGTTGATGTTGATGGCCGCCCTAGACGTGGTTCGTCGTCAACGCGTTCTCGAGCCTCTTTGAACAACTTGTACCAATCAAAAGCACTTGTTCGCGACATACAATTATCACCAATTACAATTATTATTTTACAACATTCTGAACGTTTCGACACCATAAATTGGATTTCGCACACCAAATTTAATGGAGTTCTTTGTTTTTTTTTTATAACAATTTTTATTCAGGCCAATTTGCGTATAGCTTTACGTGGCCGATTTACCCATGTTTTTGTTACATAATATAATTTTTTTATTATTGGATCTTGTTGTCACCCTTCTTCTAAAGAAAGAGGAGCTTCCATTTCCTTCTAGCGAAGATTGGAGGTCATTTTGTCTGTTGGTCATATCATCCATTGCTACATCGTTGGAGTTGTGAGTGGTTTCCGTTTCCTTGTTTTCATTGTTGACCGCAGTCTTGGGTTCATTTGCAGTTGCTGTAGATGCGCTTTGTACATTGATTGCAGTTGATAGTTGGTTAGATGGTAAAGGTGTTTTTGAAACAGGAGCACTGCATTCATTAGTTTCAGTTGTTGGACGGTTGTCCTCATTTTTGTTTGTTTTCGCACTTTCTGCGCAAGGTTTGCCGTAGTGTGAAGGTTGTTCACAAAACTGACATGTAACCAATTGATTTTCATACGTAATCAACGTTTTACACGAATGTATCCCGTCTTGACCACAAATGATGTAAGATGGAATTGCTTTACGTAGTTGCATACGTACCACTCGCACGCCATTCCGGATAGCTAGGAAAAAATTCCGC
Organism: Malaya genurostris; assembly: GCF_030247185.1. NCBI lineage: Eukaryota > Metazoa > Arthropoda > Insecta > Diptera > Culicidae > Malaya > Malaya genurostris. Next base: position 263,227,942 of record NC_080571.1, read on the forward strand.
CAAACTTCCCTTTCGATGGAAAGAACTTCACCGTACTGCGACATACTTTCTCGAACATACCCGTCGCTGGTCTGCGGGGAAAGGTCATGCACGCGTACTTCTATTGCATTCTCCACCATGTACACAGGGATTTTATATTTAACATTGTCATGATCAATACTGTGCACCCCGTTATTAACCGAAGCAATTGCAATTCCATCTTTTTCACGTTTGAACATAATGTACACACAGTTAGACGCCTTGTTGAATTGAATCTCACTTAAATCATTAACGTTTAGAAGCATTCGTTCCTTTAGCAAGATTTCAATTTCGGTTGCTGCTGGTCTAACTTGAATTTGGCCTTGTAGGTCAAGTTTCAGGCTTTGTTAAATCGTATTTGCCCATTTCGTACACTCTATTGTTCTCTGCACTGTATTGTCTTTGTTTCTGTCGTCGCGACCGTAAGAAATTTTCGACTCTGTCGGATGCGATGCGAGCACGAACTGGAATTCTTTGTTGAATAATTTCACTCATTCTAAAAATCGCCGATTGCACTTTTAATACTTCAGTAAGACAGCCGTATACTAAACACTAATGAATATTTTGACGTGACACTTGGCACAGATGTCACTGACAGTCATACTAACCTAGAAAAGAATATTTTGACGAATAAGATTTCCACGCGACAAAAACGCGTCTCGGTAGACCATCCACATCAACTGGCGGGTAGCACGTAAAAAATCGAGAAAATGGTACTTGAAAACTGTTCATTTGCAACAAGAGACATTGTCATCGATACTGACATATTATCTAAAAAGGCCAGTTAATAGCATTTTAAGAATATGTTGGCCCTTAAATGCGTTAAATCTTGATAAGTACCAATAGTACTGATTTTTTTTTAAAAAAGGGTCGTAATGAAGCGAGTGAAATAATGTAAAAAAATTCGACAATTCAGCTATTTTTCAACGAAGGGCGAATCTTACAAGAGTAAACAAATCGTGTTTCTCTCTCCTGCGGATAAATGATTCAAAATCTTACAATTTTGCCTAAAGGAACGGAATCGACAAAAACCTCAATCTTAGTAATACAAAGAACTATAAAGGGCGAAACTGTCACTCTTTTTGTTTACGCAAGTTTCGCCCTCCGTGTTCCATGCCAACAAACAGGACGATACTTCAATTGTTGGGAAGGGAGGACAAAACTATTCATTTTACATGGTTTTCGAACTTTTCACTACTGAATAGTGAAAGAGACGATAAAATTACCCGCAAATTTGTCTTAGTCGCGGAAATCAGCCAATTTCACCAAAAATGTGCGAGGGCGTAACTTCATAATTCATGCAAGGATCATAGAAGTAAACAAATCGAAAAAGGGCGAAACTCTTTTTATGTTGATTTATTCAGTGGATAAAGAGAAAAAGTAAAAAATGGCATACCTTTTAGAGAAAAACCAACAGTTCAATTTTTGTCATTTGTCAAAAATTGATCAGAGAATACACGATAATTTCTAAATAGGAATTAAAACCATACCATTCATCGATGTTTTTCTGCATTTTGAATTATCGCTCCTTAACCACTGATTGGACTCCATGTGATCTCGGGCTTTTCTTCAAACTCAAAAGACCAATTCGGAATTTGCGTTTCTGAGTTTTTTTTTTGTTTCAATTATAGAGGTTTTAACACCTTAAGGTCATTCGCCTCTTCGGATCAGAAAATCTTTCTGACCCTATGTGCGGAGTTGGGAATCGAACCCAGGTGGGCTGCGTGATAGGCATCGACTATCCATCACGCTATACCCGTCCCCGCGTTTCTGAGTTGATTGAAAAGATTAAAGTCCAATCGAAGAAGGTGCAGAAAGCCGTACCGTAAGAGGACCATTGAACATTTTTCGAGGGCAGGAAACAAAACGTCGGCATATGTGCATTTAGTTGGGATTGAAACACTTTAAAGGAGATGAAATTGATTTGGACGAATAAAAAAGTTGAGCGGGTAATGTCACAGCCCTAACCTGAGGACGTGAATGGTTCTATCATCTTTTCGATTACCGATAAACGTTTATATTAGTTGATTGATTGTGTGAATATTGCCACTTTTACTGTTTCGCTCCCAGAATTGCCACAACATCTATACTAAAGTGTGACTTTTTGATGAAAAGCATATTCGATCACACAATTAAACAACTGAGAACAAATGGGAGTAAAGCAGTACAACAAACAATATTATAGTACTATATTATGGCTAACCCCTAAATGACCATACCTGCATCGGCCAGAAATAGTCGAAAACACGTTTTCGTTCGGCACGTCAGAAAAGACATTGCACTTCGTTGCAAAACAAAAAGTGTTCTGTAAGTAGCAGAAACTTTACGTCTGCTTAGCGGTTCAAATTGAACTGCCGAGTTTAGCACTCAGCAGTTCAATTTGAACTGCTCTGCACTGATGAGTCAAAGACGAAACGTAAAAATAATGAATATTATAGTAGTTATTTGGAGTTTTTAGTACCGCGTGGAATAAAATTCTGAAACTGAATTCAGGAAATATATTTTGGTTACAAAAAACAGATTCAGAGTTTAGATCTCAAATTTAGCTCCGGAATCGAGATCTACAATTCGTGTCTTGGATTTTGTTCCAGAGATTTGAAGTAGAGTTCCTGAATCAAAAATTTGGATTCAAATTAATTCATCTCCCAAATATAGTTCCAGAATAAGAATCCTATTTTAGATTTTTTAGATTACACCAGATCTGGACGTTGCATGCATTCTAAGGCATTTGGTATAAAAAGAAATTTTCTTCAATTTTGCGTTTTTTTTCTTCGCGGTCCTTATCCCCGCGGTTTTTGCATGAAATGAAAACGGTTTCCGGATAGTTGATATTCCATGTAAACCATTGATGAGTTATTCCAATTTCATAAAGTTCGATTGATCCAGTAATTCTATCTTCAAATAAAATACTATTGAATAAACTTTATCCGAACCAAATGAGATAAATGCTTATTATATTATTCTATTCTGAATACTAGAACAACAAATCATGGAAAAATTCAGCTTCCAGAAATATTTTGTTCTTGCTTTGATAATACAATTACAGAATTTTATAATTTTACTCTTATTTCAAACTAGATAATGTCAAAATCAACTTTTTGAATAATTATATTTTTAATGTATAAACTAGACTCAAATTAGAAACAAATTTTTGCATTCCATACGATATGATCTTGAATATTCAAGCTAGTAATAAATACAAAAAATATATTTCCTAAAACTTTAAAGTTACCTTTGGTAATTTTGTTTTTAGTTTTGGAAAATAAAACTACAAGGATGAGCCCCATGGGGTTGTTCGAGCCGTTGATGCGGAACAAAGCAACCGAAAACACGTTTTCGTTCGGCACGTCAGAAAAGACATTGCATTTTGTTGCAAAACAAAAAGTGTTCTGTAAGTAGCAGAAACTTTACGTCTGCTCAGCGGTTCAAGTTGAACTGCCGAGTTTAGCACTAAGCAGTTCAATTTGAACTGCTCTGCACTGATGAGTCAAAGACGAAACGTAAAAATAATGAAAACGGTTATGTGCCCTAGCACAAAATTTGGCTAACCCCTAAATGACCATACCTGCATCGGCCAGAAATAGTCGAAAACACGTTTTCGTTCGGCACGTCAGAAAAGACATTGCACTTTGTTGCAAAACAAAAAGTGTTCTGTAAGTAGCAGAAACTTTACGTCTGCTTAGCGGTTCAAATTGAACTGCCGAGTTTAGCACCAAGCAGTTCAATTTGATCTGCTCTGCACTGATGAGTCAAAGACGAAATGTAAAAATAATGACAACCAAAATTTCTAATGATCTACAATCAAAAAGTTCAATCAATCGTCACACTTAAATTCGAAAAATGCACGAGAGATTGCTTAGATTGATCTTTATTAGGAACCAACACCGAACACGCGAACCCAGAATATAGACTCTATTAGTCGTGATTCGTATTTGTTTTGTAGCCGACGAAATTACATCAATAGCCCAAATGTATGCAATTATATATTTGTACACTCTAGCGATACGGATATCGATATTTAAGCTTCTTTTCGCCAAGCTTGTGTTCTGCGATTTCGGTTGAAGCGATAAACTTTTTCTCATTATCAATCGAGTTCATCTTATATAAATTGGAAGTAAATCTTATGCACTCCAAAATTACCCTGCGGTAGTTGTCAATTTCTCAGGCGAAACGGCATAACATGGAATTTCATCCGAACTTGCATGGCACAAGATCAGAGCATACCAATTAAAGCTTCAAATTGTTTTATGGCACTTTTTGTCTTGCTGTCTAGCAACAACCTACCTCTAGCAAGCTACGCGTAGCACTGAAACGTTAGCTATAACTTCGCTTCTATTTATAGATTCGCGTGCTTCCAACAGCTTCGCTTTTGCATCGATTGACCAATCAGAGCGATGCTCTCCTTTTGATATATCGCTAACTCCTTCAAAAGCGTCCGGCATGCCGGAGATGTTTTGCAGACAAAATAGGACACTGCTAGCTATTAATCAACATTTCAATGATATACAATAAAAAATACATGGCTATGAACATTCAAATCAATACGTAGAAATATTTCCAATTAAATGGTGACATGATATTAATAATTGATACAAAATTGACTGAGCTGTAATTGTTCAAAACCTGACCACATTTCTAGGTGTATTTTTCTTGAGTTTCTAATTTGCACCCCTATAAAGAAAACAAAAATGTGTTCTACATTAAAAATATGTCCAGTTAGAATCCAATCTAATTAGGTTAATACATCAAAACAAAGGTAATTCAAAACAAATTATTTCTCTTCATTTCTGATGAAAATTCGTACTTCCTTCTTGATTCTTCCAATCAAACGCTGCACATCTTCGGAGTCAACTTCCTTGGCACATTTGTTCCACACATTGGTCATCTGAGCCGCTTTTCTTAAGCTTCCTCTTCATTGTTGCTTAAAATCTCTCAATGAGCCGCAACTCCGAGCAGTTGAGTAGATGTTTGTTTTCATCTATGAAATCATACGTTATTATAATGGTACTACTGGACGATTTCACGACTGTAGTGGCAATTTGCCAAATCTTGCCAAAACTTCACGGGATCTTTATGGGCTTTAATGAAAGGTTTTTGAGGCATTCTTCCTTGTTCAGATCCGAGTCGATTGTCTTATTCGCCACGAACACTTTGTTCTTTGATCCGTAGCTGCACATTCCTTGCGAAATCATCAAACACGGTTGATTTGGAGATTTTCAACGTTTTTGCGATTTTTATTCCGAACCACGTTAGAATATCTCAGTGGGAATGCAGAGTCGGTTTATAAAAAAACAAATGTACCACAGAAGAAAAATATTCCACAGAAAGTTGGCAAAAAATATAACGCAGAAATTTGGCGTCTAGGTTAACAAACCGCTGTAAAAGAATTCTTCCAGCGGTCACTTTCCGTGCCGCTGCAACACCATAAGTGATTCCGGATTCTTATTGGACAGAACTTTATCTTGCGATATAAAGTGAGGAATTTATTAAAATTTATTATAATTTTCAATATATTGTGTGGTTTTAAACAAATATCTGTTTCAAGCCGGCATAGTCTATCAATAACAATACACAGAAATAAAAGCAGATCTCTTCTATCGTCCTGGTCTATAACCCGACAAGGTCTGATTCATTAGGAACGAAGGCAGCCGTTTCTGAATTCTACGGCTAAGGATTTATACTACTTACAGCTTGAATAATTTATCAATTCGTATCAATCGAACCTCACAGCGCTGTCGGAAACTGGACCCATCTCATTCCGGGGAGCGAAAGCAGTCACATTTGAACCTATCTCTCTGAAAATGCCACTTACTTTGACATAAAATTATTTCCATCACATTTGAATCGATAAGTTTGATATCCTCGTTGGTTGAATGCGGTGTCTATCCAAAGCAGAACGAATATCGATCATTATCCAAATCAATCCAAAACTTGTTTCCATCTTAAGTGTCTAAAACTGAGCTATAATCAAATTACCTTGGATGTGTAATGTAAATTCCAACTCTGTTTTGGCTGTTCGGAACTGCTTATGCACAGATGAGTCGAAAGGCGAAAACTGATTATACGAAAATCTATAACTTCATTAGTATACTTACGAAAGTTTCTGAAATATGTTTTCGCTCCTGCTTGGAAAGATGTCAATTCTCATATGAAGCATCCGTTTATCGCTTACGAAATTGGATTTCTACATTGAGGTCATAAAGCGTGTACTTCACTCGCTCAGCTCTGTTTGCATCCGCATCGAAACCGTGAACGGAACTGGTTTTGCGAGCTAATCGAAAATTAATCAAATCCCAATACTAATCTTCATTATGATTTTATTTGTATATGTTCGTATTTTCTCGCCTCCAACACGGATGTCGCTTGCTGGAAAATCCTGCCATAACACCTACAACGATTGTGCCGGCTGCCACCAACGCCGATGCTGACAGGCCAAGACATGCTCGTCATGCAAGGCTTACGGGGCTAAATACTGCGGCTATGGAAGCCTACACTCCAAAGGATACGTTTCCTGTGACGGGGCGGTAAGTGTGTGGGATTATTCTATTATGCTTCGCCATGATAGAGACAAAACTGCGGCAAACACGCTCATTTTTTTCTAATATCATTTTCATTGAGGTTTAACTATAACAAATGTACTTCCAATATTATTCCATCATCTTCATTAGCTGTAGAAATGAAATGCACAGGCTTAGCCTGTCTCGGAATGGGAAAGTCAACTCACGATTGTGGAAAAAATGAGTGCGTGATTATCTTTGTCCTGTTAATAAGTCAACATTTTCTTCTTTTTTTTTCGAAGACGGCGATAAAAAATTGCGACGACTGCAAAAGAAGGCTCGGGCGATGCCAAGAAAACTATATTACGGAGTGTTTCATCGGTTGAGGACTTGGTATTGAATACGTGTGATATCGGAACCACTAACCATAGTCGTACGATTGCCTGTTGTAAATCCTTTTATCTCACTTGTTAAACAGCAATACATTTGCTTGTTCCGTCAGGTCAAAAGAATAGCTTACACTTAGGACTCCCAGAGCTATATAAAGATAATAAAAAAAACTATTGAAAACACCTATAGCTGCTTACTATAAAAGAACGTATCCAAATTGTGTTCACTCTTCTCAGTTTTAATCAGCACATGTCGAAGATCAGAAAATTTCTCCATGTGCACTTGTCTCGAATCCAAATTATCAACATCATGATTGAATCCAACATTCGATTCTTCAGTGTCAATATGGAAAAGACGATTTGAACTGTAAGAAGCTTTACTTATTTAATACAAAATCGTTCTCGTGTGTTTCATCATGGAAAAGCCTACTTTGTCTAGTTAGTACAGTTAGCATGAATTCTTACTGTGATGTTTCAATGGAGACCACCTTTCACCATACACATACCATACACCATACAACACAATTAGGATTACCACCATAAACGCATATCTCGCACAGTAAGCAGAAAATTATTCGAAGAAAAATGATAAAGAATATAATTTTTTATTGAAATTTCCGGCATATAACATCACGTAATATACATTTATTTATTTGTTCTATTTATTCATCTGACAATATAATAAGTCTTAATGAATATATCAGTCAAGTTATACAATATTTGATCGTAACACTTTCTGAATAAACTTATATGTCGGTTCATTAAAATCGAAAAGATTTTCAACAGTGGAAAATGTTCTTATACATGTAGTTATCGGTTCATGGAATCCGAGCGTCGTTGGATGATATCCCGGTTTAAGTAGACTAGTAGAACGCAGCAATCGGTGCGTGGCACGTAAATCAAGTAGAGACAACAGTTTCGGTGAGTCGGTATCGCCATTGATTAGTTTTGCCACAAACACAGCTTGTTGAATTTTCCTGCGCCGTTCCAATGAATCAAGACCTATCAGACGACAGCGATCGGGGTACGGTGGAAGGTCAAGCGGGTTTTGCCAGGGAAGATTTCTTAGAGCCAGTCGAACAAATCTTTTCTGAACACGTTCAATCCGTAAGTTTCAAACTATCTGATACGGGCTCCAGACTAAACTAGCATTCCCAAGTAGTGGTCGAACCAATGAACAGTATAATGCCTTCAATCAATGGGGATCTTTGAAGTCACGTCCGATTTTGGCAATAAAACCCAGTTGCCGTGTTGCTTTTGGAATCAAAGTTGAGCGATGTAGAGTGAAGGTAAGTTTGGCATCCAACAAAACACCAAGGTCGTTAACATGATCAACTCTTTGGAGCGTTTGTCCGTCAATTTGATAATCAAAATGCAATGGATTCTGTATTCGGTGCAACGTTATGACCTGACATTTCGCAGTACTGATAATCAGCCAGTTTCTTTTGAACCTAGCAAGTGCAGGCATAATCCCATGTTGTTCAGTAGAGATATAATGTTTAGTGCGAAAGAGCATCTCATTGCTTACAATTATTTCGAAAAGCTTTGAAGCAGCAGATAAACTTGTTATACCTGGATAGTTTCTTACATTACGACGGTCACCAATCTTGAATACAGGGAACATGAAGGATTGCTTCCAAATCTCAGGAAAAATGACTTGCTCGAAAGATTTGTTGAAAATAATGCTCAGAGGTACAGCCTAAGCAGCAGTACAATTAGTGTAAACTGCCGCGGGTATACCATCAGGTCCGGCTGAATACGATTTTTTCAGTTTCTTCGCAGCGGAAAGAATCATTTCAGGAGTAATTATAAACGTATCCATACGTACTAAATTTTCAGGAACGTCCATGGTAGCGACATCAGCTTCGGCGTCAGAAGCAGTATTTCCAGCAAATGCCGAAGCGAAAAATGTTGCGAACAGCTGACACGAATCCACCGTTGAGTTAGACTCCACGCCATCGAGACAAACATTTGGAGGAATGGATGAACATTTTCGCTTTGAGTTGACAAATGTCCAGAACTTTTCGGGATTCCGTCGAAGGTCACAATCAATGTGCAATGAAACAGCTATAGGCGGATGGTGAAGGTCCACGGGTAGTAGTGGAAATGTGAGGCGACTGACAACGCAATAACAAAATTTGCCAGCTTCAAATTAAACGTAGTCCTATAGCCTACTATTGAATATCAACCGGATCGAACTTCCACTTTAGGAGTATAATAAATAATAATTTAATAAACGAACAGAAAAGACGAAAACAAACAGTAACCATTGACTACAATAAACGATTCCATTGCACAGAGCTACACCAAACTTTTGATGAGTGCTACACCAGTGGTATCGGTGCAGAAAAAGTGTTGCATTATTTGCATGGCTTTAAATACTTTGAACTAGCCGTATACTTCTTCAGTTGGGTCGGCCAGATAAGCTGATGAACAAATGACCAAATACATTGATGTCGGGTATACCGGATCACAGTTCTCGGTTCCAAAAATACCGGAAAAGTGTATACGATCACTTTTCCGGAACTTTTGGAACCGAAAGCTGAGATCCGGTATGCTCAGATCCCGTGATCACCCCATTTTTTTCGGAAACGGCTAGACCAATTTTCATAAACTTAGATTCAAATGCAAGGTGTTAAGGTCCCATGAGTTGATGTAGAATTTTATCCGAATCCGGTTTTCGCTTCCGGAATTTCAAACTGCAACCCGTCATTTAGAGCGATAATGCAAAATAAGGAAGAATTTCCATATGCAGCCCAAAATTGTTTCAATTTGTAGGTAATGTTAGTTGCTGACCAACCAAACGAACCGATTTCGGCTATTCCGTTTAACAAAAAACAAAACTCACTTCATTTTCTCGCATACACCCAAACCGATTTTCACAATTTTAGGCTCAAAAGGATGGTGTTATACTTTCTGGGATCACAAAAAATTTCTTTTTCGAGATGACACAAAATCTCAACTTTACATGTAATTCTAAGCAGAGATGGCATTTCACCAGAGTGATACACGCTGGCGTCAGATTCTTGTCCACACCGACGATGCAAAAAACGAAGCATCGCACAAAGAGGAAAGCGCACTTCTTCTCAGTGTCGAATAGACAGCATTTGAGTGTGTGCTTGTGGTTAAAGCAGCTGGCGCGAGTGAAACACATTCTCTTCGCATGAATCGCTCTCACGCGTTCTCGTCTAAATACACCCAAGTGACCACTGGCGCATGATGGTGAGCGAACACTTCTGTGAACTTCAATTAATAGAGAATTGATCTGGCCTTGCTATGAAAAATTTGCAAGGAAAACCGAAAATTTTACGATAAATTGTTTTATTTTGCTGATTTTGCGTGTCCACGCTTCTTCTACGCAAACCATACAGCAGAGTGCTCACCGGCGTGTACACCTCTGTGAAAGTATCTGCATCCACCTCAGAGAATTTATTAGCTAATGCTCTAGCACTTTGGTGCGATTCAGTGGAAGAGGTAAAAGGAAATAAACAAACGCACTCATGATGCGTGCACACTTTATACAACAGTGGTGTATATATGTGAAAGAGAAGAGCTCTCGTTGAAGTTGTCAGTGCGAGGGGAGAAACTTTGCTTGCTCTTCGTCACACAGAGGAGATGAACATCTCTGGTTCTAAGACATTCGGCATCAAAAAAAAAATGTTCGATTTCAAAAATTTCATGTACCACACACACACACACACACACACACACACACACACACACACACACACACACACACACACACACACACACACACACACACACACACACACACACACACACACACACACACACACACACGTTCGTAGGTAATATACGATCGGTCAATATTGATCCATAGTACGTAGAAAACTTACTCTGAAAACTGGTTTGTGAAGCGATGGAAAAATGATTTAATCTCTGATATCTTTTCTCGAAATAAAGAACGAAATCGTGCTTTGGAAGTATGGATCAATATTCAATTTAAAACTTAGATAAAAAGGTAAATTGGGGTAAAATGACAAAATGCAATTCGTGCGGTCGGAGACGGGTATGATGTGATGGGTTCGATTCCCAACCCCGCACATAGGGTCAAAAAGTTGCTCTCGAAAGAAACATTCGTGCGATCATTGAATTGTTATCTATTTAGTAACAACATAATTTTCATAATGCGTAATACAAATAGTTTTTGATCAACCACAATCAGCCTACTTAGAAAGAAATTTTAACTAAAGAAACAAATCATGAAAAAATGTAGTAAATCGGGTACATTGATCTAGATCAGGGGTTCCCAAACTATTTTGGGTCATGGACCCCTTTACTAAAATTAACTTAGGCCTCAGACCCCCATCAATAAATTCCTTTTAAAATTCAATTTCCTGCTTTTTTAATATTGATGTAAAATACTTACGAATTTCTGCGGATGGTCAAATAAACACAACTTTTTTAGCGTAAATATTTCAAATAACAACTTATATCAAACAATAGGGAATCGATTTCTAGACCTCGTCGACCCCCATAGTCAGTTTTCGTTTACGTCGACCCCCGCAAAAAGGATATCGACCCCAAGGGGTCTCTATCGACCACCAGAGTTGCACAAAGTCGCGATCATCATTCACACGTCAAAGCTACGAGATAGTTCTGTCACGAACCAAAATGATCGTCATTCAAAGATGATCGAATTGATGCAATGAGTAGCGTACGGCGAACAGGCACATCAGTGACGCGAGAGTGGCAACACGCTGAGAGTAAAATGATTCGAATGAGAGAAGAGATCAGTTATTCTCTGTTTGTTTTTATACGACCAGTTTTTAGTTCTGTGCAGTTTATTGAAATATAAATTGAAAATGGGATGTTTAGATTCATTGGATTGCTCATTAAGACTTTTTGCCGTAGCAATGGTGGTATTAGCTACTCCAGCAAGTCAAATATCAGTGTAACGTGCATCCAGTTCAATTTAGATTTGATATCATAAGATTATGAGACAGGTATCTTTGAAGAAGTTTTGGAGGACCTTTTTCTCGCTAAACTAAATTAACAGTTGTTTAAAAATACTCTTCCCACACTGTATGATTGGAAAAATTTCAACAATCAGAGATTTTCTACTACAACATATCCACAACAATTATTACATAACGCACTGCAGTATAAATTTCATTTCATGTAGTATCCAGATGTACATTTTCCACTCTAGTTGAACTTTGAAGACATGAAATAAACGAAGGAATTTGAATGCAACTGAACACGTACAGTTACTGTATATACATATGAAGCGTTCTTCCTTTTCTTTTCCTTAAAACTATGCAGAGACAAATTATTAAACTGAAAGTTTCGGATTCTTAAATATGTATTTATGTTACATCACCTAATTTGCATTGAAAGAAATTCATCAATAATGCACTATTCGATTTCTATCGAGACAAAAGTGTTTTGTTTCATTTATTTTTAGCTAGAACTGCCTACTACGACTAAAAATGTCATCGCAACACGATCTCGTAAAGAGAGGTGGGACTTTTACACTACAAAAGCTATAAAACAGCCAGTTATTAATCGTTGTAATGAAGCCTACTTTGATTTTCATAATCATTTTCTGACACCACCTATCGTACAAGATGATGCAAGTTTGGTGTAGATTTCATTTTGTTAGTAAATCTTCGGTAATGTTAAAAATCTAAGAATTTGATATTATGATCGCTGGTATTGGATTACGAATGCATTATTTATTTTCCTTCTATGAACCAAATTAAATCGAGACCGTTGTTTTTAACGAATTTTCCTTGCAATTGACGATCACGACGGAAATTATAGACATTGACCATCACTCTGAGACTTCCATCATATTGATTTGTCTCCAAGTGAGCATCAGACTGAAGTGACGGAATATATCTCTCAGTGAAACTCATACATTATTAATGACAGTATGTGTAGCTTTTCAGTGAGAGCATGCAAGAGAAACGATTTTTTCTTGGAACGCTTGTGTCCGTCAATTAATATTCTTTGTTTACGGATACTGGATGCAACACTGTCGACCACTTTGGGAACCCCTGATCTAGATCGTTTATTTATTTACTGTGTTTACTTGAATCGGTGGTGCAGATCCATTTTGATAAGACAGCTGCTTCCGGATTGTAGATTAAAATTCAACCTAGAGCTCAGTTAAACGCGATTTATGCGCCATAAATTCCCAGAATAGAACTACTTTTTCGGAATATTTTTGAACGAAGACGATTTGCAGTAAAACGAGATACAATTATTTAAAGCCTTTCTGGCGAGCAACAATTGATACATTGAAGTTATGCACATGTCAAAAATAATTTATTTTGTTTCAATTATAGAGGTTTTATCTTGCGGTCATTCGCCTTATCCGGCCAGAAAAAACTTTCTGATTCTATAGGCGGGGTTGGGAATCGAATTTCGCCTTGGGCTCATCATTGCGTGAGCAGTTTATGTTGAACTGCTAACGTCCCCTAACGGTTCAACATAAACCGTGAAGTTAATGCTTTTTTCAGAACTCTTATTGCACCGAAGTGCCATATTTTTATCTGCTCAGTGGTTTATGTTGAACCGTAAGGTGGCTTTACCAGTTCATCATAAACTGCTGACGCACTGATGAGCCGAAGGCGAAATGTAGAAAGGGAAAATATTTTTTTTGCGCTTAACACAAAACCCCTAAATAACGATCTTGATTCAATTTTAGAAAAATAAAATTCCTATTTGACATTGTCTCTTTGAATTACGGTTTCCAATTATTAACACACTTTACCCTATAATTCCGAAACAGGAAACTGGGCACAACAGCAGTTAATACACAGTGCGTCCATGAAGTTTCGAGACACGAATCATATCTCAGTAGATGATAGCGCTATCTATGCATTCGAATGCGCATTTTAAAACTTGAACCATTCTCTATTTACGTGTCACATTTCATTACATTTGATTGACAAACAACAAGGATGTGACTGTGTTCTCCTTAAACAGTTTTTCATCTGACGTTGAAATTGCAACATGGAACAAAGAGCGGTCATTAAATGCACCACAAAACTAGGTAAAAGTGCATCAGAAATATTCCGAATGATGAAACAAGTGTCGGCGATCAGTGTTTGTCTCGAGTAAATGTTTTTTTTTGTGTGGCACAAACGTTTCTTTGATGGTCGACTATTGCTAGAGGATGACAAACGTGAAGGAAGGTCAATTTCAGCTCGCACAAACGAAATGATTGAAAAAGTTTGTGATTATGTTGCAAATAATCGTGATGCTTCTCAAAAAATGATAGTAGAGGTTTGAATACCGGTCGGCAAAGAAACGATTCGTCTAATTCTTCTGTGCAAAGTTTGTTCCGCACACACACTGACGGAGGAGCAGAAATCACTTCGTGTAAATCATTCCAGAGAAGTCGTTGCAGCCAATAGAAAGATCCAAACTTCCTGACATCAATTGTTACTGGCAACGAAATGTGGTGTTTTCAGTACGATCCAGAATGTAAGCGCCAATATTCGATATAGAAGTTATAAAACTTATTACAAGCCAAAAAAAAAACGCGAAAATCACCTTCAAGAATTAAAAACTATGCCTACCACTTTTTTCGAAAGCATCCACAAAGAGTTTGTTCGAACTGGTCGAACGATCACTAGCGCATCTTATATCGAAGTTTCAGAGCATTCGATCGCCAGAATCCGTCGTACTCGACCCGAATATCGCGATCCAGAGAAATGGTGCACAAAAATGCGCCGAGTCACAAATTAATCATTGTTCGCCAGGTTTCGGCCCGAAATCAAGGCTTTGTGTTGGACCATCCACCGTATTCACCTGATTTGGCACCGTGTGACCTCTCCTTGTATCCAAAATTTAAGATGAAGTTTAAAGGACGAAGATATTGAGTGTATTAAATCGAAGATTCTCCCTAATAATAAATCAAGAAATCTTATTTATTTTACGTCGGTCTCGGAATTTAATAGACACACTGTGTATAGTTTTCTCATGGAGCGATCTGAGAACTGTTCCGTTCTGTAAATCATACTAGATGCATAAATCATATTTTTGGTTTCATTCAAGAATCGATGAAAATTATTTTGTAGAATACCACAGTATTATATTTGAGAATATGATTGATATGAGAAAGGCGTCATTAAACCGCTAGGAATATTAAAACAGGTTTTTATAGAACAAATTTTAACATGTTTTTGCGACCCTTGTTCAAGATCCAACACTGACAGGGTTCGTCCAGTTGGCAACCCTACCCCTACGGAAGACTTGTTTGTCATTTAATCCGTTTTTCTAGGAGTAACATTCCACTGATTAGCAAATGGCCGGGGAAATCTTTCAAAAATCGGATAACGGATGCGATTAAATGCACAGGTGACGGGTAGATTATAATCTACGGTTACTATCGTATCATAAAGTTTCCGGTAACCATGATTGATTACTCTTGCGAGTTTGTTAGACACAACCGAAAATATCTGAAATCTTCGAATGACAACATGAAACCCTTTCCAGTAACATAATTTATTCAGAGTCCAAGATAGGAATGTTGGAATCGAGTAACAGGTGTTCAAATAATTCACGCAAATGTCACGCAATTGGAACAATCAGACTATCGAACCGTTTCCATGAAGAAATAAAAGCGTAACACGCGAGTCGAACTGTGTATTTATTATATAACTCCAACAGATGCTGGTTAAAGTGAAATAGGGAATGCTTATTACTGTTTATATATTAGTATGTTTCGGATTTTGTAGGCTATTATTTGATAGACATTAATTTGAGCTTAACAAGTTCGAATTTATGAAATTATTAGGTAAATAATTAGCTGCTATTATCAACAAGCTTGATTGTAGAGTATCTGCATTCGTTACACTCTAAATATGGCATAACGTTCTTTTTTATAAACGAGACATATTCGAGAAATAGCGAACAGCCTCGCTTATATTTCAAAATCGTCAAAGAGTAACACGTAACATATCTGTACGTGCTCCTTTGGTGCAGCAATGTTAGTGTTCGATTTCTTCACGTTCCTCCTTCGACTCATCAGTGCTTAAAGCAGTTCAAGTGTTATATAAATAGTGTAAACTTTGCACCTATAATTGGTATACTGAGCAAGTCTGAAGACGTTGAAGTTGGAGTCGCTGTCACTTTTCATTCCGTATGTATAATCGGAGAAGGGGCGTAACCGACTTAAATGACTTCTTTTTCTTTTCGCCCGATTTCCTCGAAGTGCTGGGTGCAGAGGCGGTGAAAAAATTCCCAAATATTGAAGTTTCTTTTGAGCCTTCGCGGCGGTAGGCATAGTTTACGATAATTTGGCTGAAGCAAAGATCTAAAGATCCTTCTACGCTCCAAAATTCTATTTCATCGCAAGCTTCTCAGCTGACAAGAGAAACGATTATCACGGACAGTGTTCACTGTACGTACAGAGAGGCAAATGATCAATCGTTCAAAGCAACACCAAGATGGAATTTTGACGTTTTTTGGTTATTGCAAAAAGCACATATTAGGTGCTTTAGGTATAGGTGCTTTCGATTGAGCCATCATCCATTTTTGAGAAAATTCAATGGAGAAAAAAGTCTTCGAAAGATATCTCCCGGTCTCATCGAGTTGAGCCAAATGGTATTTAGAAATATTTTGTTTCCGTGCGTTGCTAGAAAATACTCTTAGAAATATCCCGAGGACACACGCGACCGAGAACACAATCAGACACAATTAGTCGCGAATAAGAACTTTGTTCGGCATTTACTCGGAACCAAGTTTTTTCGACTGGGTGTCACTCGTATTTCAAAAGTTTTGCACGTTTCAACATGAGTTGAACGGACCCGGGTTGGCGGTTCAATGCATAGGGCACTGGTCTTACAAACCAGTTGTCATATGTTCGAGCCCCGACCTAGAAGGATTCGTAGTGTCAGTAGGATCGTAGCACCAGCCATGCAATGGTTCTGTACACTCTGAATCGGCTGCGAAGTCTGTTGAAACAGAAGGTCAAATTCCACTACAGGAATGTAATACCAAGGCTTTGCTTTTAAACGGCATTTTACTTGACATCTAGTCTGATCAGAAATATCCATTGTTGTTTTAAATAGTTATTAACAATTAAATGAACAAATTTTTCGAATATCGAAAAATGGCCGCCATATCGTTTTTTCTCGGTGAAAATGTTTCATTTTGTTGTTATTATCTCATGCCGACTTTGTTATAGCTTTTTATATTTTAATTCTTATTTCAAACTGAATGATGTTAATTGAGATTTTATTAACAAAGTTTGTAATTGGTTTGCGAATAAATTTTTTTAGTTACTTACAGCACTGAAGCACAATATCTCAAAAACTAACGAATTGATGAATTCAAAATTTTCAGGTGTTAGGCTTACCAAAATAAAACCTACAGTCAGTGTTGGTGATTGCCGAAAATTTGACAGAAGCTACTATATTGCAATCTATATTGTATACAACATTTTCAATCCGGTAGAAGATGCTACAAGAACTCGAGTCTCCCAATGCATGAACCTTGAGAAAATTTTGCTACATTTCTTCGCTCCTCTTCATACTCTGAGTATTTTACGCCCTTAAAAAAAATTTACAGTCTGATAATGATCGTTGCTGTGTGGAATTTCCCAAGAGAGAATCGCAAGTTGACAATTATCGCAGAAAATCGAATCGATGATTCAACTTGATGATTCTCATACTAGGTTGCAATATTTCAAAACCCTTGTGTGGAGCATTCACAGACATTTCCATAGACACAACTTATACAAAGGTTATATGCACATAGTTAGAGTAAGCGGCAATAGTAAAATGATTCTATCGCAATTATCAACTGCCTGTATATAATCGGATCGCGAAACGAGAATAAGCGACCGTTTGTTGCTTCAGAGAGGATCCCCACAGCAGCGTGCTAACCTTTGATTCTCAGAAATGTCATCGAGAGAAATTCGCTCTCGCATTGGTGTCGATTCTATGTTAAATGAACCTTGCCAGTTTTTTGTTGTTGCGATGATTTCCGTTTCTCTTTGATGGCACTGATTCAATCGTTGAAGAGTTGCCAGTGAACGTTCTTTGATACGATAAAAGCCATCCTTGCCTACAGTGCGTATCACAAAAGCCGGGCCCGCTAAGATTAATGACTATGCTGGATTGTTGTTCAATTCAATTAGAAGATTTAAACTGACAAAAAAACCGAACGTAGAGCCTTTCTTTCCGAGATATTAACATGTTAATGTTTTCTGTTATTTAAATAATATAAATCATTATGCTACGTGAACCATTTTCTATTCAACTCACTGTTACTATCGATGCCGTATTGGAAAATATTCAAGAAAAATTTATTTAGATATTTTTCAGGTTCAATAAAACATTAGTTTGATCAAAATCGTCTGAAAATTTCAAGAATGCAGCAATATACGTATTGTAAACACATTCCCGATGATTTTCATTACAAAGATTAGACTATTATTTCCACAGAAATTAGTGCACAATCATCAACACACGTTTAACCAAAGGCGCTTGAATATTTCGGGCGTACGTATACATGTTTCACCATAAAAATGCAGTTCGTTGTCGATTTTTCATTTACAAAAACACAAAAGATCAATTCTACAATATGTAGCATTATCATTTTTTCATGAGCAGATTACTTAACAAGATCCATGTTTGTGTTAAGAGCAGTTGTATTGAAAATCAAATGTGGAATGTCATTAGAAATTAAGTAAATCTGTAAGTCTGTAAATATGTATCGGGAGATCAAAATTCTGTATTGAAAATCTGTATATGAAAATGATAAGAAATTAAAGCGCAACGAAAGGAAAAAGTTATTAAATCGAATCCATCCTTGATATTCTGTTTTATTTAATCTGTACCAACTTGCTAGTGTTATCACAAAATCATGATAATGATTCTATCCTTTAAAAGTATACTCATTGCCTTTCTCATATAGGAAGTTTATGCAATCATATTGAAATATTGATTAGTGAAAATAGGCCCGAACCATTCGACACACTTCATCGAGCTGAGCAATGTATATATGTGTGTGTGTGTGTAATGTTATTAATTTTTCTCAAAGATGGCTTGACCAATTTTCACAAACTTAGGCTCAAATAAAAAATCTGATAGTCTCATAGGTTTCATTTTTATTTCATCTAAATCCGACTCCCGGAATTATAGGGTAAAGTCAGTTTAAAACTGCCCACCGTCATTTACAGCGACGATGCAAAAGAGGGTAAAATTCTTCTAGGTTTGACTCAAAACTGATTTAATTTGTAGGCTATATTAGTTACTTACTAAACAAATCGACTTCGGCTATATCAGTTCCCAGTTCTCGGTTCCATAAGTACCAGAAATGGTGGTCAAAAAACTCTCAAAAGAAACTCACTCAATATTCTCAGAGATGATTTGGTCGATTTTCTTAAACTTAGACTCAAATGGTAGGTCCTGTAGTCTCATAGTTTGCTGTTGAATTTAAAAATAAAGAATAACTTACATGACCTCGGCATCTTAGACCTTAAGGTGAAATGTAGTCTGAAAAAAGGCGCGCAAAATTTTAACCGATTAAGTTGACCGAATCGTCGCAATATTTTCAGTCATTGAGCGCAGTGGGCTTATCACTCGTTTTGTTGGCTAGTAAAAATGACTCATTGATTCGTAATGGATTTTTGAATCTTTCACACTTTGAATATATGCTAATTCAATCGTTATTGTTAGTGATTACTGTTACACTAGAACTATGAATCATGAGTAATTATGATTGACTAACATGAGGTTATATGCATATGTATTGACTAACTTGCTTACCATGTACATGCCTGAGTTTAGTAGCAAGCATGGGTTCTCCCTTCAAAAGAACGATTGAAGACAAGAAAATATTCAAGTATTTTCGGTATCTTTGACAGTAGTTTACCATACACTTCACGCCGATAAGATGAAATTTATGTGAAAGTACTCACTTCACACGCATGATAGAGAAAAGAAAATATATTAGAAAATATATTTCATTATAATTTACTTTCATTGTCGTCTTCGAATAAATAGAAAGTGGTTATATTGTTATTCTTCTTCGTGTTACTAGCTATGTAATCTTAATCGTAATAATTTTCGCTTACGATAAAATGCCACCGTGCCCACCGTGCATTTCTCACACCATCTCAATACGAAACAGCACCGCGCAAGCAATGTAAAAAATGCGGAAAAGTTTATGTTAACTTTTCCAAATTTCGGTTGTTTTGGCTAAAATTTTATAATTTTGAGTTGCATTTTCAGATTCTTTGTGAAATTCTGCTACAAACACTACTTTTCAGTTCTAAAACCATTCCCGTAGAACGGAACAGTAACCGTTTATACATTTCAAAAACCAATTACGGCTCGGCAAAGCAAAATTTCAAAATTCTAAGAATACTTAGTTGTGATAAATTTAATTGCGAAAACTTAAGTGTTTTTAGTTTTTCGAAAATCGGTCTAGGTTTTGAATAATTGATCGAAAACGCGAAAACTGCATTCCACTACATTTCACCTTAAGCAGTGTGCCTTTAAACATATATTCACACTTAAAAAAAACCCTGTGATTTTACATCTTATTTGATACACATAAATGGAACGTCGCAGTTCACGCAAACTTACGTCGAAGAACATTTAATATTGTGTCTAAAAATCCATGACATGAAATTCATTGAAATAAAAAAAAAAGAATACTGATAGAAACCGACGCGACTTGAATCGAGAATCATTGGAACGCAAGTACGTCTGTTAATCGACTGAGACACAGAAGCATACATCTGCTTGGTTGGTAAAAGGTGCATTTAACTTTATACAGTCGCACATGCTAGCAGAACGCAAGTTACAGTCGAAACCAGTAAAATTCAAGCTCATCTAACATTAAGTCATCACAAATAAAATTTTCCGTCATTTGACAAATTAGGTCTTTATGAATTACATCGTATGAGGGATTAGGTCACCTGTAAAATTCAAGTGTTATTAAAAAAAAAAAAGTATGTTTAAAAATTGAAAAGGTTATATTAGTTTACACCCAAAAAAAAAAAATTCTTATTTTATTCAAATTTAAAAAGAAAAATTCCTGACAGAGTTTTCTAGTGAGATTTTTGAAAATATTAGTAATATGGGAAAGGTATCATTACACCACTAGGTGGATTAGAAACGGGTTTTTAATAATTTTACTTTGAAATCTTGCGAATCAATTAATGGCAAGATGCAACATCAAGGTATTAGAATAATTGTAGATTGAATCATGGGTAGAAGTCGTTTATGTTATCATACCTTGATGTATATTTCGCTAATCATAATCTCCTAGTGTTTCTGCTAGGTAGGTTCAAAGATTTAAGCGTTCTGTAGCACGAAGAACATTTGATTTTTAAAGTGGTAACTTTTTTTTCAACATTTCGCACTGAAACATCCTTTTTCTGCTCGAACACCATCAGTATACGTTTATCGTTTTGGAGTCAAAAAAGTATTTTTAAGAATACTACAGTTTTACATATGGGAATATAAGTGATATGAAAACAAACTTCATTGCACCACTAGATTCATTAAAACAGGCCGAGTTCAAGCTTATCAAGTTTGCTTTTATTCAAGAACGTATTAAATTGCACTTGAGAATCGAGCTTAATCGATAGTCGCCTCTGTTGCCATTTACTGCTTCACAGTATCAACGCTCCTTGAGGACAACAGTGCTTTTGTTCCTTTCTTCACATTGCTGAACACAAAACAAATAAAATGTAATGAAATGCTCTTCATTTAGTTCCATTGAAATCGATCCACGACAAAAAAAAGGAAATATACATAAAATTGTTTGCTTTCTACAGCTCGGAGGAATCAAGGAACACGGCTCTCGGAGGACCAGACAAGTGATCCACCCACTTAGCGGGGTGTGAAAATTGGTCAGCCCAGCTGTGGGTTGAGCATATCGTTAGACTGTCGAATGACCTCCCCCGTGCAAACAGGTTTTCTTTTGTCGCAGAGCAAAAGAAGCGGGATTTTTCATGTTGAAACCATCGCCAGGGTCACCGTACCCGGCGAGAAGGACTGCCATAAAAAGACTTGAATCGAAAACAGTCTGTATCGTTTATGGTTTTTCTTTCCCTTCTTGCAACACCCGGACGAATGCCACAAAACGCTAGTTATGTTTGCTTAGGGTGTGATTCAAAACACAATTTTTTTCCTAACCACATTATTCAGCTCAAGAGAAAGCTTGAATTTAAATTTTATTTCGAGTGAATTGCCGAAACCAGCTCTTATGTTCCTAAAGCAAATTGTTGAAATGAGTTTTCGACAGAGCGGTTTTGTTGTTGATGTAAACATTTGCTCGTACCCAAATTTCCAGTGTTTGAATATGATGAAAAAGTACGAACTCGTTTAATTGAACAACGTTACGCTGTGTGCGTGTGTGTGTTCAAACATTCTCATTTCCTCTGCCAGCCTTTTTCCGGCTCGTTGCGTTCATCGTCGCATTGTCTGCGTGGAAAGTGGTCCTCATGCTAAACCAGCTCGGTTACTGAAATGGTTGCGCTAGGATGGTTTTCGCTTGTTTTCCTCCCACTGATGTGTTCTGATGGTCCAACTTTCAATTTCCATCCGCTGCTGTCCGGCTGCCTGTTGCGGTTGCCATTCCGCTCAACTTCACGCACTGCGAAGGCTTCACCACAGGAAATGTATATACTTCTATACTGTACTCATTATCATCGACTGGTCGGAAAAGTTAACCACCACGGGTATGACCGAGTACAGCACGAAGCCGTATGCCGAATACAACGAGAGGTAATGTGACATATTTTGCTCAGCATCCGGTTTGATGAGTGAACGGAAGTGATTCCGAACAAAGACCCGCGGAAGTCCTATTATATGACTAGAAAAATCAGCATTGTCATGCGATGGGTACCCGTTTTTCAACAGAAAAATTCTGTGCCTTACTTGTTATGCAATTGTTCGGTTGCTGTTAAACTCCCACCTTCCCTCTGTCGGCCCACTCCCATGTTTACGATCCGCTTGAGAAATTTGACGAATGTACCGTTCGAACTACCGTTTATTTGATAGCATTTTGATTGATACATCAAATTAAAGTAGAATCACCTTGCGTAAACTGGGAAAGGACTATCAAAAGTTATTGTCACACATTTGTTAGAATGTTCATTCGGAGAACGCCTTGCTGGGGGACTTGGTGCGTTTCTTTAAGCTTCCAACCTGTCAGAGTTCAATTAGTCTGTGAAACAGTATCGGACATCCACTGAATGGAAGAACTCGAGTTGTTTTTTTTTGTTTACATATATACTCATTGAACAAACTACCTGTCGTTTCCCGATAAGCATTTCATGCTGCATCGTCGGAGTTTTTGTCCCTTGGGAAAGTCCGTCGTTCTGAAGTAGTACATTGTGACCATTGAATGGGCACCACATCGATCGAACGTTGCCAACGGTGCCATTTCGCTTGGGTACATGTGTTTACATGTTTGTCTTCGGACTGATCTAACTAAAAGTGTCGACATTAGGTATGAACAGCAAAGTCGGGGAACTGGAAGCCACGAAAGTTACTGTGATACGAAAATTCTCCCAAAAATCACTCTTTTAACGACTCGTTTTTTGTCAATACATGTTTTCCTTCCTATCGTTCGTCCGGTAAAGCCACTTGAGATTTATAGTCTTCTTCGGCCACTAGGGTAACTTGAATATAAAACCTATTCCTAATCCACCTAGTGATGTGACAATGCCTTTCTCTTGTCTTTGACACAGTCTCGATAGAACATGTTTGCCTCTTTAAATTGAGACAAAAATTGGGACTCATTTTTTTTAAAAACTCATTCGGGTAGATCACAAAAGCATTCTTCAGCTCTTAGGTACATATTCAGCAACATTTCTCAAATATAATCTGTCTGTAATAATACATTTGCACTTGATTTTTAATTACTTTCAGAAATAACTGTGCAGATAGAAAAAAAACTAGTGCTAGCCATATGATCCTCGCCAGGCGCGTACCCTGAATTTTTTTCTTGGGGTGTGAAATATGTAAATAATTATTTGAGAATTTTTTGGATGAAGTCGTTTTTTGTAAATTATTCATTTTATAAATGACTTAAATATTTGAAGAGAATAATGTTATTAAGGAGTGTATCGAAAATAAGCTATCCACAAATTCATCTTGCAAATTACGATAAAAAACGATATTTTATTCAAACTAAAAATTGATCCTTTATTGTACGAGGTTAAACTTGAGCATAATGAAAACCGGAGGAAATTTAAGTTATTCCTTCGCGAATTTTTGAACTTTTGATCGAAGGCTCTTCATCAAGTTCCGGACAAGTGTTGCATCGCATTTTTTGGACGCTTGAGCCCAAATTTTTAGGAACTCCTGCATGTTTTCAGCTGCCTTGCCAGTCTTCTTGAAGACCCTCCTCACTATTGCCCAGTAACGTTCGATGGGTCGAAGCTGACGGCAATTTGGTGGATTGATATCAGGTGTACAACTTTGCTTCCGCCGTTTTCAGATATGTAGCTGTACTGGCTGAGGCTGGTAAAAATACATAGATGATAATGCTTTTAAAGAGAGTGTGTATAGTGGCTAACGAATTCTCATCGCCGTTTCAGTGACAGTTGTTCTTGTTTTCGTATTATTCACGCTCAAAAATGTCTGTTTATGTGCCCAATTCTCGCCATTTGCGAGAAGTTTTACTTTTCTGTTACAATTCGAAAAAAATGCAACTGAAGCGCATCGAATGCGCTCAGAAACTTACGGTGATGCTGCTCTGAGTAAAAGAACGTGTCGGGAGTGGTTTCGACGTTTTAAAAATGGTGATTATGATGCGAAGACAAATATGTTGGTGGAAGAGAAAAAACCTTCAAAGATGAACAACTAAAAGCAGTGCTTGATGAAGATTCGTGCCAAACCCAAAAAGAGCTTGCCGAATCGTTGGAAGTGAGTCAGCAAGCCATTTCAAAACGTCTCAAGGTTTTGGGCATGATTCAGAAAGAAGGAAACTGGATGCAGTACGAGTTGAAACCGAGGGACATCGAGCGCCGTCTATTTGTATGTGAGCAACTGCTTCAAAAACAAAATCGTAAGGGGTTTTTACATCGAATCGTAACCGGTGATGAAAAGTGGGTTCGATACGATAATCAAAAACGCAGAAAATCATGGGGAAAGCCCGGGCATGCTACTTCGTCGAAGGAAAAACCGAATATTCACGGCGCCAAGATTATGATTAGTATTCTATGGAATCAGCTCGGTGTGATTTACTACGAGCTCTTAAAACCGGGTGAAACCATCACAGGAGATCGCTACCGAATGCAACTGATGCGCCTTAGTCGCGCGCTAAAAGAAAAGCGTCCACAATATCAAGAGCGACATAACAAAGTCATCGTCCAACACGACAATGCTCGGCCTCACGTCGCAAAAGTGGTCAAAAAGTACCTGGAAACGCTGAAATGGGAAGTCTTGCCCCACCCGCCGTATTCCCCAGATGTCACCCCTCCTGACTTCCATCTATTCCGTTCGATGGCACACGGCCTGGCAGATCAACATTTTCAATCCTTCGAAGAGTTGGAAAAATGGTTTGCTTCATGGATAGCGTCAAAAGAGGACTCCTTTTTTGGAGCCGGGATCCGAAAATTGCCGGAAAGATGGGAGAAAGTTGTCGCTAGCGACGGACAATACTTTGAATAATACATCTGTAAGCACTTTCTCGCAATAAAGCTTTTAATTTTGGAAAAAAAACGGATGGCATAGTGAGCCGACGCTAAATCCGGCCAAAACAGTGGTGGTGTACTATGCTTCTTATATAAAGGCAGCAATCTCTTCTGAAGACACTCAGATCGATAGATTTCTGCATTTATAGTTCCGGTAGTGTAAGAAATGGTTGACTTGAAACCACAGGAAAATATTGCTTGCCATACCAGTACCTTTCGACCGAATTTCTTCACTTGAATCGACCTGTCCGCATCGCTCACATCCTTCCCAACGACGACAGTAAAGTATTGTGGATCTGAAAGGGTTTTTGAGTCCTCCTTTACATAAGTCTCATCGTCCATTAAAACGCTGGCATCCGGACACTGCAAAAGACGCGAATACAATGGCCGGGCGCTTGTTGCTACTCGCTTCTTCTGTTCTACACTTTGTTTCGAGTTTTTCTGCTTCTTGTGAGTCTTCAGGTAATTTCGTCTCGTGATACGCTAGATCATTCCGACAAACGAAAGCTGACAGCCAAATGCACAGCATGCTGGGATCTGAGCATAAAAAACCGTCACAAATACATGCGTACAACACAAAGGTATGTGGATAGCTTGTTTTCGATACACTTCTTACCAGGCGCTTACACAGGGGGGGGGGGGGGTTTTAGGGGTTCAACCCCCCCCCCCCCCCCCCGAAACAAAAAATTATAACCCATGGGAAACATTGTGATATAAATTGTACATGTGTTGATTTATCACCATGTTCTAAACCCCCCCCCCCCCCCCCCCCGAAAATTTTCTCTGGCTACGCGCCTGCTTCTTACCATTCCAATCAGTTCCTTGAGTACGCAAAATATCTTTTCTTGGAGTTGGCTTAACCGATTTGCTCAACTTAAGAATCAAATGAAAGATCTTAAGATGCCGTAAATAGTTCAGAATTTAAAATTTCCGGATCCGAAATTACAGGGTGACTAGGGTCAAAATTAAAATTTCGGATTACTTATTCACTATACTAAGATAAAGCGTGACTGATTTTCACAAACTTAGGTCTTAAAGTTCCATACAAAACTTTACAATCTCATACAGGTAAGACTTTCGATACAGGAATTACTGGGTGAAAAGTGTTCAAATTCATTTAAGGCGGCGAAGCAAAATTTTTTTTTTCTAAACTGGGTTCGAAATTATTCCAATCGTTAGAGCAAATTCAGCAGCTGCAAGATTCATATGGGTGGTCTATAATGTAAATGAAACTGAAACAAACGTATCCCCAGCAATCCGTTTTAGTTTTATTTATTCGACCAGTTCTACTGTCAAATTTAAAACTGGTATACATTGCCGTTCTATTTTTTTTTATATTTGAAACACAGATAAAACGCTGCTGGGGCTGCCAGTTTATTTTGTTATAATTTCTAGATTTAAATTTTAAAACTGACATAAATTATGCATCTAGAACTAGAACACTCCTGAATATGCCCTTAGTCATTGTTAGTAGACGATCTTTCAAATTAGCTCCAATTATCTTGATGTCTGATTTTCGATTCCGGAAGCACCGAAAATAGTATTCGAATTCGTCAAAATTCATTCAATTGATTTGACCGATTATTACACACTTAGGTTCAAGTAGATGGTCCCATATAAAATTCCTGAATTTCATCTTTATCCGACTTCTGGTTCCGGACTCTACTGGGTTAAACGTTAAAAAGTTCATACCGCCACCTAAAGCGAGGGAGCAGTAGAGGGAAAGTTTTTTTATTAGGTTCAAACTGTTCCGACTTGTAGGTGATGATGATATGAGAAAGGCATCATTACACCACTAGGTGGATCAACAACAGGTTTTTTTTAATGACTTCTGGTTTCGTCTTCAGCGCATAGCAGTGTGTACTGAACTACTATGCCACTCGGAAGTTCAACATGAATCGCTAAGTAAAGCAATCTGTACTTGTAACGAATCTGAAGAATATTCTTACCACCAGGTAAAGCAGGAAAACCTAAATAAATAAAAGATAAAGAACCGATCGAATAGGCCAGCCATTCCGGCGCAGATAACGTTTTGAGCGTAGGGTATATCAGCAAGAGGTGCAATAAAAGTTGGTTTCATTCCTTCTCATTTCATCCTACGCGATTTGTAGAATTTGTTATTAGATATGTAAGTTGAAAACTTGTATAAAAATTCAAGAAAATTGAATAAAGTCAAGCATTCCTTGGAAGAGTGTTCTCGTAGTCACTACTTCGAAAATCCCTTCTTGGCAATCTGACGAAAGTTCTTCAGTTTTGAAGATTTCTATCGTTCGTTGTAATAATCAATTGATTTGCGCACGGAGTTCAGAAATTATTCATCCTCGTTGATCCTCTCGCTCAGATAGTTCCAGAAAGAGTTTTACCAAGCTTCTGTTCCATACTCACTCCTTAGTGGAGTTTGTACGAAGGCAGCGGATTTAACCGTTCAAAGAAGTTTCTACCGTGACTTGACATAATTCCAATTTGCTTAAAAATTAAAATTGTTCCATCTTAACTCAGTAGGGTCGTTTCCTTCGCACGACCGAGTTCAAGGTACCAAGGGGGGTAAGTTGTACCAAGGTGCAGTGCCTTCACTCATGAAGCTCCGAACACTAAAGTTCTTTGTTTTCCTCACTTGTTTCTACCGAACTACATATAGAACAATGAGACCCCTTAACAGATCGGCTGAGAAGTTCGTATCGTTTCTATGAGAGGGCGCCACTAGAATTAAATCCATACCATTTTCAGTTAGTACCAACCTTCAAAAGATACGTGTATAAATTTGACAGCTGTCTGATTATAAGTTTGTGAGATATTGCATTTTGAGTCAAGCTACTTTTGTTATTGTGAAAAAAATGAGAAAAAAGGAATTTCGTGTATTGATGAAACACTACTTTTTGATGAAAAAAAAGTGCCGCCGATACCAAAAAATGGCTTGATGAGTGTTATCCAGACTCTGCACTGGGCGAAGCAACAATTCGTAAGTGGTTTGCAAAATTTCGTACTGGTCATATGAGCACCGAAGACGATGAACGCAGTGGACGTCCAAAAGAGGCTGTTACCGATGAAAACGTGAAAAAATCCACAAAATGATTTTCAATGACCGTAAAGTGAAGTTGATCGAGATAGCTGACTCCCTAAAGATATCAAAGGAACGTGTTGGACATATTATTCACGAATATTTGGATATGAGAAAGCTTTGTGCAAAATGGGTGCCGCGTGAGCTCACAATCGATCAAAAACAACAACGAAAAACCATTCTGAAATTGAACGAATTGGGCTTCGAATTGCTCCCTCTTCCACCGTATTCTCCAGATTTGGCCCCCAGTGACTTTTTCCTGTTCTCAGACCTCAAGAGAATGCTCGCTGGTAAAAAATTTAGAAGCAATGAAGAGGTAATCGCTGAAACTGAGGCCTATTTTGAAGCAAAGGACAAATCGTACTACAAAAATGGTATCGAAAAGTTGGAAGATCGCTATAATCGCTGTATCGCCTCTGATGGCAATTATGTTGAATAATAAAAACGAATTTTGGCAAAAAAATGTGTGTTTCTATTAGACGATACGAACTTTTCAGCCGAACTGTTATATTAATCTAATATTGTTTTCGCATGAGAAAACTAAAACTGACCCAGGAAAGTTTCATCAAATAAACACTTTTTACGAAACTGTGTTGATTTCGCACTTAGAAACGGGATTTTCAGTTCAACAACGTTGAAAATAGGTTCGAAACTAGCTTCAAACAAACGGTTTGACAGCAGTTAGGGTGGAAACTGGGTTAGGTTTGACATCAAGCGAAAACAACATATGTTTATGGAAATCGGTTCAGTGGCCTTTGAGAAAATTGTACCGTGATCAATGTGTTCCAAGAGTGTTCGATCAACAGTGAAAAATAATGATTCGGGGAGAATTCTGATGTGAAAATTCCGAAAATATTACTGAGTAGAGTAACCGATATAGAATTCTGAAACTCAGAATTCCTCATTCCTAGCATCGATGTGGACCAAGTGGAATAGAATATGTTTCTAAAAAACTCGAACAATATGTTCTATTCAGAAACTCGTTAGCATGACATACTTGGGTTTGAAATCTGGAAATCACTAAAACAAAATTCTCCAGTCGTTTGAACGACTTTGAATTTTGAATATTGCAATCAAATTTCCTTTTATAAAGTTGAGTGACATATTAATTACAGTGAAAAGCCTTTCCCAGCCCATCTTGATACTTTTCTCCTATTACTAACAGTTATACGTTGGTCAACATATCATGTGCAGAAGTAAACTGACATAAATGGAACCATCCAGGCGAAGCAAAAAAGAGAAACATTCGATTGAAATAGCACTTCTGGGACAGCGTGCACTCGAAGGCCATCGATAGAAATTAGGACGATGTTAGGATGTTGACACAGTTTTTCAAAGTAGGAGTATGATTAACGGAATATTTTTAGCCGGTTTATCTGAAACGATTAACGCAGTTAGCAACATTGAACGGTTTTTGATAGGAATTCAATTTATTGTTAGTGTTCAGAGCAAACTGTAAAATTTCGTGTTTCGGAAATACTTTGCCATTACACTATATCGAGATCGAGAATCGGTTCGAAGTGTACAGGCATCAATTTTAATTAGGGGAGGCCGGAGCTAAGCCGGACACTTAGGAAATTAAAAAAAAAACATCCATTACAACTAGGGTTTTACCCAAGTTATCTATACCATTGTGTAGTTTCAACCTTCACCTACAACTCCCAGTTTGTGATTTGGAAAAACATGCCATAATTTCTGTAAAAAGTCGCGATGAAGTGACCAATCCAAAATTCAAAATTTCATACACTACGGGACTAAACCGGACTCTCTATGGGGTTAAAGCGGACACTTCTTAGAAATTGAAAAAAAAACACCCATTAGACCTAGGTTTTTACTTAATTTATCTATACCGTTGTGTAACTTCAGCTATCAGCTAGCATTAATAATTTGTGACTTAGAAAAACATGCAATAGTTTTTGTACCGAAGCACGATAAAATGACCCAAAATCCCCTATTTAGGAACTGCGGGGTTAAACCAAATACAAATAATAATACCCCTAGGTTTCATATAAACGGATCACCATTATTTGGTTTGCCAAATGATCAATTTAGCCTAGCCTATTTTTCTATTCAGCCTTGACAAGGAAGACTAAGCGAAAATGCATGTAACTGGCAACTTTATTAGAAGTTGCTATGGTTATATTATTTCTGTTAATTTAATTTTGTTTACAATGAATGTTTCCGCAAAGGTTGTCTCTGAAAGATGAAAATAATTAGCAATGTTGAAAAGGACGATCATAAGCATATACCCGAGGAAGAATATTATCCTTCGTAACATCAATTTGTAAAATATTTGTTTTCAATGAGCTTAATCGATCACTAACGTTTCAGCACTAGGTAAACGAACAAACTTCGATTGTAATTTAAGTGGACAGTAAATGAGCCAGACCGATTATGTGGTAAGATCTTACATTCTATTTAGCAAGAAGTCCAATAAAAAGTTCAACAGTGTATGAAAGTTTATGTGCTTCTTTTGAAATAAAGGTACAACATACCTACTACTACCATATGATATTTTATTGTGTATCTCAAGCAATGGTGAAAGGAAAAACAATAATAGATCCATTCTTTTAAACAACTGAGCAATCAGAACATCACATTTCGGTTGACGAAACAACAGGATCAGGCTTTTTATCAGTAACAAGATTTGTATATTACATTCTATTAGAAATAGTTTCAAATAGCTATATGTAATCGTAGTGCATACAACGCTGGTGTTAAACTAACGATGTAATCTAGGGACTCTAGGGACCAGCCGAGCTTTTCATTATTCGCCCTTATTCTGAATAACGACGTATTGATTTTTCGATCGAATGTGGTTCGATCGAATCATAGCTACCTTTGATTTTGCTAGGATTATGGGGAATACAAATGAAATACGAGGGAAAAAACGATACGACGTTATTCAGAACAAGGGCGATTGATTAATCATTGAATATTCGAATTGAAATGCTGCTGCAATTTGTTCGGGGCTTCATTCATATATAGTAAAACAGCCAACAAACAATCCAAAGTAGAGTATAGTTATACATTCTGATTTAAGGTTGTACCTTCGAAATAACATCATATTTCCTTCCCACAAAACACTTTAACGGTAACCTCGTATATCTGAATTCTTTGTTATAGACGCAATCTAAAAACAATTAATCCTGTGAAAGTTGACTTCACGAGAATCCATATTATCTTTCCTCTAAAAATATTCATAAATAATTTGATGCATTTCAAACTGAAATAAACTGATCGTCGGCGTGAATTTAAAAATGTGGGACTATTTGCGACGTGAGAATGAACATCAAATATAGAGGATTCACTCAAATGGTAATTGAAATTAGTTCTTCGAGTGAAGATCTTTTCACAAACTCATCAACTGAACAGCCTTTCCTGTGCTTGTTTGTTTATGCTTTCAATGTATATCACCCAGTCAACCATTTATTTTAATAAGATTCAGATCGCTGTTGCCAATTACAAAACGCATTCCAGCCAGGATCTTGCAACCAAAGAAAATCGTTGGATTCAGAGCAATTATATTCCAAACCCACTCACCTGCTCATACAACACTGAAATAAGGACGATAATATATCCGAGCAGGCAAAATACTAAAAATATCATATTTCTCTGTACAAAAAATAGTAATTTACTGTGAATGTAGTCGACCCGCAAGCTAACCTCAGGATTGTTTTTCATCAATGCGAAATAATAAATAGTGTCCATGGAAACGCAGATTGTATCAGGTGTTCAACTTTGCTTCCGCCGTTTTTTTTCCAAAATTAAAAGCTTTATTGCGAAAAAGTGCTTACAGATGTATTATTCAAAGAATTGTCCGTCGCTAGCGACAACTTTGTTTCATCTTTCCGGCAATTTTCGGATCCCAGCTCGAAAAAAGGAGTCCTCTTTTGACGCTATCCATGAAGCAATCCATTTTTTCAACTCTTCAAAGGATTGAAAATGTTGATCTGCCAGGCCGTGTGCCATCGAACGGAATAGATGGAAGTCAGAAGGGGCAACATCTGGGGAGTACGGCGGGAGGGGCAAGACTTCCCATTTCAGTTGCGTTAGGTAGCGATCTTCTGTGATGGTTTTAAGAGCTCGTAGGAAATCACACCGAGCTGATCCCACCAAATACAAATCATAACCTTGGCGCCGTGAATATTCGGTTTTGCCTTCGACGAAGTAGCATGCCCGGACTTTCCCCATGATTTTCTGCGATAGGATTATCGAATCGAGCCCACTTTTCATCACTGGTTACGATTCAATGTAAGAACCCCTTACGATTTTGTCTTTGAAGCAGTTGCTCACATACAAATAGACGAAGCTCGATATCCCTCGGTTTCAACTCGTACGGCACCCAGTTTCCTTCTTTCTAAATCATGTCCAGGGCTTTGAGACGTTTTGAAATTGCTTGCTGACTCGCTCCCAACACATTTATTAACAAGTTTATTAGCCAAAACTGATGAGAAGTGTCAAAGCAAAACAACAGCTAAAAAGGATAGTCTTGTTGAATGTTGAATGGAAAGGGAGTGTGTCTTAGCTAAGAAACGAAAGCACGTTCAGTTGGTGAATTCAACTAAAAAGATAGCCATTTCAACTATTATTTTATCATTATTAAGGGAATGAGAATTAAAACATCTAAATTTACAAAAGTAAGATTTTTTTAGTTGTCTTAAAAAACAACTAACTAAAATCAGATAACCAATTATTTTTTTCGTCAGAACGCTGATTTCGATCTTTCTGTGTTATAAACGTTTTGCTCAAATTTATAGTAAATCTAGTTTTAATAAGTGATAAGAAGTAGAATGGAAATATAGATTACAACATTTAGGTACGTTTCAAGGATCCGTTAACAATTTTAAATCGAAAATTATATGTCCTATTGAGCCTCACATATTTTGTCTGGCCTAGCCCCGTACAGACAGTTCTTTTTCGAGACGCAATAATAATGTTATTTTCCCAGTAATAGAAAGCACCTAGTGATTGTTGGGGTTCAGCACGACATGAATATTTGAAAGCACTAAAAAGACCGGCATTACAATGCACAGGAATCAAATATATTTTTAAAAAAATGGAAAATTTCCCAAAGAATTCAATGAAAAAACATACACTTTTTGACACGAAAACAATTGACGCCAAACTGAATTAACTAATACCGTTTTCGTTTATTGATCAGAGCAGCCCGAGGGCTGACCCAGAGTCGCCCGAACAACTTTTGATGTGTTTGTTTTAGCAACCTGGGGTCGCTCTAGATCGGACTCCAACCGTGTAGTTTCGTTCTGAAAATTTTCTCGGGTCTCATCACACATCCATGCGAGTTTGTATATTTTTTTCTTTTTTTTTGAGTTGTTTAGGGCGCGTACTACGTGTTCGTTTTACTCGGAGTCAGAGTCGCCCGCGTGTAGGTTCAAAAACGAAAACGGTATAAGCTTACTGACGTCTGTGACAGACATGAAAGTGCGTGAACAAAACCTATCCATGGATTAAAATAAATTTTGGCTTAGAAGATATTTGAGACTTAGCCAAATACAAATTATAATACGGAAGGCTCGACAAATTTTCGAGGACACATTTTGCATCGTGCGGTACACTGTAATGATACACTATCAGATTGACATTGTACTTTTATAAAATTTCTGCAAAACTAGCAACGCTGAAAAGTAAAAATCAGTTCTCCATAGTTACTGTTTATTATAATGAAAAACAACGTTTCTAACACTAGTCAACACATCTCCGTACATAATAATGTGAAGTATCTAGATTCGTAAGTAATTTCATAATAGGTGCTAACTATAATAATTTGATTTTTCTTTATTGATTCATCACTAGGTAGCATTACTGGGACAAATCATGATTCAGATCATAGTTTTCAGTTTAGAGTGCGATTCCTCACCCTTGACTAACTGTATACTGGTTTTGTGATCATTACTAATTTCCGTATCAGCACGGTTTGATTTCCCAGTTATTCTTAATGAATTCAAGGATACTACCACCTGCTTGTAAGGCTAGATACAATATTACCAATTATGACACTAGTAGTACCTGTTCACAGAGGGACCTACTGACCCTGCTGACAACAGATCTCGCTCATCTGGTGGTTATTAGAGAACAAGTGTCGGACCGGCATTCCAAGTATTACCGAATTCAATTCATCATCAAGTTATTTCAATGCTCTTAGAATTACACAAAAACATCTTTGTATTAGGTAACTATATTAATCGTGATTATATAAAGAAAGATTTTCAATTTTTTTAAAATAAAATGCAGTCATTGAACAGTTTATGGTGAACTATTTTTTTAAACTAGCGGCTATTACACGAGAGTTAATAATGTCATTTTTAATTATAACTAAGTAATGACATCATTCATCATTACTAGCCTTACATGATCTTTAAAAATGACATTACTTTTTAGTAATGACACTTTCAATGATCGTGTAAGGGCTGCTGTTGAAACAAAACTTTTAGCATTTTTCAAACCTGATGAATGTAAAGCTAAATGATTCAGTTTTAATGCCGGTTTGTAACTTTAAAGTTTAATATTCAACACTACGTTTTCTTGGCTAGTTTCACGCAGATATCAGTTTTATCATCACATCCCTTCTATAGTGGATGTTTATTGCGAGAATCCTTGTTTAAGTCTTCCTGTTAATTAATGCATTGGATAACGGTTGTTCGACGAAAGCTCTAGTATTAATTTCCTAGTCGAAAGCTCATCATAGAATTAGGCCAGACAACTAAGGAACGATTCCGGGAAACACGTGCAGTGATAAATCGTACCGGATACTGTACCAATGCATATTCCAATTCTTAGTAATAACTCTTCATGTAACGTTGAAGAAGGATTAAGAATTGTTGTTGAAGATTAGCGCACCATCCAGTAATTCTAATTGATAGATGAACGTTTTATCATCAAGGATTGAAGATGCGGTGTCTTTAGAATACATACATCATGATCAATATTCCGCAAACTTTACTCCATTTGTTCCATTTGTCCTTCGTGTATACACATGTGTCGCACTCGCAAGAACATATCCGGTTAGCTTGGTGACATTGCACCATGGAAAAGTATCTAGTTTTGTCAGTGCTGTTACACATATGTCGCATACTGTTTGGGTTTCAGATGAATAGGTATATCAAATCAAATTCGATACAAGTATATGCCGCTTTTTGTGAACCACTTTTTTCGCAGTTATTCTTTTTTACTACTGATAATTCGACTTCAACTTTTTTGTTTAGTTTTAGACCGATATCAATATTGTGTATTCTGAAGAAATGAAAAAACAAACAAACTTGTTTCATGTCGTAGCAACTATAGTGGCCAGAAACTTTATTTTTCCACGTCTCTAAGCTGTCACCACCTAACATCAAAATAGGCTAGGCTAAATTGATCCACGACGTAAAATACACTGGTGGCGTGATAAGACATTTTTGGTTGTGTTGGTAATTTTCTCACGAAATTAAGTATGGCGCGCCGGGATTCAAGCATGTAAACATAAACAAACGACCATTTCAGATCGGGATTTCAGTTACTCCAGTTGTCGCGCAACCTGGCGAATCTTTGGCAGTAATTGAAAATATGGACATTTTTTCTTCAAGGGCTTGCAAGGTACCGTCGAAATATAGAAAATTTTACACATATTCGATTCTCTTTATTTCGTTGGAGGAAGGATTTGGTGGATCACACTGTGGTATCTATTACAGTTATTATGGATAATGGAGTGATTGTGCTGTGGGTGGCATTTCAAATGCAGGTGATGAAAACGATTGAAACATCCCGGAACAAAACACCGCATTTAACTGTCAATATTTTCGCAAACAGAACCAACTCTAAATATTTTTATAAAAGCAACTCCCGGAACGTCATTTGTTTATGTTTTTTCTTCTTCGCGTCTCTCTGTTATTCCAAAATAAAATGACAACCGCACTAACACATAGAAAAACGTGATCACCAGGGTATTTTACATCGTGAAATTGATCATTCTGTGAACCAAACATTGGCGATACATTTGTATATGACCTAGGGGTATTATTATTTGTATTTGACTTAACTCCGTGTTCGAATTAGCCCCGGTCTCCCCTACTTCGGAATCGGTAAGTTTTTTAATAACACGCAGAGAAATAGAACACATTAGATTCCAATGTATTGAATCTTTAAGTCAACTTCAAACTATGGTTCGAATCAAATAGAACTATTTTTGAATTAAAATTTGAATCAAATAAAACACTTTTTCAATTAAATTTAGTGTGGCAATGCATATTAGATTCAAATATATTAAGATCTAGATTCAAATATCAAAATTTTATTGAATCAAATCAAAAATTTATTTGATTCAAAGGATTCGTTCTTTTGATAGTTGGTATTTTTGTGAAAAGACTAAACGAGAACTTTGTTTTGTAAGGTTAAGCGAGCAAAAAAAGGTCGTACGAATTTGAATTATGAAATTTCGTGTTGAAGCTTTCTTTTTAGAGAACTACCGTTCTCAAAAATGAACTATTGATCATTCTTCTTTCGCGAGAACTAGTTCTTTTGAACCGTTCGAGAACGAATTGCCCATCTCTAGTGAGTGTCGTAGAATAGGTAAATTATGAATTATGTATGTACAAGGAACATTTGTATTCATTCCTGAGAACGGTTTCACAGTAGTGCTTTTGAAAATTATTCAACGAAAGGATTCAATACCGTAACCGTATTTAGCTGAGCGTACAAAATGCATTCAATAATAAATTATAAATTTATTTACAAAAATTAGTTAAGCATTCACGGAACGACCGAAATTAGCTCAGCGCCTAATTCGTATTACTGTTTTCGAATTAGTTGATTTTAACAACAAAATTTCCAAAATAACTATGAAATTAGTTAAAATTGAGAATTTACTTTGCTGGAAAAAACTCTTATTTTTAGAGAATGTGTTTAGTTGGCAAATATCCTGGACAAAACCAGCAATATTTCAGTCCAACACGAAATTCTCATTGACAACTAATTTTGTTATTAAAATCAGAAAATTTGTTTCTATTCATCTATCACCATCATTACTGAAGGACAGTACAAAGAACACAAAAATGCAATTGGTTTTATTAACAAGTTTATTAGCCAAAAACTCATGAGAAGTGTCAAAGCAAAACAATCCATTAAAAAGCAAAAAAGGACAGTTTTGTTGAAACTGCTTGCAAATTGTTTTGATGTATTTCGCATGTGTAACGATATATCCATATATAAGTTTCTGAACCGATATGTAAATTTGTGAATTTGTGCGCATTTGAAGCTATTGTGCGTAATAATATTTTTTACGCGGAACAGTGAAGTGAGTTTCGAATGTTGCACTCTCATTGTATATGTCAAATGATGTTTTTTGTATATTCCAACCTTCCGGGCTACGCCGTCCGGTGTACTACTTGTATTCGATTTTTGTTTTCCGAGTGAGAGAGTCGATTTCGCGAAGCCGAATGAAGAAAACAGCGATTTAGAAGAAAATTTTACAAAAAGATGTTTATGTTTCGCTTATGTCTTTTTCTCCAATAAAACATCGTATTCATACCTGACAATATAGAAAAGATAACCGCGACTGATATTTTTCGGTAGTAGTGTGCCTTCTAGTGGCTAGTAGTCATTGCGGTGTTAACGTTTTTTCGGTGACAGAGCGCCATATAGCTGCAAATTGCAGAAACTAATTCAACCATTTATGTTGGTTGAAAACAACGTTTTATTTCTCTAATGCAACTAAAAAATTAGTTGAATGGAAATGAAGTGTGCCTTAGCTAAGAAATGACTGCACATTTAATTTATGAATTCAACTAAAAAAACAGCCATTTCAACAAATATTTTATTTTTATTAAGGAAATGAGAATTGAAAAATCTAAATTAGCAAAAGTAAGATTTTTTTAGTTGTCCCAAAAAACAACTAACTAAAATCAGAAAATCAACTATTTGTTTCGCCAAAATGCTGATTTCGGTCTTTCCGTTTTTTTTAAATAACAATTTTTTGAATTTAAAAAAAAATCCATCATTGAATGTACACACAATCGTACGAAAGCCTGATTGTAGAAACAAAACTAATTTGCTTTGAATCAAATAACCATTGTGTTTGATTTCGAGTGAAATGAAATTAAATCCAGGTGGAAATGAAATATATTTGAATTCAAAGCACAATATATTTGAATTCAGTACTCATTTTATT
The DNA here is from genome assembly GCF_030247185.1 of Malaya genurostris. Classification (NCBI taxonomy): domain Eukaryota; kingdom Metazoa; phylum Arthropoda; class Insecta; order Diptera; family Culicidae; genus Malaya; species Malaya genurostris. The sequence goes on from NC_080571.1 coordinate 263,266,712, forward strand.
CATTTATGTGGCCGTAGAAAAAAAAATTATTTCCTTTGAAGTAAATATTATATGTATTTGAATCAAAGGGAAATGAAAATAAGCGCTGATTCAAAATAAAATATCTTTGAACTCAAAGCGTAATATATCAAAATTAAAAATAATTTTTTCAGCGTGAATGATTATAACGTTTTCCCATCAGTAACTGCTGCAAACAATATTAGAAAGAAAAAAATGCAGTGCATAGATGACAATAAAGCAAAGTAAATGAAAATCTGTGACAGTTCCGAAGGGGATGACAGTAATTCATTTCACTATGTCTAATGATAACTTTATTCTCGTGCGCGTCATTTTTTCCAATATTATTAGAATATGAAAAGTAAATCTCGCTTTTCAGATCTTTTTAGGTATATAATCAATTTATCTACACTTTTCATGAATATTCATGAATAGTTTTTCAGCATACTGCATGTGTTGCATGGTTACTGCTATGACAACACGTATAATAATATTATTGACAGCAATCAGTGAGATTTCATTTTCATTAGAAATCCTAAACCAGTCATGCTCGAATCTGTTAATTAAACACACACACTTCGTAAGATTGAAAGATGGTAAGTCAACTTATTAATTTATTAATTTCTAATTCAAACTATTATTCTAGGAGTAATAGCTTGTAACTCCATGTATTTGAAATGTGAACATTGAAACTATTCGTCAGGGAAGAAATGACGTAATTGAATAATGTCTACAGATGTTGAATGTATTAGGTGTAAAACACATTCCTAATAATTTTTCTGTTCCAGGAAAGTACATTGTGTCTAATCAAAAGGAGCTATTGATGTATTCGATAGAACAATAAGGACTTTTATTTTCTAATTTGAATACTACAGATAAAATGAGCCTAATAGCAAATTAATTATCGCATTTATGATTTCGCCTATTTCACTCGAACTATGCCTGCTCAAAATATTGTAATTCAATAAGGATATATTGGAATTTAATAAAAATTATAAAAAAACATTAACATGTAATTCGAAATATAAATAAATTTGTAAAAAATAGTGTGTCGTAATTATATGAATAAAATCTATCACTTTTCAATGACAAAAGTTGACTCTTGCTGCAAATTCACGATGAAAAAATGATGAACACTTTGCCAAAACTAGTCAGTAACTTTTTATCATTCATTTGATTTAATACCAAAGGGAAAAAGAGTTCCCGTTTTTAACCTTACTAATAAGAACTTAAATAGCGAAATTCAAATTAGAGTAGAGAAAAGTCTAAGCAATAAAACATTCAAGTTGACAGAAAAAACTTTGTTACTAAGCTGTCAGTCATTTTCCTCCATTGAGATATCTGCGTTAATATTTTGTAGAGATGCATGTGGATGTATCATCTCTTGTTTGCATTAATAAAGAATAATGTGCATTTCGAAGAATTTTGATATTGTCACAGTAGCAATATAAGTGAATTTTCATCACAAGACTTACTTCTCAACTGGAATCGGAATTAATTCAACACTGTCATCCCCCTTGGACAGTTCATGAAAATGATTTTTACTTGACGAAAAAGTCATTACTCATTAAACTTTTAAGTGCTTTTTCCTCAGTGTAGCAATGAGGCTTCAAATTTCTAATAAATAACCGGCATAGCCCACTTGGATCATCTGGTATGCAACTCTCACGGTTCGATGATCTAAATTACTAAAGTAGCCGTTAGACAGACTCAGCATAGGAACAGTCGTTCTGTTAGTCGAACAACCGAATGCAAAAAATGCAGAAACTCTTGTGCATGAACGTTTTTTTTGTTTAGATATGAAGCACGTTCGACACTATAAATTGATTCCGGTGTATGACTGAAGGTTTGAAGGTTTGTGCATAAATCCTTTCGTAACTCCTCACGTAACTCTGATGAGATGCAGATCATTTACCTTGGTTAGAAACAGCTTTTCCAAGGTTCTCTTCTGCTTTTCTCTGCAGTTTCTTCTGCCGTGCTAATCAGTGACCCAGAGTGAGCCGCAAGTCCAAAGCCTCCGAACGAAAAAATCCGCCCATCACAATCCTGACCAGCACACTAATGTAACCAAAGGAGCGCAGTAGAATTGTGTGCCTTCGAAAACGAAATTCTGTCTGATGCGGCGTTGTTAAAATTCCGAAACACTTACACTACACTTACAAACGATCCGATAAACTTGTACAAACTTAGACATATATTATCGAAACGACAAGATGCCAATAGTTACACAATTGATTGCCCTTTTCTTGGCTTTCACTCTGTTGCACTTTCTTGCTCTGGTTGCCAAACTGCCGAAACACCAACCACGACTCACACGAGATCCCGGTTTATCAGACCGAACTGCGTCACCAGGAAAATTGAATCCTCCTGTGCTCCTTTTTTTCCCTATAAATAGCACTCGTGGGTATATACGTTGCAGGGCTGCACAGGTTTTTCTCAACTACTTCACTAATCACCAGCAATGGAACCTACCCCATCGGTCCATCCAGCTGTTGAAACACTTACTGGTCGCAGTGGAACGTGTGATGGCAAATGAATGTTGTGATGGAGAAGAACGAGGAGAGGGAAGAGTTTGGAGACGACTGTGGTGGAGATAGGATGGCCAATAAAACAAAATCCACTTCTGCTGGACCTATTGGTCGCTAAGCCATCCACCAATACACGCCCTTCGAGATGGAGACCCCGTTCCTTACGAAGCCTGCACGAGCCGGAAATCCCAGGCGAGCGATGCTCGGAACGATCAGAACTCGACTGAACGCTTGGGCGGACGGTTTGAGAGTCCTTGGGACGGTTTTCTGGTGGTGAAGACTAGCACAACAGGGTATCTCTCCTTTCCGGAGAAAGGAAACGAGCTGGAGAGAAAGAAAGAGAATGAGAGAAAAGCTGCAACAAGGAGTTCTCTGTGCTTGAGTTTTCGTCCTGCTGGATGCAGATGGGATGGATGCGTAAGTAATTGATCCTTCGCGTGGAAATTGCTGACGACTGTGGGTAGAGCTTCAGTAATTTATCAAATATTCCATATCAATCGAGTAAGAGCACCCTGGTTAGTATTCGAAAAAAAAAAATTTTTTAAACTGTTTTGTATTGGGTTTCCAGTAAACGAATTTGAGAAACTGATGTGCCCGAACGTTTTATGATTCGTTTCAATCAAATTATTATTCTTCAGTGATATGGTCCAGCGAGGCTATCAAAGCGATTCCTGAACTGAATAATGAGTCATCAGATTTCACATACTCTGATTTGGATAAAAGTCTGCACACGTTTTTATTATGGCAAGCTATTTGTTTTATACGGAAGGAGAGAACAATTGGACTCAAGTTCAGTTTTTCAAAAGGGCGGATCGGTTCTTGAATGTTCTTTCTTTAAACCGTAGTAACTTGGTAGCTGTTAATTGAACAGAAAAAGTGTCTTGTAAAAAGTTATAGGAAATCGAGCGAGCTTGCTAAAAACATTATGCGTTGAAAAACAGTTGAATCTTTTTTCATGAATAACAAAAACATACAGAAAGTATAAAATTTAAACAAAATCGCATCTTCAAGTGCTTTGCAATAAGTTTATAGGGAACGGGTATAGCGTTATGAGTAAATCGATGCCTTTCACGCAGCCCATCTGGGTTCGATTCCCAACCCCGCACATAAGGTTCCAGAAAGTTTCTCTGGCCCGGAGAGGTTTGATGATTTGGACGCTGGTTATTTGCTGAGAATCGATCAGTTATTCGAACAATTTAAGTTGAAAGAAATAAAAAAGTTCTTGAGCTCTATTAAATTAACTCAAACAAAGTACTGAATCCAATTAATAAATGTAATATATAAAGTGTGAAATGCGAGATTTTTTGATAATTCGGCAGTGAATGTAGTTCGAATTCGGGTGAATTAATGATTGCTAGAAATAATTTGAACCTAGATATACGCCCTCATTCTGAATAACGACGTATTGGTTTTTCGATCGAATATGGTTCGGTCGAATCCTAGCTATCTTTGATTTTGCTAGCGTTATTAGGAATATGAATGAAATACGATCGAAAAAACGATAACAGCTGCGCAATCGATTGGTTTCGGTACGGTTTATCGTTTCAATGATGAGTCGAATTGATCCGGAAACGCAAAAGAAAATTCTGCACACTTGGTGCTCAGAAAGTGGTGTCACGTACAACGAAATTGTAATAGGAAGACTCTCGACCGCTGCCCGGACCGCAATATTGTACGAAATCGATGTACCAGGACCTGGACGACGCTGACACCACGGTGGCGATGGAAAAGTTTGGGCAGAAGGTGTTGGTCTGGCAAGCAATTCGTACCTGTGGTTTGCGGTCGTCGATTTCCTTCACGAAGGGCACAATTAACGCCAAGTTGTACGAGGAAAAATGTTTGAAGAAGGGAATGCTGCCACTGTACAGAAAGCATAAGGCTCCTCCTCTCTTCTGGTCGGATTTGGCTTCAGCTCACTACGCCAACTCCGTTCTACAGTGGTTGTCAAAAAATAATGTACAATTCGTGGAAAAGGACATCAACCCACCGAACTGCCCGGATCTTCGGCCAATTGAAAGGTATTGGGCAATTGTCAAGCGGTACTTTCGGAAGGAAAGTACAGTGTCCCAAAACATGCAAGAGTTAAAAAAACTGGACAGCTGCCACCAGGAAAGTCTCAAAAGTAACTGTGCAGAATTTAATGAAGAATGTCAAGTAAAAAATTGCGAGCGTTTCATATAAACTAGGATTTTCTTCAATATAATCAGTGAAATGCATAAAGATGTAATTTTTCTAAAATATATCGAAAACTGATGTCAAAATATGTTTTTTTTTCGCTTTTTTTTTCAATAATCAATGTTGCTAACTACTTTTCGATACACTTCTTATTATAAATATTGCAACGTAGAACGGGCATTAATTCATAAGCCATTTTGCACCCTCTCATACTGCTACTAACGCATAAGACGATAGCCCTCAGTCGACGCCGTTATATTGACCAAATGTCATCATAGACACACGAGGAAGCATGAGATAGGAACTTGTGAGGAATTAATTATCTCATCTTTTGATGACCTGCATATCCTATCTATAAGTGAAAGACAAAATTTTTTAAAAGCGCTGCTGTGGGATTATTTACATACGTCATTGAATTTCTCTTTATATAAACCGTATTGTTATGGAATAAATTTTTAACTCTTTGAGTTACATTTCGCTGTGAATATTTAGTTTAATTAATGAGTACAGTTTGTTACAGAGTTTTTTCACAAACTTATCTCACAGGACCATTCATAAGTAGCAAATGTAACTTATTGAAATTTCAAGACGATCTACAATTGTTTTAGAATTGTTATTTATGTTGGATATGTTCAGAAAGATATTTAAATACATTGAAATTGGGTGTGCAACTTATCACTGTTAACTTTCACAAAACTACCGAAAAAATCACTGTACATCTAAAATAATTGTGCAACTTATCGAAAAATTGCCAAACGTATATCTCAAATTGTATCGAATTGCTATAAATCTCTTGTGGACGAAAAATTAGCGAAATAATGCTCTCCGCATGGATAAAAATGATAAACCGAATTGAGAACCTTGCTGTAAAAAATATTTTTCTGTTGAGTCCGCATAGTTTTGGCTGCCTCATGAATTTTAGGTCAGTGTGTGCAGTTCTCTTCAGTTTTAGAAAAATAATGATATAAAAATCAAAACTTGCAAAAAAGTTGTGAAATATTTATCTGTTCGAAAATAACGCAAAACTTGCAACTCTTTCCGAAACATCAACATGTTTATGTTTCCTGTTATCCAGATATCAGGTGTACAACTTTGCTTCCGCCATTTTTTTCCAAAATTAAAAGCTTTATTGCGAAAAAGTGCTTACAGATGTATTATTCAAAGTATTGTCCGTCGCTAGCGACAACTTTCTCCTATCTTTCCGGCAATTTTCGGATCCCGGCTCGAAAAAAGGAATCCTCTTTTGACGCTATCCATGAAGCAATCCATTTTTCCAACTCTTCGAAGGATTGAAAATGTTGATCTGGCAGGCCGTGTGCCATCGAATGGAATAGGTGGAAGTCGGAAGGGGTGACATCTGGGGAATACGGCGGGTGGGCCAAGACTTCCCATTTCAGCGTTTCCAGGTACTTTTTGACCACTTTTGCGACGTGAGACCAAGCATTGTCGTGTTGAAGGATGTCTTTGTCATGTCGCTCTTGATGTTGTGGCTGCTTTTCTTTTAGCGATCTCCTGTGATGGTTTCACCCGGTTTTAAGAGCTCATCACACCGAGCTGATCCCACCAACTACAAATCATAACCTTGGGGCCGTGAATATTCGGTTTTGCCTTCAACGAAGTAGCACGCCTGGGCGTTCCCCATAATTTTCTGCGTTTAGGATTATCGTATCGAACCCACTTTTCATCACCGTTTACGATTCGATGTAAAAACCCCTTACGATTTTGTCTTTGAAGCAGTTGCTCACATACAAATAGACGGCGCTCGATGGCCCTCGGTTTCAACTCGTACGGCACCCAGTTTTCTTCTTTCTGAATCATGCCCAGGGCCTTGAGACGTTTTTAAATAACTTGCTGACTCACTCCCAACGATTCGGCAAGCTCTTCTTGGGTTTGGCACGATTGTTCATCAAGCAATGCTTCTAGTTGTTCATCTTTGAAGGTTTTTTTCTCTTCCACCACCATGTTTGTCTTTGACATCCAAGCCACCATTTTTAAAAAGTTGAAACCACTCACGACACGTTCTTTTACTCAGAGCAGAATCACCGTAAGTTTCTGAGAGCATTCGATGCGCTTCAGCTGCATTTTTTACGAATTATAACAGAAAAGTAAAACTTCCCGCAAATGGCGAGAATTGGGCACATAAACAGACATTTTCGAGCGTGAATAATAAGAAAACAAGAACAACTGTCACTGAAACGGCGACGACAATTCGTTAGGCACTGTACACACTCACTTTAAAGGCATTATCATCTATGTATTTTGACCAGCCTCAGCCGGTACAGCCACCTATCGGAAAACGGCGGAAGCAAAGCTGTACACCTGATAATATAAGTCATTGCGTTGCGTGAACCATATGCTATTCAACTCACTGTTACCATCGAAATCATATTAAAAAAAATATTAAAAAAAATCATTTCGAGGATAAGTTTAGTTTAGTTTAGCATTAGTTTGATCAAAATCGTCTGAAAATTTTAAGAATGTTAGAATATACGTGTTTTAAATATCATTCCGACGATTCTCATTAAAAATAGTACACTTATTTACACAGAAATTGGTGTACAATCATCAAAACACGTGAATCCAAAGGCACTTGAAAATTTTAGGGGCACGAATACATGTTTCACCATGAAAATGGAGTTCGTTATAGAAACATCTATAACGAACTCCATTTTCATGGTGAAACATGTATTCGTGCCCCTAAAATTTACAAAAATATAGAAACATCTATAACGAACTCCATTTTCATGGTGAAACATGTATTCGTGCCCCTAAAATTTACAAAAATACAAAAAATCTACACCATGTAGCATTATCATTTTTCATGTGCAGATTGTTTTACAAGATCAATGTTTGTGTTAAGAGCAGTTGTATTGAAAATCAAATGTGAAACTTATTCATTAGAAATTAAGTTTGTTATGATTTTGTAATTGTCATTCCATTTCTTGTTTACATTACGGAGTAGTTTTCACGAGTTATACACTTATGTTTCCGCTGATTTTATTGCTGACTTGGCTATGAGATCGACGCATCAACTTTTGTGCATTTTTGCGCTTTTTCCATAACACAACAGTTACTAGAATAGTGTCGATCGAACTGGATCGAAATTCTGGTTCCAATATTACAAGGTGATGAATGTTAAAAATGGCATGCCGTCAATCAAAATGGTGATGCAAATGACATAAAAACTCTTCGAAAAAGTGCTTAAAGCTGTTCAGGTTTGTGGGCCTCGTAAATTTATGACCAATCTAACTGATATAATGTTCTCGAACGGACCTCACCACGATTTCTCACAACCTTACTTTCAAATCCGACTTCCGGTTCCAGAGTTACAAGATGATGAGCATGATGAGATGATGATGCATTCCAAAATTATTTGAAAAAATTGTAAATGAAAAACTTTTTCATCAACTTAAAAATGTAATAACAAACAAACAACATGGCTTTTTTAAAGGCCGCTCAACTACAACAAATCTCTTAGAATTTATGACATTCACTCTGAATGCAATGGACGCCGGAAACTACGTAGAAACTCTTTACACTGACTTTAGCAAAGCCTTCGACCGTATTGACATACCATTACTTCTACACAAACTACAAAAATATGGCATAAAACATACTCTTCTGGAATGGCTCAAATCATACTTAACGAATCGTGTACAGGTAGTCCGCTTCCAAAACATTCTGTCTGAACCAATTAATGTAACTTCTGGCGTACCTCAGGGTTCTCACTTGGGGCCTCTCCTTTTCATTTTACATATAAACGACATTTCCTTCATACTCAAAAATCTGAAAGTGCTTATATATGCAGACGACATGAAACTCTTCATGGAAATTAAAAATATTAACGACGCTGTAATATTCCAGAACGAAATCAATCTATTCCACATTTGGTGCTGCAAAAGTCTACTCCAACTCAATGTAAAAAAATGTAACTCAATAACTTTCAGTAGGAAAAATGAAACTATATCTATAAACATACATCTAGGAAATCAACTTGTAGAAAAATGTAAAATTGTAAGAGATTTAGGCGTAATCTTAGACTCCAAGCTCACCTTTGTGGAACACTACAATACCATAATCAATAAAGCTAATAGCATGCTGGGCTTTATTAAACGCTTCAGTCATAACTTTCAGGACCCATACACAATTAAATTATTATACACTACATATGTCAGACCTATTTTGGAATATTGCAGCCTAGTATGGAATCCATACAATATTATTCACGAAGAACGCATCGAATCTATTCAAAAACAATTTCTTTTATATGCACTTCGTAAATTAAACTGGACAGCATTTCCTCTACCATCATATGAAGCACGCTGCATGCTCATCAATATACATACACTTAAAGAACGCCGCGACTTTGCAATGCTTTATTTTATCAGCGACATTATTTCTCAACGCATTCAATCAGCTCCATTATTATCGCAATTAAATTTTTATATACCTAGCCGTCAATTACGTTCCAGGAAATTATTTTTAGAAAAACAAGCTAGAACAAATTATGCAAAATTCAGTCCAGTCAATCGAATAATGCGCCATTACAATCAATACTGCGAACATCTTGACCTTACTATGTCTAAAAATCAAATCAAATCTCAGCTTTGTCGTAGAAATAATGCGTAGTATGTAAGTGAACATTGTAAACAATTTATATGTAGTCTACATTTGCTTGACGAAATAAATAAATAAATAAATTTTAAAGCACGGATGAGCGCTTAAACTTTCAAGTCATCGTTGAAGAGTGACAGTATTGAAAACGGAAATAATGACCTAAATTTGGTTCAACACTGTATACAAATAAAAAGGTTATGCCATTCCATGGAAAGACTTTTAAAGAATATGGTAGTAATATTTATAAAAAATATGAGTAATATGAGAAGGCTTCATTATCACACTAGGTGGAATAAAATAGGTTTATACCCTCATCGAGGTTCTTTTTTTGAAGTGTGCGATTTATAATAGAATTAACTGCACTGATAAAAATTTGCACGATCGATTCATATGTAAACAGCACTTCAATTTATTGTGCTTTTTCATTTGAATACATAACCAAAGTGATTTGGTTCAAAATTTCATGTGTAAATTCATTAAGATGCGAGATTAGATTATTTTTCTCTTAGCTTTGATATGTTTTTCCTTTGGATGTGATATGTTTTGCTATTGAATCGAAATACAAATTTTAAACACTTCATTTTCTAGTAGAAATGAGTACAACACAAATGTATGAGCAAATAACTTGATTCGGTTAACTATGTTTCAATTGAAATCTATGTGGAAAACAATGTGGCGTTCATATGAAATTCATTGAGAATCTAGAGGCAACGAAATATCTTATCGTTTTCATGTACATTTCAGATAAATATAGCATAGTTTCCACTAAATATCAACCGTTTTTACACTTATTTTATGAGTTGAGTGTATATTTTCATGAATGTCATGTCTTCTACAAGTAGTGATAGTTCAAATGCTTTGCAAATGATGCTAGGGTCCAAATTATTTTCAGTGCGGGCTATCACTGCCTATAAAATGTAATGATTCTTTCCATGCCGCTGTTTTGTGTTTTGTGGCGTTAATTAATACAGAAGATCGCCATTGAATAGTACAACAAGGAAGGAATCTACTGCTATTTAGTGCGCTGAACCTTATTGAGCATATAGTACACACTTAAAAAATTTTACATATTATTAGATGCAAATAAATGGAGCGTCGCAATTCACGCAAATTTACGTGGAAGAACATTTAATATTGTGTCTAAAACTCCATGACATAAAATTCATTAAAATAAAAAAAAAAGAATTTTGTAGCAACCCACCGCGACTTGAACCGAGAATCATTGGATCGCAAGTTCGTCTGTTAATCGACTGAGCCACAGAAGCATGCATCTGCTTGGCTGGTAAAAGGTGCATTTAAATTCATACAGTCGCACCTGCTAGTAGAACGCAAGTTATAGTCGAAACCAGTAAAATTGAAGCTCATCTAACATTAAGTCATTACAAATAAAATTTTCCGTGATTTGACAAATTAGGTCTTTATGAATTACATCGTATGAGGGATTAAGTCACCTGTAAAATTCAATTTTTTTTAGAGTGTAGGGCTATTGTAACAATAGTCATCTCATTAGTAGAATCGCCCTGTTTTTTGATCGATTACTCGACTTGAATTCAACGAATTGTGATAAAATCGAATAAAATATTTTTATTTCGGTTCTAAGAAGCAATACCGTAAAAAAGATATTTCGAAAATTGTTAAACACTGTTGCTTTAGACAGCAAAAAAATTGTAGCATTTTCGAAGTGATTCTCAATCGATGTGAAAAATTTAGACGTACTGAACATCAAATGCAATAATTGTCTGTTTTCGTGAAATATTGCAAACAAATCACACGTTATTACATCGAAACAACGTATTAAGTAGATTACATCACTTCAACTGAATACTGTATATGATTCTGATATGATATTATGCATCTTTTCGTGTAATATTACAACCTTTACAACGATACCGAGATTTTTGGGTTTTTATATCGTAATCGCAGCACATCAGTAGTAAATAGTGATGTGCAGTAATTTTGATGTTATATCACAAAAGTGTTGGTGTCGTTCTAAAGGTTGTAATATTACACGAAAAGATGCATAATTTCCTATTAGAATCGTATACATTATTCAGTCAAGCTCAATACCTTGTTTCGATGTAAAAACAAGTAATTTATTTGCGATAATTCTCGAAAACAGAAAATTATTACTACATTTCTGTTTGAGCTGTTAGTAGAATATTCTTACTAATAGTACTGTTTTTAAACCGTTTAATTCCACTATGTCACGTCATTATACTCTCACAAAGTCACTATTTTCACGAAAGTGTATCAAACGTTATAATACAGATACGTATTTCAGAATGTTATTTACATCCTTCTTCAGTGTATCGGTTTTATCGGTCCTTTTTCAGTGTAGCGGTTTTATAAAACCGATACACTGAAGAAGGATGTAAATAACATTCCGAAATACGTATCTGGTGGTCAGGTGATCTCCAGGTAGCTTTGTGGATATCCTTGTGGGGAAAGAAGGTGCTTCTCGTTGGTGGGGTTGCCACCTTGGATGTAGCTGGACGGGATGCAGCATTTCATACTCAGCCGCTGGATACCAGAACAGATGCTGTTTGAAGCCGCCTCTTACATGGAGTAGAGACGCTCCGACATCCTCTAAAGAGGACCCCCTTCCCTGTCAGCATACGACCAAGGTCCCACCGGGGTTGGTTACCCGATCTTTCCTATGGTTGCTCGTACCCCAGCCGGCACCGCGGGGAGGTAGGGATAGGAGTTACTGGACAAGAGGCTAAGAACCACACTGGGGCCTGAATTTCGCATTGTCCAGTCGTTTACCAACCGTTTACATCGTTGAGGTGATGTAATCTACTTAATACGTTGTTTCGATGTAATATTTTCTCGAAAACAGACAATTATTGCACTCGAAGTGAACGCTCCTAAGTTCTCCTCACTCTTAAAGTCAATCTGCCCAAGTAGCAAACATTGTTCTAGTACTGAATTTATGAAATTTTTCTGCAACGAATATGCGATTGGAAAAGCGCATTTTTTTGTATAACGTGCAACAAGTTACTTGTTTCATATATTTCATAACGGTAATATTTGCTAAGTGGGAACCGAAATTGAAACTGCTTAAATGATCTTGTTGAACAGTCAGTTGAAAAACTGGATGTGGGACTTCATCTATTCAGGTTTTTGAGTTGGTTTTACAAGCAGTAATATGAATGAATTTTATATCCCTTACAAAAACCTGTTGAATCAATTGTTTAACATATCTAACAAAAATAATCGATTGGAAGCAATTGTGAAACATGCCAATTATAACAAATATTAAATACTCGATAGGGTATCGGACAGAGACAGCAGATCTCACTCTAACTAATGTTTTTCGTATATGAGATGACAGCTGGCTGATGAGATTGATGGGGGGTACCGTTACCCTATATTGTCCTGAGAAAATTACAGCTCTGAAATATGAGTCATTTTTTTTATTCAATAATATAATATAATATTAAGGCACACTGCTTAAGCTCTAAAATGCCAAGGGTATTTACTAATCTTAATTACGACTAACTTAAAACTAGAATAGTATCATTATGTAATGTAGTATCGGGGTAGTGGATTCTCGACAATTCAGCTTTCAGCAGGCGAGGTGAATTGAATATTGGATGAGGGTCTTCCATATGGCGTTGGCGAGTATCCATGTTGGCCGCATCCTTCGGTCCTTGTGGGTCCGCGGGAAACACCCCCAGGCTACGAAGGCCCGGCGGGTGGCCCGCATGCTGGTTTTCGACTGGAGCGGTCTCCCGTGGACGATGATGGTGATGTTGCGGAAGAGAATGAAAAAAAGTAAATATTGTGGAAACGGGGTAGAAGGGGATGTGGGAACAAAATGTCTGAAAACGATAGAGATCTAATTAGTTGCCATCGAGATGGTGAAGAGACAGGGAAGGGGGAACGAAAAGGTTAGTGACAAAAAAAAGATCTTGTTAGTTCCAATGAAGATGGTGGACAGCGACGGGGATCGAGAAAATATGAGTCATTGATACAAACGTTGTTGGCCTACTGAGAAAATGTGCAAAGTTTCTCCAAATCGAAGCAAGCCAACCTTGATTTCACTACAATTATCAGTTGTAAACTTTTTGAATTGCTTTAATTGTCGTTGATACATAAACATTTTTTCAAACTTTGTTTAAAATAGTTTAAATCTGGACGATTTCCGGTTACATAAGTTTGAAGTGATAATCAATTGCATTTATTTGATTGACGCTTTTAGCTAAAAACAATATTGGACCCATTGCCAAAAATTCAGTTTCGTTATGCAAATTTATCACCTTCCTTCATTGGGAGCTCGACCAGACATTCTGTCCAGAAGTTCAGGTTAAAAATTATGCGTAGGTGTTCTCGTGCTCTATCATTTCCTCGACACTCACTGAGGGAGAATAACTGGAGAGGATTTCTTGGCTCGTTTTCGCTCTCTTTCTCTCACACACACAAACGCACACAGGAACTTGCAATATCAATAGCTTTATTTTTTCTTCCTCAAGCCCAATGCCAGCATTTCGTCCCTCTGTTGCATCTCGTTAACCGAGTCACATGGGACGCCACGGTAATGACAGCGTTATCCTTGGCTAGGCGAGTCAATCAACAAGTGATGACAACGAAAAACAGACACATGCGCTTTACGGACCTGATCGTCGGACAACAATAATAGAAACGAGAGAACGGAAAACTCAACTTGCTCTCTGGCACACAATGTGGTATAATGAAGCTTTTTCGTTTCTGAACGATGGATTTTAAGCTTTGTTGCGCTTTCTCTAGTTGTGTCGGAAAAAACGGTTTTGGTCTAAATGATGCGAACGCATGGTATCGGGTATGATGATACTGTGCCCTAGAGTGCCTATAACCAAAGTGATGACATCTCACCCGTAATGTTGGTAACAATTCGAAACATTGCATCCGAAATGTAAGCAGTTTCGTTAGCTTTACATTGCACAGTGGTCCGGATCCACAATTTAGGGGGACAAAAACATTTGTGGCTTAGCCTTACACTTTAGAGCTATGATGTCTTCGGAACAAATGATCAGTGAAAGATAAGCCACATTTTGAAGCATATGGTATTAGGGTGGTTCTAATTATTAGGGTGATCCAAAAATTGTTTTCCGTATGTGTTGAGATAGAGGACTGCATCCTTCGGCAAAATTATAGGAAAACTTATATCAAGCAACTTTGCCGAAAACACTATTGTAGTATCTTTAACGGTTTTAGTGTTACAGCTATTTTAATAGATCAACTTAGGGTGTTCCTAAAAAAATCAGATTTTTTGCTCTAGCTTTCTTAATGTTCACTTCTCGATTTTGGTGTCTTTGAATATCTTTTAGAGTTTGTTGAAACCAATTTTTTCATGACTGGCGCATTCAGGTAGCGTTTTCTGAACCGAAGTTATGAGCAAAACTAGTTCAAAAACAGATCATTTTTAAACTGCTATATCTAACATTGGAGCAAACGAAAAAAAAATCGGTTTCTTTAATTTGATAGAAAATACTTTCGAGCATGTTTATAGAAAAAATGGCGGAGGAGATATTTTTTTAAATTTTTTAAATTGTGTTCAAACGTTGGGTTTTTTCATTGAAAAATGCTTTTTCATGTAAGACATTTATTAGCTATACATATTAAAATAAGGTATTGCTGTCTTCTAGCGTGTTAAAATTAAAAATGTTAATTCAGCTGCATAATCGGGAAGATGGAGTACACTCACGTTGGTTGTTACTCTATTCGATAATGCTATTACAGGATCAGACGTTAAAAGAAATCGTTTGAATACATTCTCTAGATTCACTAACTCTCTTGCGCTTCCTTACTGTACATACCAATAGGAAGCAAAGCATGTTTTATAATTGCAGTCCCATGCACCAGAAGCTTATGCACGGTTGGCGACAGAGCATACCATCCATACAGCTCCACAAAACGAATTCTTGTTTGTTCAGTAAACTCCTGGGAAGCAGGTACCGAAATCTTCACATTGCTGTTTATCAACGTTAAGATTATAAAAAACCGTTCAAGTATATTTCCATTTAACTCGATGATTGGCGCTACTGTGTTATATTCTTTGAAAAATCTACGACCCCAGATACCATCATTCGAGTTGCCGCCTCCAGGTAATGGTTCACCGATGCTAGATCCTGTCAGCTTGGAGCGAAATCAATCTTCAGTATAGGAAAGCCATCACACGGCATCACATTCAACATATCATGTCAATTGTGTGGGTGCGCAGTGCTGCTGTTTTTGCGCGCAAGAATTTGACATTTCTCTTCCCTACTTCTATGTACGAGATTCGATGCGAACTCACCTGAGGGCACCATGCTCGCGAAAAAGGATGTTTCCAATGATTTATTCTGGAAATGTGCGGGCTGGATATCTTGTTAATATGATGTCTTTGCTAATACGTAACCCTAGCTGCTCTTTTAATGCCGTTAATATGTTTGTCTCTTGCTCCTTGACATGCTGATTTTGTCGGGACACGCGCCATGTCGGTTTCTCAATGTGCAAACAATAACTCACTTTTAGCCAAAGTTCCATAGATCGAATCATTGCGTGTAGAGGCGAAATTCCAAATTGATATTTGTTTGGATTATTCTCATTTGTTTCAGTTCTTGAAAAATTCAGAGCTTTTCCTGAGCGCTTGCATATGTACCAAGCTTGGGAGTGTATGCCTGTTATGTCGTTTAACACTTTCGTATCGTTCAGGCAGAACACTAGCTTCGTTGATACAAATACTTTCCCCAGTACTGTGGGAGAAAGCTCTGCAATTTCTGCATTTACTTTGTCCACTTCCTGCTGTTAGTTCCGTGTTTTCCTTTTGAAAGATTATTATTCTGGGCAGCAAAGGGAAACAGATGAAGGATAATTGTTGTTCCAGATTATCCAGCCTTCTTGCTCAACAATCAATCGCAAGGGAACCAAACAGGTAGCAAATAATGTACAGTAAGGAAGCGCAAGAGAGTCGAAATAAATCAACTCGCAAGTATAGGCAGTTTCATGCGCAGAACTTCAATCGTTTAGTGAATCTAGAGGATGTATTCAAACGATTTCTTTTAACGTCTGATTCTGTAATAGCATTATCGAATAGAGTAACAACCAACGTGAGTGTACTCCATCTTCCCGATTATGCAGCTGAACATTTTTAATTTTAACACGCTAGACGACAGCAATACCTTATTTTAATATGTACAGCTAATAAATGTCTTACATGAAAGAGCATTTTTCAATGAAAAAACCCAATGTTTGAACACAATTTAAAAAATTTAAAAAAATATCTCCTCCGCCATTTTTTCTATAAACATGCTCGAAAGTATTTTCTATCAAATGAAACAAACCGATTTTTTTTTCGTTCGCTCCAATGTTAGATATAGCAGTTTAAAAATGATCTGTTTTTGAACTAGTTTTGCTCATAACTTCGGTTCAGAAAACGCTACCTGAATGCGCCAGTCATGAAAAAATTGGTTTCAACAAACTCTAAAAGATATTCAAAGACACCAAAATCGAGAAGTAAACATTAAGAAAGCTAGAGCAAAAAATCTGATTTTTTAGGAACACCCTAAGTTGATCTATTAAAATAGCTGTAACATTAAAACCGTTAAAGATACTACAATAGTGTTTTCGGCAAAGTTGCTTGATATAAGTTTTCCTATAATTTTGCCGAAGGATGCAGTCCTCTATCTCAACACATACGGAAAATAATTTTTGGATCACCCTAATAATTAGAACCACCCTAATACCATATGCTTCAAAATATGGCTTATCTTTAACTGATCATTTGTTCCGAGGACACCATAGCTCTAAAGTATAAGGCTAAGCCACAAATGTTTTTGTCCCCCTAAATTGTGGATCCGGACCACTGTGCATTGTATTAAAAAGTCATTTACTCGTTTGGAACAACGCTGTCATTCCAAACTCTGCTAACTTTACTGTGCCTTATATGGTTTGAGCACAGACTAACAGACAGGACACTCAAATTAAATTCTTTAGTCATTTTAACGGTCATTTCGAACATTCCTTTAGTTGGGACAGTATTCGCATATGTCATGATGGCACCACGTTACCCTACCAAAATCAATCAATCTGTCATCTATACTGTGTTTATTTTTTCATTTCTGTTAGTAAATGTAGAAAACACAGAACTATCTGTAATGTACTGATTTGTATACGTCCATGCGGATTTCATGCAGGATACAGATTTAATACATATTATCAAAACTGATTACAGATTTCTGCATACTTCTCATCCTCCAACGCAATACAAAATCGAACCCATGTTCTGTTACGATATTTACTTGCTTCTGGCCTACCGCCAGTGTGCCGGGTGAAAATCGTCAATACAATAAAAAATAGCTTAGATGATTACAAGTTCATTTCTCATCGGGCCGGATAATTAACGTTTTTAACATTCCGTGCCAAAACCAAACTAAAAGGAATAAACATTACAGCTATGTATATATCACAAACCAATAATCAGTTTTACCTACCTGAGAAGTTATTTTTCTGAACAACGTTGAGAAAAATAAATCTTTGTTGACAAACGGGGGGAAACCAGACACTTCAAAATTTTTACATCTTATTAGATGCACATAAATGGAGCCTCGCAATTCACGCAAATTTACGTGGAAGAACATTTAATATTGTGTTTAAAACTCCATGACATGAAATTCATTGAAATAAAAAAATTGGATCGTAAGTTCGTCTGTTAATCGACTGAGCCACAGAAGCATGCATCTGCTTGGCTGGTAAAAACGGGCATTTAAATTTATACAGTCGCACCTGCTAGTAGAACGCAAGTTACAGTCGAAACCAGTAAAATTTAAGCTCATCTAACATTAAGTCATTACAAATAAAATTTTCTTTATGAATTACATCGTATGAGGGATTAAGTCACATGTAAAATTCAATTTTTTTTAGAGTGGCAACTAGTATAAAAAACATTTACATAACACAAGGGATGTACCGATAGTAAATAGTTCGCGCAGTTCAATATAGGTGGAACTAGTGTCCCACCAAAAAATTATTTTCAGAAGCATTTACTCACAGTGTTATGTCCGTTAGTCTGTGATTTTACCACGACAATAAGTATGGCACCGGGATCCACACAAGTAAACATCGGAACAAAACATGGCTCAAAATTCTATTTCAGTGCTAATAAGTGGTGTTTTCGGGTAGTTTGGACGTGATTCGACGGATGATCCTGAAACGTTCGATGTTTACACTTTTCTTCTCCATAGCTTCTTGTTTTTCAAAGAAAAAGGCGGATGGGTAATGTCAGAGACATAACTGAATGTCGTGAATACGAAAACAACTGACATGTTCCTTAACATTTCCGAATATCAATTAGTTGATCAATTGTATGAATCATGCAATCATTCCCCTTTTTCACATTTTTCGAAAAATAAAGAAGGCTTCACTTGATCTCGATTACTGTGAATTTCACACAGCGAAAAGTACACAAATCTAATCAAACTGTTTTAGATTTGCACTAAACTGAGGATATTTACCTTCGATCTACGAGCAAGAAATCCTAATAGTTCTTTAGAAAACTTTTAGAGCCATTAGAACGGCTGATTTTGTTGTCTTGTTTTCGTTTTTTTTTCACCAATGCAAACAACTGGCAGCTGTGACGTAATCACTCTTGTCGGAAGTGAAACTAGCTTTGCTCGCAGTGGCGATAGAATCCAAACTGATCCAATTTTTGTTAAGAGGTTTCTTTTTACGTTTTCACTAATGGGCGGTCCCAGCGGCTATAAAAATAGCAGTATATAGAATTTTAATTTCGATTAGTTCATTTCGGATTTGCATTTCATTGAAAGAAACTGTACGGGATTCAGAAGGACCAAATTGTGAAACTCACTACGGTATTAAGCACTATTCGGAACATTTTTCTCGAACAATTTGTTGTACAGCAGCAGATATTTTGTTCTCTTCCTCAGAACGCGTTTTGATTGGCTGGTGTTGACATGGGTCAAATGAGACAGGTTATTCAATAGTGTACTATTGAAATACTTCAATGCTGTTGTCAAACACGTTTAAGTTGAAAAATTTCGATTCTATTGGTAGTTAGATTATATAAATCCTTTCACAGATCACTGAGCCATGAGCTTTCAGAATACGAGAAAGGCAAACGCGCCTTATGAATTATCCTCTTTGATACTCATTTCAGAAAAGTTTAATTTTGAATTATTTGAGATTAAGTCACACAACTGAAAATTTTATCATAAAATTGTAATCATATTTCCGATGGCATGTAGCAAAAGTTATGTTGGTTCGTTAGATACAACAAGAGATATTCACAACAAAAACTTTTCACTCTCTCAGAGGGCGCCCCATAGTAAAGTAAGTCACGACAAAAAAATGACAACCGCATTCACACGTAGAAAAATCTCGCCACCTGTTAATTTACCATCGTGCTTCGCTGTGCTCGGGCGCCGAAGCATTCACGTGTTTTTTTGTCAGCTTCCACTTTCGAAAGAAATTAAGCGAGCTATGACAGATAGAGCATTAAATTTAACACCAGACGTAAGAGAAAACTTTTCGCTGTCGTTTACTATTATGGCTTACTCTCAGCGAGTGCCGAGTCATTCGAAATTACTCTTCAAAGTGAATGTTGATGGATGGCTTATTGGCCGTTATAAAAAAAAGCGTGATTTAATGGCTGAGGGCAGTAGGTCGCGTATAACCACGTGTCTCGCTCTGCGTATTATATTGCTCTTTCGCATATGTACAAAACGCCTCTCGATGGGCCGGGTGACCAGAAAAGTTTCGATATTTTCGATTACAAGTTTGCATAAAATTTGTTTTCATCCAATAAAGCTACCGCTTGTTTGGCAGCCTTGCTGAGCCGATTTTATTTCTCTCTCATTTTTCGTTCCGTTACCAGGAAACTGGAGCAGAAACAATGGTGCGTACATAAAAATCGACTTACCTTCACAAAAATAACATTCATTATCGCGACAACATATATGTTTTTATGCACCAATCGCTTCGAAATTAAATTAAAAAAGACTATCCTGATCGCTAAAGCCAATGAATCATTCTGAAATTTTCAAAGAACAATCTAAACTAATTTTCTAAGAAATTTTCAGTTGTGTTTTTTATATTCGTCACTGTTTCTGAGAAAATCAGATTGAAAATAGCCTTCTAAATCACCCTAAAACACACCTGCCTCAGACCTTTAATTATTGAAGAATCCAATCAGAGTGATCATCACGAGATAACGTTATGGTGATTCTTTTGACATATCCCATGTATTCAGAAAAAGTTTGGACGATTTTTTTAATTTACTTGAGTTTGAACGAATGCAGATGGCAAAACCATACAAATATGGGTAAAAAAGTGATTATTCACGTGCTGTCATCAAATTAATATTTAAATTTGCCCTATACACTTAAACATATAATTTAAATTTGCCCTATACACTTAAAAATCTCTGATGAAATTTGAAATTTTCAGTTCACATACAGATTTGATTTAGATGATAAATCATGAGTAAATAGACGAGTAAAACAACTTTTGATCATAATTTATCAATCAATCTCAAAATCCAACCATAAAAACAAAGAATTTCCCAGATATGAAAACAGTATCCAACCTCACTTCTTCGAATTTGATATTTCATCTTACGATTTCTCCTTAAATATCAATCAATCATACCAGGGAAAGTTACTGAATCATTAATGATCAATTTTTTTTACCGAATTTTCACACGTTTAGTGTTCGATTCATAAGAAAAAAAAAAACAAAATCCGGCATTTTTTTCGAATCTTCAAGCAAAATCTGAAAATTATCACCATCGCTTTGTTCAAAGCTCGCCACTCGAGCAGCGCAGCGATGGCAAAAGAGTTGGTTGGACTCTTCAATAGTCATGTCTCTATGGCAACACTTTCGCCAGCAATCACTACACGTCGTATTGCAAGTCTATCTCCCCTATCTGCTTTGCCGTCAGATGCTGAATTTAGATTTTGTTTTTGTCTTTTTCGCTGTCATGCTTGGTTTTTCTAGTCAATTAGGCAGTTGTTTTACTCGTCTATTTACTCATGATTTATCATCTAAATCAAATCTGTAGGTGAACTGAAAATTTCAAATTTCATCAGAGATTTTTAAGTGTATAGGGCAAATTTAAATTATATGTTTAAGTGTATAGGGCAAATTTAAATATTAATTTGATGACAGCACGTGAATAATCACTTTTTTACACATATTTGTATGGTTTTGCCATCTGCATTCGTTCAAACTCAAGTAAATTAAAAAAATCGTCCAAACTTTTTCTGAATACATGGGATATGTCAAAAGAATCACCATAACGTCATCTCGTGATGATCACTCTGATTGGATTCTTCAATAATTAAAGGTCTGAGGCCAGTGTGTTTTAGGGTGATTTAGAAGGCTATTTTCAATCTGATTTTCTCAGAAACAGTGACGAATATAAAAAACACAACTGAAAATTTCTTAGAAAATTAGTTTAGATTGTTCTTTGAAAATTTCAGAATGATTCAGAAAAAAATTATGAATTTTTATAGGTGACGTAACTGTACAAACGATACAATTCATAACTACTCAACTCGTGCAGAATTTTACAGGCCTCAATTATAATTTGCACTCGACTATACTCCAAAAAAATTTGAATTTTACAGGTGACTTAATCCCTTATACGATGTAATTCATAAGGACCTAATTTGTCAAATGACGGAAAATTTTATTTGTGATGACTTAATGTTAGATTAGCTTGAATTTTACTTGTTTTGGCTGTAACTTGCGTTCTACTAGCAGGTGCGACTGTACGAATTTAAATGCACCTTTTACCAGCGAAGCAGATGCATGCTTCTGTGGTTCAGTCGATTATCAGACGTACTTGCGATCCAATGATTTTCGGTTCAAGTCGCGACGGTTACTATCAGTGTTCTTGTTTTTATTTCAATGAATTTCATGTCATGGAGTTTTAGACACAATATTAAATGTTCTTCCACGTAAATTTACGTGAAGTGTGACGTTCCATTTATGTGCATCTAATAAGCTGTAAAATCACAGGGGTTTTTTAAGTGTGTAGCAAGTGCGACTGAATGGATCTATATGCACCATTTACCAGCCAAGCAGATATGTGCTTCTGTGATTCAGTCGATTTACTGACTTGCTTTATGATTTGATGTTTCTCGGTTCAAGTCGAGCAGTTGCTATCGATCTTTTGTTATGTTTTTTCATTTGATTTCAAGCCTTGTAATTTTAAAATCTTACAATTTTACACGCTCTTGAATACAAATTTGTGTGACATACGACGCTCCTTGTACTTATGTACGTCTAATAAGACGTAAAATCGCAAGAATTTTTCAAACTGTGTACGTCAAGATACACTTGGACTGGTTAAAAGAGAAAAGGTGGCTTAACTTGTTTGATCGATTTTTGATCGTAACACCTTCTGTGTTGCAATATCGACCAGTCCTTAGAAAAAGAAACCTCTTCGAAATGTAATGAAAGGAATAATTCTTGTTATATTTTTTTCAATTTAAAATGCTTTCTTTCTCAGTACAACCCGTTTTACACTCTCAAATATAGAAGATATTTATTCTAGAATTCTCTCGGTTTTCCAATAATACACAAAACTTAACATTCTAGGAGAAAGGAATAGTAAAATGTCAACCGTCAGTAGAAACGATCGGCAAAAGCGTGTAATGTGACGATAAAAATCCATCCCATCAAGTTCTGTCTATCGCTCTTGTGTTTTTATTTTTCTTCCGTATTTTCCACTCGTCCGACTTAATCACACTAATCAATCTCATGCACGCAGCTCGCCTCTGCTACAATTAGTCTACTTGTTTTTTTGATTAAATCTACGAAAAAAGGTCCTATGAACTACTACATTATTCTGCTGACTAGTGCTCCATTTTTGATATTGAATTTTCTATCCACACAACTGCTGAAGAAAGGATTCTATGGAAACATCTGGAACTCCGAAGAACTGTTTTTTTTTGCTATGTACACTTATACATTCAGGTTCGTGCACCACATTATTATGGAGGTTTTCTATAAACTTGGATGGAGGTTGATTTGATCTACATCCTATCTGAGTTCTGTTTGTTCGGTGAGGGGTTAGAATCTGCTGAGATTATATCCGATTAGACGCAGTAGTTAGTATGCAAACAATCCTGGAGGAAGCCAAATTCTCGGTGTAGATTAAGATAGATGATGTACAGAGAGCGTCATGATGAATCGGAATCGGATGAAATTAGTTCAATAAAACATTCACGTTATCGTGCATCAGAATTAAAAGCATTGCTCTAGCGCTGGGGTGACATCACAAAGCATTCCCAATGACGGATTTGTGTTGAATAAATTCGTGTGTTGTGTGTGTGTTTGTGTGGGTGAATTACTAAATACTTGTCTCGTTTGTGTGTGTGCTTCTGAGGGTATGTAAAGGATTTTTAGTTTGATCGTAAGCAGGGCTTAATCTTTGATTCAATGATCCTGAATCAGCTACTACTCGGCCCCACTCGTCTTACCCTCCAGCGACGCCAACCGGAGAAGCCGAATTTTGTCGTTTCCGTGGGGTATCCAACCGTTTTCCTTCTTCGCCACCAGATAGGACGGAACTTCCGGGTAGGGAGAAGTGGTGGTCAAATCTACCCCGAGCCGACCGACAATCTTTTCCGTAATGTTGCTTGCACAGTTTATCTCGTGGCTACCTATGCTATGGTTATCATTATCAGTGCCAATTGCATTACTAACGGTATTGCATTTGGTATTACTTGTACGCGATCCTAATGTAGGTCGTCGATTTTCGCTGGACTCCTCGGAGCTGCTGTTACTATTGTAGGCCAACCGGAGATTGCTGGCCTTGCTGCTGTTGCCGCTGCTGTTGTTGTTATTTTGACTGGTCGTGTCATTGTTGTTGTTGGCAAATTTCGCCTTCGAACTCTGGGCCAACTCAATCCAGTGGTTTTTGTTCTCCCTGACACCTTCTACCAGTGGTTCCAGTTTGTCAGAAAGACTCGCAAATGCCTGCAAGGGAACAAGAATATGAAAGTATTAAAAAGTTACACAGCCGGTCAAACGAACGGGAGTTTATGTATTCTGTTAAGTTTCCATGGAATAATTTGAGTCAGAGTGATTTCGTCGATAGTCGATTCGCCGAAAGTTGTTTTATCGAAAGCCATTACTTAGAATAGGTAAGGCTATAGCAGGATAAGCATGTGAAATCTGCCCCCAAAGGGAATTTATATTGTTATACCACATTCGAAAGGTCATAGGCTGGAAACAGTTTTTCTCAAAGTTTCAACCCTTTAACTGCCATATTGACGGAGCTAGGGTGGTTCTATTGATTTTTATTTTATTTGATTTTTGAAGAAACCGCTCCTCCGAAAAATTTGAAAAAAAAATCAAGTTGAAAAAAAATTATGAGTAAGGTTTACATTTTTTTTCAAAATTTTTGAAGATGTATTTCTTCCATTGAAAAATACTTGAAAAATTTGAAAACATATTTTTTCCCTCTTCTAATTTTTGCACCACCCCGGATTTTTTAGTGATGAATAAAAAAAATTAGACACGTTTAAGTGGTATGTTTTCATATTTAAAAAAAATGTGGATGACCACAACATTTGATTTTCTCTAAAAAAATGAATAACAGTCGACCATGCGTCCCCATCAAGTTCTATTAGAAGGAAACGCATGGTGCTTTGTTCTAATAGTTTATGCATTCGATAACTAGCACGCGGGCCACCGGCCGGGTTTTTGACTCGGGGGTGTCTTCCGTGGACCCATACGGACTAGCATACGGCCACTACCATTGAGAAGCAACGTCACCAGTAAAACATTAGAGGCCAGCACCTACACAATCATTATTATTAGAAAATGCCTTTGGCATCATAGAGCTAACGCATTGTGCCTTAATAAATATATCTTATGGAAAAAAAAATAATAGTTTATGCAACTCAAGCGATCATACTTCGGCTACAACCTAGAAAGCTACGAAGCAAGAACTATTACTATGTCTATTAGACGATTACTCAAAAATATTCTGATTATTCCGTTTTGTGGAATACATTTGTTATCAGTAGGTGTGCCGCATAAAATCTGCAAACACAAATTTCACTCTTTATATTCGAATTTTTCTCCGACTATTACAAAATCACGATTATTTCGGAGTTCCCAAGAAAACTTCGGCGAAATGACCTTTTCGGTGAAACGACCCTTTCGGAGGAATAACTTATTCGGCGAAACGATTTTCAGTGGAATGACATTCGGTGAAACGGCATTCGGCGAAACATCTTTCGGCGAAATGGCTTTCAGCGAAATGACCCACTCTACTCAGAGTCTATAATATGGAAAATCCATCAGGAAAGTGTAGAAAACCTAAAAAATCGTTTTGTATGGAATTTAAAATTTTCCACTCAATGCACGCTAGATCTTCGACGTTTGTTTCTCGCGTATCGAGTTGTGCAATGCTTGTCCGCTGGAGAGCGAAATATGAAAACTAGATTATTAATGAAATCGTTTAGCGCGCAAAGAGCTGTTTGGTGTGGAATTTTCACTAAGTCTACTTGATCCATGTGCTCCACTATTTCCAACCACATGCTTAATTGAGTATGCGCGTCAAATGAACAGGGTTGGTTATTTTAAGATCCGAAGTTTTTTTAAATCTCCAGACATGTAAATCTCTATCTTCACGATGGATGCAATTATTGTTGTCACAGTGCACTGAAACTTCATTCAGGGACAAAATGATTGTTTATTTTGTTTATTTGTTTATTTTGGGGAGCAGGGAAAAGCCCGATGGAGATGAAATATAGCAATTTCTCTCTCCAGCAGGCATAAAACCTCCTCATCTTTTGTATCAACAGATTACAATGATCCAACAGATACATTTGCGTTTAAAACTAACAATTAAAACTAACAGTTAAAGCTAAACCACTAACTATATAACTAGTTGATGACACAATATTACAGCATTACAGAGCAGCTTCCTTGAAAGGCGGGATAGAAGAGAAAAGTGGATATAAAGATGGA
Organism: Malaya genurostris; assembly: GCF_030247185.1. Classification (NCBI taxonomy): domain Eukaryota; kingdom Metazoa; phylum Arthropoda; class Insecta; order Diptera; family Culicidae; genus Malaya; species Malaya genurostris. The sequence continues at coordinate 263,292,997 of NC_080571.1, forward strand.
AGAAGAAGGTTAGTTGAGGGAGCAATGAGTGAGCGTGGACGAACGACGGGGTTAGAACCGGCATGTAGATCTAATTAGTGAACAAAAAGATGGTGGAAGACGGAGAAAATGAGAGGGAGGACGAACAGGTTAGTTCCGGCGAATCTGATTAGTTTCCAATGAAGATGGTGAACAATTATTTACTGGATAGTTAAGGAATCGTTGAATAAGCGTTTCATCGCATTACGCGAGAGATGAAAATCAAAGACCTGCGAGCAACTGTTAAATAAACGACACATACTGAGAAACGGTTCATTATAACCGTAGTTAGTTCTAGCACGAGGGATTCGTAAAAATGGATGTGAACGAAGATTGCGACGATGGATGTCAAAGTTGACCAATCGTAGGAGATCAGGGCAATCAATATGTGATTGTATTAAATCAGCGATGAAAACAGCCTTGTAGACGTTTCTACGATTACACAGCGGATCCAGTTCGATCAGTCGGCAACGATCATTATAACTTGGGAGGTTTAATGGGTCTCTCCATGGTAGATTTCGGAGAGCAAACCTAATGAATTTGCGTTGAACAGCTTCAATACGATCGACATCAGTTTGATAATGAGGTGACCAAACGACAGCCGCATATTCAAGCGATGATCGAACTAGTGCACAATAAAGAGTTTTCAAGCAGTGTATGTTAGTGAAATTTTTGGTAATTCGAAATATGAAGCCTAAGAGTTTCGATGCCTTCGAAATCACGTAGTCAATGTGATTCTTAAAATTAAGTTTATCATCAAGAATAACTCCTAAATCTTTCACGAACGATTCACGCTTAAGAACATTTTGCGAAAGATTGTAATCATATCTTAATACTGAGTGCTTGCGGGAAAAAGATATGACGCAGCATTTAGAGGCGTTTAATATCATCTTGTTGGAGTGACACCATTCAACGAATGTATTCAATTGAGCTTGCAGAAAGTGTGCATCTTCTTGTTCTTTGATCAGATGGTAGATCAGATTGAGATGTGCAAGTGGCAAAGTCAAATTATCCCCGTAACTTAAACTCCAAAACTGTTTAGCTCTCAACCTTATGGAACAATTCCATTTGAAATAAAGGAATGCTTTTTTATTTTTTTGTGGTTAAATTTTACTGCTTCAATTTGCAAATTGGATTATACATTAGAGTCCAAATGTTTTCAATTGGCCCAGACACGATACAATTTATATCAACTTATTCGAGATGTTTTTGGGCATATCTTATTCTGAACGTCGATTCTCGCAGGGTACTTCAAAATTTCAAACTATTTGCAGTTAAGTGGCTAGTTTCGTACAATTTTCCACCTCTGAAAAGATTCATCCACTTGCTCAGAAATTGTTTTGACTTTCGCATGTATTTTGCTTGGGTCTGGTTCTGAAACCGAACTTAAAACAAATGCCAGTTGACTCATTTTGACGGAACATGAAAGACAATACTGCTCACCGTGCGAGAAAAAATACATAACATTCTATTTCCTTCATTGATAACATTCTATTTGTTTGGTTGTCCTGATTTTGTGAGTGTCCGAAATAATGTTCATTAAAAGATAATTTTTAGACGATACGAAGTTTACCGGGATAACTACGGTTTCATAAATAAGAGGAACTAGAGTGACGATGTCTCATCCGTAATATTGGCAACAACTCAAAACATTTAATACGAAATATTGGCAGTTTCTTTAACGTTACTTTGTACTAAACAGATCATTTGTTCGTTTGGAACGATACATACTGTCAAAAATGTGCCTTCCAAACGAAAAGCTGTCGTCACTGTGGAAACAAGTACAGAAAATACTGGAACAAGTGCAGAGAGTGCAGGAATGGGCACACTGAAAAATAGTCACCAGAACGTTTCGTGCGGCCAGTTTAGGTTCTTCCGTTCGGTTTTACTGACATTTTCTATAAGATAAGCTAGATTTAGTAAACATCCAATGAGTTTTACCATGATTTAAGACCGATTTACCATAAAATATCATAAAATGGAGGAAATGGGGTAAAATAGTCACCAGAACGTTTCGTGTGGCCAGTTCAGGTTCTTCCATTCGATTCTCCAGACTTTTTTACATAAGATAAGCTGGATTTAGTAAACTTTCAATAAGTTTTACCGAGATTTGAGGACGATTTACAGTGAGATATAATGAAATGGAGAAATGGGGTAAAATAGTCACCAGAACGTTTCGTGTGGCCAGTTCAGGTTCTTCCGTTCGGTTCTACAGACTCTTTTCTATCAGATAAGCTATATTTAGTAAACATACAATGAGTTTTACCACGATTTAAGACCGATTTACAAGAAAATACCATAAAATGGAGGAAATGGTGTAAAATAGTTATCAAAATGTTTCGTGCGGCCAGTGTAGGTTCTTCCATTCGATTCTCCAGACTTTTTTACATAAGATAAGTTGGATTTAGTAAACTTCCAATAAGTTTTACCGAGATTTAAGGACAATTTACAAGAAAATACCATAAAATAGAGGAAATGGGGTAAAACAGCCACCAAAACGTTTCGTGCGGCCAGTGTGGAGAACTCCTAATTGATTCTCCAGACTTTACAGAGCGAATGTTATAGGAAACCCCAAAACTGCTGTACATTTGGGGTAGAACGAGCAGGATTGCGATTGGTGCGGCCATTGTAAACCATTCCATTGAATTCCTTGGACACTTTAACATCTCAAAATGAAGAAATTTTTCTTCGTTAATTTTCATATGCAAAGTTATTCTTCTTTCTTTTGAATGCGCAAAATAGTGATCAAACCCGTTTCCTTTTGAACGGTTTGGAGTCAAAATTGAATTATTTTGATATTCTTATGTTGCGCTTTTCACTAAGCACAATTGAAACCACAAAACATCTATGATTGACGTTGATTCATGTTTTCAAAACAGGATCTAGAAATGGCAATGGAAAACGACGTACTTTACTCAAATCCATACTCAAATTTTAACATATTGTTCCAGTTTATGAACTTGAGTAATCGCAACTCAAACCATGAGTTATGTACCCTTTCATATGCACGGAGAATTACACAAATCTCGATTGATTTTTCAAATGGGCGCATGAGCAAGTGACAGTTTCACTTTGTTCACTTTCTCTTTCGATTATTGTGACGTGGTTATAAAGTTTTCCTTGGATTTCACAATTCTGTTTGAAAGTCGAAGGTCGTTTTATACAAATGTGACAATCGCTTGGTAATTGATAGAAGAGAAAGCTAACAACAAAAATGTCACTTGCTCTTACGGCCTTTCGAAAAATCAATCGAGAAATCAAATTCCAGTTGTGAATTATGGCCAAACAAATTCATTTCCGTTTCATCGGTTCCAAGTTTCTGGGTTTGGAAGTGTCGGAAGTAGTGATTGAATGACTCCAAAATAGAACTTACTTCGATTTTTCAGAGACGGCTCGGTTAATTTTCACAAATTTAGATTCAAATGAAAGATCGTATGATCCAAAACATGGAAACCTCCGTTTACGGACACTTTTTTTACGTTGCCTCTTTTCACGTAACCGAATCCCATACAACGTATTCTCTTTTTAAGGACCTACTTAGTAAAAAGACGTTTTTGCATACAATGAAAACGTTTAACCGGATCATTTATATTCCATGGAAACAACTGCAATATGGTTATTTTTTCAACAGCTATGAAGAGTAGATTCCGGAAAACGATGTTTGAGTCGTTCCGAAATCCAAGATGTCGACTTCTGGTTCATCGATATTTCTTGTAAACCCTTACAATATGGGTTTATCGGAAGGGGTGAACTGTCTCCGTAAAACGATGTTTGATGCGTTTAGAGTTCCAAGATAGGGAAGGGGTGAACTGTCTCCGTAAAACGATGTTTGATGCGTTTAGAGTTCCAAGATAGGGACCTTCGGTTTATCGATAATTCTTCAAAACAAAAACAAAAATTAAATAAGATTATTATCGGAACAGATTGAATACCAATAAACGATGTTTGAGCTCGTTTCGAAACTCAACATGGTGACTTCCGGTATGTCGACATTTCTTGAAAACCCTTACTCATATTGTGCGGGTTTTCAAGGATTATCAATAAACCAGAAGTTGGCATCTTGGATTTCGTATTTACCTCAAACATCGTTTTTCGATACCTACACATCAAATCCGTTTCGAAAATATCCATATGTAAGGGTTTTCAAAGAATACCAATAAATTGGAATCCGCAATCTTGGATATCTGAACGATCCTAAACATTGTTTCCCTGCACCCATTCATCAAATCGGTTTCGGAAATAATAATATTCTAAGGGATTTCAAGGAATATAAATACATCGGAAGTCGCCATCTTGGAACCATCAGAACAATAGTTTTTTCAAACATCGTTTTCCAACATCTACTCATCAAGCCCGTTCCAAAAATACCTAAACTGTAGAGGTTTTCAGGGAATATCAATGAACTGGAAGTCGCCATCTTGGATTTTAAAACGATCCCAAACATCATTCTCTTGCATCTACTTTTCACATCGTCATATGATTGGAGGTTCCTACAATCATTTCACAAAGCTTTTTTTTACGAAAGTAAATTTTAAATTGACATAGTTCAACATAAATTTTTGAATGATATTTTCGATTGCTGATATAAATTTGAATCTAGCCACAGTGACATTCGACTTCTTAGCTGTTGTAAGAAATAGTGTACTTATTTTCTAAACCAAAAATAAGATTAAACTGGTTTTTCTTTTTTAATTTGAAATAATCAAGCATATAATCTTGTAAAGGTGATTTTCAGTTCAATATGCAAAGGGGCAGGTTCAAAGTGTTAAGTCAATACTCAATACTCACTTCGTAAATGGGCAGGCAAATGGAATCGATAAATCCCACCTGCATCATTGGTAACTGATCCTCCTTTTCACGATTCATGATATCCTAGAAACGAAACGAACAAATTGTAATGTTTACTCTTAAAAAAAACGATAAATCGATAACTCACGATTGGAGTAATGTTGAGCTCCTGCCGTTCCACGTCACCTTGCTCGAAGAACTCCGAACTTACCAGCTCCGCAACGCGCTTCTCGATGTCCCAAGGTTTGGAAATGGCCGCCAGGTCACACACAGTCATGCTCATCGCTCTCAGCAAGGAGCGAGGTTCATCCGCTTGCCACACGGAGCTTTGCGAAGTGGGATTCACTAGGTTCAGAAACGGACCGCGTTTCCTGCAAAGAAAAAAATGTCTCGATCTTCACGTACTTCCAATACGACAACATACCTGAAATACACCGCCAGATCGGTGGACAGAATCGCGTCCTCTAATACTTTTATCACACGGCTGTAGTCATCGGAAGATAGATTCAACAGAATCTGATTGCCGGGACTGTTGATGATCATCAAACACTGATCGAAGTGATGATGTTCCATCGTCGAAGTGGAGTACAATTGAGCTAGTGGCGAGGAAGCTCTGCAATAAAAAAACAGATTCGTTCAATAAGGTTTCCATTTCTACAAGCAGTCTGGCCAGATCGCTATTGCTTACTTGATCTGGAATGAATTGTTCGTTCCACGATGATCCAGGTCATGGCACAGACAAGCTATGATTAGCGCTAGGCATTCGATTTCGCCGAATATCTTCCACCACTGGGTGGAAGTGAGAATGGCAAACATCATCTGAGTCACATTGAAGGCGTGCCGCCAGTTGTGGTAGGTGACGTTTCGGTAGTTCTTCTTCACCGAAAGTAACCACCGACACAGAACTTCGTACTCAATGTGGAACCGTTCGACTAGATCCAGATCTAAGAACATTCGTATGCATGCCTTCAACGTGTCGTCGTCTTCCATGTTCAGATCGTCGAACTTGAAGTCATGCAGTTGATAAAACGCGGCCGATGGGATTTTCAGTTGCTGTAGATTTGAAAACAAGGTTAGTCGAACCAATGCGGAAGCAGACGAAACCAATGGAATATTACCCGTAACCGAAAGGCGTCGTCTATCGTAGCCGATGCGTGGTAGCTGAGCACTTCCAGGGTCACGCTCTGTTTGGCCATCGCCACGATCGCCTTCTCGTACATGTGTGTATTGTGGATTCCCATGCCGCAGAATATGGCGAATGCTTCCACGAAATTTTCATCATTTTTGGTAAAAGTCTAAAACGAAATTGAAGTTCTTGGTCCGTGGAGGCTTTAGGCTACCGTCTTAGCTACTTACCAGCTCATCGAACTTATTGATCAGCTGTATTACACCTATAATTTGACTTAGAGAATTTTTTATCGCCATACAGAGGATGGTTTTGTGACGAAAGCCTTGTCCATCATCCACGCTTGGGTCGAACCGATCATCCTCGTAGGCGTTGCCAATATTTACAGTCTGAAAATGAAATAAAATAAGTTTGGTGGTGACCAATTCTTCCGCTCTACTTACCTCTCCGGTTGTGGCTACATAACCGGTGATGCCTATGTTGATGGGGAAACGGGACTCGAACGGACTGGTCCGGGACTCGTCGCCGTCGTCACCACTGAGATCATTGGCTTCGAAATCGAACACGCGCGAAAAGCTTCCCTTGGAGGCCTCATGCACCAGTAGGATCTGGGAAGGATAGTACAAAACACAACTGATGACGTCAGAAAAAATCTCCCACCGGGTAGCGAACTTACTTGAACTCTTTGGCATTGAATTAAACTTTGCATGTGGGTCAGTATTCGGAACACCATATGCTCGATTGTGCTCTGCTCTTCAAAGATCATCCGGGCCAAATCGAGCAGGACCTGGTTCCGTTTCACCTCCAGCTGAGACTTTTCGTACAGTTGAGCGTTCCGCAAGCCGATGCCACAAAACTGCAGATAGGCTGCAAATACCTGGGAGAAAGAGCAGTACAATTAGTTCGGTGAATACATACAAACATGGGATGGTGTTGACAGTTATAACATAACATCCACAGTAGTTCAGTTGGCAGAACGATTTCCCCGGATTGGAAAAGGTTGCGGACGGAATTTTAACTGTCTTTAAAAGTTTAAGACGCCAGCTTTTGGATTTCATTGTTTTCATTTAATCAGTCATAATTTTAGACCGTCTTTTCGTTGGGTAATGGAGAAAAGTTCCGCATTTGGCGTGATTTCCTATGTTGTATGTGGACAACACTATGATTTTTTCAAGAACTCGTTCAAAAGTAAAAATGAAAAAAAACATTTTAAATCAAACAGTTTATTTGAGGTCAAACACTTTATTCGTGACTATCATGCGACGACTTTCCAAATTACGGGGGAAATTACGACAAAAAATAAGTTTTGGTGATAAAGATGTACATGACTGTGTTTATTACATTTGTTAGTATTTGAATCCATGATTGTTAAAAAAACTCCCAAGTCCTCTCACCCAGTAATAACTAAGTGATGGCGCTCACCACACGATAATGATGAGGCTCATCTGAACCCTACGTTGTGTTTAAATTGTACGGAAATATGAAGTCTGGGACGGCACCAACTTAAGCCTGGGACGACTTTCGTGCAGATTGGGACACTGCGGACACTTCGAATACATTAAGCCATGGCACGGCTTTCGCACGGATAGGGACACCGCGGAACACTTCGGATGTGATGTAATAAACTGGTACGCGTTTATTCTTGATTAACTGACTAGTATATTATAATGACTATGACAAACAATTACTATGACTACGACAATCACGACGAAGATAAAAACTTGATATACTATCGAAGTACCGTAGTACTGTTGTACCGTAATACCACAGTACCGTGATACCGTAATAGGTATCGTGCCTGATCTGATCTACACTGCCCTTATATAGTCTGCGTACATTATTATATGAACAAAGTTTGTCTCTACCGGAAAGCATATTAAGTAGAATATGCCGGAAAGCCTATATCGCATGAGGATATGATCGCAAACTCTGTTCACCACTATCATAACTGCTCGAATGATAATACTGATCTGTTTCTGCCGAATGTGCAGTAGAGCTCGGTTAATTTGTCTTCAGATATGTAAATTGGCATCAACACTAAGCGATATCTAGATCTGGATTCTGATTCTGAACACTGTATTAGAATATTGAACTATCGAACAAGGTTTCTAGATCAGAATACTGAATCCGAACCTGGATTCTTGAAAGAGATTCTTTATCCGAACATGGATTCTGAGCATGAAGCAGAATAAAGTACTTATATTCGGATCATGGATCTGGATTCTAGACCTGGAGTTAGATTGTGAATCTGAACTCCTGGCAGAGACCTCAACCTAGATTCTGGACTTGGATTTTGCGTCAGAGTTCTGTTTTCTGAACATCTGACAGAGTTTTCGAAACTAAACTTTGAACCTATTGTGCACTTGGACTGTGAGCCTGAATTGGATTCTGGCCCTGAGTTATCTAGGATTCCTCAATTCTAAACTTGAACCTAAATTATTGACAGAGTTTCTAAACCTAGATCAGAATTCTGAACCAGGCCCCTGCAGTTGGATATCCGACAAGGTTTCTGGATCTGAATCTGGACATGATTTTTGAACCAGAATTCTTAGCTTGAACTCTCGATGAAGGTTTCGGGTCTAAATCTGGTGCTGGGCTCAGATTTCCAAGATTTTTACTCAAATAATTTGACAGATATACTGGGAACGCAGCAGAATCGTGAACCTGGAGCTTGATCCTGATTTTGGATTCTGAACCTGAAGCTAGATTCAGAAACATAACTCGGGAATTGGATTCTGGACCAAAATTGTGAAGTATGATTAGGGACCTGATTTCTGGATCTGAGTTCTGGATCTCCGTTCTGACCTTGGATTCTGATTCTGTATTCTGAAAATGATATAGACTTCTTTATTCGGATTCTGAATCTGAACCTGGATTCTGTGTATGGATTCTAAGTCAAGATCTGAATTCCAGACCAGTATTCCGTACTATAATTGGAACTCAGAAACTGGACCTGAATTTAGTAACTTGACCTAACTTCTGAAGATGAATTTGTGATCTGAGTGCAGAATCTGAATTCTGAACCTAAAATTAAGACTTCGACTCCGATTCTGGATCAAAATTATTTACAGAGATTTTCTAACCTGAATCTGAATTTTGCATCTGGATTCTGGAATTTAATTTTCAGCCTGGTATTGGACTTTGGTTCTGGGCCAGAATTCTGACCCTGGATCAGCTCCTGACAGAGTTTTTGAACCTGAAACTAGACCCTGAACCTTGAATTCACCTGAATTCTGGACTTAAACTCTGAGCCTAGTTTCAGAACACGGACCTGGCTTCTTGAGCGAAAATCGGGATCCGAATTTCAGGCCTGCATTTTGGACCTGGGTTATAGACCTGAACTTCTGACAGGAATACATAGGTTTGCGTGTGTTTTGGTCATAAGTTCTGATTCCAGGCCTAGATTCTGGGTCTGAATTCCTGACAGAAATTTTAGATCTGAATCTGAATTCCGTACCGAGAAACACGATTCTGGGTCTGAATTCCGAATATGAATCAAAATTCTCGATCTGACCTCAAGATTCTGAAGAAGATTTTGGACTCGACCTCTGAGTATAGTTCTGACCATCTGGATTCTGAACGTGGACCTGATTATTTTTCTGTATTTTGTATGAATTCAATTTGGAATATAGACATGATATGATCTTCTGATGAAGCATTGAAACTATTTACACTCATTCTTATTTGATCAATTCTTGGTCGTAACAGCACTTAAATTTTCACTAATCACATCATTTTTGCAACTGATAGATTGGAAAGGAATTGTTTTTTGCAATGATATATTACCCACATGTTTATTTAAATTTGTAGAGAATGCATTTTACTCTGGGCCTTTCTCATGTGTGTGTGTATGTGTGTGTGTGTGTGTGTGTGTGTGTGTGTGTGTGTGTGTGTGTGTGTGTGTGTGTGTGTGTGTGTGTGTGTGTGTGTGTGTGTGTGTGTGTGTGTGTGTGTGTGTGTGTGTGTATGTGTGTGTGAGTGAGTGAGTGTGTGTTTGTGTGTGTGTGTGTGTGTGTGTGTGTGTGTGTGTGTGTGTGTGTGTGTGTGTGTGTGTGTGTGTGTGTGTGTGTGTGTGTGTGTGTGTGTGTGTGAGTGAGTGTGTGTTTGTGTGTTTGTGTGTGTGTGTGTGTGTGTGTGTGTGTGTGTGTGTGTGTGTGTGTGTGTGTGTGTGTGTGTGTGTGTGTGTGTGTGTGTGTGTGTGTGTGTGTGTGTGTGTGTGTGTGTGTGTGTGTGAGTGAGTGTGTGTTTGTGTGTGTGTGTGTGTGTGTGTGTGTGTGTGTGTGTGTGTGTGTGTGTGTGTGTGTGTGTGAGTGAGTGTGTGTTTGTGTGTGTGTGTGTGTGTGTGTGTGTGTGTGTGTGTGTGTGTGTGTGTGTGTGTGTGTGTGTGTGTGTGTGTGTGTGTGGTGTGTGTGTGTGTGTGTGTTTTTTCGAAGATCACTTAAACCGGCGAAACAAAAGAAGTAAAAAAAATTCTCAACTGGTCTCAAAATTACACAAATCGATAGTCATTATTAGCAGGCAACTAAACAAATCGATGCAGGCTATCCTGGTTCCCGGTATCCGGTTCCGGAGACACCGGAAATAGTTGTCATATATACCAAAATGGATCTCACTCACTTTTCTCAGCAATGGTTTGACCGATTTCCACTAACTTTGATTCAAATGCAAGGCCTCACGGTTCCATACGGAATTCCTGAATTTCATCCGGATCCGACTTCCAGTTTCGGAGCTATAGGGTAAAGTGTGTTCAATATTATTCACCGTCACTTAAACTGGCGGAACAAAAACCGTAAAACTCAAAACCGTTATTCTAAATCTTGGGGTCAAATGCATGGTCCTACCAAAAATTACTGCATATTTTCGGATACAACAGAAATTTAAATCGTCATTTAGAGTACATTATCAAAATTGTATAAAATCATCAAAATTTGAATAAAAACTAGTACAGTGTTTGTTTAGTTGGTGGCCGTACGAACCGACTTTAATTATACCGGTTTTCGAGTTCCGGTGCAAGGAGTACATATAATAGTGATCACACTTCGTTTTCTAATGGATGGCCTAACAGATCAGAGAACTGTTTCATTCTTCATGTTCTACTAGTTAATGCACAAACAATCCCTTAGTTTCTTTCAAAAATCGAAGAGAAACATTTTGAATAGAATACCACAGTATTAAATAACGTAAACTTTCTTTATGAACCTACTCTGTAAAAAGAGGTTTGATGAGTAGATGTTGGAAGACAATGTTTGAGGTGGTTCTGATTTCCAAGATGGCGACTTCCGGTCATCAGTATCAATAAACCTGAAGTCGCCATCTTGGAATTCAGAATCACCTCAAACATCGTTTTCCGACATCTACTCATTAAACCCGTTCCGAAAATACCCATATTCTGATGGTTTGTAACGAATATTAATGAGCCGGAAGTCGCCATCTTGGAAATTGATGCTATTTAGAATATCCTTTTACTGCAAATACTGATCATTGTCGTTCCATAATAATCCAATAAATTATACATATTCAATTAAACAGAAACAGAAGGAAAACTTTTTTTACGTTGAAAGTTCCAAATAACGTAAACTTTTTTTACGTCATAATTCGATTTACGAACCCCCGATTATTACGTAAATGGAGGTTTGGGTGTAATAGCATTGATGTCACTGTTGGGATAAAATAGAGCTGTTTCGTCGGCAGATAACCACGAGATCCCAGTGACTTGTAGGTTACCTATATCATTAGTGTACGAAAGAAATAATAATGGCTCTATATCACTACCCTGTGACACTCCAACGTTTATGGCAGCAAGTTTGCTACAGTGGCCTTAGTTGGATTCGAATTGGTACAGCGTATTCAAAGTATAATTAGTGGCTTTCGAAGACAAGTTCGATATTTCATTAGAATTAAATGGTAATGATTATTTTGTTATTTTTACTTTGAGGTACACTAAACGATCTTAATTATGAGTACTCTACGTTGTCATTTAATTAAAATCGTTCCAAAATAAATCAGTTTTTACACCCATATACTAAATAGCTCAAGCTTTACTAAATAATACACTATTTCGTGAAAGACAAAAATGTTATGACTTAACCGCAAAACACTACATAACAAGTATAATTTGAAATAGAGTAACATTTTCTAAAGGGAATCCCAGGCTATAAATCAGTTCGAATCACCACTTAAGCGATTCAGTGTCGTGAGTTGCTGTTCGTACGTTAAGTAAGTGATTAAGTATCACCATTTATTTTACTTCTAAAGCCTATAAACTAACGATATGAGGCCATTCTGTAATATTTATTTATCTATCATCACACCTAAATCTCCGTTTAAGAGGCGAATAGGGTCTAACACTTTTTAAAAATCATTTTTTCTTTGTATTTTCTTAAAGTAAAACATTTCTAGAATATTCTGTGAAATTTCCAACTACTGCACCATTTTTTTCAAATTTTGTACACACTTTCTGCATTTATAATACCAGACCCCAACATTTTCCTTTTTGTTGCTTGTTACTTCGAGGAGGTTTTACAGCTACAAAATGGTGGATGTGTTCGTCATAGATCGTAGTTTCGACTTTAAACAACCACCATAATTTTTAAAATATTATGAAAAATCAAACAGAAACGTTCGTATCTAAAAAAAACATCTATGCTGCTTTGATTTGTTGACTTCTTAAGTAACCTCTTTTTATGTTACTTCCATTTACGTTATTCTTTCTATGAAGTAAGTTCCGAATAACGTAAACTTTTTTACGAATCGACTCTACGGGAAAACACATTTTCTTTCCTATCGTTCACCTGGTGAAGACGTTTAAGATTTATTGTATCTCTTTCCGCTTGAACATTTGAGAAAAAGTAGAATTCATGACAACGTTTCCAAAATCATCATTATTTGAAAACAGATGAAACGGTTTTGGAATTTCTTGAAGCAGGAGCTACCGTATCGTTAACTGAAGTCAGAGTACTCGAATAAACTCAACTGACGAAACTTGTACTATCCCAAGAAACACATTCTTTGTTCGAGTTGGGATTGTATTAAATAAAAAGTCACCTTTTTGCAAACAAGTTTTAAATGGTAGCCAACAAAAAAAAAGTGAACAACAGATTTCTCAACAACATATTCAGCTTTTCATGAGAACACTGCAACATCAAACGATGACATTTTTTCCCAATACGTGATGTACTAGATTCTATGTTCATTGCTTTTAGGAACCCGACTATAACAGCCATTGACAATAACAGTTTCACTCCCAATTGTTTCCAACATACGAAATCTAGTTTGCCTACACTGCCTTTCATGCCGGCAACAAGTTTCATTGCAATTTCTAGTGCCACTTTTAATTGGATTGATGTTTCCACCCAGATGCTCGTGAATCCGGAATCAGCGTGTGAAAGGGGCAATGTTTGCACACATGTCATCGCTCAATTTTCAAATAGGCTCCGCTGAACTGATTCTCGCCTATCAATTTGTAGCGCTTAAAATAATTGGAATTTTGTATCCATGTCAACAATTTGTTGCACAATTCGTTACAAAGTTATTAAATACATCCAATCCCATTGCACGGTTACCAGTATTCCTATGGAAAAGCGAAGCATCGGTACAACTTTCTGATCCCGAGTTTGATCATCAGTTTGAACATAGTTCGGTACCGATTCTAAGTTTACAGGACAATTGTATGGCTTATACAATGCGACAGCTCTTCCAGCTCGGGATTATACAACATCTGGCCTATGGAATCAGTAACCTATCCTCTGTATCATTAACAATTCAGGTTGGAGCGAAAAAAAATGTATAATATGAACTGTGCATTAATGAAACTGAATATACATGTTTACATTTCTCTTGATCAACCGTGATGGCTTTGTTAGAATATTTATTCAAATACGCAACAGCATTATCCCATTCAGCTTTAGTGAACCATATTTTACTCTAATTTGCATACACGATCCAAGTTTGACTGAACCGCAAATGTGTTGTTTTCTCATAATGCAGAAATAAAACAAGTGTAATATAGGGACCGTTGCTTGTTAGGAGAGGTGGGCAAGCTTTGTGCTAAATACAGACAATTACTTTTTCTATGACTAGAAGAACAACTCCTGGACTGTATAAAACCTGAAGAGTTATTTGCTTTTATCATGTTTGTTACTCTAACAAGTAGATGAATAGTTCAATGTTCAAGGCAAAATCTAAACTGTTTAGTTTAAAAAAATTTGAATTCTTATTTATGTGAGATATAATTCTTACCAAGATATTTAACAAAAAAATCTACTCTTAGAAAATAAGTAAACTAATTGGTCAATAACTTGATGTTTCTGCTTGTTTTTTCGGGTTTGAGGATAGTAATTACTTTTGCATTTTACTATCTCTTAGGGAACTAAGCTAATGCAAAACGTAGGTAAGGAAATTAAGAATCTCAAGGTAACATTAGGAAGATTATTAATAAGAATATTAAAAATTCCATCATTAAGGAGCCTTCATGTTTTTAACTTTCTTAATGACTGACTTAATTTCGTAAAAATTCGTCTCAGCTGTGTCATCTTGTAATTGTTACTTGAATTGAACTATGACCATATTTCAGTTAGACATTTTTTCAATAGCACTCATAACGTTCAAATTAAAATTGTAGACACTCTCAAACTACTGAGCAAGTTTATGAGCTTTTTCGCCGATTGTAAGAAGTTTTTAATTTCCTTCTTTGAGAGCAGGAATAAGACTCTTAGGTTTCTGAAGGACCTCAGAAAGACTCGAAAAATGTTTAGAACATGGTTTACTTTGCTTAACTTCTTGCGCGAAATTTTCTATGTCTTTGAATAGTTAGGACCAGATCAATTGTGGAAGGGTTTCTCACTACAGAGAAACACGGTAGGCTTTCTGGAAATAAAACTGAAAAATAACTTGCAGAGAGTTCAGTTTTTGCAATGACTGACCGGAAACATATAAGGTGACAAGCGATTATTAATACACTCTCCTGCTCAATGCTTGATCGGAGAAATAGGTATAAAGCGAGAAGACTAGTGTGTTTGATGGACAGAGAAGATGTTTGGATGTAAAGGTATCGGTCGGGTGACGGCCAGGATGTAGACCATGTTCGATGTACGTTCTACTATGTCTGTCTGGCGTTTTAGAGTGACTAAAACAAGATTCAGATTGGCGAAATCGTAGCGCGTATGCCCGGAATGCATAAGAACGCAGTCCTGTCTCTGAGCGTATCTTTTTCCAAAAAATCATCTTTTCTGTTAGTTTTTCATTCATTTTGCTTCTCGAATATATGTTTCCGTTCAGTCATTGCAAAAACTGAACTTAGTTATGGCGGCTTTACGTCAAACAACTAAAATAATAAATCGTTACAGAGAGTTGTTTATGCAGAAAGTGGCCATTCAGATTCTTTTACATAAATTTCCACTTCAGATGCTATGCATTTAGGGTAGATTTCTAAACTGATTTCTGTTTCGTTTCCCAAACTTTTGATACCTTCAGTACTAAAATTCGATATTTAAAGCTCCCTCCACTTGAAGAATATGGCTTGCTCGTTTGTTCGATTCTGGAGGCCAAACAACAAGGAATGGTCAGATGCTAAACACGCAAAACAACTCGCTTGCAAGACGTTTCGTATACGGGGAAGAACTCCTCAGAATTTTGAAAAATGCTTGACACTAGATATCACATACAAGAGCATACTTCGGACCAAGACATGTAGCTATTGGAGACATTTTCCCAAAGGTTGGTCAAGAGAATCCTCAATGAACAATGAATTCTTTGGAACACGACCAGACGAATGATGAATCGTAACGTGAGAAATGAGAGTGGAGAATACTCGAAGCTATGGATAATTGACTTTGCTAGAGCATTGCTTGGGAGTCTCCTCTAAATAATGGTTCCATTGATGGCCCTTTTTTCTATGCTGAAATTTTCTATAGCACTCCTGTCTTGTAACAATGATGCTCCTAAGTTGGGCAGAATTAAATTCAACTTGGAGAAGAATCTGCCCCCCCCCCCCCCTCGCAAAAAGACGCTTGTACGAAAGGTTCAGCAAGTTCCGTGAGCAAAACATTGTTCCACCTGACTAAATAATCCATTGAATACCTAACCATGTATATAAGCAGCAATTCCACGAAAAAAAATGTACGATTTTTCAGAAATTTGTCATATTTGGTACAATTGTTCTCCATTGAATAATATTAGACTCGCGTTTTTTTTTCACTTTGCAATTAGGACGGCCATTTTAATGTTAGGCTGAATCGAAAAGTCGATTTTTTGTTAGATATTTTTGGAAACCGTCTCTTTACAAAAATACTTAGCTTGGTACCCACTGAACCGATTTTTTCAATATTTGAATACGTTTGTTTAGAAAGATCCATAGTTTCTATGAAAAATGCGCAGATATGATTGAAAAAGTTGAAAATTTTTAGCTGTTTCCATGGTTTGTGGATAGAGGGCGGTATATTTTTTTTATTTTGTCTTTTCTACATAACACATCAAAAAATTAGTAAGGCGTAATTTTTGGTTTTTGATTAAATTTTTTTTTTAATTTTAGGTCTTGCTTTTATCGACCAAATTTGGACTTGAAATTTTCAAAAAATAATTACTTAAAAACGAAAAATTCCACTGGGCTAATTTTTTTATATGTTAGGTTAGGAAATCTTATTTAAAAAAAATTAAAACATGTAGCGCCCTCTATGCTCAAACCATGAAAACCGCTAAAAGCATATACAATTGACGTTATTAATCATAAAATTCCAACTTTATCTATCTACGCATTTTTCATAGGAGCTATTGACATTTATAGACAACATATCCAGAAATTAAAAAAAAAGGTTCAATGATTACAGAAGTTACGAGTTTCTCAAAAATCCAGTTTTCCAAAACATCGACCAAAATTGATTTTTTGATATACTCTTATTAAAAAAACGGGTGTAATATTTTTCAATGGAAAACGATTATATCAAATATAACGAATTTCTGAGGGGTTGTATATCTTTTTATCATGTAATTTCTGTAGAAAAAAAACAAATCTTCCTGCCTGAGTTCCTTTTATATGCAAGAATGAGAATGTTTCATGATTAATCTGTCATTGCATAGGCATAGAAAAGATTGGCCAGGTATCAGGCTCATTTGAGCCAAAATTGATCGACTCATTGTTTGTTCCATGCCGGAGCTTCTAAACTAATTTGTATTATTGTAGAAATCATAAAATGGCTGTAAGAGCATGAATGCGTCAGCTGTGTAATAAAGCCTTATTAAGCAAAGCTCTATCGTGAAAAATGTTTCGATGTTGCACAATTGAGAACTGTACTAGGAAAAAATGAAAAAGAAAAAAAAATGATCTCCAAAAATTCATTTTAAGTCGAATATTTTTTAAACTCGCAAGGAATAAATAAACACATACTAGCTATTTTGTTGGAAATTTGGTTTATTTAACCTTCTCTCCTAAGGAAACCCACCAAACTTTGTGCAACACTTGCGCCATCTTTCTTTACACATTTTCATTCGCTTTTTCTTCAAATCCTTGTCGGTTTTGAAGATCTTCCTTATATATATATATATATATATATATATATATATATATATATATATATATATATATATATATATATATATATATATATATATATATATATATATATATATATATATATATATATATATATATATATATATATATATATCAAAGCATATCTTCATAATTACCCAGAATTTTTCTATTGACTGAAGTTCTGGCGAGTTTGGCGGATTAGTCGCCTTCGCTACATAAAAAAAAACAACAACGATTACTTCGTACCACTTTAGTTTCGAGTAATGAGACAACGAAAGTTCAGGTGTTTCCTATGTGGAACCGGAGCAAGAACAAGCGCTTCTGGAAAAATTCTTTTTTATATAAATATTTGGTCGTTAATGTTGTCGGTCGTTATGTACAGCTTGTTGAGTTTGCCGCACCCGCAGATCGCATGCCACACCAAATACTTCTGGGCAAATTATTCGACCTTATTCTTCCGAAATTTCAGACCGCTTTAATGTACGTCTCGCCATCCATCACAATGCATTTGGGCTTCACCAACCACTCTTGGTACAGCTTCCTGGTACGGGGTTTGGCCAAAAATTTTCTGTTTATAGGATCGGTTGGACACCTTCGTTTCTTTGAAGACATGAAGTTCGGCCCGCTTTATTGTCTGTTGGATGAATCAGGCGGACAAATTGATTTTTTGGTCTCCTCCCGAATCAAAAGTTTTCGGATTGTGCTTGAAGAAATGTTTCATCTTCTCTTCACAGCGTTGCATTTTCTACCCTTTTGATTCCGCTGTCAGAACGCCGCGGGGTCGTCTGGAACTCTTTGAACGATTTCACGGGACACGGTCAATTCTAAATTGTTTCATGATCCACCTGTGGTACTGGCCTGAATTTTACACAATCGAGTACAAATTTTGTTGTTGATACACTTCTTATTTGAAAGGCATCTCGATAATTATTTGACTAATTGTAATGAACACATGTAAACATTATACTAAGAGTAAGACTGTTCAAAATTTTATCTTATTTTGCTACCCAACCCTTTAACGTCTTGATTCGAAACTGTCTTAAAGTTACAGGGCTTTGGAACAGTAACCCAAAAGATTATCTTGGTTACCTGGGATAAGTGACCTAACTCTCACATGCAGTTATCCTTTCGAAACATTTAGTGTGCGGTATCTTCTTCGTTAGGAGTGGTTGTCTGATCATTTCGAACGACAACTTGATGAACACCTATACGGACGGTTCCATGTTGGATGGACGTGCTAGTGTTGGTGTCTACTATCATGAAATGAGTCTAGAGTAATCTCATTCACTTGGTAGATACTGCACTGTGTTTCAAGCAGAAATCTACGCGATTCTGTGTGGAATACAATCGGCACTTCAACAGAGAATCTGTGGTAAACGAATTTATTTTTGTTCCGACCGTCAGGCAATTTTAAAAGCACCCTATTCATATGATTTACGGTCGAATCTAGTGATCGCATGTCGAACTCAATTCAGAGACCTGTCGAATTTACTTCTGCTCGTATATACTGCGAATAGTTCTGCATCCTTTCGGGAATACAGAATGGTTTCGCTTTAGTAAAATCTCTAAATCCTCTCGGGGGTTGGAGGTTTTATTAACTGTGCATTTTAGCACCTGCAGATCGTTCAGTATCCTTTCGGGGATGCAGAATGATTTGTTTCTTTATGTTTTGTGCTGTTTCCCCATCTCACCCACTTCACAATTCCCTTCCATGAAAAGGGACATGGATATTCTTCCCTTTCCATCAGGAAATTGGTGAGAAGCTACGGCAAGGCACAAATCTCCAAATAACTAGAGGAACGTGCCACTTGAGCCAATTAGTTCTGATTCCTGATACGGTAATTTAGAATTAGTTGCTCATTTTTTTTGAATACTTCGCTCAGTTTATATGAAGTTGAAGAAGCACCTCTCCTAGCTTGAAAGCAAATCGAAACCCTGTGGATAGTTTGTTGATAATATGTTGCTAATTAGTTACGGTTGTTGTCAATTTGTTGCTCATCGTTCTCAATTTTTTTTTTGAGTACTTCGCTAAATTCATATTCATTAAAGATTTGATTTAGTAGATAAACCGAGAGAAAATATGTGAATAAAATTTATTAATATCAAAATTCATCAATTAATCTTTAAATCCTGCAACAAAAGCTAAGCAATCCCCAGATTTGGAAACAACATTCAACCATTCTTATTCGAATTGAAATTTCATCTCATGATATCTCCATGAATACCAATCAAATGTACCGCGCATAGTCACTGAATTATTATTGATCGATTTTTCTACCAAACTTTTGCATGTTTTTGTATGCTAGTATTCATTTCATTAGAATAAATATAAAAACCCTTCTTAATCCACCTAGTGGTGTGATAATGCCTTTCTCTTCTTTCATAATAGTCTCATGAAAATATGTTTCATACTTTTATTATATATTTTTGGACACTAATTTTGACAACAATTGATGCAGATTGATTCGAGTAGTTCACAAAAGCATGCTTCAGTGTTTATGTCACACAGTCAGCATCATTTTTCAAAACTAGTGCTTGACATTTGCGTTGCCTATTTGTAATCAGTGATGCTAATCTAAAAAACCCTTCTTAGTCCACTTAGTGGAATTTTCATATATCTTGAAAAATCACCATAGGGGGGAGTACATGAAATTTTCGAAATCGAGAAAAAATATTCGATGCCAAAAGGCTTAGAATTGCATGAAACGTCGAGATTCAGTGTCATCTCGAAAAAAAAATTTTTTGAAAAAGTCGACTTTTTGGGACTTAGAAAAAATATGAAAATTTTTCTAAGTCCCAGAAAGTTGATTTTTTCAGAAAATTTTTTTTTTGAGATGACACTAAATTTCGATGTTTCATGCAGTTTTAAGAGTTTCGGCATCAAAAAAAAATTCGATTTTGGAAATTTCATGAACTCTCCCCTATGGTGCTTTTTCAAGGTCGAAAATTGTCAAACCTTTACCACCGGGCAGCACCCCTTAAGCATGTCCGATTTAAGTCAAATTTTGCATGAAGGCTTTTTTCGAGGTGCTTAAACTTTTGAGGCATCTGGAACCAAAAGTCACAACCATTTGATCTTCGAACTTGATCAACGGCCCGACAGTAGCTTTCAAACGAGCCCAAGTTTGTTAAAATCGGATCCGCCATCTCTGAGAAAATTGAGCGCGTTCAAATACAACGCTTTTTGTCGGTTACGTCACTTATACAATCATATCTCCGGAACCAAAAGTCACAGCCATTTGATCTTCGAACTTGATCAATGGCCCGAGAGTAGCTTTCAAACGAGCCCAAGTTTGTTCAAATCGGTTCAGCCATCTCTGAGAAAATTGAGCGCGTTCAAATACAACGCTTTTTGTCGGTTACGTCACTTATACAATCATATCTCCGGAACCAAAAGTCACAGCCATTTGATCTTCGAACTTGATCAATGGCCCGAGAGTAGCTTTCAAACGAGCCCAAGTTTGTTCAAATCGGTTCAGCCATCTCTGAGAAAA
This sequence comes from Malaya genurostris, assembly GCF_030247185.1. Taxonomy (NCBI): domain Eukaryota; kingdom Metazoa; phylum Arthropoda; class Insecta; order Diptera; family Culicidae; genus Malaya; species Malaya genurostris. Next base: position 263,313,950 of record NC_080571.1, read on the forward strand.
TTGAGCGCGTTCAAATATCTTCGAAAAGTGCACACACACACATACACACACACACACACACACATACACACAGACATTTTCCGATCTCGTCGAACTGAGTCGAATGGTATATAACACTATGGGTCTCCGAGGCTCCGTTCGAAAGTCGGTTTTTCCAGCAATTCTAATACCTTTCTATAGAGAAAGGCAAAAATAGAGTTTTTTTCAAATCTTCAATCAAAATCTGAAAATTGTCATTTGTCAAATTGTTGTATAGTTCACCACTTGATCAGCGCAGCGAACGCTGAAAAGTTGGCTAGATTCTTCAATAATGTTCGTGTCTATTCAATTTGCATTGGATACGGTTCGATGCTGCCGTAGAGAAGGTTGCTTGTCCACGTCAGCTGCTGGATCATTTGTTGAATTATTTTGTGCGCCGTTCGCTTCGCACGAGGGACATTTTCATTAAAATGCTTAGTTTTCTTCGCACACGAGGAAAACGCAGGATCACGGAGAGCGCTGGATGAACGTGATCAGCACCTTTCATCAACACCAGAAAACTAAACGGTCCTTTTCATGGTATCGTAAATCCTCAAAGAATTATTTTCGAAAAAAATTTCCGCTTAGAAATAACAAATTTGCTGTCTAAATATTCAAAACAAATTCAAGCTTTGATTTTGACAGTGGTAGTGTAATCCTATGTCAACAGTTTTTATTTTCGTTTTTCGAAGTTATGATTTGGCAAGGCATCTGCAGTTGTTCACTTGATCACATGAAAATCTCTAAATCTTTTGCGACGAACTAAGCTTTGGGGGCTCTACACTTTTCCTGTTCAGTTCTACTCTAAGAAACCAAAATTTTGATGAACATGAACTTAGCGAACCACCTTCCGCCAATGATAACGCAATAAACTGAATAAACGCAATAAACTAGAAAAAACTGTTTCTAATTAGTTACGATAACTTCGAAATTGTTGTTCAATTTCTTTTTATTTCTTCGAGTACTTCACCAAGTTCATATGGAGATAATGAAGCACCCCGTTTAAATAAGCTTGAAAATAAATCGGAACTCAGTGAGAACTTAACGACAAACTCAAAAAACTAAAATAAAAAGAGCTCAACAAATTCAAAACCACAGTAACTATTTAAAAACTAATAAGCAACAAAATATCCACTGGGTTTTGAATTACCGTAACTAATTAGCAACTAACTAGCAACAAATTATTCACCTATTTGCTTTATCATCGACAAAAGGTGCATCGCTAACTTTATATTCATGACTGATTAGGCCTATCGATTGGAATTAATTTGAGCCCAGTTTCTAAATATATATTTTCGTGGTTTGCATTACCGCTCTGTATAACTGTTAGAAATTGTCAACACTTTTCATCCTGTGATTCCGGAATCAGAAGCCGGATCCGATTGAAATTCGAGAGTTATTTATGGGATAATGAGACTTTTCATTTGAACCTAAGTTTGATAAACTCCGTTTTTCCATCTCTGAGTGAAGTGAGAAAGTAATTTGAAATAATTTTTTTTTCACTAATCTTCCTGTGATTCAGGAACTTTGTACGAGATAATTATACTTCTCATTTTAATCTACAGGGTGCAGCCGGATTCGCAAATAAAAACTGCCCTCAAACATAAATTAAATTGATATAACCTGTTTGAAAGAGTTTGTATTGGGGATGATTTTCCCAAAATGTTAACCCTTTAAGTGTCATAGTTGTGGAGTTAGGGTGGTTCTTCTGAGTTTTATTTTATTGAAATTGTACAAAAACCTCTTTAGCAAAATAATTGAAAAAAATCAGGACTATTTTAGATGTTATGGGAAACCTTTTTGATTTTTCAGATTTTTTCAAAATGTATTTCATGTAAAAATAATGTTCAAAATTTTCCAACCACTGTAGATCTCACATCGAAAAAAATCATTCATGAATACATTACACTGTATTACTTTCCGATTTTTGAAAAATGTGTCAATCGAAAAACCATGCGTCTCCATCAAATTATCATCAGATGGAAACGCATGGTATATAGTTCTAAAATCATACACCACTCACCTTCAGAACTAAACATGATGCGTTTTTATCTATAATTTGAGTTCAGGTCTTGGGTATTGAAGTAATTAATAACAATAAAAGAAATTAATTCCTAATGTTATTTACACACGCCCGCACGCCTGAGGCGATGTACCTCGCAATAACAGATCGGCTGAAAAGTTCGTATCGTTTCTATGAGAGGGCGCCACTAGAATTAAATCCATACCATTTTCAGTTAGTACCAACATTCGAAAGATACGTGTATAAATTGGACAGCTATCTGATTATTAGTTTGTGAGATATTGCATTTTGAGTGAAGCTACTTTTGTTATTGTGAAAAAAAATGGAAAAAAAGGAATTTCGTGTGTTGATGAAACACTACTTTTTTATGAAAAAAAGTGCCGCCGATACCAAAAAATGGCTTGATGAGTGTTATCCAGACTCTGCACCGGGCGAAGCAACAATTCGTAAGTGGTTTGCAAAATTTCGTACTGGTCATATGAGCACCGAAGACGATGAACACAGTGGACGTCCAAAAGAGGCTGTTACCGATGAAAACGTGAAAAAATCCACAAAATGATTTTCAATGACCGTAAAGTGAAGTTGATCGAGATAGCTGACACCCTAAAGATACCAAAGGAACGTGTTGGATATATTATTCACGAATATTTGGATATGAGAAAGCTTCGTGCAAAATGGGTGCCGCGTGAGCTCACAATCGATCAAAAACAACAACTAATTGATGATTCTGAGCAGTGTTTGGAGCTGTTATATCGAAATAAAACCGATTTCGTCGATATAAAACAATGGACGAAACATGGCTCCATCACTTCACTCCGGAGTCCGAACGACAGTCAGCCGAGTGGTCTGCACGCGATGAACCGAACCTATGGCGTCTGTATTTTGGGATTCGCATGGTAGAATTTTCATCGACTACCTTGAAAAGGGAAAAACCATCAACAGTGACTATTATATAGCGTTATTAGAGCGTTTGAAGGACGAAATTTAAAAAAAAATGGCCTCATTTGAAGAAGAAAAAAGTTTTGTTTCATCAAGACAATGCACCGTGTCACAAGTCGATAAAAACCATGCTGAAATTGAACGAATTGGGCTTCGAATTGCTCCCTCATCCACCGTATTCTCCAGATTGGGCCCCCAGTGACTTTTTCCTGTTCTCAGACCTCAAGAGAATGCTCGCTGGTAAAAAAATTTAGAAGCAATAAAGAGGTAATCGCTGAAACTGAGGCCTATTTTGAGGCAAAGGACAAATCGTACCACAAAAATGGTATCGAAAAGTTGGAAGATCGCTATAATCGCTGTATCGCCTGTATGGGAATTATGTTGAATAATAAAAACGAATTTTGGCAAAAAAATGTGTGTTTCTATTAAACGATACGAACTTTTCAGCCGAACTGTTAATGTAGGGAATGCACTATTGAAAATATGTGCCAGCGCACGATCGATCCTGATCCTGAACGGCCACGATCAAAAAAATGAACTCTTCATCTGATAATCTACAAACGTATTTTGTATATCGTCGCCTTTCAAAAGGTAACTCAACCGAACCGAACCTAATATATCAACAAACCAATTTCGAGGATGTCTCGCGTTCGTTGCTTATGTGGACGCAACTGTCAACGGAACGAGTTATTGTGTGAGCAGAAATAATGAACCCTTACCTTCTCATCGATGGCGGTGAAGCACTGGTCTCCCTGTTTGTTGATTACCTGGGCCACTCCGACCACATCGCCGGAACCGTCCTTGATGGGCATGCAGAGCAGTGCCTTCGTACGGTAGCCAGTTTGGATGTCGATTTCCCGGTTGAAGCGTTCGTCCTTCCGTGAACGGTAGGCGCACATGAAACGGAACACGTAAAAGGTCAAATTAAATTCATTTGCGTGACTACGGTAATGAGCATCCATCAAAATGATACAGTTTTGGGCTGGGATCGTATCGAAATTCAATTTCCGCCCGCTGGTGGTTTCGTGGGTGGATGCGTTTTTTGCTGTGATGGATGTCCCTGTTTTTGAGTGGAAACGGCTTCCGAAGAACACAGCCCGGAAAAACTGTATTCCATAATCAGTAGGATATGGAAAATAGTTTGAATTGATAGGCAAATATTATTCCGAGAGGATTACAGGTCTGTCGCAGAGGCCAAGACTTTTTGGGTCAAATTTTATCTCATCGTTATAAAATTATTAATATTCAAGGGTGTTATTTTTTTAAAGAATAAATTAGGCCAATTTTGAAACACTGGGATACAAAAAAAAATTGTTGGCAAAAGTTTTTGTTTTGACAGGTCGAGCATTTGGAAACAGACATCATCTGTCTTAAACTCTATTTCACAAAATCTTTCGAAAGAAATTTACATAAAATTTTGCATAGCTTAGATAGCGAAGTCCTTGAATAGCTCTCTCTCTCTCTCTCTCTCTCTCTCTCTCAGGCCAGTCGCGGTACCTGTTCCGAATTAGCAGTGTGTGTGCGTGGGATTATTAAACAAATTAGCCTGTCAAGTCAATTTGCTTCCGAGCTGGCCGACCACCCCGAGAGAGGTCTTGGGGTTTATAAACTTACCTGATAGGCATCCGGTATATTGACGGGTTCTCCACTTTCAGCCACGTGACCGGCAATTCCCATGCCCCACGCCACCTTCACCTCGTCCTGCTGTTCCATCTCCTGCAGGGTGCTGCTCGAGCAGACATCGAATAATTTAGACACTAAACATCTGCGGGAGAGGAAGAAGGATTGGATAAAATATACATGAGTTATAATGGTCAGAACAGAATTTAAAGGTTGATTAAATTTATCTTCGATCATTACTGTTAGTTTATTACTAATTCAATTTTATGCGCCCTTTTAACGGCTAAATTTATCAACATTGAACACCCACTCGCACTTACTTGGGATCGACAACGGAACATTAAATTTAACTGAATTACGTATTTCTAGAACAATAATGAATTAGATTCATCTGACCCTTAGTCCACAGTATGTTGAACCACGCTTCAGTGAAAACGCAAATTAACTTACTATTTCCTGTGCGTTTGAAATGATACGAGAAAGTAGCAAAGCAGGAAGTGTAATAAAAAAGAGCTATCGCTTTCAATTATGACCTCGATGGCATCCACCGGTTGATGGGAAAATGAAATTTCTGTGGTTTCCTGTGGAAACTAGCTACAAGCTGCTGTGAGCAGGTGTGTGATGAACTTTTCGCATCAGTCTTTAAAACAGAGCGATATTTTAGTCTACTGACGAAATCTTTTATCTTGGTTTTTCTCAGCATTTGTGGAAATAGCAAAAACTCATAAGGAACGAATCAACTTTTAGCTCACTGAAAAAGCAGGTCCAACCCAAGCTAGTGGTATCAAATTGTAGAATGGTTGAAGGAACTGAGATAATTACGGATCAGAAACCAGGAACCAGAACAAATTGGCTTAAGTGCCTCATTCCCCTGACATAATTCAATTAGTTGATTTTAATTTTTAATGAAGACTTTCTTTAAAAAAAATTCAATAGTAATGTTCCACCATTCATCTCATATACTAAAACCACATGTTAGAGTGAGAACTGCTGTCTCTGTTCAATCCATTGGCTAAGGTTTTTTGGAGCAAACTGGACCCCTTTCTCTGCATACCATTCTTGAACGACTTTGCTGTAATGATAGCTTGCCAAATCTGGCCAAAACATTACGGGATGGTCGTGGGATCGATTGAACGGCAAAATTCGTTTTTGGAGACATTCTTTTGGTATAGTTCCGATGTCATTGTCTTATTTGTAACGAAAACTTTCGTTTTTGTTTTGCCACAGCTGCAAATGTCCTGCTAAATCATAAATTTTCTTGCAAATTTGTCGGCAAAAACAAATTTAAATTTGGCTGGAACACCCCCCCGAGACGTTGCCAAGTAACATTTTTCACCTGGGATCTGCCCGAAGTCAGCCTTGACATAGGTTTATCATCGTCCATCAGAAGACACCCGTTGAACTTGGTCAGCACCTGGTTATATAATTTTCGAGCATGAATTTTGACCATATTATTCTGTTTTATGGTCCGATTTGGCTGTTTGCTAGCTCGATACGACTTGTTTCCTTCCCGGAATCGAGTTCTCCTCACGGTACAATGACTCAAGACTCAAGACTCAAGATTCAAGACTCAAGACTCAAGATTCAAGACTCAAGACTCAAGACTCAAGACTCAAGACTCAAGACTCAAGACTCAAGACTCAAGACTCAAGACTCAAGACTCAAGACTCAAGACTCAAGACTCAAGACTCAAGACTCAAGACTCAAGCCTCAAGACTCAAGACTCAAGACTCAAGACTCAAGACTCAAGACTCAAGACTCAAGACTCAAGACTCAAGACTCAAGACTCAAGACTCAAGACTCAAGACTCAAGACTCAAGACTCAAGACTCAAGACTCAAGACTCAAGACTCAAGACTCAAGACTCAAGACTCAAGACTCAAGACTCAAGACTCAAGACTCAAGACTCAAGACTCAAGACTCAAGACTCAAGACTCAAGACTCAAGACTCAAGACTCAAGACTCAAGACTCAAGACTCAAGACTCAAGACTCAAGACTTAAGACTCAAGACTCAAGACTCAAGACTCAAGACTCAAGACTCAAGACTCAAGACTCAAGACTCAAGACTCAAGACTCAAGACTCAAGACTCAAGACTCAAGACTCAAGACTCAAGACTCAAGACTCAAGACTCAAGACTCAAGACTCAAGACTCAAGACTCAAGACTCAAGACTCAAGACTCAAGACTCAAGACTCAAGACTCAAGACTCAAGACTCAAGACTCAAGACTCAAGACTCAAGACTCAAGACTCAAGACTCAAGACTCAAGACTCAAGACTCAAGACTCAAGACTCAAGACTCAAGACTCAAGACTCAAGACTCAAGACTCAAGACTCAAGACTCAAGACTCAAGACTCAAGACTCAAGACTCAAGACTCAAGACTCAAGACTCAAGACTCAAGACTCAAGACTCAAGACTCAAGACTCAAGATTCAGTTCGCTTTCACATCTCATCCAAGTCAGTCGATAAAACAAAACCGCTTACGTTCGGGACAGAAGAAACCAAGTACAGTATTGTGTAGTTGTAGAACAACCTCGAAATGAGTCAACCAAACGATCAAAAGCGTCATCGATCCTTATATTCGCAAAACTATGTCCCAATACGGAGAGATTCTTTCTATCGAAAATGAAAAGTGGAAGAATTTTTTCCCCGGTATTCTAAATGGCGTAAGTTTGTTACGCATGCGCTTGAGGAGGTCTATACCTTCTTATGTGACATTCGGTCAGGATACAAGAATTCCGTGCAAATTGTTACCTATGACAATCAGATGGCCACATGTCAATATTGCCAAAAAGCTGTTCACTACGGTAAGCCATGTGACTGGACAAGGAGACAACCACACCAAAGGACAACGGTGCTTCCTTCACACCAACCCCAAGCAACCCCAGTACACCTGTGACAGTCACCAACAACAGTGAAGCATCCCCTTCAACGAAACCATCCAACGTATCCCCTATAGAACAAAGTACACCAGCTGCAGTTAACAACTTACCATCCAACCAACCAGCAACTGCAAACAATGTACAACAAGAAGCAACTAGCAACGAAATCAACAACAATACCACCGATGCGGCAATGAATGACGAACCGCGAACAAACTGCCCCTCAATCCTCGCAGGAGGAAAATGGAAGCTCCTGTCCCCCTAGATAAAGGGTGACAACGGGATCCAATACAAAAAAAAAATTATTTAAAAACTCAGCTCAATCGGCCACGTAAAGCTTGTACGCAAATAGGCCTGAATAAAATATCTTTTAAATAAAACAAAATCATTAATTGACTTTTGTGGTCATAATTAAATGAGATCCGCTGGATTCATCGTCAATTGAATAACCATACCTAGTCATTTGAAGTTTCGTTTGCTCCGTTTCACGAGCGAATGAACCCACCTGTTTCTCTGTATCAGCCACCGACAGTGAACAAGTTCCACTGAATAGGCATAAACATCAGCTCGATAACAGAAAATTATTCCGACCGGCACAATAAACGAAAGGTGACGGTTTCCATTTGAGTTCACAGTTATCGCCAGCAAGTGTGAGTGAATAATTTTCGAATTTTTGTTATGCATTGAGATGTATTACAAAGTATTAGAAATAAAGATTGGAAGAGAAAGCAATAAATTTAAGTAAGTTCTGTGATTGATCGTGTTTACCGTTCATTTATTATCTTGAACCAACTAAATATTCACCAGGAGCTAATTTGATAGGCGCTCTCTCAGTCAATTGAAAGAGATTTTAGTTATTTCAAGGGAGAAACTGACGTCGGTTTAACTGAGTTTCAATTGATTGTATTGTATTGAGTATGAAGTATAGTACAGTCAACTGATCGGTTGTATACGAGGTCTGTTCAAAAAGTTCCCGGAATTTTTTAAATGCGCGCGTCTGGAGAGTCCGGCGGTCAAAAAATTTTTTTTATTGTGTTGGTACATATGTCCCTAATGTATGGTGAAATTTTCAGCTGTATTCATTGTTTACATTCTGTCTTGTAGCGGCTGGTGTAGACGTGTTTTTTTGAGCTCGGCGATTTTTGTTAGTTTAAACAATGGAAGAATTGAAGAGTCAAAGAATTTGTATTAAATTTTGCGTGAAAAATGAAATAAAGTGTAACCAAGTGTGCGAAATGTTACAGAGAGCCTACGGTGAGTCTGCTATGAAAAAAAAACAAGTGTTTACGAGTGGTATAAGCGTTTCCAAGATGGCCGCGAAGACGTTGAAGACGACGAACGCTCCGGTCGACCCAGCACGTCAATAATCGATGAAAATGTGGGAAAAGTGGAAAAAATGATTATGGATGATCGCCGAATCACTATTAAAGAAGTTGCTGATGAAGTTGGCATAAGCCAACTGATATGCCATCATATTTTTTCAAATGTTTTGGGCATGAAACGAGTGGCAGCAAAATTCGTTCCAAACTGCTGAATTTTGATCGTGATTTTTTGGCTAAAAACAAGACTTTAATCATGCCCCAACCTCCTTATTCACCAGATATCGCTCCGTGTGATTTTTTCCTGTTCCCAAAGTTGAAGATACCCATGAAAGGACAGCGTTTTTCATCGATTGAAGAGATAAAGGCAGAATCGCTGAGAGTGCTACAGAGCATTACAAAAAGTGACTATCAGGGGTGTTTCGAAGACTGGAAAAAACGCTGGCATAAGTGTATTATATCTAGGGGGGATTACTTTGAAGGGGACCATATAGATGTAGACGAATAAATAAATATTTTTTTTAGAAAAATGAGAATTCCGGGTACTTTTTGAACAGACCTCGTATAGTTAATTTCAATTGAATGAAATTAAATGAAATTTTACGGCACTGATTCCTGCATTTAATCGGCTCCTGTCAATTATTTTGTTTGTTGTCGACCTATTCACTGTTGGTGGGATAGGAATCAAGTGCAAAAAAAAACATTTTGTCAGCTCCTTTAATTAACCAATATGCAGGCAGAATGATGGAAACATTGTGCAATCCACAAAGACCATACAACACAAAATACAATGAAAAGCATGATGGTTCATACAAGCCATGACGATGACAAAGCTCCTCCATGTGAGTACACACAAGTGGAAGCAAATGGTTCGTGGAAAATTATTAAATTTTAGATTATTAGATTATTAAATAACGCGGAAAAATCAATTGCAAGCTGTATGTCTATATCGGGAAACAAATTTATTTTCATTCCATTCGTTTGAAAACAGTAATCCTTGCAGCTTTTACATTAAGCGTAAAAAACATCGAGCTTCGATAGAGGAGGAGGAGGAGTAAAAAACCAATCTCACCTCATTTCCAATCTTTCCTACTGCTACTTGGCAACAGTGACACGGTGCAAAACAATCACTCAATAATTTAATTTTTATTCCAGTTTCTCAAGCAAAATTAAATGCCTATTTACGTTGACATGCGGACAGACTTACGGTGATGCTGAAGCAAACTTCGACTGAAAAGTACGTTTATATTGATAAGTTCCTTACTTTGCTCTGTTCGTGATTTAAAATCATGTTCGAATCCGATACTTTTATTCACAAGTTAATATTAATTGAACATGTAAATATTTCACTGATAGCGAGACCTATCCGATTCAAGTCTTAAAAAGGCGAATGTGATAAGCATTAAACATTTTTTCCAATAAAATAGGGGAGAGTAAGACAAACAGGTAAATTTGTAGCATTTATTTTTGTCGAGTGTTAAATTATCACAAACATAAATGTAATTATATTCATATACTGTGAAAACCTATTTTTCAATCGAGGTCCGATATATCATTCGACTCAGTTCGTTAGGTCATACATCATTCGACTCAGTTCGTTGAGTACACAAAATGTCTGTGTGTATGTGTATGTAACGTTTTTTTGCACAACTTTTTTCGGAGATGGCTGGACCGATTTTCACAAACTTAGATTCAAATGAAAGGTCATGTGGTTCCATACAAAATTCCTAAATATTATTTTGATCCGACTTCCGGTTCCGGAGTTATGGGGTAAAATGATAAAAATAAATGTGAACATAAGTGCATGGCCAAACCGATTTTCACAAACTTAGATTCAAATAAAAACTCTTTGGGCTCCATATTGAATTTCCGACTATCGTTTGGATCTGATTTCTGGTTCCGGAGTTATGGGGTTAAACGTGAAAAATAATTGAAAATATGTCTACTAACTTTTCTCAAAGATAGCGAACCGAATTCCACAAACTTAGATTAATATGAATGGTCTTATGATCATTTACTGCTGAATTTCATCTGGATTCACCTTCCGGTTCCGTAATTATATACACGCTCTATCCGAGGAAAGTGAGTAAGTAATTAGCTTAGGTGTTGGTTTTCGTTTTTTTTAGAGAGTGTACGAAATTTGCAAAGTAGTTTTTGAGACAATATGATTTTCAATTCAAATTAAGATTTGTTAAAATCGGTTCAAGCATCGCTGAAAAATCGCAGTGAATTCAACTTTTGGAGTTTTTCTTCACTACCTTTGGTGCTTCCGAAACAGGAAATGGAAAACTATTAGTTCCGAATCAAATTTATAGATCCACAAATAAAAAAGTTCTGTAAACTAGAAGAATTTGTCTACCAGTTTTATGGAATCGCAATTCAACTATGTCATTCAAACACTGCCCCTTCGAGACATGCAAAATCCTGCGCTCCTGTTACATCTATAAATCAAATTTCGGACAAAAAATTCAGACGATAAACTACTCGTACGGAGTTTGGAACTTCAATTTGAATCATTGAACGCATCGTGTTTTCGGTTGTACGTTTCTCGGATGGAGACCTATTTGAAGGACGACCCGAAGCAATTTTGGTCTTATTTGCAGACTAAAACGTCCTCCCGTGGAATTCCAGTTAATGTCCACTATCGCGACCAATCTTCATCGACAGTTCCAGGTTCTGCTAACCTATTCTCGTCATTCTTTCAAAGTGTGCTAAGTAATAACTCACCGCCTTTGTCAGAATCGTACCTGAGTAGTCTACCGATGTATTTACTGAACTTGCCTGCTACGGCTTTCACTGAACGCGAAGTACACAATAATCTACGACAAGTCGATGGATCCAAAGGGCCAGGATCGGACGGGCTACCACCGTCTTTCGTGATGGAGTGTTCTTCTGCTTTGGCTTTACCTGTATCTCTGCTTTTCAACCGCTCTCTTGCTGAACAATATTTCCCAGCGAAATGGAAAAAAGCTTTAATAGTTCCAGTTCACAAAACCGGCAACGTTCACGACGTCACAAACTACAGAGGCATCTCAATTCTGCGCTGCTTACCTAAAGTATTCGAGCGTATGCTGTTAGATCTTATTTACCCCTCAGTAAAACATATCATATCCACTGATCAGCACGGGTTTGTCAGAAAGCGGTCTACTACTACAAACCTAATGAGCTACGTTTCAATATTGATCGACAAACTTGAAAAACGGCAACAAGTCGACGCGATTTACTTTGATTTTTCAAAAGCTTTCGATCGTGTTCCTCATCAGCTCGCAGTGGAAAAATTGAGACGAAACGGATTCCCTGATTGGATAACTAATTGGTTTATGTCGTATCTCACTGATCGAAGTGCTACCGTACGAGTCGGAGCCGTACTCTCTGAATCCTTCAATGTTACATCGGGTGTTCCACAAGGGAGTCATCTCGGCCCACTCCTCTTCGTTCTATTCGTTAACGATCTTTGCAGTGTATTGTCGTCATTCAAAATAATGTATGCTGATGATCTCAAACTCTATCGCATCATCACAAGTCTTTTAGATTGTTGTGCTCTACAAATGGACATTAAGAGGGTTTTAGACTGGTGTGATAGAAACGGCATGACAGTGAACATCAAGAAATGTAATTCAATAACCTTCTCACGAGCACATTCACCGATTTTATTCGATTACTCCATAATGGCGGCTACAATTAAGCGAGTTTCATCTGTTAAAGACTTAGGCATCATTCTCGATCGCAAGCTCCGCTTCATCGAACAGTTTGCCTTTGGTACTGCGAAAGCCTTTGCAGTTTTGGGACTCATTAAACGCAACGCGCAAGATTTCAACGATGTGTATTGTCTAAAAATAATTTACATCGCCTTAGTACGAAGTATTTTGGAATATGGAGTTACGATTTGGGCTCCGCATCATAATGTTCACATCGACCGGATCGAAAGGGTCCAAAAGTGTTTCGTCCGATTTGCTCTTCGACGACTACCTTGGCAGAATCATCTTAAATTGCCACGTTACGAGAATCGCTGTGCTCTCATGAACCTACCGACTCTGCATAATAGACAAGTACATCTACAAAGGATCTTCGTTTTTGATCTACTAACTGATAACATCGATTGCCCCGTGCTACTCGAAAGAATTCACTTTAACGTTCCAGGAAGATCATTGCGAAGAACGGATTTTCTTAGACGCTCATTTCATCGCACACAGTATGGTCAGAATAATCCAATGGATGTTTGTTGCCATCGTTTTAACAGCGTGTATCATCTATTTGATTTTAATATGATCAAAGACATGTTTAAATCAAAAATATTATTAAGTTAACATTAGTGTTTAGTTATACAGCCAAAGTCTGTGCGAAAAGTTGGCTCAAATCGAAGACAATAAAGACAATACAAATTCATGATAAATCAAGTTTTTTTTACTTTACTTTGAATAGTGCAAGAGTTAAATCAACCAACTGGAATTAAAATAGTCCTTTGTCGTTGTTATCCCTATTTGGTGTGGATTTTTTTTCGCTATTTTGCGTTTGCTACTGCGTAGCGAAATCGAGCACGGTGAGTATCAAACAAGTGTTCAAACTGCGTAAACCATGCCGTATCGAATCCGGTCTTTTTCCCAACTATGGCGATAAGGAGTGCATTCCTGAATGTTAAGAATTGTTATTGGAATTTGTACTTATGTTTGCCAGCGTATATGAAAAAACAACAATTGACAATTGGTATGTGCAACTAGCATAACTGTGGGGGTAAAAAAGTAAACTTTTTACCCCTTGAAATTATCAGTTTGTCGTGTTGAATCGAATAGTATATAACATTCGAGCCTCCGCGCCTCGGTTAAAAAGTCGGTTTTTCACAGTGATTGCATAGCCTTTCTATATGAGATAGGCAAAAATCATCGATAAGAAAACTCACTGAAGAAAAGTTCACTACTGGTAAACGCGATTCTCACTGAAGTTGTGAAAAGTTCACTAGCGAACATTCTCCTCGATGATATTTATGAAAAAAAGTTCGCACAATGAATATATCGAACAGAAGATTTTTCGGAAATGAATTTTCATAGCCGTTATACCCTTTACAGAATACATGACGAATTAATTCGTCGATGAACAAAAACTGAACCTTTCGTAAATTGTTCAGCACGTGTAGGGTGGTTGAATTGAAAAATAAGCTAAATTTGTAGCTCTTGCAATTTGATGCTCTGTTGATTAGTGGATGAATAGTATTGTTACATTCGAAATTTATTAAGCAATACCGCGGTGGTGGAGTAATATTATCAATAAAGCATCAATAAAGTGCTGCGATTAATAACAGTTATAATGGTAATAAAAAAATAAAAGAAATCACAAAGCATATTATGCACCTGAATCTAAAATTTTACCCAAATTAGTTTGAAAATATCATACGCAGAAGAAGCGCAAACTATCGCTACTTCAATTTAAATACGCCATTCAAACGTTGCGTTAGTCGTGTGTTCGAGACATGCAAAATCCTGCGCTCATGTTACTTCTATAAATCAAGTTCATGTTAAATAACGTTTTATTGGGTTCGCTCTGAATAGTGCAATAGTGTAAATCAAACAGCGGATATTAAAACAGTCAGTTTTTCACTAATTTTGCGTTTTCTACTGCGGAGCAAAATCGAACACGGTGAGTATCAAACAAGTGTTTAAACTACGTAAACCATGCCGTATCGAAACCAATCTTTTTCTCAACTATGGTGATAAGAAGTGCGTTCCTGAATGTTAAGAATTGTAAATTTTCATCAATTTTAGCACCGCCATGCAGAAAAATTGAATGTAATACCAGGACTTTGCTTATGCATAAAAATTGACTAACTAACTTGATTTACATGCTCCTTTAATATTCCTTATCTCCCATCATTAGATTACCTAACGAAAGAAAATACAGTTTTTCATACTGAGTCACTCTACGCTCACCAAGAATGTCTAAAATTATCGAAATCAAACCGCTATTGATTCACTTATCAACCGAGCAGCGATCATAGAGCAGTTTAAAAATTGTCGTTGTTCATATTGACCATCTTACGTGCATCGAAAATATCGCAATAATTATTTCTCAGTTAAGAGTTTATTCAGTAGCCTTTTTTTTAACTGATGAGAATATAATAATTCAATCTTGCACGATCACTTCGGTGTCGAACTGAAGCGAAGTGGAAATTCAGCATCGAAATTTCATCGGAGATTCTTCTCGCCTTCGATTATCTCTGTAGTGAAATTTTTTTGATTGTAAATTCGTCATTAAGTTTAGCTAACACAAAAAATGCTTGTTTCAGTAATGAAATTCTCGGAAATGATTCTTTCAGTTACTGATTTATTTTATAAAATCTCGTGAACTAATTTTTTCACGAGTGTTAATGAAATGAACTTCTTCTGACCTTGATTTTCCCAACACTATGAGACTATTTTTTGCGTCTTGGATTATCACAATTGATTTACTTCTTGTCATCCATAGCAACATGTCACAAATATAACGAAAAAAAAAATCAAAACTTTAGTTTAACTGTTCTTAAAACTAACGACTAGCCGCGTTTTTTTTCATTCTTCTACATGTAAATTTGAATCGATGGAGACGCTCAATCATTCATGTGAATCTCAAAAGTTGCGAGGGTTTCAATAAAATTATGAAATCATATTTAAAAAGCTTCTCAACCATATTTCTTATTTCTTCTCAACGTTCAACGGATTCGTACTGAAATTTTTAAACACGATATAATCTCTGGGAAGCATTGAAACATATTCGCTCCGGCGTTCGACAGGCGTCGTAGAGTATGATACTCATAAAAATATCCTGTCCCACGATTTCGGCTGGAATTTTAGCATGTGGGATAAATCATAAATCAAAAAAGTTCGGTTATTACTTATTCATGTTCTTAGTAACATCAATGATGCGACTTGTTGTTGATGTTTTGCAGTCTATTTCAATCACTATCACTTAAAAAAGAGCCAGGAAGCCGTACTTACTTTTTGGTATTATCACTGCCACAGGTACTTTTGCCTTGCACGAGAAAAAGGGACCCGCGGTCGGCATTCAACAGAATTGACACATTTTGCAGTATTTTGTGGCACAACGAACGCACTTCCAACTCGTTACAGATATCCTTCACCTGTTGGAGGAGGGAGAGAGAGAGAAAAAAGCACAAAGCATAAACAGATAATCCACAATCCCGTAAAGTAGTAGCAGTACCAGTTCAAAAATCAGCTCCCGCTCATCCAACTGTCGCAGCTCGTTGCGTGACAACCGCTGGGGTCGCTGGCTTCCGCTGGGGCCGCCTGCCGTTCCGTTCTGGTTCGGGCCGCTACCGCACTGGAAACTTTCGCTCTGCAGTCCAATACTGAGGAAGGTGGGTGTCCCGTCAATGGTGTTTACGATCGGCTTCAGCAGACCGCCTCGTTCGAATTCATGGGCGGAAATTTTCCTGAATGATGGAGTAAAGAGAAAAAGAAACAGAATAAAGGACTTAGTTTTGAATGGTTTTGGCTGGATTTTCTGGCGGTTGAAGAAGTCCTATTTTTCTCCAGTAACGAGTAAATTTAGCGCTTGATCGCTTTGGGATGGATATTTTTGTGTTTTCTTTCTGTATGGTTTGAATAACGGAAAAGGTTGACGTTTGAGGTTTATTTTGATATTGTTATGATATCAATGTCTTCAGCTCGGCACGGGATTCGCATGTTTTTGATCTAGCAGGATTCATCCTGAGAACAATCTTGAAATATTTCAAATGAGACCTAACACGCGTTTTAAGAATTTTGACGGGTTCAAGCTGCTAAAATTTATGAATAGGTTTATTAAATGTAACAAAGTAATATGCTATTTAATATTAAAGACATTTCCAAAGAATAAGATAATGAATCTGGTGATCTTTTGGCATAAATTGGTAGCTACTGATGAAATCTGAACCCACTATTACACTCCAGAAAATGGAATGAGTTCCAGGTTGGAGTGCTCCGAAGGAAGGAAATATCATTAACAATGAGTATTCCATCGCATTGTTGAAGTAATTGAAGGCCGCAGTAGCAAAAATAACTATTTGCAAGCCAATGCGCCGACATACAAAAGCTTCACAATTACGTCTAAAAACCACCTTGTTCGCCCGATTTGACTCTTTTATACTATTATCTGTTTTAATCCAAAACAAAAAATTTCCCAATAAAAGAAATAGCTCTCGTAATGCCGCCGAGTAGTTTTCTACAAACCTTCTGGAAAATCACTTAAGTTAAAGTTTTAAAAATAGCTTGAATAAGCGTATCTTCCTCAAAAGAGACTACATTCAAAATTAACTTAATTTCTGAGGAAGATACCTAGTAAAGATAAGTGGCCTTCATAGTTTAGTTTAGAGCGTTGTGAATAATTAACCTAAAACAGGATGAGAAAAACGAAAATTGAAGGAAAAAACTGTTTTAATCCACCTAGCAATGTAAACATGCCTTTTCATAACCTTTTTTCGCGAAAATGGAATGTTTTTGTTTTGTAATTTTTGATTGCTTTTCGCGAAATTCTCAAATCCTCTACGTGTATAGGACAGTTTGAATAAATTACCTTTACCTTAATTTAATTACCTAACTAGATCTTAAAGTACGCCTTAAAATGTTCGACACACTATATCTCCAGAACGGAACATCAGATCCGAGTAAATGCAGTCTTCTTCGAGAAATCTCAGTGGATTTCATTTAGGAATTTTGCACTTCGACTTCCGCAAACTGAAACCGAGGATTGGTAGTACCGAAGTAAGTCAGTTTGCATAGCCACCAACTAACAAGATCTGGAAACTAGAAAGACTTTACCAGTCAGTTTCATAAAAGTTACACCCTTTACCAACATATCTTGTAAAAATGCTCATGCAATTGGAAGTTTCTTCTTATTGCCTTGTAATACTGGAAGTCGAATCCAGATCAAATTTTGAATTTTTCAAGGAAACTTTCAATTTGAATCAGGGGACGGGTAGAGCGTGATGCGTAAGTCGATGCCTTTCACGCAGCCTACCTGTGTTCGATTCCCAATCCCGCACATAGCGTCAGAAAGTTTTTCTGGCCCTAAGTGGCAAATGATCTTATGGTTAAAACCTCTGTAAACGAAACAAAAATAAAAATTTGAATCATTTTTACAGTTTAACATTATGGTCTTACTTTTTAGCCTTTCGCTATTTCTGTTTCTGCTATTTGTGTTTTTTTACTATTATTGATATTGATATTATTGATATCATTGATATTATTGATATTATTGATATTATTGATATTATTGATATTATTGATATTATTGATATTATTGATATTATTGATATTATTGATATTATTGATATTATTGATATTATTGATATTATTGATATTATTGATATTATTGATATTATTGATATTATTGATATTATTGATATTATTGATATTATTGATATTATTGATATTATTGATATTATTGATATTATTAATATTATTGCACATTTTGTCATTTTTGCAATATTAACATTTTTTAGATTTTTTTATTTGTTTTTATATTTTCGCAATTTTTGCTATTTCGCATTTTTTTTAGATATTTTCTATTTCAATCATGGCAAATTTTGAAATTTTTTGAAATATTTGGCACCTTTTCGCATTTTTGGCAATTTTTGGCAATGTTTGACAATATTTTACAAATTTCGGCAGTTTTCGCAACTTTTTGCAATTGTTGTTAATTTAAACATTTTATTAATTTTTTTGTTGGTTTTTATCAGGTCGCATTTTTTGCAATTTTTGTATTGTTATGAATATTTTCGATTTCAATTATCAATTTTTCGATTTTGAAATTATGCCAATTTTTCGCAGTTTTTGACAACTTTTGGTTATTTATGGCAGTTTGGTTAATTTTCGAGAATTTTTGGAAATATTTGGCAATTGTAGCATTTTGATATAAATTTTTTTATTTGCTATATGTTTTCCAATTTTTTGCAATTTTCGCATTTTTATGAATGTTTTCCATGTCAATGATGACCATTTTTGTAAATATGACAATTTTGACAACTTTAGCAATTTTCGGCAGCTTTCGTCAATTTTAGGAAAATTTTGGTTAGTTTTATCAAGTTTTTATCAATTTGTTATCAATTTTGTATCAATTTTGTATCAATTTAGTATCAATTTAGTATCAATTTAGTATCAATTTAGTATCAATTTAGTATCAATTTAGTATCAATTTAGTATCAATTTAGTATCAATTTAGTATCAATTTAGTATCAATTTAGTATCAATTTAGTATCAATTTAGTATCAATTTAGTATCAATTTAGTATCAATTTAGTATCAATTTAGTATCAATTTTGTATCAAATTTGTATCAATTTTGTATCAATTTTGTATCGATTTTGTATCAATTTTGTATCAATTTTGTATCAATTTTGTATCAATTTTGTATCAATTTTGTATCCATTTTGTATCAATTTTGTATCAATTTTGTATCAATTTTGTATCAATTTTGTATCAATTTTGTATCAATTTTGTATCAATTTTGTATCAATTTTGTATCAATTTTGTATCAATTTTGTATCAATTTTGTATCAATTTTGTATCAATTTTGTATCAATTTTGTATCAATTTTTTTTAGCAATTTTGTAGCAATTTTGTATCAATTTTGTATCAATTTTGTATCAATTTTGTATCAATTTTGTATCAATTTTGTATCAATTTTGTATCAATTTTGTATCAATTTTGTTTAAATTTTTGTTAATTTTTGTCAATTTTTGTTCATTTTTGTCAATTTTTATCAATTTTTGTCAATTTTTATCAATTTTTGTCAATTTTTGTAAATTTTTGTCAATTTGGTTTCGACATTCTTGCAATGATTGAAATCATTACTGTATTTGATTATTTTTTTCAATTTGTATTCAATTTTTTGTCAAGTTTTTATTAATTTTTTGTCAATTTTTTGTAATTTTCTTGTATTTTTTTCGTCAATTTTTGTTAAATTTTTTATGCTAGTTTTGCATGTTTTTGCATATTTGTTCCTAGTTTTGATAGTAGAGTTTTATTTGTTTGTGATGTTTCTAATCGATATACTAACATTGTGTATTGATTCACTACAAAACTGATATTTAGCACCGGTTTCGACGTTCTTGCAATGATTGAAATTTTTGCTGTAAAGGGTTATTTTTTAAGAGGCATCGGATTCGATCTTCAAAAAAATAACACAAAAAATGTGAGAAAAAACATGAAATCTTCATTGAAATCGACACAACGATCAATATAATTTAATGTTTGTAGGTGATTTCATACAAATGTTAACCGCGGCTCCGCTTTAAACGGCCTATGCGTAAGGTCCAATTTTTGTACACTCTCTCCAGCATATCCGGTATTTCACAAATAAATGCTTTAATATCGGTTTCCAGTGCGTCAATCGTTACTGGTTTATCGTTGTAGACACGAGCCTTAACAAGGCCTCTCGAGAAATAGTTCAATGGCATTAAATCACACTATCTAGGCGGCCAATTGACGGGAATAAAACGTGAAATAAACTGTTTACCGAAGGCGGCTCTGAATTTGGTCATTGTTTCGCGTGCCGTGAGGGATGAGGCACCGTCTTGTGGAAACAAAATGTCAGGCATTTTCAGTTCTTCCATTTTAGGCAAACAATCGTCAATCATCACACGGTAGCGCTCTTCATTCACAGTAACGTTCCGCCCATCGTCGCCTTGGAAGAAGTTAAGCCATATGATGCCACCGGTCCATAATCCACACCAAACAGTGACTTTTTATGATGAATTGGTGGCTCTTGCAATGTTTCTGGCTGGTCTTCACTCCAGATGCGGCAATTTATCTTGCAAACGTATCCATTCAACCAGAAATGAGCTTCGTCGCTGAACACAATTTTTCGATAAAAAGGTGATTCTTCCTCCAACTTTGCCAGCAACTATTCACCAAGTGTTAGACGATGTAAGTCGATTCATTATTAAATTATATACCAAATTGTATATGTATGACAATGACACAAGACACGATTCACGTGTGATCTGTCAAAAATAGTGTTGCCAAAAAGACATAAGTAAAAAAATCACCCTTAATATATTCTTTTCTATAATCGTCCACAACATCTTATATTAATTTACCAGAAGAGCCGGAAGACGCTCTTGGAGACATTTTTCCAAATACACCTGTCCATTTATGGTACTTGCCGCAGCGAATTGAGAAATTCATGGCGAACTACGACATCTTTTGTGTCCGGTGGTTCACACTTATCTTTGTTAGTTAGATACAGGTTTCTTGGAATCTGGTTCAATCCCGTCTTCGCATATGTTTCCTTATCCATTACAGAGCAGTTTAGTTTCGTTATCTTCGCCGCAATTTGGTTCCTGCAATTTCCGGACACGACTTTTTGCCATCGTATTCTGTTTTTTGTTATGGTTTAGAGATTTCTGAAATAAAAACGTTCGTAGCTCAGCTCAAGTTTTGGTATTTTGCACGAAGATATTGCTCGCATGTACTCTAAATGGAGGCGTTTCCGTTTAAGAACCCCAACCACGTAATTGATATCGTTGATCTGAAGATTTTTTTTCGGGTTCTTTGTTTCGAACCAACATTCAGTGGAATTCGTGATTGTCAAATTTGTTTCCGATAGCGCGATGTGACAGTTCCTTATTTTCAAAGTACTCGTGTGAATCTTTTCCGTGTACGCACGATACTTTTGCACACATTAAAATATGTCGACAATACACATTAAAATATGTCTACACAAATCATCAATCAATTTTATCCAACTGATAAAGAATTTGAGCAATTTGAGTGTGTGCGGATTAAAACTGTACACTCTTCAATCATACAATTTTCCTTCACTTTTAAGAGCTTAAGTTTTGTAAGCTTCACTTTTTTTTTATATTTTAAATTTTTTTAAATATCAAAATTGTTTTGTTGTGCTTATCTTATGCTAATTTTAAGCATTTTTGTTTATTAACAACAGACTTTTAAAAAAGATTTGAAAGATTGGTGTTTTGGGGATTAGAAAAAAGAATTTGAAATTAAAATGACACAGGAATTCCTGACATCACCAGAACGATGTATAGAGAATATTTTTTGTTAGCTTACTTCAAGCACCTTGAACACAAATGTCGTTCTCAATGTATTTATTTCAATGCGCTTATGGGATCACCATTGGAAAACTAATTACCGTCTCGCTTTCATATCACCAACATCAACCAAGACCAACCCCCAGAGCACTTATTCACCGTTCACAATGGGAACTTCATTAAGCCAATACAAGTGCTCGGAATGGAAATAATCCCAGAAGGCGAATGAAACGGTGCTCAGTTTCGTTTCAAGTTCTGTATATCTACGTAATGCATATACGATGACCACAGCTGGGACAATCGTTCAAATGATAACCACCATGACAATTTGATGGGTGAACCGTTCTCCTACGGCCGCTCCTATCTTCCTATCTATCCTATGTTCGAGGCGCATCATTTCAAATGCCATTCTAATGTGCATTATGATTCGTTCTGAATCTAGCCTAATCGAATAACATCAGCAAATTCCACATGAAATTCTCTCCGGGAACGACTTCGTTTTCTATGTTATTTGCCAATTATTTCCACTTTAATGACTGCCAGGTTGCATAGCCATCGCCTGTTCGGAGGATGCAGTCATCGGAATGTCGTTAGACCGAGGCACAGCAGAGATAACCGAACAACTCATCGCAGATTTGGAGAACTGACTTCAAAAGGTTTGAAGTTGCTTGATAGGATATAATATTCATCATCCGGGGTCCCTGAAGCCGGTCTTTAGGGAAGCTTTACAAGCGCAACCACAGATTCCACCCATCGCATAATATAATAATGTCCGGATTAATAAGGAGAAAAATTGGAACGTGATTTGATTGTGCAGGGATTTGTGGAAAATAGTTTTCTGTGTGAAATTTTATATATATAAAACTCGAACGGAATCGGCGTTAGAATGAATGATAGTTTGAAGCAAATCACACTGTCCGACTTACCTCACTGGAGTCGTTGCTCCGGAACCGGCACGCGACGAACTTGCTTGGGCAACAGTGCCGTGGGTCGGTGAGTCCATGCTGTTGCCGGTGCCGGTCGTCATCGGTGTCGCATGAGACACCAGCCATCCATCGACCATATTGCGGGTTGCCTTCCGTATGAAATAGTCCTGTACGAATTCCGGATTCTCATCCAGCCAGGCTTCCATCCGGGCGTACTCGGCATCGTAGCCACCGCTGGAACTGGTACCGGTGACCGGTGGGCCTCCGCCACTGCTGCCGCTGCTATTGCCCAGATGGTGCAGGTGCTGATGATGGTGATGCAGGTGATGCAGATGGTGATGATTGCTCAGCCCCAGCGGATGGTGGTTCAGACCGCCTCCGGAGGTACTGTTCGGTCCAGACTGTTGCGAAGCTGGCTGTAGCTGTAGCGGCAGGGGGACACCAGAACAAGAGCCCAACGATGCATCGAGTCCCACTGTGCCCCCCTGCTCGGCGGGCATTCTGCTCTGAGGCTCCTCTATACTGCGCAAGTGCAGGCCTGTGTGGAGTGGAGAAGGCGAATGAAAAATAGTGTTAATTAAAAATCGAACTGAAACAATTATTAGATATTTTATTTTATGGGTTACTATCGGTATCGACAAAATCGTAAAATTTTAGTGTCATGCGACAATTTGTTCGAACGGTTCTCTGTGTTTGGATTCTTTTCAGAAGAATACAAGGAAGGCAAAGTATGACACCTTAAATCAAGTGATTTGATTTCTAGATTGACTGCACTCAAATAAAACACATACTTTTGTCTATTACTTAAAAAAAAATACGCCATACGGTCGGTCCAGTTTTTCAGTACATTTTCGATTGTATGCAGCTTTATTTCAGCTATGGCTGCACGAATGTTGTCCTTCAAGGCTTGAATTGTCTCTGGTTTGTCCACATAACACTTATCCTTGACAGCCCCCAAAAGATAATAGTCTAACGGCGTCAAATCACAGCTCCAAGGCGGCCAAACGACATCCGAATTTCGAGTGATAATTCGATCTTAGAAGACTGTGCGCAGAAGATCGATCGTAGCGTTGGCTGTGTGGCACGGAGCACCGTCTTGTTGGAACCAAATGGTGTCCAAGTCTTCCTCTTCAAGTAACGGGAAGAACCAATCTCTAATCATGGCGCGGTAGCTAGAAGAAAAATGGCCCAATTATGCCGCCAGACCAAAATCCGCACCTAATCGTCACTCTCTAAGGATGCATCGGCTTCTCTATGATAACGTGCGGGTTTTCCGTCCCCCAGATGCGACAATTTTACTTATTAACATACCCGCTGAGATGAAAATGTGTCTCGGCGTCTTCTTCAAGCTGATCGCAAGCCCAATTGGCGAAGCGATAACGCGTATACACAACTATTTTCGTTCAGCGGAAGGACAAAACTAAATTTCTGTCAAATTAGAAGTGACATTAAGGTTACCAATGGCGAAATAGACGCTAGTTCGAAAAAAGTTAGATGGCGGAACCTGTATTTGAAGCAGAACGACTCTAGAAGCGCCCATTTCTCGGTATCGCGACGGTAACTTTCTGTTTTGGTTGGATCTGGCGATGAAGTTGTACGAAATCAACAATGTTGTTTTTGGATCGAATGATACAAATCTAGGCAAGCGCCGGAAAACAGGGAAGGTCTTCAGAAATGACAAGAATTTGAAGAAAGAGTGGATAAAATTGAGTACGAAAAATTGCGCAAGTGCTGCACAGAATTTGATGGGAAGCGTTTGGTCCAAACTCCCCTAAATGTTGGTTGTCGCACGTTTTCATCCGAGGAGCGTCAAGGATGTGATTCGCGGATTGATCCAAATTTTGACCGATATCCCAGTAAAAGCATCACAAAATATGATCCTATTATTGAAGGAAGATTACTGAACGAACTCATGGTAGTGTAGGCGAAGTTAATTGTTTACCGGCCACTCCACTGCTTTATCATTATGCCCTCTCATACAATGGCATAAGGATTGTGGTCGATACGTGGTTGCTGACCAAATTGTGGTATGTACGGGCTGTCTGTGCCATGGCCTGTGCAGTCATCTTACTATAATAGGCGATAGTACAATACATCATTATCATAATCACCGTGGGTTTGTCCCTTCAGTCAAAGTTCAGTGAATCACCACAATTTGGATTGTGACTTGAGAATGTTATTTCTAGTTGTTGTAGGCTGTCTGTGCTGAAGTACTGTGGTTTATTTTCAATAGTCGACATTTAGGAAGAATGCTCATTAGCAATATTAAAATCCTTAGTGTCTGTATTTATTTCAAAATTAAAGAAGATATTATAAAACATGATATGTTTGATAATTGCGATTATTTTGCCGAATATCGAAAAAACATACACTGACCATATTTGCATATCAGTCCCATATGGAAAATCGGCATGTCGCGAAAAAGACGAAACAAATTTTATTTTCGATTTTTTTGATTTAAATTAAAATCATGGTGTTATTACATGAAATATCGATAAATACACCTTTGCTATTATCAGGTGTACAACTTTGCTACCGCCATTTTCCGATAGGTTTCTGTACCGGTTGAGGCTGGTTAAAATACATAGATACATGCCTTTAAAATGAGTGTGTACAGTGCCTAAAGAATTGTCATCGCCGTTTCAGTGACAGTTGTTCTTGTTTTCTTATTATTCACGCTCGAAAATGTCTGTTTATGTGCCCAATTCTCGCCATTTGCGGGAAGTTTTACTTTTCTGTTATAATTCGTAAAAAATGCAGCTGAAGCGCATCGAATGCTCTCAGAAACTTACGGTGATTCTGCTCTGAGTAAAAGAACGTGTCGGGAGTGGTTTCATAGTTTTAAAAATGGTGATTTCGATGTCGAAGACAAACATGATGGTGGAAGAGAAAAAACCTTCAAAGATGAATAACAATTTACTACGAGGTCTTAAAACCGAGTGAAACCATCACAGGAGATCGCTACCGAACGCAACTGATGCGCCTTAGTCGCGCGCTAAAAGAAAAGCGGCCACAGTATCAAGAGCGACATGGCAAAGTCATCCTCCAACACGACAATGCTCGGCCTCACGTCGCAAAAGTGATCAAAAAGTACCTGGAAACGCTGAAATGGGAAGTCTTGCCCAACCCGCCGTATTCCCGAGATGTCGCCCCTTCTGACTTCCACCTATTCCGTTCGATGGCACACGGCCTGGCAGATCAACATTTTCAATCCTTAGAAGAGTTGGGAAAATGGATTGCTTCATGGATAGCGTCAAAAAAGGACTCCTTTTTTCGAGCCGGGATCCGAAAATTTCCGGAAAGATGAGAGAAAGTTGTTGCTAGCGACGGACAATACTTTGAATAATACATCTGTAAGCACTTTTTCGCAATAAAGCTTTAAATTTTGGAAAAAAACGGCGGAAGCAAAGTTGTACACCTAATACAATATTGCAACAAAAAATTGAAATTGAAATTATTGAAATTTGCGCTACGCGGATACTTTGCGTATGGGACAGACATGAGTTGATATTTTTTCACATTTTACTGAACAAACCCTAAACTTTTATTGCAATTTCTGAAAGTATATTGAGGATAGATTCCATTCCTCAAGCTAACTCAAAATTGTCGAAAATCGATATGGGACTGATATGCGAGTATGGGCAGTACAGGATACGAATAATTACTACTGACGAAGGATAACTAAAACAAAAAATATAATTGCACACATTTATGTCAGAAGGCTGACCGGTATCAGGAATAGAAATAAATTAATATTCTTTTTTTTTTAGATCCGGTTCGATGTTGGCGCTGATATTCTGACCATTACGGTGACTTTGCACATACTTGTCCGGCATTGTCTCGTATCAGAACTGAGTCAGAGAGGTGTGAACACACTCCTGAATTGGAATGGTTAGAACAGACCCTAATTTTTCTCCAACATTGACACAGGCTTCACCGACTGACTGAAAATGTGAGATATGTGTCCCTGCAGAAATACAGTTCTCGTAAACCACGTCATCCAAACACACCTAGTAATTTCATAGCATGATACGTATAATTCCCGTTTTAGACTGCTGTGTTTTCAATCGTAGTATACTTTGTACTTTCTCTTTAATCAATTTAATCGAAGACTTCGAAGTGTTTTTAGAATTTGTGATATGACAGTGGGATGCCTTGTTACTTTTCTATTTCAAATTCATCGCTGTACTATGTTTGGTAGTTTACTATATGTTCCTCTAAACGGAAACAATCAAACAGTAATCGAGCAAGACCATTGGCCATTGAGAATGTTATAAATATAATACACATTGCTCGGTTATATAACTTTCATGTACTCAGTATTCGAAATGATCTCGTAGATTGAAGCCCAAAATTACATGAATTCAACTGACCGAAGCGCCATCTGTCTATCATTATCGGCGTTATAAAATTCAAGCATAACTAAAATGGATTGTGGTCGGTTGTGTGAAGCAGAGATGTCTATCTCCTCTGTGTGACGAAGAGCAAGCAAAATTTCTCCCCTCGCACTGACAACGTCAACGAGAGCTTTTCTCTTTCACATTTATACACCACTGTTGTGTAAAGTGTGCACGCATCATGAGTGCGTTTGTTTATTTCCTTTTACCTCTTCCACTGAATCGCACGAAAGTGCTAGAGCATTAGCTAATAAATTCTCTGAGGTGGATGCAGATACTTTCACAGAGGTGTACACGCCGGTGAGCACTCTGGTGTATGGTTTGCGTAGAAGGAGCGTGGACACGCAAAATCAGCAAAATAAAACAATTTATCGTAAAATTTTCGGTTTTCCTTGCAAATTTTTCATAGCAAGGCCAGATCAATTCTCTATTAATTGAAGTTCACAGAAGTGTTCGCTCACCATCACGCGCCAGTGGTCACTTGGGTGTATTTAGACGAGAGCGCGTGTGAGCGATTCATGCGAAGAGAATGTGTTTCACTCGCGCCAGCTGCTTTAACCACAAGCACACACTCAAATGCTGTCTATTCGACACTGAGAAGAAGTGCGCTTTCCTCTTTGTGCGGTGCTTCGTTTTTTGCATCCTCGGTGTGGCAAAAATCTGACTCTAGCGTGTATCACTCTGGTGAAATGCCATCTCTGGTGTCAAGATAGTTAAATCTGGAGATGATTTTATAGAATGTTTGGTTTCTTACAAAAGTATGGTTGTAGTTCATATGAAATATGTGAAAATTTTCAAGTCGTCCATGTTATTCTGGCTGAAACCCAACCGCGAGTGGTTTATCTTTCTCAGTAGTGCTGTCTTATCTCGCGGCCACCATGATTTATTTACAGCAATGAGAATAAGAAACGGGCTACTTCGTGAGAACGTTCCTTGAAGATGTTGTATGTTTTTCGTTATTTACAATGTCTTATTTCATTTCTAATTAACAATTTCCTCATTAATTCCGTCGAATATCCGGGGAATGCTTAATCAATGGATCGATTACTTTTTTTTTACAATTTATAAGAATTGTTTTTTTTTGGAGTTGAATGCAAAGTTGAAGACGCGCGCGTTAATTTTATATCCGTGCAGATATTGCTTACGACCATGTTTATTAGAACGTTTAAACTGCGAGGAGGCTCCATTTAGTATTTTGTTATTCTGGTTAGGAAGTAGATATTGACATTACTTCATATCGCGATAGACGTTATTGTTTGTCTAAGGGTGTTCGAGTGATATCCTGGCAGTATTACGGGTGCCAAAAAAAAAATAAAACAACGCAAAGGATTGAATGCATTAAATGGTGGCAAGCCTCCCGACGGTCAGCTGTTCGGAGTTTTACGAGTTTCAGAAGGTAGTCGTTTTATACATCGTATTTTAACAGGAAGGATATAATACAAAACACAATACTATCGGTAGCCGGCTACCCAGAGCAATAAACGCATGATAGAAGTTTTCGGAAATTTACTACCAAATAATCTCTTCTTGTGATGCATGTGGGGATGCAGAGGATTCCTTGGTTTCTAATAGCAAAATGCATCGAATTAACAAGCCTTCCCTTCTCAAGTAGATCTTTATTCGGATGTGGCCGGCGTCAGTATTGATCAGCATGTACGGATCAGTGTAGTTTACACTGAAACTACGTGCTATTCCCAAGCACGTTGTTTCTGGAAAACATTTTCAACAGGTTTCAATTGTTTACAATTTTTTCTCAGATTCAATTTCTGCGTTTTCGAGTAACAACGATACAATGAAAAAACAGTTCAATAAAAACTTTTTTTGATTCCATATCTAAATATCTCGAGAACAGTTTCATCTAGGATGAAGATTACTATGATCAAATTTAATGCTTTCAATCTTTAAAATCATTTTCTTGTGTTTGATTCGTTTTTTTTTTCTGATCAACAACTACTGGTATTTAGCAAATGCTTGGAAATTGTTTTAGATGCCACTTCTTCGCTTTTGAAGAGACAGATAAAATTTTTGTCAACTGTTGGTGTTTGTTACTACACAATAAAAATATCTGAACATTAAATGTTACGGAATCTCAATTCTGACTTGAACAGTGAAGAAGGAAATCTGTGTTAGACATAATTTTCCATTATATAACATAAGTTTCCTAGAATTTATTCTCATATTAGTATTAAGTATGTTTCCAATCAATTTTCCATACAGCGTGGACTTTAAAATAGATCAAACTAATTTTTCTGTTTCTAAATTGTGTTTTACGTCTAGACTGATTGAGATTTACATGTTTTGCACGTAATATTCACTTACCGCTTTCACACGGTGACTGTATGAATTTATATGTACCATTTACCTAACCAGCCGATATGTGCTTCCGTGGCTCATTGGATGCAAGGATGCTCTTTGGAAATTATATTGATAACTTCATTTTGAGCATGAGATCATGCAACGATTCTCGAAGAAGGTACTAAAGAAAGACGTTGCCAAGTCAATAAAAAAACTTTTTTAATCCATCTAGTGCAGTAAGGATGCATTTCTATCAATACTTATATTTTCAAAAGCATCACTTCATTCCTAACGCGACCGTCGTACCGTTCGGATGCTAATTCGTGGTAGAGCAAGTGTGTATATAGCCGTGCTAATCCGCTTCAAGGTCAATCAAAGATTAATCTTTTGTTACTGTGAGCAGTGTACCAGACAAACACGAAACAATAGAAACAATACCGTTGGGCGATTTCAAGTGCTAGTGCAAGTCTGTAGACTTTAAATAGTGATCGAACGTTTGGAGTGGTGCCGTGACCCGGTGCTGTGTGCTTTTTTCCTCCTAGAGGTTTTTTTGCACACGGGCACAGTTACAATTCAATCAACGCGTGGCCCCAGCGGCCGAGCTTTGCTACGGAGCACACCGATTAACCAAGGCCAGGCATTGGTGGCTATTGTTTAAGATAAGTAATATTCTCTTTTCCTATTTTATCTGTCGTTTAAATTACCTGATAGTACCCCAGATCTCTTACCCGCACGGATACAATTCCGTGTCATGATAAACATTGAGAAACATAATCCTGATCCACCAGATAATGAAATGGATACAACTGCTAATAGCAACAAACCCCGCGTTAAAAATTATCCCGACGGACTTGCACTCCCGGCCGGACCGTATACGGTTTATTTCCGGCCCAAATTAAATGGAAAAAAATTGAACACTCTTCAATTATCGAGAGAACTGTCAAAGCGATACTCTACCGTTAAGAGTATCGACAAGGTGCGCCCAGACAAGCTTAGGGTCTCGTTAACCAGTGCAAAACAGGCTAACGAGATCGTTCAATGCGAGCTCTTTACGCGGGAATATCGTGTGTACATCCCCGCTCGTGAAGTCGAGATTGACGGCGTGGTCACCGATGCCAGTTTGACATGCGAAGACGTTCTTAAGTACGGGATGGGTTGCTTTAAAAACCCCTTACTTAAGACCGTAAAGATACTGGATTGCAAGCGATTGCATTCAGTGTCGATCGCGGGGGATGGTACCAAATCATATCCCCAATCAGACTCGTATCGGGTGACCTTCGCTGGCTCGGCTTTACCTAACTACGTCCTCCTGGACCGAGTGCGCCTCCCTGTTCGTCTTTTTGTTCCGCGTTTAATGAACTGCACCAACTGCAAGCAACTGGGACACACAACATCCCATTGCTGCAATAAACTCCGTTGTGCTAACTGTGGGGGGTCTCATGCGGATGGCTCTTGCGGTAAACGCACTGAAAAGTGTCTTTACTGTAAGGAGGGTCCGCATGACCTAATGGCATGTCCTGCGTACAAAATGCGCAAGGATAACATGAAGCGTTCCCTGAAGGAACACTCCAAGCGTTCCTTTGCTGACATGCTCAAGACTGCCACACCCCCTAAACAATCAACGAACATCTATACCTGCTTGTCAACTGACGAGAGCGAGTTTGACGACCCATTGGAAGGTACATCTTCGGCGGTCCCTCATAGCTTTAGAAAAAGAGTAAACAAATCCTCTCATAAGCTCCCAAGTAAGGGTTCGAAGATGTCTTCCGATGGGCCTCCAACATTTATATTTAGGAGTAGTGGAGAAAAAGCTCCGAAGCAAAAAGTTCCTGGTTTCGGAAAACTCAATTCTGAGAAGGAATTCCCACCACTTCCCGGGACACCAAAATCCCCAAGTGCCCCTGAAAACCCAACAGAGAATCAGCTGGGTGCTGGGCTCATAAAATTCTCTGATGTTGTGGACTGGATTTTTACCACCTTCAATATCTCTGATCCCCTTAAAAGCCTGTTTATGGCTTTGATACCTACAGTTAGAACTTTTTTGAAGCAGTTGACTGCAAAATGGCCCCTTCTTTCAGCGATCGTATCCTTCGATGGCTAACTCATCCACCGAGGTCACGGATTCAATCACTGTTTTACAGTGGAATTGTAGAAGTATCATCCCAAAAATAGATTCTTTTAAAATTCTTGTGAATAATCTGAAATGTGACGCATTTGCATTGTGCGAAACTTGGCTAACTTCTGATGTTTCCCTGAACTTCCACGATTTTAACATTATTCGCCTGGATCGAGACGATCCCTACGGAGGAGTACTTTTGGGGATCAAAAAGTGCTACTCCTTCTATCGAATTAACCTCCCATCGATACCAGGTATTGAAGTTGTCGCATGTCATGTCACAATGAAAGGCAAGGACCTTTGCATTGCTTCCATCTACATTCCCCCTAGAGCCTCAGTTGGGTACCACTGGCTCAGCAGTATCATGCAACTTCTTCCCGCACCGACGTTAGTTTTAGGAGACTTTAACTCTCACGGTGCGGGATGGGGTTGTCTTCATGATGACAACAGATCAACCGCGATCTATGATCTTTGCGATAACTTCAATATGACTATTTTGAATACCGGAGAAATGACACGGATTCCCGCACCACCAGCAAGACCAAGCGCGCTGGATTTATCCTTATGCTCGACCTCGCTACGGTTGGATTGCACGTGGAAGGTGATCCCCAATCCCCACGGTAGCGACCATCTACCTATCGTAATTTCAATCGCCTACGGATTAAGACCATCGGAGACAATCAATTTTTCGTATGACCTCACACGAAATATTGATTGGAAATACTACGCAAATTCGATATCTGAGAAACTAGAATCAACACAAGAACTTCCTCCGGAGGAGGAGTACACGTTGTTGGCTGACTTGATTCTCGACACCGCGACTCAAGCTCAGACGAAACGTGTACCTGGCGCGAAAACCAACATCCGTCCTCCTAACCTGTGGTGGGACAAAGAGTGCTCATCACTGAACGCGGAAAGATCTTTAGCGTTCAAAAAGTTCAGAAAAAATGGAACACCCGATAATTATCGGAATTACGCGGCGTTAGACAAGCAAATGAAGAACTTAGTCAAAGCAAAGAAACTTGGTTATTGGCGACGGTTTGTTGAAGGATTATCAAAAGAAACATCGATGAGCACTCTTTGGAACACAGCCCGACGAATGCGCAACCAAAACGCCACGAATGAAAGCGAGGAATATTCCAACCGCTGGATATTCGATTTCGCTAAAAAAGTATGCCCAGACTCTGTTCCGGAACAGAAGACCACCCGCGCCGCGACATCAAATACAAACGAAACACCGTTTTCGATGGTAGAGTTCTCACTCGCACTCTTGTCGTGTAACAATAAAGCCCCGGGGCTAGACAGAATTAAATTCAACTTGTTGAAAAATCTCCCTGACCCTGCGAAAAGGCGCTTGTTGAATTTATTTAACAAGTTTCTTACGGGTAATATTGTCCCACACGACTGGAGACAAGTGCGAGTGATCGCCATCCAAAAACCAGGAAAACCAGCCTCCGATCACAATTCGTATCGGCCGATTGCTATGCTTTCCTGCATCCGGAAATTGTTCGAAAAAATGATTCTCTTTCGTCTTGACAATTGGGTGGAGACTAATGGCTTGCTTTCAGATACACAATTTGGTTTCCGCAGGGGCAAAGGAACGAACGATTGTCTTGCGTTGCTCTCAACAGAAATTCAAATGGCATTTGCTCGTAAAGAACAAATGGCGTCAGTTTTCCTCGACATCAAGGGGGCCTTTGACTCAGTTTCCATAAACATCCTATCTGAGAAGTTGCATCAGCATGGTCTTTCACCAATTTTGAATAACTTTTTGTATAATCTATTGTCCGAGAAACACATGTATTTCGCGCATGGTGATTTGTCGACAATACGATTCAGTTACATGGGTCTTCCTCAGGGCTCATGTTTAAGCCCCCTTTTATACAATTTTTACGTAAGCAATATTGATGAATGTATCAACACATCTTGCACGCTAAGACAACTTGCCGACGACAGCGTTGTGTCTATTATAGGACCCAAAGCTGCCGATCTCCAAGGACCATTACAAGATACCCTCGACAACTTGTCGACATGGGCTCTTCAAATGGGTATCGAGTTCTCTACGGAGAAAACTGAGCTAGTTGTATTTTCAAGGAAGCGAGAACCAGCACAATTACAGCTTCAACTAGGGGGTGAAACCATAGCTCAGGTCTTCACATTTAAATATCTCGGGGTCTGGTTCGACTCCAAAGGCACCTGGGGATGTCACATTAGATATCTGAAACAAAAATGCCAACGGAGAATCAACTTTCTTCGTACGATAACCGGATCGTGGTGGGGTGCCCATCCAGGAGACCTGATCAGGTTGTACCAAACAACGATATTGTCCGTTATGGAATATGGATGCTTTTGCTTCCGATCCGCGGCGAACACTCATTTCATCAAGCTGGAAAGAATCCAGTATCGTTGCTTGCGTATTTCCTTAGGTTGCATGCAGTCAACTCATACGATGAGTCTCGAAGTGTTGGCGGGCGTCTTACCGTTGAAAAACCGATTCTGGGATCTCTCATATCGATTGCTAATCCGATGCGAAATCTTGAATCCGAAGGTGATTGAAAACTTCGAAAGGCTTGTCGAGCTCAATTCTCAGACCCGTTTTATGTCCTTGTATTTTGATTACATGGCTCAGAATATTAACCCTTCTTCGTTTGTGCCCAACCGTGTCCTATTCTTGGATACTTCTGATTCCACTGTATTTTTCGACACATCCATGAGAGAAGAGATTCGTGGAATTCCGGATCACGTACGCCCTCAAGTGGCCCCCAATATTTTTTATAACAAATTCAGAACAGTCAACTGTGAAAAGATATTCTACACTGACGGATCATACATCAACGAGTCCACAGGCTTCGGCATCTTCAATCAAAACATCACCGCTTCTTACAAACTCAGTGATCCAGCTTCAGTTTACGTCGCAGAACTAGCTGCCATTCAGTACACTCTTGAGATCATTGAAACCTTGCCCAAAGACCATTACTTCATTGTCACGGACAGTCTAAGCTCAATAGAAGCTCTTCGGGCAATGAAGCCAGGAAAGTATCCCCCATATTTCCTGGGGAAAATACGGGAACATTTGAGAACTTTATCTGGACGGTCTTATTCAATATCGTTAGTCTGGGTCCCTTCGCATTGTTCCATTCCAGGCAATGAACAGGCAGACTCATTGGCTAAAGTGGGCGCATTAGAAGGTGATATTTATGAAAGACCAATATGCTTCAATGAATTTTTCAGAATCTCTCGTCAGAAAACTCTCGAAAGTTGGCAAACTTCATGGAGCAATGACGAACTGGGACGATGGCTACACTCCATTATCCCTAAGGTATCGACGAAACCTTGGTTCAGGGGGATGAACGTGAGTCGCGATTTCATTCGTGTTATGTCGCGGCTCATGTCAAATCACTACACCTTCAACGCACATCTCCGGCGTATTGGGCTCGCGGAGAGCGGTCTCTGCACCTGTGGCGACGGTTATCAGGACATCGAGCATGTCGTGTGGTCGTGCGTAGAGTATCGTGACGTCAGGTCGCAGCTACTGGAATCCCTTAGGGCCCGAGGTAGACCGCCTGAGGTTCCGGTTCGGGATGTGTTGGCGAGTCGGGATAGTTTATATATGCTTCTAATATACCAGTACCTTAAACACATTAATATACAAGTGTAACTCGTAATATCCTCTCTCTTGTCGAGGCTAAGAATAATCTTCACCTATAGGTTCGAGACTAACATTCGCCCGATTCTCCCAATCCCTAGTCTGTCCACCATCTCTGTCGAAAATAACAAGATCTTTTTGCTGTCACTAATTTTTTCGTTCCCTTTTCCTCCGTTTCTCCACCATCTCGATGTCAACTAATTAGATCTTTGTCGTATTCAGTCATTCGTTCCCATCCTCCCTTTTTTCACTCCGTTTTCCACAAAATTACTTCTCCATGTTTCTTTCAATCTCTTAGGTAACATCACCATCATCGTCCACGGAAAACTGCTCCAATCGATGACCAACATGCGGACCACCCGACGGGTATCCGTGGCCTGGGGGTGTTTCTCGCGGACCCACGTAGAATCGTCATCTGGAAGACACTCGTATTACATTCAATCCATCGACCATTACCGATCGCCAACTGCAACTGCAACTGAATCTGCCAGAATCGACCATTGCGACCGGAATACGTCACTACCCTAATGATAATACCCTAGTTTTAAGTTAGTCGTTAATCAAGATAAGAAAATACTCTTGGCATCTTAGAGCATTAGCAGTGTGCCTTTAAATATATTATTAATGAATAAAAAAATAAAAAAAAAAAGCATCACTTTTTTTGGAATAAACTGCAATAACTTTTTCAATTTGTTTAAGAAGTTTTGTCAGATTAATATAAATTTAAATATGGCAATGTTGCACGATGTATTCAAAATTAAACAAAGCACACTATGTGCTAGGCGATGGAGTTTTCTTCTTCCGTACCAGCACGTACCGGTGCGTATCGGTTTCGCATCATTTTGTATGACAGTTTGAATTTTTTTCATCGTCTTATCATTTCGGAACCGGAAATCGGATCTTGATGAAATTTAACAGTATCTTTTAAGACATTGAGAGCTCTAATTTGAATTATGATTTGTGAAAATCGGTTCAACCGTTGCTGAGAAATTGACGTGAGTTCCGGTTTTGGAGATTTTCTTCACTATTACCGGTGCTTTCGGAAGTGGAAACCGGGAATTAGTAGTACCAAAGTAGGTTTATATATCTACTGACTAACAAGGTCTGCCAACTAGATGAATTTAAGAGTAAGTTTTATAAACATTTGCACCTCGTTTCACCATCACTTGCAAAAAAAATACTCATGAAAATGAAAATTTTTTACTTGTCGAGCTGTAATATCGTAAGACGGATCTGGACCAACTTTTTAAAGAATTTCAAAGCCTTTCTGTGCCTCTGAGTTAGTAAAAATGAATTGAAAAAATTCCGAGAAAATTGAATGCGCATTTTCTCATCGATTTTCACATATTACCTTGTAATTCCGGGACCGGAAGTCGGATCGGGATAAAATTCAATAGTAATCTATGGGACCATAAGACCTTTCATTTGATTCTGAGTTTATGAAAAGAGGTTCATCTCTGAGAAAATCGAGTGTCATTATTTGTCACACACATGGACGTAAATACATCTCTACGAACTGAGTTTAATAGTATATGACAGTCGAATGGTATATTAAAAATTCCGTTTTCACAGTTATTGCATAACCTTTCTTTATAAGAAAGGCAAAAACATTGTAATATTTTTACCTTTCTCATAGAGGCCGAGTGTCATATACCATTCGACTCAGTTCGTCAAGATCACAAAATGTCTGCCTGTGCGTGTGTGTGTGTGCGTATGTGTGACAAAAAATGTCACTCAATTTTCTCAGAGATATCTGAACCGCTGTTGTATTTTATCCCGATCCGACTTCCGGTTCCGGAATTAAAAGGGTCATATGCCCAAAAATAGGAAAAAATAGTCACCGTTTCTCACAGATGACTCAGACCGATTTTCACAAACTTAGATTCAAATGAAAGGTCTAATAGCCTCGCACATTTTTTTTGAATTTCATTTGGATCCATCTTCCGGTTCCGGAATTACAAGGAAATAGGTGCAAACATACTAAAAAATGCGCACTCCATTTTCTCGGAAATTACTTAACCGATTTTCACAAACTCAGAAGCAAACAAAAGGTCTTGAAATTCTTTAAAAAGTTCTCGAGAAAATGATCCAGATCCGACTTCCGGTTTCGGTATTACAGTGCGATTAGCGAAAATTTTCAATTTCATGAGTATTTTTCCACAAGCGATAGTGCACATTATTATAAAACTTACTGCTAAATTCATCTAGTTGGCATCTTGTTAGTTAGTAAATACATAAAACTTCTTAGGGACTACTAGTCCTCGGTTTCCGCTTCCGAAAACACCGATAATAGTGAAGAAAATCTCCAAAAACGGAACTCATTTTGATTTCACAGCAACGGTTAGGCCGATTTTCATGAATCATGATTCAAATTAAAGTTCTCATAGTCTTTAAATATACTGTGCAATTTAATCCTGATCCGACTTCCGGTTTCGATGTTATAAGGCGATGAGTGTCAAGACATTCAAATCGTCATTCAAAATGACGAAGCACACTAGACGGTACGTGCGCCTTGGCTCCGTTCGCAGCGTGTTTTGTTCAATTTTGTATAGCGTGCAGGGTTGCCACATTTAAGTCTATATTATTCGGATGAAAAACTGTAAATTTTTAATTCGTTTATTCAATTTCAACCTGCTTGTTAGTGTTATTACAAGATCATGATAACGATGCTTTTATGCAATCACTTGAAAAATTGACTAGTGAAAATTGGCCCAGAGGGCTAAGGGTTCTATATTATTCGACACAGTTCATCAACCTAAGTAATGTATGTGTCTGTGGGTGTATGCGTGTCAGTATGTGTCAAATAATGCCACTCATAAAATAAATAATCTCGTGGTCCCATATATTGATATTGAATTTTAAACCAATTTGTAGGCTATATTAGTTACTTACTAAACGAACCGACTTCGGCTATACTGGTTCCAAGTTCTCGGTCCCAGAAGTACCGGGAATAGTGGTCAAAAAGTTTGATGATTCGATCGATCTCCACAAGCAGGCTCAAATAAAAGGTCCTGTAGTCTCATAGGTTGCTGTTTAATTTCATCTGGGTCCGACTTCCGGTTCCAGAACTATAGGGTGAAGTGTGTTTAATCATTTAGCGCGACGATACAAATTAAAGTAAAATTTTTATTACCTCGACATAACTGTTTACAAATTGAAAAGGGTAATGTTAGTTTATACCCAAAGAAAGTTTCTTATTTTATTCAAGATGGAAAAAAAATTCTCCACAGAATTTTCTAGTGATATTTTTGAAAATATAAGTAATATGAGAAAGACATCATTACACCACTAGGTGGATTAAAAACAGTTTTGTAGTCTGTGTTCACTTTTGTAAAAGCAAAGGTATAAATCTCATAAAAATAGAGGAAAGTACTACTTGAGTTAATCAATTCTGCGGGTGCACTAGCAGTTCTATCTGGAGTGGTATGCATAGATGAGCTGAAGACAAAGAACTCATTTTTTTATTATTTCAATTATTATTGCTTGTATATTATTTCTTTGAATTTCAAGAGGATTTTTCTACTGAAAATTTATCGTAAATAAAACATAGAAATGAGAGCTTGGTTCCAATTTAAATATTTGA
The DNA here is from genome assembly GCF_030247185.1 of Malaya genurostris. Classification (NCBI taxonomy): domain Eukaryota; kingdom Metazoa; phylum Arthropoda; class Insecta; order Diptera; family Culicidae; genus Malaya; species Malaya genurostris. The sequence continues at coordinate 263,352,733 of NC_080571.1, forward strand.
CAAATAACTCGTGCCATTGGCACCATAAATCAACTTTAGTGTTACCAGTGCTGCTATTAAATGAAACAGATATCATCACAGTACAATCGCATGCTCTCGACTGGCATCAAGTAAATACACCGCAGATATGTGATCCCGACACTCCAATTCCTAACAGCAAAACAAAGAATCTGAAAAGCAATCAAAGCGGATATAAAACAGTTACCTTGCTTATTCTTCTTATAACAACCATTAAAGCGACACATGCTAGCACTTTGGCCCATCAGGGCCTTGGTTGGCGCTGGTGGTACAAAAGTCCGCTTCCTTTCGGGGTTTCCGCTTCCCGTCGGTTTATTGTGCTCGTAAATCTGCCGTACTCGGATGAGCTTCCGCCGCAACCATCACAAACACAACGAATGCAGCTACTTCCGGAACCGGCGGCACACTCTTATGAGTTCTGTTTTTTTTTCTTTTACTCTCTGGATTCGTGTATGTGTGTTTGTTAACTCCGCTGCAGCCTCCGGTCAGCAGCACTTCATTTCACTTCCTCACTAAGTTCACATTAGTTTCGCAATAAAATCACAACAGTTGACGCGGTGCTGCACTTCCGGTTCCGGCGGCAAACGGCCCCACCGCCGGTAGCCCATTGTTTCCTTTCTCGCCGAATCGTCCGTGGCACTGCCACTGGTGCAACACTGCGAAACGAACTCGACTACGGTACTTTTCATTCGTCGGATGTCGCCGACATCGGCACGTGGTGCCATTTCCATTTGGAACACTTTTTACTGCGTCTGATTCACTTTTTCCGCCAGTTTTTTTTTCTTCTCTTTTCTACGGGTTTAAATTCGAAAGCGGTTTATTTCCGTTCAGTAGTGCTGCACTGTGTTGAGTAGAACGTAAAAGCATTTATTTTAAATTCTCTTTCACGGTTGGTTAATAATTTAGGTGGCACTGAAAGGATTTGGTTGTCTAGGAGCCTTCTCCAATACGACGCCACTATGCAGAATTCGCACATTTTGAATACCCTTCGAAACAATCGCCCGAAAGGAGACGCATGGTGTTTGCTGTACACTACAAAACAGAGATTTCCTTCCAAAGAGTCTGCCCCTGAAACCACAGCAACCGAAGTGTCACATATATTTCCCGGAAATAAGATTTATGGGCAGTACATGTGAAAACGTTGGTACAACGCTCTTGGAAAACGCAATCGATAGAATGTAAAGATCAAGTGGAAGCAGCGAATAATACAGGAAACTAAAGCCACTTAACAGCTTATGGCCGGATTATGCATAGTCATTGCACTGCAATGACTTTCGATTGCACCGGATAGCATTTTTTCCAGTCATCTAGAACAAATGAATGTGCAAACTTTCTCGCCTTTGCTTTCGCTAATTTATTGTGTTTTTTTTTTGCTCATATTTCTCCATTACCACTTGAAAGTCGAACGAACGGATTCGGAACAAAGCGGACCAGTCATAATCAGATAAAAGGTTCCTAAATGGGATGCTATTCATTAAACTTTCTATCCTCAATCGATTGGGTACGGGTATCGTTAGAAATAATGTTGAATTGTGTTCTTCCCCGATGGAGAATTGTTCTCAAAGCTGGATTTCTTCTTCGCAGCCATAAAATAGGATATTCAACGTTATGCTCTGACTTTCCACTGGTTCGGTATTTCTTGCAGCATTCTTGAATCAAGCTGGCTTGAAGGTGATCATAAACTTTCACGCTCGATTGAAACGGGGTAAATACATATTTTAACAGCAAATGCAATTATTTGCATTTGTTCTGGAATTTACCCACTGGCCGAGAATGGGTTTGTGTTTTAACCAGGCGTATTTTTTTAGTATTTTATTTTGCGCCATTCATTTTCTTAGCATTGTCATTCACAAAGAAATAGCTTTTATATTGTGTGATTGCTGGCCAAGGAAAAGTTTTTCCAACTTGGTTGCACAATGCTGCCGCTAGTGAAAATATTAACACAATTTCTATACAGGCTTTGGCAGGAAAGGAAGTTGAATCGAGCAAAATATTTTGAATTTATAATCGAAATTCTGTCCCTGAATTATGTTCTGTCGCTTTCAAAATACGTTTAAGCATTATGAAAAAAAAATTGGAAAAAGATGAACAATGCAGTTCACATAGAATCCTTGAATGAATGAAACGCAGAAGCTGTCGCTCCACTCCACATCCACTATCGGCTGTGAAAGTGTGAATTGGATTCGCGAAGCCCGTGATGGACTTCTTCTGGTTGTGCTACAAGACATTCGTCATTGTGATAGCGATGTACATTGGATTTGGATTTTAGTAGGAATTCTTAAATTTTTACAAAATACTTCACCAACTTATATCAGATGAAAGTCAATATTTTCGAACTAGCAAACTCACACCAACCAGTATTACCAACTTACAAAGACAAACACAAGACAGCGTTGTGGACAATCAGACGATTCTGGAATGAGCCGCCCCAATCAACAAAATTCACCGGTACGCGGCCCCAAGGTCAATCGCTATTGATTTTCAGCGTTGTCGTGTTTGACCAACAGTAAATAAAATTTAAATTTCTAAAAAAAAGAGAACGCACCGGGATATTAAGATAGTGCAATAAATCCAACTTAACCATAGTAAGAGTGCAATATACAGAGTGTTCCTTGCCCAGCACGAAACAGTTACTGCTGTCATCGTTGGTGAAAATAATTGGAGACTAGACACTAAAACAAGCAATTCGCAAAAAAAAACACATACACTGGTGCTTTCACGCCTAAGGCCAGTAATTATTAATTTCAAGCGTTACTGAGATCTACAATCGAAATTCGACTGAAAGAATAAACGCGTTCCAATGTACCGAAGGAGTAGAAGATCCTTAATTCAACTTCATGCCGGTTTCTTATCCGGCATGAAGTTGAATTATGTAAATCAAAGCATGCCATATTTGTTGGAATGATAACTTGATATCACATAATTTAAAGCATTTATATCTGATTTCTCTGTCTATTTTGATGTCAAATTCAGCCAATTTAGGCTGTAAAACCATGTCATATTTTTTCATCTTTTTACTGATAGATGTAAATTTATAAGAGTCTTTTGTGATGTGCTGATATTTTTTTTATTTTGAGCAGCACTCATCATAGAAAACGAACACAAATTCATTGCTATACAGTAAATTTAGCAGTTCGAAGCATCATTACCATGTAAAAAAAGCCTAGTTTTTGCTAAGTCATAGAATAGTGACGATCGCGCGGATTTAGCGCGATTTTTGTTCAGGTTTTAGCGATGTAACACAGATTTCTCGCTGATTCTTGAAAGGGTGGGTGAGTAAAATCGCAGACATAACTGGCGGACGTGAATACGAATAAAAATGATAATCGTTCGCACTAGTTGATTGTGTGAATTTCGCAACTTTTACTGCTTCGCTTCCAGAATTGTAACGGTGCATTTATACTAAAGATTGACCTATTAGCGACAAATATTTCCTACCACACAATTAAATAACGCGGAAGAAATGAGAGTGAAAAAATGGCAACATACGGAATTTTGATGTCGATTATTTCATTTTCGGATTTGCATATTTCAGTGAGAGAAACTATCGAAATGTTGTATGGGACTCATTTCTGGCATTTAGAAGAGCCAAATTGTGGAATTCTCTGCGATATTCAACACTGTTTGAAGTATTTTTCGCGAACAAGAAGCACTCATATGCTAGCTTTATTCGCACTCGTTTGGTGCGAACTTTTCACTGCGAAAAGTGCACAAAGCTAATCAAATTAATCTAGATTTACACTAAATTTATAATTCTTATCTCCGATTTGAAAAGAAGCAATCTGTATAATTCTTTGGAACCATTAGAAGGACTAATTTTGCATAATGTTCCCCATCATTGTCCACTTGCCGTTGTATTTTGCTCCAATGCAAACGACCAGCAGAAGGATGTTGCAATCGATCTTCTTTGAAGGCAAACTGACTCTGCGGGTGTCCCGCAAAATGTTAAATACTGAACGGAGTTCTTGATACTGGAACTGGAACTGAGCTCTGGACCTGAACCAACCGGAATGATGTACTTGCTAACTACATTTACACTTTAAAAAAGGCACCCTATAGTAAAGTAATTCGTATTCACGACAAAATGCGTTTTGTCGGTTATGTCATTTTTACCATTAGATCAGGGCCATTTCGACGAAAGCTGTTTCGCCGAAAGCCATTTCGCCGAAAGGGTTATTTCGCCGAATGTCACTTCGCCGAACGCCATTTCACCGAAAGAGTCATTTCGCCGATTTCTTCAATAGTTTTCATATCGTGATTAGATTTGATTTGAAATAAAGACAAAACTTGTTTTAATCTACCTAGAGGTGTAATGATGCCTTTCTCATATATAATACTGTGGTATTCTATTCAAAATGTTTCTCTTCGATTTTTGAAAGAAACCAAAGGATTGTTTGTGCATCAACTAGTATTATATGAAGAATGAAACAGTTCTCTGATCGGTTAGACCATCCATTAGGAAACGCAGTGGGTTCACTATTATATGTACTTCCAACACCGGAACCTGAGAACCGGTATAAACGAAGTCGGTTTGTACGGCCACCAATTAACATGACGTACAAACTCTACTAGTTTTTATTCAAATTTTGAAGATTTTATACGATTTTGCCATCGTACTCTAAACGACGATTGAAATTTTCGTTGTAGCCAAAAATATGCAGTAATTTTTGGACGAACCATAAGAGTTTTCACTTGACCCTAAGATTGGGAATAACGGTTTTAGCCCAGTTTAGAATTTCTTTACAGTTTTCGCCAGTTTACAATATTGAACACACTTTACTACGGAACCAGAAGTCGAATCCGGATGAAATTCAGGAACCGAATGAAATTCAGGACCGTAGGACCTTTCGTTTGAATCTAAGTTTGTCAAAATCTATATGAAATAGGCAAAATGATAATGCTTACTCTCGTTTTGTTGAACTACAATAGTATCTCTGATATAATCCAGAAAGGCTTCAGAAATCTTCAGAATCTTCAGAATGCAATTCCCAAGAAAATTCCTATTTAATTTTGAGAGATAAACGAAACAACCCTTTCGGCAAAATGATTTCTTCGGCAAAACGATTCGGCGAAATGGCATTCGGCGAGATGACCCGTTCCCTATACCATTATATCTCCATAGCCAACTCATTTTCGAACTTGATTCACAACCCAATAGTAGTCATCAAACGAGATTTAGCCTGTTAAACCCGTTCAGTCATCTTCGAGAAAATTATGCGAAGAGGAACATCTTTAGAAAGGTGCACACCCATACACATACACAAATGTACATAGACATTTTTGGATCTCGTTCAGCAGAGTCGAATGGCATATAACACTAGGAGTCTCCGGAGCTCCGATCAAAAGTCAGTTTCTGCAGCAATTCTATTACCTTCCTAGAGATAACGGCAAAAGGTGCAAACTTAGAAAACAATTTTCGAGTCCCGAATAGCTGAGTTTAATATACCAATCGACTCAGTTCAACGACTATAACAAATGACTGTGTGTGTACATAGAAAAAATTTAGGAAATTTTAGAAATGGTAGGGCCGTCCATGTCAACCAGAACGCTATTAAATACATTTGAGATCTGCTGTTTAGTTTTTGATTTAGACAAAGCTTTTAGAATATATCTGATAAATTTAGTTTGCTACGAATTACATACTTTGAAAATCTTATTCGAAAATACGTATTAGTCTGAGTTCTGTCCAGCAATTCTAGTTGTAGACATCCACCTAGACTAAATCGTAAGAATTTACATTTTCAGAGATCGACATTAAAATTGACTCATTTTTACAATTGATCAAACACAAGTTCAATACATTCTGATATTTTTTAAGTTTAAAACATGCAAGTTTACACTTCTTCTTGAAAGGCTTGGTACGTTTGACATAAATGTTTATCATTGTTTGTAAAAATCAGTCATTTTACGAATTACGTTCTTATGAATTGTGTCATATGTAAATCGACTTCACCTGTAAGCTTCGTAATTTGTTACTGTGTACAGGAAAAATATTTGAAATTTACAGGAGATGTAGATTTCCATATAACTCAATTCATAAAAACGTAGTTTGAGCTTGCAATACTACGCTATGCCCGTTCTCAATTGTTGCCATCGACCTCAACATCAAACCAAAGCCGAATATTCATGGTTCGATGGTCATGTTGTGCCTATGGTGGAACCAAAAGGGTGTTGCGTACTATGAGCTGTTACAACCAGACATTACAATAATGTGAGATTGATCGGTATAGGCTGCAATTGATGCGTTTGATCCGTGCACTACGAAAAAACGACCGGAATACAAGCAAAGCCATGGCAAAGTTATTCTCCTTCATGACAACGATCGGCCTCATGGGCAAAAGTCATGAAAAAATATTTAAAAATATTAAAAATATAAATACTTGAGCGTTTAAGTGGGACATTTTGCCGCACCCACCATGCTCTCCTGACATTGTTCCTTCTGATTACTGGTTGTACTGACGAATGCAGCACGATATGGCAGACCATCGGTTTTATTCTTTTGCATAAATCAAAAAATGGCTTCAAACTTGGTTCACCTTAATAGACGAGACATGTTTTAGAGATGGAATTCGGAAATGGCCAATTCAATTATTTTCTTTGTTAAATAATTGCATTTTTGACCCCAAAAAAACTGATCGAATTAATTTGTACTCCTTCAATGAATACGTTGCCCAAAATAAAAGATGCCAAAATCGAAGCATGGAAAAAAGGCAAGCGCATATAACAATATTTTGACACTCATATGCAAATAACGGCAAAAACCAATAGATTTCAAAACGATCACAATAGTGTTTCAGTAGGACGGTAGACATTGCATTTGAGACTAGTTTGATCAAAATCGGTTCAGCCGTTTCTGAGATCAAATTTCAACGATTTAGCGCTCCAATTACATCCTCATCCACGTTATTTACCCGATTGGGTTTTCTCTGACTATTATCTGTTTTCAAGCATCAATAGATGGTTTAATTATTTAAGATGGAAAATTATTTTTCAAACCTGATCGCAAAGTATGAAAATAAGTGTCGTATAGAATGTAAAATAATAAAACATGTTTTATTCCACTTGGATATAAAGTACTCATCAACCTATAGGAGGGAGCTGGATAAAACTCAGTAGTTTTATATAACACCATTAGATCTTTCATTTGATTTTAAGTTTGTGCAAATTGGCTGAGCCTTTTGCCAAACAAATTGAGTGCATAAAAATGTTGCATACATTTTGTGTTCTCGACGAACAACAAACGCCAGATTTTTTTTTTGCATTTTTTACGACACCTTTGCCATGTTGGTAATTTTATTAGGTCAAACATTTTTAAAAGCTTTTTGATCTAAAAAAAGAAAAAAAAAAACATCAGAGAAACTTGCACACCATGGTCAGCAACCTAATGAAGTTATTTTACGCTATCGCAAAGTGCTCCTGGTTTGTTGCATTCTGTTTCTCTAATAACCGCCGGCACAGCCAGTAACAATCCGGTCCGGGGAACCACTTAACGAGCGAAATGTACATACATAAATTTGAAAAATTTCATTTCAGTCCAAATCCAGTTCCGGTTGCTTGCTCGCGGGTGGCTCGTAAAACTTCCAAGAAGTAAAAGCTGTAAAATTAAGCGCCACGCAATCAAACCAAATTGAGCACCATTCCGGGCACTGTTATTACTTGATAGTCTATTGTCCAAACTGTCGTCTCTACTGGCTGCTTTGCATGCTTCCGCTGCTTTTACGACCGCTCGGTGGGTTCCAAAATTTTATTTCAATGTGTACTTCGACACTTCCAAAATCCCATATATACCACTACGGTGTTTACGGTGTACAGGGTACTTAAAAAGTGCGGTGTGAATTTACTGCCGTGAAGTATTTTCCTCGGAAGGTAAACTGTTCTCAACTCTCGAGTTTTGTTCTGCTGTATAAGATTTCATTGATTTTTTTATTTTATCCATAAAAATAATTCAAAAGTTCAAACACAATTTTGAAATAAATTTGGAAAGATAATCCCGTGTGAGAAATGTAATGTTAAAAAACGGTAAACTTTTCTATTGTTTTTTGACATAGCGTTCGGTATTCAAAATACTATTTTAATTTACAAACTCAAGTTAGGCATGTCCAGACATATCAATTTTTAAAGCATGTATTCGTGAGGTCTTTGTAAAACACAGTATGCCTAACTTTTAAAGAATTGAACTACCATCAAAGCTAAGAGTTTACGTTCAAAACCTAATCGTTCCTTTTGATCGGATTCATAAACACTGGAAACTCAATATTATTATTCATTCCGTTCGCGTGCCAATGTCACTTTAGAGCGTCGTCCATCTTTTCGAGGATGTCGAAGTCGTCCCGGGATAGGTGATCGGCTTATTGATGATATTAAAGCATAACAATTAAATTGAGTACGAGGTCGACACACGCACTATTTGCCGAATTTCGATGAGCTTCCATTAAAGTACAGACCGAAAAATTTATGGTAATGGCCAGATGGCCTTTGGTGAATATTTAACGACTCGAACAAAAGGTACTTTCATTGCACTTGTCATACTGTCATAAAGAAATTAGTTGCCATCCATTTACAGGCACGTTTTACGGCATTGACTAGCACTTCAATTCGGTTATGATCGCAGCAGCAGCACCTAAGTGGCAATGTTGTTAATTATGATTGTTATGCGTAGTAACTGGGATCATAAAGTACTTCAAGGACGGGGTTTTGAAGGATACCTTATAACGCAATAAAGTTGGCAGTGCGTTATTAATCTAAAAGCTTATTGGCACGTTTTAATAAGGCTTTTGTCGTGAATACGACTTACTTTACTATGGGGTGCCTTTTCAAAATTTACGCTTTGAGAGAGTGATAAGTTTTTGATCGTGAATATCTCTTGTTGTATCTAACGAATCAACATAATTTTTGCTACATGCCATCGGAAATATGATCACAATTTTATGATAAAATTTTCAGTTGCGTGACATCATCTCAAATCATTCAAAATTATTTTTTCTTAAATGTTTGGTATAAACGAGTATCAAAGAGGATAATTCATAAGGCGCGTTTGCCTTTCTCGTATTTTTAAAGTTCATAGCTTAGTGAACTGTGAAAGGATTTAAATAATCTAACTACCAATAGAATCGAAATATAAACGTGTATAGCAAAAGCATTGAAGTATTTCAATAGTACACTATTGAAAAACCTGTCTCATTTGACCCATGTCAACACCAGCCATTCAAAACGCGTTCTAAGGAAGAGAATAAAATATCTGCTGCTGTACAACAAATCGTTCGAGAAAAATGTTCCGAAAAGTGGTGAAAATCGTGATGAGTTCTACAATTTGGTCCTTCTGAATGCTAGAAACGAATCCCTACAGCATATTGATAGTTCATTTCAATAAATTATGCAAACCCGAATATTTTTATAGCCTTTAGGACCGCCCATTAGTGAAAAACGCTACAAACGAAATCAGGTAAAAACAAGCCTCTCAACAAAAATTGAATCAGTTTGGATTCTATCGCCACTGCGAGCAGATGTGTTTTGTGTCGTTTGCAAAGCTAGTTTCGCTTTCGACAAGAGCGATTACGTCACAGCTGCCAGTCATTAGCATTGGTGAAAAAACAACGGTGGAGAGCATTACACAAAATCAGCCGTTCTAATGGCTCTAAAAGTTTCCTGAAGAACTATTAGGATTTGTTGTTCGCAAACCGAAGGTAATTATCCTCAGTTTGGTGCAAATCAAGAACAGTTTGGTTAGATTTGTGCACTTTTCGCTGTGTAAAATTCACAGTAATCGAGAGCAAGTGAAACCTTCTTTTTTGCGAAAAATGTGAAAAAGGGAAATGCTTGCACAAATCATACAATTGATCAACTAATTGATATTCGGAAGTGTTAAGGAACATGTCAGTTGTTTACGTATTCACGACATCCAGTTATGTCTCTGACATTACCCACCCGCCTTTTTGTTGACGGTATTTAATCGTATTGCAACACACTTATGCCAGCCCTTGATGCAATCCTCGAAACATTGATTGGCCAAGTGTCATATGCCATTCGACTCAGTTCATCGAACTGAGCGATGTCTGTGTGTGTGTGTGTGTGTTTGTGTATGTGTGTGTCTTTGTGTGTGTATGTGTCAAATAATTTCACTAGGTTTTCTCGGATATGGCTAAAACGATTTTGACAAATTTAGAATTGGGTTTTATGGTCCCATACGAAATTCTTGAATTTCATCCGGATCCGACTTCCGATTCCGGAGTTATTGGGTAAAGGACTATTCACACATTTCAGTTCCGTGACGGTTCAGTGAAAATGCCTTCAGTGCGCCGTCAGTGTTCTTTTTTATCGGTACCCTTCCGTTCCGTTTCCGTGCTGTTTCCGTTCCGGCACAGCCAATGCAATGACATACCGACTTCAGTGAAAATGAAAAATATCGGTGACGACGAATTTGAGTTTGCCGGACGGACGCGACACTGACGGCGAGCTGCACTGAAACGGCACTGTGCTGGATAGGTGTGAATGCGCGCATAGAAAACGAATGAAATAATATCAGTATCCGTGCACGGTGTTGTGCCGGCACTGAACCGGACCGGATATGTGTGAATAGTCCTTAAAGTGTGCTAAATATTCTACACCGTCACTTAAACTGGCGAAACCAAAACGTAAAAAATTATCTAAACTATAGTCAAAACCGTTCTTCACAATTTTAGGGTCTAATGAAAGGTCGTATGGTCCTATTAAAAATTACTGTATATTTTCGGATACAAATTAAATACGAACCAACTTCGATAATACCGGTTCTCGGGTTCCGGTGCTGGAAGTACATATAATAGTGAACCAACTTCGTTTTCTTAAGAATGACCTACGCGAGCAAAGCACTGTTTCATTCTGTATGTTATACTGGTTTATGCACAAACAATCTCTTGATTTCTTTTAAAAAATCGAAGAGAAACATTTTGAATAGAATACCACTGCATTACATATGAGAAAGGCATCATTACACCACTAGGTGGATTAAAACAAGTTTTTATATTGAGTTTTCGGTACGGCCATCAGAGCCATCTGCGATTTTTCCATAATCTCATCTCGGGTGCTGAAACGCGTTCCACGGAGCGGTTTCATGAGACGACCTAATAGGAAAAAGTCACAAGGAGCCAAATCAGGTGAGATCGGTGGTTTCTGAATGGTATTCGTTTCGTTTTTAGCCAAATGTTTACGGATAACGATCATGGTACAGGATCCACGAGTTGTTTGCCCACAAATCTGGTGTTTTTCAACGAATTGCTTCACGCAAACGTCTCATAGCGTCCGGATAATACTCCTTGTAAGCATCGCCTTCTTTTTCCACTGAAAACGACGACCCTTCTGAAACGTTCGTGCCACTGATAAACGACTGTTTTCTTCAGAGTATCGTTGCCGAAACACTTTTCTCACATTTGCAATGTCGTCGCTTAATTGAAACCGTTTTTAACGCACAATTTAATGCTAACTCATTGTTGCAAATTCATTTCCATTTTGAAAACTGTACAAAATCGAGGACACGTACAATCGCAGATGTACTCAATACAGCGTAATTTTTGCAAATGTTCAACTGAAATATTGATATATCAATGCCACCTAAAAAAAATCAAATTGGGTGATTGAGAGCGCCACACGTTGGTCATTCAGAGAACTTTTTTTTATTAAGGTAGTATTTCGGCACTAGGTCCAAGTACAACCGCGAAACGGATACACAAATGCAGGCTGCTTGCGGTGGTTGAGACTCTTTCACATAAATACTTACCTCTTCGGGCAGACCGACGGTTATCAATCATTATGGATTTCAGTTTAACCATGGCTCTAGAGGATGTTTCAGACAGATAAAATATCATTTTGTCGATATGGTTTGTCAGAAAATTTTTGATCCGACAAGCGATCTACATCGGCAGATAAACTAATGATTCTGCAATTTCCGAACTTTACAAGAAAGAATGACTGAAACATCACGTTCGAAGAAGTTTCGGACAAGTTTTGATAGGAATTTTCTTATTCCAGAAGCGATTTACAGCTGCGGTAGCAAAAATAAACAAATTTTCGTTACGTGTTTTCAACCTCTGAATTCTACGAATAGAAGTATGCCTGAAAAACGCATTATACCATTCTTAAAGTACATGAAAATTAGGCTAACTGTCGCTACAGATGAGCAGAGATGCCAGGTAAAAAATTCAAATATCTTCAGACAGGGTTGCAAAAGTCTGTAAATCCAAAAAATGTCAGCGGACGTTCCTTTCTCTTTAAAGTATGATACACAAAACAAGCTTAGCGAGCAAAAAAAAAACAGCGCGGCTATTTCAAAAGTCTGTAAATTTTGACGACAGTCGGCGAAGAATTTGATTTTCTGCAGCACTTTATAAGATATCTGGCATCTCTGCTGACAAGTGACTGTAAAAAGCAAAGTCTTGGCATTACATTCCTTTTGTGGAATTTAGCCTTTCTGTTTCAACAGACTTCGCAGCCGATTCTTAGTGTACAGAATCATTGCATGGCTAGTACTACACGGAAAAGTCAGCGATCGCAAAACAACTAAAATATTAGTTGTTTTTCTGATTTTGATTGGTTGAAATTTGGTACAACTAATCGACTGTTGTTTTAACTAATCTGTCATTTTTGATTTATCGTGCTGGCAGCTTAGCAACGACACCCAACAAGTAATGAAACGTTTCAGTTGAGCAATGCCAAACACCCTAAGCGAACAATGAAACGTTTCAATGAGATGTCACTCGTGCAATTGAGCAAAGACACAATCCCAGCAAAGTTACTTGTATGCATGAAAGCAAAAAAATGTCTCAGTTGTTTCAACCAATTATTCAGTTATTTGAACTTAAAACGCCAATTGCAATAAATATTTTTTACTGTTACCCTCTTCGGGGGGCAGCTAATCGTTCACTGCTTGAACAACGAAATTTTACCTAATTAACTGCTTCTATCTTTATCACTAAACTCACAAAGGATATAGAAATGAACCAAAAGATTACAATTCTCAAAAGGGAACTCATCAGAAAAATGGTCACAGGGAATTAGGAAATTTTTCCTTCACTTGCAGAATGGCTCGCTGGTACACCTAATGCGTTAAGCGGTTTTAATAACATTGACATGAACTGTCCTAGAATACATTACTCTCAGATGACATTAAAACATTTATACTGTAGGAATATCTATTTAACACATGGAAAACTTGTTTTGCAATTAACTGTTATATTCTTCTGCATACTTTCACTTACATAAAACTAACATAAATGACGTTCATTTACCATTGAAAATTTTCAATATGAAACGCTTCTGGTGAAATGAAGAGGTTTTTTGTTCTGCCTTTTGCTGTCTTCGTTCTCCACCAAGTGACAGCATTTGAATACACCAATTTCGGTTACCTGAATGGTTATGTCAAAATCAACAGATATGTTAGTTAAATCAACAACATTTTAGTTGAAACAACCAGGGCGTGAAACAACAATTGCAATATTGTAATTTTGTGATCTGTGGGTTCTCCGTGTATGGATCCTACTGACACTAAGAATCCTTCCAGGTCGGGGTTCGAGCATACGACAACTGGCTTGTAAGACCAGCGTCCTATGCATTGAACCGCCAACCTGGGACGTCTGACTGTGCTAGCCTTGAAACAAAGTGGATTGCATCGAAGAGGACATCAACCCAAAAAAAATCGCCCCAATTTTCACTTGATCGAGCACGCTAAATATTTGATAGAATATCAAAGATAGATAGGATAGGCAAGCTTAACAAAAATTTATCGGGTGACTGCGAGTGCCACACTTTTTGATCAAGGGTACCACACTTTATAATATGGACATGTTGTATGAAAACCTTGAGTACAATATAAGTGCTGTACACGGTTCGTGTTCACACTTCATACGACACAGTCGAAAATCGCTTACGGTCCAGACGACAGAAATAAAGACAATACAGTGTAGTGCACAATAGCGTATTCGAAATGATTAAACACGATCTAAAAAGCATGAAGCTTGGCCTTCGCGACCAAATTCAATATTTATTATTAGCAACGAACCCAAAACTTCGAACAACAAAGAAAACGAGAAGAAACCCAAAACCTCTTCCGAGGATACGTTCGAGAACAATAACAACTACGATGAAGCAATCGATGACATGACGAGCCGCGAATAAAGTATTCCTCAATCGTCGCTGGATGAAAAGCTCTTTTTCCCTATGAAAAAGAGTGGCAACGAGATCCAATATTTAAAAAAAATGAGCAATTCCAGGAATGAGTAGACGAAAAAGCGACAAAATCAGAATCGACCTTCACCGATTTTGATGACACTTTGCACATGGCTTCAGTATGGCAAACCATAAGTTTTGAACCGATTGAGAGGTCAATCCGACTTACGACTGATTTTTAAAAAGTGCGCATGTATTTTTGCTTTTCTCCAAAATTGCCTTTTTCAAATCGTTGCTACTCGGAAACCGTACCCAATCACAACTGCAAAACAATGAATGGGCAGAGCAGAGACGTCGAGATGCATTTACGACCATGTCTTTTTGTTACGTGTCACAAGAAGAATATGAACGGAGTGTGACCGAGTGGAGTAGCGTTCATAAGGATATCAAAATGACAGAAATACCATTCTTTCGTTCCGATTTCAGAAACCACAATCGTCACAAGACTGTATTCGAATGACGATGCACGTAGTACTCATACAATTTTCAAAAACCTAAAACATATTTAAGGTATATTGAGAATTATTCAGAACATGTAATAATTGTAGTTATAGCAAGCAAATAAACAATTCATGGAAATGTAAAAAATAATTAAATATCCAAGTATCTCAAGAACAGCTACTTTTAGAAGAAAGGATATCATGAACAAATTTATTGGATATCTTGAACAAATTTAAGTGTCCAATCGATTCCCTACAACTTCTTCCTGAACGCCATTTTTGTACAATTAACGGTTTCCGAGTTACATCGATTTGAAAAAGGCAATTTTGGTGAAATGCAAAAATACATATGCCCTTTTTAAAAATCAGTCGGATTGACCTCTCAATCGGTTCAAAACTTAAGGTTTGCCATACTGAAGCCATGTGCAAAGTTTCATCCAAATCGGAGAAATTCGTGTCGGATGATCTGGTAAGCATTTCTGGAATTGCTCAAATATACTGACTAACAAAAATAAATTCGATCGGCCACGTAAAACATGTACGTAAGTAGGTTTGATTAAACGTTTTTACTTAATAAAAATTGCGCTATACACGACGTATAAATTTACTGGTGGACGGAATAAGTCGTTTTGCCTTTCTCATATGGAAAGGCTATACAATCACTGCAAAAACGAACTTTTAAACCGAGGTTCGAATGGCCAATACCATTCGATTCAGCTCGACGAGCCCATCAAATTTCTCTGTGTGTGTGTGTGTGTGCCAAATATTGTCACTCACTGTTCTCGGAGATGGCTGAAGTGATTTTCACAAACAAGGTCTTACGGTCCCATACAAAGTTCCTGAATTTTATTTAGAACCGACTTCCGGTTCCAGAATTGCAGGGTGATATGCATCAAATTGGTGAAAATAATGTCACTCACTTTTCTCGGAAATGTCTGAACCGATTTTCACAAACTTAGATTCAAATGAAAGGTCTTAAGATATCAGAAGAATATCCTAATTTTCATTCGAGTTAAACCCTGCTTCCGGAGGTAGGGTGCTTATGGCGTTTTTCATTGAGAAACACTGGTGGCGTGGATTGCTCTGATTTTGCACTTTCGAGCAGAAATGGCAATGAAACACCGTCAAAATAAAAAAAATGAAAAACGGCATTAGTGTAAAAATGTAAGTTTCAAGAATTTTTTTTTTCATAACCTACCTCTTTATATTGGCTAGTTAATTTATCTAGCTTGCAGACCATGAGAGTCTGTAAACAAACAAACCATTGATAGTCCCATGATTTATCTACTGAATTTTATCCTAGTGCGGCTACTGGTACATTATTTTTTCAAAATTCAAACTTTCATAGAGAATTGTAAATAAATTTGTAGGTCATATTAGTACATGGTTGAATAAACCGAATGCCACTATGCCGATATCCAGCTTTCGGTTCCGGAAGTACCGACAATAATAATCAAATGTGATAACATGTAGCTTCTCACATATGAATAGATTTTCACTAACTTAAACTTAAATGAAGTGAATCAATGTAGTAGTATTATGCAATAAAAGTATTCAAAACTATTTTCTGAACTTTTTAATTGCAGTATTTCTGGGAATTTCTGCTGTAAAATACAGGAGAAAATGAAAATGAGAAAGGCTCTGAATATACTAGTACTTCGGCTGTAGTTTTCTTGTTCATCATTTTCGAGAAAATGATATATGAGACACTTAGAAAGCTCGTTTTGGCGTTCAAGAGTTATATGACTTTTTTAATTTTTGTAAGGCAATTTGAACACTAATTTAAATGAGCTAAACAATAATACCCTCCCAGATTTCTCCTCGAATTTTCCAAGCCAAGACATGATAAAGTTATTCTCCTGCATGACAACGCTCGGCCTAATGTCGCGAATGAAAAAATATTTGGAAACGCTTAAATGAGAAACTTTGCCCCACCCGCAGAAATCGAAAATTGACTTCAAACTTTAATCATCTCAATAGACGAGACATGTTTTAGAGATGGAATTCAGAAATGGCCAGAGAGATGGGAAAAAAGTAGTAACTAGCGATGGACTTTGATTAATCTTTATTTATTTTTCTTTTGAAATTAAAAAAAACCCAAAAAAGTTGATCGAATTCATTGTACTCCCTCAATGAATACGTTGCCCAAAACAAAACATGCTAGAATTGAAACGTGTAAAAATGGCATTTGTCAAATAATACCCTCCCAGATTTCTCTTCAAACTTTCCTTATTTTATGACTTTTCGAAAACCCTATGAGATTAGTCTTAATCGATCTTTCATCTGTTGAATATTTATATTAGAAGGTTGACTAGTTTTTGACGAAAAAGTAATCATAACTTTCGAATGGTAGCTTATATAGAAAAGCTTAGTTGAGCAAAATTGGCGGTTCAATGGATAGGGCGCTGGTCTTACAAACCAGTTTTCGTATATTCTAGCCCCAACCTGGAAGGATTCGTAGTGTCAGTACAATCGTAGCACCAGCCATGCACTGGTTTTTCTGTACACTCTGAATTGGCTGCGAAGTCTGTTGAAACAGAAGGTCAAATTCCACTACAGGAATGTAATACCAAGGCTTTGCTCGGCCTTTTAGTTGAGCAAAATTGTGTACAATAATTAGCTTGACAAATCTTCGGAAGACGATTTTTTCGTAAAACTGTTCACAAAAGAGTTACAACAAAAAAGGTGATTTTTCGATATCAACCCTATTTTTACTCCGAAAAATTGATGTAATTCAATCAAATGAAGAGGATGAAATCAAATGAAGATGATGGTTTTCAGCAATGTTGCTCAAAATAAAATTTCCTACAACTTCGCTGTAAAGTGCAATTATGTTTAAACTCTTTTAGGAAAGTTTGGATTGAGGTTTAAATTCACACATGGACCACCCTAATGATCTTCTACATCAAAAGATGCGCCAGTTGAATACAAATCGTCTACAATTAACGTTCATTCAACTTATCATTTTCCGACTAGCTTCTGAGAAAAATTTTGTGGTTTTCCTTCTTCCGTGTTATTGTTTGTTATTCAAGATTATAAATTGATTGATAAAAATCTTCTATTATGAAGATTCGTAAATCGGTCAAAAGCAGAGATAACATAGATCGGTATATTGGATAAATAGTAGGAAAATACTAGTTTGTTTGATAAATTAATAATTTTTCTCGGTAGCCGACTGCCGAGATCAACCGATAAAACCAATTCATCATTGAATCCTATTCGTTTGTTTTGTAGCAGGCATCATTTAGAAAAAAATGGGAAGTTTTAATTTGTTACGCGACAGTATTGATAATTTGTCTTCAGTTTCCACGAATAAGAACTGTGAATCAAGACAAGGATGTCAGTATCGGATATTGGTGAAACGTTCACTTGGGAAATCCACGAGTTTTGTGGTGCATCCGAGCATCTTGAAACCGCAACATACTAAATTGCGCGCGAATACTACTTTACTGAAAATTATATTAGATTTAGCTCTTCTCCCGTGATACTTGTGGAATGCGCAGTAATACAACAAGTGTTGGACTATCATCCCTTCTCATTCCTTAAGCAATCTACGAGAGGGCCTGGCCGGCGCCGGTATTGATAAATGAATTTTGGGGTTACCAGGAGATGTACATTAAAGGATGTTTTGCCAGTCCCAGGTCGGATCATCTAGGTACTCTCTGTACAATTTCAGCTGATCCAGATCAGTAACGGAATAGCTACCAAGGGTAGTTGCTCAAGCTCAAGCTCAAGTTCCGAAAATGGAACTGATTTCTCTCTTGCTTTTAATCAAGTTTTTTTAAGAATCCCGTAATAATATTTATGAAAATATGAGTAACATGAAAAATGCCTTATCACACCACTAGATAGATTAAAACAGGTTTTTCTAGTCTGTTTTTTCCGCTCATGCATCACGGATAACTCTTCGTCGAGTTAAACGTGTAGGTTTTTCCACCTACTAGCAGTTCTAGTCGAACATTTAAAACAGTACAGAGATGTACGTGCAGAAAATCTTCCACCAACAGAGCACCATAATCGTCAGCCCACATCCACAGGACGCGGCTGCCTTGCGGGCGGAAGGTCACTTGCAAATAGTTCCGTCGATTGAAAAAGTTTCCAATGTCACACTGGTTGAGCTCCGCCATGTGCGCTTATGCGGTGAATTCCGAAGCGGTATCGGAAAAGTTTGGCCACATTTCGAGCTCAATGGCTTAGCATACGGACAAGTGGTATATTGAGTAAGAGTCGGAAGCGATATTTCATTGAACATAGATTGCTAAATCTTGCGGAAATTTATGATTTTCTAGTACCAAATGGGACCACGCGGGTGCGGGAGCGGTTGACGGCGATGATGGGGCCAAAGTTTCTCGGTCGACGGTTGGCGCTGCCATTACAGCAGTGCAAAGTTTTCTTTTAAGCTGGTAAGACGATGAACATCTTGAAGATGGGAAATTCAATCCGCACGTGTAGAATAAATAGTCTTTTCCGAGTCGTTTGGCGCGAGTTGCCGCAGGAACTAACGCTATCTATCATGAAATCTTGTTAAATCGACGGAAAACTTAATTGAATCTGGACTAGTCAATTTCATTACATTAAGTTTGTTTTTGCGCTTTTCTGATTAATAATCAGCACCTACGTAATCATGGTGGACAGTGGCCGACAAAAAAGTTTTAAAAGGATTCTAAGTATAGTTCCATTAACCATCGCCTGCTGTTCTGCTTCCAGCAGAAGTCGAGCGATCGATAGTGCAAAATCAAAGTAATCCGCTTCTTCGAAAGTTTTCAATGTGAAACGACAGCTATTAAAAATTTCCGTTGCGATGGAAACGCATTATAGTATGATTACCCACCCAGAATCTTAAACCGAACCGATATTGAATGATTTCCTACTTCTCTCTTGATCTCGACGGGAAATCGCATGTCAGTGTGCACTTTAATCATCAACAATCATAAATGCAGTGCCTACAGACTGAATGATTATAAAACCTCGATTGAAGTTGTTCACCATTCAGGATTGCACCGATGACGATGATGATGATGATGATGATGATGATGATGGCGGTTGGTGGTCAACGATTGTCAGTCCGAGTGCATTTTCCTCATGCTGGCTTCCGGGGAACTGCACGTGCTCAATAAAGTTGCATCGTTCACCAGTCTATCGAAGCTAATTTATCATTATGCCCGCAGCGGAACATTTTTTCGCATATATTCTAGACTAGCATCCCGTTCTTTCGTTTGCTTTCGACGCAGAGGAACTTGGTGGGTGATTGAAGGGGGAGTGGGATGAGACGAAAGCTATTGGAAAGAAATGTCATTAATTTAAAACTAATTATTACCACTGAGCGGTAACTCTGCTCCCGGTGAACTGTAGCAGCTGCTGGCATAACCGCAAAATGACCACTGCTATGATATTGGTTGTGCCTGTGTCTGGAGCAGAAATTATAACTATCTTAGTGATAAATTAAAGGAGGATTTGAAATTTGCTGCATCATAGAAAATGTGGGCTAAGAAATCCGGTCGACGGATCGTGAGATAGCAAAGTGCTCACATGTTTCTATCTTATGCCTTACCCGTTTACGCTCACCTTTTGTTTTGGATAACGACGTTGGCTGGGTGCTATCATTTTATACAGTAGTGGTCAAATGGGAGGATGCGAATGAGTTTGCGTGATGTAACTCGTGATAAATCGTGAAAAAAATGGTTTAGGTCGCATTTTTCTGTCTCAAGAAAAACCACACCTACATATAATTACCAACCAATGCCCAATAAAGATTTTTAGTAAATAATACACATCACAAAGCAGTAAAATAGTCCAACTGGAAACAGTCCGTAATTTTGACAATAGTTGTGTAGTCCTACACAGTTAGAAAAAAATCTTGTGATTTTACATCTTATAAGATGCACATCGTATTTCACACAAATTTATATTCAAGAACATGTAAAATAGTGTGATTTGAAAACTACATGGCTTGAACTCGAATGAAATAATAACAAAAGATCGGTAGCAACAGCGGGACTTGAACCGAGAAACATTAGATCGCAAATTACATCGATTAATCGACTGAACCACAGAAGCACATATCTGCTTGCTGAATAGTCGATACAAATAAATCCATACTGCGGTAATTGGGAGTCGAGTACAAATTACACTCGGAGCGTGTAAAATTTTGTGCGCGTGGAATATTCCGTCATTTGAAAAATCGAGTAGCTATGAATTATTTCGTTTGTAGGTTTATGTCACATGTAAAATTCATAATTTTGTTCTGTGTACGATAATAGTTCGAACAACTCCATAGAGCCTAGTAGTTGAAAATCCATTTATTGAAATATAGCACTGTATAGTGAATGCCGTGGTAAACTAGTACAGCGAAGCATGCTTGGTTACGCCTAGTCAATTTGACTTTCTCTTCAGGTGTTTCCATATGCAGGGTAGTTCAATTGGTAAAACAATTTCCCCGGTTGGGAGTTAGCTACGGGTTCGAGTCCCGTCTCTGCGGTAACATTTTTTCCCCCTTTATGGGCTACTCTGGCCGAGGGGGGTGGTTACAACGAGTCCCGTCTCTGCGGTAACATTTTTGTGGTTTAATTACTTTATTGCATTCACATGACAATTTTCCAATTTGTTTTCCCCATTAGAGATACTGATCATATTTAAAACTAACTCAAACCGGCTCTACGACTTAACAAAGACTAACACACAAATCGTTGAAATGCATTGGTCCCAATAGTCCAGGGAGTGACTAGTGTTGGGCTCAGATATCAGAATAAACATTGCGTTTTGGTGAAATTTGCATTGCTATAGGGAAGAGTGTTTTTTTTTTCGAAAAACATTGAAGGAATTCATTTGAATTTTTTAATGGAAGTAAAATAAGTAATTTCTGTGACCTTCATCCGAATTTCACCAAAAATATTTCATTACTTCAAACAAAAAAAAATTGGTTTTGGTTCCGATTTTTTTTATCATGAAGTTGACAGAATGTTTTTTTTTCAAGTTTGCAGATAATTGAGAATGCAGAGAAATAAAATTGTGTATCAAAGACTATGATTTCGAAGATTTTACTACAATTCGAATGTTGCAAAAAATACAAATCCTAAAATGCACAATCGGATGGCTTGAGCCACAGAGCAGTAGGCCACCTTGGGCCACTGCTGATGAAAAAGAGAAAAAAGAAAGCATCAGCAACGGCCGACAATGTGCCGTTGAGATCCAAAACGTAAGAACACCTTCAACACCTGGAAAATCAGTAACAAAATAGCTTGTCTCAATCGACCTAGTGGTGTGATAATGCATTACCCTTCTCATGTACCCAGTTTCATAAGCCTTTTTGCCTTTCTGTACAGAAAGGTATTAGAATTGCTAGAAAAACCGACTATCGAAAGGAGCCTCAGGGACCCATTGTGTTATATACCAATCGACTCAGCTCGATGAAATCGGATGTGTGTGCACATTTCGAAAATATTTTTACCGTTCAATTTTCTCAGAAATGACTGAACCGATCAACCGTGCAATCGGAACAAAAACTATCAAAATACCAAACATATTTTTCTGCTCACTTTTTAACAAAAAAAAATTTAAACTCGTTATTTTTGAAAACCAATTTTTTGAAGTCTGTGAACACGATCCTGCAAAATTTTCTGAAACGATTCTTTTTAAACTTGGAATATATTTTCTTGGTATAAAATGCATCTCCCTTTACGTTTTTGAAATTTTTACCTTTTCATACTATGGTAGATTTTCACCTCAAAATTGGAGGAAAAATTAGCGTAAGATTGCGTTTTTTGCTTCAATATGCCACGAACTGTTACAAAATCAAAATAATAATAGAAATTGTATGATAAAAAGATTTAAAAAAATCACGCGACTGATTTGAAGAAAAAGAATGGCATTATCATACCACTAGGTGGATAAGGAAAAGGTTTTTGGATATTTAGATTGATTCGGGTATGCTTCAGCGCTATTCGGCAATACTCCTAAAACTAACTGCATGAAAAAAAAACATTTGAACTTGATCATTGGTTAGATCTGGTAAAATTGTACAAAAAGAAAATTGTGCTATATGTCGGATACGTAACTTACTCGTACGATTATATCTACAGAACCGGAAACGTAGCCATATGCTCATCGAACTTGATCAATAATCTAACAGTTGCTTTCAAATAAGCCTAAGCATGTTAAAATCGGTTGAGCAATCTTCGAAAAAAATGAGCGGTAAGAAAAAGGTGGGTTTGTCGGTTACGTCACTTATACCATTATATCTCCGGAACCAAAGATGATAGTCATTTGATTTTTTTAACCTGATCAATGGCCCGATAGTAGCTTTCAAACGAGCTTAAGCTTGTTGAAATCGGTTCTACCATTTCGAAGAAAATTGAGCAGTTAGACAACGAACGTTTATTCGGTTACGTCACTTATACCATTATTTCTCTGGAATCAGAAGCAATAGCCATTTTATCTTCAAACTTGACAAAGAAAACATGCCGAAGAGATGAACACTTTAAAATGCATTGGTGTCAAGATATGATGCATTGTTTATTGGGTTTTTCCATCATAACTTCTTTCAATGAATTTTTAGAATTTTCAGATGTTCTACAACGATATTTTATTTATCAAAATTCATATTTTTCCAAAGGTTGCATATTTTAACGTTGACGAACTAAAAAGTTTTTTAACAATTTTACTACATACTATGTAGTATATTTAAGTATCAATATCAAAATCTCACTTATTTAATGACAACTTCGATTACATTAAATAAAGCGGACTATTCCGAACAGAAATTCTTGACATGAAAGATCCAAAATCAATCTCTGAAGCAAAATATAAAACCTGTTTTAATTCACCTAGTGGTGTAATGATGCCTTTCTCATTTTCATTTTCTCCTGTATAATATAGCAGAAATTCCTTAAAATACTACAATTTAAAAAAGTTCAGAAAATAATTTTAAAAATTTCTGTTGCATAATACTACTACATTGATACAATAAATTTGAATTTAAGTAAGTGAAAATCAATTCAACCATATGTGAGAAAGTGATGTGAGCTCCATTTTATCATATTTGATTATTATTGCCGGTCCTTCCGGAACCGAAATCTGGATATCGGTATAGTGACATTCGGTTCATTCAACCATGCACTAATATGACCTACACATTTTTTTACGACATGGGTAAATTCAACAAATCGTTTCTGGGACATTGGATTATTTGGTTACAGAGTCTCATGGTCGGCAAACTTGAGAATCCATCTCCGAGAAAGGTGAGTGACATTATATTCTCATTTTCTATGCATTATTTTCACGTTTTTGTGCATATCAACTGGTAGTTCCGGAACCGAAAGTCGGATCCAAATGAAATTCAGGAACTTTGTATGAGACCGTCAGACCTTTCATTTGAATCTAAGTTTGTTAAAATCGGTTAAGCCATCTCTGAGAAAAGTGAGTGACAATATTTGACACACACACATACACACATAGACATTTGCTGAGTCGAATGGTATATTACACCATCGAATGAGTCGAATGGTATATTGCCATCAAAAGTCGAGTTTTGCAGCAATTCTATAGAAAAGGGTGTAAAACGCTAAGAATGTATTACATCAAGTATAGAAACCAACATGGCTTCAAATATTTTTTTTCATTTTCACTTGCATGATATTATACGATATTAAAATTTAGTTAATGTACAAGGAACAAAATAAAAATAACAAAAACGGTTATGTGCCCTAGCACAAAATTTGGCTAACCATTAAATGACCATACCTGCATCGGCCAGAAATAGTCGAAAACACGTTTTCGTTCGGCACGTCAGAAAAGACGTTGCACTCCGTTGCAAAACTAAAAGTGTTCTGTAAATAGCAGAAACTTTACGTCTGCTTAGCGGTTCAAATTGAACTGCCGAGTTTAGCACTAAGCAGTTCAATTTGAACTGCTCTGCATTGATGAGTC
This sequence comes from Malaya genurostris, assembly GCF_030247185.1. NCBI lineage: Eukaryota > Metazoa > Arthropoda > Insecta > Diptera > Culicidae > Malaya > Malaya genurostris. Next base: position 263,377,311 of record NC_080571.1, read on the forward strand.
AAAGACGAAACGTAAAAATAACAAAAACGGTTATGTGCCCTAGCACAAAATTTGGCTAATCATTAAATGACAAGGAACAGTATTTTTCAAAGTTTTATCAATTGAAACAATTATAAATTCAACCATCATAGTTGACGATAGTTGTGTTCCAAGGTACCCGGGATGGAGTAAGTTTTTAGTTTAGTTTTTATACATAAATTACAAAGTAATCAGTTCACAAAAAAATCACACTGAAGGTATGAATATTTACTAAAATGTCAAAGTGCGGAGTTTTGAAATACCTTTATATAAAAAATGTGAAGTGAAATATGGCCGACTTTCCCCTAGAATGTAGAGTTTAAAACGAAACGGCAAAATAAACGTTTGTTTAAGGCCAATCAGAATGCATTATTGTTATTAAATGTTTCATAGTCGGGGATTTTCAGAATAGTTTCCAATCGTTGTTACAAAACTTATTAAAAAAAAACTAGCAAAAAATGATGACAGAATATATTTTTCTGCTTTATGTATATTTGTACATTTTTAAGCTACTATTTTCAAAGCTCAAAATAAAAGTTATATAATGTTCCCAATTGTTAACTTCAATTCGTGCCAAACATGATCTGTTTAAATAATCGCACCTCCGGTAATTTAGTATTCACGTGGTTAGTTTGCATTCAAAACTTCCTAAATCGTCTAATTATGCTAAAATAACATATATCGTACGTCGTTGATTACCTTCCCGGTGGTGAAGTTCAACAAGGATTTGTTTTCTGATCACCTGCACCTGATCAACAGATGACACTTGCCAAAGCTAGCGAAACACTAATAGCATTGTGTACACATACATCGTTTGGAAGTTTTCCGAGGAAAGTTTTCATCCACCCGGAGCTGATTATTCATACGGCAGTGGAGTAAAATTCTGACGGAACTGAAATGTGAAAACTTTTCGTTCTGCGATAACACACATCACCCACTAAGCTGGTACTGGATCAACCCGGCAGTACCGGCGAAACGGTTTGAAAAAGTTACTATCAGCTAAGAAGCGGTGCTTAGCAAATGAGTTTTCAAATTTTCATCTAGCCTTGTAGTCTGTTTTCGCGCTTTTGGGTGGGTGCCTGCAAGGAAGTGACTTCTGAACCGACGAACACTGGATAATATTAGCATGAGTTGTGGGTAAAATTGGCAATCTTTCTGTATATAGTATTAATTTGGGCGGAATTTTTGAATTATAGTAATAATTTGGGCGGAATTTTTGGAATCAGTTTAAAGAGTTAAAAAAAACCTATAGGAACAAGCGGACATTTCTGACCACCGAACATGTCATTCATGTCCAGTGTTGTACGAGTTAAATTCAAGGACACCGAAAGCCAACGAAAGTTACCGCCGAGGTCAAAGTAATCAACAATAAATACAAGATGCAAGCCGATAAACATGCTTGAGAAAATCTTTCCAGTTTGGATGTCAGTGTATTTAGTTGCACAAACAGCGGGTCATGTTCAAGTTTGCCATTTGAATCTTTAGACGAGCTCAACAATGTTGACCGAAGATTGGAACAAGTCAACTTTGCGAGAGAGGGGTGTGTAATTGAAGTTGAACTAAACTTTTAACATGAACCAATAATGTTGATATTTCACTTCCGTTGTTTGCTGAACGCAATTAAATTTACATGTTTGAAACAGATAGATAGAATCTTTAATGACATTTTGCCTGTTCACGCAATCTACAATTTATCTAGCCGGGTAGTGTTGGTAGCTGTTCTCAACTGGTTAAACAAGATATTGTTGTTTTCCTGCGCTAGTGAGAAGAGTCCTCAAATTTGAATTTTCAACCGATTTCAAGTCATGAAAAGTGTGCTTAATTAGTTCTTCAGATTAATAACTTTGTTCTATGATCATTTTAAAATTAAATGAATGTTCTTCATTGTTGTAGTTTTGAAGAAAACTGTTTTTTACCCGGGTTGGCGGTTCAATGCATAGGACGCTGGTCTTACAAGCCAGTTGTCGTATGTTCGAGCCCCGACCTGGAAGGGTTCTTAGTGTCAGTAGGATCCATAGTACTAGCCATGCAATGATTCTGTACACTAAGAATCGGCTGCGAAGTCTGTTGAAACAGAAAGGCCAAATTCCACACAAGGAATGTAATGCCTAGACTTTTTTTTTGTTTAAAAAAAACATGAAATACTTCGTGCATGTAAACTGAAATTATCGCCTGAAGCTTTATTAGTTGAGCATTTCTGAGGACTAGACTTTGGTCGGACTTAGTTGGATGATCTATGGTTAAAAATAAATAATCGCGTATGGTGCCCAATTTTCCTGATAACTTTCAGTGTTGCCTTCCTCTATAGGCGAACATCGTATTAAATCGTTCTCGGAGTTGGCTGCACCCTCTCAGATTGGAATGAATTTTGCTGAACATGAAGATTTCATCACAAAATGCCACTTTGCATACTTTGTTTCTTTTTCTCCAAAATTGATCTAGACTCTCTTTTGAAAAGGCTCAACTTTTCAACTTTTTTTTTTGCAAATAGTCATTGTTGAAAAATGACAAATCCAACAAAAAGTAATTTTCACAAAACCAGTTAAATTGCCGACCAAAATACTGAAAAAAATCTAATCGATTTCAGCACTGAAAAAACAATTTAAAAGATTTAAAATCATATTACAAAAACCACCTATTTTGATTTTGATTCAATTTTGTATCAAGAGACTTTTTTTTCGAAAGTCCTTCTTGCAATTTATGAACGGTTGGCAGGGAACATAATCACCTATTTTGGAACAAAATTTCATCAAAATAAAAAATGGCGTATTTTTGTATCCTAAATATTAAACATCAAAACTAATAAAAGTTATTTTCATTGACTCAAAATAAATTAAAATGACGAGAAGTAAACGTCACTCTCAGCTTCGCTTGCAAATTATCAGAGCCAGATCCATGTCTAGTCAACGACAGAAGCGGAACAGTAGTTTCAAAATTGCGTCCTTTTCTTTCATTTAAGCTAACCTTTAATATCGATGAAAGAATGACAATTGAAATTCGACTGATTCTTCCTGCAGACGTTATTTTGGTTTCGTTTTGTCATTGGGGAACGAGTGACGTTGGCATAGATACTCTCTTTTGTTGTAGTGAGCAACGAAAATGCTTCGTCTCTCTTCGTTTGTTTTGGATGCGATAATTTACGAACGAGACAGCGAAAACCGAATATGAGACTGTTGGGCTGAATTCTTTCATTGAAAGTGCGTGACAAATCTGTTGAAAATCGATTTTGTTCTATATAAGACTCGACTAGGAATTTGTCCAGTATTTTAATTTAGCCGATTTAGTGAAAATCACTAGCACAACCGTATTTGTACGATTTGTCATTTAATGACAAAACTATTTGAATAAAATTGGTGGAAAATTTAGACCCATTTCAAAATACAGTGAGGATGATTTTGAAAAACATGTAAGAAAAGGGGCCATTCACAACCCACGTAAAATTTATTCGCTGAGAATTTATTGGTGTGAATCTTTTGGAAAGACAACTAAGGTTTTGAACGTCTTTAGACTGTTTTGCCTTTTGCACAAGGGATATTGAATCACTGGAAAACCTGACCGGGACCGAGACCCGGAGGGCCGAGTGTCATACACCTTTCGATTTAGTACGTCGAGTATGTCAAATGTCTGTGTGTGTGTAGGTAACGAAATTGTGCACTTGATGTTCTCGGAGATGGCAGGACTGATTTTCTCAAACTTAGATTCAAATGAAAGGTCTCCCGGTACCATAGCCTATTATTGAATTTTATCCGGATCGAACTTCCGGTTCGAGAGTAACGGAGTAATAGATGCAGAATAATGTAAAAATGCACTCATTTTTCTCAGAGATCGCTCATCCGATTTTCACAAATTTAAATTTAAATGAAAGGTCTTAAAATACCCGATATAACCCTACCGAATTTGATTCGGATACAACTTCCAGACTACAAGTTGATAAGTACAATTCTTCAATTGGACAGGTCTGGTAAGTTGACGACCAAATTAATTGATTTTGGATATATCTGATCTTTGTCCACGGCTCCGGAAGTACCGTTAAAGTGCTCATGTGCTCCAAACCGAAAATCACTCAAATTTAACAGAAACAATTAGACCGATCTTTGCTATCGCAGATTTAAATGAAAAGTATTATGTTTCCATAAGTTGATGTAGAATTTCAACCAGATCCGGCTACCGGTTCTGGAAATACAGGGTAGTGTGTACGAAATTGCAGCCTGTTATATAGAGCGATGATACAAAAACGTAAAAATTCTTCCTAATGCTAGTTGCTGGCCAAACGAACCAATTTCAGCTTTATCGATTCCCAGCTCCAAGATAAACCGAAAACGTGCATCGTTCATGTATAACAAAAGAAGTTATCTCTCATAGAATCAGGAGCAACTTTAACCTGCTGCTTTCACACGCTCTTGGCGACCAAAAATAAATGAAAATATGAAATAATAACACGAACTATTTGTGGAGAGAATTTTACTAACACAATTTGCTGCTGAACCGGACCAGCCTGAATCTCATTTGCTGTTGGCCGGTGCTGTTTTAAACCGCAGACGAATATGCCCCAAAGCTAAACACATCCAAGCTGATATTAGGATAAACATCGTTATCGTGAATTCAAGAGATTAAGCGTTTCAGTTAGATCAGCGTAGCAACTGAATCCTATCTTGGGGTTCGTGCATGTCGTAAGCAAACCAATTTTTGTTTTGAAATGTACCAAAACTGCACGAAGCGACCGTCTTCAATGCTACGCAGCAAAAAAATACGATCTGATACCTTGGTTCAGTACAGGCGCGTAGCCAGAGAAAATTTTCGGGGGGGGTTTTAGAACATGGTGATAAATCAACACATGTACAATTTATATCACAATGTTTCCCATGGGTTATAAATTTTTGTTTCGGGGGGGGGGTTTGAACCCCTAAACCCCCCCCCCCCCCCCTGTGTACGCGCCTGGTTCAGTATGTTTGCCATTCGGCCGCTATTTGGTCCAGTCTACTACAAAGAGTTTTGATTATCGATAGCAAAATTAAGAGAGAGAGAGAGAGAGAGAGAGAGAAATAAAAGCAAATACAGCATCAGCCCTTGGGGTGAGAAATGTGTTCAAAATAGATCGGAGAGACTAAGGTAAATGACTGGCCAACGATTAATCCTCGTAAATACAAAGCTCAGGTAAATCTTTTTGAAAAAACGCCTTGTAAATTTAGCTGTTTAACACAGTAGTTATGGTTCCTAAGTTTAACCGCAGCCTCAAATAGCTTGCCAGACCATAAAAACTTAAAACCGATCTCACAAAACCTTCAGATATTTTCTTCACGGAAATAATTCAATAAATTTAAACAGGTGACCAGGTTCTTAACCCGCATTTGGATGACTTTTACAGGTTCAACAGTAATTTGTACTCGACTAGCAACTTTAGAGTAATTACTGAAATTAACTGCAGAAAAGGTAACAAACTCAGAATCGACTTGTTTCGATAGGGTTGAAACTTCGCAAACATCTTCAGTATGACAAACGTATTTGACTCTAGACTGATTTTGTCGTGAATATGACTTACTTTACTACGGAAAATCATTTAGGAATACACCCTATATAAGAATGGGTTGTCCTTGATCGTTAATATCTTTTATTGTAAATTAACCCAACAACATTATTTTTTCTTCATGCTATCGAAAATATGATCAACAATTTTCGATACAATTTTCAGTAGTATGAAAAAACCACAAATAACCAAAGTTACATTTTTTATAAAAAAGTTGGTATTAGAAGGAAAAATTCATGACAATTTCTTACACTCTCTAGCCCTGTTTTATTAATCCGTGTGTTAGAATAAGTGTGTCGTTAATTCGTCTTACTTTAGTATAGGTGCACCCTTACAATTCTTGAAGTAAAAATATGAAATCTTCCACAATTCACACAATATTTCATCTTATGAGAACGATTTTAAATACGCAGAAGTGTGTCGTATTCACCTCATTCAGTCATGCTTCTGACATTACCCACTCAGTTTTTTTCCTAAAAAGGCGAATGTATTATAGCAAGAAAATTTCTCAAATCGCCGTAGCTCGAGAAGGTTGAAAAACTGTCTCAAAAAATTGTAAGAAACCGATTAGGGATTCTTAGAAATCTTTGACCTAAGAAAAAATTTAAACGCATTTTTTAAGGATTCAGAAATTAACTGACCAAAATATAATAAGGCGTCTCATGTCTTTTGATAACTTAGGAAGGTTCTGTTGAAACAAGTTCAAGTTGTTTACATAAATTCAGCATCCCAATAAAAAAAATGACTAGAAAATGATTTTACAGATCAGAAGCAATAATTTTTCTCGCCGTAAAAACAATGTCGAAGATGAAGTTAGAGCAAATCAATTGGACAATTGGACACACATAAGATTTTTTAAATTTCATTTCAAAATATCAAGCAACGAAAATGGTTATTTCTGAGAGAAATTTTATCTAGTTCATCCTACACTATTATCCAAATGACAATTTCTCAGCAGAAACTTTGGGGTCGAAAAATGCTTAAAAAATTGTTTCGGTGTTTATTTCTTTACTTTTCAATTTACACGACAAGTGTGGAATTTAAGTTCAAAATTGCGCGCAAAATTATAACCGTTCGAGTTGAACGAAGTCGCACAAAGCATAACAAGCAAAATTGACACATAGTGACCAGGAATATTTTTTCAGTGATACGTTTTGGTGGCTTGTTAAACAGACTGTTATTCTTTCGTAATGGATATTTGAATATTTCTCACTTTGAATGTATCTTGTAAATTTTTTAGTCTTGTTAAGACGTAGAGCTATGTTGAACTAGTTTAAAATTTGATCAGTATCTAACGAGGAAAACAGATTGGAAAAATTACATGCGTACGTAACTATGTAACGAAAACCGCGAAAATGTTACCACAGAAACGGGACTCGACCGCATAGCTAGCTACTAACCGGGAAAATTGTTTTACCAACTAAGCTACTCTGCATATGAAAACGGCCCAATTGACTAGAAGACCAAGCATGCTTCGCTTTACTTAGTTATCACAGCATTCGATTCTAGCGCATCGCAAGTCTATATTCACTTTCTGCTTTTTCAACAGATGCTGATTTGAGATTTGGTTTTGTCCCTTTTTTCTGCCTATGGGGAACATCAGCGTCATCATCTATTTGATGATTTCAGCTGTGGTCGTAGCAGTGACGATTGTGATCTCGAACAGAATATATTGAAGGACGAATCAAACCTAAGATTATCTTTTAATGATTTGTTATTTAGTCTTGTTAACATGTGGAGCCGTCTTGAGCAAGTTTTAAATTTGATCAGTATCTTAATTTGCAATACAATTCCCCCGGTTAGGAGCTAACAGCATGTGTTTAGTACCTAGCATAGATTCTCCTTCTAAAGAACGATTCAGGAATCCTCTAAAGAACGATTAAAGTATTTTCAGCATCTATACTGCACTAAATCGTACTTCACTAGGCCCTTTCCACCGATTAGGTGAAATTTGCGTAAAACTATTCACTTGACACGCATGAGAGAGCATGGTGACTTTTATTATCATCTTGGAATAAGTAGAGGATTGTTATATTATAATTTTTCTTTGTGTTTATATAGTATGTAATAATGATATAATGCCACCCTCACACCACCACAATACGAAACAGCAGCGCGCAAACAATACAGAAAACGGATAAAAGTTTGTGAAAATAATTTGAAGCCTTTTCAAATTTCGGTTAATTCGGCTTAAGTTTTATAATTTTGAGTTACCTTTGAGATTCTTTGTAAAATTTTGCTTCGAACACTTTTATTCGCATAATCAATTATTCAAAAACTACTTAAATTTTCGCAATTAAATTTCTCACGACCAAGTATTCTTAGAATTTAGAAACATAGCTTTGTCGAGCCATAATTAAGTTTTGAAATGTATCGACGGTTACAGTTTCGTTCCACGGAGATGATTTTAGAACTGAAAAAAAGTTTTTGAAGCAAAATATCAAATAGAATCTGAAAATTCAACTCAAAATTATAAAACGTTAGCAGAATTAACCTAAATTTGAAAAAAGTTTTAAGTGAATGTCATAAACTTTTCACCGTTTTCTGTATTTTTTGCGCTGCTGTTTCATATTGTGATTGTTTGAGAATTGCACGGTGGGTTCGGTGGCATTGTATCGTAAGCATTACATATTAATTACATATTACATTTAAACAACGAAAATTTATAATGCTTTCTTGCTTTCAATCGTTCTTTAGAAGCTTGCTACCAAACTCGTAACCAGTGTTGGTGATTTCCGAAAATTTGACAAAAGCTGCTCGATATTTATCTATATTGTATGCAACATTTTCAATCTGGCAGAAGAGGCTACAAGAACTCGTGTCTCTCAATGCATGAACCGTTAGAGAATTTTTCTACATATCTTCGCTCCACTCAATACTCTGAGTATTTTACGGCCCTTAAAAAAATGTACGGTCTGATAATGATCGGTGCTGTGTGGAATTTACCATCGCAAGTTAACAATTATTGCAGAAAATCGGATCGATGATTCGACTTTATGGTTCTCATACTAGGTTGCAATATTTCAAAACCCTTGTGTGGAGTATTCACATACATTTTCATAGACACAACTTATACAATGGTTATATGCACATAGTTAGAATAAGCGGCAATAGTAAAATGATTCTATCGCAATTATCAACTGCCCTTGTAGAATCGGATTGCGAAACGAGAATAAGCGATCGTTTGTTGCTTCAGAGAGAATCCCCACAGCAGCGTGCTAACTCGTGATGCTCAGACGGGTCATCGAGAGAAATTCGCTCTCGCACTGGTGTCCATTCTGTGTTAAATGAACTTTGCCGGGTTTTTGTTGTTGCGATGATATCCATCTCTCTTTGAATGCACTTATTGAATCGTGTGAAGAGTGGCTAGAGAGCGTTCTTTGATACGATAAAAGCCCAAATTGCTCCTAACATATACATATAACCTCATATTAGTCAATCATAAAAGCTTATGATGCATAGTTATAGTGTAATACTAATCATTAAAAATAAATATTTAACTGTGATGTACTCAAAGTGAAAAATATTCAATTATCCATTACGAATCAGTCTGTTTTACAAGTCAAAAAACGTGTGGTAAGCGCACTGCATTCAATCATTGAAAATATTCCTAGTTTCGATGTGTCGGTTTTGCCTGTTATGCTTTGTGCGACGATTCGTACAAATGATTAAAATTTTGCGCACAATTATTGAGACTAAATTTCTTTTTAATGGGCGCGTAGGGTCTAACATTAAAAAAAGGTATTTTTTTCTTTGTATTTCGTTATAGTAAAACAATTCAAGGATATTTTGTCATATGTTGAAGCATATCGGAGCAGAACTCTTGAAGTTATGTGTCGTTATCTTTTCTTATATCATACTGCGAAGAGGCCCAAGAGTTCTTGGAAAAGCGCAATTCTGAATTAAAAAAAAAACAACCAAATATTAAAAAAATTAAAAAATATTTAATCAAAACTATGGGGTCTAGCAAAATATCTACTACTACTATATTACTTGGAATTTTTGACTTCTGATAATTTTGCGCTGAGATACAGTGGACATAGCATGGTTTGTAAAACGTGTCCTCGAAAATACTGGTTACTGGTTACTAAATGATGTTCGAATGATGCTTTGAATTGTGCGAAATAAATGATTTTTTTTTTTATCCTAAATAGCTCTACAAAAATTGTGTTTTTACTGAGCCTTACTGACTGTAAACATGTGATCACACATATGTTTATAAAGAGCTTTTCCATTCTGCTAGCATCAGTATTGATTGATTGCGAACCGTGTGCTGTCTTGTGGTCGGAAAACTTTATTGCCTTGCGTTTGTCAGATACCAACGAGGAGACCAGTTGAAAGTTTGTGAGCCGTTTACAGTTAAAGACAACTGCCGAGAGATTATGGTCGAAGCAGATGTCGCCACGGTGTCTGGTGAAAACCACTAAAACTTTATTATCAAATATTTTTCAAATAATGTTTTTCGATTGCCCAAATAGAAACCCTTAGACCGATCCGAAATAATGTTGAAACATCAAGTATAACCAAATCTGGCCATGCGTGTAATCACCAAGCCCAACATGTTCACAAATAGTAATGGTAATGTTTTTGAATTTTCTCACTATGCTCCTAGCCTAAACTAGACATTGGGTTTGGGAAAAGGTGATTATTTTTTATCGTGTGTATCTGCTACGATTAGGACGAAGGAAAAAATGGCTACCAGTAATACTCGTGTTTGAAAGAAAACCAGACCTTTTTTTCAAATTGATAGAAGGGGATATGTGCAGTAAGCGGTTTTCGGTTGTTTGCGAAACTGTTCAACTGAGTCCATGAAAAGGGTTTCGTGAAGACTTAAAGCCAATACAAAAACAGATATTTTTAATACCACATTCATTATTGGCATGCTTTAACTAAAAAACACTCTCCCATATGGTGGTAGCAAAACAGTTTCCCAGAGTTGGGTGCAGCCTCCGAAAGCTGTCCTGTGCACATAAATCAAGTTAACCTCCACAAATTATCATTTTCTGCCATTGACCTTCGGTTTATTAAAACCGTCCTTCGGGGAGAAGAAGAGTCTGTTCCAGGTGCCATGCAATTGAACATAAATCCTAGAGCCAAGCCAATGAGGTACGGCAGAACAAATAACAAAAACAAAAAGAAATTACACCGAAGGGTTGTGCCCGGCTGGAGGTAAATCACATGTTCGTAAACACATTCATGATCCACGGGGGAACATAAAATTTTAAATCATGAAGTTTATTACCCGATGAAACAACCGCACCGTGAGTCAACAGCGCGGGCCTTCGTGGAGCTTCGAATTTGCCGGCAAAAATGGATTCCCACTGCACGGATTCAAACATTTCATCTACTGGAGCAATAAACATTTATTGTTTTCCACTCGATCGAAAACGTAATAAAACTAGTAATGGTAATCCGGCACATGAAGTAAAGCTGAAAGTAGAAATGCGGAATATGAGCTCGTTAGGTGAACGATACCGCGTTGGTTGCGAGTCGTTTGCCGTGAGGACGTTTTTCTCTTTGTTCTGTTACAGTCAAAGCTAATGATGTAGGAAAACGGCACTTAGAATTCTAGTGCAACGAGCTACAGAAAAGTGTCAATATTTGTCAGAAAACAAATGCAGTGGAGGTAGGTACTAAATTTAGAAAAAATGTTAATCAAATTTGAAGTAAATCTGCGGGTGGGTAGTGTCAGAAGCATAACTAAATGACGTGATGTTTCAGTTTCTTTGATGTTAAACAATCGGAATTATGGACCCGAAATTTTGGAACCGAATTTGGAACGGAGTGCCCGAATGAGTTCTGAAACTCGATTCCGATGTTGAATTGAATTCTGAACCTAGAACTCGGGTGCTGAGTTCTGAAACTGAATTCTAGAATTGAACTCTGGATCTGATTTGTTAAACTAATCATTGAACCTGTATTCTGGAATTGAATTCGAAATTAGGAGTTACGTCTCCAGCTGAATCTTAGTTACAGAATTTCGGTAAAGAATTCAGTGCTCAAATTCGGATCCAGAATGCAATTCCGAAATTCGATTCTAGAATCCAGATCCAAAATTTAGTTCAAAATTCTTTAGAACTTATCTTTTTCCGGAATTCAGTAACAGTTTTAGAAATGTGAAATTGAATTTTGAAATCAAAGTGGCCGGCTTTCAGTCTAGAACTGAATTCCGAACCTGGATTCGAGGATGCATTTTAGAGCTGAAATATTGAAATACAAAATACATTTTTGTTCTGGATTTCGGCCTGAAGTACCAGGATTCTGAAACTAAATTATACCTGAAATCCGCACAGGAATTTTGGAACTGAGCTTCGGTCTAAACTTCAATTATAGTTCCTAAATTCAGTTTCAATATGTTGAAACGTTGAATAAAACACGAGATATTTACCATCAAACTCTTATCACTCTCCCGGAGGGTAAATTTTGAAAAGGTGCCGCAAAATAAAGTAAGACGTACTTACATCAAAACAACACAGTTGACAGTAATAACGAATTAATTTACCATTATAAAAAAATCCACCTTGTGGTGTAATGATGCCATTTTCATTTATTACTTATATTTTCAAAAACATCACTAGAAGATCCTGTCAAGATTTTTTCTTTTAAAATCAAAAACTTTCTTTGGGTACAAACTACCATAACCTTTCCAATTTGTAAACAGTTATACCAAGTTAATATAGATGTAAATCTGGCAACCCTGCACGCTGTAAAAAAATGAACAAAGCACGCTGGAGGCGGTGGCGTTTTCTTCTTGCGTAGTAGCACGTACCGATGCGTACCAGTTTTGCTCCCTCATTTTGAATGACGATTTGAATGTTTTGACACTCATCGTCTTATAATTACGGAAATAGGATCTGGATGAAATTGCACAGTATCTTTTAAAACAATGAGAGCTTTAATTTGAATCATGATTTGTGAAAATCGGTTTACCCGTTACTTAGAAATCGAAGTGAGTTCCGTTCTTGGAGCTTTTCTCCACTATTACCGGTGCGTTCAGAAGCGGAAACCGAGGTCTAGTAGTCCCGAAGTGGATTTGTATACCCAATAACTAACAAGGTCGGTCAACTAGATGAATTTAGCAGTAAGTTTTATAAAAATTTACACCTCGTTTTGCCATCACTTTTGTTAAAATAATCACGAAATTGAAAATTTTTCGCTTATCGCGCTGTAATACCGGAACCGGAAGTCAGTTCTGGATAAACTTTTCGGGGATATTTTGAAGAATCCCAAGACCTTTACATTTCAGTTTGTAAAAACCGGTTAAGAAATTTCCGAGAAAGTTGAGTTCGCATTTTCTCATAAATTTGCACATATTGCCTTGTAATTCCGGAACCGGGAGTCGAATACAGATTAAATTCAATAGCGATCTATGGGAACAAAGACCTGTCGTTTGAATCTAAATTTGTAAAAACGATTTCGCCATAGCTAAGAAAAGTGAGTGACATTTATTTTCATTTTTTCGGTGCATATCATCCTGTAATTCCGGAACCGGAAGTCGGATCGGGATAAAATTCAATAACGATCTATGAGATCATAGGACCTTTCGGTTCAGCCATCTCTGAGAAAATCGAGTGATATTATTTGTCACATACACTAGCATTCATAGAATCTATCAGACTGTAAATCTTCACTAAACTGATTTTTTCCACTTCCGATTTGCATATTTTAACAGATAGGTGATTCTAATAATTCTTTCTCGAACATTTATAGCTCTTAAAAGAGCAGATTTATAGAATTCTTACGGCTGTTGTTCACTTTTCGGTGCATTTTGCTCCAATGCAAACGAACAGCAACTGGATCACACAATCGCTCTTGTTTTAAGCGAAAGTCGCTCTGCGAACGTCCTGCAGCAGAACTACTCCCTGTGCGGATTGGTTCAATACTGAAACAATTTTTGTGGAGAGATTTACTTTTACGTGATTTCGTTTGTAGCTTTTTCACAAATGAGCGGTCCTAACAGCTTTCAAAATAGCAACATATTGAATGTTGATAATTTTGTTTTTTTTTGGGATTTGTATATTTCAACCAGTGAAATACTATCATAATGCAACACGGAACTCATTCCTGGCTTCCAGAAGAACCAAACTGTGAAATTTTCTCCGATACTGAACTCTACTCGTTCCACATTTCTCGAAGCAGTAGCTGAGTGTTGATTTTATTTGAACTTGTTTGGTACGAATCTCGCACTACGAACGGTGCACTATAATGTTTATTTTCACTGTCGATTTGCATATTTCAACAGATAAGCAATTTTAATAGTACTTTTTGAAACTTTAAAGCTCTTAAAAGAGCAGATTTATAGAATTTTCACGGTCGTTGTTCACTTTTCGGTGCATTTTGCTCCAATGCAAACCGACCAGCACCCGGATGACAGACAATCGTTCTTATTTGAAGCAAAAGTCGCACTGCGAACGTCTCGCAGCAGATTGCAGATTGGTTCAATACTGAAGCAATTTTTGTGAAAGGAATTCCTATTACGTAATTTGCAGCTTTTTCACAAATGGGCGGTCCTAACAGCTGGCAAAATAGCAACAAATTGAATTTTATTATGGATTATTTGCATTTCGAATTTGCATATTTCAACGAGTGATACTATCATAATGCAAGACGGAATTTATTTCTGGCCTTCGAAAGGGCTGAATTGTAAAATTTCTTTCCGATATTGAACACTGTTCGATGCATATTTCTCGAAACACAAAGCAGCTGAGAGTTGATTTTTTTGCTCTTTTTTGGCACGATTTACGCACTTCTAACAATATCTATTTTCATTGCCGAATTGCATAATTCTACAGATAAGTTGGAATAGTTCTTTTGTAAACATTTATAGCCCTTAAAAGCAGTGATGTTCGAACTCAGCACACGAGCTGCTCTGTACCTACTGTGTGTGCCTATGAAGCTCATGTGCTTTTTCAAACCAGACTCACGAGCGTGTGCTAACATGAAAAGAGAGCCGAATCGATAGAGCTCGTGGCACGAGAGCTAACAGAAAATACGCACACTAAGTCTGAAGCACACGCTCGTGTGCCGTGTTGCTACTAGATCAAGAGTCGTGTGCTTCGTAGAATCAGCTCGTGATTCAACTGGTGTGCTGGCTCATCTGCTGGGATTGGGTTCTAGCTCATGAGCTGACTCATATGCTGGCTCATGTGTTGACTTGAGTGTCCGTTCTTTTTTTATGTAATAATATAATATAATTATTAGGCACGGACACTGTCTCTTGTCTTGGCTCTTGTAAGTAGGTGGACTACACAAAACAACATTATTGTCAATCCAAATGATTAATGGCTTTTACATGAGGTGATATTATTGGAAATACTCGACATTTTGACTATGCTATTGATGATGAATAATCGTGTGCATTCAAATGGGAATGACGTATTGACGAAGGATTGACAATACTGAATATTGACTATAATATTGCCTCATGTAAGGGCTATTATCATTAATATCGCTTCAATATATCAATTAACATGCATATAGAATTCTTTCCTCAATTTATGAAAAAATCAACGTTAAGAGCATTCAATATTGCAACCAACGTCTAAACATTCAAAGGAGAATTGTGTGTGATGTTGAACGGTTTGTGTAGTTTCCACTACAAAACACCCAACACACCCCCACCTATAGAGGATTATTCAGCATTAAGTTACATGAACAATAGAGTACATATTATGTAAAAGTGCAAGTAACTTGACAATTCATACTTCGTTCCTCGAATTTGTTTCATAGTGTCCTCATTTGAATAAGAAAAGTCTTATCAACTTATAAACGGACATTATTTATGAAAAGTCAGTATTCAGTATTATACATAAATCCGGTGTCAGTAGAATAGTGTAGTGTAGAACTACACGTGTCACACGACCATACTTGAGAACTAAATTTCAAAACGGATTCAATCTAGATTACCTATCCGTCTTTTCATTTCATGTCTTTCTCTCAGTTAATGCTTGCCGAAAAGAACCAATCAAAAACGATATAGTATTATCAATTTTCGTTTGTCTTTATTTCTAATCAATGCCAATCACAATATGAAGACTATTGAAGAATTCGGCGAAATGACATTCGGCGAAATAACCCTTTCGGCGAAATGGCTTTCGGCCGTGATTCGTAATTGCCCCTTGTTTGAAATGAAACTCACAACTACGAACGATGCACAAAACAAATCCGTTCCGCAGCCGAACTGAATGCCTAATTCTGTATCTGGAACTGAACTCTGAACCTGAAACTGTACTCAGGAATTGAATTGTTGATACTGAGACTGAAACTGGAATCAAAATTCATCAACAACAGAATTTTCATAAAATTAAAATAGTATTCGAAAAATGCTTGGAATACCAAGTGAATTTAATACCTAATTGCGACAACACCCCCAATAATTTTCGACTATGAACAACTTTTCAAAGGTCACTAAAAAATTACAAAAATTCAAAACTATTTATCATTTATTAATATAATTAAAAACTTTAAGTTTGAATTTCAACGACCACCCTTAGTTGCAACTCCATTAACGACAGAGTTCAGCTGAAATTGTATAGACATTGGTTTGGTTAATCAATCTTCAATATGCAACTTGTGGTACCCACAGCATTCATTCATCAGTAGCTTCGCAGGCTGGGCCCAAATCATCAAATATTTTTATTGTTGTTGATTACAATATAAAGTTGTGAACAATTAAACGATATCTAAAGGAGCAACGAACCTAACAAACGGAAGACAATGACGCGCAAAATGTGGTAAAATCGACTTCAAGCAGTATTAAATTCAACCTTTGGTACAAGAGTGTTACCTCAGATGCAAACATATCTCAATCTAAAATAAGTGCATTTGTTTCAACTGAACAGAACTAGTAGTGTTGTATACAAAAAAATAGGTATCGAGCTAAAACAAATGTACTCTGGACTAAGTGGAATACGATACATAAAGAACAATAGGCCAGGACACGATGTTATGAATTATGGTTGTGACAGCCAAGTCAAAATAATATTACAAAAGCACATTATTTCATACTAAGTCAGTTTTGGTTAAAAATTTCAAAAATGTTTGAAACAATTCTCCCAGTTTCCTATTATTTCTAGATATTTAAAAATCAGTTCAATTCAGCTCATGTTGAAGAATTTTGGAACATTTTTCAGACTGCTGATAAATTATTGACCAAATTATCAGTAGATCAGAGAGTCCATGCAAAGTACGAAAACACCGACTTACATTTAATAGACCAAATCTCTTACAAAAAGTGAGATTTCATTTACGTTTGTTTCAGTTTTAGCTCATTTTTTTGCAACTAAATTGAAAATATGGTACGGAAAGTTATTTAATAAAAAAAAAAATACCTAGTGATACCAAGAATTAATCCAGAAACTAATATGCTGCAGCAATTAAACATTGTTTAGTTGACATGATTTTTAAAATAAAATACATTACCATTTCACACAGTTTTGCGCTTATTGCCAATACCACGAACAAACTCAAATATATTAAATTCCTAGACATTGACTTTCTCCATCCACCCAGAGCACCATCAATCCGTTTCCCGTCCGTTTCATCCTGCATCAACTCACCAAAAAATATCACCCCATATACCGAGTAAAAACGGTCATGATTTTTTACGATGAGTCACGAATTATGAATTATTTCTGCCATTACGCATTCGGGCCACGATATCTCTTTTGTTTGGCCCATGCTGGCAGGATGGGCCTGAGCCAGCGCCGAAACGAGGGAACCCGTGTAATGAAACAGCCGCCCGTTGTCGTTTTGCCGTAAAAAAGCAGCATGTAAGTTCTGGGACATAATCTAAATGACGGAGAACTACACACGCACCAACGGTTGAGTGTGGGTGATTAATGTTCACATGTTTTCTGGAATTCTATATGGCTTCAAACAGACATTGCAAAATCCGATGAACAGTTTCAGCAAAGGTTAACTGCCGCGGATATATTTGACGGCATTTTGCATCGGAATCAGTCCCCACTCTTTGAAGCAATTGAAGTTTTGCGCATTGCATGAGCTTCGAATTGGTATGTTATTATATTATTAACAATAAATAGAAGAAAATGATTTTCCAAGAAAGTTGAACATAAAACCAAAAAAAAAGCGTTCCCTTGATTTTTTTTTTCATTTGATAGAACTACTTTATAACTTAGCTGCCTTATCTCAGAGTCAATTAGATAAAATAGTGCACCGAACACATACACTGTGTACGGTCGATCCAGCATTAGTTTCTAATTTTGTTTCAAAGGTTTACAAATTTCAAATTCATTATCTTATTATGGTGATTCAACAGAAAGATTTTCTTCAAACGTGTTTTTTTGAAAATTTATTTCTCTGGTACAACTTGATATCCCATTTTCTTTGTTTTGTCTGTGAATACAAGTTCCTCTACTATGGGGAGCCTTTTCAAAATTTACTCTCTGAAAGAGTGAGAAGTTTTCAATCGTGAATATCTCTTGTTGTATCTAACGTATCAACGTAATTTTTGCTACATGCCATCTGAAAATTTGATCATCAATGTATGATAGCATTTGCAGTTGTATGATATAAACACAAATAATTAAAAATTAAAGTTTTCTGACATGTTTGGTATCAGCGAGTATCAAAGAGGATAATTCATGACGCCTTTCACGCACCTGGATAGGTATAAAATGTTAACACTTGATATATTTCGTTCATTCTAGCCTGCATTCCGGTAGGTTCACAGCTCAGTTCCAATTCCAGTATCAAGAATTATGTTTAGTATTGAATCAATTGCGGGACATTGGCAGAGCCAGTTTCGCTTCAAAGAAGATCGATTGCGTCATCCTTCTGCTGGTCGTTTGCATTAGAGAAAAATACAACGGAAAATGGACATCTATGGGGAACATAATGCAAAATCAGACCTTCTAATGTGTTCAAAAATAATCAAAATAACTATAAAGATAGCTTCTTTTTAAATCGGAGATAAACTTTCGCAGTGCAAAATTCACACCAAACGAGTGCGAATAAAGCCAGAATTTGAGTACTTAGCGTTCTAGAAAAATGCTCCAAATTGTGTTTAATATCGTAGATAATTCCACAATTTGGCCTTTCTGATTGCCATAAATAAATCCCGTACAGTATTTTTATAGTTTTTTCACTGAAATATGCAGATCAGAAATCAACATAAAAATTCTATGTGTTGCTATTTTTGTGGCCGCTGGAACCGCCCATTTGTGAAAAGGCTACAAACGAAATCACGCAAAAAGAAAGCTATTAACCAAAATTAGTTCAGTATGGAACCGGCACTGTGAGCAGTTCTGCTGAGGGATGGTCGCAGAAATAGCTTCGCTTCAAAGAAGATCGATTGCGTCATTCTGTTTGCATTGGAGGAAAATATAACGAAAAGTGGCCAACGTTAGGGAACAAACTGTAAAATCAGTTCTTCTAATAGCTCCAAATGTTATTTGAATAACTAAAAAGATTGTTCGATTGCAAAACGGAAATAAAAAGGCTGGTGGGTAATACCTCAGACATAACCGGAGGTCTTTTCTCCCGGTTTGTTTCTCGTTGGCAATGACGAAAAGTAAAAACTAGTATCTTAAGGGGCGGGGAGATAAACAGTTTCGGAAAATCGTTTTTTTCATATTTTCTTGTAGTTTAACATTTCAAAAATATTGTGTCAAAATTTCAAATCAATTGAATGTTTCAGTGTAAGTTACCAAAAATATTTTTTTGCTCACTTTTTGAGAATAACTAATTCTGAAAACCAACTTTTCGAAGCTCGTGAACACGATGCTGCAAGATCTACAGACCCGATTCTTTTCAAACTTGGAACAGACTTTCTTGGTATAAATTTCTATCCCCCTATGGTTTTTCCATTTTTCCATTTTCATATTATAATAATTTTTCACCTCACAATTGGTGGAAAATTTAGCGCAAGATCGTGTGTTTTGCTTAAATATGCCACGAACTGTTCAAAAATCAAAATAATAACTTGAGAATGGCGGAGGGGGAGAAATAACTCGTACTTTAAGTATATTAAAAAACATTTTTGATTTCAGATAATTCTACGTAGGGTTTTCAATATTAATATACGGAAGGTTAACTTAATATTCTTTAAATGATGCTTTATAATGTGTAAAAAGTTTGAAATAAATTTGCTTGAGCTGTTTCTCCGTGAAAAATTAAAAAAAGTGTTTTTGATTCAAATTATCCCTAACTCCCCCCTTAAAGCTAAACTCGAATTAAATGGGATTAAATAGTTACTTGCGATATTTCCTACTGTCAGTTTTCGAAAAAATATATCAATTTAGGTAGGTCGCTTTGGACCTACTTCTGCAAAATAGATAGAAGTAAAACGGTAAAACACGATTCGGGCGGTGCTTAAAACTATCTGTAAAAACGTTACTACTCTTGCCATCAACGAGAACAAAATGGCGGGTGGGTAATGTCAGAGACATAACTGGATGTCGTGAATACGAAAACAACTGACATGTTCCTTAACACTTCCGAATATCAATTAGTTGATCAATTGTATGAATTATGCAAGCATTCCCCTTTTTCACATTTTTCGCAAAAACAAAGAAGGCTTCACTTGATCTCTATTACTGTGAATTTCACACATCGAAAAGTGCACAAATCAAATCCATCAGTTCTAGATTTGCATAAAACTGATTATATTTACCTTCGATTTGCGAGCAAGAAATCCTAACAGTTCTTTAGAAAACTTTTAGAGCCATTAGGATGGCTGATTTTGTGCGATGCTCTCCACCGTTGTCCACTTTTCGTTGTTTTTTCACCAATGCAAACAACCGGCAGCTGTGACGTAATCGCTCTTGTCGGAAGCGAAACTAGCTTTGCAAGCGACACAAAATACATCTGCTCGCAGTGGCGATAGAATCCAAACTGATCCAATTTTTGTTAAGAGGTTTCTTTTTACGTGATTTCGTTTGTAGCTTTTGCACTAATGGGCGGTCCAAACGGCAATAAAAATAGCCGCATACAGAATTTTAATGTTGATTATTTCATTTCGGATTTGCATAATTTATTGAAAGAGACTATCAATATGCTTAGGGATTCATTCCTGCCTTCCAGAAGGACCAAATTGTGGAACTCACTTCGATATTAAACACTGTTCGGAACATTTTTCTCGAACGATTTGTTATACAGCAGCAGATATTTTGTTCTCTTCCTCAGAACGCGTTCTGATCGGCTGGTGTTGACATGGGTCAAATGAGACAGGTTTTTCAATAGTGTACTATTAAAATACATCAATGCTTTTGCTATACACGTATAAGTTGAAAAATTTCGATTCTATTGGTAGTTAGATTATATAAATCCTTTCACAGTTCACTGAGCTATGAGCTTTAAAAATACGAGAAAGGTAAACGCGCCTTATGAATTATCTTCTTTGATACACGTTTATACCAAACATTTAAGAAAAGTTTAGTTTTGAATGATTTGAGATTATGTCACACAACTAAAAGTTTAATCATAAAATTGTGATCATATTTCCGATGGCATGTAGCAAAAATTATGCTGATTTGTTAGATACAACAAGAGATATTCACGATCAAAAACTTATCACTCTCTCAGAGGGTACATTTTGAAAAGGCACCCCATAGTAAAGTAAGTCGTATTCACGACAAAAATATCGCGATTTCCGATAGACCCTTTCAAGTCATAGATATTCACAATCCGTAGACACAAAAAAATATTTCTAATCTTTTTTCTGTTAAAGATAATTATGAAGTAGCCCTACGTCAAATCCAGCCTTCGACCTTCGTTCGACAGGTCAACAGCAAAAAAGAGCAAGTTTGAGATACGAAACAGATGACAGTGTCTTCCATTTCCATTTGGAAGCTTGTCGGTGACGAGGATTAACACCTCATAACTCGGTCAGTGACCATCTAGGATCACATGTGATAAAGATGTTCGAATGTTTTGGTATTGCTATTTACGCTAGGAAGTTCATTGCTGTTACCGTCTGGGTACGTGACAAACCTTAATCGGGTGGTATAACGAATCGTTTGGTTTTGTTTCGGTACCGGAATCGATAGGGTGCAGTGATAAGCAAACGTTGAGCGATTCAAGTCCAAGGAATATAAAGTAAGAAGAAGCAATGTAGGATAGGATCACCTGTTCATATGTGCACCTAGTTTTGAGTAGACCAACTTTTTTACCACGCAAACATAACTTTTCCATACAATAATCCTCTTGGTTGCAACAAGCTGCTCAGCTATGTCGCCACATTCAAACTAGTACAAGCTTCTGTTATGCGAAAAGTTTTGGTGTTGACTTTTAGTTCCACTTTCATCAACCCAGCCGGGTACTATTTTTATTATTTTGTATGTAGCACAACGTTTCTATAAAACAATGAACATTTCTCAATTAAATTTCTAAACGTCATTCCGATCATAACCCAATATATGCTAATAAATCATGCTGTTTTATATCGTTGAAGAAGTTTCTCGTCAGCCGGCATATACGATTGTGTTTTCATGCTGAACAGTTTCAACGAATTTTACCAATCCAATAATTCAAATAGGACTCCATCAGCTAGGAAAGAGGAAACAGTTCAACTACCAAAAAAAATCTAAGCTGCTTATTCGACCTTTGCAATTTAAATACGGTAATTTGCCATATAATGGACTAAATTCAAAACGTGTTTAATCCACCTAGCAGTGAGATGATACCTTTTTTATCAATCCGCATGAGTTTTTTGCATGAATATTCTTCGGTGTTTTTTGGTCTCATGATATTATTTTAATGACCGTGGTTTTAAGCGGCAATTTGTGATTTTAATCACTCAATACCCTGTAATGTCGAAGCTGCAAATCGGATCGAATTTCAATCTAAACGTGTGACAATCGATTGAACATTCCATGAGAAGTCGAAGAAAGTTTCATTTTAGAGTTTACGGTTATTTACGATACTTCCAGAGCCGGTATTCAGGAACCAGCATAACCCAAAACGAATCGTATGGCCAAAAAAATAAATATGACGAAATTGCAATAGTTTTCAGTCCAACTTTGAAGCTTTTTAGAATTGTCATCTTCTGTATCGGCTTGAATTTTAAAAACTCATCACCCTGTAATTCCAGAATCGGAAATCAGAATCGGGTAAAATTCATTAATTTTGCATGGGATCATAAATCCTTTAATTTGAATTTTTGTTATTGAAATTCAATTTTATGAGCAAACTATTTGATACTGGAACCGAAATTCAAAATCAGTGTAACCGAAGTCAGTTAAATTCACCTGAGGAGTTGTATAGTTTACATTTGATTCAAAATGTTCGAAAATCAGTGAAGACTGACTAAAAAGCAAGATGGTTTATAGAATCCTAAGACCTTTCATTTGAATCTTAGATCGGTTCAGCCATCTATGAGAAAAATGAGTCAAATTATTTTAGTTTCGTTTGACGTATCATCCTGTAGCTCAGGAATCAGAAGTCGGATCCAGACGTAATTCAGGAACATTGTTTGGAAGCACTTCTCGTATGAATCTGAGTTTGTAGAAAATGGTTGCGTCATCTCCGAGAAAATTGAGTGAAATTATTTTCCACACAAGCATTTGCTGATCTCGACGAACTGATTTGAATGTTATATGGGTGTTATGTTCTTCGAGCATTCATTACTGTCAGTAGTTTAAATCAATATAATTATGCAATTGTTTTTAACTCGAGAATGCTGCCATCTTGGCCATCATCTGATTTACATATGTCGTATTCGAACGATTATGTTGCCAAAAGGGAACCGTGCTAAAATCGGTCCGAGGAAAAATGTCATGAAAAAGGATGTTGTACACAGTCTTAATGGTACTTAGAAACAATCGTAACAGTATAAAAAATCGTGTTTCACGTTGCTCCCAATCATTGCATTATCATATAGCGCTCAAAATTCCTACTACTGGAATAAGGGGAAAAGTCGCTTACACTAAAATATCGATATCTCCGTTAAAAATGAACGGATTTTAACAATTTATGGCTTGTTGGATAGCTATCACAGTGTGGAATCTAAGTCTAAAAACATATTCTGTTTTCAAGGTCAATTGTGACAGATATTGGCAGAAAACTGAAAATTTTGACATAAAACTTCGTATAACTCAAAAAGTAAACATCCGATCTCAAAACCATTCAATAGCGTTCAGGGTGACGGGAAGACCTTTCATTTGCGACTAGTTTGATCAAAATCGGTCCAGCCATCTCTGAGATCTCGACCTCTTAGTTGACAACACACATACAGACACACACATACACACATTCTGACACTCGGCTTCGGAAATTTTTTCTAAAGTTCGAGCGAATTCTATACCTATTTTTTATATTTATAAAAAATGAGGTAAAAAGTACGGGTGTGTAATGTCAGAGACATAACTGGATGTCGTGAATACGAATAAAACTGACACGATTTCTTTACACTTTCGAATTCGAATTGATAGTTGATCGATTGTGAGAATTGCGAAACTTTCCCGCTTTTCACTACTAAAATTTTAAACGATTTTTGACGTCGATTATCTCATTTCGGATTTGCATATTTCATTGAAAGAAACTATCAAGATGCTGTACAGGATTCATTTCTGCCTTTTAGAAGGGACCAAATTGTGAAACACGGGCAAAATTCCGTTTCTTGAAATGAGCAAAACGAGTCATGATTTGGGGATAATAATATATTTTCATGTTATGATAATATACCATGATTAAAATTTCTCGGATCATGATCCATTCGGACGGATTTCTATGAAATTTAAACGTAACGCACTTGAAGTTGTTGGGTATAACTTCAGGCGCGTTTTTGTTTTTTTTTGTAAATTTTTGCAACATAAATTCAGTGGAAAGTACGACGAACTTCGTTTAAAATGAAAATATTCTGCACGGAGAACCCTTCGATCATAAAATTACGATATCGCAGTTTTTGATTTTTGCGATAGTTGATTTAACTAATTTCTTTTTGATTCAACCAAGTTTTTGATTTGCATATATTCAAGTAGTTGAAAAATATGTTGTTTTGAATGCTGTCAAATGCCGGAGACAGTTGAAAGAAAACTATTTTAGTTGAAATCTGTTCGCGTCGTTTCAAAATGTCAATGAAAACAACATCGATGGTTAAAGCGTTTGGTGAAATTGTGTTCATTCGATTTTAGAAATTTATGGTAACAAGTGTTTATCTAACAGCGGTGTTGTGATAAAGTTGATCTTGTTTAAGATGAAAAAGATTTGGTGACAAATTAGAAAATGTTAATGAATGATCATCTCGTAATCTTTCGGGTATGCGCAAAAGTTTTATGCTTTTAATTCGATCATTGATTTATTTCCAGCGGACTGTTTTACTTAGAGCTGTTTGATACCGATGATGATGTTCATGCATTAGCAATAAAACGCTTTTTGACATGAATTTAATTTATAACAGGAGCGAAGGGTTTCAAACACACAGAACGCGCTGCGATTGAATGGCGCGTTTGAATTGCCGTCGCAAAATTCCAATTCCCAGCGGTTGATGCACCCAAGCTCATATAAATTGACTAAAATTATCATTGCATAACTTTAGTTTAACCATTTGAAGGCATCATCTTTCAATACTCATTTTAGGTAAATTTAATAATTTCGCTGATTTACTCGCCCCTCCGGGCTTTTGCAGATTAAAAAGGCGGGTGGGTAATGTCAGAGACATAACTGGATGTCGTGAATACGAAAACAACTGACATGTTCCTTAACACTTCCGAATATCAATTGTATGAATTATGCACGCATTCCCCTTTTTCACATTTTTCGCAAAAACAAAGAAAGCTTCACTTGATCTCGATTACTGTGAATTTCACACAGCAAAAAGTGCACAAATCTAAGAAAACTATTCTTGATTTGCAGTAAACTGAGGATATTTCCCTACGATTTGCAAACAACAAATCCTAATAGTTCTTTAGAAAACTTTTAGAGCCATTAGAACGGCTGATATTGTGTAATGCTCTCCACCGTTGTTTTTTTCCCAATGCTAATGACTGGCAGCTGTGACGTAATCGCTCTTGTCGAAAGCGTGCAGACGACACAAAACACATCTGCTCGCAGTGGCGATACAATCCAAACTGATTCAAGTTTTGTTGAGAGGCTTGTTTCTACCTGATTTCGTTTGTAGCTTTTTCACTAATGGGCGGTCCTAACGGCTATAAAAATAGCCGCATACAGAATTTTAATGTCGATTATTTCATTTCGGATTTGCATATTTTATTGAAAGAAACTATCAATATGCTGTAGGGATTCGTTTCCAGCATTCAGAAGAGTCAAATTGCGTAATTATCTACGACATTAAACTCTGGAACATTTTTCGCAAAAAAAGGCTTCACTTGATCTCGATTACTGTGAATTTCACACAGCGAAAAGTGAACAAATCTAAGCAAACTGTTCTTGATTTGCAGTAAACTGAGGATATTTCCCTACGATTTGCGAACAACAAATCCTAATAGTTCTTTAGAAAACTTTTAGAGCCATTAGAACGGCTGATATTGTGCAATGCTCTCCACCGTTGTTTTTTTCCCACTGCTAATGACTGGCAGCTGTGACGTAATCGCTCTTGTCGAAAGCGTGCAGACGACACAAAACACATCTGCTCGCAGTGGCGATTGAATCCAAACTGATTGAATTTTTGTTAAGAGATTTCCTTTTATGTGATTTCGTTTGTAGCTTTTTCACTAATGGGCGGTCCTAACGGCTATAAAAATAGCCGCATACAGAATTTTATTGTCGATTATTTCATTTCGGATTTGCATAAATTATTGAAAGAAATTATCAATATGCTGTAGGGATTCGGTTCTAGCATTCACAAGGACCAAATTGAGGAACTCAATTTGCTCCGTCGCTGCTGGTTGATGATTCCACTCCCACGACGTCTGCTTCCATCGAACGCACGAAAAGAAATGATCGATTTTCGACCACGGTTCCCCTTTTATACGCATTCAGTTGAAGATATGTGCCTGACTACCTCAAAATCGTCGTCCTTGCGCGAAAAACCCAAGCGAAAGTAAGGTGTTTTTCGCGTTGTTTTCAAATTTTAAGAAAACTTAATTTTTGAGTTGTTTGTGGTTATCGCACACTGTTCAAAATATTATCCTGAATTCCTGATCATATTTTTGATGAAATGGTGAAATAATTATGTTGCTACCATTAATACAAGTCGAGATATTCACGATTAAGTTCTGCCCATTCTTCCATATGGCTAATTTTGAAAAGGCGCCCCATAGTAAAGTAAGTCGTATTCACGACAAAACGTTTTTCTACATCAATCATTTCCGATCGAATCATACAAAAATCAAAATCACTTAGAGATCAGATCAGTTCTGATTTCGTAATGATAATTTATTCCTTGGTTAAGATCACCTCAAATCAGCAGTGATCGGCGGTTTTCCCAGCCCCAATGATATTACATGTCAATATAAAATACTGTTTATATTTTAACAACGATATTTATTTCATGAATCTCAACATACCGAACTTATTTTAAATAGATCATGACGTGTATCAGTAAGTATATTTTGATTATTTTCGCAAATCAACAACATTGTTTTAGTTGATTCAACTATTTGCAATGTCTAAAACAAATAAAACCGATTTATTTTTCAACTAACAGAATTCTGTTTTAATAACAACGCCAGTTATTTCAACTAAAAAATTTGTTGAATTTGAAAGGTATGTGTCCTCACTAATTGACAGCATTATTTTTCAATTAGTTGTTTCAACCATCGTTTCTGCTAATCGAAAAACAAAAATGACAATTTAGTTAAAACAACGATAGATTAGTTGTACCAAATTTTAACCAATCGAATTCAAAAAATCAACTAATATTCTGGTTAAAATGGGATCGCGGGTAGTTCCGTGTGCATGACAAAACACGAGTGAATCACACCTCTTAAAAAGAAACTCTATGTCGAATTCTTGCAAAAAAATCGTCTTATTTATAATATTTAGGCGCATCAATACAGCTTATGTTGTTATATCCATGAAACAAATTAATCAAAGTCGTGGAACAGAATATTTTTCTGAATTTCGTTAGATGGTGTTCCAAATTCACAAACGAATTCAACGCTAGCTCTCGGAATATTGTTCTAGCAACAACGATCACATCAAATATGTAAGAATACATTCAAACAAAATGTAACAATGACATTTGTCAAATGAAAAGCGTAGCCGTGCTTAGTCTTTTATGATGTCAATTTTCATTATCTTTATTTTTATGTTATGTTTAATTCTCTATCAGCCGGTGGGTAAAACAACACGATTATTAAATGAATATGCTTCAGCATCAAGTAAACATTTTCAGTAGGTCTTGCTTTTCAATGTCTGCTTTTTGCTTTACCATTACTCTATTAATCTATCACATCACTTGAGGCAGAGGGTTCAAAGTGATAGGTAGAAAATTAGAGTTACGAGCTTTGAAAGAAATGTATTCTTCAAGTAACGCATTTTCGAACCATGAATAATTTTCATGGGAGAAAAGTTATTGCTCATGATTTCATGATAAGTTAAAATGATTGGTTTCATGATTTTCTAATCATAACAGCAGTAACGGATTTCTTTCCGTGTACGATATTAAGCACAGTTCGGAACATTTATCTCGAACGATTTTTGCACAGCGAAAATTGCACGAAGCAAATCAAATTATTTTGGATTTTCACTAAACTGATGATTTCTACCTTCTATTTGCAAAGAAGTAATCTTAATAGTTCTATAGATAACATTTAGAGTCATTAGAACGGCTGATTTTATATAATGTTTTCCAATTTTTGGTTTCTTGTTTTCTTTCTCTCCAATGTAAACCACCAGCAGCTGATGCAATCGTTCTTGCTTGAATTGAAACTAGCTTTGCGTACAAACCGCAACACATCCACTCGCAGTGCCAAATGATGCGAAACTGGTTTAATGCGTCTTCTCGCGCCCTGACGACTGGAAGGCAAATGAGAACTACGACCTGAACGTTTGAGGTTTTTAACCACACAGAAGGTGCGCTCTCCGATGGCGCTATTTGAATGCGTCTTCTCGCCCCGACGTCTGCTTCCATCCAACGCACAAGAAGAAATGATTGATTTATGACCACGGTTCCTCTTCTATAACGTTCAGTTGAAAATATGTGCCTGACTACCTCAAAATCGTCGCTTCTGCGCGAAAAACCCAAGCAAAAGTAAAGAGTTTTCCGCGTTGTTTGAAAATTTTAACACAACTTAATTTTTGAGTTGTTTGTGGTTATCTCACACTGTTCAAAATATCATCCTAAATTCCTGATCATATTTTTGATGAAATAGTGGAAGAATTATGTTTGCTGTCATTAATGCAAGTCGAGATATTCACGATTAAGTTCTGCCCATTCTTCCATATGGCTAATTTTGAAAAGGCGCCCCATGGTATTCACGACAAAATGACCAAACCGACAAGGTCTGAGAAAAAAAAACAGAAAATAAATGTCAGTCAGCTGAATCGATTTGGGGGTTAAAACTTCTTTTGAATTCAAACAGTCACCTGAAAAAAAAGCTGTTTCTAGTCTAAATGTGTCACGTGCAGGAATTTTTTTCCAAATCCTTCATTTCGAGTTTTCCGCAAAAAAATAATTCTTCATTCAACGATTGTTGCGAATGAATTACTCTTCTCGCCTCTGTACGTTTGACTTCTCAGCAAAAGGTTACCGTGCGGCAATATCAGAATACGCCATATTCATTCGAACGAAAGTAATTTCCACTGTCTACAGGCAGTAAATTTCCCATCACTGGAGATTGGCTACGGATCGAGCGTTCTTGGCGACGCCGCGGAATTTCATTTCGATTTTTTCACTTTACTGCTTCCCAAACTAAAATCTAAGTAGACATAAGATAGGGCAACAATTGGTGCCGTGGGAAGCTATGCTGAACTAGGATTTGTCACCGAGTTTTCAGTGCCACTGATCGTCTTGCCAAAGCGTGGGTTTTAGTTGAGTTTAGTTATGTATATCTGTCTAGGTTTATTAGTCTTCCCGGTTACAATTTTAAATGGACCTAGATTATCTTTCATCGTCAAAAACACTTATACAGATGTGAACAGGCAAATACCGGATAAACTTCTGGTAATTCGTTTAACATATGCCCTCGGTGAAAAACCTAGTGGTTAAGACCGAGGTTGAATAAATTTATATACAGCACGATTTAGCATACTAGATGAATTTGAATGAATTTTTCATCACATTTTCAGAATAGCAAACTAATTGGTTTCTCCGGATGAAGATACCCTTTCGACTCAAGATGATTTTTTTAAGAGGGCGGATGCTTTTTGCACACACTTCGTTCAAAACGTTGCAATTCGGAAACTTTGTACAAAAATTGTGTTGAAGAAGAAATTGTAGGAAATCTTAATTCGGCATAACAATTCCGAAATGTTTTACTAAACTGTATAACTCCGACAGCAATGCACATACGTAATGATGCCATGATGTTATGCTTTCAAAATAACATCTGAGATATGATGTTTATGACAAAAAGCCATTTGTTTCAAACATAAACGGTTTAAATGTAGCAGTAGTGTTAATTCAGAGCTAAGAGACCCGAAAAAGCTTTGCCTCAGTTCGCTTTCGTGTCATGTTCGATATAGTCAGAACAGTAGAATATTAAAAATTCCGTTAATTCTATTATTTAGAGCAACCATGTGTTATAAAAAATTCTGAATTATAATTTCAAACAACTTCGATATAGCGCAGAAAGCAGCAATTCCAGGATGGTTGGATACTATACCCTTGTTACTTTTTTTGTCGTGAACTTTACTATGGAGGGCCTTTTCTAACTTTACACTGAACAAAAATAACTTAATCATGTATATCTCTTGTTGTACTAAACCCAACAACATATTTTTTCTTAATGCTATAAAAAATATGATTAGCAAATTGTGATAAAATTTTCAGTAGCAATAAATAACCACAAATAACTGAAAATCATAGTTTTTTTAAATGTTTGGTATCAACGAGTATCGAAAAGAAAAACTCATGAGGCTTGTTTGTCTTTCTCGTGTTCGGACGTCGGTTTTGAGGCAGTGAACGACATTGCATTCTCGTGGTACCTCTCAGTAAATTATTTATTTAATTAGTAAAGAACTTTTTGATACTTTTTCCATAGAAATTCTTGCTCTGGAAATTAAGAAAGTATGCAAAATTCACACAATATATCATCTTCGATTTCATATATCAAAAGTGTGAAGAAACACCATGTCAACTTTTGTAAACCGGAAACACAAAGAATTTCTTACATATTTCAGGAAAAAATCCAGAACGCAAAGAGCAATTGAAAATGTTGGATAGTGGAACCAAAAAACTTTTAGAACAAATTCTTATCACCACGGATGGAACCCTGTCGGGTCCAGCACTAGATGAACGTTTTAACTTTTTCTTCTCCGCTTCTTTTCTTGTCCAACTTCGCTTCGTACGCCTGTCGTGCAAATTTTGCTTTAAGAATGAGATTTTTATCACAAACAAAATTTGTGATAATATTATCGAAAAATATCTTTCATCAGACATCAATATCTTTGAGTGCGAAAATCTTCTTTCGACTTCCACATTAGAATGGGACAACGCAAGTACATATATCGAAAGGTTTTTGTATTTCCTAGCAACAGCTATGCTTAAATAGCGATATGTACAACTCGAGTTTGGAGAGTATACAATCGAAATTTTGTCCATTAGAGAAAATATTTGGTAGATCCGCATCATCGTAAACTTTGGTTTTATCAAATTCACCATTTCGGTCAGCTCGATCTGCTGGCTCGATTGCTGAAATGTTCCCCATCTTTAATTTTTTGGGGTTTCATAAAACTCACTAGCTTGTAAGGAACTTTATTTCTCGAATTTTTTTTCGCTATGTAAGGAACTTTTTCTTCTCGAACAAATACCTCACAAATCTGAAATAATGTTTCTTGCAATTCGCGCGAAACCCGCGCCATCGTATCAAAATCTGACCAGAAACCGCGCGAAATTCGCAAAATCCGCGCGACCGTAACAACCCAGAATGATTGAAAAATCATGTTCGAAGAAGTTATGCAGTTTTGATAGAAAATTTATAATTCCACAAGCGATTTGCAGCTGCGGTATAAAATAACAACTTTTCGTTACACGTGTTTTTAAATTCTGAACTCTACGAAAAGAAGTATGTCTGAAAAACGCTTCTACCATTCTTAAAGCACATAAAAATTAGGCTAACTGTCGCTACATACGAGCGGAGATGCCAGGTCAAAATTTCTAATATCTTCAGACAGGGTTGCAAAAGTCTGTAATTCCGAAAAAAATGTCAGCGGACGTTCGTTTCTCTATAAAGTGTGATACACAAAACTGGCTTAGTGAGCCAAAAATAAAAACAGTTCAATTTGAACCGCTAAGCAGACGTAAAGCATAAAGCAGTTCAATTTAAACTGCCATGCACTGATGAGTCAAAGACGAAACGTATACATATCAAAGTCGGTTATGTGCCCTAGCACAAAATTTGGCTAACCCCTGAATGATGAAACCTGCATCGGCCAGAAAAAGTCGAAAACACGTTTTCGTTCGGCACGTCAGTATAGACATTACATTTCGATGCAAAGAAAACAAGTGTTCTGTAAGTAGCAGAAACTTTACGTCTGCTTAGCGGTTCAAATTGAACTGCCGAGTTTAGCATAAAGCAGTTCAATTTGAACTGCTATGTACTGATGAGTCAAAGACGAAACGTAAACATATCAAAATCGGTTATGTGCCCTAGCACAAAATTTGGCTAACCCCTGAATGAGCTTACATCTCTGCTGACATGTAACTGTGGTAGCCTTGAAATAAAATGAATTGCATCGAAGATGACATCAACCCAAAAAAATCACCCCAATTCACTCGATCGAGTAATAATTGAAAAAAAAATTCGAACGGAATAACACATTTAATTTTTTTGAAAATTTCATAAAACACCTTGTTTGATTGCTCTTTTTCTGTAGAAAGGTAATAGAATTTCCGGGAAACCCGACTTTCGATCGAGACTTCGGAGACCCCTAGTGTTACATACCATTCGACTCAGGTCGACGACTTTTTGCCCCCTCGAAAGATTCATTAGAGTGGCCATGCTGGAAATATCTTATGATATAACACTTTTTTTCGTTATCCTCATAATTCGGCTCCATAATCGTTCATATTTCATAACTAAGATACAAAAATTTTTAAACTATTTTACTACAATGTGAAATGTGCTATACTTTACCACTTTCGAATACTGATTTTTACTGGAATATCAAGGAAAATATTTTATGATCGTGTCACAACATTCGGAAGAGAAACTAAATTTGCTTACTTGGTTGCTTTTTTATTTGCTCTAATCTCTCCGTTCCCTTTATAAAAATATCGCAAAATTTTATGATCTGCAGCAATAATTTTTTTGTGTCCCCACCCCCCCATATTTCATTGAACTTGCCGTTCCTGTCCATATATAATACATCCAAGGACGTTTTCTAGATGAAAACGAAAGCACAGAGAATAAGGACTAGGGGACGGGTATAGCGTGATGGGATAGTCGATGCCTTTCACGCAGCCCGCCTGGGTTCGATTCCCAACCTCGCACATAGGGTCAGAAAGATTTTCTGGTCCGAAGAGGCGAATGACCTAAGATGTTAAAGCCTCTATAATTGAAACAAAAAAAAAAAAAAAGTATAAGGACTATACTCGAAAATAATGCAAAATACTAAACTGATTACCGAAAATTCATTTTAAGCAGGAGATGTTTGAAACTCTCAGGGAACAAATAAACACACACTAGCTATGTTTCTGTAATGTTGGTTTATTCAATTTTCTCTCCTGGGGTAAACACATGCTCATTTGACTTGACACTAGGGGAAAGTGAGGAATTTCGAGCCACACATCAATGCAGACTAATAACTCATCCAAAAATAGTAATTTTCCAAAATTGTAAAAATAGATGTTAAAGTAGAAGCGAAATGAGACGTTTTAAAAGTTGATGATTTTGAAAGTGTAAATTTATTTCAAAATTATTAGGATTATAACAAAAAAAATACTACGAGGAATGGAAAGTCCCGGACCCCTCACAGAAAAAATCACAGAAAACCAATTTTCATGACAATCTATCTGTTAGTATTTGAATAACAGCTGATCGTGGATCGTGTCAGACAAATTCTAATTTCCATCAAGCTTTTGAAAAAGACGAGTTTCGCATTCAAGTATAAAAACAACGGTGAAATTGAATGTGTTACGGTACGGATTGGTCCACCATCCCCCTTATTCTCCAAACATGGTCCCCAGCTACTATTATCTATTTCTAAACCTGGAACGATTTCTCCGGGGAAAGAAATTTTTGGCGAATGCTGAGGTCATTGCAAAAACGGAAATCTATTTTGAAGTCCTTGACAAATCTTTTTTTTTTAAAGGCAGCAAAATATTCGAGGATCGATGAGTCAAGTGTATAGCTCTAGATGGAGATTATACTGAAGAATAAAATGGTTTTCACGGTAAAAAATTGACTTTTTCATTGTTAGGCCCTGGACTTCTCATTTCATGTAGCACTCTATTTTAAACAATCGTGGGGAGTTTCGAACCAATTTGCAAATTGAGATCATTCAAAAAAAAATCTGTGAATCGTTTATTTTCAACCTTTTGAACTGAAAAAATAGAGGATTTCAATGAACAAAAAGTAGATAACAAACCAATGTTGTGTTTCTAAGGTAAAGTTGTCAATCGAACTTGTTTTGAAACTTAACGCGGCCCATTGGTAATACATCCTTAGTAGTTCGACATCCTCCACAAACAATATTCTACAAAACAGCAACCCATGAGACATAAGAACAAATGTCATGCAACGATTTTTTGGAGGTAAATTATATTCACACACAGTGCTTTTAAAAATATTTATCTACTGGGTTTGACCCAAAAATATTGGACAATCAAAGTAATACAAAACATACAAAAACACTTTTGAAGTCAAAAATCATGATTGTCGCTGTGACCACAAAATGCTTCTGATCGGTTTGACCACTAACGAAAAAAAAAATAAAGCTGTGATATCATATTTGCAGAAGTTTCGTATAAATCGATGTCAGACAATGGCCGATAAGACTAATGGTTCGAAATTTCATACTTTGCCTTACCCATTCAATTACGTACAATATGCCAAACAACTTAGAAATGCATGAAATGTCCAGATCTGGTGTAATCTTAAAAAAAGTTTTTTTTGTGAAAATGGACTTTGGGACTTTTCAGCCGCGTAACTTTAGGAATGCACGTAAAAAAAAACGCGTAACTTCGAAAATCCGCGTAAAAAAACCCTAAACTTTGGAAATCCGCGTAAAAAAGCCGCGCAAAAAGGAACCGCATAAAAAAACACCGCGTAAAAACAGACCCCAATGTAAACCGCTATTTGCAGAACACTTTTTTTTCACCGACGTGCCGAACGAAAAGAAAAGATTAAAATACTTCAAAGAGAAATTTGATACAATTGCTTAAAATCTGTAACAGAAGAGGTTTAAGGTGACTTTATACTGCATCCACTACAACTTTAAAAATGGCCTTGGTTTTGACAACTGCATCTGATGAATGAGTACATACGGTATACGTCTTTTTTCAATTCCGGAATTTCCGATATCCGATAAACAATTGTTGATTGTTGATTGGCATAATTGTACTGTGAGTAGCAGTGACAGTGTGCAGGGAAACCATAGCAATCAACAATACCTCGATAGTTGTAAAAATCAAATGTGTAAAATGTAGCTAACATGCCGTTAACGTTCATCTCAGAGCATGAAAATACATGTTTTTCCTATCTCGCACTAATCAAGTTCATGTTTTTCCTATCTCAAATCACTCTCCCAGCAAGCAGGTTTGATTCAGCTCAATATCGAAACAGACCTGAAATGTTTTCATTGTATATTATGTAAGAAGATTCCAGTTCACCAGATTTAAAATGAAACACACACAATGCTCGGAGAATTGGAACACATCCCCGTTGTGGTGTTCGCTGTCTGTTGCTTTACGAGCGGATATCTTTCCGAACATGCAGAAACATGCAAATAGTTATCCCAGCTGAGTTCACTCAGCACTCCCCGGATGCCGCTTATCGAGCAGAAATCCCGTCCCGGAAGAGTGATGAGAATTCGGATAGCACGAGGAAAAATAAACAGGATATGTGAACGGGTTCAACCATCACCGGAATTCTTTCGATATTTTTGTGGAAATTCGTTGCTCAAAAGCTTTGTTACTAGATCATAAACTGTATGCGATGTGTGTCGACAGAAGTCATTTAACCAAAACTGCATCACTAGTTTGTTAGTCGATACATGGAAATGAAGTAGGGAATCATTAGATTAAGACTACTTACGCACACACAATCAGAGAAAGTTTCAAAGCAGTAGCTTATCAAAATTTAAGTATTAAGTATTTAAGTATTAAGTTTCTCAATCATTAAAGGTTAATATCCAAAGCAGATTGCATTTCTGTCGTTGTTTGATACCCAACGAATTGCTACTTGTTAACTAGAAGTTTGCGTAAAGTTGGCTGTGCGATGTTTTCTGTTTATTTATTGTTTACTTTTCGTCTTCGACTCGCCAGTGCGTAACAGTTTGTGATGAACTGTATACCACTTAGTATAGTCCAACATAAACTGTAGTGAAACCCGAAAAAAGCATTGTACAACTGCTAAGTGGCATAATAGTTCAACATGAACTGTTATGAATTGACGAGCCCCTGAGCTCAAAAATTGGCAAACCACTGAATAACTATTTGTTTAACGTCACGAATAGTGAAAATCAAATTCACCTTCTGAGAGTCGTTGCTTCAATTTGGTTGCTTCTATGCGGAAAATTGAGCATGATTAAACGTTAAGGATGCTTTTTTTTAATGGGATTCACGTTTTGTTTATTCGGACCTCCACCGAAACGTCACTTGTCACGTCGCCAATTTTAGTCGTCCATTCACGGGCACGCACCTTATCCCAAACAGACAATGGGTAACATTTTTGGGTGTTATTTTTCAATCAGCTCACACACAGCTTGAAATCATCAACCGCAATAAAAAAAAAAGCGGAAAATTGGAAAACTTTTAAATGAAAATTCATTTATCACAAAGAAACAACAACAGTAAAAAAAACACAAACAGTTCTACGTCTACTGGCACCGGTTATAAATGTGCCACCGATCGAAGTGACGAAGCGGATTAGCTGCCGCTATTCGGTGTGGGTTGGATGTTCAGTGAGCGAGGAGTTTGTGGCCGCCGACGGTTGAAATTTAATCGGTTTGTGAAAGGCTGAAGCTGATAAGGATAATACTTTCCATCGAAAACGGTTTTGGAACCTTCAGCGGATTAATTCACTTTCATGAGCGAATTTCACATTTCACTGCACTCTCTGGGCTATAACCGCTAACCACGGAACCCGTCGTGCCTTTCAGGGGCACGTGAGGTTATCGGCGAAATAAACACTCGAATCGCTAATGAAGCGAGTAAATTTGGATTAAAACCAAAATTATCAATACTGAACATTGCAACATTGCGCGTTAAGCTGTTTTGGCTGGATCGTGTGAATTTACGCAGAACTGGACTGTTCAATGTATCGGAGTGTGTCGCAAAGCCTTGTTAGATAACAGTTACTATCGCAGCTCACAGTTGACCTCTCTAAATAATATCGGTAACATTATTCTAGATATTCTGTGACTAACCCAACATAATTAGGCAGTCCTAGTAGTACATTACTTTGAAGGAATTAGACCGTTCTGTTTCAACTGACTTTGTAACCGATTCTTAGCGTACACAATCATTGCATGGCTAGTGCTAGAATCCTATCGACACTAAGAATCAATAGTACAGAGTTCGAACATACGACAGGTAGCGTTACAGACTGACGCATTTTGTTTGACCAGCAGCTATCACAGCTATCACGAAATAAAGCACGATCTATTAATTTTAGTTGGTTTGACGTAAAGTCGCCATAACTAAGTTCAATTTTTGCAATGCCTGAGTGGAAACATATATTGGAGAAGCCAAATGAATGAGAAACTCACAGAAAAGATGGTTTTTTTTCAAAAGATACGCTCAGAGACAGGACTCGAAACTGCGTTCTTATGCATTCTGTGCATACGCGCTACCATTTTGCCACCCTACGCCTTGTCTACCACACGACTGAGTTTGGTAAAGCGTACATCGAATATGGTATAAATCCTAGCCTATCCCATCCTTCATCATAGAGAAGGCAGCAAGTGATTATAAATATACTCTCCTACACAGAAAGAAATAATGAAATTTACACGACATGTAAATCAATAGTAACATGGAATAGACATGGGTTGAATCGAAATTTTGATTGAAAGCTTTCATCGGTGCAAAACTGAATCGGATTGCATTGAATTTTCAATGAATATAACCGTATATTTCAATTATCGCTTAGTTTGCGATTAAATTATATTGAAACCTACAGAATTGTAAAGTAACTTTATGTTTAATTACCTGCTCCAAATATGTGCATAAAAATAGATGTAAATTCACAAAATATTTTTATCTGTGTACCCAGTGCTTGAGCGGAAGAATAAGTATAGAGCGAGAAGACTAGTGTTTGTTGTCTGATGAACAGAGAGGATGTTTGGATATATGATTCCGGTCGTGAGGCGGCTAGGATTTAGACCATGTTCGATGTACGCTATACCAAACCCAGCCGTGTCTATCACAAGGCTTAGGATGGCGAAATGGTAGCGCGCATGCACGGATTGCATAAGAATGCAGAATCTGTCTCTGAGCGTATCTTCTTTTTCCAAAAAATTATCTTTTCTGTAAATTTCTCATTCATTTGGCTTCTCCAATATATGTTTCCACTCAGTCATTGCTAAAACTGGAAAAAGTAGTTTTTAGTCAAATTTGAAGGCTTTGAACATTTTTGCATCGTCGTTCTAATTAACACACTTCACCCGGTATTTTCGGAACCGAAGGTCAGATCATCACAAAGTTTAGAAATTACGAACGGGATCGGAAGTTCTTCCATCCAAATTACGGAAATCGGTTCAACCATCTATTAAAAAGTGAAGTCAGGTGTGATGGTTTGAACATTATTTCCGGTACTTCCGGAACTGGGAACTGGCAAGTCAGTTTGTTCATCGGAATCGGAATACTGATAATGACTACCGGATTGAGACCGATTTAGAAATTTATTTACGTGTTTTGTTTCGACTCTTCAAGTAATGATATACAATTTTTTACGCACTTTACCCTATAATCCTGGAACCGGAAGTCGTATCCAGATGAAATTCAGACCTTTCATATGAACCTATGTTTGTGAAAATTGGTTAATCCTTTGCTGAGAAAAGTGAGTGAGATTCATTTGGGAAAATATGACCACTATTTCCGGTGCATCCGGAATCCGAACCCGGGAGCCAGGTCAGGGCCGGTGAAAGAGGTGGGTACGGTGGGTGGTACTAACCAACTGAAAATTCCAAAGGTAGGTAATTAACCACCTGAAATTTCTAACGAAAAACAATGGTAAAATAAGTATTATTCATGAATACCGAAGGTTCAAGAATAATACATTTATAACAATAAGAATATTTTTAATGTAGCTCGGAATAATAAATAAAATCAAAATTATAGAACCCTAGTACTCAGCTAGTAGAGTAATGGTGTGAAGATATACAGCAGAAAAGTAAGATAGATGTGACAAGGATCATTTGAATAAGCAGAAATCTTTTAGTAACTTAACTTTTACTTTTTTCCAACCCGAGGAGACGAGCTTAAGTATCTGATCAATGAATCACTCGTGTATTGGAAAGTACCGATAAATATATAATTACTCAAAATCGTTTGACGTAGGGCTGCATCCTTGTTTGCTATACCGAGGTGCAAGTTCAAAATACAGGAAATAAAACTGTACAAACAGTGGTTTGAACATTTACATCTCAACTATTTTTCAACTGATTTTCGATATCATTACACATACTGCTTTGGATATATTTTTCCGCAACGATTCGAAAAGATAAATCTATATATTTAACATAATTTACTGATTCAAACTTCAATGTGTAACGAACCATGTCTATTATCAGGATTTCCCCGGTTTTCGTGAGATTTCTGCTCTTCAATGAGTATGTTCCTCTTCCGTAACATCACCATCACCGCTCACGGAAGACCGCTCCAGTCGATGACCAGCATGCGGGCAACCCGTCGGGTCTTCGTAGGACAAGTAGTCGCTGGGGGCTAGGTTATTGAGAATATGAAGGGTGAGAAAACAGAACGAAGACCAATCCGTTCAATTTGGCCATTATTTTCATTGACTTGTGGCACGGAGCATTGTCTTGTTTAAAAATGGTTTTTTCGATGTCGCATTACAAACGCATCAATAATTCAATGTAATAATAACTTTAGATGGTGCTTTCTTTTTCAATATAGTCAATGTTTATTACACCTCGAGTATCTGAAAACTGACGTCATGATTGTTCCAGTTATCTGTTACATTTTCGGATGACTTTCTCCGTATGAATGCTAATATGACTCCGGAGAAAAATGGTGGATCCAAGTTTCGTTCACTGTTTCATTCAAACGAAAAAAATCCTTTTTATTGCGACTTAACAGTGCCAAACAGTTCTCTGTATCGTTAATGCGTTGTTGCTTTTGTTCGATTGGAAAAAAAACCTTGTATATGCCCAGATTTTCGCGTAAGATCATAAAAGCGCTACCAGTTAATATCCTAACCATTTCAGCATATTTAATTTTGCGTTCATTCATCGCGATTATCAAAACTTGTTTGACTTTTTCTGACGATTGCGTCATTTGATCCCGTTTGAATTCAGAAAACACACAAATCTTTATTTTCAATGAATCCGAGTGCGGGTAACACCTCTCAAACCGTTGCTTTATCAGCATACAGAACTCGTTATTTCCATTTTTTCGTAAGTGTACAATTAACGCCACGGTGAGATCAAGGTGAAAATTTGACATCTGAAGGTTAGTTCTTTCGAAAAATGAGGTAAGTTTGACATTTGGGTTGGTGGTTCAATGCATAAGACACCGGTCTTACAAACCAGTTGTCGTATGTTCGAGCCCCGACCTGGAAGGATTCGTAGTGTCAATAGAATCGTAGCACCAACCATGCAATGATTTTGTACACTCTGAATCGGCTGCGAAGTCTGTTGAAACAGAAGGTCAAATTCCACTACAGGAATGTAATACCAAGGCTTTGCTTTTTGACATTTGGGTCAGTCTTGGGACTTTTTGAGCAATGTGTTATGCACATCAGTAACTGGACTGTTTATGGATTCGTTTTATGCGCCGTTCGCTTCGCACGAGACATATTTTGATCGAAGATCGGCAGGATGACATGCGCGAATTCAGCACCTTCCATCATCAGCCCCAACGAACTTAACGGTCAAGGTAACTAAGATTCCGAAAATTCGCACACACAAATAAGTTTATTCGGAACAAGACAAGGCCACTGCCCTAATACTAAAAACAAATAATGGCAGTGATTTTGAATCTAGTAGGGGAGTCCTTTGTCAACAGTTCGAATAACCCCACAGTAGTTCCGTGGCGGATTTAATCCTTAAATGTGTAATTTCGTTTTAAAACAAAATACCGAAAACGCTTCAAACTTCGAATTTACACGTTTCATGCAAATTAATAACGAAACATTTTCAAGCAGTGTGCCTAAAAATATATTATATTATTGAATAAAAAAATATTGTTAAAAAATCGAAAAACTACCCACCTGGGCTTAACATGTTTCACCGGCCCTGAGCCAGGTTAGCCGAAATCAGTTTGTGTGACCGTCTACTGATAATGACTATCGGTTGGAGTAGTTTTGAGGCCAGTTTTGAAATTTTTTAACGTATTTTTTTCGCCCCTTCAAGTTCAAGGTACACGGAAAGATCGAAATCAGCATTTTGGTGAAAAAAAAATAGTTGATTTTTTTTATATTGGTTAGTTATTTTTTGAGATAACTAAAAAAGTCTTACTTTTGCTAATTTAGATTTTTTAATTTTTTAATAATAATAATAATAATAATAATAATAATAATAAAACATTAGTTGAAATGGCTATTTTTTAGGTAAATTCACCAATTAAACATGCTGTCATTTCTTAGCTCAGACACATTCCATTTCCATTCATTTAATTTTCTAGTTGAATTAGACAAATAAAAATGTTGTTTTCAACCAACATGAATGGCTGAATTGGCTTCTGCTATCTGCAGCTATATTTCGCACTGTAACCGAAAAAACGTTTACATTGTAATGGTTACTAGCCAATATAGATGGCACGTTACTAGCGGAAAGAATTTTTCCGTTGCAGTTGTCTTTTCAATATGGTCAGGTATGAACACAATAGCTACTTCCCCGTGTTGTTTTCACATTTTCTTCTAAATCATTGATTTCTTCATTCTACTCAGCGGAATCGAGTCTCTCACTGAAAACTTTGAGCACTCAGAAAGCTAAAACCGAATACAAGTAGTACTCCAGATGACGTAGCGAAGAACGAAACATATCATGGAATAACAAGAAGCCATAGAGAAGACGATGGTTTGAACAAATATAGGTAAACCCACCTTTCGTTTTGTTTCGATATAGCTATCAGCTAAAAAACTACAACCAGTTGCAATATAGGTTGGAAGAAACAACGAACTTCGCTTGAAATATACAATTTGAGTTCAACATTCGAAACTCACTTCACTGTTCCACGTAAAAACATTATTACGCACAATCGCATTAACTGCGAACAAATTCTGAATACAGGGTCCGGCACTCGAAGTGTAACCAACTTCAGACCTTCGAGCCTGGCGTCAAGGTAAATGCGACATATTATCGGGAAAGTATTCTGGAGGTTGCTTTGAAGCCGTGGGCAGACAAACATTTCGGTGGCAGACCATGGACGTTTCAGCAGGACTCGGCACCGTCTCACATAGCTCGAGTGAACCAAGAATGGCTGAAAAACAACGTTCCGAACTTCATCACGTCCACACAATGGCTCTCGAATTCACCAGATGCGAATCCAATGGATTATTCTCTTTGGGCCATTTTGGAGAGCAAAGTCCGAACTAAAAGATACACCAGTCTCGAGGCGCTGAAAAAAGTTATTGTCCGCGAGTGGGCCTAAATACCTGCAAGTCACATTCGGCAACTTGCGATTCGTTTTTTGACCGTCTCAAGGCCATAGTCAAGGCAAAAGGTGGTCATATCGAGCAAAAGTGAATTGATTCTGAATTTTGTATTATTTTTACACATTTTGTACTTTGAATTAAGTAAAAGTAATTTTCCAAACTGAATTTATGGCCTTTTTAATTTGTTACACTTCGAGTGCCGGACCCTGTAAATACATTTTCCACTAAGAGCTTACGAAATTTTTACATATCGGTTTAGAAATTTAAATATGGATATATTATAAAACATACGA
Organism: Malaya genurostris; assembly: GCF_030247185.1. Taxonomy (NCBI): domain Eukaryota; kingdom Metazoa; phylum Arthropoda; class Insecta; order Diptera; family Culicidae; genus Malaya; species Malaya genurostris. The sequence continues at coordinate 263,420,171 of NC_080571.1, forward strand.
AAAACATCAAAACACTTTGCAAGCAGTTTCAACAAGATTATTTTTTTTAGCTTTTCAATGGATTGTTTTGCTTTGACACTTCTCAAGAATTTTTGGCTAATAAACTTGTTAAAAAAAACCAAATTCATGTTCTGTTTGTGCTGTCTTTCAGCAGTGATGGTGACAGATAGATTGAGTCAAATTTTGTGATTTTAAACACATGTTAGATATTCAAATTTTATTCGATATACTGATGATATTAGACTACAACAACAGAATATTATTCTCAACATTTACTACTTAGCCATTATAGACTAGCTGGCACACCTTCTTGCGAACGTTCCTCATTAAATTCCGTACAGACTTCTTGGTGACAAGTTTTGACACTTTTTTTCAATCTTTTTCGAACTGTTGAATGGTTTCGGCTGCCTAGACATGTTTCCTAAGATGTGCCTTCGTTAATGCCCAAAATTCCTCAATTGGTCGAAGTTGTGGGCAATTTGGTGGATTCATGTTTTGTGGGACGAAAGTGACATTTTTGGTAGTATACCATTCTACCGTTGATTTCGAGTAGTGGCAAGAAGCAAGATCTGGCCAGAAGACAACAGGATCCTTGTGGCTTCGAATCATGGATAGAAGTCGTTTTTGTAAACATTCCTTGATGTATATTTCGCTGTTCATTGAAGCAGTGGTGATTAAGGGTTTCGAAATCTTACCGCAGCTACAAATTGCTTGCCAGACCATAGCTTTCGTACCAATTTTTTCGACTTTAATCGATGTCTCGGACTGGTTTAACACTTGCCCTTCTCGCACCGTATAATATTGTGGTCCCGGCATGGATTTGTAATCGATTTTCACGTAGGTTTCGTCGTCCATGACTTGTTAGTTTGTGGGCATATAAGCTTAATTCGGCACCGAAAGTGTTAAAGAAAAACTCCAAAACTAGAACTGACTTCGATTTCTCAGCGGTGCTTGAATCGATTTTCATTAATCTTGGTTCAAATCAAAGTTCACATTACCACAAAAGTTACTGTGAAATTAATCCGGATTCGAGTTCCGGTTCCGCTGTTATAGGGCGATGAGTGTCATGATTCATGCTGTTTAGCTTGACTTACATATGCAAAAGTATCAGGAACGCGGGTTCGCTTCCTTTACTAGATTTCATTTAATAGGTTTAATCAAAATAGAGCATGAAATAGCAAGTCTAGGTTTAACTAGGTTCAAAACTGTTCCAATTTAAAGGTAATATTTTTACTGGCAAACGAACCAACTACGGCTATTCCGGTCATCTAAATCCGGTTTCGGAAGTATTGGAAATAGTGATCAAAAATTGCAAAAAAGATCTTACTCACTTTTCTTCATGATGGTCAAATCGATTTTCTCAAATTTATAGGTTCTAAGGAAAAGTCTTACAATATCATACGGAATCCCTAAATTTGTTGTGGATACTACTTACGGTTCCGGAGCTACAGGCTAAACTGGATTTGTAAATTTTGATGGATTAAGTCCAAGCAAACTTTCCTGTTTGTATTCAATGAACAGTTGTTTTTGCGAATTCCACAGTAATATTCATGATGTTATGAGTAATTTGAGAAAGGCATCATTACACCACTAGGTGGATTAAACCAGGTTTGTTATGTGTAATTTGAGAAAGGCATCATTGCACCACTAGGTGGATTAAAACAGGTTAGTTATTAAATTCTCGATGAGGCATTTAACTATTTCCAGTGAACATTTTCTTAGAGCATCCCATCGATTAAGCATAATTTCTTTATGGATACAATTTCCGAACAATTGACAGTTTCTGGGTTAGAAAGATTCCAGCTTTCATGACACTTTATCAGGAATGTATGTATCCTTGTAAATCGCTGGTAGCCTACGAGAATCAGTTAATAGTATGTTAATTCTGCAAACTACCTTCTCACTGCGGTTATCACTCCACTGAAACTGCTTAAACGACATCTTTAACCGATGGCATTGATACCCGTTCAGTACCGGTAATTAATGAACTTAGTACTTCAAATCCGACAAACGTAACAATGGTTAACAAACAATCAATGGCTACAAGGATTCATTTTAGGCTGTATAACAAATTCGGATAATTCAGTACGAACAAATATAATAATTACGTGTGTAGCAATCGTCATTCGAATCCATAATTAGCTTTGCCAGGACGTCAAGGCCAATTCTGGAAAGGCAAACAAGCACCTCCATTTTGGTTCCCAAATTTACCCTTGAAGAAAAAGTCCTTCCCGGAAAACACTGCTCTTTGTTGATTCGATGTGAAGTTTCAAAAACTTTGTTTCACCCAACCAGTCAAGGCTCTGAGCCACGGCGAAAACAGAGGAAGAGACAAATCATACCACTTTTGAAACAACCCAGTTCCACTTAATTTCATTTTCCCTCAACCGTTTAAAAGGTCAGAACCTAGCCCTGTTCTCTGGCGGTACAATTCCAGTGTGGGCAATTGTCATTGTTGTTAAAACATTTGCCGCTCTTGGCAGTGTTTCAGGAAAGTTGCTACCGCGACTGTCTTCCGTTGACTATAGGGTACCATTGTTTTTCTTGGTTTTGGTAGCTTTGAAGTTAAATATCCAGCCAAGAGTTGAACTAATTTTCAATACTTTAGCTATCAGTGAAAGACGATAGACTTAGCAACTCAACTAATGAATTTTTCGATCGTTGCGTAACAGAATTGCAGAATAACAGTTCGATTTCATTTCAAATGGTAGTACTAGTCAAACAATCAATGTTTTATGATATGTCAAATTAGTTTGTTTCAAACCTAGACTACATCAGTCAACACACAATAACGACGGTTGCGATTAAAAACCTGCATACCACGAAATTAGCGAGAAAAACAAACTGTAGTCATGCTACTCTTCAAAGTCCAAAAATGTTGTTGAAAAGATCCTTAAACATTTTTGCTCTTAGCAGAATCTTCATTTCACGCTACAATTATTCACTTTGAATGGTGCAGGCACAGTTCACATTTACCGTGCAAACAAACATTAGCACCGCACTATGCTGGTACAATCAAGCGACCCGACGATGGACAGGTGAAAGCCGGAGTAAACACGCACGAACAGGTAAATTTGAACTTCTGACCGGAACGCTTCTAATGAGAAGCGAAAAACTGGAATGATGGCTGGCTCAGCATATTTCGTTTTGTATTCAGAGCATACAGAAAAACCTCCACTCAGTCGTACAATTTGTACATTTGAGCTTGGTGCTCTATTGTGAAACTGCAAAGTGCATACGATACAAATAGTTTCCAAAATATGTTTGTTGAACGCGGAAAATGGAACGATTTAAAGATATTACAATTAAACAAGTGTTAAACATTTCTAACGATTTGTAACAAGGTGAAACGATTTAATTTATCAGGTTTACGATTTTAAATATTTTACCGATTTAACTGATTTTTCAGATTTTATCGATTTTACCGATTTTACGGATTTTACAGATTTTACAGATTTTACAGATTTTACAGATTTTACAGATTTTACAGATTTTACAGATTTTACAGATTTTACAGATTTTACAGATTTTACAGATTTTACAGATTTTACAGATTTTACAGATTTTACAGATTTTACAGATTTTACAGATTTTAGAGAATTTAAAGATTTTACAGATTTTACAGATTTTACAGATTTTACAGATTTTACAGATTTTACAGATTTTACAGATTTTACAGATTTTACAGATTTTACAGATTTTACAGATTTTACAGATTTTACAGATTTTACCGATTTTACCGATTTTACAGATTTTACAGATTTTACAGATTTGACAGATTTTACAGATTTTACAGATTTTACAGATTTTACAGATTTTACAGATTTTACAGATTTTACAGATTTTACAGATTTTACAGATTTTACAGATGTTACAGATTTTACAGATTTTACAGATTTTACAGATTTTACAGATTTTACAGATTTTACAGATTTTACAGATTTTACAGATTTTACAGATTTTACAGATTTTACAGATTTTACAGATTTTACAGATTTTACAGATTTTACAGATTTTACAGATTTTACAGATTTTACAGATTTTACAGATTTTACAGATTTTACAGATTTTACAGATTTTACAGATTTTACAGATTTTACAGATTTTACAGATTTTACAGATTTTACAGATTTTACAGATTTTACAGATTTTACAGATTTTACAGATTTTACAGATTTTACAGATTTTACAGATTTTACAGATTTTACAGATTTTACAGATTTTACAGATTTTACAGATTTTACAGATTTTACAGATTTTACAGATTTTACAGATTTTACAGATTTTACAGATTTTACAGATTTTACAGATTTTACAGATTTTACAGATTTTACAGATTTTACAGATTTTACAGATTTTACAGATTTTACAGATTTTACAGATTTTACAGATTTTACAGATTTTACAGATTTTACAGATTTTACAGATTTTACAGATAAAGACTGTCCCAGAAAGTATGGACGCAACGAAAAACCGCTGCCATTTCGCAATGGTTCAGAATCTGTCAATTTTTATCGCTGCGTCCTGTTGTTTACAGTCTTCTCTAATCACTTGTGCAGTTGTTTATTCGTTTTCATTAGTTTGTTTCGAAATGCGTGGACTTTCAGCAGAACAACGTCGAAAAATTGTGTACAAATGGTACACAGAACGCGGACTGTCACTGAGAAAGATAGCAAAAATGGAAGGAGTAAGTGAAAAAGCCGTGCGAAATGCAATCAGGAAGTTCGGTGAGGATAAACCGAAAACGGGTCGAAAAAAGGTCCTGCTAACCCTCGGTTGGGTAAACGTATGCAAAAAAAGGAAGTTTCAATTCGGGATGTGGCCAAAAAAGTGGACACTTCGAAGTCAAATGTTCTTCGTGCTAAAGAACGTTTGAATATTCGAACCTATAAGAAGCAGAAACAACCAAAACGTAGTCCGAAACAAGAAGCATCGATCAGGCCGAGGGTTCGAAAGCAGTACAATACGATTATTGCTGGAAATTCGATTTGCATAATCATGGACGACGAAACCTACGTGAAACTCGAATACAAATCCCTGCCGGGACCACAATATTATACGGTGCGACAAAGGCAAGTGTTAAACCAGTCCGAGACATCAATTGAAGTCGAAAAAATTGGTAAGAAACCTATGGTCTGGCAAGCAATTTGTAGCTGCGGTAAGATTTCGAAACCCTTCATCACCGTTGCTTCAATGAACATCGAAATATACATCAAAGAATGTTTACAAAAACGACGTCTACCAATAATTCGAAGCTGCAAGGACACAAGTTGTCTTCTGTCCAGATCTTGCTTCTTGCCACTACTCGAAATCAACGGTAGAATGGTATACTACCAAAAATGTCACTTTTGTCCCAAAAGTCATGAATCTACCAAATTGCCCAAAACTTCGACTAATTGAGGTATTTTGGGCATTAACGGAGGCACATCTTAGGAAACATGTCTCGGCAGCCGAAACCATTCAACAGTTTGACAAAGATTGGAAAAAAGTGTCAAAACTTGTCGCCAAGAAGTCTGTACGGTGTTTAATCAGAAACGTTCGCAAGAAGGTGCGCCAGCTAGTCTATAATGGCTAAGTAGCAAATGTTGAGAATGATATTCGGTTGCTGTTGTCTAATATTATCAGTATATCGAATAAAATTTGAATATCTAACACTTGTGAATTATTTATAGCGAAATCAAAGTGCGTCCATACCTTTGGGGACAGTCTTTATTACAGATTTTACAGATTTTATATTTTTACTTTCGCTAAATATAACTGATGATTAGGTAATCAAAGTGACCAGTAAAACGAATGTCTAGCGTAGAAAGTGTTCAAGTATTGAAGTACTGAAGTGCTGCAGCATTACACATCAATAATTATTGATTTTACAGCAAATAAAATTATAATTTCTGGTAGTTTAATTACCTGTGTGAAATCTCAGATTTTTGTTTTAACATTTAGAGGCATAACATAGTTCGAGTAAAAAAAACCCTTCTTGATCCACTAATGGTGTGATGATGCTATTCGCTTGCCATTTAAATAATCCCATTAAAACATCTATAAGATTCTATTATGGGTCATTAGTATTGTGAGCAAGGATGGCTTTTATTGTATCAAAGAACCAAGCCGATTTCTTGCAGCATCTTCTATCGGATTGCAAATGTTGTATACAATATAGATAAATATCGAGCAACTTCTGTCAAATTTTCGGCAATCACCAACACTGTTCAGAACCACATCAACCATCGTTTTCCGACATCTATTTATAAATCCGTTCCGAAAATACCCTAATAGTAAGGGTTTTTAAGGAATATCAATAAACCGGAATTCCACAATCATTACAAAAAACATTGTTTACGAAGTAAATCCCAAATAACGTAAACTTTTTTTTTTACGAAATACCTCGATTCACGAACCTCCGTTTAGCTCGTAAATGGAGGTTTCGGTGTTAATAAAGTTGATCATTTGGTACCTCTGGTCTTTAGAAACAATAAGAATCGGACTAACTTTTCTTCCTTTTCTCAGTGGCGCCCGAGTTGGTCGTGGCCGGTATCGTTATTAACCACTTTATGAAAGGTTTCAAGTGCGTGAATATGTACAGTGAAAACGATACGTTGGTTCAATGTATATTTGAACTCATTCGTTCAACCGCAAATTGCAACTACGGCTCACTTCAGCTCATGTTTGAGGAACGCAGAGATGGCCTGTAATTTGCAGTCAGGCATCATCCGATATTAGAATAATCTTACAAACGGATGAAAAGTTTGTGAACATAAGATTTTATTGGAAACATGATCAGACTTACTGACATTACGATTATCATCAAAACTGGTTCGCTAGATATAGAAGATATTTTTGACAAGATCGATTGGACGTTGCAATAAATCTGTGTCCAAGGTTGAAGAATAATTTCAAGAATAGATTCATCTTGTCATAAATCAGTCCGTATCAACCCTCTTATCTGCCACATCAAACCATCCCACTGTAATCCGTTCACTGGCTTTACCTAGTTTTTGGGCTATTTTCCAGTTGGCACCGAGCAGCGTGACCGCGTCATGCGTTCTCCAGAGCTTGTGCTGGTGGTGGTGGTGCTGGTGTTGATGCTGGTACTGGTGGGGGTACTGCAAGCCAAGTTGAGCCGAACTGCCCTGCTGCTGGCGTTGCGAATCTAAAAATACACAGAAGAGGATTTCCGAAATGATGCCGATTCTTTCCGAAAACAACAGCAGTATGAAGAAGCTCGGGGCATTTAATTATGATGTATGTGGTTATCCTGCCACCCAGCCACCGGGACCGACGCGTCACAGCACATGCACAGCAAACAGGCGGATGAACATGATTAAAATGCAAATGACTATGCGGTTGATGTCCGAAATGGGTGAATTATGGAACAGGAACGCACCGAACGTAAGCCTTGGGTACGATGATGGATTCTATGTTATAGATTACAGGTGCATTTTTTTTGTAATAGCTTTGTCCACCCAAAAGCTCCCCCATCAAAAATGTTTCATAATTTGGAAAATTTAAATTGCATATCACTCTGAATGTGCAACACAATTTATGATGTTTTAAAACGAAATTATAATAAATGAAAACATATTTTTCAGAGTGGTTTGGTACTATTTTTATTTTATTAGAAGCAATTTTTCAACATACCACCCTCGTAAATCCGCGTTCTACCTGAACCGGAAAAACTGCATGCATCACAATGGAACGAAAAATAACCTGGGCCGGTCATCTGACCTAGCGCCCGTTATCTGTAAGGCCCAATCGACCGCATCACACAAGGCACCAATTAGTTCTCTGGACACTATCTAGCTGCGCCAGCTGATGGATCGTGACCGGAAACACGTAGTTTTGCTCCCACACAAAATCAAAACCATGATAGATAGCTTTATTAGATTGGAAATGCATTCAATTTTCATTGCAGTACACTGGATCCCTATTCATGCTGAAAACAGGCTGGTAAGGGATGTTTCTAGTGGAATCCTAATTGACCATGAGATTTCATTTTTTTTCAATATTTGCCACATTTACTATGCGCTGAACGCAGTGAAAATACTTTTAACTGCACCACGTTGTACTGAAAACTTTTTCAATTTCTGATCATAATTCTTACGACAACGTTATCCTTACGAAACTTTTTTTTTGAGTAAACATTTCCGCACTGATGCATATCAGTTTATAACCTTGCTAGAAACTGAAAACCATTCCCAACACAACATGTGGAAAAGTCGGTGGAAAAGCCTAAAAAGGTAGCTGCTTAAAGTTTACGACAGTCATTATCGCTGTTGGTTTTGCTACCGAGATGTTTTTTCGGGATAATTTCTTCCTTTCCGTTTGTAAATTGCATCCACATTTGTCGTGACTTGTTTGCTAAAGAGTTTGAAGAAACCTAGAAGCAGTACGCTTTCGTGTGCCGTCCCGATACAGTCACAACCCGCTTATGGTTGGGTGGACTCACGCATAAAGCAATGGTGATTTCGCGACCAAGCTCAATTACTATTGAATTCGTGCACTGTCCTGTTCATCGTACGGTAAATGAAGTATAAGGGTTTCAATTTCAAAACAACAGAAATAACATTTTGGGAGCAAAGAAAGTCAGAAGCTGAATTGATGACGACAGGTGACAGAGAGACAACTTAATCAATCTATCAATGCTATAAACATAAAGTTATATTAATTTCGACTCCGGAATAGGAAAATCATTTGCATCTCGGTAACAAATTGACGTACAAATAAGGCTAATACATCAAAACAAAGTTAATTCACTGTAAAGGAAAAAAATCGATTCAAATCATTTATCTTCGTTTCTAATGAAAATTCGTACTTTCTTCTTGATTCCTCCCATCAAACGCTGCACACCTTCGGATTCAACTTCCTTTGTACCGCATTATGCTCATCTGAGTCGAGCCGTTCTTCTATTTTTCTTAAGCTTCCGCTTCATTATTGCCCAAAATCTCTCGATGGGCGGGAACTGCGGGCAGTTGTGTGGATTTATGCTTTTATCAATGAAATCTACGTTATTATCGCGGTACCACCGGATAACTTCCCGACTGTAGTGACCATTCACCAAATCTAGCCAAAACTCCATCTCCCTTGTACAGCTTCGAGCTCATCGTCTGATTCGTCACGAACACTTTGGTCTTTGTTCCGCAGCTGCATATCCCTTGCAAAATCAACAGTTTTTTGGCAAATTTGTCCATAAAAGCAAACTTATACTTCGCAGGAATATCTCCTCGTCCAGTCGCCATGTAGAATTATGCCATCTCCATGCTGTTGAGTTATGCAATCACATGAAAAATCTTCTAGCAAAAATTCTATACCATTCGACTCAGTTCGTCGAGTTGAGCAATGTCTTTGCCTGTGTGTGTCACGAATTTTTCTCAGGGATAGCTGAACCGATGTTCAAAAACTCAAATTCAAATGAATGGTGTTATGGTCCTATAGATTCCTATTGAATTTCATCCCGATCCGACTTCCGATTCCGGAATTACAGGGTGATATGTGCAAATCTATGAGAAAATGCGCACTCAATTTTCTCGGAAATTTCTTAATCGATTTCTTCAAACTAAGATGCAAATGAAATGTCTTGAAGTTCTTTAAAAGGTTCCCGAAAAATTGATCCAGATCCGACTTTTGGTTCTGGTATTACAGCGCGATAAGAGAAAATTTTTCAATTTCATTAGGATTTTTTCAAAAATGATGTCGAAACGAGGTGCAAATTGCTATAAAATTTACTGGTAAATTCATCTAGTTGGCAGACATTGTCAGTTTTTGGATATATAAATCTACTTTGGGACTACTAGCCCCCGGTTTCCGCTTCCGAACGCACCGGTAATAGTCAAGAAAAGATTTTCACAAATCACGATTCAATTTGTAATTTTTTTTTGTAATTTTGCTTTTTTACGATGCCTCAGACAGTTTTGATAGGATTTGTTTTGGAAAACGCTAGTCCTAGGCTGTGATTCGATATGCTCCCCCGTCCAGTTCAAGTGTGTGGTCAGGATTCGTTTTCCCAAGGCAAGGCAATATTTGCCCCTCCAAAAATTTTATTTGAGGTCCACGCCCCCCAATATGTTGGCTACTGAAATATATGAAAATATTTCGTTTAATAAAATTTTGTATATTTTGTAATTACTGTTTATAAACCATCATCAAATTTGAAAGTAGCGTTTACTACAAGTTCGAATTTGATTTTATTCATACCATACTGAATTTTACTCTGTGGACTTTTTTTTTGAAAAGATCCTACAAACATCAGACTTTACTACATTTTATTCATTGTTTCATGTTTCTTCGAACTTGATCGATGGCCTAATAGTAGATTTTAAACGAGCCTGCATTTGTAAAAAATTGTTCAGTCATATCTGAGAAAATTGAGCAGTAAAAAACCTGTTTTAATCCACCTAGTGGTGTAATGATGCCTTTCTCATATCAATCATACTATCATACCTATATAAAACTGTGGTATTCTTCAAAATTATTTTTCTTCGATTCTTAAAAGATTAATCAAAATAGATTTGTTTGACCGTCTACTGATAAAAACTATCAATTGAAAAAGATTTGAGGTCGATTTAGAAAACTTTTTACGGTTTTTCGCTCTTTTCAGTGATGGTATAAAATTTTTAACACACTTTACCCTATATTTCCGGATCCGGAAGTCGGATCCGGATAAAATTCAGGAATTACGTATGGGACCACAGGAACTTTCATTTGAACCTAAGTTTGTGAAAATCGGTCGCGCCATCTATGAGAAAATTTAGAACACATATTTTCATTTTTTTGCACATTTTGCCCCATAAAGTTAGTGCAAAAAACGTTACATACACACATACGCACACACACACACACACACACACACACACACACACACACACACATACACACACAGACATTTTGCGTACTCGACGAACTGAGTCGAATGGTATATGACACTCGGCCCTTCGGGCCTCGGATCAAACGTCGGTTTTCACAGTGATTGCATAACCAAAGAAGGCGAAAAAAAATTTTTTCTTCGATTCTTAAAAGAATAACCGAAATCGGTTTGTTTGACCGTCTACTGATAAAAACCATCAAATTGGAAAAGATTTGAGGTCGATTTAAAATTTTTTTTAAGGTTTTTCCCCATTTTCAGTGATGGTGTACAATTTTTAACACACTTTACCCTATATTTCCGGATCCGGAAGTCGGATCCGCATGAAATTCAGGAATAACATATCGGACCACAGGACCTTTCATTTGAATTTAAGTTTGTGAAAATCGGTCACGCCATCTATGAGAAAAGTTAAAACAAATATTTTATTTTTTTTGCACATTTTACCCCATAACTCTCGAACCGGAAGTCGGATCCAAATAATATTCAGGAATTTTGTATGGGACCTCAAGACCTTTCATTTGAATCTAAGTTTGTGAAAATCGGTTCAGCCATCTCTGAGAAAAGTTAGTGCACTTATTTTCACAATTTTTTGCACATTTTACCCCATAATTCCGGAACCGGAAGTCGGATCCAAATAATATTCAGGAATTTTGTATGGGACCACAAGACCTTTCATTTGAATCTAAGTTTGTGAAAATCGGTTCAGCCATCTCCGAGAAAAGTTAGTGCAAAAAAACGTTACATACACACATACGCACATACACACACACACACACATACACACACACAGACATTTTGCGTACTCGACGAACTAAGTCGAATGGTACATGACACTCGGCCCTCCGGGTCTCGGTTCAAAAGTCGGTTTTCACAGTGATTGCATAACCTTTCTATATGAGAAAGGCAAAAACAAAGCGTTTTGTCGGTTATACCATTGTATTTCTGGAAACATAATTGCATCATTTGAGTCTCAAACTTGATCAAAAATTTTATAGTATCTTTCAACAAAGTGCACACACACAGCCATTTTCTACTATATACTACTACTATACTCAAAGACCCATTTGAGTCTCCATTCGAAAGTCGGTATTTCCAGCGATTTTCTCATCTTTCTATAGAGAGAGGTAAAAAAACCCCATAGACAAATGCTTTTTCTTATTTGTTTGTGTTCAAAAATTGTGTCTGAAAAGCAGACATGATTTTCTATTTGGCCTCATCCACTCATCATTTTACCGAAAAGGGAGCAAAACTGTAAAAAAATCACTATTCGGAATAAAGGCTATAAAATGATTCTTTCGAGATTTAATAACAAAACATTATTAGCAATCGCAAAGAGGAGATTACTCTACAAAGTTAATATGTTGCATGTTGCAAGAGGGGAATTTTTAAGATTAAAAAATAAAGTCAACAAAAACATTTTCTTAACCAGCACTGATACTTTTTGCTAATATCGGGCAACAATAATAAGCAATAGGGTATTCGGTGTAATTTTCTCGCAAACTGAATTTCATTGGAATCTTGAATGATAATGATTTTCAGTTTAGATTAGATTTTAATGGAAAGACACTGGATAGAAAATTCAGTTTTTTTTCTCAAAACTGCCCATCTTGCAATGTATGAACGGTTGGTAGGAAACACAATCACACCTATCTTGGGACAAAATTTATTCAAAAAAATTACTAATTTTTTGTAAATCGATTATAAATTTTTAAAGTCAATTTCTTTCAGTGTAGGATTCGATTCTACTGATTCTGTTAATATTACTAGTACAACGCTTTTTTGCAGAATTTTTCAATTTTCGAAAATAAATATTTTAAAAACCTTTTTTAATCCACCTAGTAGTGTAATGATGCCTTTCTCATATTACTTATATTTTAAAAAACATCATCAGGAGATTCTGTCGGGATTTTTTTTTATCAAACTCGAATAAAATCAAAAGCTTTCTTTGGGTATAAACTGCCATAACCTTTTCAATTTGTAAACAGTTATGTCAAGTTAATATAGATTTAAATGTGGCAACACTCCAGCTAGGTGGTGGTGTTTTATTCTTCCGTACCACTACGTACCAATGCACAGTGGTCCGGATCCACAATTTAGGGGGACAAAATCATTTGTGGCTTAGCCTTATACTTTAGAGCTATGATGTCTTGAGAACAAATGATCAGTGAAAGATAAGCCATATTTTGAAGCATATGGTATTAGGGTGATTCTTATTATTAGAGTGATCCAAAAATTATTTTCCGTATGTGTTGAGATAGAGGACTGCACTCTTCGGCGAAATTGTAGGAAAACTTATATCAAGCAACTTTGCTGAAAACACTATTGTAGTATCTCAAACGGTTTTTGTGTTACAGCTATTTTAATAGAGCAACTTAGGGTGTTTCTAAAAAAATCAGAACTTTTGCTCTAGCTTTCTTATTTTTCACTTCTCGTTTTTGGTGTCTTTGAATATCTTTTAGAGTTTGTTGAAACCAATATTTTGATGACTGGCGCATTCAGGTAGCGTTTTCTGAACCGAAGTTATGAGCAAAACTAGTTCAAAAACGGATCATTTTTAAACTGCTATATCTAGTATTGGAGCAAATGAAAAAAAAATCTGTTTCTTTCATTTGATAGGAAATACTTTCGAGCATGTTTATAAAAAAAATGGCGAAGGAGATATTTTTTTATATTTTTTAAATTGTGTTCAAACACTGGGTTTTTTCACTGAAAAATGCTCTTTCATGTAAGACATTTATTAGCTATATATATTAAAATAATGTATTGCTGTCTTCTAGCGTGTTAAAACTAATTCATCTGCATAATCGGGAAGATGGAGTACACTCACATTGGTTGTTACTCTATTCGATAATGCTATTACAGGATCAGACATTAAAAGAAATCGTTTGAATACATCCTTTAGATTCACTAAACGATTGCATTTTTGCGGATGGAACTGCCTATACTTGCGAATAGATTTATTTCGACTCTCTTGCGCTTCCTTACTGTACATACCAATAGGAGGCAAAGCATGTTTTATAATTGCAGTCCCATGCATCAGAAGTTCATGCACGGTTGACGACAGACCATACCATTCATACAGCTCCACAAAACGAATTCGTATTTGTTCAGTAAACTCCTGGAAAGCAGGTACCGAAATCTTCACATTGCTGTTTATCAACGTTAAGATTATGAAAAACCGTTCAAGTATATTTCCATTTACCTCGGTGTGTTGCGCTACTGTGTTATATTCTTTGAAAAAAAAGGAAGTTGTCAATGATTTATTCTGGAATGTGAGAGCTGGATATCTTGTTAATATGACGTCTTTGCTAATACGCAACCCTAGCTGCTATTTCAGTGCCGTTCGTATGTTTGTCTCTCGCTCCTTGACATGCTGATTTTGTCGGGACACGCGCCATGTCGGTTTCTCAATGTGCAAACAATAACTCACTTTTAGCAAAAGTTCCATAGATCGAATCATTGCGTGGAGCGCGAAATACCAAATTGATATTTGTCTGGATCCTTCTCATTTGTTTCAGTTCATGAAAAATTCAGAGCTTTTCCTGAGCGCTTGCATACCTATGTACCAAGCTCGGGAGTGTGTGTAGCTTCGTTGTCACAAATACTTTCCCAATTACTGTGGGAGAAAGCTCTGCAATTTCTGCATTTACTTTGTCCACTTCCTGCTTTGTTTTTTCCGTGTTTTCCTTTTGAAAAATAATTATTTTGGGCGGCAAAGGGAAACAGATGAAGGATAATTGTATTTCCAGATTATCCAGCCTTCTTGCTCAACAATCAATCGCAAGGGAAACAAACAGATGGCAAATAATGTACAGTAAGGAAGCGCAAGAGAGTCGAAATAAATCTATTCGCAAGTATAGGCAGTTCCATCCGCAAAAATTCAATCGTTTAGTGAATCTAAAGAATGTATTCAAACGATTTCTTTTAATGTCTGATCCTGTAATAACATGCTCGAAAGTATTTCCTATCAAATGAACGAAACAGATTTTTTTTTTCATTTGCTCCAATACTAGATATAGCAGTTTAAAAATGATCCGTTTTTGAACTAATTTTGCTCATAACTTCGGTTCAGAAAACACTACCTGAATGCGCTAGTCATCAAAATATTGGTTTCAACAAACTCTAAAAGATATTCAAAGACACCAAAAACGAGAAGTGAAAAATAAGAAAGCTAGAGCAAAAATTCTGATTTTTTTTAGGAACACCCTAAGTTGCTCTATTAAAATAGCTGTAACACTAAAACCGTTAGAGATACTACAATAGTGTTTTCGGCAAATTTGCTTGATATAAGTTTTCCTACAATTTCGCCGAAGAGTGCAGTCCTCTATCTCAACACATACGGAAAATAATTTTTGGATCACCCTAAGAATAAGAACCACCCTAATACCATATGCTTTAAAATATGGCTCATCTTTCACTGATCATTTGTTCTGAAGACATCATAGCTCTAAAGTATAAGGCTAAGCCACAAATGTTTTTGTCCCCCTAATATGTGGATCCGGACCAACGGTTTTGCATCATTTTGTATGACTGAAAGTTTTGATACTCATCGCCCTATAATAAAGGATCTAGATGAAAATACATAGTATCTTTTAAGACATCGAGAGCTTTAATTCGAGAGCTTTAATGCAAATCGGTTTAACCGTTGCTGAGAAATCGAAGAGAGTTTCGTTTCTGGAGGATATCTTCATTATTTTCGGTGCTTTCGGAAGCAGAAACCGGAGACTAGTAAATAATAATGAAATTTACGTGACTGAATAAAAAATTTGATTGAAAACCATCATAGATGTAAAAATAAATTAGAATGCCTTGATTTTACAATGATTTAAACAACATATTTGAATTTACGCTTAGTTCTGCTTTAAAGAATATTGAAAAGTAAAGATCTGAAGAGTAACTTTATATTAAATTTACTGTCCCAAATGTGTGCATAAAAATAGATGTAAATATTGTTATCTGTGTAACAAGAACAGCCAAGATGAATTTAGCAACAAGTACTATAAAAATGTGCATCTCGTTTCACCATCGCTTGTGAAGAAAAAATTCAATTTCATGAAAATTTTCACTAATCGCACTGTAATACCGGAACCGGAAGTTGAATCTGGATCAACTTTTCAGGGACTTTTATAAAAATTCCAAGACCTTTTACTTGCATCTTAGTTTGTCAAAATCGTTAAAACAAAACACATAACTGTATCGGAGAAAAATAAAAAAAATAATGTAAAATATAGTAAGATCTGGTAACTTCTGGAATTTTGTCTAAACTAATTTTCTTGTTACCGAATGCCACGCGGCCTCTAGCCTGGATATGTCCGGAAAAAGATAATAGTCACTATCAATCTCCCAGTGGATCTCAGCCCTTACAATTACTTTCAAAAAAATTGTCCATGAATATGATTTGGCGCTCTCAAAAATAATTTACAACTCTTAAAAATTAAATCATGGAGGGTCCACGGATCACAGGTTGAGAAAATAGCTGACTTATTGCATACGGAAAAGTTCTACCAGTATGACTATACGAGTCCGTTGTGATCCTTTGAAAAAGTTCACTGAACCTCGGAAAAACCAATGTACCTTTTCGGTCGCAGTGATCTTTGCGTCAGCACAACGCATTAAAACGAATTCAGGCTACCATGGCACGGGGACCGGGTCGGTGGTCGCATAAATTTTGTCGTTCCAACGTGCTTTTATAGAGCTGTTGTCTATTTTTGTTTTATATGCTCTGCGTGGCTACGTCTAGCTAGAGTATCTAATGTTTTACGTTAAAGCAAGGGTTAAAGCAGGATCCAATTTTTGCCCTTTAATTCCGTTGCCAGCCTTCAGTAGCACATGGAAAGGATTTCATTTGGACTTTGTCCAACCGCGAAAAAATTGGGTGCTATTCAAAAACCACAAAAGAATACTTTATTCTCGAATACAGCCGAACTCCATCGAGTCTGGGTCGGAAGACAATCCAGTATTTATCGCACGTAATTGGCCTCGTTCGAGTTGTGCTGTGAATTTCTAAAAAAGTCCTTATTTAATTTTAGCTCTTTGTTTTCTTTTCATCGCATCGCTTCATTAATCAGTAAATTGTGACAACATCCTCGAAAGAGTACCCTAATCGTCGAAATGTCAAAACGAGGGATTACTCGGCTTTACTCGGCCCCTTCAGACCGTCAGGAACAAAGCGATTGCCGAATATGACGTCAAGCTTATAATCCACAATATACAAACTCATCTCATAAACGATTCGACTCTGGGTGGTTGTTTCAAACATTCGCATATGGCATAATCGTTGAATAATAGAAGAAAAATTCTAACTCGAATAGAATGCCAATCCAAAGATTGAAACTGCCGAGTTCACGAGGAATCAAATCAGTTTTCTTCATGTGAGATGCCAATATTATTCCCAAACGTTCAACAACCGTCTCGAAAGTTCAGAGGGGGAGGTGGGTTTATCAACCGACAAAACGATTTTCGTTGCCGCTTTTAAACGGTGGATGAAAATTCCTTCTGGTGAACAATAAAACCTCTGGTGAGCGGCACAGAAATTTGTCAATCCGAAAGAAAAAGTGTGTCCGAAGTGGAAAGCATTAGGACCGTAAAATATCATTCAATCGTTCGGAGCACATGCGCTTAATTGAAGAAATCCTGTTTTTTTTTCCTTTTTGCCGGCTATTGCTGTGGCTTTCGAAAACAATCCTCACAGTCATTATGATGAATTGAGACAAATTAGGATATAATTTCAACGTGTAGCTTTGATCGGGAGAGACAGATGTGAAGATTTCCCAAACACAGCGGCACACATGCCCACTTTACTCATCGCTCGGAATTACCGTGGTTCGTAGAAGTGCTTTTCGCAAAGTGGGCGCTGTTCCGATCTTCTGGCACTGAAATAAATCTTTTTCGCTTGCTTTGATATTATAATCGGTTTCCAACCAGACAACAGCAGTAAACAGACGGCAAATCAACGTAGCAGCCGGATTTCCATTGCCATCGAAACACTTAGAGACGAAAATGCCCTGTCTTGCTTTGACTGTACGCTAAATTTAGCCAATGCTTCAGTTCGTCGGTAGAAGCGGGAAAACAGCGTGGGAAAACGGACCGAGCTTTGCAATGAAAATCAATTGTGGAAAGGATCCGGTTTGAGTTAGAGCAACAATCGAAAGCTAATGTTTTTCCAAACAACTTGAGATGAGATGATTCGTCGAAAGTTATAAATCCACGATCGTGTGCTATTTTACATCTACTGAGCATAAAAACACAAACTCCGTTGTTGTTGCGAAGCGGAACTGTAAACTAAGAATATATTCTGGTTCAATTGTTCCATTGAATCATTGTATGATACTTAAGCTACCATACATATTAAAGTTTCGAAGAAATTGACGGCTATCTAAAATACTCACATTTTTTTTGCTTTCTACTTAGGTAAAAATAAAATTAAACAACATGCAAAAGTCCAATTTCGTTTTGGTTTCGATAATATAATGAACTTATCCTGAAATATCCCGCATCAATTTATGGACATTCTGTTCGTTCACTTCAGTGGTTATTTTATACTACAACCTCTTCGTCTCTGAGTCATTGGCGTAGGTATAGCCGTTCACAACCGATTATAATCTTCCAATGAAGAAAACTTATTTATTTACACGGAAAACCCTCCAATCATAAAATTACGATCTCGCAATTTTTGATTTTTGCAGTTGTTGTTTCAACTAATAATTAGTTGATTCAACAAATTTACTATTCGATTTGTACATATTGAAGTAGTTGAAAAATATGTTGTTTTTAATACTGTCTTATGTCAAAAACATCACAAAGCAAAACAAAAATCGCAATGGAAAACCAACCATTACTTTAGTTGAAATTCAAACGCATTTCTTAAACATTTTCATGCAAACGAAATTCGCCTATTATACGTTTGTAAAACTCGTGAAGAGTAACTTTTGAATGATAGTAAATTAATGTTTATCATAACCTTAGTGTCAGAATATTAATGTGATGATAAATTATCTACATCTTTACTGCTCTGGTGTTACAAGAAGAAACGGTTGATATGAAGTAGTGCTATGCACAGAACTGATAGCCGTTAGAGATATTGCAATTAACAAAACGTGTTTAACCAAAACTAGAACCCAGTGAATTGTATGTGTTTGAATTTTGGTCTCAAAATCAACTTGATTATCCAGTTCGGGTTTACATCTCATCCAAGTCAGTCGATAAAACAAAACCGCTTACGTTGGGGACAGAAGAAACCAAGTACAGTATTGTGTAGTGAACAATAGACCTCGAAAATGAGTGAACCAAACGAACAAAAGCTACCGCCGGTACTAAAAAATACAATTATTGTTGACTTCAGACAATGCAAAATTCGACCTTCGATACGAGAACTTGAAGGTTTGCTTAAGAAGTAAATGTATCTTGACATTAAATGTGTGCATTTACTTCAATGCAATAAGACAAATAATGTTATTTACATCCAGTTTTATAAAGAGTTGGATGCAATTCAATTCGCAAAAGACAATAACAATGTGCACTATGTGGAGCACGAGAACATTAGGTACAACATTCCAGTATATATGGAAGATAGTGCTATAGAAGTGCGTGTGCATGATCTTCCCTCAAGCGTCATCGATCCTTATATTCGCAAAACTATGTCCCAATACGGAGAGATTCTCTCTATCGAAAAAGAAAAGTGGAAGAATTTTTTCCCCAGTATTCTAAATGGCGTACGTTTGTTACGCATGCGCTTGAGGAGGCCTATACATTCTTATGTGACATTCGGTCAGGATACAAGAATACCGTGCAAATCACTTGTTACCTATGACAATCAGATGGCCACATGTCAATATTGCCAAAAAGCTGTTCACTACGGTAAGCCATGTGATAAACCGGACAAGGAGACAACTATACCAAAGGACAACGGTGCTTTCTTTACACCAACCCCAAGCAACCCCAGTACACCTGTGACAGTCACCAACAACAGTGAAGCATCCCCTTCAACGAAACCATCCAACGTATCCCCTATAGAACAAAGTACACCAGCTGCAGTTAACAGCTTACCATCCAACTAACCAGCAACTGCAAACAATGTACAACACGGCGCATCTACAGCAACTAGCAACGAAATCACCAACAATACCACGGCAATGGATGACGAGACGAACCACGAACAAACTGCCCCTCAATCCTCGCAGGAGGAAAATGGAAGCTCCTCTCCCCCTGGAAAAAGGGTGACAACGAGATCCAATGCAAAAAAATTTTATCTAAAAGCTCAGCTAAATCGGCCACGTAAAGCTTGTACGCAAATAGGCCTGAATAAAATATCTTTTAAATAAAAAAACTTGATTATCCATCGTGAAATGCATGTTAATAAATGAGCATCATGTTATCTTGAAGTCATAAACAAAAATTGTATGAAACACAGTGATTAAATTGAAAATGTTCAATATTCGTTCATATAATCTGTTGAAACTGTAAGTTGCAATGGCTCAAAAAATAAAAATCAGTGCATTCGTTTCGACTTTTTGTTCGTAAGTAATATAGTGGTCACAATTAGAAAATTTCGTTGACACCAGCACTACTAAAAGACAGTATATTCTTTATATTAAATATTACATATTTTTACCTTTTTTTATATATATAAAAAATAGGTATAGAATTCGCTCAAACTTTCGAAAAATTTTCCGAGGCCCGGAGGGCCGAATGTCATATACCAATCGATTCAGCTCGACGAACTGAGCAAATGTCTGTGTGTGTGTGTATGTGTGTGTGTGTCTGTATGTGTGTTGTCAACTAAGAGGTCGAGATCTCAGAGATGGCTGGACCGATTTTGATCAAACTAGTCGCAAATGAAAGGTCTCCCCGTCACCCAGAACGCTATTGAATGGTTTTGAGATCGGATGTTTACTTTTTGAGTTATGCGAAGTTTTATGTCAAAATTTTCAGTTTTTTGACAGTATCTGTCACATTTGACCTTGAAAACAGAATATGTTTCCAGACTTAGATTTCGCTCGGTAATACCTATCCAACAAGCCATAGATTGTTAAAATCCGTCCATTTTTAACGGAGATATCGATATTTTTGTGTAAGCCTTATTCCAGTAGAAGGAATTTTGAGCGCTGTATGAAAAAGCAATGCTTGGGAGCAACATGAAACACGATTTTTTATACTGTTACATATAATTGTTTCTAAGTACCAAAAAGACTGTGTACAGCATCCTTTTTTATGACAATTTGCCTCGGACCAATTTTAGCACGGTTCATTTTTGGCAACATAATCTTTCGAATATGGCATATGTAAACCAGATGATACCAGCATTATCGAGTTGGAAGTAATTTCATAATTATATTGATTTAAACTGCTTACAGCAATAAATCTTGGAAGAACAAAACACCCATATACCATTTGAATCAGTTCGTCGAGATCAGCAAATGCGTGTGTGACAAATAATTTCACTCAATTTTCTCGGAGATGGCTAAACCGTTTTCTACAAACTCAGATTCATATGAAAAGTCGTGTGCTTCCAAACAAGGCTCCTGAATTATGTTTGGCTCCGACTTCTGATTGCGGAACCACAGGATGATATGTGAAACGAAATTAAAATAATGCAATTAATTTTTCACGTAGATGGCTGAACCGATCTAAGATTCAAATGAAATCTAAGAATCATCTATGATTCAAATGAGAGGTCTTAAAATCCTATAAAACCTCTTACTTTTTAGTCAGATCCGACTTTTGGTTTAGAAAATGCAGGGTGATTAGTATAAAAATGTTCAGTTCACATAAATTAATCAGGTTTATCGGGTTTGCAGATTTGGATAGTCGATTACCAAATAAATTTATTTCAGTTTGAGCGGTATTCGTTTTTGGATTCGGAATGTACCCCCAAATTTTAATTCGCACTACAATTTCTCAAAGATGTTTACACACTGCTCAGGTGAATTTAACTGATTTCGGCTACACCGATTTTAGAATTCCGGTTCCAGTATCGAATCGATTCTCAAAGCTCAATCATTTTCTCAAAAAAGACCAAATCGAACTTCAAAAACAAATATTACAGGACTTAAGGTCCCATACAAAATTGATGAATTTTATCCGATTCTGGAATTACAGATGATGAGTTTATAAATTTCATGTAAATTGTTTGGCGTAATAATTTATGGCCATTCGAATCATTTTGGGCTATGCTAATTCCTGAATACCGGCTCTGGAAGTACCATAAATAATGACGAAAAACTCTAAAGTGGAACTTACTTCGACATCTCATGGAATGTTCAATCGATTGTCGCACGCTAAGATTGAAATTCGATATGTTGTGCAGTTTCGGCATTACAGGGTAATGAGTGATTAAAATCTCAATTAGCCGTTTAAAACGACGATAATTAAAATAATGTCATGAGAACTAAAACGCCTAAGAATATCTATGCAAAAAAACACATGCGGATTGATAAAAAAAGGTATCATCTCACTGCTAGTTGGATTAATCACGTTTTTTTATATATCTTAACATACCGAATTTTCATTTAAAAAATCAGAACGTATATCAATAAGGAATATTTTATTGTCATTCAAAATCAATAATTTTACTTAAGTTGAAATAACTAATCGTAATATCTGAAACAACTAAAACCGATTTGTTTTTCAACTCACATAACTGTTAAATCAAAAACAAGGTCGGTTGTTGTAACTAAAATTTTTATTGAAATTGAAAGATGTGTGTCTTGACTAACTGACAGCATCCTTTTTTCAAAAAAAACTTTGTTATTCCAACCATCGTTTCTGTTGATCGAAAACCAAAAATGTCAGTTTAGAAAAAACAACAATCGATTAGTTGTACCAAATTTTAACCAATCAAATTCAGAAAAACAACTAATATTTTTAGATTGGCACGGTAAAGATTTTCCCCCAAAAAAATTGGTAATAACAGCTCGACTTTTCGAACAACAAATTTAAATATAATATATTGACATTTACATATCAAAGTTTGTAACAATTTTGTTATCACCTAGGTCAAATTAAGTTACAACTCCTGATATTTTAGCTACCAAAGAGGCCAAGATACAATTTTGTTCTTCTTGTTGATCGGGACATCACGACACGTATCACTAGTAATCGAAATAATGTGTAAAAATATATAGGTCAATGCTTTGAATTTCGAAATATATACGACCATTGTAAAAAGTCTCATCGTTTCTGAGGTCATCTATCTACAGTTTTCACTATAACTTAAAGTAGACAACTGTAATTTTCGTTTGTTTCAATGAATTTTATTTCATGAATTTCGAAAGTCGGTTTACTAACAACAAAGTTATGACCACGTAAAGTTCAAGTTCTCAATATTCTATTCGCGACACTGATTCTAAAGGAAAGAGCCCTGAAAGAAATCTGAAACGGAAAAAAAGTTTTTGAATCAATCTAGGAACTTCACGAAACTCGAGAGGGTAAAATTTCCTGAAATTCGTTAAGAAACATGTGAGCTATGACAGCTCGAAGTTACCGTTTCAATTTTTTTCAGGTTTAGTATTTGGAGTGTTAAACCTCTCGAATTCTGAGGAAGCCCGCTCGTCTACTTCTTGTTTCTTCTCCACGCTTCACCAAAATTAATTTAATCGAACGTTTTCCGAATATGTAGGGTAAGTAGACTTCTAATTCGCTCAACCCCATTAATAAGGATTCAAAAGGATAGGATGCAATGATGAGTTTAAAATTTGGGCATTGTGAATTTTTATCATCAATTTCAATGTTTTATTGCTTCTTAAGACCGGTGCATCGTACTCCGTTGAATGTCGACCGAATTATCAAGCAAAATGACTCGATTAATGTGATGACTATTGGTACAATTGCCCTGGCTAGCGAAGGCTCGGCCCACGATATTCTGGCGAATTTGTATTTCTATCACAGCACCGAATTAAGGTGATTGTCGCTAAGGATGATGTTTTGGTCGGAAAGCTAAGAATGTGGTTACGATGGTTCAACGTGACCGAGCTGAATACCAAATGGCTCATTTCGGGATATGTGGGCGAGCTTTTTCGATGCTCCATAAGCACAAAACACAGCTCCACAAAGCGCATTTAATGTTACTGTCATTGTGGCTTGATACCGTCGATCAACCGGCATTCCTAGCAGCCAGGTAGACAGACACAGGTACAGGTACGGATGTTTTGCGTCAAAGGCAATTAGCCTTGCTTTTCTGCGATAGGCATTCGATGTAAGGCTGGTATGTTTATTCCGCCGAATATGTAAACAACATCGCGATATAATTAGCACCCTCTGTCTGTTCGACTGGGTGTTATGACAACGAAAGAGCCGCCGATAGCGACGAAGATGAGCTTCGATTTTGTGCATCAGCAGAAGTAGTAGTGGCAGCAGCAGAAAAGATTAGCGTCAAAAGACCACTCCGTCCATCTGCCGAGATTTGCCTGAGTAGTGTCTGAATGCAGGGAAGTACATATTCGTTTTACCACACACTGCAGGCAGTGTTAGCCAGCACGGCCCGGGTATGATTTGCTTTTGTGCGAGTTTCCATGTGTGAAAATTATATTGGTCCGGCTGGCTGGCTGTTCGGTGGTGCGTAACATCGTTGCAGTATGTTGGTTAGTAGGTTGTTGAACGCCTTCACACGACTCTATGCAGCACTAATTGCTGCCTGCAATTTCTTTGGCAAATATGTGCACAAGTTCAGAGTGGTACTGACTTTTGTCGTATGTAGCCGATATACGCTCTGCAAATGGGTTATTGCTCTAATCTCGAAAAGCTCGGAAACATTCAGTACGGAAACAAGAAATTCAGTTACCACGGAGGGAATTTTAAAACAGTCATGCTTGCAGTGCGAATAAACAGTGGCCGGACAGAGAATATCCGGATGAAATTATATGCTTTCAAGAGGACAAGAAACATACTGAACAATACTGAATTTCCAGCTTCTTTTAAATTATTTTCTTGATAACAATTTTTGACTGTTTCCTTCAGAAAATGGACTCAAAACTCGACTTTAATCGAAAGCTCGATGAAAACCTGATCAAGCGCATTCAACATTGTGGTTCCTGGTTCCGGATATATGATAGTATAAGTGACGTAAACGACAAAACATGTTATTATTTACTGCTCTAATATATATAAGGGTGCCAATATTTTGGGATAACCTCTTACCGAATTAACCGGAATCATATCTCTACGTCCACAGAAATTGAATTTCGAGGATAAATTATTGTTTCATGCTATTTTCTCTTATTGTAACGTTTCTACCTTTTTTCTATAAATAAAGGGTGATTTTTTTTGCTGATATCTTTTTGGCAACAAAGTTTTTGACAGATCACGCGTGAATTGTGTTTTGTTTTATTGTCAAACTTGTTCAGTTTGGTCCATAATTCAATCATGAATCGTCGTCAATGGATGGGCGCTGGCAAAGTTGGAGGAAGATCCAGCGGAGAAGCTCATTTCTGGCTGAATGGATACGTTGAAAAGAAAAATTTCTGCATCTTTAGTAAAAACCAGCCAGAAGCATTGAAAGAGCTACATCCCAAAAAAGTCACGGTTTGGTGTGGATTATGGACCGGTGTCATCATCGGGCCGTACTTCTTCAAATGCGACAATGGGCGGCACGTTACTGTAAATGGCGAGCGATACCGTGTGATGATTGACGATTATTTTGCCTAAAATGGAAAAATTGGACATGTCTGACGTGTGGTTTCAACAAGACGGTGCCACATCCCACACGGAACGCGAAACAATGACCAAATTGAGAGCCGTCTTCGGTGAACAGTTTCTCTCACGTTTTAGACCCGTCAAAAGTCCGCCTAGATCAGGGGTTCCCAAACTATTTTGGATCATGTACCCCTTACTAAAATTAACTTAGGCCTCAGATCCCCATCAACAAATTCCCTTGAAAATTCAATTTCTTGCTTTTTTAATGGTGATTTTACATCAATTCACCTTCTTACCAATTTCTGCGGATGGTCAAATAAACACAACTTTTTCAGTGTAAATATTTCAAATAACAACTTATATCAAACAATAGAGGGTCGATTACTAGACCTCGTCGACCTCCATAGTCAGTTTTCGTTTACGTCGACCCCCGCAAAAAGGACCCAAGAGGTCTATATCGTCCACTTTGGGAACCATTGGCCTAGATCGTGTGATTTAACACATTCATGATTGAATTTCTTATGGGGCCGTGTTAAGGTTTATGTCTACAAGAAAAAACAAGCAACGATTGACGCACTGGAAGCCAATATCAAAGCATTTATTCGTGAAATACCGGCCAATATATTGGAGAGAGTGTGCCAAAATTGGAAACTGTGCATGGGCCATCTAAAGCGAAACCACGGCCAACATTTGAGTGTTTTTTTGAAAACCAAATTCTACACCTCTTAAAAAATCACCCTTCATAAAAAATACCTATAACATTTGATCAAATTTTGGAAAACTTTTCCGAGACCCGGAGAGCCAAGTGTTTTATACCAATCGACTCAGCTCAACGAACTGAACGAATGTCTGTTTGTGTGTCTGTATGTGTGTACAGAACAAAGAAGCATAGATCTCAGAGTTGGCTGGGCCGTTTTTGATCAGACTAGTTGCAAATTAATTAATGCAATTTGTGTCAAAATTATACAAAATTTTATTTCAAAATAAGTCAATATCTGTCTCAATTGACCCCAAAAGCAAAACAGATTCTAAAATTTAGATACCTAACTACAATACCTATCAAACAAGCCATAGCTTTTTGAAATCCGTCCATTTTAACGGCAATATTGATATCTTTGTGAAATTTGGTTTTCCCTTTCTATCCCAGAGTTTTGAGTACTTCATAATAAAGCGATGTTTGGAAGCAAAGTGAAACACGTGTACAGCATCGTTTTTTAAGACATTTTGTGCAGTGAGATGAAACCTTTTCTGCCATTCTTGTGTATAAAGGTAATGCAATCATCTGAGAAAATCATCTTTTGAACCGATGTTTAACAAACTTTAATTCAAATGAAAGGTCTATTGGTTCCATAGGTTCCTTTTAAATTTCATCCGGATCGAACTTTCGGTTCGGGAGTAACGGAATAAAACGTGCAAAAAATTAAGATTTTCTCAGGGACCGCTCAACCGATTTTTTTTAACATAGATTCAAACTAAAGCCATTCTAGTCCCATAGGTTCCTATTCGGTTTCATCTAGATCCGACTTCCGGTTTCGGAGTTACGAGGTAAAATGTGGAGAATGAACTAAAAAAGTGCATTCGATTTTCTCAGAGACCGCTCATCCAATTTTCACAAGCTTAGATTCAAATGAAAGGTTTTACAAACCCACATAACAATACTGCATTTCATCCAGACCCGACATCCGGGTTCCGGAATTACTGGTTGATAGATATAAAAATTTCATTTTTAGGAGCATGTTTTTATACATTACACGAAAAATCAAGCCCAATACATTCAAATTAGGCATGTATGGTTAGTTGATAGGCAAAAATAATGATTTCGAGTATACCGGATCATCGTTTCTGGTTCCGGAATTCACCAAACCGGAAACCACACCAATTTCTCAGAAACGGCCAAACGGCCATAAGTTTAAGTACAATTTTATCCAGATCCGGCTTTCAGTTTCGGAAAAAACGGGGTGGTGTGTATGAAATCTATATCGGTTCCCAGCTTCCGGTTCCGGAAGTACCGAAAATGGTAGTCGAAAACTGAAAAACGGATTGCTCTTCATTTTCTCAGAAACAGCTAAGTCGATTTTTACAAGCTTAGACACAAATAAAAGGGTTAACGTATAACAGATAGACTGACCATTGTTCGGATCTCACTTCCGCTTCCGGAACAGAAGGGGGAGATGTGTTTAAATTTTTATACTGTCGTTTGGAGAGAAATTGCAAAAAAAAAACGAAGAATTCCTATCAACTTGGGTTAAAAATGTTTATAATTCATAACATTACTAGGTGGATTAAAACAGGTTTTCCACTTCATCGTAATTGGAAAAATGCAGCTCATGCTGCATCGACCGGAACAAACAGTAATCGGAAGAAACATTGTATGTTTACCCTTTCGTCTCTATCGGTGTATTGTGGCCGTTTACCAGTCAAAAATCTTTCATCGCTATTGAATGTGAAGATGTTGCGGAAAAATTCAAATTCATGTTTGTCGACAAGTTCGAAAGGAAGACCAAAATTTGGCAAGTTGTAGCCTGAAAACGGAACTATTCGTCACATCATCGATGATGAAATCTGAAGATTGCAACGATTTTTTTGCGATTGCAACAAGCATTTGACTTTACGAAAGCTCTGTTCAAAGCGTTTGCTCACTGTTGACCAGAAACGAAAACGTGTTGATGATTCTGAGCAGTGTTTGGTCATGTTTAAACGTAACAAACCGGAATGTGTGCGTCGATATGTGACAATGGACGAAACATGAATCCATCACTTCACTCCGGAATCAAAATGATGGTCATCCAAGTGTGCAGCAACTGATGAACCTCGTTCAAAGCGCCCGAAAGCACAACAATCGGCTGGAAAGATGATGGCCTCGGTAATTTGGGATGTGCGTGGTGTTATATTTATCGACTATCTTGAGAAAGGAAATACCATTAACAGTGAATATTACATAGGGTTATTGGAGCGTTTGAAGGCTGAAATTGCAAAGAAGCGACCGCATATGGTAAAGAACAAAATTTTGTTTCATCAAAACAATGGGAAAACTTCATAAATTGAACTTCGATTTGATCCCACATCCACCATATACCCCAGATTTGGCTCCCAGCGACTATTGGCTGTTCGCAAACCTGAATGAAATGTTCGCCGGTAAGAAATTTCACACGAAAGGTTATCGCTGAAAATGAAACCTATTTCGAGGCAAAAGATAATTCCTTTTACAAAAGTGGTATTGATATTTTAGAGTGGTGCTGGAATGATTGCGTTGCTTTCGATGAAGATTGCATTAATGTTTACCAAAAAAAAATCGTGTTCTCTTTGTTAGGCCCGAGACTTTTCAGCCCATGTGTTAGTGCTGGATTGGTATAGTTATTGCCAGCTTGATCGATTTTGTCTCCAAACTTTGGAATCCTTCGCATTGCCCGATCTGTTGGGCAACCGAATAATACTGAGAAGTTTCAAAGAGCCAACTTTGATGAAGAGGGTACCCAGTAAATGCAGACAAAAAAGGAAAATATGCGGTACAGATGGGCTCCATCAAAAGGAGGCTTAGAGCTTTCAGTCGAACTGGAGAAATGTAGCCATTTAATGCTGTAGCTTTGAAGTTTTAATCAAATTACTGTAAATCACAAGATACGGGTTTTTTTTTGTGCATCCCAACTTGCTTTTAGTTAGCCCTTACAAGGAAGCCTAAGCCTAGTGAATCTATTTTTGGTAATTTATTCTATACCGACGGATGCAGCACCGCATCCTAAGCATGTGGAGACTAACCCTTGCAGGGAACGTCATCTGCATGAAAGGTTAAACACTAAAAACCTGGTGTCATGATCCTCGACAGTATACCAGATATAGTGCAGTTGCGTAGTCACCAAACCATACAGGTGGTCTGCTTACGCATTATTAAAGTACAAGCAATCTACAAAGAAGAAGTTTCCAAGAGATTTTTGTTCGATTTATGTTGCCCTCTCGGATCACCCAAGTGGAAGAGCTTATAACATGTACTGCAGAAAATCAAGCTTTTGATCTACCCTAGCATGAAAAATTATGCCCATCTTTCATCTTTGTCGGTATGTCCCATTCTGGTGTCATCGCTTGCAGCTAACTGTGCAACGAAACGGTCGTCATGTCGACGAATTCCAATCAGCAAATGTTCTACCAGTCCGACAATGATCCTATTCCGTTGGCAGAAGCAGTGAAATTAGTGAAACCAGAAGGTCAGGCTCCGAATTGGAATGTAATACCGATGAAACCGTTTTTACTCATCTAACGAGAGTGAGCAGAAGCAGATGCTGCTAGTACTGAATTGCAAAGTGTAGCACGTGTTTGGGTCGTCTATCCCCACGTTTGCCATAGCAACTATCGGATTGCTTCCGCAGGGATACACACTCGGGCCCGACGTATGTTTGATTGCTGTGTAAAGTTGGAAATTATTCTCTCTGCCTGGTCGGATGGTGCAGGATAGCATCACCGAGTAAGTCAGTCTATTTTCCTAATGTAATTAACGAATTAGATGTAGAACATATTATGCTAATGAATTACCTTATCTCAAATCGCTGTCCCGTAACGTAACATGGTGGAATATTGTTTTACCTTTCTGTCGAATTTGATGCCAGAGTTGACGACGAAGAGGAGTAAGTAATTCAGTAACATCAAGCAGCATTACGCCGCTTAACCGAAGGAATGCTGATA
Source organism: Malaya genurostris (assembly GCF_030247185.1). NCBI lineage: Eukaryota > Metazoa > Arthropoda > Insecta > Diptera > Culicidae > Malaya > Malaya genurostris. The sequence continues at coordinate 263,450,334 of NC_080571.1, forward strand.
ACCCGTTTCGTGTTCGCGTTCAAATGATGATTCAATGGTTCGAAAATTCGCTTGCCGCCCAGGCGATGGCGAGTGGGAAAACAGAAACATAATTTTCCACGTCTGTGCCCGCGTCGTAAGCAACGTAGATTATTATTTCATACCACCGAATCCGAAAGCGAAACGAGCGAGCGTTAGAAGAAAAGAAAGAAAGAGAAAAAAAACACCCTGGCAGACAAACAAGCAACCGAATGGCATACTCATAAATTTGATGAGCCCGGTGCTGTAGGGGATCAAGTTCAGATTGTGAGTGTTTTTCCGCGAAAAGCATCAGCATCAATTTTCAATGAGTGCATTACTGTGCACCACGAACTTGATCTCATTTAGTACCCGCAGAATTTTCCGTTCGCTGTTTCGTGTCTGACCAAGCTCTTCAGCCTGCCGTCACAATAAATGTTTTTTTGCCTGCATTTACAGGAAACCATGGATGTGGAATGAGAGCCAAAACCGATTGACTGAATGGTCAGAAAACAAGACAAAATAAAGCACGAAACTAAAATGATACCATGGCCGGGTCCTGGTCGAACAGCAAATGAAAATCCCAACGTCTATTCAGCCACTAGGCGAATTGCGGGAAAAAAATGCTTGGCTATCGTCGGGTGCGTGTTTCTTCGCTAAGACGTTAACAAAACGGCAAGAAATTTTCCTCTCATTTGACGGAGATGAAACAAATGAGCCGTAACTTGAGTATTCCCATCATCATCATCATCATCATCGGCAGCACTAGTAAGCAAACTTGGTTTCAACGTGGTTAGCAGACAAGTGAGAAATGTTGGAGATCATTTTTTAAGTTTTGCCTTTGTCTGGAAACTGCAGTGCCGTTACTAGTCTTTGTATTCGCTCGTGGATTGATCGGTAATAGGATATTTTACCTTCCAGTCTCCGTAATGGATTTGGTTGAATAAACGGATTGCTTGGTCAAGCAACTTGAGGCTGGTCTGTGAAACGAAGCCCTTCGTTAAACACGTTGCATCTCAGTGACGACACAATTAAAAAGTATTAAGTAATGAAAATCAATATTCTTTCGAATAATCTCAATCCTGAAGGAGTTGCCAACAGAACGACACCCAAATAACATCTCGAACCGAAAGCACTTGACACCGGACGGATCGCTTTTGGTTGTCTGATTTGATTACCGACATGCTTCGCGATTGGATATTTTCCATCAACTACTGTGGAAGTGTGAATCCGTTCAGTCAACAATGGCCGAAAATCACCACCAAGTTCAGTAAGCAACCAAGCAAGCAAGCAAGCATGGACTCAATTAGATCACTTCCCACAGCTGGCTGAATGTGAACTCATTTGATCGAAGAAGCGTTATTTGCTTGATTAATCAGGGGAAAACTGTCTTCTCATCTTCGCGTAATTTCATTTCAAGTTAATATATGGCACAAAGTAACACGGTTCGATTTTTATGAACACTTCTTTATCTAGATTTTTTACACTAATTCTACGGAGAGAACTCGGGCGAATGTACACTACAGTAAAACTTTGGTGTCTTTGTTTCCTTCTGGTATAACTTTTGAGTCATATGATTTTTTTTCATTTCATTCGTGATGAAAGATTGCGAAATCTCACCTCAGGCGCAAATAACTTGCTGACCAAATTTTTCGTCTTGAACCGTGATGACTCGGACAGATTTCTCCAATTTGATGCAAATGTAATGACACCACTTACAATGCCTGAAAACGACAAAACGCATTCAAATCAAACAAATTTCTATATAGGGGTGCAAATTAGAAACTCAAGAAAAAGAAGAAATATCACCAAAGATTAATGTGAAAATATGAAACACTTCTGTTAAGAGAAATTGGAACAAATACACAGATTTCTATTCTGAACAGTCGGTTTTAACACTCCAAATACCAAGCCTCAAAAAAAGTTGGAACGGTAACTTTGAGCTGTCATAGCTCAGCTGTTTTTCAACAAATCTCAATAAATTTTACACCCTCGAATTTTGTGAAGTTCGTAGATTGATTCCAAAACTTTGTAGCAGACGATTGGTAAAGGAAAACCAATGAAAATTTGATTTTTCCCGCTCCAAGTTTTTTTCACGCACCCGATATGCCCTATCTGCTTTTCATTTTTCTTTCCTTTGGCATAATCGTCGCATAGAAAATATTGAATACTTCAACTTTACCGAGTCATAACTTTGTTGTTAGTCAACCGATCTTCAAAATTTGTTCACCATTGGAAAGGTACTACTTCCACAAATAAAATGCACTGAAAAAAACTAAAAATAGGGTTGTCCACCCAAAGTTATAATGAAAACTGTAGATAGATGACCTAAGAAAAGATGAGACTTTTTACAATGATCGTAAATATCTCGAAATTCAAAGCGATGACCTATATATTTTTATACATCATTCGATTGCTAGTGATACCAGCTACAATTTTCGCTCAACTACCATTCCTGCACAATCAAAAGAAAACATTAAACAATCGATGAATTTATAAATATATATGGATTTTTCATTTTTTTTCACATGTTTGTATATAACTCAAAAATTAAAGCGATGACATGTACATTTTTTTGATTTAAAATATTGGAATCATTACCAGAAACAATGTATTGATGATCAAAATTATATATCCGTTCAAAGAATCTCAAGAAATTTGGTACAAATACAGAGAATTTCTATTACTGGGAAAATTTTGCCAAAAAAAAAACAAATCAAAACTTTGAAATTTTATGACATATATTTTTTTATTATTTTAGTTGGAAATTTATTATGAACAAAATTTACAAAAAAACTGAAACTTGGATTTCACTGAATATCTTAAAAATTTTGGTAAATATACCTAAACGTTAAAAATAATTATGTTTTTGTATTGGACAAAAGATCTAAACAATTTTTATGCACAACCCAAACGGAACTGATAACTACTAAAATTAGGTTTTTTTGTTTTAGGTTTTCCGTAAAATCTCAAAAAATCGGTAAAAGATCGGAAATTTCAAAATTTCTGTTATATATTGCGTTCCAACGTTTCTGCAAATCAAAGTGAAAATATTGGAATCCGTTTTGATTTCATCTGTTTCAAAAAGACGTAGAATTTGTTTCTATTAATAAAATAAATTTTGTGACAACACGAAAATTTTAAATTATTTCAATGGCTTTGTACAATAAGAAATAGAACGTAAAATTATATGAATTTCATATACTAATCCATGGCAAAAGAAACCAACTACAATTCAAAAAAAATTATTGCTTGATTTTTGTTTTACAAGCAATTCAGAACAAAAACATATATCTTAAATTTTTCGCTATCCTAAACAACATCAATTAAAATCGATTGAATATTAAAATTTAAATATCACAAACTTAGGATTATTTCGGAATGTATAGAATTCGAAAATTATTAGAATTTTCTATTAGTAAACAATTCAGAAAAAGTAGAACTCTGAATTTAGATTTAGAATGAATTCTGATGCTCTTCCCATATCTCTGAAGTTAGAATGAATTCTGATGCTTTTCCCATATCTCTCTTATTCTCATATAGAAACTGTATTCTTCAAACAGTTTTGTTTGATTTTTGAAAAACATGAAAGCTAGTGCATGAACTAGTGTAACCTAGAAAATGAAACAGTTCTCAAATCGGTTAGGCCATCTTTCTCAGTGAAGTAAGTTCCACTATTTCAGGTACTTATGAAACTGGAATCGCCCCGAATATTGGCTTTGCAGCAGCCTTTGGGATTAGCACCAACCAACCAATCTATTTGCAGCTTACAGTTGTCTTCGTCTCGAAAAACAACCTCTTCGTTTGAATGCTTTTTACTGAATGAAACCCTGCACCTATGTTATCAGAACTAATTGGCTCAAGTGGCATGTTCCCCTAGTTATTTGGAGATTCGTGCCTTGCGTAGCTTCTCATCAACTTCCTGATGGGAAGGGAAGGATCATTTGTTTTGAAGACATCATAGCTCTAAAGTATAATGTTAAGCCACAAATGTTTTTGCCTCCCTAAATTGTGGATCCGGACCACTGTGCAATGCAATTGAACTCGGAAATTTTAAAATTTCCGATCTTTTACCTATTTTTTGAGATTCTACGACAAACCTAAAACAAAATCTGAATTTTAGTAGTTATCAATTGCGTTTGGGTTGTGCATAAAAATTATTTAGATCGTTTGTCCAATACAAAAATATGACTATTTTAGAGTTTTAGGTTATTTACTAAAATTTTTAAAATTTTCAGTAAAATCCAAGTTTCAGTTTTTTTTTGTAAATTTTGTTTATAATAAATTTCCAACTAAAATAATAAAAAAAATATGTCATGAAATTTAAAAGTTTTGATTTCATGTTGTTTGGCAAAATTTTCCCAATAATAGAAATTCTCTGTATTTGTACCAAATTTCTTGAGATTCTTTGAACGGATATATAATTTTGGTCATCAATACATTGTTTCTGGTAATGATTCCAATATTCTGAATCAAAAAAATGTACGTGTCATCGCTTTAATTTTTGAGTTATATACAAACATGTGAAAAAAAATGAAAAATTCATATATATATTTATAAATTCATCAATTTTTTAATGTTTTCTTTTGATTGAGCCGGAATGGTAGTTGAGTGAAAATTGTAGCTGGTATCACTAGCAATCGAATGATGTATAAAAATATATAGGTCATCGCTTTGAATTTCGAGATATTTACGATCATTGTAAAAAGTCTCATCTTTTCTTAGGTCATCTATCTACAGTTTTCATTATAACTTTGGGTAGACAACCCTATTTTTAGTTTTTTCAGTGCATTTTATTTGTGGAAGCAGTACCTTTCCAATGGTGAAAAAATTTTGAAGATCGGTTGACTAACAACAAAGTTATGACTCGGTAAAGTTGAAGTTGTGGCGAACTCGCTTGGTAACCCTAACCTCACCATCGTATATAGAACACCTACATAGTAACCGATCAACCGATCGCTATGTGCTACCAATACCACACAACAGTGAAGCCAATCGGCTGTTAATTTGTACATATGTAAAGTAGTAATAAAACGACCACCAAAGAGACTACACCGTTTTATCCGCTTATGCGTAATCCGAAAGGATCCCCAAAAATTTGGTGACCCCGACGTGATCTTATGACAAAGTTTAGTTCTCTTCGAAAACAGTTTTTGTTACGGAAATCCGCGATCGCGTTAAGTGCAAACAAAAAAACACAATAGTGAACCATAGTCATGACCGAAAAAGAAACCAAGATCGACAATGGCGGTGGTGATAAAGACAACGAAGACAGTGAAAATGGCACTACAAGTGGTACGCCGACAGCGTCGCGAACAGTGATTGCGAAAATGAATTACCCTGAGTTTGATGCAGATGATGTGGACACCTGGTTTATCTGCCTAGAAGCAGCTTTTAGTGTAAATCTAATAAAACACGACAGACAAAAGTTTTACGCAGTGATTGTGGCCCTTGGACCTCGTGCAAAATTTGTCCACACCGCCATTGCCAAATGTAACGAATCAGTGAACAATGACCGATATGAGACGCTCAAAACCGCCATCATGGAACATTTCCGACCATCGGAGATGCAACGTTTTTCGAGTTTATTATCCGGAATGACACTTGGTGACCAGAAACCGAGCGCGCTGCTATCAGAAATGCGACGTTTAGGAGGTGCTAGCTGTACAGACACAGTACTCTCAAATCTGTGGCTACGTGCTTTGCCTAATACCGTTCGTTCGATCATCGCATCGATGCCATCCGCTCTGCTCGAGGAGCAAGCGAAAGTCGCCGATAAAATTATGGAGGCACCGCGTAACGAGATATCAGCGATCAAATCAACCGAGACATCGTTAATTTCCAATTTGGAACAACGCATCGAAGCACTGTCTCGCCGCTTGGAAGAAGCTTTTTCGGGAAATTTTCGAAACCGAGGACGTTCGGTAAGCCGTCATAGAATGTGTTCCCCAGAACGACGTGAATCATCGCGACCAAGAGTACCTCGCCGTTGGATTTGTTGGTTCCACTACCACCACGGAGCACAGGCAAAAAAGTGCGAAAAACAAAAAGGCGATAACGCAAACATTCCTTGCATTTTCTACGACAACAAAATTCCAGTGTATATTCGCCCTGAAAAAAACTAACTCTCCAGCCTCTGGCCGAACTAATAAATCGATATGAAAAAAACAATCAGACTGTAAATGAAACATTAACCGTACTACGAATCCATGTTCATGATCAAAAATCCTCTCAGCAATACCTCATTGATACTGGTGCCGACATCTCTGTTATTCCTCCGTCTCCGCGCGAACTTCTCCACCCTCTGAAGTCTTATCAACTTTTTGCCGCTAATGGTAGTACAATTCAAACGTATGGTACCAAACGACTTACCATAGACATTGGCCTTCGCCGCTCGTTCATTTGGGTTTTCACTATCGCCGATGTTAAGTCACCGATCATCGGAGCCGATTTTTTACGACATTATGGCCTGTTAGTGGATCTCAAACGAAACAAACTGATTGATAATCAAACTTGCCTGGAAGTTAACAATATCACTGCCGTCTCCGAGCCAAAAATCTCCACTTTCAACGTGAACTCGCCTTTTGCCGACATCTTTCGAGAATATCAGGACATCACCTTATTGGACTTGAATCACCGCCCAACAAGAGCGAACACTGTACATCAAATTATCACCATAGGACAACCAGTCTTTTCTCGACCACGTCGATTGCCAATCGATAAGCTGAACGAAGCCAAAGCTGAGTTCAGATTTCTGATGGAACAAGGTATCTGTCAACCTTCGAAAAGCCCATGGGCTAGTCCGTTACACATGGTAAGAAAGTCTAATGGAAAATGGCGTCCCTGCGGGGATTATAGGAACTTAAACGCAATTACAGTTCCCGATCGATACCCTATACCGCACATTCAGGATTTTTCGAATATCTTACACAACAAGAAAATATTCTCATGTATCGATCTACAGCGGGCATACCATCAAATCCCAGTCGCACCTGAGGACATCCCAAAAACGGCAATTACTACTCCATTCGGACTATTCGAGTTCAAGTATATGACATTCGGACTCCGGAACGCTGGACAAACATTACAAAGACACCTTCACGATATTTTGGGCGACCTTGATTTTGTTTTCCCATATGTCGATGATCTTTGTATAGCATCCGACAACATCGAACAACACAAGCAGCATCTTCGTCTGGTATTCGAGCGACTTAGAGCAAACGGCCTAACCATCAATACCGGCAAGTGCCAGATAGGACAACCTCAAGTAACATTTCTTGCGCATCTAATCACCGAAAATGGAATTCAACCTACTCGAGACAAAGTCGAAGCCATTATAAATTTTCCTCGACCGCTTATCGCGAAACAAATGAAGCGATTCCTGGGGACAGTAAACTTCTACCGCAGATTCATCCCGCACGCAGCAGAAAATCAACAAATCCTGCAATCCATGATTAATGGAAACGTTCGTAACGATAAGACATTGTTGCAGTGGACTGATACCACAGCAGCGGCCTTTCAACAATGTAAGCAAGACATGGCAAATGTAGCCCTTCTCGCTCACCCTTGCGTTGAGGCAAAATTAGCACTTGAAGTCGACGCATCTGGCACCGCGATTGGCGGGGTGTTACATCAAATCACCGAGAAAAATCGTCAACCTCTTGCATATTTCTCCCGCAAGTTACACAAAAGCAAGCAGAAAGCAAGCACATACGACCGAGAGTTATATGCGATTTACGAAGCAGTGAAATATTTCAAGGATCAGCTCACTGGTCGTGATTTCTGCATTTATACTGACCATAAGCCTCTCACCACAGCATTCTACCAGCGGCCTGATCGAGCCAGCCCAACCCAACAACGACACCTTAGCTTCATCAGCGAATACACCACGGACATCAGGCATGTACCCGGCGAAGCAAACAAAGTCGCCGACATGCTGAGCCGAATCGAATCCATCACGAGCAACAACGAAACAATTGATTTCGAGACAATGGCCAACCAACAAAGGAATGATCCAGAACTGACAACGTTCCTGACCAACCCTCCTGTCAATACATCTTTGGTGATGAAAGCAATGCAGTCACCACTTTCGAAAACACCAATGTACTGTGACATATCCACGGCTGCAATCCGGCCATTCGTTCCGAAAAATTTCCGAACCATGATCATCAAAAAACTTCACAGTGTATCCCATCCTGGCGTACGCTCGACTACTCGCCTCGTGACAGATCGCTACGTGTGGCCATCCATGAGACGAGACTGCAAACTTTTCGTATCCCATTGCATCGCCTGCCAGAAGTCAAAAGTACATCGTCACAATAAGGCGCCCATCGTACAAATATCTACACCAGACGAAAGATTTTCTCACATACACATGGATTTAATTGGACCACTACCAATATCGGAAGGCAATGCGTATTGTCTAACAATGATCGACAAATTCACACGTTGACCAGAAGTGATTCCTATCCACAACATGACAGCGGCCACAGTCGCGCATACATTCGTTAGCAGTTGGATTGCACGCTTCGGAGTTCCAACAAGGATTACCACCGATCTCGGAAGACAGTTCGAGTCAGAACTTTTCCGAGAATTAACCAGATTATTGGGAATAACTCACCTGAAGACTACGCCATACCATCCCCAAGCAAACGGGCAAATCGAACGAACTCATCGACAACTCAAGGCCGCGATTATGTGCCACCAGAACAACAAATGGACAGAATCGTTGCCGTTCGTACTCCTCGGAATGAGGACAGCCCTCAAGGAAGACCTTAAAGCCTCAGCCGCTGAAGCAACCTATGGAACAACCATTCGACTACCCGGAGAATTTTTCACCGAAACGAAAAACAAGCTATCTACACCAGATTTCATCACCGACCTAAAAAACAGAATGTCAAAACTACGACCTACTCCGACAAGCAACCATTCGAAGACAACACCTTTCATCCAAAAGGAACTAAGCACCTGCAGCCATGTATTTGTGAAAAACGGATCAATCAAACCACCTTTAACTCAGCCTTATGATGGGCCATTCCGAGTACTACGCAGGAAAAAGAAAGTGTTCATCATCGACATCCGTGGAAAGAAATCCCCAATATCCGTCGACAGACTGAAAGCTGCCTTCATCGAAGCCGATGAATTAGCACCAAAACAGCCTAACATACAGGATAACAACGAAGCATCTCCCTACCGAACAAGGTCTGGTCGGCACGTAAAAATCCCTCAGCGTTATTGGAATGATTAAGGGGGGAGTACTGTGGCGAACTCGCTTGGTAACCCTAACCTCACCATCGTATATAGAACACCTACATAGTAACCGATCAACCGATCGCTATGTGCTACCAATACCACACAACAGTGAAGCCAATCGGCTGTTAATTTGTACATATGTAAAGTAGTAATAAAACGACCACCAAAGAGACTACACCGTTTTATCTGCTTATGCGATGATCCCCAAAAAGTTCTCAATATCCGATTCGCGATGCAGGTGCCGCATGAATGCAGATAGGGCACATTTTGAGCTTGAAAAAAAACTTGGAACGGGAAAAATCAGATTTTCATTAGTTTTTCCTAAAAGATCGTCAATAATGATATACTTAAAATAATCTACAAACTTCACAAAATTCGAGGGTGAAAAATTTATCGAAATTGGTCAAGTAGCAACTGAGCTATGATAGCTCAAAGTTACCGTTCCAACTTTTTTTGAGGCTTGGTGCTTCGCGTAACTTTTTTAGGCTTGGTATTAGGAGTGTTAAGGAATTACTCATACGTGAATGTTCACCCGACAGAACAAACTTTGAAGCAGTTACTTATACACAAAAAAATTCTATTTTGGTGTTCGGTAATAATTTTTGCGGTAACGATCTGTAAAATATTATTTTTACTGAAAGATACGTAAAATTTATTGAACTTACGGTCATCTGTCAAAGAACTACTGAATATCGGAAAATCATATGTAAAAGTTACGATGCTTTTACTGACACGGTCTGTGAACTCTGAAACATCATTTCTCTGGACGAACTCAGTAGAAGTTAAAAATACAGAAATACAGATCTGTCAAATAACATCATTTTCGGACGTAAAGATGTGAAAATTTTTAGATTTGTAGAAAAAAAATAGTGGTGCAAATTGATTGCTGTGCTCAAAATAGATCATGCTGATTCCTGGCAGTAAATGTAATTCAAATCATTCATCACACGCAAATAAATTAATTAATCGGATGGAAATATGTTTTGAAAACAAAATTGCTCCTTCGTTTCACAGATCTCCAATAAAATTTACCAAAAAACAGTAATACTTTACGGATCAAGACGTTTGAATATTTTTAGGATTGTTTTGTAAATTTCACCGAACGTCGGTATTGAATGATGAAGAAGTCAGTAGAGTTATGACAGATCGAAGGTCAGTGGAACTGTACCGATCATTCAGCAAATAAAACTTTTACTGAACGGATTACCGAATGTTCAGCTGCTTGAAAGTCAGAAAAACTGTACCGACATCCGTAAAAAAAATAATTCGGTGTGTACAGCTTTTAAGCAGCGAGAAAGTTTTCTCAGAATCTGTTCTGTCTGTTCAAGTTATCAAAAAGTACCATGCGTACTTTAAAGCTCTAATAAGAAGGATATTTTCAGTTATTATGGAACTTTTGATTGCTTGGAGACGACGCTTAAATTTTGATTTGATATTGATCTTACCAGTTTGAACATTCTTCACAGAATATAAAATATAAGATGACAGTCTCAATTCATTATGGTAATCATCTTGAACATTAATATTTAATAGCCACTTACTGCGTGCGCTTACTCTTATCTAAATCATAAGAAAGAAAAATGCAAGAAAAATCTCTTAGTTTGACCTTAGCGCTTCTACAGCATAATCTTTTCATTGATTCATTAAAAAAATTTCTGAATTGTTAATCTCGCCCCCGCGATGACCAATACTATTCATCTGATTCCATTGAATTCAATTCATCAACTGATGAATGATATCAAAACTTCTTCTCCTGCCTACAACGGTTTTCTAGAACAGTCATTGAGTCATTTATGTCGTTTTCGCTTGATACCAAACCTAATCCAGTTTCACCCTAACTGCTGTCAACCGTTTGTTTGAAGCTAGTTTCAAACCTAGTTTTAACGTTGTTGAACTGAAAATCGAGTAAGTTTCGAACCTGGTTGATATATCAGGTTTGCTCAAACCCCCGTTGCTAAGTGCGAAAACAACACAGTTTCGTGAAAAGTGTTTGTTTGATGAAACTATCCTGGGTCAGTTTCAGTCAGTTTCAAGCGAAGACGACATTAGTAAGTACTAAATTTGATACCCAATTAAGCACGTGGTTCGAAATGACGAATCACATCGATCAAGTATACATGTGGAATCTTCACACAAAACAACAATCTAGTATTCTTTCCTTCGGCGGTCAAATACTTATGCAATTCGTTATGCGCCAAACACCTATCGATGATCTAGCAAGCATAGACGACTATTTCAACGGAAAATTCCATTGTCCATACAAAACAACTTTATGGATTTTTCCCACTTTTCCGGCAAATTTTCCTAATTTTTTTATGTACGAACCCGGTGGGGATAGAAACTGATCGAACAAAAAAAGAATCATGTAAATCCGTCCATCCGTTCTTACGTGATGCGATTACTAAGAATGATCTCTGCATTTTTATATATATAGATGGGCTGATCTATTTTAGATCTAGTTACAACTGAAACATGTCAATCACGACGCTGAGATTTAGTTCTATTTTTCGAGTACAAATTTAAAACAGATTTAAAACTGCTCGACGAAATTGTTTTAAATTAATGAATATTTGAAACACGAATAGAATACTGTTTTAATTTCTTTTGCGTGAGCGTCTGTTACGAAATCTGAGAGACGAGATATCAAAGCGTCGAATGACATTTCAGAAATTATCAATATAAGCGTTAAATGTTTTGCACTGAATAATACAGTTTCATTTAGACTCCAGCTCACTATGATCTGTAAAAATATTCATATCGTTTTCGAAATCATTAATTTATGTCGTTTTCGTTTTTAAATTGCACTACACTGGTGTAGCGAAAGCTGCACTGAAACCGTTCGTTTTTGCCAATTGCACTACACCAGTGCTACACTTTTTCTGCACCGATACCACTGGTGTAGCACTCATCAAAAGTTTGGTGTAGCTCTGTGCAATGGAATCATGTATTGTAGTCAATGGTTACTGTTTATGTTTTCGTCATTTTTGTTCGTTTATTCAAGCCTCAGTGTAGCACTGCACCGGTGTAGTGCAAGTTAAAAACGAAAACGCCATTAGTTTGTTTGTTTCTGATTTGAAACAGTGAAGTGAATAGACACAACACCAATACCCTTACAGAAATATATAGAACAGATCTTAAATCTTTCCGTAGAGATCGTCAAGCTCGAGTTTTACTTTTGACAGTTTTAAATTATACAACAGTATCTCTTTTTAGAAAAGATATCCATCACAGCGTTGCGAATAGCCTTAGAGTCTATATTTTGGGTTCGCGTGTTCGGTGTTGGTTCCTAATAAAGATCAATCTAAGCAGACTCTCGTGCATTTGAGGATTCAAAAGTGTGACGATTAATTGAAAATATCGATCAATAGAAATTTTAGTTGCCTTGTTCCACATCAATGGCTCGAACAACCCCAGGGGCTGATCCTTGTAGTTTTATTATTATTTTTTTGTAAGTAGTTTCAGTGGCAGCAGTCCATTGCTTCAGTTTTACACTGGACTCTTGGTAAGATTTGCTTCTATCAGCTTCTGTTTTAAATCACACAGACGTTCCTAGGCTATGGTGCCCACTTGGTCACTGTTTTTAGTGTGCTGATTCAAAAAGATTTTATAAAATTGTTGATCAGTGTGTTCATGTTTGTGTCTTATGAATTTAGTTGCAACAGACAACAGACCTCACTCTAACTAATGGTTTTACCTTTTTTTATATATATAAAAAATAGGTATAGAATTCGCTCAAACTTTAGAAAATTTTTCCGAGGCCCGGAGGGCCGAATGACATATACCAATCGATTCAGCTCGACGAACTGAGCAAATGTCCGTGTCTGTGTGTGTGTGTGTGTGTGTGTGTGTGTGTGTGTGTGTGTGTGTGTGTGTGTGTGTGTGTGTGTGTGTGTGTGTGTGTGTGTGTCTGTATGTGTGTTGTCAACTAAGAGGTCGAGATCTCAGAGATGGCTGGACCGATTTTGATCAAACTAGTCGCAAATGAAAGGTCTCCCCTTCACCCAAAACGCTATTGAATGGTTTTGAGATCGGATGTTTACTTTTTGAGTTATACGAGGTTTTATGTCAAAATTTTCAGTTTTTTGACAGTATCTGTCACAATTGACCTTGAAAACAGAATATGTTTCCAGACTTAGATTTCGCACGGTAATAGCTTTCCAACAAGCCATAGATTATTGAAATCCATCCATTTTTAACGGAGATATCGAAATTTTTGTGTTAACGACTTTGTCCCGTATTCCAGTTGTAGAAGTTTTGAGCGCTGTATGACAAAGAAATGCTTGGGAGCAACGGAAAACACGATTTTTTATACTGTTACTTACAATTGTTTCTAAGTACCAAAAAGACTGTGTACAGCATCCGTTTTCATAACATATAGTCTCGGACCGATTTTAGCACGGCTCGTTTTTGGCAACATAATCGTTCGAATGTGACATATATAAACCAGATGATGGCATCCATATACCATTCGAATCAGTTCGTCGAGATCAGCAAATGCGTGTGTGACAAATAATTTCACTCAATTTTCTCGGAAAATTTCTTTTCTACAAATTCAGATTCATATGAAAAGTCGCATGCTCCCAAGCAAAGCTCCTGAATTATGTTTGGTTCAGACCTCTGGTTCCAGAACTACAGGATGATATGTGAAACGAAATTAAAACTGTGTAACTCATTTTTCTCGTAGATAGCTGAACCGATCTAAGATTTAAATTAAATTTAAGAATCATATAAGAATCAAATGAAAAGTTTAAAGATTCTGTAAAACATCTTGCTTTTCAGTCAGATCCAACTTCCGGTTTAGGGGATACAGGGTGATTGGTATAAAAATGTCTATTTCACATAAATTAATCAGGTTTATCGGATTAGCAGATTTGGATAGTCGATAATCAAATAAACTTTTTTCAGTTTTAGTGGTATTCAGTTTCCGATTCAGAAGGCACCTACAAATTTAATTCGTGCTTTGATTTCTTAAAGATGTCTTCACTGATTTTCAAATATTTTGAAACAAATGTAAGCTATACAGCTACTCAGGTGAATTTATCTGACTTTGGCCATACCGATGTTAGAATTCCGGTTTCAGTATAAAATCGTTTCTCAAAGCTCAATCGTTTTCTCAAAAAAAGCCTAATCAAATTTCAGAAACAAAAATTCAAATTAAAATAAACTTATCACGGAACGACCGAAATTAGCTCTGCGCCTAATTCGTATTACTGTTTTTGAATTAGTTGATTTTAACAACAAAATTTCCAAAATAACTATAAAATTAGTTAAAATTGAGAATTTACTTTGCTGAAAAAACTCTTATTTTTAGAGAATGTGTTTAGTTGGTGAATATCCTGGACACAAACCAGCAATATTTCAATCCAACACGAAATTCTCATTGACAACTAATTTTGTTATTAAAATCAGAAAATTTGTTTCAATTTATCTATCACCATCATTACTGAAGGACAGCACAAAGAAACCAAAACTGAAATGGGTATTATAAACAAGTTTATTAGCCAAAAACTCATGAGAAGTGTCAAAGCAAAACAATCCATTAAAAAGCTAAAAAGGATAGTCTTATTGAAACTGCTTGAAAATTGTTTTGATGTTTTTCGCATGTGTTCGATATATCTTTATTTAAATTTCTAAACCGATATGTAAAAATGTCGTAAACTGTTAGTGGAAATCGTATTTATTCAGAATTTGTGCGCACTTGAAGCGATTGTGCGTAATAATGTTTTTACGCGGAACAGTGAAGTGAATTTCGAATGTTTCACTCTAATTGTGATGAAGTTTTTTTGTATCTTCTAACCTTCCGAGCTGCGCCGTCCGGTGTACTACTTGTATTCGGTTTTTGTTTTCCGAGTGCTCAAAGTTTTCAGTGAGAATGAAAAAAAACAGTGATTTAAAAGAAAAAAAAATTCAAAAAGATGTTTGTTTCGTTTATGTCTTTTTCTGCAATACAACATCGTATTTATACCTGCCAATATAGAAAAGACAACCGCGTCTGAAATTTTGTCGGCAGTAGTGTGCCATCTAGTGGCTAGTAGTCATTACGGTGTTACCGTTTCGGTGACAGGGCGCCATATAGCTGCAGATTGCAGAAGCCAATTCAACCATTCATATTGGTTGAAAATAACATTTTATTTCTTTAATTCAACTAAAAAATTAGTTGAATGGAAATGAAATGTGCCTTAGCTAAGAAATGACAGCACGTTTAATTTGTGAATTCAACTAAAAAAAATAGTCATTTCAACAAATATTTTATTATTATTAAGGGAATGAGAATAAAAAATCTAAATTAGCAAAAGTAAGATTTTTATAGTTGTCTCAAAAAATAACTAACTGAAATCAGCAAATCAACTAAATTTTTCGCGAAAATGCTGATTTCGGTCGTTCCGTGTAGTCCCATACAAAATTAATTAATTTTATTCAATTATGACTTCCGGTTCTCGAATTACATGATGATGAATTTTTAAAATTCAAACCGATATAGAAGATGACTAAAAACTCAAAACTGTTGTAATTTATTCGTCATATGGCCATACGAATCGGTTTGGGTTATGCTGGTTCCTGAATACCGGCTCTGGAAGTACTTAAATTACCGTAAACTCTAAAGTGGAACCTACTTCGACATATCATGGCATGTTTAATCGATTATCACACTTTTAGATTCAAATTCGATCCGATTCGCAGTTTCGACATTACAGAGTAATGAGTGAGTAGCATCTCAAATTGTCGTCTAAAACGACGGTCATTAAAATAATGTCATGAAAACTTGAACACCAAAGAATATTCATGCAAAAAACACATACGGATTGATATAAAAAAAAGGTATCATCTCACTGCTAGGTGGATTAAACACGTTTTCGTATATAAGATGACTAATGGAGGTGAGATAAAGAGGGTACCGTTACCCTACTTTTATCTCTACTATTGGTCGATCGTTAGTCCTTGAGCTGAAACGGTGGCCTTTATTATCGTTCCTGCATGCACTTCCCCTTACATTTCACTCACACATCAACTCACCCATTAGACATCCTTACAAAATAAACTGGATGAACATCGTTTGACATCTATTAGTTGGTTTGCTCACATGTTCAGTCTACATTATTTTATTCTAAGGAGTGTATCGAAAAGTAGTTAGCAACATTGATTATTGAATACAAACCTGTTTTAATCCACCTAGTGGTGTAATGATGCCTTTCTCATGTACATACAATATTGTGGTATTCTATTCAAAATTTTTCTCTTCGATTTTTGAAAGAAACCAAGAGATTGTTTGTGCATTAACTAGTATAACATACAGAATAAACCAGTGCTTCGATTGCGTAGGTCATCCTTAAGAACGAAGTGGGTTAACTAATATATGCACTTCCGGCACCGGAACCCGAGAACCGGTATAATTAGAGTCGGTTCGTACGGCCAACAACTAACTTGACGTACAAACTCTACTAGTTTTCATTCAAATTTTGAATTTTTTTTCCAATGTTTACGATTTAAATGTTTGTTGCATCCGAAAATATTTTATGTGACGGTGTACAATATTGAACACACTTTACCCTATAATTCCGGAACCGGAAGTCGGATCAGGATGAAATTCAGGAATTCCGTATGGAACCACAAGACCTTTCATTTGAATCAAAGTTTGTCAAAATCCATTCAGCCATCTCCGAGAAAACCTAGTGAGATTATTTGACACAAACACACACACACATACACACACATACACACACACACACACACACACACACACACACACACACACACACACACACACACACACACACACACACACACACAGACAGACATTGCTCAGCTCGATGAACTGAGTCGACTGGTATATGACACTTGGCCCTCTGGGCCAATTTTCACTAGTCGGTTTTTCAAGTGATTGCATAACCACACACACACACACACACACACACACACACACACACACACACACACACACACACACACACACACACACACACACACACACACACACACACACACACACACACACACACACACACACACACACACACACACACACACACACACACACACACACACACACACACACACACACACACACACACACACACACACACACACACACAGACAGACAGACATTGCTCAGCTCGATGAACTGAGTCGACCGGTTCTATGACACTTGGCCCTCTGGGCCAATTTTCACTAGTCGGTTTTTCAAGTGATTGCATAACCTTTCTATATGAGAAAGGCAAAAAGCAAAATAAAACACATTTTAACATCAGTTTTCGATATATTGTTGAAAAATTACATTTTTATACATTTCACTGATTATATTGAAGAAAATCCTAGTTTCTGTGAAACGCTCGCACCTTGGACTTGACATTCTTCATTAAATTCTGCACAGTTACTTTTGTGACTTTCCTGGTGGCAGCTGTCCAGCTTTTTTTAACTCCTGCTTGTTTTGGGACACTGTACCTTCCTTCCGAAAGTGCCGCTTGACAATTGCCCAATACCTTTCAATTGGCCGAAGATCCGCGCAGTTCGGTGGGTTGATGTC
Source organism: Malaya genurostris (assembly GCF_030247185.1). Classification (NCBI taxonomy): domain Eukaryota; kingdom Metazoa; phylum Arthropoda; class Insecta; order Diptera; family Culicidae; genus Malaya; species Malaya genurostris. Next base: position 263,468,104 of record NC_080571.1, read on the forward strand.
ATTTTCCATGAATGGTACATTATTTTTTGACAACCACTGTAAAACGGACTTGGCTTAGTGGGCTGAATCCAAATCCGGCCAGAAGAGAGGAGGAGCCTTAAGATTTCTGTACAGTGGCAGCATTCTCTTCTTCAAACATTCTTCCTCGTACACCTTGGCGTTAATTGTGCCCTTCGTAAAGAAAATCGACGACCGCGAACCGCAGGTACAAATTGCTTGCCAGACCAACACCTTCTGCCCAAACTTTTCCATTACCACCGTGGTGTCAGCGTCGTCCAGGTACTGGAACACCGATTTCGTATAATATTGCGGTCCGGGAAGCGCTCGAGAGTCTTCCTTGGCGTAGGTTTCGTCGTCGATCAGGATGCATCCGTCTTTATTCTGTAGAATCCGTTTATACAGTTTTCGCGCTCTTGATTTGGCCTGAACTTGCTGTACCAGGGACTTTTTCGGTACCTTCTGTTTCTTGTACGTTTTCAGGGAGTTCCGAACTTTGATCCGTTGAATCATCCCGATGCTGGTGTTGAACTGCTTGGCCAAATCCCGCGTCGACGCCGATGGGTTTTTCCTGATGTACTCAACCACTTTTAAGTCCCGGCCGGGCTGGCTGGGATCCGTTTTCCTACCGGTTCGGGGCAAATCCTTCATGGAAAGGGTCTTACCGAACTTCTCGATAATATTTTTGACACTGGTGTGGTGCACTTTCACCCGTTTTGCAATTTCGTTGTACGTGACACCACTTTCTGAGCACCAAGTGTGCAGAATTTTCTTTCGCGTTTCCGGATCAATTCGACTCATCATTGAAACGATAAACCGTACCGAAACCAATTGATTGCGCAGCTGTTATTGACATGTAAACAAGCATGTTACCGCCGGAGTAATAATTGTTTGAATGTTACTAACTACTTATCGATACACTCCTTATAATTCTATTTTAAGTTCTAGAATATCAAATTATGATGAAGAAAAGATGATCAACATATTTACTTTATTCAGGTTGTTAAAGTTTGACGTTTGTTCTCGGGAAAAACAGTTTGGATGGCATAGCGAAGATACAACTTCTCATGGGTGTTTAGTTAATTGTAATTTTTCTACTGACATAAACTGCTACGTTAAGACGGACCAACAACAGAAAATAGTCTGTGATTCGTGGAACTACACAATATGCTGATCTAACGAACGACGATACTAATTTCTATGTTGAAACGTTGTCATTTACAAACGCTGATATCTGCGCTTTGCTGAATTTCCACTTGATTAACATTTGACAAAAAAAACCTCGATAGCTAACAAAGTACGCGTTGATAGGTATGCTTTGAAATTCAAAGCAAATTCTTCACTTCTACATGAATGAAAATCGGAACGGAAAACCAATGTCATTCATAGCACACCGTTTGACAGGAGAGAAAATTCAAACCCGGATATTTTCACATCCTTCCAGTATCTATAATTTGTGCTCAAAATTTTATGCGATGTTTCTCCAATTGCTTTCACTGTCACTAGCCCACATCGACATGTGTCCCATCGATGAACGGACAAAGACCTCTCAATATATTCAAATGATATTCAGTGGAATGTTTTGTTTACGTTTACTATCCTGACTGTCGGACGTTCGCTGTACGATGCATCTTGGCGTGAACACAAAGCCCCAACATGTAACCTCGTTTATAACTTTTGTTTTATCACCCTTACCCTCGTTTCAAGTGCATTCGAAAGGGTCGCAGAATTTGACCCGTGCGGCACAAATCAGTTGTCAAGCCTACCAAAACAAAAAAGGTCAAGTTCCGTCTCGGATTGTAGTAGCAACGTGGGTTTCAGGTTTTTGCTTTTACGTTTTCCAGTTGCCTCCAGCTACCATTGGGTAATCAGAGCTTTTACGTGCACAGAGCGGTTGGAACAAGCAACTAGTGTGCTATAATACGATTACCCTCAGCCCACCATGCGGCTCCGTAGCGTGACCGACCAGGCATAACCAACCGCAGGGATGCAATTCATATCAATCGATTTCCGTTCGCCGCAACCAACTTTCGAGTCCCTTTCGGCACCGCCTGGTGTTGATATTTATAGATTCATCCATTGGATGAAAGGACCTACTCGAACTTGCCCTCGGTCACGGCAAATCGATCGTTATCGTTGTCGTTTGCCATTAATTTATTTACTCACTATCACACACACACACCGAACGGCTGCATGTCACATCATCACTTCGTGCACTGGTCTTCACTTCTTCGTAGTGTTGCTGCTGTAGTCTTCGACCGTCGTAGCCGTCGTCGTCGTTGTCGTCGTCGTCGTCGTTGTTGACGACGTCGACGCCGATGTTTGACACAACGACCACGTACCCGGCGGGGTCTCTATGTAGATCAACAACAACGCGCGCGTCACAGCACCATTTCCATATTATCTGCGACTATCCATCATGAACTCTTTCTATTTTTCCCCCCGATTCCGTTTTGCCGATTATCGCTGTGGGCCAGGAAGGCAATATCGGACCGGCTCACACTCGGAAGACCCGTCCGCCTACACGATTCCCATCCCGGACCGCGTTTGTTTTTGTTCGATGGCTTTTCCCGTCGTTCGACGACCGCAGCTGCCACCACCGCGCGCACCGGTAGTCGGTATTCAGTCCGTTTCTTTGGTCGTGCTCCGACAGACAGCCGGCGGCGACCGGCCAGGACCCGACTCGCCACAAGTTTATCCACACCAATTTTTTTGTTGTTGTTGTTGTTGTTGCCGGAAGGTTAACGCTTAGATGAAACCTCCAGAGCATAGAATAACTTTGCGCGCACGAAAGAACCACAAACACGGCGAAGACCCGGCTTCGACAGCCCGGACATAAACTGCACTGATACTCTCTCTCTCTCTCTCTCTCTCTCTCTTCAATAGGTACAATTATTTTCCTTTCGCCGGTAGCACTGCGGGCGCCAATCAAATTGCTTCTTCTGCATATCGATCACGTTGTTCGTCGTTTTGTTCGAATTTCACTTAGCACTCTTAGGTATCTTCGACCACCGTCTCTCCCGTGGATGCTTGCGATGATGTTCTAATACTTCTGGCGGTTCTGGATTCCACTCGACTACTGTTTCGCGCGTCCGTTTATCGGTCGCAACGTCACACGGCAGAAACGGCCAAACATCAGATGGCGCTTCGTCGAATCAAACTCCTAAAATCACACCGAGATGAAATGAAAATTCAAATAAACCCGTTGTCAACCACCCCCGCCTCAGACCGAGTCTGAGTACATATTTGCCGGGGCATAGTATTTTGGGATCAATCGAGCTTGTCGATGCGGGATATGAACTGTTTCTGTGGGGGTGAGTGTGTGTGTGCCTGTGCGGTTGATTGTTGGCAATTTAGGTGGTTGAGTTTGGCGTTGAGATTGCGTTAGTTGAGAGGGAAATTTCAATATGTTTCTGATATGAGCCAAAAGTGTGTACGTGCTTGAAATTCAGTTTAAATGTTGAATTATTAAATATTTTGGATTGAAACAATACTGTCATTAGTTGAATTTACCTTTTCGACCATGTTTAAAATTAAGTCAGCCTTGACTTTTTTTTTAAATATTCGACTTTTTTAATAACACAAAACATTTTATTAGAATTATTTGTACTGCAAATTGAATATCTGATCAGGAACGTTCCTATCTAAAATTTTTTTACGAATTGCTGAAGAAAAAACGTGTTTAATCCACCTAACAGTGAGATGATACCTTTTTTGAACCATGTTTTTTTGCATGAATATTCTTCGGCGTTTAATTCATTATGACATTATTGTAATGACCGTTGTTTTAAGCGGTAATTTGAGATTTTAATCACTCATTATTGTGTAACGTGGAAACTGCAAATCGGATCGAGTTTGAATATAAACATGTGACAATCGATTGAACATTTCATGAGATGTAGAAGTAAGTTGTTATTATTAGTTTTTCGTCATTATTTACGGTACCTCCAGAGCCGGTACTCAGGAACCAGCATAACCCAAAACGGTTCACCGTAAATTAACATGACGAATAGTTTTGAGTCTAACTTCTTGCAATAGTTTTGAGTCTAACTTCTTATATCGGTTTGAATTTAAAAAACTCATCACCCTGTAGTTCCAGATTCGGAACGCAACGGAACGGGTAAAATTCACCAATTGTGTAAGGGACCATAACTCTTTCAATTTGAATTATTGTTTACGAAATTCGATCTGGCCTTTTTTGAGAAAACGATTGAGCTTTGAGAAACAAATCTGCGAACCCGATAAACCTGATTAATTTATGTGAAATGGACATTTTTATACTAATCAACCGGAAGTTGGATCTGACTAAAAAGCAAGACCTTTTATCTGAATCTTAGATGGTTCTACGATCTACGAGAAAAATGAGTTACACTTTTTTAATTTAATTTCACATATCCTGTAGTTCCGGAACCAGAAGTCGGAACATAATTTCAGGAATCTTATTTGGGAGCGTACGACTTTTCATATGAATCTGAGTTTGTAGAAAACGGTTGTGTCATCTCCGAGAAAATTGAGTGAAATTATTTGTCACACACGCATTTGCTGATCTCGACGAACTGATTCGAATGGTATATGGGTGTTATGTTCTTCCAGCACTTATTGCTATAAGTAATTTAAACCAATATAATTATGGAATTGTTTTCAACTCGAAAATTTTCCATCATCTGGTTTACATATGTCATATTCGAACGATTACGTTGTCGAAAACGAACCGTGCTAACAACGGTCCGAAGCAAAATGTCACGAAAAAGCATGCTGTACACAGTCTGTTTGATACTTAGAAAGAATTGTATGTAACAGAATAAAAAATCGTGTTTTACTTTGCTCCCAAGAATTGCTTTGTCATACAATGCACAAAACTCCTACTGTTGGAATAGGGGGAAAAGTCGCTTATACAAAAATGTCGATATCTCCGTTGAAAATAGACGGATTTCAATAATCTATGGCTTTTTGGATAGCTATTACCGTGTGCAATCTAAGTTTGGAAACATATTTTGTTTTCAAGGGCAAGTGTGACAGATACTGTAAAAAAACTGAAAATTTTGACATAAAACTTCGTATAACTTAAAAAGTAAACATCCAATCTCAAAACCATTCAATAGCGTTATGGGTGACGGGGAGACCTTTCATTCGCGACAACACACATACAGACCCACACACATACACACACATGGCCATTTGCTCAGTTTATCGAGCTGAATCGATTGGTATATGACATTCGTCCCTCCATGCCTAGGAAAATTTTCCTAAAGTTTGAGCGAATTCTATACATATTTTTTATATATATGAAAAAAGGTAAAAACCAGTGCAAACTCTAGTCTCTCTGTCCAAAACTCGAGCGCATGAAAAGGATTCGACAAGATCAGGCACGTATCCAGAGGGGGGGCCCAAGGGGCCATGGCCCCTCCTGAAATCGAAGCAAAGTAATTTTCATTTTGAAATTTTTAGCCACTATTTCCGGAACCAGGAACGAAAATAAGTTTTTTGACCATCAACTAACAAGGTTTGCTGATTAGAAAATTCTACCAACTGGATGACCAGAAAGTGCCATGAGAATTAGTACTGAGCAAACATATCATAGTTTCAACAATATTCTGCGAATGAAAAAGATGGCCTGCCGCTGGATACCACACTTGCATACTCAGGATTAAAAAGATGAACGCAAGCACACTTTGGAAGCATGTTCGCCTATGCTGATGATGCTGATATCGATTGGTTACTGTTGACGAAGTCTAGATCCATTATTATAGGCCAGGGAACACAATGATTAACCGACAATAGACTGAAATCGGCACGAGTGCTTCGAATCGGCCTAGGGAGGCTAAATTTGGTGGAATGGCTATGAAGTCGGATCTTTGGGTTTGTCTCGGTATAGTTTTCGTGGACTTCGTGAAACAGCATACAAGTCTATGAAACCATAAGACCTTCCATTAGAATCCAATGCAAATCGTCCTAGTCATCTCTGAGAAATTTATGTGAGTTCCGTTTTGGAGTTTTTGGGCCGCTACAAAGAAGATTTTTCTCTTCTTGTATCGTCACTCACAATGACGAATTTAAATTTTTATTACTCATCACCCTCAAATTCAAATATATTCATGCAGGGTTGAAAAAGTCTGTAAACTCGAAAAAATAAGTTTGCGGACTCCAGGTTTTCTTCAAAGAATGATGCACGGAATTGGTATAGCAATTTCAAAAATGAATTTGTAAATTTTTACAAACGTCTACAAAAACGTGATTTTCAAAAGTCTACAAAAAATTTTGCAACTGAAACATGTCTGCAGCTTATTTTAAAAATCTACTGATTTACAATCTGCAGGTCTAGCATCTCTGAGCCAGACACGGAAGATGATTCGATGAAATTAAATAGGATCATGTAGGACTTCATTTGAATATAAATTTGTTAAAATCGGCGCGACCTTCTGTTCGACAAATAATCAACAAATTTTGCAAAATTTGCAAGAGTTACAAGAGCTTACTGAATAGTTTCAAAATATTTGTTCCATTGTACATCGTGACTTATAAGAATACACCCTTGAAATTGAAGGTTTGCATACCCCATCTCTTTGACACATAGAACTTCTCGCTTCAATCCCTCATTGTCCAATCCAAAATATGTGAGTGCATATTTATTTAAATCGCCAATAACTTGCACTCACCCTCCAAAAAAAAAGGCGGGTGGGTAATGTCAGAGACATAACTGGATGTCGTGAATACGAAAACAACTGACATGTTCCTTAACACTTCCGAATATCAATTGTATGAATTATGCAAGCATTCCCCTTTTTCACATATTTCGCAAAAACAAAGAAGGCTTCACTTGATCTCGATTACTGTGAATTTCATACAGCGAAAAGTGCACAAATCTAATCAAACTGTTCTTGATTTGCACTAAACTGATGATAATTACCTTCGATCTGCGAACAACAAATCCTAATAGTTCTTTAGAAAACTTTTAGAGCCATTAGAACGACTGATTTTGTGTAATGCTCTCCACCATTATTTTTTCACCAATGCTAATGACTGGCAGCTGTGATGTAATCGCTCTTGTCGAAAGCGAAACTAGCAGTGCAGACGACACAAAACACATCTGCTCGCAGTGGCGATAGAATCCAAACTGATTCAATTTTTGTTAAGAGTTTTCTTTTTATGTGATTTCGTTTGTAGCTTTTTCACTAACGGGCGTTCCTAACAACTATAAAAATAGCCGGATACAGAATTTTAATGTCGATTATTTCATTTCGGATTTGCATTTCATTGAAAGAAACTATCAGGGTGCTGTACGGGATTCATTCCTGCCTTTCAGAAGGACCAAATTGTGGAACTCACTACGATATTAAACACTGTTCGGAACATTTCCCTCGAACGATTTGTTGTACAGCAGCAGATATTTTGTTCTCTTCCTCAGAACGCGTTCTGATTGGCTGGTGTTGACATGGGTCAAATTAGACAGGTTTTTCAATAGCGTACTATTGAAATACTTCAATGCTTTTGCTATACACGTTTAAGTTGAAAAATTTCGATTCTATTGGTAGTTAGATTATATACATCCTTTCACGGATCACTGAGCTATGAGCTTTAAAAATACGAGAAAGGCAAACGCGCCTTATGAATTATCCTCTATGATACTCGTTTATACCAAACATTTCAGAAAAGTTTAATTTTTAACTATTTGAGATTATGTCACACAACTGAAAATTTTATCATAAAATTGTGATAATATTTCCGAGGGCATGTAGCAAAAATTATGTTGATTCGTTAGATACAACAAGAGATATTCACGATCAAAAACTTATCACTCTCTCAGAGGGTAAATTTTGAAAAGGCACCCCATAGTAAAGTAAGTCGTATTCACGACAAAAATTACTAAAGGCACAAGAATCATCAGTTAGATGCATTATTTCTTATTTGTGGGCCTCTCCCGAAACGAAATCCTAGGTACGAGACTGGACAAGATTAAATTACTATTGAGTTCAATTTTAGAAACTGAATATTAGAAACGAAGCAGGCTTTGACAATTATTTGAACACATCCCTGTATTCCTGCTATATCATTAAAAAGCCTATTCTTAATCCACTGAAAGGCGTGGTAATGTCTTTCTTCTCTCATTCACACAGTCTCTTAAGAAATTTTTTTTTCATTAAAGGGCGAAGCCACCATTTTTTTGGTTTACTCTTCGCTATACGAGACTGAGTATCAATTTGAAAAACTCAAAACTAACTAACCATTTTCTCACTAATAGTACTGTTGTTGTACCGTTGAATTCCACTATGTTATATCACGTCATTACACTCACAAAGTCACTATTTTCACAGTCACTATTTTTCCGAAAGTGTATCAAACGTTATAATACAGATACGTATTTCGGAATGCTATTTGCATCCTTCTTCAGTGTATCGGTTTTATAAGTTTATTATTAAACCGATACACTGAAGAAGGATGCAAATAGCATTCCGAAATACGAATCTGTATTATAACGTTTGATACACTTTCGGAAAAATAGTGACTGTGAAAATAGTGACTTTGTGAGTGTAGTGACGTGATATAACATAGTGGAATTCAACGGTACAACAACAGTACTATTAGTGAAAACATTCCACTAACAGCTCAAAACAGAAATTTAGTAACCATTTTCTGTCATAATTTTGAACGCTCAGTCATTTATTGAAGGATTTAAATAATTTAACAACCAATCGATTCGGAAACATTTAACTTAAACATGTATGGAAACGTCGTTTTAGTATTTCAACAGTTTACGATTGAAAAATTGGTTTGAATTGACCTATGTTTTCACGAGTCAATCACAGCTTGCCAATGATGTCATCCTCTCGTCCGATTTGCGCAGTATGAACTATCGCACATAAGGGAATCTATAAATATATGCCCAAATACATTTCTGCTTTAAGTTAACCTCTGACTGCCAGCGAGGAAGGTGTTTGAGTGGTGAGTGGATGACAAAACTGAAAGTTACATTCATTCGCTCGCTGGATAGTCTCTTTTGTATGTGTGCGGTGTGTTGATACCATATTCACTTGAATATATTGAATACCAGTTAGCTGTTTATTTTGATTCACGTGCAAATGGATCCAGTATAAAGATGTGTTATAATAATCATAGATACTTCTTTTACATTAAATGTAACCTAGCATAAGCCCTCGGATCCTATTATTGAACCAAACCATTAGCGTGAAATCGAATTGAAAATTTAGGGGTTAGCCAAATTTTTTGCTAGGGCACATAACCGTTTTCATTATTTTTACGTTTCGTCTTTGACTCATCAAATTGAACTGCTTAGTGCTAAACTCGGCAGTTCAATTTGAACCGCTAAGCAGACGTAAAGTTTCTGCTACTTACAGAACACTTTTTGTTTTGCAACGAAGTGCAATGTCTTTTCTGACGTGCCGAACGAAAACGTGTTTTCGACTATTTCTGGCCGATGCAGGTATGGTCATTTAGGGGTTAGCCAAATTTTTTGCTAGGGCACATAACCGTTTTCATTATTTTTACGTTTCGTCTTTGACTCATCAGTGTAGAGCAGTTCAAATTGAACTGCATAGTGCTAAACTCGGCAAAAGTGTTCTGTAAGTAGCAGAAACTTTACGTCTGCTTAGCGGTTCAAATTGAACTGCCGAGTTTAGCTCTAAGCAGTTCAATTTGAACTGCTCTGCACTGATGAGTCAAAGACGAAACGTAAAAATAAAAATAACGAATTGAATAGTTAGAAAATGATTTAGTCTTATGAAGCGTAATATTTTGATCTAATCTTACTTCCAAGAATCTCATAGAAGGAATCCAGAGTAAGTGTAACAAAAACAATGCAATATATTGCAAATAGTTATACAGTATCAATTAGAACAGGAATTAAACGCTTCAAAAGATTCAGAGCTTAGTACAAATGAGTTGTACTTTAGATGCAATATCATATGGTATTAAACACAAGATAAGCTGATCTACGATTTTACATGTATCATTTGAATAGGACCCCTCACTGAACTCGAGTCACAAATGTCATCAATGAAAGTAACAAAATATTTTGTGCGGACTGTTCCTCATGTTTGTCTCCTTGTATCGTTGCCAAAGTATTCTCAGACCCTTTCCGAAGATTTTTCGGAACGGTTTTTCACGTTCACGTTTTTCGATCAAAATATATAACATCTTCTCTTGAATCGCTGTTTATAAAATGAATAAGTTTGCAAGTTCTCTTTTTTGAAAATTATCATTATAAAATGAAATCGTTTCATTTGTCCAAGTTTATATCTGGAGGTTATTCGGATCCAAAATTGATCTTTTAAGTAACTTTGAAATCATCATAATTGACATTCATTTAAAGGATCGTTTTCAAAAACTTTGAAATGTCAAAATTTGTGTAAGACATCAAAATAGAATAGAATCAATTGTTCTGAAAGAATCTAATTGTCAAATTGATCATTGGCAAAAAATCTGAGCGCTTAAAGTAGAGTAATGTTATATTTTGTCAGCGTTTGGAGCATCCATCATCATCTTTATTTTTGTATTGATTAGAATTATTTCATTTTCAATACAATTATGCTCGGTCGTATCTTGAGTACAACTCTATAATTTTTATTTCTCAATCTAGAGGGTTTCCGGAAAATTTATAGGTCTACCTCTTAAGATAATTTCTAAGAATTTCATTTCTAGCATTAATTTCTGATATAAATTCATTCAGATCGATTCGGATGGATACCAAAAGTATGCTTCAGCGCTTACGTCACATATTCGATCACATTCCTCAAACTAAATGTATGGAAAATAATACATTTGAACATTTGATCATTGGTTAGATCTGATAAAATTGCAGAAACAGAAAATTGTGCTATTTGCTGGTTGCGTCATTTATACGATTATATCTACTGAACCGGAAAAGTTAGCCAGAGGCTCATCGAACTTGATAAATAATCCAATAATAACTTTCAAATGAGCCCAAACTTTCTGAAATCGGTCATGCCATTTCCGAGAAAAGTGAGAGCATAGGAAAAAAGTGCGGGTTGTTGGTTGCGACACTTATACCGTTATACCTCCGGAATCAAAAGCGATAGCTATTTAATCTTCGAACTTGATCAATTGCAGAAATAGTCGCCTTGAACCGAGCCTGACTTTGTTGAAATCTAGAAAAAATCGTTGAAAACTGCACACACAGATATTTTTCGATCTCGTCGAGTTGAGTCAAATGGGGGAACTCCGGAGCTCCGATCAAAAGTCGGTTTCTCCAGCAATTCTGTTTGACTGCTATCTCCGGTATCGAAACAACAAAACACATTTGTATGGCCATAAATGGAATAAATATTGAATTAGTTTTAAAGATTTTTACATACTTAGCATCATCATTTCATATTGTGGCTTAAAATTGCCAACGTTTTTTACTCTGTAATTTCGGAACCGGAAGTTGACTCCGGATAGAATTCACATCATCCTATGAGACCACAAAAACTTTCCTTTGAGAAACTTAGTGAAACTTGGTTCAACTATTCCTCAGAAATCGAAGTAAGCTCCGTTTTCTATTTGGAGTTTTTGACCAAAATTTCAGGTGCTTCCGGAATCGGTAATCGGGAACCGTTATAAGCAAAACCGGTTTCTCCATCAACTAACAATAGCTATGTATTGGAACAGTTTTCACCACAGTTTCGTAGAGTTTACACGTTCTTTGCATTGTCATTTATATTATTGTTCGAAAGTGTTAACTTTCGTCACCTTATAACTCCGGAACCGAAAGTCGGATACTGGTGAAATTTCATAGCAATACATGGAATCGTAAGTCAGTCGAAGTAAGTTACATTGATTGATTTTTAACCACAGTTTCCGGTACTTTCGAAACGGAATGGAAATCAGAAGACGGTTATTAGAATCTTTCTTACGATTATCGCATCGTTTCACTCTCAATGACAGTATTTATTTTTCAACACACTGCTTCCGGTAATTCCGCAGACGAAAGTCAGACCCGGATAAAATTCAATTTTAATCGTAAAACCTTTCACTTGAGCCTAAGCTTGTGAAAATCGATTAATCCATCCCTGAGAAAAAGAAGTGAATTCGACTTTGGAGTTTTTGAGCACTCCTCCGGGTACTTCCGGAACTAGCTTTAGGATTCAAATCCTAAGCAACGTAATATTTTTTAACTAATCAAATGTCAAAAAAACGAATTGGAATTATTGGAAAGAATTTGTTGAACGGGGGCCAGAAAATAATGTTTGGGTTCATTTCGAAATCCAATATGGCGGCTTCCGGTTCATTAGTATTCCTTTAAAACCCTAATATATTGATATTTTTGAAACGGGTTTGATGAAAAGGTACCTAAAAATGATGTTTGAGATCAAATATCAATAGATAGTAAGTCGCCATATTGATTTATGAGAAGACCTAGAGAAAAAAAAATAAAAAAATACTCAAATTGTAAGGATTTTTAGGGGATATCAATAAACCGGAAGTTGCCATCATGGTTTTCAGAACCACCTCAAACATCGTTTTCTGTAAGCTATTCATAAAATTCGTTTTGAAAATACCCATATTGTGGGGGTTTTCAGGAAATGTCACGAAACCGGAAATCGCCATCTTGGATTTTGAAACGACGCCAAATATTATTTTCTTCCATCTACTGACATCACATACGTTCCGAAAATAGCCATATGATAAGGGTTTTCCACATTCATTACACGAAACTTTTTCTACGAAATGAATCCCATTACATTTCTGGAATGTTTTTTTTCATTTAGGGGTTAGCCAAATTTTGTGCTAGGGCACATAACCGTTTTCATTATTTTTACGTTTCGTCTTTGACGTCTTAGTCAAAGACGAAACGTAAAAATAATGAAAACGGTTATGTGCCCTAGCACAAAATTTGGCTAACCCCTAAATGACCATACCTGCATCGGCCAGAAATAGTCGAAAACACGTTTTCGTTCGGCACGTCAGAAAAGACATTGCACTTCGTTGCAAAACAAAAAGTGTTCTGTAAGTAGCAGAAACTTTACGTCTGCTTAGCGGTTCAAATTGAACTGCCGAGTTTAGCACTAAGCAGTTCAATTTGAACTGCTCTGCACTGATGAGTCAAAGACGAAACGTAAAAATAATGAAGATGTTTTTTTTGTTTCGATTATAGAGGTTTTAACCTTTAAGTCATTCGCCTCTTCGAACCAGAAAGGCTTTCTGACTCTATGTGCGGGGTTGGGAATCGAACCCAGGCGGGCTGCGTGAAAGGCATCGACTTACCCATCACGCTATACCCGTCCCCTATTTCTGGAATTGGTTCATTATTGAGCATCGATGAAATTCAATTAATCGGTTCTTTGCAGATCCAATAAGTCGAATTGAAAGGAGGAAAATAGCTGAAAATGTTGATCTAAATGAAACATGAAGAAAAAACACAAAATATATTTTGTTCATTCCCAAGAAGGTTTCTTCTCACTTGAACTAGTGCATAGTAAAAAAAATTGAACAAAATGCTAAATCCCAATTGGTTATATTTGTTATATGTTCTAGAAGCCCAGAAAAAATAATGTTTCGGAATGGGTATCAAATCAATTTCGCAAAAATGTTCAGTCTACAAGTAACCTTTCAGTGTTTCACAATAAAAACCAGAAAATTTAGGGAAGATAACTGCTCCTAAGTGGTGAAACCATATACAAAATTGTGCGCAGTTTTTAATCACGACAACGCTCGACCAACTGTCGGCCTAAACAGCAAAAACAGTCAGAATAATGGTGAATTCGAAATCCTTTTTCATCCGCTTAATAGTCCCAACTAACGCTATCCGACTACCTTCTATTGATGTAAAACGCTCACTTAATTGAAGTCGAAAGAATTTTACTCGATTCCTTCGCTGATTTGAGCGGCAGGAATATTATTGTTTGCCTTTTCGTGATGATTGGAAAAAGCTGCAGTAGTTATTTTGTGAATGCTGTAAACTGTAAGCCTCATGCGCTTATAATTTTGACAAAAACTTTTTTTCTCGCACACTAATATTAGTACAAAAGCCGCATGTCGTTCATTTCACGGATGCCAGGTTAAGTTTTTGTAGCAAATTTTGGAAAGTCGGTGCAATCAAACTGCTATGGTAGTGGAGATCGATTTTAGCTGGCGAAAATTAAAGTCAAGTATATGAACGGTACGCAAATTTCAAAAATCTTCATTTAACATTTAAGAATAAGTGAAACTGTGGATTATTCAATATCTGCAGCGTTCATTAGAAATCTGTAAATTTAGAGTTAAATATACAGATGTGACGCAGAAGTCTAATTAATTATAAATTTCATGTGCTTATTTTTAACTGTTTTGTTTATATCTTTTGGTCAGTCATTGATTTTTCTCTTTTAATCTTTGGTTTTAAACGATATTAAACATACTAAAGATAACAAAAGGAAAATGAATAAAAAAACAAAAGAGTCATTCCCAAGTAACTACAAAGTCATGTGTATGCTTTGTAGTTGCATATATAACAGATTTAGAACTAAGGTATCTTATATCTGCCTCATATATGCATGAAAAGTGAATATAGGACTTGATGGTTACTTGATTAGTATTAAAGGAAGGGAAAGGATCTGAAGATAAAGAGCCCTGACAAAATCATCTAAGTAAGCAGAAGACTTCTCGTTACTGAACTTTCACCTTCTTTCACCTTTACTTTACGGTATAGATCTTCTCCCAATTCTAATGACGCAATTCTCCTCCTGTTATACTCGTGAAGAAAAGATGCCAGCTAGCTTTATAAGTCACTTTTCGTATGTTTGAGCCCTAGCCTAGAGATATTCTTAATGTCAATAGGATCGTAGCACTGGATATTCATATGGTTTTATACGTCAAGAATCGAGTGAATCCGGATAACCATATAGCGAATCTCCACAAAAACGTACAACCAAAGCTTTGTAGCGCTTTTGCTGCGTGAAGATTACCAGATCTTATTTAAAGTATCAATTTTAATTTTTAAACACCGTGAACAGTCACAGAGAAAACAAGAAGAGAGATAACTCCGTTCTCAACAGCAATAACAAAAGCAATTTTTTACGTTTCGTCTTCGCCTCATCAATGCATTAGCAGATTGTGTTAAATTGCTAATGCGACCTTCGCTAAGCAGACGTAAAGTTAATGCTTTTTGCAAAACACTTATTTGCATTGAAGTGCAATGTCTTCGCCGAAAAAAACGTGCAACATAAAACGCAAAAAAACTTTTTAATCCATCTAGTTGTGTAATGATGCCTTTCTCATATTACTTATATTTTTAAAAACATCACTAGAAGATTCTGTCAAGTTTCTTTTTTTTTTAAACTTGAATAAAATCAAAAACTTTCTTCGGTATGAACACCTTTTCAATTTAGAAACAGTTATGTCAAGTGAATGTGGCAACCCTTCACGCTATACAAAATTGAACAAAGCACGCTGTGTGCTGGGCGGGTGCGTTTTCTTTTTTCTTTCGTATCAGCACGTACTGATGCGTACCGATTTTGCATCATTTTGTATGACAGTTTGAAAGTTTTAATACTCATTGCCCTATAATTTCGGAACCGGAAATCGGATCTGGATGGAATATCTATTTATCGTTAAAGACAATGAGAGCCTTAATTTGAATTATGATTTGTGAAAATCGGTTTAACCGTTGCTGAGAAATCGAAGTAAGTTCGCTTTTTGGAGATTTCCTTCACTATGACCTTTGCGTTCGGAAGCGGAAACCGAGCACTAGTAGTCCCAAAATAGATTTTTTTCATTAACTGACAAGATGTGTCTATTAGATGAATTTACCAGTAAATTTTATGAAAATGTGCACCTCGTTTCGAAATTGCTTGTGAAAAAATTCTCATGAAATTGAACATTTTTGCTAATCTTATTGCAATACCGGACCCGGAAATCGAATCTGGATCAACTTTTTGAGGACTTTTCGAAGAATCTCAAGACCTTTTATTTGTCTTAGTTTGTAAAAATCGGTTAAGATATTTCCGAGAAAATTTAATGCGCAATTTTTCATCGATTTGAACGTTTTGCCTTGTAATTCCGGAACCGGAAATCGGATAAGGATAAAATTCAATAGCGATCTATTGGACTATAAGATCTTTCGTTTTAATCTAAGTTTGTGGAAATCGGCCACGCCATCTCTAAAAAAAGTGAGTGACATTTTTTTCATTTTTTTTGGTGCATATCACCCTGTAATTCCGGAACCGGAAGTCGGATCGGAATAAAACTCAATAGCGATCTATGAGACCATAAGACCTTTCATTTGAATCTGAGTTTGTGAAAATCGAGTGACATTATTTGTAATATACACACATGCACACACACACACACACACACACACACACACACACACACACACACACACACACACACACACACACACACACACACACACACACACACACACACACACACACACATTTTCTCAGTTCGTCGAGCTGAGTCGAATGGTATATGACACTCGGCCCTCCGGGACTCATTTCAGGTCGGTTTTCACAGTGATTGCATAGCCTTTCTTTATGAGAAAGATAAAAATTTGAAAAAAGTCTTGTGCACTTTGCCAGGTACTAATCTCCAAATAACTATGGGAATGTGTAATTTGAGCCAATTAGTGTATGTATGTGTATTTTGATCTCACTTTTTTCGAAGGTGGCTGAATTGATTGATTAACTTAGATTCAAATGAAAGGTCTTGTAGCCCCATACAAAATTCCTGTATTTTATTCGAATCCGCCTTCCGGTTCCCGAATTACAAGATGATATGTGCAAAAAAAAATTATAATAACTGCACGAACTTTTCTCAGAGACGGCTGAGCCGAATCTCACAAACATTGATTCCAATGAAAGGTATAATTGTCTTATACAAAGTTCCTGAACTTAATTTCGATCCGACTTCCTGTTCCGCTGATTACAGTGTGATTAGTATAGAAATTTTTTTCCTCACTTTTCTCAGATATGGCGTTTCCGATTTAACCAAACTTAGGTTCAAGCGAAAGGTCTCATGGTCTTATACAAAAATCCAAAACTTCACCCGGATGCGACTTCTGGTTCCGGAGTTGTAGGGTAAAGTGTGTTAAAAATTTGATACCGTCACTTAAAGTAAGGAAACAAAATACGTAAAAATAATTCGAAACTACTCCATTCGGTAGCAATAATTAGTGGCCATCCTAACAAGCCTGGTTCCCGGTTTCCGATTCCGGAAGCGCCGGAATTAGTGATCAAATATTCCCAAATTGATCTCACTCACTTTTCAACTTAGGTTCAAATGAAAGGTGTCATATTGAATTCCGGAATTTCATCCGGATTCGAAATCCGATTACTGAATTACAGGGTGAAGTTTGTTAAAACATTTATACCACTCACTAAAAGCGGCGAAATAAAACACAGCAATTTCGAAGCTTGCTTCAAAATTATTTCAATCAGTAGTCATTGTCGAAAGCCCGCTTTTCTGATTCCCGGTTTTCAATTAACGACCGGATTCTATAGTCACAATTATAGACTTAAAAATGGATCCCAGTCACGTTTTTCGATTTCGATTTCGATTATTCCGGTTCCCGAATTCCGGTTTCGGAAGTACCTGAAAAAGTGGAGCTCACTCACTTTTTCTAAGAGATGGCCTAACCGACCCGAGAACTGTTTCACTCTGTAGGTTATACTAGTTTATGGACAAACCTTTTTGTTTTTAGAGATTGAAAAAAAATTTTGGAAAAGATATATTATATATAAGAATATTAGAGATATGAAAAAAGCATAATTTCACCATTAGGTGGATTAAAACAGGTTTTTATTATTTGAATTATGATAGTATGATATCTGTATAGCTCCAGGAATTGAGAACCGTGTTACATAAATCAATGAACGGAAAGTAAAGCTTCAAATGACTAAAAACGAAAATTTCATTATAACCCGTTCATTATTGCTCTATGCGAAGAATAATGAAACATAATAAAAACCATGTCAAGTGCTCAATATTAACTAACTAATTTATCACCCTGAGTTAAAACCGAGGTAAAATAAACGACATAATAATAGCAATAATTAATAAATTATTTGCAAAGGAACAATGAATACTATTTCGAAATTTATCCGAACAAATCCGAATAAAATTTATTCAAGTTATATTTATAACCATTTATCATTTATACTCGGTGATTAAATGCTACAAAAACATGAACATTGATCATGGAACTACGAATCATGTTTTTTGGGAACTCGATTCGTGAAATTTTCAAATAGTTATCCAACCTGCTATCCTAGTAATTACTTTTATTCTCAACGATTGTTCTGTTATTGTTCCAATGAAACCAAATATAAAATAATCAACCAAAACAAAATTTCACAATCTTTTGTGATTTCATCAGAAAATAGTGAGCTGGAAAGGATCTTTGATTATTGCCAATTTGCCGTTTGATCAAATCTAATTAGCATCGAAGGTATGTAAACATATCACCTCGCAACACAATCGAATACTGACTGTATCTAACTATCTACAACACAAACGGCGAATTCTAACTGCACTGAATTTCAAGCATCCAACCGAAACTCGTTCCCTTTATTTTTAATCTTTATCGCCGAACATCTACACAAATAAACCGCCATCGGAACCACGCACATTTTTTTTCTCTGTTTCTTGGCAAATATTACACTCTTTGCATAACATCATCACTGATGCAAAGCAAAAACAAACAAAACTAACAAACACCCATACATACAATCGCCGATTCTTTCTTATTGTCACATGTGTCACTTCTGTTCACGACGAACAATTCCACTCATTTGCACAGTCGACTAGACAGACACGAGTCGGTGGTTTCGAAGCCGTTCCCAGACGACACCGGCCACGGAGCTTACTCAGCTGTTCGTGGCAGCCACCCCGCCGACTGTTGCACACTCATACTGTGTTGTTGTTGTTGTTCTCTATTGTTGTTGTTTAACACAATCGCGACAAACCGATGTGGTTGATGTTGGTTGCCGCACCAAACAAAAAAATACTAATAATAATAGAGGAAAGAAAACCGTACAAACAAACCAGCACCAGCTGATGCCACGCGCGACCTAATCCGTATCGAGCCGCCCGCGAAATGAGGCGCCGTTCCGCGTAGCCACCGCTGGCTGTTGTCGAGCACCGATGCCAGCTATCATCCAACTGAGCATTCCACCCGACCGCACAGCACCACTGACTGACTGGCTGACTGGCTGACTGACTGACTGACGAACACGGGTATAGTTGGGGAGACCTGGTTCGCCGGTTTCGCGAGAAGTGAAGGCATGGCATCGTGGAACATCATCGAGCGCGCTCTGTTTTGTTGTTCTCACTGTTTGGCTCGTACCAACCCAAAACCAAGCGCTTATCATGTATGGCTGTATGCATGCTGATATCCAGTTACGGCGAGTGGCGGGTATCAGAAATATGCGATAGAAATATTCTCGCGATAGAGAGAAAGAAGAAACCCGAGAGCGGAAAATAAAGAGCTGCTTCATCCATTTTCTTCGTACTACGGAACGTTCGCCGTATTTGATGCTCTCTCTGTTTACTGTCGGCAAAACATATGATTTGCTATGATCTTCGGTGTGGTTTCACTTTCAGGTTCGTTCCACACCGCTAACGATGCGAGAGCCAAGAAACGTCAGTAGCAGCAAGTTCTCTACACTCTCACGGAATATGACAGTC
Organism: Malaya genurostris; assembly: GCF_030247185.1. Classification (NCBI taxonomy): domain Eukaryota; kingdom Metazoa; phylum Arthropoda; class Insecta; order Diptera; family Culicidae; genus Malaya; species Malaya genurostris. The sequence goes on from NC_080571.1 coordinate 263,487,724, forward strand.
GGCTTTGTTTCCGTCGGTTGCTCTCCGAGCATGGTTCGATTTATCGCTAGGACCGGATACTACGCGTCTCCACCGGGAATTCAAATGTGTCAGCTTGGTGAAAAATGTTAACAAAGTAAATCAAAACATGTATTGTAAATTGAACACTGTTATTTTTTTTCTTTTTCAGGTAATGGACTTGTAACTACCATAAAATTTATGATCTAAATTAAAAATTTTAGGAAGTGTGGACGTAATAAACCCAACTTGTTTTTTTCCTTTCTTATACGGTTAGTTTTTCCCGCGCATATTTGAAAATCGATGTTGTTTGACTAACTGGAATGTAAAAGTCTTTTTAACATGGTGTTTTATGCGTTTTTCTTGTCAGGGCCGGTGAAACATGTTAAGCCCAGGTGGGTTATTTTTCGTACCGGGGGGAACGACCCACCATTTCGAAGTATTTTTATTTCGGTTGAACTTTGCATGAGACGCGAAAATTCGAAATCTGAAGCGTTTTTGGTATTTTGTCTTGAAACAAAATTGCGCATACGACATAAAACTACTGTCGGGTTGTTCGAGCTGTTGACGTAGGACTACATAACTAGTTTCAAAATCACTGATGAAAGGTGCTGAACTCGTTCATCCAGTACTTCATAATCGAAAAGTAATGCCTTGATATTACATTCCTATTGGCGTTCTCACCAGATTTTTCTCGCTTCGTCAGACACTCTAACTAACCAGATCTTTTGCCAGATTTTTCCAGATTTTGTCAGATTTCCCAGTTCTTTACGGGTTTTGGCCTCTATACGATAGGTGGTGAGACCAGACAAATCCAGATCAACTTTTGAATCAGAGACAGATTTTTGAAAAATAAACTGGCAACTCTGGCCACCAGTGTTTTTCAATGCAAAACGCCATGAGAATCCTTCCAGGTCGGGACTCGAACATACGACAACTGGCTTGTAAGACCAGCGCCCTATGCATTGAACCGCCAACCCATGATCGAAACCATCGAGCATTTCCACGAAAAAAAATACATAACACATTGTTCAAAGAGTCCTGGGACTGACCCAAAGATGACATTTGTGATGTCAAACAAACCTTATTTTTCGAAAGTAGCAACCTTCAGATGACATGTGTTAAAATTTTACGTCAATCGTTCCACAAACACTAAGCCTACCGATATATAAAGTAACTTCACGTTAGTTGCGTTATTTTTTAATTTACAGAAACATGGAAATAACGAAGTCCTTGTATTGGTAAAATATTTCTTCTTAAAGGGAAAGTCCAGCACTCAGCAATGAGTTGAGAAGTGTTACTCGCACTCGAATCCATTGAAAACAAAGATTAGGCAAGTTTTGATAATCGTAATGAACGCAAAATCAAAACTCGTGAGATTAGGTGTGCTGAGATGATTAGCACATTAACAGAATATGCTTTTTCGATCTTACGCGAAAATCTGAGCATCAAATTGGTCATTTCCAAATGGGTGCCATGTTCGCTCACAATAGAACAAAAGTAACAACGCATTAACGATCCAGAAAGCTGTTCGGCACAGTTTAGTCATAATAGAAAAGATTACTTGCGTTGGCATGAAACAATGAACGAAACATGGATCCAACATTTTTCGGCGGGGTCATATCCGCATTCAGGCGGAGAAAGTCATTCGAAAACGCAACAGGTAACTGGGACAATCATGGCGTCAGTTCTTCGATGCTCGAGTATAATAATAATAATACGGTAATATCGAACCGCACAGAGTGCAAGTCGATTCGATACTGAATCTTGATTTGTGTGAGTGATTTTCTTAAATGCGAGCGCGCTCATTGAAGATCAGAAATCTTCTGGAAACCGTGATCTTGTTTATTCGAATCTGTCGTATCTGTTAGCGGAAACCATGACAATGGTTTGGGGAAGAGAGAAAATTAGATATGGTTCGTTATTAATTGAAGTTTATATATCTATATAATATCATTAGCAATGCATTTCCAAGCAGTATGTGTAATGATATCGAAAATCAGTTAAAAATGGTTGAGTACGGTTTCATTTCCATTGATGAGATGACCAAGCTTGACTCCTCTACTAGAAGGTAAATGTTAAGTTACTAAACGACTTCTGCTTGCTCAAATGAACCTTGTCACGTCTCACCTTACTGTTGTATATTTTCAAATCCTGACTCTACCTTGAGTACTATCATTCTCTAATTTTGATTTCATTCATTATTTCGAGTTACAATAAAAATATTCTTATTTGTATAAACAATATAAATATTACCATAGTTTTTCGCTTGAAACTGCAGGTGGGTAATTACCCACCTTTGGAATTTTCGGGTGGGTAGTACTACCCACCGTACCCACCTCTTTCACCGGCCCTGTTTCTTGTGCGGCTTTTTTACGCGGATTTTCAAAGTTACGCGGTTTTTTCTACGCTGATTTCCAAAGTTAAGCGGTTTTTTACGCGGATTTCCGAAGTTACGCGGTTTTCTTATTCTGTCAATGCCTCAAGCAACTTATTCTAAGTGCGAATTTAATGTTTTAATTTCGAATTAAATATGGATGACAGAAGCTCCATTTAACTTTCTGGGCCCCGTTATATCGAATGTACATACACTGATGTTTCTTTTTACGCGGGAGATACGTACTGCGTAAAAAAACCGCGTGAAAAACTGCGTAACTTCGGAAATCCGCGTAAAAAACAAAAAACTAAAGAACTTTTGTTTGATACAAAATATCTTTAATATGCATGAAACGTTCAGATCTGCTGTAATCTCAAAAATTTTTTTTTTTAAAAATTATCCCGTAATTTTTTTAAGTCTTAGACACTTAGAAAATTTGTTTCAAAAAAAATCTCGACTTTTCATTCATTTCTAAGACAGTACGGGTGTGTAATGTCAGTGACATAACTGGATGTCGTGAATACGAAAAAACTGAAACGCTTTCTTTTCACTTTAGAATATCAATTAGTTGATCGTTTATGTGAATTGTGACAGCTTTCCCCTTCTTCACTACTAGAATTTGAACGATTCATCTAAACTGAATCGGTGCTATGCATTTTATATAGAAAACCAGCAGAAAGTTTCTACAACAGCTACGAACTACAACTGGTTGAAAAACCTGTTTTAATCCACCTAGTTGTGTAATGATGCCTTTCTCATATTACTTAAATTTCCAAAAATATCACTAGAAGATACTGTGAAGAAATTTATTTTTTTCAATCTTGAATCAAATAAGAAACTTTTCTTTGGGTATGAACTAACATAACCATTTCAATTTGTAAACAGTTTTATCAAGTCAATAAGAATTTTTCTTTATTTTGAATCGTCGCACTAAATGATTAAACACACTTTAGCCTATAGCACTGGAACCGGAAGTTGGACCCGGATGAAATTAAACCGCAGCCTATGAGACTATAGGAACTTTTGTTTGAGCCTGTTTGTGGAAATCGATCAAATCATCTCTGAGAAAATTGAGTGAGTCTCGTTTTCAACTTTTTGACCACTATTTCCGATACTTCTGGAAACGGGAACTTGTAACCAGTATAGCCGAAGTCGGTACGTTTAGTAAGTGACTAATATAGCCTACAAATTGAATCAGGATAAAGCCAAATCAAGAAAAACTTTACCCTTTTTTGCATCGTCTAAATGACGGCATGAAATTTAATAGCAACCTAATGAACTACGAGATTTTTTTATTTTATGAGTGACATTATTTGATACATACTCACATACACGCACAGACACATATATCAGCTCAGCTCGATGAACTGTGTCGAATGATATAGAACACTAAGCCCTCTGGGCCAATTTTCACTAGTCAATTTTTCAAGTGATTGCATAAAATTTCTATATGAGAAAGGCAATACGTGTACTTTTATAGAATCATGATCTTGTAATAACACTAACAAGTAGGTACAAATTGAATAAAAGAATCACAAACTTACATTTTATTTTTCACCTGAAAAATATAAATTTAATGTAGCAACTTTGACTATACGAAATTGAACAAAGCACGATGCGAACGGAGCAAAGCCGCACGTACCGTCGCGTACTAGTTTTGCATTGTTATTTTGAATGACGATTTGAATGTTTTGACACTCATCGTCCTATAATTTCGAAACCGGTAGTCGGATCAGAATGAAACTGCACAGTTTATTTAAAGACAATGAGAGCTTTAATTTGAATCATGATTTGTGAAAATCGGCTGAGAAATCGAAGCTCTGCTTTTGGATATTTTCTTTACTATTATCGGTGCTTTCGGGAGCGGAAATCGGGGACTACTAGCCCCAAAGCAGTTTTATATATTCACTAACTAACAAGATCAGCCAACTAGATGAATTTAGCAGTAAGTTTTATAAAAATGTTCACTTCGTTTCGCCGTCGCTTATGAAAACATACTCATGAAATTGAACATTTTCACCAATCGCACTGTAATACCGGAACCGGAAGTCGGATCTGAATCAATTTTTTGGGAACTTTTAAAAGAAATTTAAGACCTTCTATTTGCTTCTTAGTTTGTGAAAATCAGTCAATAAGTTTCCGAGAAGGTCGTCAAATGGTGAGATAACTAAGTCCTCACAAGTCCCTATCTCATGCCTCCCCGAGCGTCTATGATGACATTTGGTCAATAGAACGGCGTCGACTGGGTGCTATCGCCTTCTGCGTTAGTAGCAGAATGAGAGGGTGCGAAATGGCTTGAAGGTTGAAGCCCATCCAAAAGTGCAATGTTTATCATAGTATATTACAACATATAATTCTGTTGTTTATTACATCATGTATTATTATTATTATTATCATTATTATTAGAAGAGCGTAACTTACACTGCGACATTAACTGTTATATTGTATCATAGCATATTATTTCATATATTATCGTCTTACACTATTTTATGTTATTATATAATATGTTGTATGGTATTATACTGCATTGCATTATATCATATTATATTGTGATATATTATATTATATTTTATTATATATATATTATATTATATTATATTATATTGTATTCTATTATATTATGTTATATTGTATTGCATTATGTTGTATTATATTATATCATAGGGTTTATTATGAGTAGTACTACGTACCTCTGCGCAAAATATAAATTTGTTTTCCTTATAAGTTATCATTTTTAAAGTAATCTTTTAACTAAATATAAAGGTCGTCACAAGGTGAGCTTGGCCCTCACTGGTTCCTGTTTCATGCCTACACGTGTGTCTGTAGTGACAATTGGTCGATGAAATGCGTTGATGGCAGAATGAGATGATGAGAAATGACTTATAAATTCAAGTAATATAATATCATAGCATATCGCAACATATCATTTCATTCATTCTATTATTTATTATATATTTTATTGTACTATATTATATTGTTTTTTATTATTATTTTCATTACTATATTTATTGTTATTATTATTAATTTGTCATCAATAATAATAACATATATTATTTTCATAGATGTGGATATTATTATTGTTATTAGAAGAGAAATATTCTACTTCCTGCAGTATTGCGAAGGTAGAAGAGCATAACTGACACTCTACATAAACTGTTATTTTATATATTGTTTTATAATATATTATATTATATTATTTTGTAATGTATTATATCATTTTATGTTATATTAATTTCATTACACTATGTTTCATTGTATTTATCAATATAAAACATTTATCACGGGGACGTAAAGGGGAGGGAGCATCAGGGCATCGGACGAATTGATGACTGGACGAGGGATTGTGTATAGCCAGCCCAAGTCACTTGAAGGAAACTAGTTTCCTTCTGAAGGTTTGAAATGAGTCTGACGCGCCCTTCTCAAACAAACCATCAGGTGGGTTCAAGCATGTATAGCGATATGCTTCATCCATGCACTGGATATTATGGTTGGAAGAGCATCTTTTATTCCCGCGGAATACGAGTAAGTGACTCTACTTACATATCCGCCCAACCCTTTTTGTTCGCTTTTCGGTAACAGCTTTAGTAAGAAGGTGAATGGATGAGTCATATCGGGGCTACTGTAAGTCTACCCGCATCCACTGGCAAGTCCTTGAACTGATGGTGGCTTCACTTCACATCACATTACATCACATCACATCAGTCAATAAGTTTCCGAGAAAATTTAATGCGCATTTTTTAATGAATTTGCACATATTTCCATGTAATTCCGGAACCGGAAGTCGGATTCAAATGAAATTCAAGAAAATTATATGAGGACATAAGGCCTTTCATTTAAAACTAAGTTTGTGAAAACCGGTTCAGCCATCTCTGAGAATATTGGGCGACAAGCACAAACATACATACACACATTCATTTTGTGATCTTATTTTTTGCACATATTACTTTGTAAATCCGGAACCGGAAGTCGTATTACTATAAAAATTATCTGCGCTGCGGTCGCGAGACCTAATTATTTACACCCAAACCTCCATGTACGGGGTCTTTTTTACGAAATATTCGATTTACGTAATTCTTTTGACAAACAAAATCCTAAACAACGTACTCTTTTTTTTTTAAGAAGTGAATTACAAATTAAGTCTACGAAGAGGTTTTTGCAAGAATGGAAGTATGTGCTATGGCAATACGACTTACTTTACTATGGGGTGCCTTTTCAAAATTTACCCTCTGAGAGAGTAATAAGTTTTTGATTGTGAATATCTCTTGTTGTAACTAACAAATCAACATAATTTTTGCTACATGCCATCGGAGATATGATCACAATTTTATGATAAAATTTTCAGTTGTGTGACATAATCTCAAACAATTCAAAATTAAACTTTTCTGAAATGTTTGGTATAAACGAGTATCAAAGAGAATAATTCATAAGGCGCGTTTGCCTTTCTCGTATTTTTAAATCTCATAGCTCAGTGATCTGTAAAAGGAAATATATAATCTAACTACCAATAGAATAGAATTTTTTCAACTCAAACATGTATAGCAATAGCATTGAAGTATTTCAATAGTACACTATTGAAAAACCTGTCTCATTTGACCCATGTTAACACCAGCCAATCAGAACGCATTATGAGGAAGAGAACAAAATATCTGCTGCTGTACAACAAATCATTCGAGAAAAATGTTCCGAACAGTGCTCAATATCGTAGTAAGTTCCACAATTTGGTCCTTATTAAAGGCAGGAATGAATCCCGTACAGCATCCCGATAGTTTCTTTCAATGAAATGCAAATCCGAAATGAAATAATCGACATTAAAATTGTATCTGCGGCTATTTTTATAGCCGTTAGGACCGCACATTAGTGAAAAAGATACAAACGGAATCACGTAAAAAAATACCTCTTAACAAAAATTGAATCAGTTTGGATTCTATCGCACTGCGAGCAGATGTATTGTGTGTCGTTTGCAAAGCTAGTTTTGCTTCCGACAAGAGCGATTACGTCACAGCTGCTAGTCGTTTGCATTGGTAAAAAAAAAACGAAAAGGGGACAACGGTGGAGAGCATCACACAAAATCGGCCGTTCTAATGGCTCTAAAAGTTTTCTAAAGAACTATTAGGATTTCTTATTCGCAAATCGAAGGTAAGTATCCTCAGTTTAGTGCAAATCTAGAACAGTTTGATTAGATTTGTGCACTTTTCGCTGTGTGAAACTCACAGTAACCGAGATCAATTGAAGCCTTCTTTGTTTTTGCGGAAAATGTGAAAAAGGTGAATGCTTGCATAATTCATACAATTGATCAACTAATTGATATTCGGAAGTGTTAAGAAACATGTCAGTTGTTTTCGTATTCACGACATCCAGTTATGTCTCTGACATTACCCACCCGCCTTTTTGAAACTAAGTTAATAAGGCTCGAGAAACATTCGAGATCGACCGACCGAAAGTTATAGTAATCGTTAATTTAATTTCGAGAACGGTAGCATTTAGCAAAATTTCGATTTCGATTGGAAATGTTGATTTCTTTAACAAAAATGTAAAGAAAAAAAATTCACAGATATATAGAGTAAGTAATAAATAAATATTTATTAAATATAAGTTAAGATTTAAATCGGGTGTTCAGCCACAAGTGGTGACATTTAAGGCCAATTATAAAACATGATTTGGTTATTACCATTAAGACATCATTTGTTTCCGCAATTTTGTGATTTTTGTGCAGGGAAAATTGTAAACCTACTTGTATTGTGTAATGGGGAAAAGGAACTTTTATACTAACTTACTATCTAATACACAGAGTGAATCGGTTCAATTGAAGATTGCATCGATTTTTGTCGCAATTTGCTTATAATATTATGTGACATTACATCTAATGGTTCTATATTTGTGAGTCTGGGTAACTCATTTGTACTAAACCAGGGAGGACGCTTCAAAATCATTTTCAGAATTTTATTCTGAATCCTTTGAAGCGTTTTCTTCCTGGTGGAACAACAACTTGACCAAATAGGTACTGCATGTCTGAAAATTTGTTTATAAAGTAATGCTGGTCGGAAAATTTGTTTATAATTTAATAATTTGTTCTTTAGACAGAGATTAGAATTTCTGTTTTTTTTTATATCGTTTACGAATTTCTGTTTATAAGAAGATATAATCATTTAATATATTTAATACATTTTGCCTGGATTCTTTCAATGTGATCCTTAAAAGTGAGTTGCCTAAGTATTTTACTTGATCAGACTATGTCAATTCCAAGCCATTCAATTTAATAATGTGATTATTGTTTGGTTTAAGAAAAGAAGTTCTTGGCTTATGAGGAAAGATAATTAATTGCGTTTTTGCTGCATTTGGTGCAATTTTCCATTTACAGAAATTTAGACTTTTATCTCTTGGTCTAATATTTAATCATCTTGAGCTACAACCAAACCTTCGTTTGAGTAAACTTTTTTTACGTTACCTGCATTAAAGTAACTCCTTTTACGAAGTAAATTCGATCTAACGTAAAAAGAGGTTTTTGCCTTATATGGAAATATATGCTCTGACAACGTACAACGTTTTTTCGAGAGACTAGTACTTTTATAAAACAATGATAACAGTTTGTAAGAAAAAGTATCAAATTCAAAAATTAAAAAGGTTTATAAATAGAGTGTTCGAAATAATAGCGATAGCAGCATAAAACAAACAAAAAACAAAGTTATCTGGATGATCGACCACCCAAGTAGATCAAAATGTCCGGTTAAATGCAATTATTTCACAGAAAAAAATCGATGACCGTCCAAAGCTATCGTATAACGAAAATATTATTACTTTTTTCTTTTAGAAGCTATCATTCTATGATTGTACTTGTAATTCATTATTCATTAATAGATTAAAGCAAAACGAATACAAATACATAACACTTTACTGAACAATACAAGCTATTATTTCGAAAAGCACTGTACGTGTTGTACATTTTGGGAGCGGATATAAATCAAAAATGCCGGAAAACGAAGTAAGAAGTTTCGATTTCTTCGCGTTTCGCCTTCGGCTCATCAGTGCTTAAAGCAGTTCAAATTGAACCGTCATCTCCGCCTAACAGTTTAATTTGAACCGCTAAGCAGAGGCTAAGTCCACACTATTTATGTAACCCTTTAAGGATATGACACTAGGTGCCATATCCTTTCTGACGTCTCGGACGAAAACGAGTGACGACTGACTACTGGCCGCCGCAGGATTTAAACATTTAGGGGTTTTTGGTTTGTACGTAAAGTACATATTTAGTTTCGATTTCTTCGCGTTTCGCCTTCGGCTCATCAGTGCTTAAAGCAGTTAAAATGTAAAAAGTCCGATCAATCAAACAAACCTTTTAAAAAAACACTCATATTAACAGATCGGCTGAAAAGTTCGTATCGTTTCTATGAGAGGGCGCCACTAGAATTAAATCCATACCATTTTCAGTTAGTACCAACCTTCAAAAGATACGTGTATGAATTTGACAGCTGTCTGATTATTAGTTTGTGAGATATTGCATTTTGAGTGAAGCTACTTTTGTTATTGTGAAAAAAATGGAAAAAAAGGAATTTCGTGTGTTGATGAAACACTACTTTCTGATGAAAAAAAGTGCCGCCGATACCAAAAAATGGCTTGATGAGTGTTATCCAGACTCTGCACCGGGCGAAGCAACAATTCGTAAGTGGTTTGCAAAATTTCGTACTGGTCATATGAGCACCGAAGACGATGAACCTTTTTTAAGAAATTATGAAACCTTTTTTAAGAAAATTGATTTTTGGGTTAAATTTTCATAAAATAATAACAACAAAACATATTTTTTCACAGTACATACTTCCTTCATATAGTTTCAATTATCTAAAAGATTGACGAAAACACCAAATAGAAATTAGAATTAAATAAAATCAAACATTTTGAAAATATTCTGTATTTTGTCACGAAAAAAAAATCTATCAATTCGCAAAGTTTTGTACAATTGGAATTAAAACTCTAGTTTCAAAATATATGACAATTAAAACAAAAAATATTATTTAAATTACAAATATTTATTGACAAAATATTTTGCGAATATGTTTGTGAATACATGAACTGTAAAATAAAACAGTTATAACATAATCGATTATCTCGCGAAAAATTTTCACTCTTATGTGGCACTCTTTTGTTATGTTGTAGCTGACAACTGATGAAGTTTATTTCATTATACACCCAAAACCCCTTTTACGTAATAATCGGGTGTTCGTGAAACGAATCATGATGAAAAATGATTTTCGTTATTTGGCATTTTCAACGAAATAAAAGTTTTCTTTATGTATATTGTTAAATATATTATTGGATATTATTGGACCGCAATAATCCGTACATGCCGGAAAAGAGGTAGCGACTTCCAGTTAATCAATGTTCGTTACAAACCATCATAATGAGTGTTTTTCTAACAGGTTTGTTTGATTGATCGAACTTCTTACATCGTTTTCCGGCATTTTTTATTTATATCTGCTCCTAGAATGTACAACACGTACAGTGCTTTTCGAAATAATAGCTTGTATTGTTCAGTAAAGTGTTATGTATTTGTATTCGTTTTGCTTCAATCTATTAATGAATAATGAATAAAATGCACGGCTAATTTGAATTCGATGATTACTGTCTACTGAGCTTAAGTGTCATTTTCAAAGACATGTACTTTTTAAGCTGTTCTAAATAATAGCATCAATCATTCGGCCGGTAGAGACATATGAAATCCATTCTGTCTCTGTGTCGCTCCACAATATTAAGGTATGTCAAGGTAATGACCAAAGAGACACAATAATACACATATCAGTATCAAGCGGGAATAGAAGAGATAGGGGATTGATGTCACAGGACTGAGACAGAATTCAAACCACGCACCGGTTATGCTAAGTCTAAGCATGTACGGAGTTTTATATAGATGGGTTGCTTGCTGAGTTTCAATATTTAGGAATATTTCAAAATTTTTAATAATCATCTACTATATCGCTATTGATAGTCCAATACTGAGTGGAGATGGTAGTTTATTTTGAACTGCTTTAAGCACTGACGAAATCGAAATATGTGCCCATTGTACAAACCACAACAAAAACTCCTAACGAATGACTACTCATTAAGTGATCCGGTTTTACATTATTAGAAAAAAAATTCTCAGAAATTTACTTTACATGTACTAAAGCAACCAATAGGTAGAGGTAATTTCTCAGAAAATTTGATACCATGTATGTGACATAAAGCGGTTGTCTTTGAATGTTTAATTTTCAATGTAGCTTGCAGCGACGAATTGTTCTGGTATCAAACCAAATGCAAAAAAATCGCTTTTATCAAGAATTCTCTACTATAGCACCACCACCAGCGACTGATGACATTTGTTTCATCAGACCGACTGATTCCGCTGATTTTCATTACAATATAGTAGCATAGCGACATAGGAAACCGCAGAATGGAACTCCACATATGCTTTGATGTAGCATCGAGTGTACTGACTAAGAAAAAATTAGATCCTATCCCATTGGGAGCTGCGGTCACTTGAAGCGAATTCCGATAAACATCAAACATTGTTTGTCGATGCTTTCAACCACTTTGAAGTACATTTTGAAGCTAGTTCCAATTAAATCGGATTGAACATTGGTTAGATGCTAGTAGCTAGGCTGCATTCCACCGCCCCGGACATTGAATCATTGAAAATGTTTTCTCTGGTAACAACCACCCACACCGATTACTTACTTGTCACCGGTTAGTATTATTCGGGTTCGATTGGCTGTGTCCTATCTACCACCAAAACCGTACCACGCATTCATTGGCGGTTTGAACAACGGCCAAGTTTGTGGGTGTCATAGTTTGCTTCATGTTCAGGTCAGCGGTTTCAACTATGATAAATTGATCGAACGAAATTTGATTGATCTAATATTAGAAACAAGTGGTAATGCTAGCAATCGACCGATTCTACAGTGTTTCTAATCATGCATTTTCGCACAGCAATGATAATTTACTCGATACATAAAAACGTTGCTAGCATCAACAACTTCCTCCCAGTACGTTCCGACAAACCGCACACGCATCAGTGGTCAGTAGTCTTGGTCGTAAACATTAGCCCCTGTTGTGGTTGAACAAATTGCCACACTCGTGAACTAACCTGCACTCGACTGACCGCATTTGCTGTTATCATCCTGTACAACACTGCGCATCCATGTACGCATCCACAAAACCGTAATCCCGCTCTCTGTCTCATGTGTCCTTATGGATCCTCGGGACAATCCGGGCTTGAGTCGATGCCAGCAGTAGCATGTGGTCAGCAGTGTCGAACTGTGATACCGTCGCATTTGCAGGACAATCGCCGAAACTGTGGGGAGAAGTCGGGTGGGAAGGGGTGATGTTTTTGCAACACAAGTGGCCGTATAATATAATACCAATAATAGACTGTACAATAAATGCTTTGCCTTGATTGTAGAGTACATCCAAATCACCACAAGAATTGTGCATTGTTTTCAAAACCGGCTCCAACAAGAACTGGAAGATTGGGGCAAAATTGCGGTTTGCATCAGTACCGTATGTTCAATGAAAAATGAGATGAAATTTACTACAAAATTGTTGATGTTGAACAAATGAAAAAACAAATTAAATTATTGGAATGTTCTTGATTGAGAAGCAGGATCTTTTGTGATCAACCATTGACATGAATATCGATTATGTTAATTCTTTTGATCAGAACTTAACACCATGAGTTGTTAAATGCCATTTTTCCCATCCCAGATTTATTTTTCAGGCTCAAAATATGCCCTATCTACATTCAAGCAGCACCAGCATGGCGAATAGAATATTGAGAAGTTCAACTTTACTGAGTCATAACTATGTTGTTAGTCAACCGATTATTGAAATTGTTCACCATTGGAAAGGTACTACTTCCACAAATAAAATGCTGCACTGAATTAAATAAAAAATCAAATAAAAAACCCAAAGTTATAATGAAAATTGTTGATAGATGACCTTTAGAAAAAATGAAACTTTCACAATGATCGTGAATATCTCGAAATGCAAAACGATGTCCTATATAATTTCACACATCATTCGATCGCTAATGATACACTATCATAAGAAAACCTTAAAAAATCGGTGAATTTATAAAATTTATTACCAGAAATAATGTATTGATTACCAAAATTAAATATACGTTCCAAGAATCTCAAGAAATTTGGTGCAAATATAAAGAATTTATTTTTTTGGAAAAACTTTGCTCAACAAAATGAAGTCAAAACTTTTAAATTTTATGGCATATACAGGGTTGCAAACGGTACTGGAGAATGACACGAAACAGCAGACATTCAAACTGCGCAAATGACAGCAGTCGCCGATTGTACTTCGCCACGACTGCAGGAGATGAAAAATGTCATAGGTCGCATAACATTTTTTCTCGTGAATGTCGCCGTTTGCTCTCATCGATAGCTGTTCTAATCTTTTCAATCTGAGAATGGCTAGCCACAATAAACAGTAGCTCCTTCCAAATTCAACAACTTTCGAGAGGCAGTCGCCAACAAGGCTTAACTTTGAAATTCGTTTTATGTCGATTATCATGAGGTGTAGGGGGACATGCACAAGAAAGTCTTGCTTTCCAATGCAGACGGTTTTTTTTGTGTATCCTTACGTGTTTTGTTTCTCTGCACTCCCGTTGGAAGGAAGCAGTTCAGTGAGAAAAGCAAAGTAAATGCTTTGACTTCCAGAATTTGGATGCACTTTTTCGATCAAACAATTGAAGCCCGTTTAGCATGAACAAGAATTCTAGAAGTAATAGGAGCGCAAAACTTATTCTCTCTGCTGTAAGATTTCTTGCCTTTGCGTCATATTAGAAAGGCAAAAGCTGCGCTCCTGATATTTCGTGTATGAAATTTGTGTAAATAATTGTAATATTTTTGAAACATCTGCATGAACAAGCTTTGTGATTGAATTTTTTCAAAACTGAAATTGAACCGATAATAAAAACACCGCCGTTCGCATTAAATTTATCGCCACAGATCAATCACAGCGGATATAACAGTCCCGTTATGAAAATGTCATGACATTTTGAGCTCGTGACATTCTCGAAACCCGTGACCAAAAATGAACAAAGCATCTACTTATCCAGTATGTACCTACACTACCACAAAGCGAACACTGTGGCTTTGACTGCTGTGAGAGAGTGCGACAAAATTAACTGCTCTCAATATTGCTGTCGTGTGTCGTGGCTCTCATGATTGCGCCAAGCTCTCGTGTCATTGCGAGTTGGCTACTGTTGAACGTAGCAGCTGCGCATATCGTTGGCAGTGACTGTCTTATGCTTGGCAACAGTATAAAAAAATGTCAAATTTTCGCACCCCTGGGCATATATACTCTACATTAGTTTAGTTAAAATCGATTTTGACTACATTTTACAAAAAAAAACGTGTTTAATCCACCTAGCAGTGAGATGATACCTATTTTTATCAATCCGCATGTGTTTTTTGCATGAATATTCTTCGGTGTTTAAGTTTTCATGACATTATTTTAATGACCCTCGTATTAAGCGACAATTTGAGATTTTAATCACTCATTACTCTGTAATGTCGAAACTGCAAATCGGATCGAATTTGAATCTAGAAGTGTGATAATCGATTAAACATGCCATGATATGTAAGTTCCACTCTAGAGTTTACGGTAATTTAAGGTACTTCCAGAGCCGGTATTCAGGAACCAGCATAACCCAAACCGATTCGTATGGCCATATGACGAATAAATTACAACAGTTTTGAGTTCAACTTTGAAGCTTTTCAAGAATGTCATCTTCTATATCGGTTTGAATTTTAAAAATTCATCATCATGTAATTCGAGAACCGGAAGTCATAATTGGATAAAATAATTAATTTTTGTATATAAGTTTGTTTTAATTAAAATTTTTGTTTCTGAAATTTGATTAGGCTTTTTTTGAGAAAACGATTGAGCTTTGAGAAACGATTTTATACTGGAACCGGAATTCTAAAAGCGGTATGGCCGAAGTCAGATAAATTCACCTGAGTAGCTGTACACTTTACATTTGTTTCAAAACATTTGAAAATCAGTTAAGACATCTTTGAGAGATCATAGCACGAATTAAATTTTTAGGTGCCTTCTGATCGACAACTGAATACCACTAAAACTGAAAAAAGTTAATTTTTTTATCGACTATCCAAATCTGCTAACCCGATAAACCTGATTAAATTATGTGGAATAGACATTTTTATACAATCCCCGAAACCGGAAGTTGGATCTGACTGAAAAGCAAGATGTTTTATAGAACTTTGAAACTTTTCATTTGAATCTTAGATGATTCTTAGATTTCATTTGCATCTTAGATCGGTTCAGCCATCTTCAAGAAAAATGAGTTACACAATTTTGATTTCGTTTCACATATCATCCTGTAGTTCCGAAACCAGAGGTCGGAACCAAACATAATGCAGGAACTTTGTTTGGGAGCATACGACTTTTCGTATGAATCTGAATTTGTAGAAAAGAAATTTTCCGAGAAAATTAATTGAAGTTATTTGTCACACACGCATTTGCTGATCTCGACGAACTGATTCGAATGGTATATGGATTTTATGTTGTTCCAGCATTTATTGCTGTAAGTAGTTTAAAACAAAATAATTAAAAAAAATTCTGCCATCATCTGGTTTATATATGTCATATTCGAACGATTATGTTGCCAAAAACGAGCCGTGCCAAAATCGGTCCGAGGCTAAATGTCATGAAAAAGAATGCTGTACACAATCCTTTTGGTTCTTAGAAACAATTGTATGTAACAGTATAAAAAATCGTGTTTTCCGTTGCTCCCAAGCATTTCTTTGTCATACAGCGCTCAAAACTCCTACTGCTGGAATAGGGGGAAAAGTCGCTTACAGAAAAATTTCGATATCTCCGTTAAAAATGGACGGATTTTAACAATCTATGGCTTGTTGGATAGGTATTACCGTGCGGAATCTAAGTCTGAAAACATATGCTGTTTTCAAGGTCAATTGTGACAGATACTGTCAAAAAACTGAAAATTTTGACATAAAACTTTGTATAACTCAAAAAGTAAACATCCGATCTCAAAACCATTCAATAGCGTTTTGGGTGACGGGGAGACCTTTCATTTGCGACTAGTTTGATGAAAATCGGTCCAGCCAGCTCTGAGATCTCGACCTCTTAGTTGACAACACACATACACACACACAGACATTTGCTCAGTTCGTCGAGCTGAATCGATTGGTATATGTCATTCGGCCCTCCGGGCCTCGGAAAAATTTTCGAAAGTTTGAGCGAATTCTATACCTATTTTTTATATATATAAAAATAGGTAAAACTGAAACAGACAATCTCTAAAGTTTTGGTAAACATACCTTAATTCTAAAAAGAGTTATATTTTTGTACTAACTGTCTCGTCAAACTTCGTCTAGCCTAGTTTTTTTTTATTTATATTTTCGGACGGCATAGTGGTCAAACATTTAATGTCGTTAACGTTTCTCTCCATTATGTGGCTAACTACTTGGCCTTCAACGAATGGTTGTAACGAATTCAGAGACAACATAATAGATTCCAAACAAATTGTCATCTTCGAAAGTATTGAACATAGGTAGCATATCACTTTCCAACTAATCGTTTTGACATATGAGACTAAGGGTTGTCCTGAGATGATTAAGAGTACGATTATCGGAAGGAATTTTTTTTTGAGATTCTTCTCCGCTAATCATAGCCTAGGATCAATTTTCGAAAAAAAAATAACGATAAAATTCGTTTACATTCAATAGTTAAAGTGATAATTTTATCCAAGTAGTTTCCATTAACTTGTACATGAACACTGAATTCGTCAAATAAACATGCCAATATGCATATCATCAGTTGAGTCACCACATCATTTTGCTGAGTACTCCGTCTACAATTAGGGAATAAGTTAGCTTCTGAGAATCAATATCAGACAAAATTATAGGAAAAATGTGCAATACTTCTGTTATAGCGAAGCGAATATGTGGAGTGAATATACCAGCTATCGTCTTTTCTTTTGAGCCAATGCATTAAACTTTTTAAGTTACCATGTTTTCTCTCTTTTCCTTATTTCTGGAGCAGGGAAAAGCTCATTGTAGGTAAGTTGTTATCAATCTAACACTATGTCTCCAGTAGGCATAAAACCTCCTCATCTTTTGTACCAACAGTTTACAGAATATCCAAATGATGCATTGCATGTTATTAACTATTATAACTATATATTCATCTCTTTTGTCCTCAGTATTTTAGAGCTACGATAGTTTGCCTTTCAAATACATATATCCTAGGAAAAAAATAGTCATCTCTCCCAGATATGATATTAACGATTTGCATTTAGTATTTGGTCAAGTAACCTAAAGTTCGGAAAGAGGCAATGATTTGTCTTAAGCTACTTTCAATGTAAATGAATAGTTTCCTAAGCCGCCTGTTTTAAGTAATAATCCACATTTGAAAACTCACCCAACTGACCTGAACGAACTTTAGCTCAGCTCAGCAAGTATATTAGCTAATAACTTGTTCTGTACCTTCAAGTTGCCAAAAATTTCTCATCTACTTTGAAACAGCAAGAAAGTGGTTATTTTCATATACCGTGAAACTTTTGATTGCTCGGGGAGACTATAATTTTAATTTGATCTTTATCTTACCAATTCGAAAATACTTCACAAAAATAAGCAACATAAAATACCAATATCATTTATTACGCTAATCACCCATTGGCATTTAATTATGTCATTTATTATGTGCGTCTATCTAAATAATTTGTAAGCTAAATGCTAGGAATATCTCGATGTTTGTCCTCATTCGGCAGCAGATTCGTATCAATAATTCGTTCAATAATTT
This sequence comes from Malaya genurostris, assembly GCF_030247185.1. Lineage (NCBI taxonomy): Eukaryota > Metazoa > Arthropoda > Insecta > Diptera > Culicidae > Malaya > Malaya genurostris. Next base: position 263,505,926 of record NC_080571.1, read on the forward strand.
CATTTGTTCAACTCACGCCCATTATCAATATTATTCATCTAACTGATTACATGACACGCATTGTACTCATTCATTGCACGCATTCTATCGGCTTTAGATAGTATATCGGCATATGTAGATAGTATATCGGCATAGCTAGAACAGTCATATGCATTCCACCATTTTGTAAGCAATAATTTTGATACCTAATTAAGCACGTGGCTCGAAATGACGAATCACGTGGATCAAGTATGCATGTGAAATTTACACACAAAACAACTCGTTGCACACCAAACGATTTTTTCAACAATCTAGTATTCTCTCCATCGACGGCCAAACACTTATGCAACTCTTTATGCGCCAAACATCTATCGATGATATTGTAAGCATGGGCGACTTTTTCAACGGAAAATTCCATTTTACATACAAAACAACTGTATGGATTTTTCCCACTTTTCCGGTGGATTTCTCTAATTTTTTTTTATGTACGAACCCGGCGGGGGTAGAATCTGATCAAACAGAAAAAGAATCCGTCCATCCGTTCTTAAGTGATGCGATTACAAAGAACGACCTCTGTTTTTATATATATATATATATATATATATATATATATATATATATATATATATATATATATATATATATATATATATATATATATATATATATATATATATATATATATACATATATATATATATATATATATATATATATATATATATATATATATATATATATATATATATATATATATATATATATATATATATATATATATATATATATATATATATATATATATATATATATATATATATATATATAGATAGATAGATTGGACAAAAGATCCGAGCAATTTTTATGTACAACACAAATGCAATTGTTATCTACCAAAAACTTTTGAATTTGATGTAGGATTACCGCATAACTTCAAAAAATCGGTGACAGATCGCAAATTTGAAAATTTCCGAATTATTTTGCTTTGACGTTCCACTGTTTCGGCAAATGAAAGTAATCATATCGCTTGTAGTGCACTGAAAGAAAAGATGCAACTTACACGACATGTAAACCGATAGTACTATAAAATAGACATCAGTTGAAATGAAAATCTGATTTAAAACCATGATTAATGTAAAATTACATTCAAATTCATTTAGTTTTTCATTGAACTGTATATTTACAAACCGCTTAGTTTTGTAATGTAACTTTCCATTCAATTGCCTGCTCCAAATATGTGCATGAAAATGAATGTAAATTCAAAAAATATTTTTAACTGTGTAAATACCGAGAGTCGTAAAACTTGAATTACACTGATAACATTAAAATTTACTAACTAAATATACAGTTTGAACTTTTGTTCACGTTTCGTCTTAGACTCGTCAGTTCAGAGCAGTTCATATTGAACTAGCGTTCTCGTTCGGGACATCAGTAAAGACATGAAGCTTTGGTGTCAATTGAAAAGTATTTTGCAAACAGAATTAACTTTATGTCTGCTTAGCGGTTCAAGTGGAACTGTTTAAGTTTGCACTAAGCAGTTCAAATTGAACATTTTCAGTGGGCAGTAAGCTTATCACGCGTTTTTGTTGGCTTGTAAAAGAAAGACTCTTACTGATTCGTAATGGATTTTTTTTTCATCCCTTTATGAATTACTCTGGCCGAGGGTGGGGATTACTAGGCTCCACGCTTTCCATACCGAACGAACTAGGCTATGGTGCCCAAATGAACACCAGCAACGAAGGAGGAAACCGGCCTATCATTGATAGGTTCCCTCCAGCATGTAACCCAAGCGACAGATTCCTTTACGGTTACCAATTTGCAACGAAAGACACAAGTATCTTCAATTGCAAGTTCACCAAACAATGTGTTACTTGGACAGGAAATTTACTTCACCCGGTAACCAGTCAATCATTGGGTCGTGCGTCTGTATCGTATCGGTATTTTGTCATCCTATCAACTGCTTCTGTGTTTTCAATGTCTTCGTTGATGAAATTTTGGATAATTTCGTATTGTATCCGCTTCGGTCTTGTCCTTGCTTTCCTATAAAGTCTTTAATGTCTCAAGCGGTACATACGATTATTACTTTAATTATCTAGAAATGTTATCCAAATGACAAACTAACTTTTCTAATCTGCTCTGATTGTTTCTATCTTTGTCGATTTTTTTTTGTATTTTATTGCATCCCCGTAGTGAGTTATGGATGATGATTGATGAGTGAGTGTAGCATTAGTAAGGAACTGAGTGAAAGTAACGAATGTCATAGAGAGCAATCTAATGTGAAAAACACTGGTGGCGTGGATTGCTCTGGTGTTGCACTTTCGAGCAGAAATGGCAATGAAACACCGTCAGAATGTTGCATTTCTGCTCGAAAGTACAAAACCAGAGCAATCCACGCCACCAGTGTTTTTCAATGAAAAACGACATAAGAGAGCTACATTTAACATGCAATCAAACTACTAGGTGTGCAGACTTTGGACGATGTTGTTCACGTTGTTTTGCGGCTCCCAGTGGTGATAAAGAGGGCATGATTTCATTCCCCTTTCTGAGCCAAAGGATAGGGGAAACAGAAATATTGAGTTAATACATATTGCAATCTATGCACACATACATACCACCAATCATATGAGATTTGATTAGCATATTTCATTTCTTCCACTTGGGTATTGTGGAAAGGAAAACTACAAAGTATCCACATTCGACAACATTGCAGTCTGTAACAAGAATTGCGTGTATTTCGTATAGAAATGCTAGGTGTTATTGTATGAAACGGTCCACGTGAACCGTACTTTTCCCGAAACATACAACTCACACTTTCAGTTAAAAGGTGAGATCTGTGTCAAAGTTGGATAAATTTAGGTACATTCAAACCTGCCCCGATTTGAGAGTGTATCCACACCTGACCGAAGTCATTGCAATTTGCATAACATCAGTACCGATACCAAACCGGATCGGAAAGGTTTGCAAGTTCATTAACGGTTCATAAGATGTCAATTTACTCTTATTTCTGATATTAATAGTCCTCTTTTTTTAATTAAATTCACCAGTTCAGGACAAATGTAATAAATTATTTAAAAGATATTTTTTTATTCAGGCCTATTTGCGTACAAGCTTTACGTGGCCGATTGAGCCGATTTTTTAAATATATTTTTTTTTGAGTTGGATCTCGTTGTCACCCTTTTTCTAGGGGGAGAGGAGCTTCCATTTCCCTCCTGCGAGGATTGAGGGGCACTTCGTTCGTGGTTCGTCTCGTCATCCATTGCCACATCGATGGTATTGTTGTCGATTTCCGTCTTCTTTTCGTTGCTAGTTGCTGTAGATGCACTTTGTTGTATATTGGTTGCAATTGCTGGTTGGTTGGAGGGTAAGTTATTAACTGCAGCCGGTGTACTTTGTTCTATAGAGGATACTGATAATTTCGTTGAAGGGGATGCTTCATTGTTGTTGGCGGCTGTCACAGGTGTACTGGGGTTGCTTGGGGTTTGGGGTTTGTCCTTTGGTGTAGTTGTCTTCTTGTCCAGTTTATCACATGGCTTACCGTAGTGAACAGCTTATTGGCAATATTGGCGTGTGGCCATCTGATTGTCATAGGTAACAAGTGATTTGCACGGAATTCTTGTATCTTGACCGAAAATCACATAAGAAGGTATAGGCTTCTTCAAGTGTATGCGTAATAAACGTACGCCATTTAGAATACCGGGGAAAAAATTCGATAGAGAGAATCTCTCCGTATTGGGGCATAGTTTCGCGAATATAAGAATCGGTGACGCTTGAGTGAAGATCATGCACACGCACTTCTATAGCACTATCATCCATATATACTGGAATGTTGTACTTAATGTTATCGTGCTCCACATAGTGCACATTGTTATTGTCTTTAGCGAATTGAATTGCATCCAACTCTTTATAAAACTGGGTGTAAACAACATTATTCGTCTTATTGCATTGAATTAAATGCACATGTTTAACGTCAAGATGCATTTGCTCCTTAAGCAAACCTTCAAGTTCTCGTATCGAAGGTCGAATTTTGCACTGCCTGAAGTAAACAACAATTGTATTTTTTCGTGTCGGCGGTAGCTTTTGTTCGTTTGGTTTTGTTTTATCGACTGACTTGGATGACATGTAAAACCGAACTGAAATGTAATATATTAATATTCATCCCAAGTGTTTCAAGTTAATTCAAATTGGTAACCAATTCCAGAAAAAAGAATGCTTGAAACTATCTAATGACCTATTGTCAAGCAATATTATGTCGTTTTACATTAATTCATTGACTTGCTCGGTGCCAGTGTTTTGCCCTGACAGCCGATCAATGAAACGGTTTTGTAAAGTTTGGTTTGCACGCTTGCTGCCCGGAAAAGAAAACGGGTTTACTAGTTCGTAATGGATTTCATAAATTCATAATTTGAATATAACCTCATTCAATCTCTATTGTTAGTGATTACTATTACACTAGCACTATGAACTATGAGTATTTATAATTGAGAGAGTTTATTAGCAAGCATAGATTCTTCTTCTAAAGAATGATCGAAAACAAAACACAAGTGCTTAATCCACTTAGCAGTACGATGATTCATTTTATATCAATCTGCATGTGTTTTTTGCATGAATATTCTTCGGTGTTTTAATTCTTATGACACTATTTTAATGACCGTCGTTTTAAGCGGCAATTTGAGATTTTAATCACTTATTACCCTGTAATGCCGAAACTGTAAATCAGATCGAATTTGAGTCTAAACCTGTGACAATCGATTGAACATTCCATGAGATGTCGAAGTAAGTTTCACTTGAGAGTATAGTTTTGGGTCCAACTTGGCTTTTTGGAATTGTCACCTTCTATATCGGTTTGAATTTTAAAAAAATATTACCCTGTAAGTTCAGAATCAGATAAAAATCATTAATTATGTATTGGATCATAAATCCTTTAATTTGAATTTTTGTTTTTGAAATTCGATTTGGCCTTTTTTGAGACAACGATTGAGGCATAAATCTTCAAATAACTAGGAAAACGTACCGCTTGAGCCAGTCAGTACAGATTCCTGATTGAAACTAAGTGTAGAAATCTTTGAGAAATCGTAGTGCGTATTGAATATTTGGGTACCTTTCGAATCGAAAACTGAACACCACTGGAACTAAAATAATTTTATTTCGTTATCGACTATCAAAATCTGCAAACCCGATAAACCTGATTAATTTATGTGAAATGGACATTTTTATACTAATCACTCTGTATCCCCTTAACCAGAAGTTGGATCTGACTAAAAAGCAGAATGTTTTATAGAATCTTAAGAAAAATATTTGCAGTCATTAGGCCTTCGAAACGTTGTCCATTAACGCAAAAAAAAGTTTTGATGAGAAACCAATCGATCAAAAAGCGAATATGGTTTAAATAACTTTTTGAAATAGTTTTTGTTTTCAAACCAAGTTCCATTAACTTTGTCAAAAAGTAATTATCAAAATACCGTAAACAATTTGAGGTTGAGAAATTGGTAAACTGACAAATCCTAGTACTCTGATACTGATCAATTTTTATACATAGAAAAAATGCGATTTAGAAGAAGAGACATTTTTTAACGCGCATAGTGTAGAAACAAACAAACAAGCCTTGACAGAAATGAATGCTAACATACAGTGAACTGTGAACTAGACAAATATCTGGAAACCACTAGCCTGGGGAGTTTCGGTTGAAGTACAGGAAAACAAGAAACATGAAATTATTTATCGAATGGTTCATTCTATGCTAATTGATACAACAAGCGTTATGAAGATACAGGAAGTTGTTTTAAAACTCTCCTGCAAAGTTTGTGCAATCTAGTCGGTTCTACTCACACGTATTTCTGCTCGAAGCGGACATAGCATCGGACAATCGACGAGACTTACCTGAAAGAGAAAGAATATTGATTTTAATTAGTGATTTGAGATTTAGAAGCAATAGACACACAGAAGAAATTTTCCACCATGCATGTTCAAATTTCTTGATTTTTTCTATTTCTATAGATATCGATTGTTCAGTTTTGTTTCAACGTTCCGTCGTCGTGGCGTTAGCAGACGTAAAGTTAATAAAATTTGCAAAACATTTGCCTTAACTGAAGTGAAGTGGTCCATATAACCATATGATTGAGTAAAGCAAAGTTCTGGCATTACATTCCTTTTGTGGAATTTGGTCTTCCTGTTTTAACAGACTTCGCAGCCGATTCCTAGTGCACAGAATCATTGCATGGCTAGCACTATGGTTCCTACTGACACTAAGAATCCTTCCAGGTCGGGGCTCGAACATACGACAACTAGCTTGTAAGCCCACGTCCTATGCATTGAACCGCTAACCCGGGACAATGTATGATTGAGTAACTATTTATTTAAAAAATCCTGTTTTAATCCACCTAGTGATGTAGTGATGCCTTTCTCATATTACTCATACTATCATAAATATTGCTGTAGAAGATGGCTGGATCGATTCTCACAAACTTAGATTCAAATGAAAGGCCTCTTGGTCCCATATGTCGTTATTGAATATAACCCGGATCGATCTTCCCGTTCAGGAGTGAGGGGGTGAAATGGACAAAAAAAAGTTTTAAAAAGTGTACTCCATTTTCTTAGACACCGCCCAATCTATTCTCTTCAATTCAGACTCAAATTTAAGACTTTATAGTCACATAGTCTACTATTGAATTTCATATGGAACCGACATCCGGTTCCGGAGTTATGAGGTAAACTGTGCAAAATGAACTAAAAAAATGCACTCGATTTTTTCAGAGAACGCTCATTCGATTTTCACAAGCTTAAGTTCGAATGAAAGGTATTACAATTCCACATAATCCTACGAATTTCACCCAGATACGGAATTACAGGCTGATAAGTTAAAAAATTTAATGTTCGGGAGCATGCTTTTATGTATGATACGGAAAAAACGCGCCAAATACATTGAAATAGTCGTATAATTCTACAATTAGGCAGCTATGGCTAAATTCGTTGACTTTGGATATACCGGATCATCGTTCCTGGTTCCAGAAATTCTGCTTGGAAATCACTCCAATTTTTTTAGAAACGGCCAAACTGATCTTCGATCAGATTCAAATAACAAGTATTATGTTTGCATAATGTAGAGCGATAACGATCTCATATTACTTATATTTTCAAAAACATCACTAGAGGAATTTTTTTTTTCAAACTTGAATAAAATCAAAAACTTTTTTTGGGTATAAACTACCATAACTTTGTAAACAGTTATGTCAAGTTAATAAAGATCTAAATGTGGCAACCCTGCACGCATTACAAAATCCAGCAACGCACGCTGTGTGCTAGGCGGTGGTGTTTTCTTCTTCCGTACCAGCACGTACCGATGCGTACCGGTTTTGCATCGTTTTGTACGAAAGTTTGAAAATTTTGATATTCTTCGCCTTATACTGAAGGATCTGGATGAAATTACCAGTATATTTTAAGACACCGAGAGCTTTTACTTGAATCATGAATTAAACTGTTGCTGAGAAATAGTACGTTCCGTTTTTGGAGCTTTTCTTCACTATTATCGGTGCGTTCGGAAGCTGAAACCGAGGACTAGTAGACCCAAAATAGATTTATATATCCACTAAAAATCTAAGTCAGAGAACTAGATGAATTTACCAGTAAGTTTTATAAAAATTCACACCTTGTTTCGCCATCACTTTTGAAAAAATACTCATGAAATTGAAATATTTTTATTTATCGTGCTGTAATTCCGGAGCCGAAAATCGGACTTTTCTGGGACTTTTCAAAAAATTTCAAGAATTTTTCAGAATTCTTATTTTCGCCTTTCTCATATAGAAAGGTTATGCAATCACTGTGAAAACCGGCTTTCGAAGGAGGCCGAGTGTCATATACCATTCGACTCAGTTCGTCGAGTACACAAAATGTCTGTGTGTATGTATGTGTCTGTATGTAACGTTTTTTTGCACTAACTTTTCTCGGAGTTGGCTGAACCGATTTTCACAAACTTGGATTCTAATGAAAAGTCTTGTGGTCCCATATAAAATTCCTGAATATTATTTGGATTCGACTTCCAGTTCCGAAGTTATGGGGTAAAATATGCAAAAATGTGAAACTTAGATTAAATGAAAGGTCCTGTTGTCCCATACGAAATTCATGAATTTCATCCGACTTCCGGATCCGGAAATATAGGGTAAAGTGTGTTAAAAATTGTATACCATCTCTGAAAAGGGCGGAAAACCGTGAAAAGTTTTCTAAATCGACCTCAAATCTTTTCCAACTTATAGTTTTTATCAGTAGACGGTCAAACAAACCGATTTCGGTTATTCTTTTAAGTATCGCAGATAATTATTTTGAAGAATATCACAGTATTATATATGATAGTATGATTGATATGAGAAAGGGATCATTACAACTCAAAAATTAAGTTTTCTCAAAATTTGAAAACAACGCGGAAAACTCTTCACTTTCGCTTTCGGGTTTTTCGCGCAAGGTCGACATTTTTGAGGTAGTCAGGCACATATATTAAACTGAACGTTATAAAAGGGGAACCGTGGTCGAAAATCGATCATTTCTTCTTGTGCGTTGGATGGAAGCAGACGTCGGGGCGAGAAGACGCATTCAAACAGTGGCATCGGAGAGCGCACTTTCTGCGTGGTCAAACGGTCAAGTCGTAGTTCTCATTTGCCTTCCGATCGTCAAGGCGAGAAGAAACATTAAACCAGTTCCGCATCATTTGGCACTGCAAGCGGATGTGTTGCGGTTTGTACGCAAAGCTAGTTTCAACTCAACCAAGAGCGATTGCATCATGCAACAGAGCTTCTGGTCGTTTGCATTAGAGAGAAAAAAACGAAAAGTGGACAACATTAAATAAAATCAGCCGTTCAAATGGCTCTAAATGTTACCTAGAGAACTAAAGATTGCTTCTTTGTAAATCGAGAAATAAAATTAGCAGTGTAGTGCAAAACTAAGATAATTTGATTAGTTATTTTGCAATTTTCACAGTGCTTAATTCGCAAAAGTGTTTAAAATCATTTATATCCAATCAGTGTTTAATATCTTAAAGATTATACAATTTGGCCCTTCTGGGATGTCAGAAATTAATACCGTACAACATTTTGATAGCTTCTTTTACTGAAATATTGAATGCGGAAATGAAAAAATCGACTTAAAAATTCTCTAAGGTGCCATTTAGAACCATAGTTTTATACCAAAAGAATTATGCGAAATTTTACTTCACTATACTGTATATATATTGTTTAGGTGTATCGTTTCAAATTCTAGTGGTGTAAAAGGGCAAAACTTGCAAAATTCACACAACCGATCAACTAATTGATATTCGGTTGTATAAAGAAAAGTCAGTTTTATTCGTATTCACGACATCCAGTTATGTCTCTGACATTACAAACCTGTACTTTTTTTTAGCTCCCTCAATGTTGCAGTAGTTAAATTTGCAAAACAATTTTCCCGGTTAGGAGCTAGCTACGCGTTCGAGTCTCGTCTCTGCGGTAACATTTTCGCAGTTCTCATTGCATACTTGCATCCGCATGTCATTTTTTCAATCTGTTTTCCTCATTAGAAACTGATCTAATTTAAAACATACGCCCTTTTTAAAAGTCGGTGTTGAGTTGAATCGGTCTCTCCATCCGTGGTTTGCCATTCTAAGAACGTGTGCCAAATTTCGATCAAATTTAAAAAAAGTCTGTTCTGATTTTGCCACTTCTTCTGCTGTTAATCTCTGAAATTTGCTCAGACCGAATAGGATTGACATATGGGAGCTTCCCATATGAAACAAACGAGACTCTAGTTGGCGGTCCAATGCAGATGGCGCTCACGAGCTCACGAGCCAGTTGTCATATGTATGCTTAACGACCTGGAAGGATTTATCGTCATTTAGGGGTTAACCTTATTTTGTGCTAGGGCACATAACCAATTTCACTATCTTTACGTTTCGTCATAGACTCAGTGCAGAGCTGGTCAAATTGAACTGCTTACTGCAGACAATTTAATTTGAACCGCTAACCGCTTTGACCTGCTATGCACTGGCGAGTCTAAGACGAAACGTAAAGATAGTGAGGATGTATCGTGCACGGAAAGACCGAAATCAGCATTTTGGCGAAAAAATTAGTTGATTTTCTGATTTTAGTTAGTTATTTCTTGAGACAATTAAAAAAATCTTACTTTTGCTAATTTAGATTTTTTAATTCTAATTCCCTTAATAATAATAAAATATTTGTTGAAATGGCTATTTTTTTTAGTTGAATTCACCAATTACACGTGCTGTCATTTCTTAGCTAAGGCACGCTTCATATCCATTCAACTAATTTTTTAGTTGAATTAGTGAAATAAAACGTTGTTTTCAACCAACATAAATGGTTGAATTGGTTTCTGCCATTTGCAGCTATATGGCGCTCTGTCATCGAAAAAACGTTAACACCGTATTGACTACTAGCCACTAGATGGCACACGACTACCGAAAAAAATTTCAGTCACGATTCTCTTTTCTATATCGGCACGTATAAATACGATGTTGTATTGAAGAAAAAGACATAAGCGAAACATAAACATCTTTTGGAAAATGTTTCTTCTCAATTGGTGTTTTCTTCATTCGACTTCGCGAAATTGACTCTCTTACTGAAAACTTTGAGCACTCGGAAAACAAAAACCGAATACAAGTAGTACACCGGACAGCGTAGCCCAAAAGGTTGGAAGATACAAAAAACATCATTTGACATATACAATTAGAGTGCAATATTCGAAACTCACTTCACTGTTCCCCGTAAATATATTATTACGCACAATCGCTTTAAATGCGCACAAATTCTGAATAAATACACTTTCCACTAACAGTTTACGGCATTTTTACATATCGGTTTAGAAATTTATATATGGATATATCGTAACACGTGCGAAAAACATCTAAACAATTTGCAAGCAGTTTCAACAAGACTGTCTCTTTTAGCTTTTTAATGGAATGTTTTGCTTTGACACTTCTCATGAGTTTTTAGCTAATAAACTTGTTAATAAAACCAATTTCATTTTTGTTTTCTTTGTCCTGTCCTTCAGTAATGATGGTGATGGATAAATAGAAACAAATTTTCTGATTTTAATAACAAAATTTGTTGTCAATGAGAATTTCGTACTGGATTGAAATATTGCTGGTTTGTGTCCAGAATATTCGCCAACTAAACACATTCTCTAAAAATAAGAGTTTTTTTCAGCAAAGTAAATTCTCAATTATAACTAATTTTATAGTTATTTTGGAAATTTTGTTGTTAAAATCAACTAATTCAAAAACAGTAATACGAATTAGGCGCAGAGCTAATTTCGGTCGTTCCGTGTGTTAATAGGATCGTACTACTAGCTATGAAATTATTGTGTACGCTAAGAATCGACTAATGTCAAGACTTTACTTTGCCTACTTTTCTGAATAAACATTGAATTTTTTAAACAATTTCTCTTAACAGAATAACTCAAAAATGGCAACCATTCAAAGAAGCCAGAAGTCGTTTGACTAGATTGTAATGTACAGTACACACTACTACGATACTACTTCCTGAAAATATGCAATTTCTAGTATAAAGCAATCTTTCACCTTCGCCTTGGGTATATCACCGTTCCCTACCCCCTTCCCTCGAGGCTCAAAAGCCTCGAGTTTCAATTCTATGTATAACGCCACATCACCCTCCATAATTCATTTTGCCCACGCACACTAAACCCGACCACGAAAGTTCAAATTGTCTCATTGAACGCTTGGCTTAACAAAAGAGGCTTTTGCTTTGCCTTCACATGACGCACGTGATAAACGACGATTACGATTCGATGATAACGTACGCATCATGTTCCCGGAAGAGCACTGCAGAAAGCGACCTTGGCCTATGCGGAAGAAAGTAACAAGGCTTACGAGGCTTTCTACGATCCATCAGTTTCGCATTCGCCCACGCAATTCGGCCGTAGTTCGGTTGTTGGGCAGGAGCAGGAGAAGGAACTGTGTGTTTCATACGAGCCTCCCGAATGAATAGACATAAACTCCTTCCGATGCATAAGTGTTTCCGGTGGTAACGACAGTTTGAGATCGTTTATTTTACGACAATTGGTTGTGTTTCATGTTTTATGACAATAGCAATAACCGGTGTCCTCCGGTGGTGTGGTGATAGATGATTCGGAAAATTTCATCTGGTTGGATTTTGAAGCAAAACGGAATAGAATCTGGTTAATGTTCGACTGGAATATAATTTATTTATTTATTACCAGATCAATAGAAATCTAATCACCAGCTAAAAAAAAATACTCCATTCCTACAACGATTCCAGGAAGTCTATCGCAACAACTCAATTTTCCGGATTGACGCATATATTTTATTGACCACGCGGCCGCTGCTTTCCCGAAGCTGTCAGCAGTCAGTGGCATCGGTTCCCATGAATAAACCAGGTCCACTGATGTCAGCATTCTAGTGAAGGAAACAAAAACAATGTCGTCGGTCGGACCGGTCCAATCAGCACAAAATAAAGGTCAGTTACTGCGTTTTACTGCGCGGCAGACTCGAGCTTAAGTCCAACTCAATGCATAACTTCGAACCAGACGAATCAGAGCATGGTTTTTCTCTGTGCTGACGATGCGTCACTGGTGAATGTTTTGCCCGACTGCGACTTTGCTTAGTTGAGTATTTTTTTGAAATCGTTTGAGTAGTGTTTTTTGTTTGTCGTTTCCATATCCTAACGGAGACTACGTGTTTTGCAATCAACGGAAATTGAATTCGGAGTCATTCACTATTAGCAGCTCAGATCAGAGAATTGAGATTTCCAGGAATTTTTTTTCGAACCCTAAATATTCTAATGCTTAATCTATTCATTTAAGCTTCATTTTAAATTAAGTACCTCGATCAGTAAGGTAGAAAAATTGTATCTGAAATTGTTACGTTCGATAATTTTTTTTTTCAAAGAGATTTTGATAAAAACTTGCTCTCGTTAATAGTTTTAATAATTAGTAAATAGTAATTTGAAGAAATAATAATTTGTTTTCTAAAAATCGAATCATCTCCTTCAAAAGCTGTACACTGAGGTCTTTTTTTACGCAGGGGATACGTGCCGCGTAGAAAAAAAACCGTGCAACTTCGGAAATCCGCGTAGAAAAAAAACGCTGAATTGAGGAATTTTTTTTTATGCCAAATGTCTTCGAAATGCGTCACATGTCCAAATCTGGTATAAACTGAAAAAAAAATTGTTTTGAAAATAATAGAAAAATTTCTAAGAGTCAGGAGAGTTGAATTAAAAAAAAATGTCGGGATAACACTAGATCTCGACGTTTCATGCATTTCTAAGACAAAATAAGAAAACCGGGTAACTTTGAAAATTTGCGCAAAAATAAACGTAAAACTTCTGCAATATGCGTAAAAAACGCGTAGCTTCTGAAATCCACATAAAAATTCGCGTAGCTTCGAAAATCCGCCTAAAAAAGCCGGGTAGAAAAACCGCATAAAAAACTGCGCAAAAAATAACTCCCATTGTACAATCATTCTAATGCTTCTCGAACTTCTCGATGCCATGGTCGTGGAAATCTTTCTACAAGCACGGCATCGAGAAGTTAAAGAAGAGTCTTTTGTCTCAAAATTAGGCATCACATTCAGTAATATAGCTCCTTTATTCGAGATGATTTTCTAAACGGCGAGCATTTTTTTCTTGAGATCAGTGAATACCCAGTAGTCACAGGGGGCCAGATCTAGACTATACGGTGAATACGGAAGCATCGTTGCCATCGATTTGTGAACCGGTACATTGTCTTGGTGAAACAGTAATTTTTTCTTCGACATATGAAATCGGTTATCGAGATTTTTGCATTCAAACGATCTAACAACGCTATGTAGTATTCGCTATTGATTGTTTTAGCTCTTTCAAGATAATCGAAGAGGTTAATCTTTGTATCCATAAACTTCCCATCTGACTGTTATGCTTTTGAACGCTTCGGACGCCCGATTGCAGTCCAGTCGGATGATGATCGTTTTGCTTCCGGAGTGAACTAATGGATCCATGTTTCATCCATGTGGGACTAGTGAAATTAGTGGAATCAGTGGAACTAGTGGGACTAGTGGGACTAGTCTAGTGGGACTAGTGAGACTAGTGGGACTAATAAAACTGATGAGACTAGTGGGACTAGTGGGACTAGTGGCACTAGTGGGACTAGTGAGACTAGTGGTACATGAGATTTCCGAAATCGATTTTTTTTATGTCAAAAGTTTGAGAATTTCATGAAACGTTGAGATTTAGTATCATCTCAAAAATATTGAAAAAAACGATTTTTTGGTATTTTTGAGATTTTTTTAAGTCGATTTTACCAAAAAATATCTCTCGATTTCGGAAATGGTGATCTTTCAAGATCTATGAAAATTCCACTAAGTATATTAAAAATAGTTTATCATCACTCTTCTCATACAAAAAGGTAACGCAAACGTCATGAGCTTGGTTTTAAAAATCGATGCCGAATATGTGACATAAACGCTTAAGCATGCTTTTGTAAACTACTCGAATCAATCATACTATAATTTTTGTTTGTTTCCATTATAGAGGTTTTAACATTGTGGTCATTCACCTCTTCGGACCAGAAAAGTTTTCTGACCCTACGTGCGGGGTTGGGAATCGAACCCAGGTGGGCTGCGTGAAAGGCATCGACTTATCCATCACGCTATACCCGTTCCCCAATCATACTATGATTAATTGGTGTCAAAAATGAGCCCAAATTAGTGTCAGAAAGTATTTAATAAAAAGATGAAAATTATTCTCATGAGACTATTTCAAATAAAGAGAAAAGCATTATCACACCATTAGGTGGATTAAGAAGGGTTTTGGGTTTTCTTTTGGCTATTTTCCTATTGTTTTTATCCTGATCCATCTTCCGGTTCCTAAATTACAGGTTAATAAATGAGAAATATACGGAACCATCTTCCAGTTCCAGAATTATAGGGTCGTGAGAGTTACGAATATCAAACCACAGAGAACAGACATTCAAGTAAAGATTTTAATTTGTGTAACCAATTTATAAAAAAATAGCAATCGCCAAGTAGCAATTCTCCTGTAGCGGCGCATCAAGCAGCACAGTAATTCCTGATGAGCTCTTGCGTTCGAGCTTTCATACAATAGTAATTCATACGTGCAAAGTCGTGCGCAACGATGGGTTTTAACGGTTTCTGTCTTTCTCATATAGAAAGGTTATGCAATCACTGTGAAAACCGACTGTTGAACCGAGACCCGGATGGCCGAGTGCCATATACCATTCAATTCAGTTCGTCGAGATCACAAAAGGTCTGTGTGTGTGTATGTGTGTATGTATGTGTGTATGTATGTATGTATGTGTGTGTGTGACAAATAATGTCACTAAATTTTCTCAGAGATGGCTAAGCCGATTTTCACAAACTTGGATTCAAATGAAAGGTCTTGCGGTCCCATACAAAGTTCCTGAGTTTCATATGGATCCGACCTCCGGTTCCGGAATTACAGGGTGATATGCACCAAGAAAAGGAAAAAAAATAGTCACACACGTTTCTCAAAGATGTCTGAACCGATTTTCACAAACTTAGATTTAAATGAAAGGTCTTATAGCCTTATACAATTTTTCTGATTTTTATCCCACTTCCGCTTACGGAATTCCAAGGAAATATGTGAAAATTTACGAAAAAATATGCAATCAATTTTCTCGGAAATTTCTTGACCAATTTTCACGAACTAAGATGCAAATAAAAGGTCTTGAAATTCTTTAAAAGTCCCCAAAAAGTTGATCCAGATTCGACTTGCGGTTCTGGTATTACAGTGCGATTGGTGAAAATTTTCAATTTCATGAGTATTTTTCCACAAGCGATGGCGAAACGAAGAGCACATTTTTATAAAACTTACTGCTAAAATGATCTAGTTGACGGATCTTATTAGTAAGTTATTATATAAAACTACTTTGGGACTACTAGTACCCGATTTCCGCTTCCGAAAGCACCGGTAATAGTTAAGAAAATTTCCAAAAACGGAACTCTCGTCGATTTCTCAGCAACGGTTAAGCCGTTTCTCACGATTCATGATTCAAATTAAAGCTCTCATTGTCTTGTCTCATCGAAAAAAATGACTATACGAAACTGGTTCGCGACGGTACGTGCGACTTAGCTCCAGGACGTGCTTTGTTCAATTTCGTATAGCGTGCAGGGTTGCCACATTAAAATTTATATTTTTCAGCTGAAAAATATGTAAATTTCTAATACTTTTATTCAATTTGTAGCTACTTGTTAGTGTTATTACAAGATCATGATAACGATGCTTTTCAATGAAAGTGCACCTATTGCCTTTCTCATATAGAAAGTTCATACAATCACTTGAAAAATTGACCCGAAAGGCTAGGTATATAAGTAAAGGGTGATTTTTTAAGAGCTTGAGAACTTTTTTAAACAATAAAACGCATAAAATTTGCAAAATCTCATCGGTTCTTTATTTTAAACGTTAGATTGGTACATGACATTTACTTTTTGAAGATAATTTCATTTAAATGTTGACCGCGGCTGCGTCTTAGGTGGTCCATTCGGAAAGTCCAATTTTGGGCAACTTTTTCGAGCATTTCGGCCGGAATAGCCCGAATTTCTTCGGAAATGTTGTCTTCCAAAGCTGGAATAGTTACTGGCTTATTTCTGTAGACTTTAGACTTGACGTAGCCCCATAAAAAATAGTCTAAAGGCGTCAAATCGCATGATCTTGGTGGCCAACTTACCGGTCCATTCCTTGAGATGAATTGTTCTCCGAAGTTTTCCCTAAAAATGGCCATAGAATCGCGAGCTGTGTGGCATGTAGCGCCATCTTGTTGAAACCACATGTCTACCAAGTTCAGTTCTTCCATTTTTGGCAACAAAAAGTTTGTTAGCATCGAACGATAGCGATCGCCATTCACTGTAACGTTGCGTCCAACAGCATCTTTGAAAAAATACGGTCCAATGATTCCACCAGCGTACAAACCACACCAAACAGTGCATTTTTCGGGATGCATGGGCAGTTCTTGAACGGCTTCTGGTTGCTCTTCACTCCAAATGCGGCAATTTTGCTTATTTACGTAGCCATTCAACCAGAAATGAGCCTCATCGCTGAACAAAATTTGTCGATAAAAAAGCGGATTTTCCGAATGGACCACCTAAGACGCAGCCGCGGTCAACATTTAAATGAAATTATCTTCAAAAAGTAAATGTCATGTACCAATCTAACGTTTAAAATAAAGAACCGATGAGATTTTGCAAATTTTATGCGTTTTATTGTTTAAAAAAGTTCTCAAGCTCTTAAAAAATCACCCTTTATATAAGCTGATTCAATTTGTAGACTATATTAGTTACGTACTAAACGAACCGACTTTGGTTATACTGGTTCCAAGTTCCTAGTTCCAGAAGTACCAGAAGTAGTAGTCAAAAAGTTTAAAACGAGACTCACTCAATTTTCGCATGATTTGAACGATTTCCACAAACAGGCTCAAATGAAAGTTCCTACAGTCTCATTGGTTGCTGTTTGATTTCATCCGGGTTCGACTTCCGGTTTCATAACTATAGGGTAATCATTTGTTTAATCATTTAGTGCGACGATGCAAAATAGAGAAAAATTCTTATCAACTTGACATAACTGTTTACAATTTGAAAAGGTTATGTTAGTTTATACCCAAAGAAAGTTTCTTATTTTATTCAAGATTGAAAAAAAATTTCTTCACAAAATCTTCTGGTGATATTTCTGAAAATATTGGTAATATGAGAAAGGCATCATTACACAACTAAGTGGATTAGAACAGATTTTACTTGTATGTTTTACACAGATTTTTTGAAAAAGTTTGTATTAGCTTGAATGTCTGTTCTCTGTGATCAAAATTTCATATAAGTGACGACGTAAAAAAAGAATTATATTTTCAAAATCTACAAACTAATTAAATTTGTAAATCTTGTACGATGAAGGCCAAACAAGCTAACCTGTTAAGCTGTTGTGTTAGTACTCGGTTCCGGTCCTGAATCTTTTATGAAAGTAGTGATTAAAAAATTGATTGCGATACCTCATATAAACGTGGTTGATAAATGTATCGCTTTCGAGTCATAATTGTCGCTCAAAAAAAAATATGAAAATAAAATTACACCAAATCCTGTGCCACTCTAACGTCGATGTAATTCTAATTTGATATAATCATTTTCATATATCAGCTGTCTTTAGCTGTGTGGAGTGGAAAATTTTCCACAGCACAACTGTCGAAAGAAAACCGACGACGAATCATTAAACATCATCAATGCTGATTCATTTTGGTACTCCACACAAAAAGCAAAAAAAAAAGCTTCAGTCGAACAGTGGGAGTTTTGTTCGACTCACAAAGATAATAACATCCTCCATGTTACAACTTCACTGGACCGTTGTTGCTTTGAATAGAAAATCTGAGAATTCGTTCATTGCCTTGCCATATCCTTGGTCGCTGACAATCATCGTCAGCTCCTCGTGAAACGGTCCCTAAAAACAACGCCCGCGCGGATCATTTGAGTGGTGTACGTCTTTTCGCAATTATCTTAAAACACATGATAGTTAGTTACTGTCTCAACCCGGTCGCAACAACCGAGAACAGAAGGACATTTGTGTTTATTTTTAGAAGCTTATCGATTGGGAATATGAAGCACCAGACAAGTTGACTCGTGGCGAAAGATAAACACAAGAAATGAGGCTCATATGAAGACAGCAGGGATTCCGGCTCTGATTGATTCGTTCTGTTCGTGGTGACGGATCGTTGGTTGATAACGCCGGAGGATATACACTTCAGTGCAACACAAATGTACTCCAATTGTTAACGAGTCACAACATGGTGAACCAAAATAAGCCCTTCGATGTTACCCAACGATGAGATGATCCATTAACTATATTATTGTTGGCACATTAAAAAGGCATTTACCCTGTCCCGGTTGTCACGAGGGACAACGACCTTGGCCACTGCTCTGTTGCTGCTACTGTTATTGATTACATTTCTTGCATCACCCACCAACTGTTGCACAACATTATTGCATCGGTGTCGGCAGTGGGGGTGTTGCTGGATGCCCTTTCGGCAAACGAATCCAAAGCGTGTTCCCGGAAACAAATATCACCAGCTGGCTTCAATGTTTGTCACCATCTCTCTCATTCTCACTCTCTCTCTCTCTATACGTGGTTGATAAGGCTACATATGATTACGTTATGGTGATAATCTGTTACAGGATAAACTTACCGGCTTTTCGACGAGCGCGCCACAGAACGGGCGGTACGGTGTTACCCGGGGATGCCAGTGTGACAACTTTGGGCGTTCCTGGAAAGAGAATTAAAATGTAATATCAAGCTTTGGTTGCTACGGTGCGAATGGCATAATGGACAGAGTAAGCATTAAATGGAAAAATATAATTGGAGGACTAATTGGTGGTGCGCCCTTTCCGGATGCGATGTGCTTCCGAATTGGATATTTTAAATTAAGGAAAGACAGGTTGATACTATTAGACTATCCAATGTCCCATTTCACGACATTTTAGCTTATCGGGACCTTCCATACATTAAGCTTCTTTACCTTTTCATTGAGACCATTGGACCATTTCAATGTATTTTTTTTTATTTTTTGCCTTTTTGCTTTTCGCATACAGAAAGGCTATACAATCACTGCAACACCCGACATTTAAACCGAGGCCCGGAGGACCGAATGTCATATACCATTGTATATGTGTGTGTGACAAATATTGTCTCTCTTTTTTCTCGGAGATGGCTCAACCGATTTTCGCAACCTTAGAATCAAATGAAAGGTCTCACGGTCCCATATAAAGTTTCTGAATTTCATTTGCATCCAACTTCCTCTTCCGGAATTACAGGGTGATATGCACAAAAAATGTGGAAGTAATGTTTTTAAAAATGTGACAATAATGTCACTCACTTATATCTCATAGTCCCAAACAAAGTTCCTGAATATCATTTGGATCTAACTTCCGGTTTCGGAATCACAGGGTGATATGCATAAAAAATGTGGCCCGAACGTAGATCGACTAAGGAATGGGAAGGGATGTTAGTCCAACACTTGTTGTTACTAGAGGCCGTATATACTACTGCGCACTCCACAAGTGTCACGGGAGAAGGATATTGGTTAGTAGATATTTCAGTAATGGTAGTATTCGCGTGCGACCTAGTATGTTCCGGTTTCAAGATGCTCGGATGCACCACTAAACTCACTGACTTCCCGAGTAAACGTTTCAACAATATCCGATACTGAAGTCCCGGGAAGTATTGATTCAAATTTCTTATTCGCGGAAACTGAGGGAAAATTCGAAATACTATCAAGTATCAAAGATATTTATTAACAATACTTGTAGCTCGGTGTGAAACAACTTTAAACGTGAGCATGAGTGTTTCAGAAAGCATGGACGCCCTTAGTAGTACAAAAGTATTAGATATTCTATTGGTTATGGATATACAGATATTATAACATCACAAAAGAATTACTTTCTCGTACTAATTTGCTATCTAGCGATTGTAGGCAAGCTACCGTACTTTCTTGCGAATGTTTTTCATTAGATTCAGCACAGACTTCTTGGTGACAAGCTCTGGTCCTTTTTTCCAATCTTTTTCAACCCGTTAAATAATCTCGGTTCGGCCGAGACATGTTTGCTAAGAAGTGCCTTATAAAATCTTACAGCAGCAACAAATAGCTTGCCAGATCGCAGCATTGTTTGCCTCTCTCATATAGAAAGTCTATACAATCACTGTGAAAAACAATTTTTGAACCAAAACCCGGAGGGCCGAATGTTATATACCATTCGACTCAGCTCGACGAACTGAGCAAATATCTTGTGTGTGTGTGTGTGTGTGTGTGTGTGTGTGTGTGTGTGTGTGTGTGTGTGTGTGTGTGTGTGTGTGTGTGTGTGTGTGTGTGTGTGTGTGTGTGTGTGTGTGTGTGTGTGTGTGTGACAAAAAGTGTTCCGGCATTACAAGGAAATATGTGCAAATCTATGAGAAAATGCGCACCCAATTTTCTCGGAAATTTCTCACCCGATTTTTACAAAGTATGATGCAAATGTATGATGGTCTTGAAATTCTTCAAAAATTCCTTGAAACATTGATCTAGATCCGTTTTGTTTGGTTCCGATATTATAGCGCAATAAGTGAAATTTTTTTTATTTCGTTAGGATTTTTTTCAAGTCATGGCGAAACGAGGTAAATTTTTTTTTTAAATTGCTGGTACATTTATTTAGTTGGCAAATCTTGCTAGTTAGTGGATATATGAATCTACTTTGGGACTACTAGCATCCGGATTTCGTTTCCGAACGCACCAGCTATAGTGAAGAAAAGCTCCAAAAACTGAACTCAATTCGATTTCTCAACAACGGTTAAACCGATTTTCACAAATCATGATTCAAAACTCTCAGTATCTTAAAAAATACTGTGCAACTGCATCTAGATACGCTTCCGGTTCCGAAATTATCGGGCACTGAGTATCATAACTTTCAAACTGTGTTCGGTACGCACCGGTATATGCTGGTACGGCAGAAGAAAATTCCACCGCCTAGCGCACAGCGTGCTTTGTTCAAGTGAGTATAGCATGCAGAGTTGCCACATTTAAATCTATATTAACTTGATATAACTTTTTTTTTGGTAAGTAGTCACAGTGGCAGCAGTCCCTTGCTTCAGCTCAACACTGGACCCTTGATAAGATTTGCTTCTATGAGCTTCTATTTTAAATCAACACACAGACGTTCCTAGGCTATGGTGCCCACTTGGTCACTTTTTTTGTGCTGATTCAAATAAATTGTATAAAATTGTCCTTATAATGTGTGGTTGTGTTTTATAGTTTACTTGTTGTTCTTGTAATGACAATGATCGTAGATCTGGTTTTGTGATAATGTAAATTGTGTGCTCGTGTTTCTTAGCACTTCTTGTAATGGTCTGTATGAAATGTAATGGTGATAATTGTAATAGTAATGTAGTAATGGTAATAGTAATAACAATAATAATAATCTTTTAAAAGGGTTTCCCTGCTGGGTACTCGATGTTTTTTTTACGTAGTTATCGTATATGCTATACTCCTGCGTTATTTATTCGTTTCTTTTTTTAATATTCTGGTATTCTGCATCATTCTTCTTTTCCAAGTTTAAGAGCTTATCTTAGTGCGATTTTCTAGTTTTCTCAGTGTGGATTAATTTCATGTGGAATGATATAACTGTTTACAAATTGAAATGTTATGCTAGTTTATACCATAAATCTTGACAGAATCTTCTAGTGACGTTTTTGAAAATTTAAGTAATATGAGAAAGGCATCATTACACCGCTAAGCGGAATAAAAATGGTTTTTCCAATTTTTTTCAACCCGTTAAATAGTCTCGGTTCGGCCGGAGATATGTTTGCTAAAAAGTACCTTTGTTCTTCAATCAGCCCCGTATATAAGGAGGGGTTTTAGGGGAAGGTTGTCATGAAATATAATAATCTACGTTGGGACAAAATTTCATTCAAATAAAAATTGTGTTTTTTAGTAATTTGACTTCAAATTATTAGGATCGATTTTTTTCAGTGTGAAATTCGATCAATAATTTTTTCAGTTCGAAATTCGAAAATTAGGCTTATTTTGAAAACATTACCAGCACAACCATTTTTTGTAGGGTTCGTCATTTTTCTTCTCTAATTAATTGCAAAAAAAATGGTTAAAACATAAGGACCTTTTTAAAAGATAGTCAAGATCAATTTTGGAAAAATAAAGTAGAAGAAAAATAAAGTGAAAGAATTGGAGAAAGTACTTAAACAGGTTATTCAGAACTCAAATCGGAAACATTTTCGTCATTATTTTTAAAAAGGCATCCAGGTGAGTATAGTAAAAGAAAGACGTAGTCCTACGTCAAAAATTACCGTATATGTGACGTAATCGACAAATCGCATTTCAGTACCATTTTCTCACAATTAACTCAACAGATGTCGACAAACGTGCAGGGTTCCTCGGACTTTTATGTGAAGAATAATCTATAGATATAAAAATGGATGTAAGTTTGTATGTTTGTAACGCGATAACTTCGGACCTACTGAACGGATTGCCACCAAACTTGGCACGGATACTTCTTGCTTTTCAGAGATGGTTTAGGGAGTAATTTATATGGGAGGGAGCGTTATATGGGGGGTGGATGTAGCAAGTGCCTTTAAGAAGGGGGGTGTAATGTTTGTAATGGTATAACTTCGGAACTACTTAGCGGATTGCTATCAAACTTGGCACATGTACTTACTGCTCATCAGAAAAGGTCATAAGCGTATTTTTATAGGAAAGGGGACGTAGCAAGTGTCATTAACATGGAAGGGTTAATGAAAAAAATAAATATAATTTGCTGAGAATCGATACTTTTTGAAGACCATAGAAACATTATGCATACCTTAGATATTTCTATATGGAGGTGGATGTAGCAAGTGCCTGTAAAAAGGGGGGGGGAGAAGGTGTAGTGTTTGTAATGGCAAAACTCCGAAGATACTGAACGGATTGCTATCCAAAAAAACACAGATACTTCATGCTCTTCAGAGATGATCAAAAGGGTATTTTATGGAGCGTAGCAAGTGACCTTAACAGGGGGTTCAGAAAAAAATTCTAATTTGACGAGTATTGATACTTCACGAAGACCATAGATTTCGTATACCTAAGATATGATTATAAGTGGGTCGATGTAGCAAGGGTCTCTAAAATGGGGAGTATAATGTATAAAAGGACAAAACTCCGAAACTACCGAACCGATTGCCACCAAACTACGCACAGATACTTCTTGCTCTTCAAAGATGGACATAAGGGTAATTTTCAAAGGGGAAAGCGTAGCAAGTATCCTTAATAGGAGAGCACCATAACTATTTTATCTAATATGGCGAGAATCGATACTTTTTTATGACCATAGATACTTTTTGCACAACTTAGATATGTTTATAAAGGTAAGGTGCCTCTAAAAAAGGGAGTGTAGTGTTTGTAACGGCATAATTCCGGAGAGAGGGGAGAGTGTATAACAAGTGTCCTTCACATGTGGGGTGTGGACCAATGACGAAATTTATCTGATTTAAATAGAAGCGATACTTTTCGAAGACTATACATACTTTTTTGAAAACTCGAATATGGTCTTTAGGGTGGATATAATGAGTGCCTCTTAAAAAGAAAGTTTAATGTAGAGTTGTTAGAATTTGTCAAAATACGATAATTCTTGCTACGTACAAAGGGGAGAGTGACGGGGGTGTGGATAAAGTAAGTCCCATCCAAGGGGGGGGGGGGGGGGGGAGGCGAAACGCAAAAGACCGTACTAAGCTCAAGTTATCAATGCTATTCATAGATTGCTATAAGGATATTTAAAGGGGGATGTAGTAAGTGTTTGCTAACAGGGGGAATTCGAGACGAACTGCTTCGAATTTGTGAAAATGGACATATTTCGACAGGCACAAATATTTATTACAACTAATAGATGGTCGTAAGGATATTCATAAGCGTGAAGTAAGTAAATGAGGGTATCAAGTATCTCTAATAAAGGAGCTGGACGACAAATTGTTTGTATGTTACCGCATTGTTCCATAAAAACTCAGAAAACTATCACAAACTTGGTTTTGCGATTTAAAGGTGATCATAAGGATATTCTTCAAGTTTTCTTCGGGAGATATTCATTGCCAAAGTGAACAAAAGGGTAAAATTTATAGCAAATGCCTTTAAAAAGCGATTGTAAAATGTATTCTTTATGTCGACAAATAAGAAGGAGAGGGGCTTAGACTAGAAGAAGGGGGTTTGAAAATCTATTTTCATCACCTATTTTTTGTAAAGCAATAGAGGGGAGAGAATTTGATGGTCATACTAGATAGTATTGCTATTGTTAATTTGAAACCAACACGAAATTCTTAAAATAATTTCAAATGAATTGCCGGGGAATTCGAAGAACATAGGGTAAATAATCTTTATTTGCGTACTATCGCGATTGTTTGTAAGTCTTAGCATAAGTACGAAACAACTAAACAAATCGCCACCAAGTTTGAAACGTGTACCAAAGGGGGGAATCGATAATTGTTGAAGAGCATAGATACTTTCTACACCTCTCAGAAGTGGTTTTAAGGGTTATCATGGAGGAGAGCTGTAGTAAGCTCACTAAAAATGATGATTATTGTGACATCTGAGATGGAATATTGTGCAATCGGGTTACCGTCTATGTTGTGTCACTACAATCAGAGTTTCACTGGACAGGATAATTTCGAGAATTTTTTTGCGCCCTTACCTTCCCGAAACATTTCCGAGCAACGCCGGGTAACTCAGCTAGTTGTAACTATTTTTGTTTAAAAAGTAAAAGCAACATGAACAAATCTTTGCATATTAGTATCTATACATCTACTGTAAAAGAAAAGGGTTTTTTTCTTACAATTTCTATATTTGTTTCCAAGATATGTGCGAATGTAATAGTTGCTTATTATAAAACAGAGATACTGAAAAAAAGGTCAACAAACTACGGCTAAATGAAAATGAAAGTGATGAAATGATTTTATGTACACATTTAGTATGGCGTTTTCCTTTCACGATCACTCAATTGAAACTAGCTCCACTACTTTTTCGACGATTTCAAACTCGATTGTAGACCTGAATCTGTTCGTTCCACTGGGCACCACAACTGTTACAACTGCTACTGGGCGAGGGGGGTCTGACAGCACAGCTACCAGCAGATCCGTCCTCACCGATCAGGACCTTAGCAGCTTCTTTGATGTACTTTTCTGTCGGTGTAAGTTCCCGTAGACATTTGCGCACTATCTGGAAGAGCTTCGTGGCGTGGCTGGGATCGCACAGTGAACTTGCAACGGCTTCACAGCACTGGCTCGTTTGAGGTGTGAGTAGCTCAGGATTACCGAGCTGGGTGTAAATGTTCTCCAGTTGGATGCCACTGCCCAGTGAATAGTATCCACCGCGCACGAAGATGTTCAGCAGGACTTCCGGGAAATGTGGTTCCTCCCAGATGTCACCTCTGCAATACTGGGCCAGCACGGACCTCGGAAGGCTCTCAATGATCAGTGAAGTTTGTACCAACTGCTGCAGTTCGAGCTCCTCGTTCGGAATGAACTGATCGCTCTCGAGTAGCTCACCGAAATGGCGAAAATAACATTTGAAGGTTTCGTACGCTCGACTATTGTAGCAATCGTCGTTCAACTGCCGCAAAGAGCCCTGCACACACTCTCGAGTTCGATTCTCGTTACAACTGTCATCGGGATTCGGTTGAAAGAAATTCCGAAAAACAAACTCCCGAACACCGGTGCTGTCGTCCCAAGTACACAAATTAACCATCGTACAATGAAGCAACTTTTTCACTATTGGCTCATCGGGGTAATCTCGCTCGATGAAATTCCGAAGGGAACAGTTGGACACCTGGAAGTATTCGGCACACTCCGCTAGTGCCGTCGGAAAACTTTTGAACGTAATGTAGTGTGGAAAATCGCATCGAACCACCGGACAGGCCAATAGCCGCAAAATGATGATGGCAAGAATTGACCGCATTGTATCCGTCGAGGACGATGACTGCACTGTTTCTACGAATCCCGGGAACCCATATTTAACCGCGATGGGGAAAGTTAGGCGTTATCAGCCGAGCCGAACGTGTGCGATCGAAACATTCCACCATGTCCAGCAATCGCACGGACACGAGGTAGCTCAAAACAGACCGCCCATCAGTCATAACAGCTATCGCCATCGGTGGCTTTCCTGTTTAGTTCCGGTTTGTGATTTGAAAAAAAAACAAAAACTCTACAACACTGCGGAAATCCGAATGGATTTTACGGCTTGTTTTCAACTGTGGAAATCAGGTGATGATCAATCAGAAGTGTTGATCACACATTTGTGCTCGCATGTGCTTGACGCTTTGGAGCAAAAAAAAATAAAAACACAGATAGCAACAGGCGGTTTACTGTAGGTAGAGCTGAGTGTCAAATAACGGTGTAAATATTTTGGCAATTTGCTCAACTGTGTTTCGCATTTAGAGCAAATTCGTTAGCCGTCAACGTGTGAAAAATAAGGCAAACACTCAACCGGAGGCTACTTTTACCGTACAGAATCAGCTGACAAGCGATTAAGTAAACCAACCAAGTACTGGAGCTGTTTTGAATGTTGAAAATATGATGGGAACTGTGAAAATAAGTAATCGAATTGATATTTTTCTTACAAATTATGCTATGGAGGAATGTTTAACAAACGATAGTGAATGTTTACCACACTCTTTATAAACCTTTTCAATAAGCGATAAATCGGCAGGCAGTTGTCTGAAAGAAACACACTAATCGCTAAAGCATTTGAAGCCTTTTTGGAAGAATGTTTTTTTTATCTGTGGCACGTTGCTTTGGTAGGTATCGAATTCGTATTTGACACCAAATCATTATTTCGGCACGTCCTGCACTTTGCACTGATTTGGTAATTGGTTTTTACAAAAACATCCATTGCCTTACCAAAAGACACAGTAGTTTATGAACATGAACTTAGCGAAGCATCTATCACCGATGACAGTGAAAATAGATGAAACATTTGTTGCTAATTTGTTACTTATTAGTTACGATGGTTTTGATTTTGTTACTCAATTTATTTTTTTTTGTTGAGTACTTTGCTAAGTTCAGATGAATTTAACGTATCACTACTCCTAAATAAGCTTGAAAACAAATCGAAACCGATAGGATAATTTGTTGCTGTTAAATAGTTGCTAATAAGTTACGGTAGTATTGTTGCTAAATTTTTTAAATACTTTAATATGCTCAGATAAATTTAACGAAGCACTGCTTCTAAATCACCTTGGAAACAAATCGAAACACAAGGGGATCATTTGCAGCTTATTAGTTGTTAATTAGTGACGATAATTTCGAATTTGTTACTCAATTTATTATTTATTTTGTTGAGAGTTACGTTTTAAGTTCATATGATTTTAACAAAGCACCCCTCTCAAATAAGTTTGAAATCAAATCGAATTACAGTGGACCGTTCGTTGCTTATTAGTTGCTAATTAGTTACGATGATTTTGAATTTGTTGTTCAATTATTTTTGAATACTTCACTAAGCGCATATGAAGTTAATGAAGCACCCTTCCTATATAAGCTTGAAAACAAATTGAACCCCAGTGGAGAGTTTGTTGCTTATTAGTTGCTAATTAATTACGATGGTTTTGAATTTGTTGCTCAACTTATTTTTTTATTTTTTCGCTACTTCGCTTCGTTCATATGAATTCAACGAAGTAACCCTTCTTAATAAGCTTGAAAACAAATTGAATCTCAATGAACAGTTTGTTGCATATTAGTTGTTAATTAGTTATAAAGATTTTGAATTTGTTGCACAATTTATTATATATATTTTTTGAGTGTTTCGCTAAGTTCACATGAAGATAACGAAGCACCTTTCCTAAATAAGCTTGAAAACAAATCGAAAACTGTAAATAATTTTTTGCTAAATAGTTGCTCATTAGCTACTGTGGTTTTGAATTTGTTGCGCAATTTTTTAGAGTACTTTACTAAGCACTAATGAAGTTAACGAACCACTCTTCCTATAGAAGCTTGAGAGAGAATCGAAACCTAGTGGATAACTTGTTGCTAATTTCAAATTAGTTGCTTCATTTTTCTAAGTATTTTGCTGAGCTCGGATGAATTTAACAAAGCACTCCTCATAAATAAGCTTGAAAACAAATCGAAACCCAGTGGATAATTTGTTTCTAATTAGTTGTTAAATAATTACGATAATTTTGAATTTGATATTCAGTTTTCTATTTATTTTGTTGAGCACTTCTCAAAATTCACATGAATTTAACGAAACACCCTATCTAAATAAGCTTAAAAATAAATCTAATGACAATGGACAGTTTATTGCTGATTAGTTGCTAACTGATTACGATAATTCTGAATTTGTTACTCAGTTTTCTATTTATTTTGGTGAATAATACGCTGAATTCAGTTAAAGGTAATTAAAGTAAGATGAATTTATCGAAGCAACCCTTCAAAATAAGCTTTAAAACAAACTGAATTTCAATGGACAGTTTGTAGCATAACGTTTGTTACTTGGGTACTTTGCCAAGCTCAGATGAATTCAACGAAGCACTCCTCCTAAATAAGCTTGAAAAGAAATCGAAATCCAGTTAACTGTTTGTTGCTTATTAGTTGCTAATAAGTTACGATGGTTTTGGATTTGTTGCATAATTAATTTACCATTTTTTTCGAGTACTTTGATAAGTTTATATGAATTTATCGAAGCACCCTCCCTAAATAAGCTTGAAAACTAATCGAATCCCAGCGGGCAGTTTATTGCTTTTTAATTAGTTACGGTTGTTTTGAATTTGTTGCTTAATTTTTTTTATTACATCACTAAATGCATATAAAGTTAACGAAGCACCCTTTCTATAAAAGCTTGAAAACAAATCGAAACCGAGTGGATAATTTGTTGCTAAATAGTTGCTAAGAAGCTTTTAATAAGCAACGGTTTAACCGGTGTTCACAAATCATGATTCTAAATAAAGCTCTCGGTGTTGGTAATTTATTTTTTTATTTTTTGAGTACTTCGCTAAGCGCTAACGAAGCACCCTTCCTTCATTTTCTTGTGTACTTTGCTAAGCTCAGATAAATTAAACGAAGCACTCCTCCTAAAAAAGCTTAAAAGCTAATCGAAACCCGGTGGATAATTGGTTACTGATTAGTTTCTAATTAGTTACGATAATTTTGAATGTATTACTCAAATTATTATTTTTTTGTTATTGAGTGCTTCGCTAAGTTCATATGAATTTACCAAGACACTCCTCCTAAATTAGCTTAAAACAAATCGAAACCGAGAGGATAATTTGTTGCTTATTAGTTGCTAAGTAGATACAGTGGTTTCGAACTTGTTGCTCAAATTATTTATTTTTTCGAGTACTTCGCTAAGCGCATAAGAAGTTTACGAAGCACCCTTCCTATAGAAGCTTGAGAGCAAATCGAAATCGAGTGGACAATTTGTTGCTAAAGAGTTACTAATAATTTACGGTAAGTTTGAATCTGTTGCTTCATTTTTCTAAGTACTTTGTTAAGCTCAGATGAATTTAATGAAGGACTCCTTCTAAATAAGCTTGAAAACAAATCGAATCTCAATGGATAATTTGTTGCCAATTAGTTGCTAATAAGTTACGATGGTTTTGGATTTGTTGCATAATTTATTTACCATTTTTTCGAGTACTTTAATAAGTTTATTCGAATTTATCGAAGCACCCCTCCTAAATAAGCTTGAAAACTAATCGAATCCCAGCGGGCAGTTTGTTGCTAATTAAGTACACCAGAAAGTGAGTATGAAGTTAACGAAGCAATATAATTTAATATTTGAAGATGATTTCATGCAAATGTGGCTCCGCTTTAGATGGCCCATGCGCAAGGTCCAATTTTGGCACACTCTTCCCATTATATCGGCCGGTATTTCAAGAATAAATGCTTCAATATTGGGTTGCAGTGCGTCAATCGTTGTTGGTTTATCCTTGTAAACATGAGCTTTAACATGGACTTACAAGAAATAGTTCAAAAGCGTTAAATCACTTGATCTAGGCGGCCAATTGACGAGCAAAAACGTGAGATAAGCAGTTTGGTCATTGTTTCGCGTACCGTGTGGGATGTGACACTGTCTTGTTAAACCCTTATATTAAATTCTTCCATTTTAGACCAAAAATCGTCTATAATCACCCAATAGCGCTCACCATTCACAGTAACGAGTACGGCCCGATGATGTCACCATGTAAGGAAAAGTTTAATGACTACTTATCGTTTGCAAATTTTCGCGAAACTTTTCAGTAAATTGAGCGCAAATGAAAAGTATCTCATGCAGCCTTGCCACATCGGTTTTTGTTCGTGTGATCTCGTTCGGACCAAAGTAAACAAAAAAAAACCTAGCTTTTTGATGAAAAATTGGACCACTAGGTGAATTAGGAATAGATTCTTCTAAGTGTGTATACTTTCCTGTATTCGAACTTCATTTGATAATAATGGTATTCTTTCAAAAAAGCATTCCGACATTAAACAGTTTATAAGAGGTGGATGTTAATGTCATAGACAAAGAACGCACAGATCAGCCCAAAAAAATTGAAGATACCAAATTGCAAGGATTGTTGAACGAAGACGATACCCAAACTAAACAAGCGATCGGCGGAGAAATTAAGTGTTAGTCGTCACGTCATGTCTAACCGTATAATCACCTTGGGCAATATTTAGAAGATAGGAAAATGGGCTCCTCATGAGCTGAATGATAGACAGCACGGTGAGTTTTGCTTCCTCAGTATGAAACAAAAGGTTTTCTGCGCCGGATGGTGACGTGAGGAAGCGCAGAAAATCACAATAAATGAAAAAAATCGATCAATCATTTGGCGAAAAACTACCAGATGGGAAAGCCAATTTGCAGCACGAAAACTCCCCTGCACACACCACGAAAGCGGTCTGAAACATTATTACCGAACTTAGATGGGATTATTTTCCCCACTCGTCATTATTATCAAAATGGGCTCCTTCTGACTATTATTTGTTTTCTTCCACACTTACTGAGCAGTACTTTTCTAGTTAAGAAGATGATAATGTAGAAGTTTCTTTCGAAGTTTTATAGTAGCTTTGAATATCGTACCGGGAGATGTGAAAAAATTCGCAATAAAAAACTCAAAACAATGAAGAACTCCATCATTGTCATGTTATTAAAAGTTTTTCGTAACACTGAACTAAGCTGGAGGTGAGCGGCACACGACACAATCCGCACACCAAAAAGAAGCGATTGCTGCGATGACCATCGAGTCATGGCGTGGGCGGCGGCGCAAACTTCGCAGAATACTAATTGAGCTGTTGGCATTCGAAGTGCGATCGTAGCGGTCGGTTTTTGCGCTTCAACAATAGCGGCTCAACTGCCATATGGCGACAGCGAATGAATGGTCCTATCGGACGATGTAGATCTTCCTGATTTGGCGGGAATCGTACGCCACCTTGGTGGTCCGGGGTTCAAAGCATTGTTGGGTGTTCGGTTTTACGAAAGAGATCCTTCCAGGAAGTGCCAACCCGAGCGAGGAGGGTCGATCGAAACCGGCAGACAAATTTTACAACTAATTGTCTTGACACAGCTAAATTGATTTATAACGATTGGATCGGACCCATTATCCTACACGCCGCCGCTAGTTTTGCTGGATGTCGTCTGTCGCCACAAGCTGAAAGCGATAAATCATAGAATTAAATTTGCATTTTCGCATTCCACCGGCGCGCAAATGAAGATGATGATAATGATGTCGCTGCTGTTGTTGTTGCTGTTGACGAAGACGATGATGATGACGGTGGCGGAGGCGGCGCGACAAGTTTGGATCCAACGCTACCTGGATTGCACGACCGAGCGAGCGTTCGAGCGTCAGGTGAGGTGAGGTTGGTCGTGATTCGATTAGACAGCAGCCGACTGGAGGTGGCAAATTTCCCATACTTGCACGCCGTTGATTGCCTGTTGACGCCTAGTCGCTGCTGCTGCTGCTGCTGATCAATCTGGTAGTCACCTGGCTAGGTTGTTCGGGTGTAAATGAGACAGCAGATCCTGTACAAAACCTTCTGGTTATCTTTCCAGCACGGAACGGCACGCCACTGCTCAACCCTGTCCGGTGCGGTTAAGGCGGTGCAGTTGTGGATTCCTATGACTAATGAATGCAGCGTGGAAAGTTTGCGTTCAGATGACAATCATGAGTAATTTGAATTGATTGTATTAAGTTGTAATTAGATCTTCTTCGTGAGATCGTTATTCCGTTGTACGTTGCCGGGGGAACTGTTTGACATTATCGGTTCATTGGAATACCGGCAGCCATGCCAATTAGGTCGTTTCAATTACCGACTTCCCAGTGATTGATATACAGATCAAACCATCGAGGTATTGGAAGATCCAATATCAAAAATCAAATGCATTTTTTTATAAATTTAATTCTATATCATTCGAGCTTATCGGTATTTTAACTATGAAAATTAACCAATCCATAAATTAACAGTTTTTTTAAAGTAATTCTCACAGCTAATAAAAGCCTGTACAAATCCATCTACTGCTGTAATGATGCCTTTTATAAATCAGTCATATTCTTATATATCACTTTTCTCATAACAAGTCGTGTAACTAACTAAGAAAAACTCATTCTAATACTTTTCTAGCCTCTCGAAATTGCTTCTTCTTTTGAGTTGAATTTCTTACGGTATTGACTGTTTTTCCTGTCGGAAAATAGTCGATGAAGATTATACCATATGCATCCTAAAATACTGAAAACATAATCTTTCCAGCTGACTGTTAAGTCTGTGGATGCTTCGGAGGAGGTTCGCCGGCTGCAGTTCACTCATATTATGTTCTTTTTGCTTCCGGAGTAAACTGATGGATCCATGTTTCATCCATTGTCACATATCAATGCAAAAAATCTGCTTTATTTCTTGTAAATATGATCAAATGCAGCTCTTAATCAGCATCAACACAGTGTTGTTCATGACCGACTGTGTGTAAACGCGGCACCCTCTTTAAGAGCTTTCTCATGGTCAAATATGTAGGTATAATTGTAAACACGTGAATAAGCTCAGCTATCTTGCGCATCTTTAATAACGATTGGACATAAACAATTTGTGGACATTTATTTGTTTTCTGGAGTAACCAACTCAGTTGGTCGATTAGAATGATAAACACCATCACATTTAAATTCAACAAACCATTAACACATGGTTCTTTTCAATGCAAGTCCGGATAACATATAGCTGAGCTTGACTACTCTGGCCGATGGTGGGGGTTACAAGCCTTCACACTTGCCATACCGGACGTACTAGGCTATGTTGCCCAAATGAACACTAGTAACGAAGAAAGTATCCCTCCAGCATGTAATCCAAGATTCCACAGGTTTTCAACGTCTTCGTTAATAGATTTTCGGAGTATGTCGTATTGTATACGCTTCGGTTTTGGCCCTGCTTTCTTAAATAGTCTTATATGTCTGAGAACGATTTAAGAATTGTCAAGTTATTTGAACTTTTATATAATAAGTATAAAAAAGCCGCATAAAGTAGTCCCTGCGGTGCAAAATGTGCCATTTCTGAATCAGTCCTTAAATGCGACCAATTTGGACGAAAACACCGTTCTGTTGGTAGTCAGTAAAACAAAGGCTAGCACCTCTTTAGGGCCAGATGGTATACCGGCGATTGATCTGCGAAAATATTCTGCCAGTTTAGCAGCACCTCTTAAGTCTTCGTTCCACAAATCGCTAACTGCCGGAATATTTCCCGATCTGTGGAAGTCCTATTTTATGTTTCCAGTACATAAAATAGGAAACAAACAACTTGTCGACAACTACCGTGGGATTACATTTCTCAGCGCCATTCCAAAGCTTTTTGAAATGATCGTACTTGTGCCAATTTTCAACCATTGCAAGCAGTATATTGTACAGACTCAACATGGATTTATGCCAAAACGTTCTACTGCTACAAATCTGCTATCGCTTACGAACTATGTTACAAATTCTATGTCCGTTGGCTATCAAACAGACGTCATTTACACGAATCTCTCGATTGCCTTCGATAAAATAAATCATGCTATCGCCATTGCTTAACTAGACAAACTCGGTTCTGGCTCGAACGTTCTCCGCTGGATTTAGTCATACCTTAGCGATCGACGTCTTGCGCAAGAATCGGTGATTGTGTATCTGATGAGTTTTTGTGCTTCTTCCGGAATCCCTCAAGGCAGTCATCTAGGACCATTGATATTTTTGCTGTACTTTAACGATGTTAATTTTGTCCTGGATGGGCCGCGGTTTTCATTTGCTGATGATCTTAAAATATATAACAAAATCCGGAAAATAGATGACGCCGTATTCCTGCAACGCCAACTGTTAATTTTTGCTGACTGGTGTGAGATCAATCGAATGATTCTAAATCCCCAGCAATGTTCGATCATAACATTCACACGAACAAAAAACCATGTTCGATTTGACTACTGCATTGGTGGTACTTCAATAGAGAAGAACGACATGTGTGAAAGATCTTGGCATTTTCCTAGATGAGCATCGGACATTTAAGCAACATGCTACATAGTTGCCAAAGCTTCCCGATGCTTGGGATTTATAATACGAATAACAAAATACTGAAAACTGTCTCCTGTTCGCTGGTTCGCTCTATTCTTGAATACTGCTCAGTAGTATGAAACCCTTACTACGTCAATGGTGTCCAACACACTGCATGTTCGACGTGATTTTACGCGACTTTTTGTACTCGTTTTATTTGAAATATCACGATTTTATAACGTAGATATAATTTAGTGGGGGATGGATGCAGCAAGTGCCTTTAAAAGGGGGTGTAATGTTTGTAATCGCATAACTTCAAAACTACTTAACGGATTGCTATTCAACCTGGTACTTGTACTTCTTGCTCTTCAGATATGGTTATAAGAATATTTCCATGGGGGGGAGGGAGCGTAGCAAGTGTCCTTAACAAAGGTGGTCATTAAAAATATTATTTAATTTGACGGGAATCGGTACTTTTTGAAGACACTTTTTTGCACAACTTAGGTAAGATTATAAGTCGAATTATGAGTCGAAGACGAAACGTAAACTTAATTTAAAATGGTTATGTGCACCTAGCATAAATTTGTAGGTAAAAGCAAGCTTTTTCCCCTTCAAATTATCACAATCTGTACGGCCAGTAAGCCGAAACTTGTTTCGTTCGAGACGTCAGTTTAGACGTTACACTTCTTGTGTACAAAAAAAGTGTCTTGCAAATAGCATTAACTTTACGTCTGCTCAGCGGATTATGTTGATCCGGGGGTTTGCGTCAGCATAATCTGCTGACGCACTGATGAGTCGAAGACGAAACGTAAACTTAATTTAAAAAAGATTATAAGGATATTCTGTTAGGAGAGGGTGTAGTAAGTGCCTCTAAAAAGGAGTGCTTTTTTTGTAACGGCATAACTCCGGAACTATTGCACAAATTGCTATAAAATTTGGTACAGTTATTTCTTGCTGTTCAGAAATAGTCATAAAGGTATTTTTATATGGGAGGAAGCGTAGCAAGTATCATTCACAGGAGGGGCCAAGAAAAAAATTCATAAAATTTGACAAGAATCGATAATTTTTGAAAATCATGCAAACATTTTTCATACCTTAGATATGGTAGATATGGGAAGTGAATGTAGACATTTTCAGGGAGGAAAGTGTGTAGGAAGTGTCCTTAACATGGGGGGAGAGGGTCAATGACGAAATTTGAATAGAATCGACATTCAGACTAGTAGGAGGGGTTTTTGAAAATAAATTTTAATCTCCCATTTTTTATAAAACAAGAGTGTGGCAAAAATTTCAAGGTCGTATTTTTCTTTGAATGATTTCATAGGATCTGGTTCCATTTTGCCGGGGAATTCAAAGAGCTAAGAGAAAATAATCCTTATCTGTCTATGAACGCGAGTTTATTTAAGTTTCAGCATAACTACGAAACAACTAAACGAAGTACATGTATTTGGTACATGCACCAAAGGGGGGAATCGATAATTTTTGAAAAGTACAGATACTTTCTACAATACTCAAGGTAATCATGGAGGAGATCTGTAGTAAGTTCACTGTCAGAAAGGAAGTTAAATCAAAATAGATTATAAGGTTATTTTGAGGGTGAGAGAGAGTAGCAAATGCCCCGAACATGGAAAGTGTAGGGGCAAATTGACCGGGTTTTACGAAAAATTGGAACTTCTTTACGAGTACAGTATATTTCCAGCAACTGAGAAAGGTTCACAAAGGAACGGGAAATAAGTATTCTCAACTTTGATCTGAATTGACGAAATCATACAATCAATGTGCATTTTATTATGTAAATTGAGAAAACTGTCGACTCAAGGTGATGGAAATAGGATTACAACAACATTTGTATTAACTGAATCATTATTCTATAGGTTTTCCTCTCCGATGAACGACCAAAATGGGTAAAATCTTGGTAAAATAAATTATATAAAAACGTCATTCTATAGTACGAATGTAGATATGATGTTAAACAACCTTTCGTTATAAAATAATCATTATCAGATGGAAAATTTTGAACAATTCATAAAATTTTTATAAAGAGGAAAGGAGTAGCAAGTGATTATATCCATGGAAGCCAAAGGTATTGTAGATCGAAGGAATAGAAACAGGAATTAGTAATGTAAGTATTCCAGAATTCTCAAAAACTTCTTCGCTTCATAGACAAAATGTGACTGAAATTTTGGTCTATTGCCAAAATTTCAACCGCATGAAAAGCTCGGCCAAAATGAAAGAAATTCATCAAAATTTAATAACCTCCTCTTTCGACGTAATCCTTGGAACTGAAAGCAGCTGGGATGAAAGTGTTAGAAGCGAAGAAGTTTTTGGAAATAATTTTAACGTATTCCGGCACGACCGAAATTTATCTCTCTGTCAGAAAAAATCTGGAGGTGGAGTCCTCATAGCCATAAACTCTTGCTTTACTTCTGAAGAAATTATTACTACTAAATAAAAAGAATTTGAGCATGTATGGGCCAAAGTCTCAATATTGGGAGAAGAACATATTTACTGCTCTGTCTATTTCCCACCCGAAAATGCGAACAAATTCTCTTGCACAGTAGACTTTTGTGTGAATGCATCAAACCTGCCATTATGGAAAAATGAAGCATTTCACACCGCAATTGAATATTCATTATTTACACACAATGCATCCCTTCCCTACGACTTGGAATATGAGGAAGTGCCGGAATACAATAAAATTGACTTTGAAGAAGTCAAGTGTAGACTAAGTATAACAAATTGGCGGAACATACTGAGTACAGAAGGAAATGTCGACGTCGAAGTAAACAAATTCTATCACATTATAAACAAAATATTAGCCGAAACTTTGCCTATGAAAAGAAGAAGAAAAAATCATAACAGCAAATTACCTGTATGGTTCAATTCACAACTAAAACATTTGAAAAATAGGAAACAAAAAGCACACAAAACTTACAAACAAGAAAAAAGTGACGCTCATCTTAAAAATTACTTAAACCTATGCAATCAACTCAAAATAGCCATTAACACAGCACATGAAGAATATAAC
The DNA here is from genome assembly GCF_030247185.1 of Malaya genurostris. Taxonomy (NCBI): domain Eukaryota; kingdom Metazoa; phylum Arthropoda; class Insecta; order Diptera; family Culicidae; genus Malaya; species Malaya genurostris. The sequence goes on from NC_080571.1 coordinate 263,543,899, forward strand.
CGCAAAATTGAAAACGAAATAAAAACTTGCCCTAAGAACTTTTTTAACTACACAAAATCTAAACTAAAAAGCAGCAATTTTCCATCTCAAATGCACCTCGACGAACATGTAGGGAAAAATAGTACAGAAATCTGCAATCACTTTGCAAATTTTTTCCAAGAAGTACATATATACATCTTATTCAGAAACTGACCGTGACCGTGAATACTTCTCTTTCATACCTGCATTTTCCAACTCCATCTCTGTAAACTATCTATCAGAACATGACATTTCGACAGCACTGAAAAACTTAGACGCCTCAAAAGGGCCTGGACCTGACAGTATACCACCAATATTTTAAAAAAATTTTGCTGAAGAACTTACACTACCACTACAACTACTTTTTAACCTATCACTTAATAAATGTACTTTTCCTAAAGCATGGAAATCTTCCTTTCTTGTACCAATATTTAAATCTGGTGCAAAATCTAACATTCGGAACTACCGTGGAATAGCCATTATCTCATGCATTCTAAAATTATTTGAAAAAATTGTAAATGAAAAACTTTTTCATCAACTTAAAAATGTAATAAAAAACAAACAACATGGCTTTTTTAAAGGCCGCTCAACAACAACAAATCTCTTAGAATTTATGACATTCACTCTGAATGCAATGGACGCCGGAAACTACATAGAAACTCTTTACACTGACTTTAGCAAAGCCTTCGACCGTATTGACATACCATTACTTCTACACAAACTACAAAAATATGGCATAAAACATACTCTTCTGGAATGGCTCAAATCATACTTAACGAATCGTGTACAGGTAGTCCGCTTCCAAAACATTCTGTCTGAACCAATTAATGTAACTTCTGGCGTACCTCAGGGTTCTCACTTAGGGCCTCTCCTTTTTATTTTACATATAAACGACATTTCCTTCATACTCAAAAATCTGAAAGTGCTTATATATGCAGACGACATGAAACTCTTCATGGAAATTAAAAATATCAACGACGCTGTAATATTCCAGAACGAAATCAATCTATTCCACATTTGGTGCTGCAAAAGTCTACTCCAACTCAATGTAAAAAAATGTAACTCAATAACTTTCAGTAGGAAAAATGAAACTATACCTATAAACATACATCTAGGAAATCAACTTGTAGAAAAATGTAAAATTGTAAGAGATTTAGGCGTAATCTTAGACTCCAAGCTCAATTTTGTGGAACACTACAATACCTTAATCAATAAAGCTACACGGAACCACCCGCGATCCCATTTCAACCAGAATATTAGTTGATTTTCTGAATTCGATTGGTTAAAATTTGGTACAACTAATCGATTGTTGTTTTAACTAAACTGTCATTTTTGTTTTTCGATTAGCAGAAACGATGGTTGAAACAACTAATTTAACTGTTTGAAAAAAAATGCTGTAAATTAGTGAGGACACATACCTTTCAATTTCAATAAATATTTTAGTTGAAATAACTGGTGTTGTTATTGAAACAAAATTCTGTTAGTTGAAAAATAAATCGGTTTTATTTGTTTTAGACATGAGTATTGAAAGTGAAAAAAAGAGTATTGAAAGATGATGCCTTCAAACGGTTGAACTTAAGTTATGCACTGATAATTTTAGTCAATTTATATGAGCTTGAGTTCATCAACCGCTGGGAATTGGAATTTTGCGACGCAATTCAAACGCGCCATTCCATTGCAGCGCGTTCTGTGTGTTTGAAACCCTTCGCTCCTGTTACTTTTATAAATTAAATTCATGATAATAAGCGTTTTATTGCTAATGCATGAACATCATCATCGGTATCAAAAAGCTGGAAGTAAAACAGTCTGCTGGAAGTAAATCAATGATCGAATTTGAAGCATACCTGAAAGATTACGAGATGACCATTCATAAACATTTTCTAATTTGTCACCAAATCTTTTTCATCTTAAACAAGGTTAACTTTATCACAACACCGCTGTTAGATAAACACTTGTTATCATAAATTTCTCAAATCGAATGAACACAAACGCTTTAACCATCGATGTTTTTTTTATTGAAATTTTGAAGCGACGCGAACAGATTTCAACTAAAACAGTTGTTGATTTTGCATTTCGATTATTGTTTTGCTTGCAACTGTCTCCGGCATTTGACAGCATTCAACACAACATATTTTTCAACTACTTGAATATATGCAAATCAAAAACCATATTGGTTGAATCAAAAAGAAATTAGTTAAATCAACTATCGCAAAAATCAAAAACTGCGATATCGCAATTTTATGATCGAAGGGTTCTCCGTGTAATAGCATGCTGGGCTTTATTAAACGCTTCAGTCATAACTTTCAGGACCCATACACAATTAAATTATTATACACTACATATGTCAGACCAATTTTGGAATATTGCAGCCTAGTATAGAATCCATACAATATTATTCACGAAGAACGCATCGAATCTATTTAAAAACAATTTCTTTTATATGCACTTCGTAAATTAAACTGGACAGCATTTCCTCTACCATCATATGAAAAACGCTGTCTGCTCATCAATATACAAACACTTAAAGAACGCCGCGACTTTGCAATGCTTTATTTTATCAGCGACATTATTTCTCAACGTATTCAATCAGCTCCATTATTATCGCAATTAAATTTTTATATACCTAGCCGTCAATTACATCCAGGAAATTATTTTTAGAAAAACAAGCTAGAACAAATTATGCAAAATACAGTCCAGTCAATCGAACAATGCGCCATTAAAATCAATACTGCGAACATCTTGACCTTACTATGTCAAAAAATCAAATCAAATCTCAGCTTTGTCGTAGAAATAATGCGTAGTATGTAAGTGAACATTGTAAACAATTTATATGTAGTCTACATTTGCTTGACGAAATAAATAAATAAAAATAAAGATCCATTGTGACGAGAAAGTACGGAAGTACGTTACAAGCACATATTGATATGAAACTCGGAGGTTACTAAGAAGGTATTAATAGAGAGAAATGTGTTTTAAATGTTCCTAACAAAAGGGTTCAAATATAAAACTGACCCAATTTGTCGAGAATACCATGAAAATTATGATTATTGTGAGATCTGAGATGGGGCACAGATCATTCGCAATCTGAACATGAACGGAGTATTGTTCGATCGGGTTTCCGTCTAAATTTCACTATAACAGAATTTCACTAAGCAGGACAACTTCGAGAATTTTTTTCGGCCTTCCCTTCATGGAACATTTCCGAGCAACGCCGGGTAATTCAGCTAGTATACATATACAAAACAATCTATCATGCTTCAGGGAATTGAATATTGTGAAATGTACATTAATTAATTGTTTTGTTTCAAAGAATCTAAATAAGAGCGTGGGCATCCAAGAATTAGCTGGAAAACAAATATTGTGTATAATCGCTTTTATATAACTATTGAGTGCGGTATGTACTCGTAGTACTATTTACAGGAAATGACATACTGTGATGAGATCTGTAGAAGAACTGGCTCATCCAAAAAACCTCATCGGAAAAGGCTTTAAGGCCTAAACGATGATCCATCCAAAAACTACCTGGAGTTCAGGCCTTAAGATCTATCAGTGTAACAACGTGCATTAACGAACTTATCGTTCTTGGTCCATATTCGTGATGCCACATGTGATCAATAGGACAATTATGGTTCTTGGACGACTGAGAATGTTCCGAGAAAAGATCAAAATACATAAGTAAGCAGTATGTAGCTCTACGACTATGAGCAGCATTCAAAAACTATACATATACTGCTGAATGCTCGTATAGATCTTAAGACCTGTTTTCAATGAAGTTCTTGGACGACTGGGAACCTACCTGACACAGCTATAAATAGACAAGTAAGCAATGTGTAGCTCTAAAAGTATAAAAACAAAAAAAAATATTAGCCGTTGTAGTTCTTGCTGTGACACAGTGTAGTCCCTAAGGACAATACTCCAAATAGTTCTTGGATCTTGGAACATCACTTAAGCATTTCCATAGTCGCTAAAGCATCGGACGTAGTAGGATTGTTCATGTTATTTACACTAAAATCAAATGAAATTAGAAAAACTTTTTCCTTACGCAAAAATTTTGAAATAACGCGATGTTTTATTAAATTTACGCACCCCCGGCTCTGCGCGTAAATTGAGGTTCCAGTGTACCTTTTTTCACGCGAAACACTTTGAAGAACGCTAAATTTTATTCAATTTACGCGCCCTCGACTGACACTGTAAACTGAGGCTCCAGCGTATTTCTGTGTTTACAAAATCTATACAATTGTTGAAATCCGAACAAATGTTTCAATTAAAACACAAAGCTTCACCCTCAACCGGGGACACTCCCCTACAAAACTTAGGATCCTACGTGAAGGATGGATGCCTGAGTGAAATACAATACGCAAATGAACCGCTGCGCGATGGTTACGGCCTCTCCCTAATGCTTTCTAGTGGCCGCTACCGATTCCACGAGGACAGCACAAATCAAAGACTAAACAAATATGTATATGTCAACGAGCCGGCAATAAACAAGCAGCTGTGGCGATTCCGGCGATGACCTGAATACAAACGGTTCACTAAAACCAGCATTGGCTTGGTGGTGACAATTTAAATTGTTCGCAGAACTTCACGAGACCGAGAGAGAATGGTGTTCCGAATGGTGGCGACCACAGGCGTATCATCAGTATTGACAACGCGAAACATTACAGTTTTGGTCAATGAAGCCAACACTTGAATCGTTCCGAAGGTTTATTTTCGCGCGATTCAGCAAAATTGCCAATTGACCGAATGTCAAATCGATTTCGAAAAATAAAGAACCCCTGAAAGAGGCCAGTCGATCCTTGAATACGTATTATACATCTATTGAACTTACATCTTTGGGAAGTCTTCGTTCGATGAACTACGATGCAGCATAGGATCCCGGTTCGGGATCAAAATTTCCCAGGATGCTGATTCAGGGCTTTCGTTGTGCTCTTCGAACTTTTCGATCGGCTGCTTTCACTGAGTTGGAGATTCACACCAATACACATGGACAAAATTCAACCTACTTCAATTAAATTTCGCTTTTCGCTTCTTTGCTTATTAGCAGGAGCATTTCTCACGTACGACAGCCGTCACTCACTTGAACAGATTTTGAAGAATTTTCTATACTTCACTTGCCGGGCACTGATTTATGGTCGGTCACCAGAGCAACGATGATTCTTCCCACTCAATAAAAAAAACAAACACTCTCGGAACACTCACTGCTCACTTCCCTTAAACCTAGTCAACACCCGGTCACTTCACGGCTCTTCCGATCACTTTCGCACATATATTTAGCCACTTGCGTAACACCGAATCAGTGGTGCTCTAAATATATCTGCTTATCATGAATCGTTTCGCACATTAGCAAATTTCGAGGATCACTCACGGCACGGCGCAACACTTTCCACTGGGTTCGAGCGGCGAGGGAAGAGAAACGATAAACAGCTACTGTCACGCTACCACCAGGCTGCTGAGATGGGATAGACGTTTTTATTTTGCCTTTGAGCGGCACACAAATGAACAACCGAGTCGTTATTTACGGGTGTGAATATGGTTCGAATGGAAAATTTATCGCTTTTGGTGGCAAATTTCGAACTGAATGATCATTTGAACGGGGATCTTCCCGGTGGACTTTCGTTTGATTTATTTGAGATGCAAAAGTGTTAATATTTCGCATTGAAATTTGAAAGAAAATCGCTAGAAATATTTGGAAAACGCTCAAAATGAATTATAGAGCTAAGCAATTGTGAAGTGGATCTTAACGCTCATAATTTTATTATACTGAAACTTTATTCAACTTGGTGATTGATGTTCTGCGTCTTATAGAAATTAAAACAATGCTCTCCAAAGTAATTTCTATATGGATGTTTATTACAACCAACGCTCCCAATTCTAGTAATGATCTAAAAACCTTCAGTAAAGGCAGTACTCGATAAAAATAAACTTTTTTCGGTTTTTTAACGATATCAAACTAACTGGAGATTATAAGAGGAGAAAGAATATGAAATCATAGAGCCATAGTACTCAAGGAAGAGCAAGGATGTAAAGAATAAAGTGCGGAAAAGTGAGACGTGACAAGGGTCATTTAAGTAAGCAGAAGGCTTCTCGTATCTAAACTTTTACCTTCTACCAGAGGAGTCGAACTTAGGCATCTTAGCGATACGAGTTATCCGAGTCTCTGCTATGTCAGAAAGTAAAGGCAAAGGTCATTTGCCATTTACTGTCCGAACCGGCAAAAGTAAAGTTACGAGAAGTTGTCACATTCTGCCCACGACGGTTTCTCACACAATGTGTTTTTCATTGTGTTGATATTTTCTCATACAGTTAGTTATAACACCGGAATGGAAGATTTGTCCGAAACTTATTGCTTGAGTGCCTGGAGTTGTAGCGTATGGCTATGCGTCCCAGGGTGCAAGCGGCGCACGGACAGCGCTCCACTCATCGCTGTGTGTGATGGAATCCCATCAAATCTTTTTTTACGTTTTACTTTTTTATTTATGACTTCTGGTCAGTCAGTAATTTTTTACTTTTTTCGGTTTTTTAACGATATCAAACTAACTGGAGATTATAAGAGGAGAAAGAATATGAAATCATAGAGCCATAGTACTCAAGGAAGAGCAAGGATGTGAAGAATAAAGTGCGGAAAAGTGAGACGTGACAAGGGTCATTTAAGTAAGCAGAAGGCTTCTCGTATCTAAACTTTTACCTTCTACCAGAGGAGTCGAACTTAGGCATCTTAGCGATACGAGTTATCCGAGTCTCTGATATGTCAGAAAGTAAAGGCAAAGGTCATTTGCCATTTACTGTCCGAACCGGCAAAAGTAAAGTTACGAGAAGTTGTCACATTCTGCCCACGACGGTTTCTCACACAATGTGTTTTTCATTGTGTTGATATTTTCTCATACAGTTAGTTATAACACCGGAATGGAAGATTTGTCCGAAACTTATTGCTTGAGTGCCTGGATTTGTAGCGTATGGCTATGCGTCCCAGGGTGCAAGCGGCGCACGGACAGCGCTCCACTCATCGCTGTGTGTGATGGAATCCCATCAAATCTTTTTTTACTTTTTACTTTTTTATTTATGACTTCTGGTCAGTCAGTAATTTTTTACTTTTTTCGGTTTTTTAACGATATCAAACTAACTGGAGATTATAAGAGGAGAAAGAATATGAAATCATAGAGCCATAGTACTCAAGGAAGAGCAAGGATGTGAAGAATAAAGTGCGGAAAAGTGAGACGTGACAAGGGTCATTTAAGTAAGCAGAAGGCTTCTCGTATCTGAACTTTTACTTTCTACCAGAGGAGTCGAACTTAGGCATCTTAGCGATACGAGTTATCCGAGTCTCTGATATGTCAGAAAGTAAAGGGAAAGGTCATTTGCCATTTACTGTCCGAACCGGCAAAAGTAAAGTTACGAGAAGTTGTCACATTCTGCCCACGACGGTTTCTCACACAATGTGTTTTTCATTGTGTTGATATTTTCTCATACAGTTAGTTATAACACCGGAATGGAAGATTTGTCCGAAACTTATTGCTTGAGTCCCTGGGACGCATAGCCATACGCTACAACTCCAGGCACTCAAGCAATAAGTTTCAGACAAATCTTCCATTCCGGTGTTATAACTAACTGTATGAGAAAATATCAACACAATGAAAAACACATTGTGTGAGAAACCGTCGTGGGCAGAATGTGACAACTTCTCGTAACTTTACTTTTGCCGGTTCGGACAGTAAATGGCAAATGACCTTTGCCTTTACTTTCTGACATATCAGAGACTCGGATAACTCGTATCGCTAAGATGCCTAAGTTCGACTCCTCTGGTAGAAAGTAAAAGTTCAGATACGAGAAGCCTTCTGCTTACTTAAATGACCCTTGTCCCGTCTCACTTTTCCGCACTTTATTCTTCACATCCTTGCTCTTCCTTGAGTACTATGGCTCTATGATTTCATATTCTTTCTCCTCTTATAATCTCCAGTTAGTTTGATATCGTTAAAAAACCGAAAAAAGTAAAAAATTACTGACTGACCAGAAGTCATAAATAAAAAAGTAAAAAGATAAAAATAAATACATACATGATACATGATACATGATAAATACACAGTAGAAAGTATATGGCAGCATCCTCTCAGATTTCATTGAAACTTTTCTGGCATGTAGACTTTGTCACAAAAGCCACATACTTATTCAAAAATAATCTAGACTATCATTCGAATAAAGTCAAACTTTTTCTGCCAATTCTTTTCAATTTGGATAGAGATTTGGAACTTGGATGAAGTGTTCATCTTATAATCCAACGAAACTCCATTTGTGGGAAGATGTTGTCTAGTTCAGAAACCAAATATACTCTAATTAATCGAAAAATCCGTAAACAGATTTGTCGAAAATAAATGGGGCACCGGAAACCGAACACCTTGGGGTTACCGAAATCTTTAAGACATTTAAAAAATGACGAAAAAAACTTTGATTGCGAGAATTTTGATAGCATCCGGAATTAAATCACGAAATAGATCGATTTCATCTTATAAATATACAATCCACTCATCTTTTCGATTGATGCTTTTCAATTTATGATACTATAAAAAACCTGTTTTCATCCACCTAGTGGTGTAATGATGCCTTTCTCATATCAATCATACTATCATATATAATACTGTGATATTCTTCATAATAATTTTCTTTGATTTTTCAAAGAATTACCGAAATCGGTTTGTTTGACCATCTACTGATAAAAACTAACAATTGGAGCAGTTTTGAGGTCGATTTACAAATTTTTTTACGGTTTTTCTCCCTTTTCAGGGATAGTTTTTAACACACTTTACCCTATATTTCCGGATCCGAAAGTCGGATCCGGATGAAATTTAGGAACTACGTTTGGGACCATAGGACCGCCATCTATGAGAAAAGTTAGAGCATATATTTTAATTTTTCGCACATTTTACCCCAAAATTCCGGAACCGGAAGTCGGATCCAAATAATATTCAGGAATTTTGCATGGAACCACAAGACCTTTCATTTGAATATAAGTTTATAAAATCGGTTCAGCCATCATCGAGAAAAGTTAGTGCAAAAAAACGTTACATACACACACACATATATATACTCACACACACACGCATACTCACACACACGCATACTCAAACACACACACACATTTTTTGCGTACTCGACGAACTGAGTCGAATGATATATGACACTCGGTCTTCCGGGCTTCGGTTCAAAAGTCGGTTTTCACAGTAATTTTGCATAGCCTTTCTATATGAGAAAGGCAAAAAGTCATAAAAAACTTTTTTGTGGCATGTGTGTAATTTTCTTAGTGGCATGTGTGTAATTTTCTTAGGTGGTTTTCTAAAAGCTTTTATATAGTACTGAGACAGAAACAATTGACAGTTTATTACAACCAATACTTATTCGCATTAAGTACCATACTTTTCGCTCGCAAAGTTGTCGAAATTGATGAATGTGGCCATATTAACGGTTTCTAATGTAATAAAGGCCTTGCTCAAATAGATATTGATTTGAGGTGGCGTAGCCTACTATTCAAGACTCATTGCCCACCTTTGTACAATTTTGAGTTCACAGCCCACTTCAAATGACCCACTGCCCACTGGTGGGCTGTAGGGACCACTTTGGGAATCACTGGTTTATAGATTTACCGGCTCCGATGCGATGCTTTGTGATTTGATGGTACTAGGTTCGAGTCGCACTGTCGATATGGATCATTTGTATTTTATATGCTCCTTAATATAAATTTGTGTAAAATACGACGCTCCATTTATGTGCATCTTATAAGATTTTTTAAACTGTATGGTTTTCAAGAAAAAAATTTTTTTTTTCTTTTCACGATAAAAAGTTCTACGAACGTACCAAAGCAGTTATGAATGACCTTGGAGTTGCAGACTAGTTGGTCAGTCGCAGCAATCATGTGTGTCTAAACTTTAAACGTGCTTTTTATCAAAACTACTTTCATCAGACTACTTTTCTGCTGGTGTAAATTCAAAAAGCTTCAACCCATTTTTATAAAATTTGGTGCAGATCTGATCAAATCTCTAGCATTAACTTCTAGTGATATCTCGAAAAATTCACAATTATTTCTATTTTAAAACAAAAAAACAGTCAAAAATGAGTAAAATGTGGACTACTTTTTATTTTTGAAGGCTTTCTATTTTTTCGAACATTGTTTGTTTTATATCCGACGAAATTACACCAATATCCCAAATGTATGCAATTATATCTTTGTCCATACCTGCGATACGATTTTGATATTAAAGCTTCTCATCGCCAAGCTTGTGTTCAAGTTTTGTGTGCAAGAAGTTATTTTTATATCGTTAAGTTTCTCTATCATTCTGCGATTTCGGTTGAAACGATAAACTTTTTCTCATTATCAATCGAGTTCATCTTATATAAATTAAAAATTAATCTTAAGCACTCAAAATTTACCGTGGGGTAGATGTCAATTTCTCAGGCGAAACGACATTATATGGAATTTCATCCGAGCTTGCATGACACAAGATCAGAGCATCCAATTAAAGCTTCAAATCGTTTTATGGCACTTTTTATCTTGCTGTCTAGCAACAACCTACCTCTAGCATGCTACGCGTAGGACTGAAACGTTAGCTATAATTTTGCTTCCATTTATAAATTCGCGTGCTTCCAACAGCTTCGGTTTTGCATCGATTGACTAAGCAGAGCGATGCTTTCCCTTTGATATATCGCTTACTCCTTCAAAACCGTCGTCTATGGCAGGGAAATCCGATATGCAGGAGATGTTTAGCAGACAAAATAGGACACTGCGCGCTACTAATCAAAAGTTCAATCATTTATAATTGAAAATACGTGGCTTGATACATTCAAATCGAATCGTAGAAATATTTCCAATCAAACAATGAAATAATATTAACAATTGATACAAAATATACTGAGCTGTGAGTGTTTAAAACCTGACCATATTTCTATGTGTATATTTCCTTGAGTTTCTAATTTGCACTCCTATATAGAGAATAAAGATGTGTTCCTCATAAAAAAAAAACTCGAAGCAATATGAATTGAATATTAATGATCGATGTCTAACCTCTTGAAACTATCGACATCAACTGTTACTGTTCAATACTCATAACGGCCAGAGCCATCTTTTGATACCGGACCGAACTAATTTGTACTCCCAATAGAATAGATATTTTTATTTATTTAAAGCTCTGGATAGCCGGATACCGAGAGTGCTTTAGTGTTGTTTTCCACGATGTTGTTCTCGTAGAACGATCGATGTACAAAACAGCACAAATTAATCCGGTCCGGTATCAAAAGATGGCTCTGGCCGTTATGAGTATTGAACAGTAACAGTTGATGTCGATAGTTTCAAGAGGTTAGACATCGATCATTAATATTCAATTCATATTGCTTCGAGTTTTTTTTTATGAGGAACACATCTTTATTCTCTATATAGGGGTGCAAATCAGAAACTCAAAAAAAATCCACGTAGAAATGTGGTCAGGTTTTAAACACCTACAGCTCAGTCTATTTTGTATCAATTATTATTATTATTTGACAGTTCTCAATATTATGGGTATGAAAAGTTTAGCTGTAAGACAGCTGTAAGGTCAGCCCAACTTGCTATAATTAAGTTCTTTAGAAAAGCTTTCCAAATTCACAACGTAGGTTTAAAATAGGCTTAGCTGAGAAATAAAGCTTCTCTTTTTTGCTAGAACCGTTCAGTTAACCAGATCGTTTGAAATATATCAATTCTGTGCTCAGTAGTGACGAGTTTCAATTTATAATTACCATTTCCGTTTGGTGGTGTTATTCGTTCGTTGCCGTGTGTGATATCCAATTATTAATCCGTTGGAAACTATGATCCTGCCCTAACATTATTTCATCATTCGATTGAAAATATCTCTAAGTTTCGATATGAATGTATCAAGGTACGTATGACCAATTATAAATTATAAATATTGAAATTTTGATTAGTAGCGAGCAGTGTTCTATTTTGTCTGCTGAAAATTTCCGGCATACCGGATTTCCCTGCCCTAGATGACGGCTTTGAAGGAGTGAACAATATATCAAAAGGAAAGCATCGCTCTGATTGATCAAGCTGTTGGAAGCACGCGAATCTATAAATAGAAGCAAAATTATAGCTAACGTTTCAGTCCTACGCGTAGCATGCTAGAGGTAGGTTGTTGCTAGACAGCAAGATAAAAAGTGCCATAAAACGATTTGTAGCTTTAATTAGTATGCTCTGATCCTGTGTCATGCAAGCTCGGATGAAATTCCATGTTATGTCGTTTCGTCTGAGAAATTGACAACTACCCCAGGGTAAATTTTGAGTGCCTAAGATTAATGTCAAATTTATATAAGATGAACTCGATTGATAATGAGAAAAAGTTTATCGCTTCAACCGAAATCGCAGAATGATAGAGAAACTTAACGATATAAAAATAACTGCTTGCATACGAAACTTGAACACAAGCTTGGCGAAGAGAAGCTTAAATAACAAACAATGTTCGGTGTTGGTTCCTAATCAAGATCAGTCTAAGCAGACTCTCGTGCAGTTGCGGATTCAAAAATGTGACGATTGAATGAACTGTTTGATTGTAAATCATTAGAATTTTTGGTTGCCTTGTTCCACATCAATGGCTCGAACAACCCCATTGGGCTGATCCTTGTAGTTTTTTTTTAAATCTTGCTTTTCACTGTTTTATTTCTGAGCAAATTTGTGTTAATAAAGCAGCATTTTTTAACATTTAATTGGTAGAAAAGTGCAGCTGAAGCGCATCAAATATTTGTGGATGTTTATGGTGATAATGCACCAACTGATAAATCATGTAGGGAATGGTTTCGACGTTTCACGGATGGAGATTTCAGCGTTGAAGACAGGCATGGTTTTGACAACCAAAAAAAATCGAAGACAAACAGTTGGAGGCATTACTTGATGAAGATCCGAGTCAAACTCAAAAGTAGCTTGCAGAATCATCGGAACACAGGAAGCAGTAATTGTACGATTGAAGTCAAGAAAAAAATGATTTAAAAATGAGGCAGTTGGATGCCTCATGAACTGAAACCGAGTGAAATTGAAAGACGATTTTTTACTATGAAGCAGCTGATTCAAAAGTAACAAAGGAATAGATTTTAACAACGAATTATTATTGGGGATGAAAAATGGATATTCTATGAAAACCCTGAGAAGAAAAACTACTGCGCTATGTCCGGTCAATTGTTGTCATCGACCTCAACATCAACACCAAAACCGAATATTCATGATTCGAAAGTCAAAGGATGTTTTGTACTACGAGCTGCTACAACCAGGCGACACTACAACGGAATATCGGTATAGGCTGCAATTGATGCGTTTGAGCCGTGCATTACGAGAATGGCTGAGATACAAGTTATTCTCCTGCATGACAACGCTCGGCCTCATGTCGCAAAAGTCGGGAAAAAATATTTATAAACGCTTCAGTGGCACATTTTGCCGTATTCTCCTGACATTGTTCCTTCTGATTACTGGTTGTTCCGGATGCAGCACGATCTGGCAGGTTATCGGTTTACCTCTTTCGCAGAAATCTAAAATTAGCTTCAAACTTGAATCACCTCAAAAGTTATCACTAGCGATCGACGGTACTTTAATTAATTTCTTTTGAATTTATTTTGAAATAAATGCATTTTGTCCATTTACATGCGAAGTGAAATTATAAAAAGATTGTTCTATTATTATTATTATTATTATTATTACAATAATATGTTTTAATTGAACAGTGATGCCACCAGTTTTAAAACTTTTTCTTATGAAACGTTCATTCCCTAAACATTTTCCAACACTTATAAATCGCATTGGATATTTTAAATTTATGATAGCTCATTTGTGGACTAAAATACAAATAAATCGACCAATCAAATCGTCACACTAGTCTCGCTCCTACTACTAAGGAAATGAATCAACATTAGAGAAAAAACGCAAAGTAATAACGTAAACACAGTAGCTGAAACCACGCAGAATACGGTCTTGCGAGACGGAGGAAGATCATGCCCATATGTGTTCGGACAAACAAATAAATTTATTTCCATTAACAGTACTAACACTTTGACCCCAGCATACGCATAACGATTTATTTACCGTTTTCCGATCGCCGCTCGCCGCACTATCGTCATCTCCGCGGACTGTGTAAATTAAGATCAAACCGAAATAAAACTTCTCACTCGCATTCTACGGAGTCTGAAATGACAGATTGCTTGGCAGTGTGAGTTCAAGGTACGCGTGCGCATAGCACTTTTAAGTAAAATCTAGTACTACAAATCGTCTCATCACCATTCAATGAATGCAACAATCATAGCCAGAGACATTGGCCGTGTGGTGTGCGGTTGTGGTATTAAGCACAAGCGGAACGTGTGTTGGAGTACCGCCACTCACCGATCTAGACGGCGCTGTGCGACAACTACACCTGCGATCCCAAGCAAGCAATGAATGAATTTTATCACCATTATCGCACTGACCAAGTACCAACAAAGTGGTGGCGACAGGGCGCATGAGGAACGATTCGGTTGATTATGCCAATGTAAAACTGTGACGAGGCGTAGCTTTGGTATTCGTGCCACAGTTTTGAGTCATTTCAAAAGATTTACATTTTCTGTAAGGATGTAAACACTTTTGAGGTCGATAAATTTTTGCTTATCAAGTACTTGGATCATGAGTGCACGTAAAGTGGTACAAGTATTTTTAGCCCAATTTAAAAATAGTATCATAGCACAAATTTTTATGTCTTTTAAGTCTTTAGAGTACTACCAGGTGTGTAAATTTTAAACGTTGAAAATAAACTAGCAATCAAGAAACCATCTCCAAAAAAATCTTCACCTTCCATTGACATCCGTTATTTCGAACATTCTCGAAAGTTTGGAAGTGGTGCTCAACCAGTACGTGTCAATCAATGATAAAAAGGAATAATTAAAAGGTGCTATGTCTGTTGACAGTAGTGGACGATGTTTACAGTTTTGCCAGGATTAGGAAGTACTTTACTCCCTTCTGAACCAATCATACACTTAGCATTCTCTTATTTCTGAAACGATTAGGTCTTACACTCGATGTTGATGGTTGTCCTGGTGTTATCCATGATTTTTTAGTGTTTCTAACTATCAAAATATTTCCATTTTTTGTTGCTAGTTGCAATTCGTAGTAAAACCACTTCTTTCGTAACGTAAAAAGAGTGTTTCGCATTTCCATCTGTCATTCGTTCAGTTTGTGTGGAATCCATTCGTCAAACTTTTGATTTTTTCTTATGGCTTTCAGATGATCGAAAATGGCTTGTTGAGTAACATTCAACTGCATCTTCATCATTTGTCATATTTATGTAGCATTTTCTTGCAATAGTGATTGTAGTTCGTCATCGTAAAAAATTGCCGGTCGATTTTTGCGGGTTTCATCGCCAATCGCGAAATCTTGAAACCAGCAGTCACAAGTTTTAATGGTTGGAGAAACATCGACAAAAATCTTCATAACAATTCGATATCTTTTCGATGCCTTATTGTTTTGTATAAACAAAAAAAAATCATCACATGCCGCAAATGCTCTCTTTTTGACACAAAATACGGCGTTTTTAAAACGAAATAAGATTATGTTTCTAATTCGAAAGTAAGTGAACAAGTATGGCGTTTTGATGCGGGGGACCCAACTAACAAAATAGTGCTATAGGCTCGAAATATTATCAAATAGATTTTTAAGCGCCATCTGATGAACAAAAGAGGATATACCAAACTTAAATAGTTACAAAAACGAAATTAGGAGAAAATTTTAGAGAAAGTATTGGAACTATTTATATTTATGGAATAACGCATGGTAGAGTAGCCATTGAGAACAGTGAAAAATGAAAACTAAAATCATATCAAAGTCAGGGCATTAGAGCTTCTTCCTGGACGAATCTCGAACATCGGGTTCGATTCCTGATGTTGATCAAAGATCTTCCCGGGTTGGAAATTTTCTTGGTTAATCCTGGATAGTAAATCCAAAATATTTGAATGTTATTTTGTGGTCAGTCGTTCTTTTGAAGAAGAATCTATACCTGCTAGATTAATTAGATCGTCTTCTTTTGTTTACTAGTTAAGATATGTGCTAAAATATTAATTATCATTTAGATAACTCGTTCTGCTCACACCTTTCTACGGGTATGAGGCGAGACCAACATAATCATCGTTAATAAGTATCTTATCGACCTCTTCAAACTTGACTAAAATCTGTGACATTATAACATAATATTTTACGTCTCATGTCTAGGAAGGAATCGATTTTCATTTTTCAATAGCAGCAAGTGCGTCGAATGACCAGAAACGGTTAAAGTCGCTAATAAAATAAAACAAACAATAGCAGCAAACGAACCGAGAGACTACAAACTAACGAGTGGAAAGCGAATCTAAAAAAGGTGGGTTAATAATGTCAGAGGCATAACTGGATGATGTTAATACGAAAAAAAAACAGCTGATATGCTTCCTTCACACTTCCAACGCAAAATACAAGAGCAGAAAAATAGCCGACCACAGAACTGCTCATGATTACTGGAAGCAACATTTAAATAGAAGTAAACACCAGATAGTTTTTGGGAATAAGTTTTGGGATTCTAGAAGAACCGAATTGTTGAATTTTTTCTATGTTAAGTAAATGCATTTTTCTAGAATATGAAGCTGGTACGATGCGAGCGGCGTTCAAAGCAGATCTACCAATAAGCCACAGTAGTTGTTGAGTAGATTTGAGTATAATAAGACGTGTCCACGACAAAACCTACCAAAAACTAATTCCAGAGAAAGGAAATTAAACACCTAAACTTCTTCAATCTGGAAAAACTCCTCTAGATGGGATTAAACATAATTCAGAAAGCAATCTGATGGAAAAATAATTTCGTGCATGTGCTGTGCAAGGCAGATGTAACTCAAATTTTAATCTTGCTACAATTATCTCATTCCGACCACCTCCTAGAGCAGCCAAGAGGGGAAAAGAAAAGAGAGGTCTGAATCTTACAATAGGCGTAGAAATTTGAAGATTTAAAACTGTCTTTTTTTTCTTCATAATAAAAATACATTTGGCATGTAGTCGAATATCTTTTGATTAAATGATATTCTCATCCCCAAACATTTTTTTAAATTTTTATATGTGGAAGCAATGAATCCATTTTCCAATCAATCCTACCTTCTATTATCCGTCGAATAATGACCAGAGTTGCCATTTTAAGATCTGTGTTTCAATTTGAAAAACCTATGTTGCATATTTTCGATCATAATCTGTGAAAATCAATGAACAATATTTTGAAAATCTGCCATTTTTACGAAATATTCATCAAAATCTGTAGAAATCTGTTAATTTTGATAAAATCTGTGATCTGTGTTCAGAATCTGTGTTGCAAAATACAGGAAAAAAATCTGTGGTTCTACAGAAAAATGTGTGATTGACTCTGGTGAAAGATAAATATAACACTCTGGATCGTAAATATTTTATTATTAAAAAAAAATAATTCGGAACACGTAATTTGATTTTTCTCGAGTTTGAACACAATCCATCATATATTAAATATGAAATAGTTTCTGATAACATATAAATAAACCGCATACCAAAAAATCGCATCTAAAAACCATATAACCGAATATATTTACGTTTCTAAAGATGCACATAAAAGAGTAATTCGTTTCAATATATTTAATTTTACAATTTAAAATATGTAAAAATAAACTATATCGTTAATTTCATAGACAATTAAGCTAAGGCTGACATGTGTACTGTCGACAGCTAATTCAATTATAAAAAGTTCAGAAAAACATCTACCGTGAAAGCGACGACGAAAGTGTCGTTTCTTATCATGACAACGCTTGATCACATGCATCTTTGGACACTTGTCAAAAATGGTCCACACACAAATTTTCGGTTTATCAGTTCGGTTGTATTCCTACCGAAAAATTCATCATTTTGCTCAAAACCGAACTGTTTATAGCTCGAAATATTTCGGTAAATTTGAAATAAATCGTGCCGAACGATTTGTAATTTGTCAGCTTAGATTAGCGAATCGATCGGTAATCAGCCGGCCGCGTCGAACTGTAGTAAGCAAACAAGTAACATGCCATTTTGAATATGAGTAAAAGCATGATTTAAACTAAATCCAATGTACTGGTAGCGGAACATACAAACTATTTAGTAATATAACTGTTCTACATTTATAATATTCCAGCTAGACAGAGACTTATTACGATAGCTGAATTATCTCTACCAGCAAACAGTTTTTCCTGAAGCAGTGCATTGCGATGGTAAAATGTTCTCTTCTCAACTTTTTGAAAGGTAAAATATTTGATAAAGACGGCGATGTCATAAACTACTTGATTCCAATTTTCACCAATACTTAAAAAAAGTTTTTTTATAGTGGATTTCTTCATAATCAGAAAAAAATGAGCGAAGATCACGACGAAAACGAGAAATACATCTTCGATTGATTTTTATCGCTTAATAAGTCTGTTTCCACAGACTTGGCAGCAGATTCTTAGCGCACAGAATCAATGCTAGTACTAAGATCCTATTGAAGAATCCTTCCAGCTCGCGGCTAGAACATACGACAACTGGCTTGTAAGAACTGCACTCTAGGCATTGTAGCGTTAACCCGAGACTCAAATTTCAGTCCCAAATCAAATTATGAAAGCGTAAGATGCTTCGTAGATTCACTTCATCGATTAAACTTAAACCAGCCATTCCCAGTTCCGTTTGGCTAGCTTAAAGCAATACCGGTACAATGCGGCACCAGTGACCGGTTGCGCGATGGTTTGTTTTCATTTTTCGGCCCGTCGTATTGGTGTGTCTATGAGTACTTTTTTTATCGCGTTTGTTTTTATTTTTTCTTCCATGCATTCACACCCATACATCACACACTCGGTAGCTGGCTGCCGTGCTTATTTAAATGTGTAGCAGCGCAAAAATAAAAGACCAAACCAAAACTGATCTTGACCAACGTAGCCGCTGGGACGCACACCAAGCTTCGCGGCACCTCCCAATACACTGGCGCACGTGCGTCGCGATGTCGTTTGCGCACTAAATATCACCACTACAGCACCGTAACGACACCGTCTCTCTGGCACACAGGGGCCCTCCTGCTCTGCCTGCTGCTGCTGTTGCTGTTGCTACTACTTGGATGTGACAAGGGATTTTCTGAGCTAGGAACTGCGATTGACTTGCAAATAGCAGAAAATTAACACAGTGGAATTTATTCCGATATAGTCACTGCACTTTCCTGTAAGAACAACAGATGTCACACCGATATCCGATAGCAATTACGCAAAATGTCGCAAGATTCGGCGAACGCGGCACCACTGAAAAGTTGACAAATTCCACTCACTTGGCACTCCGAACGCGAGGTCTCTGCACAATTTCTACGGAAAACCTAGTTCCTCGGTTGCACACACGTTCCGATGATCGTAAACCGCACCGAATGGCACTCGATAGCGACTTTTCCAATCGTTCAGAGAAAATTTTCTTCGCGGATGGACAGAACGCTACAGCCAGCGAAATTCCAGATCACAGACTGCGATGTGTTCAGCACCCGGACTCGACTGTCACTTCGGTAGCCTAGCGTATGTAGTGAAGTGAAGTGTAGTGAGTGAGCACTAGGCAGCACAGCACAGCTCGGTGCAGGCTGCACACAGAGATAGGCACTAGCGGGTGAGTGATCTTCGGATTTTCACTGAGTCACAGTTCTCCCGGAGGAATGCATGTGCGGCGTTTATGTCACTACTTTAGGATAGCCGTAGGTGGGTAGACAACAACTCACGATCAGCGTCGGTGGCAACCTGGCCGCGAAACGATTCCGCAATATCAATATTTACATTTCCCTAAGAAGAGAAGAAATAGTGGTTGTTCACGGGAAAAGCACGACTGATCGAATGTAGATAGAATAATTATTCATTCATTTTGGAACTATCAACATTAAGGATGTAAATATGTTGGAAAATGAACTAGTTCACCAAACTACAATTCGCCACACGAGTTGTTTTGTTGATAGGATTTTTGTCGAAGGAATAAAAAGTAAAAATATCAATAAAATTACAATTCACACATAAAATTTGTTCATATCAGCGTCATTGTCATTAGTCACGCTACAGTTTGTTCGTGTAAACCGAATAAAACAAATTAATCTAGACCGATGTGTTTATTGTCAAGGGTAAATAATGTGATGTGATGTGATGTGAAGTGAAGCCACCATCAGTTCAAGGACTTGCCAGTGGATGCGGGTAGACTTACAGTAGCTCCGATATGATTCATCCATTCACCTTCTTACTATAGCTGTTACCGAAAAGCGAACAACAAGGGTTGGGCGGATATGTAAGTAGAGTCACTTACTCGTATTCCGCGAGAATAAGATGCTCTTCCAACCATAATATCCAGTGCATGGATGAAGCATATCGCTATACATGCTTGAACCCGCCTGATGGTTTGTTTGAGAAGGGCGCGTCAGACTCATATCAAACCTTCAGAAGGAAACAAGTTTCCTTCAAGTGACTTCCACAATCCCTCGTCCAGTCATCAATTCGTCCGATGCCCTGATGCTCCCTCCCCTTTACGCCCCCGTGCAAAATGTTTTATATTGATAAATACAATGAAACATAGTGTAATTAAATTAATATAACATAAAATTATATAATAGATTACAAAATAATATAATTTAACATAATATAATATATAATAAAACAATATATAAAATAACAGTTAATGTAGAGTGTCAGTTATGCTCTTCTATCTTCGCAATACTGCAGGAAGCAGAATATTTCTCTTCTAATAACAATGATAATATCCACATCTATAAAAATAGTATATGTTATTATTATTGATGACAAATTAATTATAATAACAATAAATATAATAATGAAAATAATAATAAAAAACAATATAATATAGTACAATGAAATATATAATAATTAATAGAATGAATAAAATGATGTGTTGCGATATGCTATGATATTACATTACTTGAATTTATATGTCATTTCTCAGCCTCTCATTCTGCCATCAACGCATTCCATCGACCAATTGTCACCACAGACACACGTGTAAGCATGAAACAGGAACCAGTGAGGACCAAGCTCACCTTGTGACGACCTTGATATTTAGTTAAAAGATTACTTTAAAAATGATAACTTATAAGGAAAACAAATTTATATTTTGCGCAGAGGTACGTAGTACCCTATAATATAATATAATACAATATAATATGATATAATGCAATGCAGTATAATAACATACAACATATTATATAATAACATAAAAGACAAAAAAACATGTAAGACGATAATATATGAAATAATATGCTATGATACAATATAACAGTTAATGTGGCAGTGTAAGTTACGCTCTTCTAATAATAATAATAATAATAATAATAATAATAATAATAATAATAATAATAATAATAATAATAATAATAATAATAATAATAATTATACATGATGTAATAAACAACAGAATCATATGTTCTACTATACTATGATAAACACTGCACTTTAGGATGGGCTTTAACTTATGAGTCAATTCGCACCCTCTCATTCTGCTACTAACGCAGAAGGCGATAGCACCCAGTCGACGGCGTTCTATTGACCAAATGTCATCATAGACACACGGGGGGGCATGAGATAGGAACTTGTGAGGGCTTAGTTATCTCACCATTTGACGACCGTTTATTATCAAGGGTAAATAATGACCAGAAAAAGCTCATTTCGTTATCATTCGTGAAAAATCAGTCCAAGAGATTTTCTAAAACTAAGTAACTGAAAAAATCACTTCCGAGATTTTCATTCATGAAACAAGCATTTTAATCCCAGCTGGTTGATTACACTTCACTATTTAAATTGAACTCAATAAAAAGCTATTTAGCATGAATTTGACTGATTTAAGTAACAGGAGTGCAGCATTTTGTATGTTTCGAACACACAGCAGGAGCAGTGTTTCAATGGCGCGTTTGAATTGGCGTACAAATAACCTGCGAATGATTTTCAAGCTACATTGGGTAATATTTTTTAATCAGCTGAATAACATGCTTTATGCCTTCCTTATTAAAAAAGGTTATGTAATCGTTGTGAAATCCGACTTTTCAACCGACGCCCTGAGTGCCGAGAGTCATATACCATTTGACTCAGTTCGTCGAAATTACTTAACGTATGTATGTGTATGTGATGCGTATGTGTACCTCAGAGATGGCTAAACCGATTTTCACTAACTGAGATTCAAATGAAATGTCTTATAGTCTCATAGCTTGCTATAGAATTTCATCTATATCCGATTTTTGGTTCCGGAATTACAAGGTGGGCAAATTTAAGAAAAAATGCACACTTAATCTTCATGTAAATCCCTTAATCGATTTTCACAAACTAAGATGCAAATGAAAGATCTTGAAATTCTTTAAAAAGTCCTCGAGAAATCGATCCAGATTCGACTTCTTGTTCCGATGTCATAGCACGATAACAGGTTTTTATATGAGTATTTTTTTATAAATTGGTGCAAATTTTCATGAATTCGTCTAGATGGCAGACACTATTAGTTAGTGGATATATAAACTTGCTTTGAGACTACTAGTTCCCAGTTTCCGGTTCCGAAAGCACCGATAATAGAGAAGAAAAATTCCAACATTCCAACTTTGATTTCTCAGTAACGGTTAGACCGAATTTCACAAATCTTGATTCAAAATTAAAGCTCTCATTGTCATACTGTACAATATCATTCAGATCCGACTTCCGGTTCTGAAACTTCAGGACGATGAGTGTCAAAACTTTCAAACCGTTATACAAAATGACGATGCAAAACCGGTACGCATAGGTACGTGCTGATACGGAAGAAGAACACACCATTGCCTTTGCGAACGAATATTACAGTGTGCTTTGCTCAATTTCGTTAGCGTGTACGGGAGAACGAAAACTTGCACCGTTTTCGAAACACAACCGAATTCATCGGTGGAGACACAAATTCAGCACACAAATTGAAATTTCAGCAGCCGGTTGTGAAGTAATATTATCAAAACAGTCAATCATATTTACAAACATGCTGTGACTAAAAATGATTTAACTGATAATAATAGCTCACAAGTTCCTATCTCACGCCTTCCCATGTGCCTAAGATATTTGGTCAACAAAACGGTATCGATGTTGTACGAATTAGTTTGTATTTTGTAGCTAATTCAACTCAAAACATAATTATTAAATCAGGATACAGTTTAGTTTTCCGTCGTATTGCAGAAGTGTATTTTTTACCGTTTCAATATTGTTTATAATCTCATCTAAAAGTAATTCAACAGCTGAAGACAGTGCAGAATATTTCTTATATTTTAAAACTCACGAATAGTTGTAACGTACGACCGATTCTTCAAAAACGAGTTATAAATAAAAACGCGGTGAGCGACACTCAAGTCCTCCAGGATAACAAACTACTAGACGAAAATAATCTTTCATTCCTCTATTTTCCAATTCTCTATTCGGTTTTTTCCTGCCTTGTTTGTTTTCAGTGTAACCGGAGAACAAAATGTGTCAGGTTCCTTTGTACAACCCTGTAATTGGCGCAATAACATGTACCTTTTTCACACGGATTTCTGTGGTTATGTGTTTTATATTTGATTATATTTATATGAGTACTCGATCCTTCGGTGGAATGAGCCACTGCCGATAATGGGCAACTCGATACTAACATGTGATTTGGGAATATAGTATCATATGCCCTTGCGAATGTCACAAAATATAATGTTCTTTGCTCGGCTCTGCAACTTTCGTTTACACAATAATCGACATCATCTCGTAGACAGAAGCCCAATCTATGAAATTATTTACAGTATGCTTGAATTCCATGTTTAAAAGTCGATTAATGATTATTATTCTTCGTAACTTTCAAAGGGGCTTATTGCATGATATGCCCTAATGACATGTTAGTATCGAATAGACGAATTTTGCGAACAAATGTTGACAGCACCCCCCGTAATAAAATATACCATTCATTTTACAACATAAACAATTAATTCACATTTAGATCTATTGGTTACAATACATTTTATTGTATCTTGACAAGATTTTTTTCCTTTCCAACGATTCAATATATTGTTTCTTCGATTCCACAATTGAATTTATTGTACACGTGGTGTTTCAAACGATATGCAAACTGTACATTTAATTGTTTTACAAGAAAACATGCATGAAAAATTTGTATGATTTGAATTCTTACGATACTTAACAACCTATACATTCGATTGTAAAAAGCCTGTTCACAATTAATTGAATAGTGTATAACAATTCATTAAAATATTTTTCAATGGTCAAAGCAAAATTGTGGAAGGTTTTGTAACAGCTAATCGTATTGTTTTTATTCAATATTTTTTATTCGGGCCTCCCAGGTTGTTCCTTCTGAACATGTAGCTTTGCATACTTTGTTTTTCCAAAGTTCTGGGCTGTCTTTTGAAAAGGGTCAAACTTATTCTTTCGAGTTTTTATAGTTATCGAAAAATGATAAATCATACAAAAAGTGATCTACTAGTGATCTTCATTGATTTAAAAAAAATGTAAATCGATGAGCAAAAAACCTCTCTTGTCATGTTGATGAAATTTTGTTCTTAGATATTGTTCATACAATGGGGGATGGGCAGGGTAAAAAGTTGTTCTAACGAAAAATTTTCTTGCTCAAACTGAATTTTTTCAGTGTTTTCTTATCGAAAACTAAACTAAACCGAAAATCATAACCATCCAAGAATCCAATTAAACTTAATTTGCGAAGAACACTCTATCGCTAGTGCCCTGATATTTGCAAAAAGAATTAGTACTGATCAAGAACATGTTTTATTTGAAAAATAACTTGTTTTTTTTCCTAGAAATTCCAATCCTACTACGGTTGGAAAGGAACACATCTTGGGACACTTTTTGCAGGATTGGTCTTTTTTGACTGTAACTATTTTAAAAGTTTTGTAGAAAAGTTTGGCCATTTTTTTAAAGACAGCATAGATCAGTTTTTGGAAAACAAAGTATGCTAAGTGTCTTTTTGAGACTAAGGAGGGTAGTGCTTTTAATCCACCTAGTTGTGTAATGATGCCTTTCTCATATTACTTAAATTTTCAAAAGTATCACTACATTCTGTCAAGATTTTTCAAGATTTTTCAAGCTTGAATAAAATCAGAAACTAGCTCTGGTTTAAGCTACCATCACCTTTTCAATTTGTAAATAAATATGTCAAGTTAGCATAGATTTAAATGTGGCAACCCTGCACGCTATACAAAACTGAACTAAGCACGCTGTGTGCTAGGCGGTGGCGTTTTCTTCTCCCACGTACCGTACCGATTTTTATTCATATTGTATGACAGTTTGAAAGTTTTGATACTCACTGTCCTATAATTTCGGAACTGGAAGTCGGATCAGGATGAAATTGCACAGTATCTCTTAAGACAATGAGAGCTTTAATTTGAATCATGATTTGTGAAAATCGGTTGAACCTTTGCTGAGAAATCGAATGAAGTTCCGGTTTTGGAGCTTCTCTTCACTATTATCGGTGTTTCCCGAAGCGGAAACCGGGGACCAGTAGTCCCAAAGTAGGTTTATATACCCACTAACTAACAAGATCTGCCAACTAGATGAATTTAGCAGTAAATTCTATAAAAACGTGCATCTCGTTTCGCCATCGCTTGTGAAAAAATAATCATGAAATTGAAAAATTTCACTAATCGCACTGAAATACCGGAACCGAAAGTCGGACCTAGAACAACTTTTCGATGATTTTTTAAAGAATTTCAATATCTTTCGTTTGCATCTTAGTTTGTGAAAATCGATTAAGAAATTTCCGATAAAATTGAGTGCACATTTTCTCATAGATTTTCACATATTGCCTTGTAATTCCAGAACCGGAAGTCGGAAAAGGATAAAATTTAATAGCGATTCATTTGAATTTAAATTTGTTGAAATCGGTCCAGCCATATCTAAAAAAATGAGCATTTTGACATTTTTTTGGTGCATATCACCCTGTAATTCCGGAACCGGAAGTCGGATCGGGATAAAATTCAATTGCGATCTATGGGACCATACGGCCTTTCATTTTATTCTGAGTTTGTGAAAATCGGTTTTGCCATCTCTTAGATAATCGAGTGACATCATTTGTTACAAACACACATACATGCATACATACATACACACATACACATACAGCCATTTGCTCAGTTCGTCGAGCTGAGTCGAATGGTATATGACATTCGGCCCTCCGGGTCTCGGTTCAAAAGTCGATTTTCACAGTGATTGCATAGCCTTACTATATAAGAAAGGCAAAACTACATCTTCAGTGAGGCAAACCGTTTACTTTGCATGAATGGAGAGACTAATTCAACTAAACACTAATTTCTGAAAAGTACGATTAAATTTCTGCATGCACATTCATCAATCCGTAGTAACTCGCAAACTGTTTACTTTACGCACAAAACTCGCGTCTCGATCCTCCAAGTGGTGTGAAAATACTTTTCTTTTGTCAATGAAATAGACTTATCAAAACATTTATTTGATTGAGCTAGTTTTCGACTCAAATTTAGGTATATTGATTCGGTCTTATTCTGATTGATTCGGGCATTTCACACAAACACCAATTCTTAATTCACTTATTTGGTATCCAAAGTATCAGCAAAAAAAAAACATTTGGACTTGATCGAAAACCCCCTTCTAAGAAAAAAGAATGGGGCGTGAGAAAAAAGTGAGATTTGTCGCTTACATCACTTATTAAATTATATCTCCGAAACCTCCATGATCTTGATAACCTTTTAAAATAAAATAGCTATCAAACGCTTCCAAGAAATCAATTCATGCATCCCCGAGAACATTCAGCGGATAGGAAAAACTGCGATCGATGTCGGTTACGTCACTTATAAGATTATAATCAAACTTAAACAATGACTTCTGAGTAACTTTTGAATAATCCTAAGATTATTGAAATCGGACTAGCCTCGAAAAAATTGAGTGTATACAAAAAACTGCGAATTATCGATAACTACAATTGAATCTCCCAAACTAGAAATATCACTCATTTGATCTTTGAACTTGACCGATGCATCGATGACTTAATTTTTTATGCAATATTTGTAATTAAAACCAACAAATTACGTTGATTTGACTAGTGGCATTTAAAAAATTGAGGAGCGATAACTAAAACAAATTGAATACATTTGAAAAACTTGAAGTGAACTTACTGCAACACTGGATAAACTCTAGAGCACATACTAATGGATAGTCAGGAATTCTTGATCCTTTGACGTCAATATGTAATTGATAACATCACGCTCATTATGACACAGGTTCGTTCAGTTCGTTACTGCAAGAAAGAGTAAGCGTCACTCCTTTCTGATAGGTAGATACGACTGAATTGCACCTTATATTAGCAGCACCTTTGGTGAAGAATTTTGAGTACCCATACAAAGTCGCACAAAACTGTCGTCATTTGTGCAGTTGATTTTATTTGAAACCTCCCAGTCTCTACGATGCACTGTTCGATTGACCGATCAAGTTTCGCCTACTTCCTTATTGTAAACCGACTGCACTGTAGATCGTTAATCTGCATTCTTCAGTTCTAGTCGAATTGCTTCCAGGTCGAATTCGCTCTTTGCCGGTGTATCGACCGTTTTACTCATTGAAGCTAGTGCAAAGTCTATTTAGCGCCGAATGACGGACTGTAATTACAATTCTTCGCAAGTGCCATGTGAGTTGTTTGCTCGGGTGTATTTTTTTTATTGTCAATACCTATAGCGACGGGTTTTCATTATCGGACAAAACGATTGCTCGGTGTAAAGTTTAGAGCAGCCTTGTCGCGATAGCTTCGTGTGTTGTCTTTGTTTATTACCGAACAAACTTCACGTGCTCGTAAGGTGAGTGCTCCCTTCAATAGTTGTAGTGGTTTAATGTCGTTTTCTATACAGAAGATAATCTAGATCGCTATTCGATGAACTTATCTATTTTTTTAATACAATACAAATCAACCGAACGACAAGAATCTCTTGGTATGAAGGGATGCATTCTACCCATTGACTAAAATTCAATCTGCTTGTTATAGGAATTTATTAAAATACCTATATAAAACAATCGTTAGACTACACCCAATGTTATTGAAACGTAGGTTCTGGAGCCAATTTTTAGCCATTTCAAGCAGTATATTGTGAATATTTAACATGGATTCAAACCTGAACGTTCTGCCACAACGAATCTTTTATCACTAACGAGTTCTGTTTCTATGTTATGTCCGATAGTTGTCAAACGGACGTTATCGGTATGGATCTGTCAGCGTTGGTGAATGTGTGATCTTTCATTCATCACGAATCTCACAAGGAAGCCTTCAAGAACGACTGATATTTTGACTTTACTTCAACGACGTGAATTTAAAGATTTTGATCACAATTCTCGGTACTTCCCAAAATAAGAAACTGAAATTCGATTCATTTAATCATCAAATCATTTTTAAGTTTTCTGCATCTTTAAACTTATGATCCTGTATTTCCAGAACCGAAACTCGAACGCGAATGAAATTCAGCAATTTGGTTTGGGATCTTTAGTTCATTAATTTGAGTTTGAGTTTATGATAATCGGATTTGCCGTCTCTAAAAAAGCGAATTGAGCTCATTTCAAATTCTTACCACTATTTCCGGTATATCTGGAACCGAAATCCGAAAACCAATGTAGCCGAAGTCGGTTAAAATTCAAATGGGATCGTAAGATCTTTCATTCAATTGTAAGTTAATGAAAATCAGTGTTGTCATCTTTGAGAAATCAGACTGCGTTCAAATTAATAGTGTTTGATCACAATTTTCGGTACTACCGACTCGGAACAAGTTTGATGAGTAGATACCAGAAAACGATGTTTGAGGTGGTTCTAGAATCCAAGATTCGATTTATTGAAATTCATTAAGAGCTCTTACAATATGAGTATTTTCGGATCTGGTTTAATGCAAACGATGCTTGAAGTATTTTTTAAATTCAAGATGGCGACTTCCGGTTTATACAAATTCGTTAAAAACCTTTACAATATAGGTACTTTCGGATTGAGTATGATGAGTAGATGCCGGAGAACGATGTTTGAGAAGGTTCTTAAATCAAAGATGGCGACTTTAAGAAATTTTATAGTCTTTGAAAACCCTTATGATATTAATATTTTCGGGACGGATTTGATGAGCACAGCTCGGAAAACCATTTTTAGAGTGGTTCTGAAATCCATGATGGCGACTTCCGGTTGATTGATATACCTTGAAACCCCTTACAATATTAGTGTTTTCGAAAAGGATTTGATGATTACGTGACAAAAAATGTTTTTCGACATGGTTCAGATATTCAAGATGACAACAGCCGCTTTAGTAATATTTCTTTGTAATGCTTAAGAGCAAACTCAGCAGCTGCAAGATTCATATGGGTGGTCTATAATATAACTAAAACTGAAACAAACGTATCCCCAGCAAGCCGTTTTAGTTTTATTTATTCGAACAGTTCTACTGTCAAATTTAAACCTGTTATACGCTGCCGTTTTATTTTTTTTATGATTGAAACACAGATAGAACGCTGCTGGGGCTGCCAGTTTGTTTTGTTATAATTTCTAGATTAAAATTTAAAACTAACATAAATTATGCCTCTTAAATTAGAAAACTCTTGAACATGCCCTAAATGTGTAAGTGTGTGTTGCAAAATGCACTCAGGTTTTCTTCCCAGATGGTTGGACCGATTCTTGTTTTTCATCTAAATCCCACTTCCGATTCCGGGGTTATGGACTCACTTTTCTACAAGACGGCTGAACTTTGATACATATGAACAGACGTACGATGTCTTACGAAATTTCATCAACATCCGACTTCCAGTTCCAGGAGTGCAGAGTAAATTCTTCTAGTTATGTAAGTTGCGGACCATACGAACAGATTCGGTCACACCGATTCCTGTATTCCGATTCCAGAAAAAACCGAAACTAGTACCACAAAATTCCAAAATGGAATTTAAACACTTTTCTCAGAGATGACTCAACCCATTTTACTCAATCTTAGACCTCAAATGATTGGTCCTACAGTCTCACATTACTCGTGGATTTTGTCCGGATCGGACTACAGTGCGATGAGTGTTTTAAATTTCAAAGTTATTTAGTGGAACGACGCCAAAAAATCTTCTTCTAATTTTAGGAAAAAACTGTCTCATTTTGTAGGTTATGCTAGCAGATGCCCAAAAAAACTACAGGGTGTCCCACGAAAAATTTCGAATTTAAAAATGTCATCAATAGCAGCTTTAATTTAATGCTTGGGGTATTCAACTGTTTCGGGATGGTAGGCGTAACATTTATCTTTTACCACTCCCCAAAGAAAAAAAATGCAGCGGCGTCAAATCGCAGCTTCCCGGAGGCCAATTCACATCACAATTTCTGCTGATTATACAATAACCTTTCAAATAAATGTATAATAATTGAAATCTATTAATCCGTTTTTTTTATTATTGCATTATGCCAAAGAAAAGTTTTTAAAAAATTCCAAAGTGATGTACACCCAAACCTCCTTTTACGAACCTTATATATGTATGTATGTATGCTTACACACTCACTCGTCTGCATATATGTGTAAATATTTATACATATAAATGATCGCTTTTACTTCACCAATATTTATATGTATTAGGAAATACAAATATTTGCACACCTGTGTACGTATATCAATACATATATACATATATAAGTTACGTAAATGGAGGTTTGGGTGTATATTATAAAACTCAGATTGATATGATGAGTCGCATCATTTCACTACTAAGTGGTTTTCAGTTTTTACTATAGATTTTCGTACCATATAAATGACGTGGGTTGGCGGTTCGATGCATAGGGAACTGACCTTACAAACTAGTAGTCGTATTTTCGAAAATTTGTTTTGAATATTTGAGAAGCAGATTTGCTATAATCTATATAAAAATATTTGTCACTTTAAAAGAAAATAAATTTCATTTAATTCCGCTATATTAAAAAATCTCCACTAATGTCACGAAATAGTAACAGACACAGACAGAGCTTGAGATTGTCACACATTCTCAATGAAAGAATCCAATCCAGCATCCTCATATTCGTTATTTTACTGTCTCATTTGTAAATGACCGACACCAGAACAAACGAAGAGAGAAGGAGCATTTTCGGTTCTCATTTATAAGAAGAGAGAGTATAACTGTCAACATCACTCTCTCCTCTTTGGCATGACGAAACCAAATCAAACTCTCCCGTCTGCAGGGAGGATCAGCAGAACTTCAATTCTCATTCTTTCATCGATGTATTGAAAATCTGCGACGCTTTGCTGTAGTGTCTAAAGTATGATAAATATGATAAATAGAAGTATAATTACATTCCAGAAGCTCTTTGGAAACTTAAACTACTACTGCTACTACATTATCGATTCTGAAAACTTCGGTTGAATATCGGCACTGTACAGTATGCGCTTTTTGCCTCTCTCTATAGAAAGGTATTAAAATTATCGGAAAAACCAATTTTCGAACGGAGCCTCGAAGACCCCTTATGTTAAATACCATTCGACTCAGTTTGACGAGATCGAAAAATGTCTGTATGTGTGTGTGCACTTTTCGAAGCTATTTTAACGCGCTCAATTTTCTCAGAGATGGCTGAACCGATTTCAACAAACTTATGCTCGTTCGAAAGATATTGTCGGACCATTGATCAAGTTCAAAGATTAAATGGCTGTGACTTTTGGTTCCGGAGATATGATTGTATAAGTGACGTAACCGACAAAACGCGTTGTATTTAACGCGCTCAATTTTCTCAGGGATGGCTAAACCGATTTTAACAAACTTAGGCTCGTTTGAAAGCTACTATTAAGCATTTGATCAAGTTTAAAGATCAAATGACTGCGACTTCTGGTTCCGGAGATATGATAGTATAAGTGACGTAACCGACAAAAAACGTTGTTTTTTACCGCTCTAATATATATAAGGGTGCGAATATTTTGGGATCCCCCCTAACTTCGTAAGGCGGTGGTACTCAAAAGCTAGAGCACTTCGAAAAAAGTCCCCATACAAAATTTGAGCTGAATCAGATATCGGTGAGAGATGCTGCCCGACGGTTAAGGTTTGAAAATTTTCGATCTCGAAAAATCACAGGGAGGGGAGAAAAAAATTTTTGATGCCAAACGTCTTAGAATTGCATGAAACGTCGAGATTTAGTGTCATCTCAAAAAATCTTTCTGGGACTTGATTTTGATATTATAAGTCCCAGAAAGTCGGTATTTTCAAAAACAATTTTTTCGAGATGACACTAAATCTCGACGTTTCATGCAATTCTAAGACCTTTGGCATCAAAATTTATTTTTCGATCTCGACAATTTCCTGTAAGTCTCCAACCTTTCACTTTTCTCATACAAATAGGCAAAGCAAATGTCAAACACTAACTCACTTTCAAGGATCACATTGAAGGAATCCAGGGAAAGTGTAATAAATATATTGATTGTTTATATCCTCTTATAAACAGAAATTCTAAGCTCTGTCTAAAAAACAAATTGTTAATTTATAAACAAATTTTCAGACCAGCCATGCTTTATGCGGTACCAATTTGGTCAAGCTGTTGTTCCACCAGGAAGAAAACGCTTCAAAGGATTCAGAATAAAATTCTGAAAATGATTTTGAAGTGTCCTCCCTGGTTTAGTACAAATGAGTTACACAGACTCACAAATATAGAACCATTAGATGTAATGTCACATAATATTATAAGCAAATTCCGACAAAAATCGATGCAATCTTCAATTGAATCGATTCGCTCTCTGTATTAGTTAGTAAGTTAGTATATAAGTTCCTTTTCCCCATTACACAATACAAGTAGGTTTAGAATTTTCCCTACACAAAAATCTCAGAATTGCGGAAGCAAATAATGTCCTCATGGTAATAACCAAATCATATATATATAATAGGGCTGAAAAGTCACCACTTGAGGCTGAACACCCAATTTAAATCTTAATAATTTAATTTTAACTCACATTCCAATAAATAGTTATTTAAAAAAAAAAAAAAATGTCAAACACTAGGTTGGAAAAAGGATGCCGAATGTGTGACATAAACACTGAAGCATGCTTTTGTGAATTACTCGAATCAATCTGAATCAATTGGTGTCAAAATTAGTATCTGAAATTATTTAATGAATGTATGAAATATGTTTTCATGAGACTGTTATGAAAGAAGAGAAAGGCATTATCACACCCCTAGGTGGATTAAGAAGGGTTTTCACTGAAAACCGAAAAAACCGGAAGGGCAAATGAAAGTAAGAACACATTTTTGAAACTACTGTTCTGCTTATGCCGTTAACTGACGTTGGATTTCGTTTCGATTAGTTTGCAAGTATAGTTGAGAGTAACATTAATTTCTCGTCATTTTCGTCTATTTTGAATAACCGAAAATTATTTTTATTAGCTCCCCGATCAGATGGTAATAACAGAATTATAACAACTGGAGTAATTTATTTCAGAAATATTTTGCAACAAATTTTGAAATATCTTTGGTTGATAAGCTGTTAAAATAACAAAAATCATAACAAAAAAGACTCTAGCGGAAACAAAATCGTAACAGATTTTGAAACGTTTGTACCACAATTATTATTGATTTTGATATAACTACAGAAGTCCGAAAGCAGAAATTTACAACAATAGTTGTAATAAATTAAATAGCAAATTTAACACAGAAAAACTATTTCACAGCTATCTTTTAGCATCGTTTCAATCTAAAATTGTTGAATGATTTATTTAGTGAACTGATTTCTGCTTTTAGTATTTTGAAATTTTGATCATTATAGTTCGATATAAAGCAAAAGAAGTACTTATTTTTTTTCAATTAATGAACGTTATCATGAGTCTTGCAAATGAAAATAAAACATCATAACTGATTTTGTTATTATATTGTTATCATAGGTTTTAACTTTCAACTGTTTTCATTTGATAAATAACTCAAAATAACACAAATTGTTATACATATCAACTGTTCATATACTTGTGTTATGATTTAGTTATGTGCATCTGATCGGGTCCGCGCACAGATACTAGTATTTCGGTATGCTATTAGCAACCTTTATCAGTGTATCATAACCAAACTTGATAGAACTAATGCCATGATTTTAAAGTGTATTTAAACGGAATTTATTAACTTTTACCGCGATTTAGTTCATTCCACTAACCACTCGAAAAAGTTGCGAATTTTTTTCCTAAATAGTACATTGAAAATTTAAAATGCCCCTAAAAGAACATGCTGGTGTGCATAGCAATTTTCTCTACAGCATCAACAAACTGCATGTAGTGCAAGTCGGTTCGATAATGATTTTTGTTTTTTTAGACGACTTTTCTTAAATGCAAACATTGAAAGACGAAACTCCCACGAATCTTCAATATATATATGGAATTTTCGTCTCTGTTAAGGAAAATTAGACATTATTTGTTATTAGTTGAAGTTTCGTTCACCAACTATCGAAATTGTATAGTTCCATCTACTCGAATCGATACGTAGAAATATTTCCAAGTAGTAGGTCCGAAAATCTATTTGTT
This sequence comes from Malaya genurostris, assembly GCF_030247185.1. Classification (NCBI taxonomy): domain Eukaryota; kingdom Metazoa; phylum Arthropoda; class Insecta; order Diptera; family Culicidae; genus Malaya; species Malaya genurostris. Next base: position 263,578,413 of record NC_080571.1, read on the forward strand.
TTGTTTTCCATATTTTGAACTCACACCCCTATATAGAAAACAAAGACGTAGTCCTACGTCAAACCATTCAAATAGATTAAGATGTCTGGTTAGTAACGCAGCATTGCTGAAATATAGTGGATGGGAAATCACGTGCCGAATTGCGTGAAAAACTATTTTGTATTCCAACTTTTTTTTTGTTCTGTTCTGTAAACAGTTACCACAACCAGTAAATTCACTAGATCGGCCAACCAAAACAATAAACAATGTACGTAGGTACGTCCATGTACTTCGAGCAGAAATACGTTGGATTGTTTGCTAAAAAATTTAATTGCACGACTCGTCAATGGAATCGAACGTTTGTATTGACACAACTGGATTCACTCAACGGGAAATTTTGTGGTCAGTTCAATCGAACGACGTCAGTGCGTCGGTGACGATGCTCATGGAATTCAATTAAACCCGAGGACATTCCGAAGTGCGCTCAAGGGGTACCGTTCTGATCAGGTACTTGAATGGCTGCAGCGCCAACCTCCGATGGCGGGTTTTACAGAGAACAAAGCTACGAATTAAAATGAGAAATGATGGGATGAGTTTTTTTGTAGAAACATGTGTGTTATTTTTGTATGGTAATGACGTAGTTAATGAAACGGTAGAAACTGACTGGTCATTCGGATATTGAAGGTCACACACGGCAAAAATTTTGAATCTACACACCTATAAAAACACGTGTAAATTTACGTCTGCACATTTACATTACCGATGCACTTAAAAGGAGCGTCGTAATTTACTTATATTCATAATTCAAAGCCTATAAAGGTAAGTCATATCATTAACTTCACAGTTAATTTAGTTGAGGTTTACATCGATACAGACACGAACATTATTTTTACATGTTAATATACGTAGTATTGTGCCATCTCCGAACAAATTACGGCATGCTTGAATTTACGTCAAGCGTAAATTACGGTTTTTGTTAAGAGTGTATCTTAGTTTTTTTTCAAACGAACAGCAGTCGATATAACTTATAAAAGTAGGAAAAAAGTTGATTACACGTACCTCGAAGCACCAGAATTCAAACGGTCGCAATCATCTTCGACACGTTCGCCCCAAAATAAAGCAATTCGTGTGCGAATCTGGTGACGAGTTGCAGCATATTCTTATCGTTTCCGAACGGCACACCACCAACCGTCGGTGTGCGTCTGTAATCGTAACTTGCCGTACGGAACTGATGCTATCTGCCAACGACGTCGTTGTCTCAAATTTTCTTGCAAGTGTGGACATCAAATATTTTACAGATCGTAGTAGCCAGAGCGCGGTAGGTAAAAAAACGCAACCCGAACGTAACGTGACGAGCTTTGTTGTTATTTGTGCAATCAAATTTAGTTGCAGTAGACGATAATGCGATAAAGTGAATATTTTAACATTTTAAAAATTTAGTCAAACTGATACTTTGATACTAATTTGGAATTGAAAAATGGAAATTGATTATTATATTAACTCTCAATGTATACTTTTTTTTCAAGTAAACGTACAGTGGAAATGTCATAGAAAGAATCTTACCATTCAGATTGTAGTTTGAAATGGTTGGAGCGTGGCAAAATTTACAGGAAACAACAAACATTCAGTGTTACTTACCTTGCTATAAAATTGTAGAATCGATTCGTACCAAAACGGTTAATCTGAAATTAAATAACCAATATTAGAATAAGCTTCAGGATGTTGCGTAACATTTGTTCTACGCTTTCTAGGAATACGAATTATAAAGGTATAGTTGATTTGGTGCTAGTATCAAGATGTGAAATCATCAACTTGAAAGTATACTCATCAGCTTAATAAATTAGACAAAGAAACACCTTCTTTTAAAAAGACGTCGTTTTCTATCATGACAACGCTCGGCCAGATTATCAATTTTTTCGCTCACATCAAAACTCTTTAAACGGAAATACTTTGGATTTAGGCGAGGATGTTCCAATTTACGCCTAAAAGAACCAGAAGTTTTTTCGGTGTGGAATGTCGCAGTTTCCCAAAATATGAGTAAAGGTCACCGAACGAAACGACCATAGAAACATTTTTAGTAGCTATGTTTAAAAATTACTTTCGGATTTGAGGCAAATATTTGACATAACTTACATTTAGTCATCAGCTGTCTTAAAGACATAGATTTGCTGGAAAATCTGGTGTTTTATTGGATCTCCAGAATTGGAAAATATTTGTGTGTGTAAACCTTTCAAAGATTTTCTATTCGCTTGTGTTTCTCGGAGACAACTGAACCGATTTATTCAATCTTAGACACGTTCAATAGTTACTGGGTCAGAATTTATTATTTTTATTTTTTGTTCAGGTGTTGATAATTTGGTTCTGTTTGATCATTAAAATGAATTTTCGAAAAAAAATTGTGAAAAATTTTTGTTTCTGAAATTTATAGCACATGAAATTTTTCATTTAAATTTTTAAAAAGTCATGCCATTCTTAAGAAACAAACACATTTGAATGGAACTTTTACAGATCGTAGATAATACAATAAACTTAAAATTATATACAAAAACTACAATTTTTTTTCCATCTATATATTCTATACAATTCTTGAAAGCGATAGATTTTATACATTGTTCTGGACTCGAGAAAAATATATCAAAATACAATAAAACATCGTAGAATCTAAATTCGTTGAAAAGTTTCGGGGCCTGCAATCAATTCAAAACTTACTACGAAACGTATGACTACCGGCATGATGTTTTTCATACAAAACGGATGTTACGGAGCGCGCATTTATCAACACTCATGGAATTTTCCAATGTACGATGACATTTTTTTTTGTAATTTTCAAACAATAAGTTTAAGTTCATTGTATTATCTACGATCTATAAAAGTTTCATTCACATATTTTCATTTGTTAAAGAATGACATGACTTTAGTAAAAATTTGATGAAAAAGTTCGTTTTACTAAAGACTGTCCCAGAAAGTATGGACGCACTTTGCTTTTGCGGTAAATAATTCACAAATGTTAGATATTAAAATTTTAATCGATATACTGATAATATTAGACTACAACAACAGAATATTATTCTCAACATTTGCTACTTAGCCATTATAGACTAGCTGGCGTACCTTCTTGCGAACGTTCAACATTAAATTCCGTACAGACTTCTTGGCGACAAGTTTTGATACTTTTTTCCAATCTTTTTCGAGCTGTTGAATGGTTTCGGCTGCCGAGACTTGTTTCCTAAGATGTGCTTTCGTTATTGGTCGAAGTTGTGGGCAATTTGGTGGATTCATGTCTTTTGGGACGAAAGTTACATTTTTGGTAGTATACCATTCTACCGTTAATTTCGAGTAGTGGCAAGAAGCAAGATCTGGCCAGAAGACAACAGGATCTTTGAGGCTTCGAATCATGGGTAGAAGTCGTTTTTGTAAACATTCCTTGATGTATATTTCGCTGTTCATTGAAGCAATGGTGATGAAGGGCTTCGAAATCTTACCGCAGCTATAAATTGCTTGCCAGACCATAGCTTTCTTACCAAATTTTTCGACTTCAATCGATGTCTCGGACTGATTTAACCCTTGCCCTTCTCGCACCGTATAATATTGTGAACCCGGCAAGGATTTGTAATCGAGTTTCACGTAGGTTTCGTCGTTCATGATTATGCAGTTCGAATTTCCAGCAAGAATCGTATTGTACAGCTTTCGAACTCTCGGCCTGATCGATGCTTCTTGTTTCGGACTACGTTTTGGTTGTTTCTGCTTCTTATAGGTTCGTAGATTCAAACGTTCTTTAGCACGAAGAACATTTGACTTCGAAGTGCTCACTTTTTTTCCACATCCCGAACTGAAACCTCCTTCTTTTTCTCGAACGCCTTCAGTATACGTTTATCCAACTGAGGGTTAGCAGGATCTTTTTTCGACCCGTTTTCGGTTTATCCTCCTCCTCACCGAATTTCCTGATTGCATTTCGCACGGCTTTTTCACTTACTCCTTCCATTTTTGCTATCTTTCTCAGTGACAGTCCGCGTTCTGTGCACCATTTGTACACAATTTTTCGACGTTGTTCTGCTGAAAGTCCACGCATTTCGAAACAAACTAATGAAAACGAATAAACAACTGCACAAGTTGTTAGAGAAGAGTGTAAAAAACAGGACTCAGCCATAAAAATTGACAGATTCTGAACCATTGCGAAATGACAGCGGTTTTTGGTTGCGTCCATACTTTCTGGAACAGTTTTTTTAACTTTCAGTTTTTCTTTTCAGAAAATCATTTTAATATTCAAATAAACCCAAATTATCAACACTTGAATAAAAAAATAAAAAAATAAATTTATGTTTGGACGATTTCACGAATTCAGACCCTACAATTAAGTCATCAATAAAATTTAAAGACCAAATGGCACGCACTTCCGAAAATAAAATGGTATTATTATCCGCTTAGTTTTCAAAGCAACTATTTGATCATTTACTTAGTAAAAAAATCCAATTTCTGGCACTTTCGTCTCCGGAGATATAATGGTATAAATGACGTAAGCGACAAACCGGTAATCCTCAACTCAATTTTCAACGAGATGACTGAACAGATTGCTATAAGTATAGTTTTCAAAAAAACGTATTGAAGGAATTTTCGGTTTCGTAGGTAAAACGGTATAAGTGACGTTAACGACGGAACCCGCGTTTTCTATCTGTTCAACTTATTCGGAGATGGTTAAAATGTTTGACACAATTTTAGGCTCGTCTAAAAGCTATCGTAAGTCCATTGATAAAGTTTGAAAGGCTCATACTAACTCTTTCGGTTCAAAATACTTAACCACATAGATGACGTAACTGACATAACGTGCTACCTTTTTAAATATAGCTCAATCAATTAAAAAAAACTTGGGCTAGTTGGAAAGTTTAGATAACACGTAAAAATGGTACGCTTCGGCCGGCGTAATAAATCGCCGCCATAGAAATCGACTTTCGTTCACAAAAATAACATTCACTTCATTTTTTATCGCGACAACATATATGTTTTATGCACTAATCGCATCTAAATTAAATTATCTAGACTTTGTTAGGATAGATTTTTGATCCATGCTTTTGAAGGCGAGATATTCAATGAACAAGTTGAAAGTTGCCGTTTTCAGCTATGTAATTCTTCCTTCAGAAAAAAGACTTTCCCGACCGCTAATGTCAATGAATCATTCTGAAATTTTCACAGAATAATCTAAACTAATTTTCTAAGAGATAGTCAGTTGGGTTATTTCTATATTCGTCACCGTTTCTGAGAAAATCAGATTTGAAGCGTGAAATCACCCTAAGGAGTGTATCGAAAATAAGCTATCCACAAATTTTTTTTTCAAATTATGATAAAAAACGATATTTTATTCGAACTTAAAATTGATCCTTTATTGTACGAGGTTAAACTTGAGCATGATGAAAACCGGATGAAATTTTAGTTATTCCTTCACGAATTTCGAACTTTTGATCGAACGCTCTTCATCAAGTTCCGGACAAATGTTGTATCTCATTTTTTGGACGCTTGAGCCCAGATTTTTTTGAACTACTGCATGTTCCCAGCTGCCTTACCAGTCTTCTTGAAGACCCTCTTCACGATTGCCCAGTAACGTTCGATGGGTCGAGGCTGAGGGCAATTTGGTGGATTGATATTTTTCTCAACGACATTTATACCCTTTTCCGCAAGCCAATTCAGAGTGGTTTTGGCATAGTGAGCCGACGCTTAATCCGGCCAAAACAGTGGAGGTGTACTATGCTTCTTATATAAAGGCAGCAATCTCTTCTGGAGACACTCAGATCGATAGATTTCTGCATTTATAGTTCCGGTAGTGTAAAAAATGATTGACTTCAAACCACAGGAACATATTACTTGCCATACCAATACCTTTCGACCGAATTTCTCCACTTGAATCGATTTGTCCGCATCGCTCCCCAACGACGATAATAAAGTATTGTGGATCTGGAAGGGTTTTTGAGTCCTCCTTTACATAAATCTCGTCGTCCATCAAAACGCATGCATCCGGACACTGCAAAAGACGCTAATACAATTTCCGGGCCCTTGTTGCTGCTCGCTTCTTCTGTTCTACACTTTGTTTCGAGATTGTCTGCTTCTTGTAGGTCTTTGGGTGATTTCGCCTCTTGATACGCTGGATCATTCCGACACTCGTTCCTGCTTTGCTGGCCAAATTACGTATTGACATTGATTTGTTCTTCATGATTAGAGATACCACTTTCTGGTCTAGTTTCGGGGTGGAAGAACCGGGTTTTCTGTCTCTTCCTGGTAGCTCATCCAAATAATAGTGTTCCCCAAACTTATTAATGATGGTTTTAACACTGGCATGATGAATTCCAAACCGCTTCGCCAATTTTCGTATAGTAATACCCTTCTCACTTAGCCATGTGTCCCAAATCCTTTATTTTCACTTCCTTCTCAATACGCGACATTTTGAAAACGCAGAGTTTCAACCGCACAAACAAGTAAACAAACGAAAGCTGATAGCCAAACGCACAGCTTGCTATGATCTGAGCATAAAAAACCATCACAAATAGGGTAAGGGCTCCCTATTTCATCTCATTTGTAAGGACGACGCCTTCAAACCCCGATTTAGCCACTAAAATCACTGTAACTATTTCATATTTCTGCTTCATTCGCCGTGCTTCACGTTGAAAATTGATTCACATTTCTTGAAAATTCAACTAATATTTATAAAACAGCTAAAAACACTAATGATGTTTTCACTACTCTGCTCCTAATTTCATCTCAATGGATTTTTATCCATCCTATCGTTGATCTTTTATTCATCCTATAAATGAGCAATGGCGATAGCAATCAAAACAAAATATTCCACTATTACACTCTCACCCGCATTCGCATGGCTGCCAGATGGCTGACTAAACGTTGCCAGCTGGAAAAATATGGCTTGCAGACATTCTGGTGACCGACTGCGTTACCGCTGCCAGATATACCACTCAAACGATACAACCGTACACACCAGGATTTTTCCACATTATTATTATTGGTAAAAAATTTACTCGTTGAATTATCTAATTAATGGGGCAATGACTTACGGAGATCTAAAGAACTATCTTTTAACATCATTTTATTAGTGAAAACAGATAGAACAGATATAGACTTTCTATGCAAAGTAATACATATTTTCTATGAAAATACCTGGCATCTCTGTGCACTGCCGATGAAACACACACACACGTAAATCCACATATGACTCAAACCATAAGAACGTAATTTGTAAAATGACTGAATTTTACAAGAATGATTCATATATGTGTCGAGAACTACTTTTAAAATAGACGTGAAAATTTGCATGCTTCAGTACTTTAAATATGTCAGAATGCATTAAATATGTATTGGCTCTAATGTAAAAATGAGTCACGCTTTTGACGCTCGTATATGTCGGTCTCAGAAGACATAAATTTACACAATTTTTTCTAGGTGTGTTGTTGTTAAATATTACTAGGATCCGGCTTGTGGTTTCGGAATTACAGGGTGCAGTGTATTATTAATTTTTTTTCTGGTTGCCGGAAAAGATGTTTTTTTTTATTCAAGAGACAATACAAAGTATTTTGCGGAAGCCCTGCGTAATGATAACGAGAATATCAACTATATGAGAAAGGCATTATAACACCACTAGAGTACAACATACATTGTTAACGTTTTGATTAATTACGCTTTTTCAAATGGATTAATATTTTCCAATAACACTAGAATTTTGTTTAGTAAGATCATACCCAATTCGCAAATTACAAGCCTTTTTTTAACTAACAGATTACCAATCGGTGGCAAAATCATCGTTAAGAATAGAATTGACTTTCTCGAACAAAACAATGCGTATCTTTCACGCATCAGTAATTGTTTGAATACAACCCGAAAAAAAAACTTGCCCATTTTGCGCATGAAAATGTGTATCAAGATTTTCGATTGTGAATCAAAAAACCAAACATCGTGAATTAAGAAAATGGGTAGCAAAATTAAAATAGCGATTATGTTTTCAATTGTAGGAAATGAAATTGTAGACCTTTGAAAATTCCAAGTAAAACCAAAATTTATCTTATCCAAAATCATTCATTTCAAAATTTATTATAATATCTACAATAAATATGTGATATGAAAAGATAATACTGACTATTTTTATTTACTGTGAATCAAAAAATTTGCTTATTTCCACCCCTGGTTTAACGTATATTTTTTAAAGATATTTTCGATTGCTGAATTTGAATCTAGCAACAGTGACATTCGACAGTCGACTGCTTAGCTGTTTTAAGAAATAGGGTAAGGGCTCCCCATTTCATCTCATTTGTAAGGACATTACCTTAAAAACCTGATTTAGCCACTAAAATCACAACGATTTTTCATATTTTTGCTTAATTCGCCTTGCTCCACATTGGAAATTGATTCAAATTCCTTGGAAATTAAAACAATATTTAAAAAATCAGCTAAAAACACTTCTGATATGTTCAATACTGTACTCCTAATTTCATCTCAAAGGTTTTATATTCATCCTATCGTTGGTCCTTTATTCATCTCATAAATTAGCAATGGCGACAGCAATAAAAAATATTGCACTATTACACTCTCAGGTTCAAAATGTCAGAATTTTCCTTAAAAAGAGCCTAATGCCTACTATGAGACAACACACGATATTTTTAGAAACAGTTTAGAATCATTTCGACGTTTTAATTTGTTTGGATCGTTTTCGTTACCTTCCGGTTCAAGTTTAAAATTTTACTGTGCAGTTAATTTGGAGAACTAAAAAAAAAGTACTGTTACTATTTAGACATTAGCCCTTCTAAAAACAAAATGCAGAACTAGAGATGCCATTTATACAGATTTATCTGTATTGTATAGATTTTTGCGTTCGCATACTGATTTAAATCATACTACAGATTTTCAAATTTAATACTGTTTTGTAAATGTTCATAAAAAATGAGAAACAGAAAGTTAGACTTTTCTCTCTAAGAATCTGTTAGTATTTGATTGCAGTACTTCTTTAAAATTTCATAAATCAACGGACAAAGCACATGTTAAAATGGAAATCTTTTGTGCAAATATTTGATGATGAACACTGATAAATATTTATATTAAAATTTTAAACCAATTTTAACTGATTCATTTTATTAGTGAAAACATTTAGAGCAGATACATATTTTTTATGAAAATATCTGGCATTTCTGTACAAATCCGATGAAACACACACACTTAACAGTGTTATGGTGACGTATAGCGGAAAGAAACCAGTGCTACTAGATTTGCCACAATGGTTATTTCATTAGTATTTAACACGTTCTTTCTGGTAATATTTGAAGCAAAAACATTTTTATTGAAATATTAATAACAATAATATAATTAAACTAATGTCACGGATACCAAAAACATACTTTTTGATGATAATTTGAAGAAGATAAACAATTTTTGTTTTGTAACACTATGAGATAACTTGGCAATTTTGCGAAACCAAATGAGATGAAAACAAAGCGCAATCAAGTGAACGAAGTGAAAAACTTTCATCTCATATTTTTGAAGACTTTTATTGCTTGTCAGGTAAATTTTGAAGTTTTTAATCGTTAACTAAACAAGTGGCAAGTGAACATAACTAATTATGAAGTCATCCATCATTCAATGGTAGTGTAATTGTGCGAAATAGTGATCATGTTTTGAGACGAATGGATTAGTTGATATTCAGAAACACGAAAGACAGACAGCGTTCCAATTTTCAGCCATTCTTCAGTCAGAAAAAAATACAACACGACCGCTAAACTCAATGAATCATTCTGAAAATTTCACAGAATATTCTCAACTAAATTTCGAAGACATTGTCAGGTGGGTTTTTCTATATTCTGCACCGTTTCCTAGAAAATTTAATTTGAAACGGGAAAATAGCAAAAAACCTACCACTTTACGGTACTGTCATCAGCCCTTAAACTGGTGAAACAAAAACCGTTAAAAATGTTGTAAACTGGACTCAAAACCGTTGTTCCCAATCTTAGGGTCAAACGAAATGTCTTATGGTCTAAAAATTACTGCATATTTTTGGATACAACGAAACTTTTAATCGTCGATTAGAGTACGATGGTAAAATTGTATAAAATCTTCAAAATTTGAATAAAAACTCGTAGAGTTTGTACGTCATGTTAGTTTTTGTCCGTACGAACCGACTTCGATTATACCAGTTCTCGGGTTCCGGTGCCGGAAGTGCATATAATAGTGAACCCACTTCGTTTTTTTAAGGATGACCTACGCGAGCAAAGCACTGTTTCATTCTGTATGTTGTACTTGTTAATGGCACAAACAATTTCTTGATTCCTTTCAAAAATCGAAGAGAAAATTTTTGAATAGAATACCACAATATTATAAATGAGAAAGGCATCATTACAAATCATCGTAAATATTGAATCAGTTTTTATGTTTTATCTAATATCTCTATCGGAAAAACGATAGGAACGAAACTGTATTAAATATTATGTGTAGTTTGTGGATGTTTGCGTGTGATATAAAGTGATACTGGTAAGATCAAACATACAGCTACGAGATACATAAATAATAGACACACTGTTTAATCGGCTCGTTTGCTGAGATGTGTTAATCGCATATCAGGATAGTTAAGATAATAGAACTATTCCAATGAATGGAGCAGATTTGCATGCTCGGGTCCTGTCTCTGAAGAAAATTCTTCATTCAATCCCATACTAATACTATACTAATTTATCTTTCGTTGGGTATTGATTATAAGTTAGTTAGCTTAGTTAATGATTACTTTGCGTTATAACGAATTAAATCATATGAATCTTCAGGAGTCATAGAACGCACTGCGGCCCGGCAAAATTTTTCTAAGTCCGGCAGCCCGGCAGTATTTTCTAGGCCCGACACTGCTAGGCGAGGCCCATGCAGGTTGCATCTTTATTTGGGGTTCAAGTCTAACTGCTAAGTTGCATTAGCTGTTAAATTCAACTTGCTATGCACGTAGAGAGGTGAATTTTCAAAAATTCTTCGGAAACAAACGCTCCGAGCGCACTAGCGCAACTGCCGGAACCTAGTCCCGACTCGGCACGAGATAAAAGCTCTGGTTTGCAATAATTTTCTGCTTTTTCATGGAAGATGTCAGCACCGGTACGCTGCTGTGCCAAGCAAGCTTTCACCGAAGAAAACTTTACCGGTGGCAGACTTCCTACCATGTTCTAAGCGAAACGGTTTCTTACTGTTGAGTAACGAATTTCGTTCGACCGGCTTGTGGAGAACAAATATGCAAATATTTGTTGCAGCACGCTCTTCTCGGGCGTCACACCTGAGTCAGCTGACTGTTCTGGCCTCTCGAAGACAACGCACAAGCGGCAGGGGCAGAAATCTAACTCGATCTGGAACCGCGAAAAAAACCAACCGATAATTGATGCGGTGTGATAATAATAATGATTTCACGCAGTCAGTCGAGCTCGACGCTAGTAAACAAGTTGTACCACAGCCTAGCCTACACCGACTAGAAAACGAAAAGATTCTCACTGAGCTGTAAGAGAGCAAATATATCGAACTTGATTTGAATTGCAAACGGGGTCCGCATGCAAATGCATCAGAATTGAAACTTTCCCTCGTCCTCGTCCCCGCCCTCGCCTTCCCTGATTCAGTCACATTCCGGGCAGTGTCTTCCTGCTGTTTATGTCCAATTGCAATCTCAAATATTTGCATTATGCTTGCCAGTAGAGAAAGGCCTTTGTGCGACAGACGACAGTCCGGCGAGGGTTTCAAGACCAGGCTAGACCAGGCTGCCTACCAGCAGACTATGAGACTGACTAGTCCACTTGCGTGACAGAGTGACGGACAGTCTCCCCGGAGAGGACATTAAGTAATTGAATTGATTCTACTAGTACCTAGTAGATAAGCAGGACGGAAATTTAATTATATTGCCAGCCAGTTCCGTCAGTCGGCGGAATTTACTATCGTGTCCAAACCGCTATTCAATTAACTGAATGTTTTTGGGCTGGGTCAGGGACGGCTATGCCGGCGGGATACTTAGGGAAAAAGTAGGTTACCAGTCACAGAATGGAACGCTGGAGTGCAGCCGAGAACGAAGAACACTGGAATTTAGCTACTGTTTATTCAGCACTAAACCAATCACAACTCATCTGAATTTTATATTTTTCAGATACCAACCTTTGGCTGTGGTTTTAGAAAATTTTTGATCTCTTTTTTGGTGATGACAAACATTAAATGGGGCTTCAGCTGGACAAAAAATAATAATGATATATGATTCTTTAATAATTCCTTTTACGACTACTAATATTAATAAAATGATTTTTAAACAATTTCTCTTTACTATAAAACGTAATCTTACATTAAATGGTTTCTAATCTTTGATTTGCCAAACCACCACAAATTGCTTACTACAGGTCTTATCATAGCAAATATTTTGTCGGCTACTGTGTGCATCTGGATTAAGATGAGCAAAACGAAACCAACGTTTCTTATCTACGGCAAAACATTTCAAAACAGTTCATGCTTGTTTTGAGTAAGTGTATCAGTTCATCAGCACCTATTATCGTACCCATTTGTAAATCGAAATCATATGTTTGTGCCGGTGCATGTAGAAAATAAATGTCTTATGGCACTTCGATTTCGGCGAGAAATATGACCTTCTGTTTCAGCAAAAATTGCAGCCTTACTGTTACTTACCGTTTCGTTTTTCTGGAATTTCGGGGTGGCTACTCAATATCCTTTATCGGAGTTGCAATAAAAAACTGTCATTTTGTCAAAATCTTTAGCGCTCCGGATCTGACGTTGTTCGGAGTAGCCCTTAAAAGCCTGTTCGTGATGACTGAGCTGCCGGCGTGTGTATGTATTGAAATCCCGGATCCGGGATAAAATTCATTTGGTTGCCGCCGATATTAATCGTCGAGTTTTTCGCACCGCCGGCGCTGGAAAAAAAACTTGGCGAGGAATATCGGTGGCAACCAAATGGATTTTATCCCGGATCCGGGATTCCAATACATACACACGCCGGCAGCTCAGTCATTGCCGATGAGGAAAAAAAACGTCCCGGATAGTCCCGGATGGTCCCGTCCCGGTCGTCCCGGTATAGTGCGAACAGGCTGTAACACGGGGAAAACATGCACGGCTTCTCAACCTCAAACTCAATCGACTAGATTGTTACTATACAGATGATTTGAGCTATTCGTTTCTTTGTTTTTTTTTCCGTTTCGTCTTCGACTCATCAGTACATTAGCAGGTTAAGTTGAACTGCTAGTGCCAACTAGCGATGTAACATAAACTGCTAAACAGAAGTGCTAAAGACTGTATTGCGTAATACGCTACAAAGGATTATGAGCACCAAAAATCAATTTCAACGGGAAACTCCCAGGGAACAAATAAACACATCTGACCTATGTTTTTGTATCTGACCTATGTTTACCTTGGGCTACCCATCAAACTTTGTGCAACTCTTGCGTTATTGTAGTAATAGTACTACTCTTCCACATCTGAGAACCTGTCTAACACATGTCTTTCAAATAATTCGCAGTTCCCCTAAAAAAGCAATTCCCTAGATATTTTCAACGTATATTCATTACATAATTTATGAGTTAAGCTGCGAGTTGTAATATGAGCCTTTAACACTAAATCTCTTCACACATTCCAGACCATGCAATATGAATATTTAAGACTAAATCTTTCACACACCCCAGACCACACGCACTTAACAAAAACACGTAAAAGCACCCTTCCACGAAAACCTAAAAACCTACATAAAATAAAAACATTACCTGCATGAAGGCAACTAAAATATCAACACTTGCTCGTTCTGGAGAAACATCGTGGTCATAAAATTCGACTACAGAAACAAGGAAGCATCAAGTTTCAAATCGTTATGTCATCGAAAAAAGCAGAACACACAAAACATATAACAGACTGTGCCACTTCCCTCTTTTTCGCGTCCCTCATATCCCACAATTGAATACCAGCCAGCACGACCTAGAATAACAGTAACTCAGGAACACACACTAACTCAAACCGACACTCACGAGAATAACCCAACATGCTATCGCCCTCTCCTCTCCGCATCATACCCGCTCACACTCATCAAGAAGCTTTACTCACTCTCTTACCCACAAAATATACAATGGCCGACACGATACAACGAGTCCCATTGGTTAAACCCGATTTACACTGCGCGTTCTGACTCCTCCTTCCGGATTCTTAGTAATCCCAATTGTAAAATCTAATTAGCTAGGCTAGGAGAGAATAGACTATATAAGTTACCTCAAAGTAACCTCAATCAATTCTCAGAGTTCTTGATACATTTAGTTAAGAATAAATGAAAGTTGTATTCCAGAAGTCTAGTGATAAACTCACTGATCCGACAGTTTGAGTTTCCTCGAAAGTCCGATTCATCACTATCTTTCGTATATACTTTCATCTTCTCGTTATTAAAATTCTTGTCGTTTTTTGAAGACCTTACCTGTTTTCCGGAGCTTGCCTTTCATAAGTGCGTAGCGAATTTCAATTAGAAGAAGCGATGGAGAGTTTAGCAGATTTACTTTCTTCAACACAAAAACCGCATCAGCGGCTTCCATTTCGTGTAATGGTACGATGCCAAATCCAGCCATTACAAAGTGTCATGGGATCTGGAGGCATCCTTTAGCATACATTTGATCATTGATGGTACCATCGAAGCAAAGCAAAATCGTAATATTACATTCCTTTTGTGGAATTTGACCTTCGGTTTCAACAGACTTCGCAGCCGATTCATAGCGTACATAATTGTTGCATGGTTAATATTACGATCCGACTGACACTAACAATCCTTCCAGGTCAGGGCTCGAACATACGACAACTGGCATGTAAGACCAGCGCCCTATGCATTGAACCACCAACTCGGGCATGGTACCGGCCGGTTTGCTATATTTACCGCATCCACAGATCGCCTGCCACACTAAGTATTTTTAGGCAAAATTATTGATCTTTTTCCTCCGGAATATCTTTGATACTTCCAAGCTGGACTAGTCGATGAAAGATTTTATCAATTTCTTAATTCTTCTTTTTTTTGCTCGAAAGCCACCTCGATAGCCACTTGTCATATTGTGAGCAAACAGACGTAAAATTAATGCAACGCACTGATAAGTCTAATATGAAGCGTAAAACAAATTAAAATGTCATTTAGGGGTTAGCCAAATTTTGTGCTAGGGCACATAACCGTTTTCATTAATTTTACGCTTCGTCTTTGACTCATCAGTGCAGAGCAGTTCAAATTGAACTGCTTAGTGCTAAACTCGGCAGTTCAATTTGAACCGCTAAGCAGACGTAAAGTTTCTGCTACTTACAGAACACTTTTTGTTTTGCAACGAAGTGCAATGTCTTTTCTGACGCGCCGAACGAAAACGTGTTTTCGACTATTTCTGGCCGATGCAGGTATGGTCATTTAGGGGTTAGCCAAATTTTGTGCTAGGGCACATAACCGCCAGAAATAGTCGAAAACACGTTTTCGTTCGGCACGTCAGAAAAGACATTGCACTTCGTTGCAAAACAAAAAGTGTTCTGTAAGTAGCAGAAACTTTACGTCTGCTTAGCGGTTCAAATTGAACTGCCGAGTTTAGCACTAAGCAGTTCAATTTGAACTGCTCTGCACTGATGAGTCAAAGACGAAACGTAAAAATAATGAAATTAAAATGGGTTATGTGCAATAAATTTGGGGATAAAAATATATCATTTCCCCCTTCAAATTACCGAACATTAAACTTTAAACTAGTTTTACTTAAAAATTGAAACAATATTTATAAATTCATATAAAATATTTAATATTTATACATTTATACAAAAATTATACACAAAAAGGATTTTTTGAATTTCTGTTAAATACTGTCTTAAATTGCATCTCACTTATTTCGCATCTAAGTGCAATGTCTTTAGAGAGGTCTCAGGTGACAACAAATGTACGACGTTGTAGCATATTGTAGTTATTTGGGGGTTTGGTATCTAAAGAGTACCAGTTTATTCGTATTCTGAATGACTAATTCCACGTGTTTTTACAATTCGTCTTCGACTCATCAGTGCATTAGCAGTTATTCATTAACAAAAAACACTGAGGTTATCATAATTATTTTCAATATTAATATTAAAAACGGTCACAGATGAACTAATTTGAATATAACACAAGTATTGGAATTCTTCCTCCAGTATATCTTTCCGGAATTTGATACAATATTTTTAATTATTATAAATTAATTATGAAGTTTTGCGGACTACAAATTTATTCTCTCTTTCTGGAAATAAATTTCAGACCAAAACAAAATTCTGGAGTTCTAGCCCCTGGACGCCAAGTCTAAACTACTAGGCAGATGATGAGGTAGCAGTCCTAACCCATTATCATTCAAAAAGTTATATACTGGAGCTGAAACATGTGGCCGATCGTTGTCGTGAAAAAAACTAACCTGAGATGAGCTAGTTGGATTTCATACAATGTTTCCCGGATAGATTAGTTTCTCTTAAGTAGCTTGCAATCTCAAATTAAATGGAGCAGGATTTTATCGACGTGAATATTTAACTGTTGGCGTTAAGCATGGCATGTGTTTGTTGGGTTTTGGATCGCCGAAGAAAATCCGTTTTTGTCATCGAAGAGATTACGATGCCAAAACGACCTCTTTTTATACTGCTAAAGCTCCATTGCAGACATGCAACGAGTAATGTCTCTTACTGTTAAACTTACATATTATAATGATTAAATGTTTATTTTGTCTCAAGAACTCGAAGCTTCTCAAATACATACCTGTGAATTGTATTAATCGAATCAAAATCAGAACAAAAATAGCTCTAATGACATGTTCTAGAGCCAAAGATCCATTTACATTTAACTACGGTTTTGACGTAGGACTACGTCTTTGAATTATTTATAAGTGTTTGAAATACAAATACGGTAACTAAAACCGTAAAAACGGTAATCATTTATAGGTCAAACGAATTTAAACACATTTTCACTTTCGCATTACACCTACTGCTTGAAAATATTGTTTGTTTCGAGTGGAAAAAACTATATATTGTTTTAATATTTATGTTGATTTTATTTGACCTGTTTTTCAAACCATTATCATAGATTCCCGTAACAGAGACCATAGTTTCACATCCCTAACTTCACGTTTTTCATAGGCATTTTACTATTCAATGTAAGAAAGCCCGTTCACAAAACAAAAAATCAGTATCGAACTGACTGTGCCCTCTGTGTAGTGCCTGATTCCATAGAGAAGGTTACTGTGCTGGACTGTTTGTGGGTTTGTATTTTTTTTCTGCGCAGTTCGCTTCGCACGAAAGAAATTCACATTGAAATTTTGATAATTCTTCGAATTAAGGGAAATCGCAGGATGACACTGATCGTGGAATGCTTGAAGGGTCATGCTCAGCACCTTTCATCATCGACATCAACAAACTAAACGGCCCTTTTCTTCAAGCCATCCCAAAATTCTCAAAGAATTATTATTTTCGAATAACATGTTGCGAAGAGATACAAATAAATTTATATGGAATACAAAAAAAACCTGCTGCCCAAATATTCGAAAAATAATGCTGGCAGTGATTTTGGCAATAGTTCTGTAGTCCTACGTCAACAGCTCGCATAAATCATTAGAGCTTTTCCTTGTAGTTGTTATAATTAAACCTTCTTCATACACATATTGAGTGATAACGACTTTCTCTTGCCATTCATATTGCTTCCTTTCTAGGTTCTCTTGGATCTCTTGACTCTCTTGGCTCTCTTGGCTCTCTTGGTTCTCTTGGTTCTCTTGGTTCTCTTGGTTCTCTTGGTTCTCTTGGTTCTCTTGGTTCTCTTGGTTCTCTTGGTTCTCTTGGTTCTCTTGGTTCTCTTGGTTCTCTTGGTTCTCTTGGTTCTCTTGGTTCTCTTGGTTCTCTTGGTTCTCTTGGTTCTCTTGGTTCTCTTGGTTCTCTTGGTTCTCTTGGTTCTCTTGGTTCTCTTGGTTCTCTTGGTTCTCTTGGTTCTCTTGGTTCTCTTGGTTCTCTTGGTTCTCTTGGTTCTCTTGGTTCTCTTGGTTCTCTTGGTTCTCTTGGTTCTCTTGGTTCTCTTGGTTCCTTGGTTCTCTTGGTTCTCTTGGTTATCTTGGTTCTCTTGGTTCTCTTGGCTCTTTAGGCTCTTTTGGCTCTTTTGGCTCTTTTGGTTCTCTTGGTTCTCTTGGTTCTCTTGGTTCTCTTGGTTCTCTTGGTTCTCTTGGTTCTCTTGGTTCTCTTGGTTCTCTTGGTTCTCTTGGTCCTCTTGGTTCTCTTGGTTCTCTTGGTTCTCTTGGTTCTCTTGGTTCTCTTGGTTCTCTTGGTTCTCTTGGTTCTCTTGGTTCTCTTGGTTCTCTTGGTTCTCTTGGTTCTCTTGGTTCTCTTGGTTCTCTTGGTTCTCTTGGTTCCTTGGTTCTCTTGGTTCTTTTGGTTCTCTTGGTTCTCTTGGTTCTCTTGGTTCTCTTGGTTCTCTTGGTTCTCTTGGTTCTCTTGGTTCTCTTGGTTCTCTTGGTTCTCTTGGTTCTCTTGGTTCTCTTGGTTCTCTTGGTTCTCTTGGTTCTCTTGGTTCTCTTGGTTCTCTTGGTTCTCTTGGTTCTCTTGGTTCTCTTGGTTCTCTTGGTTCTCTTGGTTCTCTTGGTTCTCTTGGTTCTCTTGGTTCTCTTGGTTCTCTTGGTTCTCTTGGTTCTCTTGGTTCTCTTGGTTATCTTGGTTCTCTTGGTTCTCTTGGCTCTTTAGGCTCTTTTGGCTCTTTTGGCTCTTTTGGCTCTCTTGGCTCTCTTGGTTCGCTTGGTTCTCTAGGTTCTATTGGTTCTCTTGATTTTCTAGGTTCTCTTGGTTCTCTTGGATTTCGTAGCTCTCTTGGCTCTATTGGCTCTTTTTGCTTCAGTGAAAGTTTTAATGGATTTTCTGCGAATATGAGCCTGAAATACTTGAACCGAAATACTAGTGAAAAAAATATCTCTATGAAACTTTAACCAGTATTCAAGATCCGGAAAATTTGGTGTAAGTTCCACTACAACAAAAATTTGCCAAAAACTAATAATAATAATAATAATAATAAATTGCAAAATAAATCCTTACAGAATTCTCGGTAATCGACTGCCCAGATCAACCAGTTAGTCTACATAATGATGTGGAAGGCGTCAGTATAGGTCAGTATGAGAGACTCAAATCCTGTTTCTTTGAATGGACAGCTAAATGGGAAATGAAAGGGCTTAGATTTCCATACAAAAACTTGCATTTCATCCAGATCCGACTTCCAGTTCTAGAGTTACAAGGTGAATTGTATAAAAATGTCAATTTCAAGAATGTTTTTTTAGTGATCATGTAAAATAAAGTGAATTCTGGCTGGTAGATTCTGTTATAGTACCAGAAATGATGATAAGAACTAGGAAATTGAACTTATTTTGATTCATCAGAGTTCGATTTGGTTGTACTTAGAACTAATAATCCCATAAACTTCAATAAAATTTATCCGGATTTGACTTCCGGTTCTAGAATTATAACGTGAAAGATGTTAAATAATTTCCAAATATGAGTTGAGTGACGAAGCAGAGAACGTACAAAATTAACTACTACTACCTTTGCCCAAAATACTGTAATGGAATTTGCATAATTTCTAATATTATCGGTCATGAGGAAGGCAACCAGGTGGATTAAAATAGGTTGTAAGAATTAGCTAACAAAAAACACTGTACGAACTAGCTAACAGAAAATCATTTTCCTGACTGAAAATAGTCTCTCGTTCACTACAATTCTTTATTTATTACCACATACTTATTTTTTGGAACTCCGGCATTTGATAAATTCATTCAGTGGAAGGATATTCAATTAGTTCAATGGTTTCTGTTCCTGACGGCTATAAACTAATCAACCTCTTCGAAAAGAAATACTCCAGTTTCAAAATGTTTAAATATTGCAGAGCTTCATTCAACTATGTTTAGACTAACCGCTATACCAAACAAAAGGAAACCATTAAAATTTTATTGGAGAAGAAACATTACAGGCAATTTTTGTCTGTACTTGCTTCAACAAAATCTCGCAAGCAGTTCGTTTTTACTGTATTCCAGACATGTCCTGAGGGCGAAATACGTAGCTGGAATAGAAGAAAATAAAAACAGACTAAGAATAGACCTCGCTTCGAGTCGCTTCAATCGTCCTGCCCGGAAATAAGGCAGTTACAGTGCACAATGGAAGCAGTTGCAATCTGAAACATACCGCTTCGCAGCAAACCTCATTTGAATACTGCTAATAAAATTAGCAAGATACAAGCATTCGGGTTGTAGTCTTGAAATTATTTTATGCCATCGAGAATTACACCCACAGATGTTTTCTATTGTTACGGAATAGTTTTCAACATTATGTCACATACTTTCGGGATAATCTACATTCTAAATTATCAAATTGTACGTTCTCTCACACCAAGAGTCAGCCGAATCGGGTTCCAGTAGCTTTACCTAATTCAAACTTCCGTAACCGTAATGAAGGAAACTTTTCATTATTCACCATGCCACTCGGTTCAGTTCCATTGTAAGACATGCAAAAAAATAATACATCGCATATAAACCGAGAGACAAGTAAGATGGACGTGTCGAGTTTCCGCTCTCTAATGTCGCAATACGAGCTTTGTAAGGCTCCGTACGGAAAGTACCTTTTATATAGGAAATAAACTGCATATAGGAGACTACGGAGTCAAACCGGATAACTACGTAGATCTATATTATCAACAAGTTTTTTTTTTAATTTTCCATAAGTTCCGTACAAAAAACGATTGGCAGTTCAGAGCTAACATCGAAAAACTAATAAAATATTGTTGTTTGAAGTGTGAAGTAGCTGCTGTACCCTTAGTCAGAATCACAGCTGGCAAGAATGAAATATTGCTCAACGTTTTGTTCAGTAGAGAATCAGGAAGAGGATGTCGGTTGCGAAACAGACATCACACTCACTCGAATCGAGATGAATGTGTCTGCTGCAATAGAACAAATTGACTAGAAAACAATGAAAATTTGGAAATGAAGCAAATTCGCTAATAATTTATTATAATCTAGTTACAATTGAAGTGAGTGATACACAAACAAATGGATGCATTTTTAACGATTTGGATACCGTAGAACTACTGGGTTCTTTCATCGGTACTCAGAATTATGCTCACAGCGTAAGTCGACTTTTTTGCGAAAGTGGAAAAATAAGCAAAATTACTTGCCTGTTTTGAACAGAAGTAGAGATAATTTTTTTTACTCCAAGCAGACGAAAATGAGGAAAAACAATCCGGTAGGGGAGAGCTGGCACCCTAGGACCGGTGTTTTCCTTGGGGCTCGTGTTTTATCAAAAAGTATTGAAGGAATTTATTTGAATTTTCTCTCGGCGAACGACCAAAAGGTTAAAGCCGGGTATAAATAAATGATATCAAAAAAATATTTGATGTTTTATTGTAAGTGAAATTAATCATTTCAGTGACCCCCATCCGAGTTTCATCAAAAATAGTTGATAACTTCGAACGGCAAAAATATAACCTCATTTTTTTGGATCAAGATTTTTTATCCTTGAATTGACTGAATGTCAGTTTTATTCCTCAGCTTTGAAAGAGTTTTAGTAAAATATAGTATCAGAGAATATGATTTCATAGATTGCATTACAATTCGAATGTTGCAAAACATGTCTAATAAATAAAGACCATAGAATGCACAATCCTTGGGTTCCTTGGGCCACAATGCAGTAGGCAGTCTTGGGTCATTGCTCATGAACAGAGAAAAAAAATCAACAACGGTCCGGAAATGTGCCGTTTCGGGCAATGAACGCATAAAGTCCTCGATACTTAGAAAGTTAGTTTAAAAAAAACTTCAAGTGAGTGTATTGCGCTAAGTGTAGAAACCAATGTAGCTTCAAATAAATATTTGTTTCATTTTTGACGTAAATACGTCTTACTATATAGGAGGCGACTTTTCAAAATTCACTCTGTACAAAAATGGGCAGAACATAAACGTGAATAACTCCTGTTGAATTTAAAAGCAAAGTCTTGGCATTACATACCTTTTGTGAAATTTGACCTTCTGTTTCAACAGACTTCGCAGCCGATTCTTAGTGTACAGAATCATTGCATGGCTAGTACTATGGATCCTACTGACACTAAGAATCCTTCCAGGTCGGGGATCGAACATACGACAACTGGCTTGTAAGACCAGCATCCTATGCATTGAACCGCCAATCCGGGTTGTTGAATTTAAGGTAGCAACAAAATATGTCTCCATGCCATCGGAAATATGTTCAGCAAATTGTGATCAAATTTTCAGTAGTAAGAGATAACTACAAATAACTCAAAAGTATGACCGAGCATTAAGGTAAAATTCAGTGCAAAAATAAGGCTTGCAAAATTTCAACCGCATGAATTGAACGAATCATCGCACAAAGCGTATGGTACAAAGCCAAAGTAAAGATATACGAAATATTTTCATTGTCTGAGCGCACTAGGTTTGCGACACGATTTATTCGCTAGTAAAACAGAGACCAACACCGGTCAATTTAGTCATTCAATTTATAACCGAATGTTCTAATAATTCATTTTTTCAAGGAAATCGCAGGATGACACTGATCGTGGAGTGCTTGAAGGGTCATGTTCAGCACCTTTCATCACCGACATCAACAAACTAAACGGCCCTTTTCTTCAAGGCATCCAAAATTCTCAAAGAATTATTTTCGAATAACATGTTGCGAAGAGATACAAATAAATTTCTATGGAATACAAAAAAAAGAAGCTGCCCAAATATTCGAAAAATAATGTTGGCAGTGATTCTGACAATAGTTCTGTAGTCCTACGTCAACAGCTCGCATAAATCATTAGAGCTTTTCCTTGTAGTTGTTTTAATAAAACCTTCTTAATACACATATTGAGTGATAACGACTTTCTCTTGCCATTCATATTGCCTTCTTTCTAGGTTCTCTTGGATCTCTTGGCTCTCTTGGTTCTCTTGGCTCTCTTGGCTCTCTTGGCTCTCTTGGCTCTCTTGGCTCTCTTGGCTCTCTTGGCTCTCTTGGCTCTCTTGACTCTCTTGGCTCTCTTGGCTCTCTTGGCTCTCTTGGCTCTCTTGACTCTCTTGGCTCTCTTGGCTCTCTTGGCTCTCTTGGCTCTCTTGGCTCTCTTGGCTCTCTTGGCTCTCTTGGCTCTCTTGGCTCTCTTGGCTCTCTTGGCTCTCTTGGCTCTCTTGGCTTTCTTGGCTCTCTTGGCCTATACTTCAAGCAATTTTTGGACAAACAGGCACTTTTTCATAATTCATTTCAATGATCCCATTACTTGAATGTGATACTTGGAGTGTGGACCACAAAAAAGAAACTCACCAATTTCATCGGTTAAGTTGGTAGACTTTCAGGCCTATACTTCAAGAAGGTTTTGATTGTACAAGAACTTCCACAGACATTATCACAGAACGTCAATTTGCTGAATATAGTATTACGAGCACATACTGCACTCGATAGCCATGTAAAAGTCACCAATCACGCATATTTATACTGATTTCCTTTTTCCAGAGATTCCTTGGACATCCACAATCTTAATTTGATACTAAAAAATCAAACAGTTCCGTAATGACATAGCATAATGTAAAATTTTTAGTGAAGCATTTTGGATTGTTTTGTATACGTATGAATAACAATTTCCTTAATTACGCAAAAACTTTTTTTAGGCGATTAAAAACTAACCTGCTATTAAATTACGCGAGTAAATTAAATTAACGTAAATTAAGCTCGCGTATACTTCGAAACCTCCATATACGAACTAAACGGGGGTTCAAAATGGAGGTAGTTCGTGAAAAAAGTTTACGTTATTTGGGATTTTTCTCGTAAAAAAGATTTTGTTCGTAGAAAGAGTTACGTAAAAATAGTATTCGTAAACGGAGGTTTGGGTGCACTGAGGTTTTAGTATACCAAAAACTGTAATTTCAAATATATTCAGACAGGGTTGAAAAAGTCTGTATATCCAAAAAAAAAAATCTGCAGTCAGCAAGTATGTCTTGCTGGCAGCAATTTCTCTATAATGTATGATACGCTAAACTGATTTGACGAGCAAAAAAAAGATCGCGACAATTTCAAAAGTCTGTAAATTTTTACCAAAGTCAGCGAATAACTCGATTTTCAAAAGTCTGCAGCACTATGTACGAAATCTGCAAATTTACAGACAAATCTGCAGATATGGCTTCTCTGCTATACATCGACCTAGACTTCATTCTATCAAATTCGATTCGTGCCAGAATCAGCGTTGTCAGATAATAGTAGTGTCATTTCCGTAGATTGGAATTTTTCTCGGAAGCTCTCGCGGTGAAAAGCTTTTTTTTATGTTCATCAGATAAAACTAGTTCCCGTTGTTTTCCGTTGATAAATTCAAATGTCAAGTCCATGATAAATTCGAAATTCAAGATTTTCGTAGAAAAACTCCATTTTTCCGTAGATTTTGTTCGAATCTTTGGACGTAGATCTACGGAGATTTCCGTAGATCTGACATCGGTGACCAGAATGTAAAAAGAAACCTACACTCTTACCAGACGCTACCTAATTTTGGGTCAAAACCTACCCAAAATCATCTAAAGTGTATCTCCCCAATTTTAGGTAACGAGGTCAACATCAAAATTTAGGTAAATGTAAGTTTAGTACAAATGTTATGCCACAACAAAGCAAGCTATTCATTTTTACCGATCAACTTAAAGTTTGAGTAGATAACGGCCTAATTTTGGGTAGCTTATAGAAGAGCTCGATAATGAGTGATTTCTCCTCAAAAAAATAGGTAGAAACGCTATTCAGTGTATGACCATCTACACTCTTATCAGCCGCTACCTAATTTTAAGTAGAAGCCTACCCAATAGGTAATTAGTGTATTACATAAACCAGAGTAACGTGTGATGACGTCAATATTTAGGTAAATGGAACATTACTCAAAGTGTTGCCATGGCAACTTTGGCAATGCTCGCTACGTATTTTTAGGATCGAGTCGATGTTTGAGTAGATAATGATTTAGTTACTACCTATTATTACCCAATTTTGGACAGTTACCCAGTTTTTTACCCAATTTTGGGTAGCTTATGGAAAAGCTCGACAATGAGCGATTCCTCCTCCAAACAAAAATAATAAACTCAATTTTCTAAAACTTCAATTCCGGATGAATCGACCGGCGGAGCTCGTCATACTTGTCATACAATTATTTTTCCACGTACCTGGCCTTCCTCTATATCTTTGCAGTCACCCACAGCGTCCGCAAACACACGGGGCGACGGCGAAAGTTGGTGGAATGACAAAAGAAAAATTGGAACAGATGATGCGGCTTATTGCATCACTTACCGGCGCTCCAAGTTACTTGCTACAAGACTAAGATGTTGATTTTTACTCACGGGGTGGGTATCGCACAATCTTGGTGTCCAGTTGACCGGTACATGGTGTCATCATTTACGTCGCTTTGCGGATTTTCGACGAATCGAATATTGTTTTTTTTTTATTATGGCAGAGGAAAATGTTTCGAGCTACATTAATAGAATGTTTATTCACTTTCTCAACAAAATGGAAACAGCATTGCTAAATATTTACATTTGTTGTGTAGTAGCTTTTCACAGATATACAGTTTTTCAAGTCAAAACTATTTGATTAAAGAGAGTTTAATTAGTACAGGTTATTAAACGTTTTGAAGTTAAAAATAACAAATGTACCGAACGAATTACGAAAACTTACACAGTTCTGAACTATCAGCGTACGACTGTTTAATAAATTGCAAATTGATATGTGATCGAGAATGCCAAAATATAAATACATCGAGGTCTTTTTTATTCGGTTTTATATGCGATTTTTTACGCGGACTTTCGTTTTTTCAAAAATAAATTGTTTCCAATTTTTTTTAATTTAACCAGATCTCGACGTTTCATGCATTTTTAAGACGTTTGGTATAAAAAAATTTCAATTTCGGAAATCTCGACCTCTTAATTGACAACACACATACACACACACACACACACACACACACACACACACACACACACACACACACACACACACACACACACACGCGCACACACACGGACATTTGTTCAGTTCGTCGAGCTGAATCGATTGGTATATGACATTCGGCCCTCCGGGCCTCGGAAAATGTTTCTAAAGTTTGAGCTAATTCTATACCTATTTTTTATATATACAAAAAAAGGTAAAACTTAATTTGAGCGTCATGTCTCTGTGCTATGAGCTTATGAACTAAGTAAAAATTAGTTTCATTAAAGCTGTGACCCATTTCGCGAATCATTTTATCTTTGGGTAAAATCTAACATTTCGATAGTAATTTTACATCGAGTAGTGAAATTCAATTAAAACTATGGGCCAATTCAAAGTTTGACGGATAAAAAGTTATTTGGGTTTCTTTTGCACTGAGAATAAAATGATAACAAGTGGTACAATAATTGCAATTCAGAGAACGTACGAACCCCGGGAAATTACTTCATTTTAATATATGGAAAATTTTTATTGGGGTATTTTCATTGACTGAAAGTATAAAAAGAAATTACACAGAAGTAATTTTTACTAAAGCTCAGAAATAGGAATTGTTCTGCAAGAATGTTTCTAAGTTAGAAATAATTATCGAACTGTCAAAAACAACCATGCTCTCGAGTGGGGTTATTTTTGACAACGACAAAATAACTGCTCGACTTTCAAATTTTGACTAAGAGTGAAAATATTTCGAGAAATGGTTCACAGTCTAAGTGTTATAGATTTTCCTAAACAGTTGTATGATTTTCTCAACTTCTTTAAGTCTTCTTTGAGATTGTCTATTCCACATCACTTTTGATTTACATGTCGTATTAATTTCATTATTTTTTTGTTCTGTAAAGTATTAACAAATCTGTCAAATATGTTGCCACATTTCACGGGCTCCCCTATTTATTTCTCGTGACCGTTTTCTACAAAGACTGTTACACGGCATCACGAAACTCTATCCGCCCATTAAATCACAACGTCTCCCGGGAGCTGACGTACAGTCGACATTTAATATCCAACGGGACGGTAATGGGTTGCTTTGATGTATTTGAAATCGTGACGTTCGTGCAAGTGCTCCCGGACGGACTCGGGTTACTATCTTGGAATTATCCAATGGAAGGCTACTGTAGGTAGAGTAGAACATAAAACTAAAGTCGTTTAGTCAATAAAATTTACAATGGCAAAAATTTACTGTTCTTCTTCGCTTTCTCCATACGGAGCTTTACTCGCCGGAACATGTCCTAGCCGTTTCGGGAATAAATATGTTCTGCCTATAGGCTATGCAACAGGTTTCGATTGAACGGCAGTATGGCACTGTGAGAAGCCTCTGCCGGCACAACAATAGCTATAGCACTGATGTCAGTAAGGCAAGTGCACTTAAACGTCACTCAGTTTTTATAAATATAGCATTAGATAGAGTGAAAAATTCTGCATGTAAGTTTCGCTAAGAAATTGTGTTCAACCATCAAAGTAAAGCAATTGGATATGTCTGTTGAAGTACGCTATTGTGCGCTATCTCAAGTGAAACTGAGAAGATAATAATAGGACCAACTACCGTACACGATGTTTACCAGCAAACTGGTGGGCCTCTAATGATGTAATGTGTAGGGGATGAGGTAGGAAATAAAGTTGATTGAATGGTACATCGACAAATTGCGCCTGGTAAATAAACTAATAAACAAGCATGCTCGGTGAAACGTGGCAATGAAAGCTATAAACAGCTGATAGGAGTAAATTTATTTCCGAACAATCACGATATTTCCAAGTACTACTCAATCTATGAAAGGAGTCTGATACATTATTGTCTCGGTATTGCAAAAACTTACGCAGTAATTAAGCAGACACAGAAACGAAATAAGGAAGGTTTTAGTTTTTTTTTGTATGGCGAGCAGGGTCTTGCGAACTTTCGAATAAGCGAATAGAATCTTCAGATTTTGCACACTTTTTGTACATGTAAAACCCCAACTTTTTTCCATTCTGTTTTTTGTTACTTTGGGGTAATTTTACAGCTAAAAAAAATGGATAGATTTTTCGTGAAAAATCGCAGTTTTGACTTTAAACAACTGCCAAAAATTTAAAAAACAAATTAAAAATACTCAAATAAAAACGTAGGGTTCTAGTAAAACATCTCCTACAACTTTGCTTTGATTTCTTGATTTCTGATAAGTCTGTGCTGAAATACAGTGGACACCGAAAATCATGATTTTTAGAAGCGTTCAGAAAAATACCTCTTTACCGGCTTGTTTCACAATATTTTTCCACGAAAAAATAAACAAAATGTTCGAATAATGCTTTTTACTATGTAGAATATTAGAATTTATTTTTTGAACAATAGCTCTGAAAAAATAACAAAAATAATGTTTTGCCTTTCTCATAAAGAAAGGCTATGCAATCGCTGTGAAAACCGACTTTATAACCGAGGCCCGGAGGTCCGAGTGTCATATATCATTCGACTCTGTTCGTCGAGATCACAAAATGTCTATGTGTGTATGTGTGTGTATGTATGTATGTGTGTATGTCATTAAATTTTCTCAGAGATGGCTGAACCGATTTTCACAAACTCGAATTCAAATGAAAGGTCTTATGGGCTGAGGCTAGTAGGTCGCGTAAAACCACGTGACTCGCTGTGCGTATTACATTTCTCTCCATGCTCTCTCGCATATGTGCAAAATGACTCTCGATGTGGCCGGGTGGCCAAGAAAGTTTTGATATTTTCGGTTACAGGTTTGACTACATCACATAAAATTCAAGAAAGCTGCCGCTTGTTTGACAGCCTTTTTGAGCCGATTTTATTCCTCTCTAATGTTTCATTACGTTACCAGGGAACTAAAATGGCGCCGACATAGAAATCGACTTTCCTCCACAAAAATAGCTTACACTTCATTTTCATCGCGACAACATATATGTTTTTATGCACTAATCGCATCTAGATTAAATTCTCTAGACATTGTCAAGATGGAGTTTTGATCCATGCTTTTGTAAGCGAGATATTAAATGAACAAGTTGAAAGTTGCCGTGTTCAGCTATGCAATTCTTCCTTAAAAAAAGACTTTCCCGACGGCTAAAATCAAACAATAATTCTGAAATTTACACAGAAAAATCTAAACTAATTTTCTAAGAGATTGTCAGTTGGGTTTTTTTTATATTCGTCACCGTTTCTGAGAAAATCAGATTTGAAGCGTGAAAATAGCCCTTTAAAACGCCCTAAAACACACTGGCCTCAGCCCTTAAGGGTCTATACAAAGTTCCTGAGCTTCATTTAGATCCGACTTGCGGTTCCGGAATTACAGAGTGATATGCACCAAAAAAGGGAAAAAAATTGTCACACACGTTTCTCAGAGATAGCAGATTTTCACAAACTTTTCTCGGAAGTTTCTTAACCGGTTTTCAGAAACTAATAAGGAAATAAAAGGTCTTAAAATTACAGTATATTTCAGTGCGATTAGTGAAAATTTTCAATTTCAAGAGTATTTTTCACAAACGACAGCGAAACGAGGTGCACATTTTTATTAATCTAATATTCATGTAGTTAGTAGATCTTGTTTGTTATTGAATATATATTAAACTACTTTGAGACTACTAGTCTTCGGTTTCCGCTTCCGAAAGCACCAATAATAGTGAAGAAAATCTCCAAAAACGGAACTCACCTCAATTTCTCAGCAACGGTAAAGCCGATTTTCACGAATTATGATTCAAATTAAAGATCTTATTGTCTTTAAAGATACTGTGCAATTTCATCCTGATCCGACTTTCGGTTCCGAAATTATAAGACGATGAGTGTCAAAACATTCAAATCGTCATTCAAAATGGCGATTCAAAACTAGTACACGACGGTACGTGCGGCCTTGCTTCGTTCGCAGCGTGCTTTGTTCAATTTCGTATAGCGTGCAGTGTTGCCACATTAAAATTTAAATTTTTCGGGTGAAAAAACGTAAATTTCTAATTCTTCTATTCAATTTGTACCCACTTGTAAGTGTTATTGAAAGATCATGATAACTATGTTTTTCTATAAAAGTACACTTATAGCCTTTCTCATAAAAAAATTGACTAGTGAAAATTGGGCCAGAGGGCTAAGTTTTTTTTTCGTCCGTTAGACCCAACGCCTCTTAAATCGATAGTTCTCCATCATTTCGCGGCATACTATAAAATGTAAATGATAAAATTTTTCAGCAGGTAAAATAACTTATACCAAATAATCAACATGCCACACCACTACATCTAATTTACAAGAATTTGTGACATTCGCCCTCATTGCAATGGTAACCGTGTTGAAACGTTATACACTGACTTCAGTAAAGCATTTGACTACATTAATACACCGCTGCTACTATTCAAACTATAAAAAATGATGTAAAATTAAATGTTTGAAAATGTATTTTCGAAACCAATGAATGTCACTTATAGTTATCCGCAAGGTTCTTATTTGTGTCCTCTTTTCGTTTTTTTTTTGTACGTTAATGTCGTTTTATTTACACTCAAACATGTTGAAGTACATATTTATGCAAATGACATGGAAATTAAAAACGGAAATGATGCAGAATCAAATTTATTTATTTTACACATGGTGGTGCCCGTTCATGATTAAATTAACGACGATTCATGATTAAATTTTAGACCAAACTGAACAAGTATGACCATGACACAAGCCGCGATTCACGCGTAATCTGTCAAAAACAGTGTTGCCAAAAAGTTACCATAAAAAAATCACCCTTTAAATCAAGTACGTTTGGCCAAATTTTAAATATTGTAGCGTAAAGACTGCCCCAGAAAGTATGGACGCACTTTGATTTCGCTGTAAATAATTCACAAGTGTTAGATATTCAAATTTTATTCGTTATACTGATAATATTAGACTACAACAATAGAATATTATTCTCAACATTTGCTACTTAGCCATTGTAGACTAGCTGGTGCACCTTCTTGCGAACGTTTCTCATTAAATTCCGTACAGACTTCTTGACGACAAGTTTTGACACTTTTTTCCAATCTTTTTCGAACTGTTGAATGGTTTCGGCTGCCGAGACATGTTTCCTAAGATGTGCCTTCGTTATTGCCCAAAATTTCTCAATTGGTCGAAGTTGTGGGCAATTTGGTGGATTCATGTCTTTTAAGATGAAAGTGACATTTTTGGTAGTATACCATTCTACCGTTGATTTCGAGTAGTGGCAAGAAGCAAGATCTGCCAGAAAACAGCAGGATCCTTGTGTCTTCGAATCATAGGAAGAAGTAGTTTTTGTAAACATTCCTTGATGTATATTTCGCTGTTCATTAAAGCAGTGGTGATGAAGGGTTTCGAAATCTTACCGCAGCTACAAATTGCTTGTCAGACCATAGCTTTCTTACCAAATTTTTCGACTTCAATCGATGTCTCGGACTGGTTTAACACTTGCCCTTCCAGCACCGTATAGTATTGTGGTCCCGGCAAGGATTTGTAATCGAGTTTCACGTAGGTTTCGTCGTCCATGATGATGCAGTTTAAATTCCAGCAAGAATCGTATTGGACAGCTTTCGAATCCTCGGCCTGATCGATGCTTTTTGTTTCGGACGACGTTTCGGTTGTTTCTGCTTCTTATCAGTCCAGAAAGAATTTGCTTTGGACGCACTTCGTAGACAAAATTGGATCACATTTCTACAACCACTATATAGAACTCGTTGTATGCTGATCAATATACAAACACATAAGGATCGCCGAGAATTATCAATGCTTTACTTTTTTAAAAACATTATTTCTGCAACATTACTGTCTCAAATAAATTGTTATACTCCAACCCGTTACCTGAGAAATCGTAGCTTTTTGATGAAGACTTTTAGAACAAAATTTTGCAAAAAATTGTCCAATCAATCAGATGATGCAATGTTACAATCAAAATTGTGAGATAACTAAATTTAGTATTCCAAAAAATCAATCAAAACTTCAAAAATAATGACTAGTATATAAGTCAACATTGTAAGTCATTTTAAGCAGGCTACATTTTTCACCAATAAATGAATAAAGAAAAAGGTTAGTGCATAACCAAGGCTGGATTAATTATTTCGCAAAGAAATTCAATGTTAGCCAAAGTATCGTCAGAAAAAATCGTCTGCGATGAAACAGTAAAAACCAAACAGAACTCGGGAACATAATCTAGTGGCCAAATTACGCGCCTGGTAGTTGCAAAAAGAGGTATTTACGAAATACGAAGAAAACATGGACGATGAAACGTATGTGAAGATAGATTCCCGATCATCAAGCCCTAACCAGTTTATAACAAAAAGCTGTATTCGTAACTAGTGCTGATATAAGTATGGTCTCGTTAGTAGTTAAAATGTCAAAATTTCCAAACAAATATCAAAAAGAGGAATAGTTTAGATACGAGATGTTGGTCGGGTTATTTTCTGCTTCCGGCACAAAAGTTCTATCGGGTCCATTGATCGAGGTGATCGACGAGGTCTCTAGAAAGGTTAAATTCGATTTTGCTTATGAATTCACAAGAAATGCTTATGATTTGGCAAGATATTAGCAGCTGTGGTCAAACAATTACAAGTCTTCATGACAAACCGCACTCTAGATTCACAGAATGTTTTGAAAGAATAGTACTTATTTCCTTATCAAAATAAATCTTAAATTACTTTATTAATGGTGACGCCCGTAGTAAAAATTTAAATCCCGCTTCATAAATAAACTGATGAAACCAATCGCGCAACCAACCCGCATATAATTATCCATTTTGGGTGACAAATTTGTATGCTCGTATCATTCGCGACACTCGCCAAAAATATTTCAGTTGCCAGAAACTCATCGTAGTGCGAGGAACCGGTTGTTTTTACGGAAAACTGGTTGTTTTGCGTGCCGGCAATGTTCGCACGGTCTTTGACCTGCCATTTTTTTACGCGCCGATCTAACATACTTTCCGAAGAACAACTCAAGCGAAATTTACATAATTTCGAAATGGAATATCATGAAAACTAACGCAAAAGCTGCAGATAAGGTGTCGCTGATTAGATAATATAGTAGCAAACGAAGCAACGGTGCTAGGATTCCGACGTAGAACTTGGTATTCTGTTTCGTCTGACTGCGCAGTCCATTTTCTTAGTTGTATACAGGACAGTTGCATGATAAAGGACTCGTATATAAGTCATCTGGCTTATGGGACCTGCTTCTTAGCTGCTGAATCTTCTACGTAGTTCATAAATAAATTAATAAATCGGTGATGTACATAACACCAAGGCCGATAGGTAATTTCGGTGCAGAGGTTAACTTGCGGCTTTCGAATGTAATCTCTTCTAGTCTTACATTTTTAAAATCGATTTTCAAACTCGATTAAGTGAAATGACAAAAAATGAAGGGAAGATTGGTTTTGATTGTTCAGTAATCGATATGTTTTTTTTTTATATTGGATTAAAAGATTCACTGGTATGCCTGCGAAAAGTATCGTTTTACCGTAGGTTGGAATAATAATTTACTTAACTCATCCGTTAAGAAGAAATATGTATGCTGAAAAAAGAAGCTACGATGGGCCCGATATTCAAAGGTTGGCTGTAATTCGAGAAGACGAAGCAAAGTAAAGCCTTGGTTTTACATTTCCGTTTGTGGAACGCGGTATTCTACCGATGCTTAGCGTGCAGAACCATTGCATGGCTATTGCAACAATTTATCTACAAAAAAAACCCCGTCCAAATGATGTGTAGTGAAAAGAAAGTCAAACAAAGATCAGTGTGCAATTAAAAATAAAAAAGTAATAAAAGGTCTGACCAAAGTTATAACATCATACATTATCATTCAAAAAACTATGTATAGATTCGTGAAAAAATTTTGTTTTACCCTAACAAAGATTAAAACTCTCGTGCAAGCAGTAACAAAAAAGTACACTCACAAAACCCAACTTATAACAAGATGACGGACAGGCTTCTTGATGTTGAGACAATCGCAGAAAATATCAACGTAAACAATCGAAGAACGTGTTTCGTATGACGGATTGCATTTGCGGTCAGACTTTTCAATTAGGCCTCCATGGCAAATGACCACGCGGAAGGCCACTGGACTGCAAGCCCAACAGGCCAACGTGTCCAGCAATATCAAATAATCAGAATAATGTAATAAAAATGTCTCCCTGCACCCTGCCAACAGCGTCCACGTTAATGTCCTGTGCGCAAGTAAAAAAATGACTCACGGTTATGCGGATTCGAACCGAACGAACCTTGGGCTGAGGTAACCACCATAACCAGCCGTATGATTAAACCTGTTTCGATTTTTCGGTAGGATCACCCACCAGAACTGTCCAACGGCAGACAAAGTAAAAACGAAGAACCTTCACGGGTTTGTCTTTAAATGATCGTGTGGAACCTTCCAATCCAGGTGGTAATAATTGAAGGGTCAAACATTTTTTTTTCTTTTAGTTTTACTTCTTCTCCCTGTCTCTCTCGCAAACAAACATGTCACGCTGAAACTAGAGGGCTGTACCAAAGGGCTCAGCTAAACGTCGACTTCGGAAGGTCATCGTGAAATCTTTGTTTCCGTGACAAAGCTGTTTTTGTTTGTTCTGCAGGGTAAATTCAATTGCCCTCTATTCAGTAACAAGTTTCATGAAGACACGTGTGTCGTTGACGAAATAAAAAAGATCATGTTTTATTACCTCGACTTGTCTCCAAGAGACAGGACAGTTTGTTTTGTAACATTTTGATGGGTATGAGGAAAAAAATATATCAAACTGGCTGCTGCTTATTTGCTACTTACGGCTTAGAACAGAAGGGATGTAATAATTCAAGGTTTCAAACTCAAATTGTTGTCCATTCGACTATCAAACATGTTACGATAATGCATATATTGATACAGATTTACGTCATTCATGTAGAATCCAGTAATTTGACGGTTTTTTTTTATTCATTAATAATCAAAATTCAGAGGCATTCAATCGATGGATTGCTAAAAGCTTGGTATTGCAAATTCAGCTGTGTCTCGTGTGATAGGAACTTTCATGGAGCGTCCGAGTGTCCGAAGGAACGATGCAAGTAGTCGTAAAAGTGGTCCATGGAGCAGTAAAAAAACCCGAAAAGTTGTGAAACAACTCAAGAACCGTCCAAATATTTCAATTCAAAATGTCGCTAAAAAGTCCAAGGTGTCAGTCGGTTTTGTGCAAAAAACTGTGAAAGTGCAACAAGATCCAAACCGGAATGGAAAGAAAAACATCACTGCCAAAACCCGAGCCAGGAAAATTAACTTGAAACTCACGTCAAAGCCGACTTCCGTCAACGGGCAAGTATATTTCTTTGCCAAGAGTCCAAAAGATGTTCGAAAGATGAGTTCGTGCTCGCATCGCAAACGACACAGTCGAAAATTTCTTACGGTCGCGACGACAGAAACAAAGACAATACAGTGCTGTGAACAATAGAGTGTACGAAATGGGCAAATACGATTTAACAAAGCCTGAAACTTGGCCTACAAGGCCAAATTCAATTTGTATTGATTTCAAGCGCTGCAAAGTTAGACCTGCAGCAACCGAAATTGAAATCTTGCTTAAGAAACGAATGCATCTAAACGTTAATGATGTAAGTGAGATTCAATTCAACAAGGCGTCGAACTGTGTGTACATTATGTTTAAACGTGAAAAAGATGCAATTGCATTTGCTTCGGGTAATAACGGGGTGCACAGTATTGATCATGACAATGTTAAATATAAAATCCCTGTGTTCATGGTGGACAATGCCATAGAAGTACGCGTGCATGACCTTCCCCCGCAGACCAGCGAGGGGTATGTTCGGGAATGTATGTCGCAGTACGGTGAAGTTCTTTCCATCGAAAAGGAAGTATGGCGGAATTTTTTTCCGGGTATCCGGAATGGCGTGCGAGTGGTACGTATGCAACTACGTAAAGCAATTCCATCTTACATCATTTGTGGTCAAGACGGGATACATCCGTGTAAAACGTTGATTACGTATGAAAATCAATTGGTTACATGTCAGTTTTGTGAACAACCTGCACACTACGGCAAACCATGCACTGAAACTGCGAAAACAAACAAAACAAACAAAAACAAGGACAACCACCCGACAACGGAAACTAGTGAATGCAGTGCTCCTGTTTCAAAAGCACCTTCATCATCTAACCAACTATCAACGGCAATCAATGTACAAAGCGCATCTACAGCAACTGCAAATGAACCCAAGACTGCGATCAACAATGAAAACAAGGAAACGGAAACCACTCACAATTCCAACGATGTAGCAATGGATGATATGAGCAACGGACAAAATGACGGACAATCTTCGCTAGAAGGAAATGGAAGCTCCTCTCCCCCTAGAAGAAGGGTGACAACGAGATCCAACAATAAAAAAATAATTTTATGTAACAAAAACATGGGAAAATCGGCCACGTAAAGCTATACGCGAATTGGCCTGAATAAAAATTGTTATAAATAAAAAAAAAAATGTTCGAAAGAAAAACATAGAAACAAGCAAAAAAGTTTCTGAGCTGACAAATGATTTGCAGATGCCAATCAACGGTGCGATTTACACGAATGAGTGCCTTCTGCTTTCTTATGGTAGATATAACATAATAAACTCTGTTTATTATGTTATATCTACCATTCACGACGAGAAATGAAATCAAATGAATGTTGTTCTTGACGTGTGGTACGCCACATATTTCACATTGTTGCTGTTGTTAGCGCATTCGATTGGTTTGTACTTTCTAATGAATTGCACAACCACAGCACTTCTCGTTTTATTCAATTGAAGAAAATACACGTACTTCAGATCGGGGCGCATCCTTTATTGCTTAAACAAAACATCAAGTTGTACAAAAGGTCGACAATGAAACCGTTTCAAATAAATAACGTTAGATTTTCTTTCGTACTGTCACCGGAGCGTTTTTTACTTTTCTTAGGTATTACAGATTAATATATGCTAAAACATATTATATAATGTAACAAAAATCTGCGCTCGATTTTTTCAGAATAACTGGACTAATTTTCACAAACTTAGATTTAAATGGTAGGTCGCTTGGTCCTATAGACTGCAATTGAATTCTGGCCGGATGGAACTTCCGGCTCTGGAGTAACAGAGAGGAAAGCACAAAAAAATAAAATAAAAACTGTTTTAATCCACCTAGTGGTGTAATGATGCCTTTTTCATATCAATCATACTACCATATATAATACTGTGGTATTCTTCAAAATATATTTCTTCGATTCTTAAAAGAATAACCAAAATCGGTTTGTTTGGCCGTCTACTGATAAAAACTAACAATTGGAAAAGATTTAAGGCCAATTTAGAAAACTTTTTACGGTTTTTTCCATTTTCAGTGATGGTATACAATTTTTAACCCACTTTACCCTATATTTCCGAATCCGGAAGTCGGATCAGCATGAAATTCAGGAATTACGTATGGGACCACAGGACCTTTCATTTGAATCTAGGTTCACCGATTAATCTGTGTTTCAAACATTCTGAACATACTGCACAGATTTAAAAAAATAACAGATTTTCACAGATTTCTGAAATCAATCACAGACTGACAATGAGCCTCTAAAAGTCTTTAAATTGCTAGGAAAAGCAAAGTGTCTACAGAGCGTTTAGAAGTGACGGGACCTTTTCATTGATTAGACTAATTTTTTGTTCGATTTTCAAAAAAAAAATGACCTGACATCTTCGGCTGTCTCAGTTGCAACGTCGAAGCGGTTTTATTGATGGCATTATTACCAGCTTTGCTCGACATACATAGCACCGAATTCTTCTGTTGTTTCAATGATACAAAAAAGAATCGTATTCTTCTGTTGTTTCGATGATACAAAAAAAATCGTTATTTCATTGTATTGAAAAACTCAAGCGAATAACGATTCCTTATTCTTTACTTCTTGAATTTTTGTTTACTTCTTGAACTGAGGTCTAGTTTCTGATTTTTATTTTTTTAGAACTATTAATATTCCCAAAGAACTACTTACTATATAAATCTATCATTCCGGTTGGTTCAGGTTCCGAGTTAAGCTCCAATTCCAGTATCAATATTTCAGGGACGTTTGCAGAACCAGTTTCCCTTCAAAGAAAACCGATTGCGTCATCCTGCTGCTGGTCGTTTGCATTGGAGCAAAATACAATGAAAAGTGGACAGCAATGCAAAATCAAATCCGAAATTAAATAATCGACATCAAAATTCTGCATGTTGCTATGTTTTATACTCTCATTCGTTTCGCGTTAATTATTTGTGTGGTAGAAATATAATAATAAGAATTCACCGTTTCAATTCTGGAATAAGTTAAAGTTGCGAAATTCACACAATCAATTAATACGAACGATTATCATTTTTATTCGTATTCACGTAATCCAGTTATGTCTGTGACATTACTCATCCGCCCTTTTTTCTCGAATTTTCTAGAAATGATACATAAAAATGTACACTCGAAAAGCTTTACTGGTCAATTTAATATGAACCTTCAAAAACTCGCTAATATATCAATACGATAACCAACCGTCAATGTCAAAAGGCTTAGTCCGTTACGTAGCTTTATCGGTATCAGTACCCGTGACGTTTATCTCAACCAAAACCTCTTCTTTTTATACTTAATTTCT
The DNA here is from genome assembly GCF_030247185.1 of Malaya genurostris. Taxonomy (NCBI): domain Eukaryota; kingdom Metazoa; phylum Arthropoda; class Insecta; order Diptera; family Culicidae; genus Malaya; species Malaya genurostris. Next base: position 263,616,903 of record NC_080571.1, read on the forward strand.
GGCTATCCGGCTATCGTGATAAGTGCGAAAAAAACTGTCTGTGGGAAAATCCCATATGAGTAAACAAATTCAACCAGTGGTTTTGTTTATCGAACCAAACTCGAACACAAAGCGTTTCCAAGTTTATTTACAATTTTACAATTGTTGTGTACGTTGAATATGTACTCACTGAACCCAAGCAGAAGAGGCGTAGTCGAAGATTCCGGTTTGTGAAGTTATCAGTTTTACTTATTACCATCATTACTATTTTTGCTTGCTAATTCAGCCAGTTTAAAGAAAGTTCCACCTCATGGCAACCCAGGAATTATTTCCAGTTTGCAATAAAAACAATGCATTGTGGGTGGTAATAATTCTCATTAGCAATAGTGCGAGCGAACGGATGGGCGGAGTGCACGTGTTAGATGGAATGATTTTATTTCTTGTGAGTTATGATCTCACTTTAAATATAAATTTCTTTCGTTTTTGAGAAAAATCTTTTATTCATCATAAATGCGTTAAAATTAAAAGTTTTTCGATTTTTTATGTAATCTCAAGTAAAAATTTAGTCGAAAGTAATGAGTTCGAATATAAGCCAAAATAACCTAGCTAATTCGGTGTTAGCCAAGCCAATGAACTCATGGTGGTTATTTTGTTTTGGGACAAACCACAGGTGTGTCATTTGTTCCGGGTGTTTGATGGACTGCGAGTGTCTGCGGGCATGGAATTGATAAAATAAGCAAGTATCTGCTGATATCGCATATCGGGTTCATGGACTTCGAACGATAAAGTACAGCTGATGGACGTTACGGCATCAAAACTGTATTGGTGTAGGTAATGTTGTATAGGAAATCCGTTAATGTTTTGCGGTGAGCTTATCCTTACCAAGGGAAAATAATATTTCACGAAAATTCATGAAACTTACTTGCTTCATTGGATAGTGCAATAGTATGACATGCTTAAATGCAAAATAATTTTTTTTTAATTTACATGATTATCTCTCTAAATTCATTTTTTAATCTTTCTAGAAGCTAAGCGAATTCCACTATCATCATATAAAATATTTGCATAAATTAACACTGCAATCATACCACAAGTTCGATGCGCAAAAAAGAATAAAATTCACTTTATCTTCATTGTAATCGTTTTGTCGTGAAATTGAAATTTTCTGAAATGTTTGGTATGAACGAACATTAAGGTGAAATTCAGTGCTAGAATAAGGCGCGTAGAATTTCAATCGCATGAATTGAACGAATCTCTTCATACAAAGCGTATCGTTACAAAGAAATACGTAATATTTTCAGTGGTTGCGTGTAGTAGGCTTAGGACATATTTTATTTACTAGTAAAACAGACACTAACTATTTATGGTCTATGTAATCCATGAGTATTTTTAATTGAAGGAGACACATTTGTGCACGTTATTTAAGACGATCAATTTAGTCGTTCAATTTATAACCAAAATTCTCTTATACTAATGAATGATATTCAAACAAGTTCTTTTTATATGGAATTACAACCTACTTGTAAGATGTTCACTAAAAATATCTAATTTGTGAAAAGCATATCATATCAGAATATAAAAATTAAGTCTTGGCATTACATTTCTTTTGTGGAATTTGGCCTTCTTTTTCAACAGACTTAGCAGCCGGTTCTTAGTGTACAGAATCATTGCATAGCTAGTACTATGGATCCTACTGACACTAAGAATCCTTCCAGGTCGGGGCTCGAACATATGACCACTGGCTTGTAAGACCAGCGTCCTATGCATTCAACGAGGACGAATCAGAATTATATCAGAATATAAAGGAATAACATTTCACCATTCCTCATGAATTTTTGAAGGAATTATAGATACGTTTTGTCCACACCGGTTATATCAATAGTTTATATTTTTTTAATTCTTAAATTCGGTTTGTGGATATTCATTGGAATTGTTATATCATTTGTATTTTCGTGGCGGGTTTGACAAATAAGTTATTGAAATTAATGTCATATTTATTCCCAACTTAAAACTAGAAATCCTAGATGCTGAAAACCGATTTCTTGTGGGTTTTTCAATGTATGAGTGATTTTAAACATTACATTATTTGAATATATTTAAATATAATAGGTTTGTCTACTAACTTTGTCGCAATGCGGCATCTTGTGGAGGATTGAAAGCCCTTGTTAGTTATGCTGTCAGAAACACATATAGTTGATTCCAGTGCATTCGTGCATTTGGTTGGTAAACGACTGGACAATGCGCAATTCAGGCCCCAATGAGGTTCTTAGCCTCTTGTCCAGTAACTCCTATCCCTACCTCCCCGCGGTGCCGGCTGGGGTACGAGTAACCATAGGGTAACCAACCCGGGTGGGACCTTGGTCGTATGCTGACAGGGAAGGGGGGGCTTGCCTTTTCTTTACAGAGAGCAAGCCTACCCGAGCGTCTGTTCCCCATGTTGGGGCGATCCAAACAGCGTCTGTTCTCCATGTTTGGAGCGACTGATTACCGTCTTTGTGTCAGTGTGGGACTCTAAACAGTGCTGACACGATGTCCCTCCGGCGAGACAGGAGGTTGGTGCAGGCCTAACTAGCCGCCCGGAAAACACATGTTACGTACGATCAAGAAAGAAATACGACTCGGAATAATCGGCAAAGACCTTCGCAACGAACAAAGGACTACGATTGGAAGCTTGGCACATGGAACTGCAAATCGCTTGGCTTCCCAGGATACGACCGAATGCTGCATGATGAGATTCAAATGCGCGGCTTCGATGTCGTAGCACTGCAGGAACTTTGTTGGACGGGACAGAAGGTGTGGAAAAGTGGGCATCGAGCGGCTACCTTCTACCAGAGCTGTGGCATAACGAACGTTCTAGGAACGGGATTTGTAGTGTTGGGCAAGATGCGCCAGCGCGTGATTGGGTGGCAGCCAATCAGTGATAGAATGTACGTATTGAAGATCAAGAGCCGTTTCTTCAATTACAGCATCACCAACGTGCACTGCCCACATGAGACGAGACCCGATGACGAGAAGGAAGCAAACAAGATCAATATTTCAATAGTAGCTTTCAAACGAGCCTAGGTTTGTTGAAATCGGCTCAGCCATCTTCGAGAAAATTGAACGGTAAAAAACAACTCGTTCTGTCGGTTATGTCACTTATACCATTATATCCGGAACCAGAAGTGACAGATCTTCGAACATGATTGATGGTGTAATATTGGCTCTCAAACAAGCCTAAGCTTGTTGAAATCGGTTCAGCTATATTCGAGAAAATTGAGCGATAAAAAATCTTTAAAAATTGAACACACATACAAACAAACACAGAAACTTACCGATCTCGTCGAGCTGAGTTGAATGGTGTATAACAGTATGTGTCTCCAAGGCCCCGTTCGGAAGTGGATTTTCCCGGCAATACTTTTCTTTATGAAAAAAGACTATTCTTAATCCACCAAGTGATGTGAAAGTTTCTTTCTCTTTCATCGACACAGTCTCATTAAAACGTGTTTTGCCTTTTTTATTAAGTTAATTTTTGGCACTAATTCGGTCCTGTTTTTGACATCAATTTATTCAGATTGATTCGAGTAGCTTCTGTGAATGCTGCATGGTTCAGCGTTCATGCTCCATATTCGGTGAAGTTTCTCTGACAGAAAAAAAATAACTTGTCGATTTCCTCACTTGTACGATCATATTTCCGAAATTTGAAGCATCAGCCAGATGATCTACGAAATTTATCCACAGCACTAATTTAGTCTCGAAAGAGCCTAAAATTATTAATATCCATTATTATACATCCGAGAAAATTGAGTGGTAATGAGTTTTGACGTTTACGTCATTATACCATTATATCTTCGGAATCGTAAAAGACAGCTATTTGAACTTCAAACCGGTTCAATGAGCCAATAGGATTTTCTAAATGAACCTAACTATATTGAAATCGGTTCAGTCATCACCAGATAATTGAGTGGAAAGAAAAAGAGGTTGATTACGTCACTTTAAGCCATTATTTTTCCGGAACCAGAAGTCACAGCCATTTGATCTTTGAACTTGATCCATAGCTCAATTGTAACTTTCAAACACGCCTAATGCTGTTGAATAGCTGAGTCGAATGGAACCGATTTTTTTCTTCGATATATAACAATGGACGAAACATGGCTCCATCACTTCACTCCGGAGTCCAATCGACAGTCAGCTGAGTGGACTGCACGCGATGAACCGAACCCAAAGCGTGGAAAGACTCAACAATCGGCCGGTAAGGTTATGGCGTCTGTATTTTGGGATTCGCATGGTATAATTTTCATCGACTACCTTGAAAAGGGAAAAACCATCAACAGTGACTATTATATAGCGTTATTAGAGCGTTTGAAGGACGAAATTTCAAAAAAACGGCCTCATTTGAAGAAGAAAAAAGTTTTGTTTCATCAAGACAATGCACCGTGTCACAAGTCGATGAAAACCATGCTGAAATTGAACGAATTGGGCTTCGAATTGCTCCCTCATCCACCGTATTCTCCAGATTTGGCCCCAGTGACTTTTTCCTGTTCTCAGACCTCAAGAGAATGCTCGCTGGTAAAAAATTTAGAAGTAATGAAGAGGTAATCGCTGAAACTGAGGCCTATTTTAAGGCAAAGGACAAATCGTACTACAAAAATGGTATCGAAAAGTTGGAAGATCGCTATAATCGCTGTATCGCCTCTGATGGCAATTATGTTGAATAATAAAAACGAATTTTGGCAAAAAAATGTGTGTTTCTATTAAACGATACGAACTTTTCAGCCGATCTGTTATGCTTCTACAAAATTCCGTTCGATAGTCGATTTTCACAGCAATTGCATTACCTTTTTATAGATAAAGAAAAACCCAATCTCTTTCAGTACAATGTAATATGAAAAATTAAATTTATCAGAACAACACGCAATCTACGCTGGTGGAAATCCTCGGCTGTAGCAACCCGAAATAATCCGTCAATAACATTTTGCACGATATCCACATGATAAAATTGTTACATTTTAATTGGCTGTCACTGCTGGAGGCCAATGGAAAATCAAACCTTGAAATTCGTATCGAAAACAAAGATTCGAAGGGGGAGCAGAGAAAACCTATAAATTTGATATTGAGAGCAATCGCTAGAACATTCCAAATCACAACGTAAAGCTGTCAAAACCCCAATAATGCAATTAAAATCAGATCTCCAAAAAAAGATAACTACTTGTCAGCCACGTTTTGTGCATTGTATCGAAAACTGTCGAATATCGAACTTCGAACAGAGGATTTTTTTTGCCAGATTACACATCACTAGTATCAATTCGGGCTATACTATTATGTGGAATGAATCAGATGGATTGGAATATTGCAATTATATTTTGTAGTTAAACTAATTGCAGCGTTCCTCTTGTTGATGCAAATCAAGATTTTTTTTGGTACAATGCTAGATTTATATAGAAGCCAACGCAGCCAGATAGCGAATGAAACTTATGTCGTTTTCACTTGATGCCAAACCTAACCCAGTCAAATGCTGTCAAACCGTTTCTTTGAAGTCAATTTCGAGCCTAGTTTCAACGCAATTGAACTGAAAATCGAGTCAGTTTCGAACCTGGTTTTTATATGGGGTTTGCTCACACCCCCGTCGCTAAGTGGAAACCCAACACATGAGACGTGGAAAGTGTTTGTATGATGAAACTACCCTTGGTTAGTTTCAAATTTGTCCGAAAATAAAAAAATTCCTATAAAATGATTCAAACTCTTTAAAAAAAACTACTATCCGTCGTACAAATTGCAACCGAGTATGTACACGGGTAAAAATCTATTGCCGGTACCATGATTTTTTAATCATGAAACCATGAATCATGTCTTCTCATGAAAGGTTATGTGCAAAATTATTGATATCATGAAAATTTTCATGAAAGGTGTGATATTGTTCATGATATAAATCGTTTTGATTATGAAATCATAACTTATTATTTATGATAGAAATGATTCATGATTTCATAACTTTTAATAATGGTTCCGGTAATAGATTTTTATCCGTGTATAAACAAATAAATATAAACAAACGAAAAACAGCTATTCAATTTTATGATGGGGGATTATCTATTATCATTCTTCTATGATAAGTATCGTCATGAAGTATTGTTAACAACTTGATCTTTTAGTTTCGGGGTTAACAAGCACCAATGTAGAGGCCACCCGTAAGTAACACATTCAAGTGCTCGGAAAGAACACAGATAAACTGAGATGAATATGAGCACGTTAACCCTACTCAAAATTATCAACAAATTTTCACGGTCACAGTCCATAGCAGCAAGTAATGGGTCTGCAATACCTATCTATAAGTATACGATGAACTGCTGATAAGCGACTATTCATAGATGAATAAGTACAGGTTTGACAAACAGAGGTTGTGCCGAATCAATCACAGTAAAATACAATTGTCTCAAAAGGGTTTTTTTACGATTGTTTGAAAAAGTTTGTTATTTCCATAGAAAACCCCCAGTCTAGACTGTTACATCCAGTGATATAACATATTCATCAGAAAATGGCTTCTTCAAACATGGATAACATTAAAACTTTTCGAAGATCAATAACTTTTCCGAGTATGATACCAACAGACAACAGAAACCCATTTCCGTCGAAGGTTTAGAGCATACGTTGAGGGCCCTGCAAGCCAATCCTCTGTTTCAATTATGTCTTGAAGGTTTTTATTGGTCCCAATAAGATCACAATACAATGTTTCTCCAGTCACCGATTGCTTAAAATAATTAAATCTAAAGAAATTTAAATAAATAATAAAGTATTTGCATATGGTCAAGTTTACTTTGCTTCTGGTGATTATAAAATTGTATAATCTATGTTCATGCAATGAAAATGGTTTCACATTTTTTATTTTTTTTTATTTCGTCAAGCAAATGTAGACTACATATAAATTGTTTACAATGTTCACTTACATACTACGCATTATTTCTACGACAAAGCTGAGATTTGATTTGATTTTTTGACATAGTAAAGTCAAGATGTTCGCAGTATTGATTGTAATGGCGCATTATTCGATTGACTGGACTGTATTTTGCATAATTTGTTCTAGCTTGTTTTTCTAAAAATAATTTCCTGGAACGTAATTGACGGCTAGGTATATAAAAATTTAATTGCGATAATAATGGAGCTGATTAAATGCGTTGAGAAATAATGTCGCTGATAAAATAAAGCATTGCAAAGTCGCGGCGTTCTTTAAGTGTTTGTATATTGATGAGCATGCAGCGTGCTTCATATGATGGTAGAGGAAATGCTGTCCAGTTTAATTTACGAAGTGCATATAAAAGAAATTGTTTTTGAATAGATTCGATGCGTTCTTCGTGAATAATATTGTATGGATTCCATACTAGGCTGCAATATTCCAAAATAGGTCTGACATATGTAGTGTATAATAATTTAATTGTGTATGGATCCTGAAAGTTATGACTGAAGCGTTTAATAAAGCCCAGCATGCTATTAGCTTTATTGATTATGGTATTGTAGTGTTCCACAAAAGTGAGCTTGGAGTCTAAGATTACGCCTAAATCTCTTAAAATTTTTACATTTTTCTACAAGTTGATTTCCTAGATGTATGTTTATAGGTATAGTTTCATTTTTCCTACTGAAAGTTATTGAGTTACATTTTTTTACATTGAGTTGGAGTAGACTTTTGCAGCACCAAATGTGGAATAGATTGATTTCGTTCTGGAATATTACAGCGTCGTTGATATTTTTAATTTCCATGAAGAGTTTCATGTCGTCTGCATATATAAGCACTTTCAGATTTTTGAGTATGAAGGAAATGTCGTTTATATGTAAAATGAAAAGGAGAGGCCCTAAGTGAGAACCCTGAGGTACGCCAGAAGTTACATTAATTGGTTCAGACAGAATGTTTTGGAAGCGAACTATCTGTACACGATTCGTTAAGTATGATTTGAGCCATTCCAGAAGAGTATGTTTTATGCCATATTTTTGTAGTTTGTGTAGAAGTAATGGTATGTCAATACGGTCGAAGGCTAGTTTCCGGCGTCCATTGCATTCAGAGCGAATGTCATAAATTCTAAGAGATTTGTTGTTGTTGAGCGGCCTTTAAAAAAGCCATATTGTTTGTTTGTTATTACATTTTTAAGTTGATGAAAAAGTTTTTTATTTACAATTTTTTCAAATAATTTTGGAATGCATGAGATAATGGCTATTCCACGGTAGTTCCGAATGTTAGATTTTGCACCAGATTTAAATATTGGTACAAGATAGGAAGATTTCCATGCTTTAGGAAAGGTACATTTATTAAGTGATAGGTTAAAAAGTAGTTGTAGTGGTAGTGTAAGTTCTTCAGCAAGATTTTTTAAAAATATTGGTGGTATACTGTCAGGTCCAGGCCCTTTTGAAGCGTCTAAGTTTTTCAGTGCTGTCGAAATTTCATGTTCTGATAGATAGTTTACAGAGATGGAGTTGAATCGTTAGCATGCGTTCTCAATTGTACAAGTGCTCGAGCAGCAAAGAGACATATTAAGTTTCAAATGTCATTATCGGACAAACAATAGTAAAGAAAATGAAACGATGAAATCAGTGTTGGTGATTGCCGAAAATTTGACAGAAGCTGCTATATTGCTCTTTATATTGTATACAACATTTTCAATCCGGTAGAAGATGCTCTAAGAACTCGAGTCATTCAATGCATGAACCGCGAGAGAATTTTTCTACATTTCTTCGCTCCACTTTATACTCTGAGTATTTCACGGCCCTTGAAAAAAAAATACAGTCTGATAATGATCGTTGCTGTGTGGAATTTCCCAAGAGAGGATCGCAAGTTGACAAATATCGCAGAAAATGGAATCGATGGTTCAACTTGATGTTTCTCATACTAGGTTGCAATATTTCAAAATCCTTGTGTGGAGCATTCACATACATTTTCATAGACACAACTTATACAAAGGTTATATGCACATAGTTAGAATAAGCGGCAATAGTAAAATGATTCTATCGCAATTATCCACTGCCCATACAGAATCGGATCGCGAAACGAGAATAAACGACCGTTTGTTGCTTCAGAGAGGATCCCCACAGCAGCGTGCTAACCTTTGATTCTCAGAAATGTCATCGAAAAAAATTCGCTCTCGCACTGGTGTCTATTCTATGTTAAATGAGCCATGCCGGGTGTTTGTGGTTGCGATGATATTAGTCTCTTTTTGATGGCAATGATTCAATCGTGTAAAGAGTGAAGAGTGAGCATTCTTTGGTACGATAAAAGCCATCCTTGGATGAAATAGTATGGTTTGTTTGCATTGATTACATCTTTTTCAATACGTGTTCTAGGACCTTGAGTTAAGATAAGGGAAGGTGTTCGGTTGCCGGCAGTGTTCGGTTGCTAGCAGTGTTCGGTTACCGGCACCCCACCGTAAGCAGATAGCGTCATTTCGACAAATGTCATGTGTGTGTAATAGCAGTACGTTCTTTTTGTGCCGAATACCGAAGCAACAGACGCTTGTACTTTTTGCTGCGTTTAAAACAAATTTTAATTGCGTGAAAATCAACACAAAAGTTTTTTCTGACTTTTTTATAGTATCATAAATTGCAGAGCATCAATCGGAAAGATGAGTGGATTAAATGATGAAATCGATCTATTTTGTGATTTAATACCGGATGCTATCAAAATTTTCGCTACCAAAGATTTGTTTTGTCATTTGCGAAATGTCTACCGATTTCGTTTACCGGCATCACATTTTTTTCGACAAATCGTGAAAAATTGACAGCGATACGCAGGCTGCTGTCGAGACAAAGTAAGCCAAAGTTTTGGCCAGCTTTGCTCCGGCTAAGAAAAAACGTGGCCGAACCAACACCAAAGGCCCCACCATCCAGGTATCAGGAATCAGAACAAATTGGCACAAATAGCACGTTCCCCTTGATATTTGGAGAGTTGTGCCTTGCCATCAATTTGTTTTTAGCATCATTTTCCCGATATATAAGAGGGAAGGATAGAAGGGAAATGGTAAGGTTTGGACTAGGAGGACGGGGAAAATTGACGACACAAAAAAGCAGAAGTAAATTCTGCATCCCTAAGGAATGCTGAACAATCTGCTGGGGATCACATTTAGTGGAAGCAGAAGTAAATTCTGAGCCTCTACAAGGTCCAGAACAGTCTGCTGTGAAACATATTTAGGTTTGTTACTATGTGCGATTTTTCTGATGAACGATGCACAGTTAATTAAACCTCCAACCCCCGAGAGAAAGATTTTACAAAAACGACACCATTCTGCCTTCCCGGAAGAATGCAGAACGATTCGCAGTATGTATGAGCAGAAGTAAATTCGGTACCCCATAATGGATGCTAAACAATCTGCTAAACCCTATTTAAGGTGAATACAGAAAGAATTCATTCACTCCAGGAAGAAAGATGAACCCTTCTGACTATAGCTCCTTACCACATTGGGTGAGAAACGAGAGAATATCCTTTAATTGTTGCTCCGCATACACAGACTCAACCATGTATGGAGAACCAAAAACCCGAATACGTAGTTGCGTCAATGCGGGACAGTTACATATCAGATGATTCGCATTCACACAGATCACACGAATACTCAGCACGTTGAATAGTAACCATATGAAAATTGAGTTTGCAATGTCCAGTCAAAGCTCTGACCAGAATACTGCAATGATGCTTGGAAAAATGCAGTAGACACTTTGACTTTTTCAGATTTGAATCTGGTAAAAATGCTTCGGTCTGAGCGCAAGTTTTCAAGCTGCGCCAGTAGCTGGCATGTTTGGACGCAGCCCAAGAACGAATCTTGTGATTTATTCAACTAGTTGAAAGTGGTAAAGCTGGTTGAGGGCCAACGAAATCATTCGTTGCACCAGCTCTAGCCAACTCATCAGCCCATTCATTTCCAGTAATACCAGAATTGCCGGGTACCCATGAGAAGTAAACAGCATTTGAAATGCTGAGGTCTTCAATTTTAGTCCGACATACGATCACCAGATTCGACCGTGAATCATTCGAACTGAGTGCTTTTAAAGCTGCCTGACTGTTGGAACAAAAATAAATTCGTTTACCACAGATCCTCTGCTGAAGTGCCGATTGTATTCCACACAGAATCGCGTAGATTTCTGCTTCGAACACAGTACAGTATCTACCAAGTGAATGAGACTGTTCCAGCCTCATTTCACGACAGTAGACACCAGCACCAGCACGACCATTCAACAGAGAACCGTCCGTATAGCAAACTATGTGTTCATCAAGTTGTCGTTCCAGACAACCAGACAACCATTCCTCACGAAGAGGATAGCTCACATTAAATGTTTTGAAAGGAAAACTACATGTGAGAGTTAGGTCACTAGGAGCGAGTAAATACTCATCCCACGTAACCATTTGAGACCATAAGCGAGTGTGGCTGGTAGCATAATCTAATAGGTTACTGTTCCAAAGCCCTGTAACCTTAAGACGGTATGCACAAGATAATGCTTCTTGTTTTAGGAACACATGTAGTGGTTTAATGCACAGTAGCGCCTCTAGAGCAGCAGTAGGAGTTGTCGTGGAGCATTCATCGCCATTAGGATCATCCTTTAGAGATGATTTAGCTTTGACTGAACTGTCGCGACTTCTCCTTTCTGCCACCATACAAGACAACCATATGCTAAAATTGGTCTAGCAATAGTTGTGTAGATCCAACGAATGTATCTGGGTTTGAGTTACCATGATTTTCCAAAAGCTCGTCTACATTGGCCGAAAGCAATGCAAGCTCTTTTAATCCTGAAGTCAATGTGAGCCGACCAATTCAGTTTAGATCAAGAATAACTCCAACGTGTTTAACTTAATCAACCACAGTGACCTCTGAACCAAAGAACTGTAACGGACGAGCTCCTGTGATTATCCTACGACGAGTGGAAAGCACCATTGATCTTTTGTCCGGATTTACAGATAATCCAACCTGGCAACTCCATTGCTCAACAGTACGCAGGGCTTGCTGCATTAAATCAAAGAGAGTGTTAATGCTTATACCGGTCATCAATATATGATAATCGTCGGCAACACCATAAGTCGGAAACCATCAGTGACTAGGTTCTATAAAAGTGGCCTGCTTTGCTTCGGCTAAGAAAAAAACGTGGCCAAATCAACACCAAAGGCGCCACCATCCAAATCATCAACCAAGAAAACCAACACGAAGTCACCATCAGACAATGAAGACTTTTGTCCAAAACGCTTCCAAAAAGAAAAAAATATGTTTTTTCTTTGAATAACTGCAGTCTTTACTAATATTTTTCTAGCCGAACACCTTTTTTGAAATGGTCAAAATTTATCGCTTTACTATATTGATAATATTTTTTTTTTGCAATCGATTGAATCAACTTAGTTTCTTAATCAGTTGTTAGCTAGAGACTTTAGCTTTCCATTGATGTATAGATGTTCGCATAATGTGCACTAAGTCAGAAGTTATGAGCCAAAAATAAAAGGGTGCCGGTAACCGAACACTCTCCCCTATTGTTTGAGCTGGGCTTTCGTCATTGTAAAGTCAATACATACACCGTTCACTGACACACTAAATGGACAACACTCAAGTATTCATCCGTTGCACCGTCAATTGAAACTCAATTGAACCGACATTAGTTTCTCTCTTGAAATAACAAACATCTCTTTCAATAAGGTTTTACACGAATATGACATAACCTCACAAAATGAACCGAATTAATTTTTTTTGACAGCCGTCGGTGGTTTGTTTATAGATTAAAAGTTCATCCGATTTATCGTTTGAATTTAAAAATTGCAAGTCGCCTCACACTAAACAAATATCGCTCCTTGATGCTGGAGACGCATACAAGTCAATCTTTTTAGTTCTTTTCACTGTAAAACACGTTTTTAACAGGCACTTTTTCGTCATTTTTCAAATTTTAATTTGCAGTCGCAAAACAAAACAAACCATCGGCAGCTGTCAAACATGAACTTGATTCATCTGCAGTTCATTTGTGTCGTCTTCGTGTAAAACCTAATTAGGTTTTGCACGAACATGACATAACCTCACAAAAATGAACAGAATGAACTTTTTTTGACAGTCGACGTGTACTTGTTTACAGTTTAAAATTTCATCAGAACTTCATCGTTCGAATGTAAAAATTGCAAGTCGCCTCACACTCAACAGATTCATACATAAATCGCTCCTTGATGCTGGAAACACACACAGGGCAATCTTTTTAGTTATTTTCACTGTGGAATATGTTTTTAACAGGCACTTTTTCGTCATTTTTTTCAATTTTTAACTTGCAGTCGCAAAACAAAACAAGTACACGGCAACTGTCAAAGATGAACTTGATTCATCGGCAGTTCATTTGTGTCGTCATCGTGCAAAACCTAATTGACTGAGAGGCAGCCCATCAAATGAACTCCTAATGAATATTCAGTTGGTTCAAGATAATAATTAAATGGTAAACACGGTCAAACACAGAATGTATTTAAATTTATTGCTAGATACTCCAACCTTCATTTCTTACACTTTGGAATACGTCTCAATGCATACCTAAAATTCGAAAATTGTACTTTCACACTTCCTGACGATAACTGTAAACTCAAGTGGAAACTGTCACCTTATGTTTATTGTACCGGTCGGAATAATTTTCTGGCATCGAGCTGATGTGCATGCCTATTCATTCGAACTTGTTCACTGTTGGCGGCAGAGACAGAGAAATAGATGGATTCATTGGCGCTTGAAACAAAGCAAGCGAAACTTTAAATGACATGGTTATTCAATTAGGCTTTACACGATGACGACACAAATGAACTGCCGATGAATCAAGTTCATCTTTGAAAGCTGCCGTGTATTTGTTTTGTTTTGCGACTGCAAATTAAACATTGAAAAATGACGAAAGAGTGTCTGTTGAAAACGTGTTCCACCATGAAAAGAACTAAGAAAATTGCCCTGTACGCGTTTCCATCATCAAGGAGGGATATTTGTATAAGTCTGTTTAGTGTGAGGCGACTTGCAATTTTTAAATTCAAACGATGAATCTCTGATGTCCTTTTAAACTGTAAACAAACCTGTTCTGTTCATTTGGTGAGGTTATGTCATGTTCGTGTAAAACCTAATTGATGATGAATCTAGTGGATCTCATTTGATTATGACCACAAAAGTCAATTGAATGAATTGAAATACACTGTCAGTGGAAGGCCAGAAATTTCATTTTCATTTTACCGCACTGTTAATTCCTAACTTAAATTTAGAAAACCTAGACGATTAAAACCGCTTTGTTGTGGATTTTAAATCATTGCATTTTTGATTTACTCGGTCTTGTCCCCTACACAACGCCATAATTTTTTACTCTGGTGTATTTCATCCTATACAGGGTCCGCCATGTAACTTTTTATTTTAAAACATACAATAAAACACAAACGGTTCATCCGATTTCAAAATTTATTTTTTCATATTAAAGTACAATCCTTCCGGTTAATTGTAGAATATAATTTCATTCAAATGGCTGCCTCGGCTGGCCTTATAATACGCCATACGATCGGTCCAGTTTTTTAGTACATTTTCGATTTTATGCAGCTTTATTTCAGCTATGGCTGCACAAATGTTGTCCTTCAAGGCTTGAATTCTCTCTGGCTTGTCCACATAACGCTTATCTTTGACAGCCCCCCAAAGATAATAGTCTACCGGCGTCAAATCACAGCTCCGAGGTGGCCAAACAACATCCAAATTTCGACTGATAATTCGATCTTCGAAGACTGTGCGCAGAAGCCATCTTGTTGGAACCAAATGGTGTCTAAGTCTTCCTCTTCAAGTAACGGGAAGAACCAATCGCTAATCATGGCGCGGTAGCGCTCGCCATTGACCGTGGCGGCGGAGGCTCCTGCCTCATTTTTGAAGAAGAATGGCCTAATGATGCCGCCAGACCAAAATCCGCACCAAACCGTCACTTTCTGAGGATGCATCGGCTTCTCCATGATAACGTGCAAGTTTTCCGTCCCCCAGATGCTACAATTTTGCTTATTAACATACCAGCCGAGATGAAAATGTGCCTTCCCATTTTCATACGTAATTTTCGTACACATTCCGCAACATTATCATGATTTTCAAAGTAAAACTGCACTATTTCCACGCGTTCCTCAAGCGTATACACAACCATTTTCGTTCAGCGGAAGGATAAAACTAAGTTTCTGTCAAATCAGAAGTGACATTAAGGCTACCAATGTCGAAATAACCGCTAGTTAAAAAAAAAAAAGTTAGATGGCGGACCCTGTAATTGTACCGTTACAATTATTCAAGTGAAGTATTGAAAGTTTGCAAAATTCACACAATCAATCAACTAGTACGTGCGATTATCGATGATCGGATGAGTGGAAAAGCATGTCAGTTTATTTCGTATTTACGTCATGCATTTATGTCGCTGTCCGCACCCTCCCGCCTTTTCATTCATTACTATACATGTTTTTTGAGAAATTAGCTGCTACTGTTCCTGAATTGGTAGCGAGTAGCCGTAAATATCAGGTACATATTATTTTTTGCTAATATACAAATAGTCCAGACCAAACCATTAACTTAAGCGACCCATTGAGGTAGAAACAGGTGAGGCCAACAGAACTCTTTTGTGATAGTGAATATTATGATATTTTTTCACTGAGTAAACGAAAAATACCACATACATTTGCTTGGTAGATACACCTATGCAATTGCTTTGATGCTTAGTGGCTAATAGTCAACAAGTTTCCTTGGGAACTCTGTTCTTAGGTTCATGAATCAATCTTTATTCAAGAAGTACATTTGTAGGTCACCAAAACGAGCGTTAACGTATTATCATTAATTTGTGTTTATTTTTAATCAAATCCAATTATAATATTAAGACAATTGCAGGAATCGGCGAAATGACCCTTTCGACGAAACGACTTGCGGCGAAATGTCATTCGGCGAAATGACCCTTTTGGCGAAATGACTTTCGGCGAAACGATTTGCGGCGAAATGGCTTTCGGTGAAATGACCCTGATCCCTTTATACAATTGATCTTGATGTTAATGAGCCATTCAACATTACTAGCTGATCATTTCATTAGTTTGTTACGAAATACGTGGACTTTCAGCAGAACAACGTCGAAAAATTGTGTACAAATGGTGCACAGAACGCGGACTGTCACTAAGAAAGATAGCAAAAATGGAAGGAGTAAGTGAAAAAGCCGTGCGAAATGCAATCAGGAAGTTCGGTTATCCTCCTTTGAGGATAAACCGAAAACGGGTCGAAGAAAAGATCCTGCTAACCCTCAGTTGGATAAACGTATACTGAAGGCGTTCGAGCAAAAGAAGGAGGTTTCAGTTCGGGATGTGGCCAAAAAAGTGGGCATTTCGAAGTCAAATGTTCTTCGTGCTAAAGAACGTTTGAATCTTCGAACCTATAAGAAGCAGAAATAACCAAAACGTAGTCCGAAACAAGAAGCATCGATCAGGCCGAGAGTTCTAAAGCTGTACAATACGATTCTTGCTGGAAATTTGAACTGCATAATCATGGACGACGGAACCTACGTGAAACTCGATTACAAATTCTTGCCGGGACCACAATATTATACGGTGTGAGAAGGGCAAGTGTTAAAGACATCGATTGAAGTCGAAAATTTTGATAAGAAAGCTATGGTCTGGCAAGCAATTTGTAGCTGCGGTAAGATTTCGAAACCCTTCATCACTACTTCTTCAATGAACAGTGAAATATACATCAAGGAATGTTTACAAAAACGATTTCTACCCATGATTCGAAGCCACAGGATCCTGTTGCCTTCTGGCCAGATCTTGCTTCTTGCCACTACTCGAAATCAACGGTAGAATGGTATACTACCAAAAATGTCACTTTCGTCCCAAAAGACATGAATACACCAAATTGCCCACAACTTCGACCAATTGAGGAATTTTGGGCATTAACGAAGGCACATCTTAGGAAACATGTCTCGGCAGCCGAAACCATTCAACAGTTCAAAAAAGATTGGAAAAAAGTGTCAAAACTTGTCGCCAAGAAGTCTGTACGGAATATAATGAGAAACGTTCACAATAAGGTGCACCAGGTAGTCTACAATGGCTAAGTAGCATATGTTGAGAATAATATTCTGTTGTTGTAGTCTAATATTATCAGTATATCGAATAAAATTTGAATATCTAACAATTGTGAATTATTTACGACGAAATCAAAGTGCGTCCATACTTTCTGGGACAGTCTTTACACCGGTGAAGCTCTAGCTTAAAAACGAAATTCCTGCAGACTGGAAAACATCCATATACATTCGCCTTCGACTTCTTAGTTCGTTTGCAGTTCATGTTGAACTGCTATTGAAATTTAGCAGATCAACATAAACCACTAAACTGACGTAAAGATTTTGCCCCGAAATGCAACATTCTAGCTTATAGTTCAAACCACGTATTTCGAATTTTAATGAAAATACCCATGTGTACTTTCCTTAAACGAAAATTGAAAATACACAGCAAAAAATTCACTAGTGACTCAAAGCCTCATTGACTCAATTCATAGGAACATAATTCGTCAAATGACTGAATTTCACAACAATTATTTGAATATATGGCAAACATACCCGAGCTTTCAAGCAGACCTGTAAACTTACTTGTTTAAGCAATTAAAATTATGTTAGAATGTTAAATATTTGTTAGAGCAACTGGATAAATGAATCATTTCGGGTGCTCGAACAGGTAGCTCTCAGAAGACGAAAGTTTACACGATTATTATTAGTAGTTATTCCGAATAACCTTAATTTCAACATCGTTTCCCAGAAGCTCAATCTGTTAATTTTAAGAACAAAACTCTTACCTCTGCACGAGCTGATATTTTTTTGGGCAGAAATTAACCCAAACGCATTAGCAGAGATTCGCCCTCTCTCTCTCTTCCTATCACTTTCTGCCACTTCCAACACACGCACGTTTCGTTTCACGATTCGACTTTAATGATGTTTTGACTTGCACTTGTCAAAATTTAACAGCAGCGTGAAGTTTGCAATAACGCCACTTCGCAATTCGCGCGTCAGGCGAATGTCTTCGAGGAAAATTCCCAGCCGGCCGTTGTCACCTTTCCGGCCTGGCGCTTTATGTGACCTGGATCGGACCACAAATCTCCATTCCTGAAATGACCGGCGAATGGTGATTTTATCTGTCCACTGTAAGCGTAGGCTGCGTAGATTTCAGCGTTTTTTTTCCTCCACTCTAACGACCTACTAGATATCATTAGATTCGCCACTAATTAATGAACTTATTTCGCTTTGATGCGTCTTTCGATGTTTAGCCAACCACGAATTGTGCAAACTCACAGACACACAAACAATGTACGAATCGAGCTGCTTCCCCACGAGACACACTTTCACAACTAACAGCACCCGATTGCCATTTAGAATGTCGGCTTCCGTTAGCCGTGTATATTTATTTCACTGTAATTTAACTTGTAGCATTTACCTGCTACCGGTTTTGGATGCCCTACGCGCCCCACTAGGCCACTTTTGCCCGTGATGCAAAACCTGGGACTTTCCACAGTGAAAAAGGGCACACAAAAAGGCGAAACGGGCCCAGTCCGAGTGGACAACAATGAACACAATCTTCCACCGACTGGCACCAATTGCGAGTGTGCCTTGTGCCAGCGATGCACCGATCTAACCAAGATGGATGCAAGGCACTGCAGCTATTTCCTTAGCCTCAATCGGTCCACCGAACCGGCGACGACGGAGGCCTCATCTCGTGCAGTCACGTTTCGGTCTTTGTTTCCACGCCGAATGCACTTTCCACTTCCACGGCGAAAAAATGCTGCGCTCAAATGTAGAGTGGCACGCTTCAATCAAAGAAATTGCAACCTTCTCCGCCCGCAACTAGGACGCGGCGACCTCAACCGACGACTTCAACCGTCGAACCGCAAATCGTACTTCTTTTAATTCGTAAGGTCGCGAATTGCTTCCAGCCGGCGGCACCCTCCAATGCCGGCAACACGATTGACACTACCTCTATCACGCACTACCGTTGTTTTTGTTGCTGTTGTTGTTTCGGTTGTTGCTGTCGTTATGGAGACACTTCCGTACAGAGTCGGCTACCGGCGGTGCGCACAGCGCGAACAATCAGCCATTCGTCGCGGTGATATCACAAAGAGCAACAACAGCAATAGCAACATCAGCTGCGAAAACAATTCAGTGAGACGACACAAAACGCGAATTTCGCTTCTCCACGAATCTCTACACGGACAGAAAAGAACTGTGCCAGCGAAATACACACACGTCCGAACGGGCGACAAGGTGATCGGTATCTGCTGCTCCTGCTGCTGGGTAGTCCGTCGGCTGTTTGGCGTTCTCCGACTGATCCGCTGAGCGGCGGTAAAATTTTTGTTTTTATTCTCCTTTCCTTTTGAGACCGACCGAATGAGCGAACGTCGGCCGAACGCAGTCGTGAAATTGCTGTTTTCGTGGAGTTTTGGAGTGATTTCAATTGTATGATAAATGCGCACTGATTCAATCATCAATACTTTAATGTAAATGACATTTTTTTGAAAACAGATTCCAAGTTTAGACGGTTGATATTTTTTATTTTGAATCATTCTAAATGAGGCTTATTCGCATTGAAATCTCAAAAAATTTACCATTCCAGATCGGCGGCTCCATCCAGCGCAGCCGAATTGTTGCGCGGTTTGCGGATATCGATGGCAATGAATGGATGGATTTGAATGCAGGCGTCTCTGCTTGCGAGGGCTTATTTCTGGTTTTACTTCTTAGCGATGAGACGCGACAGTGAATGGTTGCAGATCGTGAGTTGTCTTGTCCGGAGTATTGAGCCCATTTCACCACCATTGTTCCAACGATTCCATAAATAACCATTGCATCTATCAGTTCCGTTTAGTGTGTTTACATGAATCACAAATTACAATTAGGTGATGCTAGATTCTATGCGAAGAATAAAAATATTTCGCAACAACTTAAGTGAATACGATTTTTTTAATTAAATTTTGTTTTTTTCAATTCAATTTTTAATATTTTGATTTCGTTCGTGATCATGACAAAAAAGAAATTTTCAATCCCATATATCTCAAAACCGGTCCTTCGGCCATGGTTTGGGTGACTATTAGGACCATGTAGAAAATGTATGGGACACTGTAAAAGAACTGTTGGGTTTTCGTTTTATTTCAAAGATGAAAATCGAATTTCGTTGCTGAGATGGAGAAAAAAGGCAGGTGGGTAATGTCAGAGACATAACTGGGTGTCGTGAATACGAAAAAACTGGCACGCTTCCTGCACACTTCCGAATATCTGTTAGTTGATCGATTGTGTCAACTGTCCAAGCATTCCCCTTCTTCACTATTAGAACTTGAAACGATGCACCTACACTAAAGTACGGATAAGTTACATCAAACATTCTGACATACAGTTAAATGATACGAAGTAATTTTTATCGTTCTTTATAATAAAATAATGGTGGTTCTGAAAAGAATCTTTTATGAAGGCACTCGTGTTGCAGAGTGACGAGTTGAATTCAAATTTCGATAGATGCCGCTGACTTCTGTCATCTATTTCCAAGCTGACTTGTTGTCCGTGGATAAGATACTGATATGATTGGCGTAGGTAACAAATGGGCAGAAAAGTTCCGGAACTATCATCCGCTAGTTTTATTGCAGTTACTGTTTTTCAGTTCATACCTTATGATAAAAAAAGAACCGGAATTTTCATTTTAAATTTACCGCGATTGTCCAATCGGTAAACTTTTATTCTCTCAACTTTTCAAGCGTTTCAAACCCAAAACATCAGTTAAAATGTGTTCGGCTGATCCATAAGAGATGCCCAACAACACAGCAATCTCTCTAATCGGTACAGAACGATTTTGCAACACGATTTGCATTGCCGATTTAATGTTTTCTTCAGTAACAGATGTTGTTGGGCAGCCAGGGATCTCATCTTGATACAAGCTTGTACGACCACCGTTGAATACCACTCGTATGCCAGTGTTTTTCTTGGACACGATTCACCAAAGGCCTTTTCTAACATTTTCAACGTTTCGGAACACTTAAATCCATTTGCAACACAAAATTTGATGCACGCTCGTTGTTCTAAATTTTCATCCATTATAAAAATCGCCACACGAAAATTTTTCAACTTCTTTGTATAGCGCCAAACAAAAACTAATCGTACGATATGGGTCAAAATTTGACAGAATGTGTATAAAAGTGTTGCCAACGTTGAGAGAATAAAAGTTTACCGAGTGGGCAAGCGCGGGAATTTTAAAATGAAAATTCCGGTTCTTTTTTGATCATAAGGTACTAACCTTTAAAAGACAGCTGTTAAAATTTCATCATATTATATTCATTAGTTTGTTAGTTATTGTGCTAAGAGTGACGTGGATTAAAAACAATTTCGTGTTTTAATTTTGCACTGCTTCTTGGTGGTAAAAAATATCGTTCAAGCAAAGCAATGGCTTGAAAAATGTTATGGAGACTCCGCTCCATCAGAAACAACGGTAAAATGTTTGTTTACTGACTTCAAACGTGGTCGTAGAGACACCGATAATGCAGAACGCAGTACTCGTCCAAATGAGGCGGTAACACCAGAAAACATTAAAAAAAAATCACAAAATCTTTTTGAATGATCAGAAAGTGAAGTTGAACATTTGACTATGAGAAAGCTCTGTTCAAAGTGGATGCTGTGTTTGCTCACTGTTGACCAAAGACGAGAACGTGTTGATGATTTTGAGCAGTGTTTGGCCATGTTTAAACGTATCAAACCGAAATTTTTGCGTCGATATGTGACAATGGATGAAACATGGATTCATCACTTCACTCCGGAATCAAAACGATCGTCATCTGAGTGGACAGCAACTGGTGAACCTCGTTTTGGGATGTGCGTGATGTAATATTTATCGACTATTTTGAGAAAGGAAATACCATTGACAGTGAATATTACATATGGTTATTGGAGCGTTTGAAGGCTGAAATTGCAAAGAAACGACCGCATATGGCAAAGAAAAAAAATTTGTTTCATCAACACAACGCACCGTTAGGACCAGGACTTTTCAGCCAATGTGTGGCAACCCTGTTTCGCACGGCATATTTCGAAACGACACCCGTACTAGTAAAACGATATGTTATACATCAATACTTTCATTTCCGCATTGCGTGAGAGCGTTGCCCACCGTGATTGAATGTGTTAGTGACGGAGCAAACTTTTTTTAACTTCCATTTTGATGAATCGGATGCTTTTGGTAAGAAATAGAGAAAATTCAATTAATTTATATGATGATCTGTGGGACTGGAAAGTGCTTTGAATTGTCACGACCACCAGGATCTACATTTAGACAGAACTGAGATGGCTCTTTACGTGTACACTGGGGAATGTCGGAGACTCGGAATGCATTGTGATTTCCAATGGGATTCCAAAGAAGATCGAACAATCCATTTCGAGCGAAAGCAGTAGGTGCATTTGGAACTCACAATGAATTTAGATTCAAATTCCGGACAACTTAACTGAGCAGTGCTCCCATGACGACTTCCACTGGCAGGCTTTTGATATGGTTTTGATGTGTGCCCGGCTGCGGCTCTTCTTAGGCACAGTTCTGCTGTTCGGCGCTCGCTTCACTCCAAAGGTCTTCTATGTTGCTCTCCCGTATGTCTCGCTTCAACAAACTGATGGAAAATGATGGGAGAAAGTGGAATGTTCATCTTTTATACCGATGCAGTTGTACAGCAGTAGATATTTTGTTTTCTCTCTCAGAACGCTGACATGGGTCAAACCAGACAGGTTGTTCAATAGTGTACTATTGGGACACTTCAATGTTGCTACCAATCTATTGGTAATTAGATTATATAAATCCTTCTACAGATCACTGAGCAATGAGCATTCAAAATACGAGAAACGCAAACACGCGTCATGAGTTTTCCGCTTTGATACTCGTTGATACCAAACATTTCAGAAAAGATTAATTTTGAATGATTTAAGATTATGTCATACAACTGAAAGTTTTATCACGATCAAAAATTTATCACTCTCTCAGAGGGTAAATTTTAAAGGTGAGTTGTATTGACGACAAAATAATGGACTAAAAAGATATAGTCTTTAGAAAATAGATGGGTCTAATAAAAAGTGATGCAAATCGAGATTTTGTTAAATGTAATCGTTCAGAATATACAACGGATTCAAAATAAAATTACCGAAAGCTCTGTAGTTTCCGGATGTTTTTGAATGTATTTAAAGAAGAAGCTGGCAGCAGGCCCGGTTGATAATGTGGGTATGGCGGGTAGCTGTATTCACTCGGGAGCTTCGGAGTTGGTGAATTACCCACTATTTTCCTGATATTACATCAAAGGAAGAGAAATTGAGCAATATTTTTTAAACATCAACATTGTTCTATCTTCAAATAAAATGCTACTGAATAAACTGCATCAGGATTAGATAAGAATGCTAGAATATCAAATAACTGAAATATTCGCCTTCTATAAATATTTTGTTTTAGCTTTGATATTACAATGACAGAATTTAGTATTTTGTTGCTCTTTTCTCTTGCAGACTTTGTTATGATTTTTGATATTCCAACTCCTATTTCAAACTGAATAATATTAATTTCTACCAAAGAGATGTTTGCTATTGATAATAAAATTTGTTATTGGTTTGCAAATCACTTCTACCCGCGAAAAGGGCTAGACTCCTGTTTTAAAGATTTTTGCAAAAATCTTAGTCGAAAAATTACAAATCCTCAACAAAATTGTAATCACTAATTCACAAAATTAGTAAAAATTTCGTATGAAAATTTTGAAACAAAAATACCTTTCAAATCCTACATTAACAGATCGATCTTAAAAATTTGAAGTTGGCTTTATGGACCAATAGGTCTGAGCCAAAAGAGAGTAAAAAGTCAAATTACAAAGAACAAACACCATTCTTTATCTGAATGAAATTGTCCCAACATAGATAATTATGCTTCCTGTCAACCTTCCATATGCAGCAAGATAGGCAAAATTGTCTGAAGAAAATTCTTTCTTATCCAGCACTGATACTTTTTGATAACATCGAGAAACTAGCAATAGGCTATTCGATGTAATTCACTCACAAATTGGATTTCAATGGAATCTTGGATAATAATTATATTCAGTTAGGTTTAGTTTTCGATAAAAAATCATTGTATAAAAAATTTAGTTTGGGCAAGAAATAGTTTGTGTACGAACGATGGCTTTTTTTGTAAATCGATTATAAATTTTTTAAGCCAATGGTTTTCATTGTAGAACTCAATAAAGATGTTTTCAGTATTTTTAATCAAAAATTAGACTCGTGTTGTTAAAATCACTATTACAACACTTCGTTTTAGGATTTGTCGTTTTTCCACTAAAACTATTTGGAAAAACCTGTTTTAATCCACCTAGTGGTGTAATGATGCCTTTCTCATGTACATATGATATTGTGGTATTCTATTCAAAAATTTTCTCTTCGATTTTTGAAAGAAACCAAGAGATTGTTTATGCATAACATACAAAATAAAACAGTGCTTTGATTGCGTAAGTCATCCTTAAGAAAACGAAGTGGGTTGACTATTATATGCACTTCTGGCACCGGAACCCGAGAACCGGTAGGGTAAAGTGTTATAATATGCCCCCCTTAAGAAAACATTGAGATATTTCCAAGTGTATTGATATATTTTCCTCGAGAATGTAAGTATTTCATTGCAATACGGATGGGGAACATAATTTTCAATGACTCCAATAGAAAAGATGAGAATTGATTGATATAAACACATTTTCCAAAGCGGTCACATTCTTAGTTTTTTTTCGCTCGCCTCAGACATAATGCCCCAATAGCCGAAAAATATGTCTCACAACAAATCAGTGGCATGACACACAACAAAAGACATTTTATCCCACAACAATCGTGCATTATCCTTCTTGAAATGTCCATAAAGTTACTGTTTTGAGATAATCAGTATGTCAAAGAAATGGCGGATAAAACATCTATTTAGTCGAAGCAAAACCTTACATCGAAAAGCTGCCAAATGAAATTTTTAGTTTTTTCATACTTTCCTACAAACGACAACCACCAAACTTGCATAGCAGACAGATCATGCGAAAAGATAGTGTTAGTGATATAACTTTGGTTCAGAAAAGTCTTCAATGCTTAAGAAAGGAAAGGGGGCATTTTGGCTAGCAGGGGCGCTTTTTAAGACTTTCCCCTATAATCAAAGTCGGTTCGAACAGCCACCAACTAACATGACACACAAACTCTTCTAGTACGCACTCTAAATTACGATTTAAATATTTGTTGCATCCGAAAATATTTTAAGTGACAATGTACAATATTGAACACACTTTACCTTATAATTCCGGAACCGGAAGTCGGATCCGGATGAAATTCAGGAATTCCGTATGGGACCACAGGACCTTTCATTTGAATCGAAGTTTGTGGAAATCGGTCAAACCATCGTTGAGAAAAGTGAGTGAGATCCATTTTGGTATATATGACCACTATTTCCGGTACTTCCGGAACCGGATACCGGGAACCAGGATAGCCGGAATCGGTTTGTTTAGTTGCCTACTGATAATAACTATCGATTTGTGTAGTTTTGAGACCAGTTTAGAAAATTTTTTACGTGTTTTGTTTCGCCGGTTTAAGTGACGGTGTACAATATGTAACACACTTTACCCTATAATTCCGGAACCGGAAGTCGGATCCGGATGAAATTCAGGAATTCCGTATGGGACCACGAGACCTTTCATTTGAATCTAAGTTTGTCAAAATCGGTTCTGCCATCTCCGAGAAAACCTAGTGAGATTATTTGACACACACACACACACACACACACACACACACACACACACACACACACACACACACACACACACACACACACACACACACACACACACACACACACACACACACACGCACGGACATTGCTCAGCTCGATGAATTGAGTCGAATGGTATATGACACTTGGCCCTCCGGGCCAATTTGCACTAGTCGGTTTTTCAAGTGATTGCATAACCTTTCTATATGAGAAAGGCAAAATAGGTTAAAAAGGTTACCCCTTTTCAAAATCAATTTTAGAAAAACAAAGTATGTCCAGAAAGCTTCATTCAAACCTGAGTTGGTGCGATTTCCGTGTTATCTTTTTCGAAATTATGTGTCACACACATCACTATAAATTCGTTTTACAAGAACGTAATGTTACTTATTGTTTCTTAACGTTTGCTGTTCTCAGAGCTAGCTTCTACCTCTGGGGAAATCGTTTTACCTATTAAACTACCCTGCATATGAAATCACATGAAGAGACAGTCTAACTAGCTAGAAGAACAAAGCATGATTCGCTTTACTTGGCCGCCACAGGATTCAATTATAGTCCTATATCTATCGAACCCCATCCAACAGAAAACAACATACACCGCATCGCAAGTCTATCTTCACTTTCTGCTTTGCCGTCCAGCCCGTTATTTGCGATTTTGTCTTTTGTTTCAGTCAATAGGACTATCTCTTCATGTGTTTTCATTTGCGGGCTAGTTTAATTTCAACGGTTAGAAACTAGCTAAGGGTTCGAATCCCGTCTCTGCGGTAACATTTTCGCGGTTTTTCATTAAATGGTTGTTTTTTAAACTTATTTTTCAATCTGTTTTCCTCGTTAGATACTGATCAAATTCTTCTAGTATTTTTAAAGCACTATTCAAGAGATTTAACACAGATAGTCATTAATTTTGATTTATAAACCTTATGATTGATATGATACGGCTACATGTTTTATAAACCACTTTACTAGGTCTTATAATGGTGTTTAGTCGGCTTTGTTTTAATACTAGTTTTATGAAAAAACCTTTTATACTGTAAATAAAATTGTTGTTAATGCTTATATATGAACTTCATTAAGCTGTTGCTTGGTATTTTCACACCCTATCATAGTATCAACTCGAAACCGATATACCTCGAGAACGGTAGCATGTTGCAAAATTTTAAAATGCACATTTTTTATTCACAATTTTGTGTACTTTCGTCAAAATGGAACAAAAATAAACATCCCCTAATTTTGAAAATACTGTAACTATATTGTTCATTATTTCTCCTTGGTTACCTAGAGTACTATGAACTTCTTCTATTATCAACAGCAAAAATGAAGATAAGAAATTAAAGACACAATCTGTAAAATAAGTATATATCCAGAATAATTTTGTAATAGTTTATTAAATAATACAATTTATACTTACATTAAATACACTCTGAGGTAACGCGCTTTCAGTTTAGTGGTGAGTCCAATCATCACCACCAGCATCTATAATTGCTTTGCATCTCCGAGTTATACTTCCCACTAAATTTTCAGCGTTTTCAAATTCGTCGCGGGATCTACTTCAAAGTGAAAACATGTCAAGTTACCTTCTGGTTTTCGGATGTGACCGAGATTTAACACGTATGCCGCGGACTGGTTCGCAATGACATAAGAAGGTACGGATTGAGCAGCAAACATTGACCACGGCATTACTTTCATATGTCGTTATGGAGTAGCGCGATTTTATTTCAACGCTGTTTTGGCATGTATTATATTTGGAATAATAGAGCTGAAAAATTGCTACAGAGGATCCATGTCAGTAACAATGCAAAGCCAAATCTTGTTTCGATTTTTCAATAACACTTTTGAAGACAAACAGTACAATGGATTCAGTTCGTGTCGAAATATGTTTCTGCCTTTGAAACATCATATTTAAATCATTCAACTTGGTATTAGAATTGTTTTTGATTTGGAACAATTATTCATGGTTTTATCCCACTACACAAGCTGCTATATTCTATAAACCCTCTTGAAACTCACATTGAAGTGATCTGCAAAAAATCATTCGTCACGGAATGATTGGCTGGAGCGCGAAGAAGACGGAATTCGGTGCTGATTCGAGTGCGTATTTCATTTGTTTACACTAGCAGCGTGTTTGCGTTGTAAGCTAATTTGAGCTCGGCTCAATCAGAGTTCGGAAACGGCGCACTCACCATTATAACTCTATTAAAGTACAATAATCCCGCCCGATGCCAAATATGTAATGCCAAAGTAAGTGTGTTATTTTTTTTTGCGCACTTGCAATGACTGCAAACTAATGTCAATTGTTTCTACCAAGTTCCAACGATGACCATGCAGGCCATTCGAAATTCTTCGATTTTTTTCGTACTTTTTTTTCAAAATGGACGATTTAAAAGGAAAGCAAAAGTAATTCCATGTTAAAGATAGTACCCAGTTTGTAAATTAGAATATATTTCAAAGCTGAAAACCGATCGAAGCATTATTCGTCCACATTTGAAATTCACAAGTATGTCACAATTGCATGTTAATCGTTATTCCGTTACACTTTGATTCTAAACAATTTATTTACTCTGTAGCGACGCATCAAATGGATGGATTTGATGATATTTTGGCAGCGATTCACGTGATTCAATGATGAACGCTTCGTCACGATACAAAAGTGACGACGAAAAGTGTTTCCGTGATGGTAAAAACAGGTAAAGGAGAGTGTTCGGTTACCGGCACCCTTTTCTTTTTAGCTCATAACTTCTAACTTAGTGCACATTATGCGGACATTTATACATCAATGGAAAGCTAAAGTCCCTGGCTAACAACTAACAGCTAGATGTTTGTCTCGACAACAGCCTGCATATCACTGACAATATTTCACGATTTGTCGAAAAAAATGGGGTGGCGGTAACCGAACACCTTGGAGTGCCCGTACCCGAAATTGGTAGACATTTTGAAAATGACAAAAAAAAATCTTTAGTTGCTAAAATTTTGATAGCATCCGGTATTAAATCACAAAATAGATCTATTTCACATCATAAATATTCAATCCACTCACCTTTCCGATTGATGCTCTTCAATTCATGACACTCTAAAAAAAGTCAGACAAAGCTTTTGTGTCGATATTCACGTAATTAAAAGATATTTTGAACGCAGCAAAAAGTACTAGTAACTGTTTGCTTCGCAATTCGGCACAAAAAAAAGCGTGCTGCTATTACACACACACATGACATTTATCGGATTGACGCTATCTGCTTTCTGTCAAAAGTTACGGTGGGGTGCCGGCAACCGAACACCTTCCCCTACCTTCAAGGTACTAAACCTTGGATTGGTAACTGATTTGTATGAAATTAAGAGCAAATGAGGGGAACCCTTGAATATTGGATCGAAATATCTCCACGTACTACCGTGTCAGTTTGCGAACAGGTAATCGGACGAATGGTCTGACCTCAGAACTGGTACAAATTAGACCAAAAAGGTGCCGAATTTCCTGTTTCAAAGAAAGAAAAAATCGCATCGCAGTTCTGTTGTACAAATTTACTGGTTATAAAAACACGATTTATTAGATCACTACACAATGATGATGAAATTTTCATCGAGCGCGCATTCCTGGGTTCTGTACCTGGATTCCGATTTTGGAATTTGGTATTAAATTCTGGATCTGAATTTTAGAACGAAACTCTGAACCTGGATCAAAATTCTGCGCCATGATCAAACTAGATTTTTTAACTGAACTCTGGATCTGTATTCTGATATTGCATTCTAGATCTGAATTCTGAACCTAGATTCTGTACTTGGATGCGAGATCTGAGTTTTGAAATTAAATTCTGGACCAGAATTCAGGAACTGAAATCTAGGCCTGGATTATGAACCTGAATTCAGAAACTGAATTGTGAATCTGGATTCTGAAATGGAAATCTAGACTCAGATTTAGAACCTGCATTGTGGATGTGGATTCGGGAAATAACCAGAATTTTGGACTTGGTTTCCGAACCTGAATTCGGTAATTGTATTCCGGATTGGGATTCTGGACCGGTATTTTTAGTCTGGATTAAGGAGATGAAATAAGATTCTGGAATTCTGGAACTCAATTCTGGACCTGGATTCTAACGCTGAAGTCCAGAACCTGTATTATGAACCTGAATTCTGTAACTAAATTTGATAAAGCTGAATATTGGAACTGAATTCCGGACCTGGATTCTGGAACAAAATTCAAGATCTGATATCTTGAACTGAACTTTGGAATTGTACAATTCAGGAATTGAATTCAGGAACTGAATTCTTGAACTAAATTCTGATTCTGCATTCTGAACCTAAATTCGGGAATTTCATTCCCGAACTCTAAGGAGTGTATCGAAAAGTAGTTAGCAACATTGATTATTGAATAAAAAAGCGAAAAAAAAAACATATTTTGACATCAGTTTACGATATATTGTAAAAAAATTACATTTTTATGCATTTCACGGATTATATTGAAGAAAATCCTAGTTTCTGTGAAACGCTCGCACTTTGGACTTGACATTCTTCATTAAATTCTGCATAGTTACTTTTGTGACTTTCTTGGTGGCAGCTGTCTAGTTTTTTTTAACTCCTGCATGTTTTGGGACACTTTATCTTCCTTCCGAAAGTGCCGCTTGACATTTGCCAATACCTTTCAATTGGCTGAAGATCCGGGCAGTTCGGTGGGTTGATGTCCTTTTCCACGAATTGTACAATATTTTTTGACAACCACTGTAGAACGGAGTTGGCGTAGTAGGCTGAAGCCAAAACCGGCCAGAAGAGGAGAGGAGCCTTCTTTAAACATTCTTCCTCGTACACCTTGGCGTTAATTGTGCCATTCGTGAAGAAAATCGACAACCGCAAATCACAGGTACAAATTGCTTGCCAGACCAACACCTTCTGCCCAAACTTTTCCATCGCCACCGTGGTGTCAGCGTCGTTCAGGTCCTGGTACACTGACTTCGTATAATATTGCGGTCCGAGCAGCGCTCGAGAGTCTTCCTTGGCGTAGGTTTCGTCGTCGATCGGGATGCATCCGTTTTTATTCTGTAGAATCCGGTTATACAGTTTTCGCGCTCTTGTTTTGGCCTGAACTTGCTGTACCAGGGACTTTTTCGGCTTCTTCTGTTTCTTGTACGTTTTCAGGGAGTTCCGAACTTTGATCCGTTGAATCATCTCGATGCTGGTTTTGAACTGCTTGGCCAAATCCCGCGTCTACACCGATGGGTTTTTCCTGATGTACTCAAACACTTTTAATTCCCGGCCGGGCTGGCTGGAACCCGTTTTCTCACCGGATCGGGGCAAATCTTTCATGTAAAGGGTCTTACCGAACTTCTCGATAATATTTTTGACACTGGTGTGGTGCACTTTCACCCGTTTTGCAATTTCGTTGTACGTGACACCACTTTCTGAGTACCAAGTGCGAAGAATTATCTTTCGCGTTCCCCGATCAATCCGACTCATCGTTGAAACGATAAACCGTCCCGAAACCAATCGATTGCGACTGTTATTGACATGTAAATAAACATGTCACCGCAAAACACGTTGCAAAAAATAAGCCATTTCAGAGTAATAACTGTTTGGATGTTGCTAACTACTTATCGATATACTCCTTATAATTGAATTCTGTTGCAGAATTTTGAGTCTGGATTCAGTAGCAGAGCTCTGAACCTGAATTTTTTAACTGGATTCTAGATCTGAATTCTAGACCTGCATTCTGGAACAGAATTATGAGCCTGGAATCTGCTCTTGAATGCTAGACCTAAATTTTGAAATTAACTGCTGAGCCAAGATTCAGGAACTGAAGTCTGGGCCTGGATTCTGAAACTGCATTGTGAACCTGGACTCTGAAATTGAGATCTGGACTCGAATTCTGGACCTGAAACGTGGAGCACTGGGCCTTGTGCACCGAAATTGCGTTTATTGACACACACAATGCGATAAAATTTCATTTTCAGTCGAATTTATGGCCACTGACTGTCAGCATATCGATACAAATTCATATGACTTTTGCTGCCATTTTCAAGTGAAGCTCCCAGAATTCATCGTCAGTTGAATAATTGTACCTAGTCATTTAAAGTTTTGCTTGCTCAGTTTCAAGTGCTAAGTAGTCTAGCTGCTTTATTGTCTTCGCTGTTGGTAGTGAGCAAGTTCGAATGAATAGAATTATAAATGGAGTATAATATTGGAAATGAAAGCTGAAACTATTAATTTATGTGTATTCTATAATTGATCATTCAGCTACCTGGTTTGTCTTTCATCAATTATCTTGCACCAATTCGGATGTTTACATAAACCTCATTTGAAGGCCGATCTCACACTATTGAAAGAGATATTTTGTTACTTCAAGAGGCACTGACTGACGGTGGTTAAACTGAACTCTGATTTGAAGAGAATCGATTGAAGAATTGAATGCTGCCGGTTCGGTACGTCAACGAACGTTGTGTGTGTGTTAGAGTGTGAAGTTTCCTGCAGTAGAGAGAACGTCAGTGTGTTTCACATTCAATTTTACTGCACTGAACACACATCTCATTCACAACCAACATAAAATTTCAAGTATCTCTTATCGCAGTGTTAGTGTCTTTCCAGTGCACATGAGTTACTGCACAAATTCAAAAGGACAGGGAATCACTCAGTTCAGCTCTGAGATTCGTTATTCTTTTTGTCACGTTTGACTCTGTGAGAACTTGAATGCACACCTTTAGGAGAGGTTTCAGTGGCTTATGCATATGGCAGTTGAAAACAAATTGCTGTCTCCAGAGAGTTTCGCAGATTCTGAATATGCTGCACAGTTTTTCAAAATGACACAGATTTTCCCAGATTTCTGAAATCAATCAAAAAAAGTAAAAAAAATGACCCGTCACCTGGCATCCTTGTCTGTCTCAGTTTCAATGTCTAAGCGGATTTATTGATAACATTATTGACAGATTTGCGCGACCGGATTTCTTCTATTGTTTCGATTATACGAAATAAATTTAATAGAAAAATCTCATCCAAAAGCATATCGATATATTATTGTATTGAAAAACAAGCGAATAGCAATTCCTCAATCTTTAGTGTTTACTTACAACGAACTGTCACATCGATAATGTTGTCACTAGACGTGTTTGAAGTTCTATAATTTAATTTGAGATCTAAATTCTGGAACAAAGCTTGAGCCTGTTTTCTTCAGTTGGATGCTGGAACAAAGTTTTGATAGTGAATTTTGGATCAGAATTCAGGAATTGAACTTCGGACCTGCATTCTGAAGTCGAATTCCGAACTTGGGTTCTAGAATTGAGCTCTGGACCCGAGTTATAAACCTGTATTCTGTAACTGAATTTGAACCTGGGCTCAGAATTCTGAATACTGGAATTGAGCTCAGGATTTGGATTATACAACCGAATTATGGACCATAATTTTGAAACTGAATCTGGATTCTAGAACTGAATCTGAAAAATCTGACATGCTTTGGTGTATCGGATAAATCGTCCTGTTTAGTCAACTGCGCAGATTAGAGTGAATGAAACGTATCAATCTTTTACCTTTTATACCTACTCAGTACATTAGCATCACTGACCTAGCACGATAATGGCAAACATTTTGGAACACTTCAATTTTTTTTATTTGTTTAGGATTGTTTGTGTTACGACACTGAAAGCTGTCCACTTTCCCGTTCACCATGTGTACTCGATTTGGCTCTCTCGGATTGTCTACTGTCGGCTCCTAACTCTTAAAAAATATTGTATCAACTCAAATTTCTGCTCGCCCGAAAAGATCATCACATTCCGGGAAATCACTTCTACTAAAAAAAGGACTACTTTTAAACTTTTTGAAACCTTCAATTTCCATAGTAAGTATTCCACTAGGGCCAGATAGAAAAATGTATCCTGCCATATTTTTAGCAATTTCATTCTGCTATCTACCCTCTCGGACTGTTTTCCGTTGACAGTGATGAAAAGCTCGATTTTTATTCTCATATAACTGGAAATTTTGCCATAAATTGATTATACACCTGATAACACGGAGTAAAAGATTAAAAACTTATCACTCTCCAGGGGGTGAAACCTTTTTTTGGTATTCTAGCGATTTTGCAGTCCTTTGATCCCGTCCGAGAAGTAACTTAAAACATCTTCTTAGGTTTGGGACCAGATAATAGTTGTAGAAAGCCCAATCGGATAAACAAGATGGATGGGGAAGTAATTGGATCCCTGAATTTCAGCAATTATTACGATGTTTTTGTGTACCGACGCATTGTTTCGACGCATAATTAATTTATTTCGGTTTGTTTGGTACGTTTCGCACCAATTTTGGACGTGAATCACTCCAATGATGCGAAGTAACACTTGAAATGTTTTTTTTATTGATTTTTTGAAATAGTCTTCGAAAAAATGCCGTAACAATTCCCAAAAGCCACCATTGTTACCTTTCCCTAACTATTAAACCGTTCTAAGGCCACTTCGAAACACTCGTACTGGCATCATTCCATTGGCGGGCATTCATTCTGTTCTTTGAATCTGCATTAGCTTAGCAAAACACGCTTCCGAAGTGCACTTGCGTTTATGTTTCTGATCAGTTCCTGATCGATCAACACAATTTTATGTAATATTAATGACATTATCGCATGTAACCGCGTCGTAGGTCTGCTAATTTTTTACGTGACAAACACCGTGAATGGTGAAATTTACAAGATTAAATGACTACCCAAAATGTCTATGACCATTTCTGATAAAGAACATTGTAAACCGTAATTGGCTAGACTCAGCTTCAAATCAGTATTTCTATAGCGTGCTGGAAGTAAGAGGCTAATTTGGATCATTTTGCTTTTGAAGACATGAACTGAGTTTCCTATTCATCATTACCTATTAGTTTCAGATTGAGCTTAGAGCAAGGCCAAAGTGAACACAGCAAACAATTTTTGAAATTTAAATGTAACGCAATTCAACTCATGAGAGTGTGATTTATAAAATGACAGAGTTTCACTACAATGATTTTAATAAGTGTCAAACATTCCAAGCCTTTCAAGCAGATGTGTAAACCTGCATGATTCACCACTTGAAAATATTTAAGAAAACTTAACGTAAGATATGTGTTAGATCAACTATACAAATGACAACCCGGGACTGAAACAACTTCCAATAACTTATAATAGCTCTCTAAATTATTCCTGTCATGATATGTGTCAAGAGCTCAACTCATGTTTTAGTAAAATTTCATATTTTTAATAATAAAAGTTTTGTGAATCTAACTAGAGTAACTGTTTTCACATTTATCTACACTCGCTGTTCCCTAATTTGACAGCGAAGGTGAAAATGTAAATATTACTGGCAAAAATGATATTCCACGATTTCGTCATCAATTTCCAATTGTGACGGCTAAATCGATTTATTGTTACCTGAGTAATATAGTGAAGTACCTCATCCAAGGGCATGAATATAGAAACAGCTCTCGATTATCCTTTTAAAATAGTCTCAAACTATCGGAACGCAAAAAGCGCTCGATAGGATCCAGTATAGCCAGTAAAACTTACACAATGGAAAAACGATGAACAACTGCTAGAAACCACGCTTCCAAAAGCTTCCTCATAATTCCCAGTTACTCGAATTAACTTTTGATTTTGTGCTGTTTGTCGCAAAGCTTTTCGTGGTAATTGTTACGGCTCACACTAAATATTGTTGTTTTTAAAAAGAAATGAAATATGAACTACTACACTTACCTCACAACATTTGATAATTTTCATACTTACCCTGAATTGTGTAATTTCATTTGCCTATACCTGAAATTTATACTTACCTTACACATCACACATACTTACCTACTGTTGTACAATTTGACAGATAGAATTGTAATACCCACACTATGAATTGTAAAACGGGAAACAAAACGGAATTAAAAAACTAAGCACAGTCTTTATTCAATCGTCAGCTAGAACGGTCTTTCTTCTCGCTATCCGAAGTCAAGTGAAAGCAAAGTGTAAAAGGGTGTCCGTGTCCACCAAAGTGAACTACCGGTATCCAAAACTCGCCCCACAGTTACACGAACAATTTTATGGTGCCGAAACCCGGGATTTCCCGGCGTTTAAAACGTAGTGGTTTTCTTGAAACAAGGCGATTACCCTTGAAAACGTGTTTGCTTAGTGCATGCTGGAAAAGCATTTTATTCGTCGGATGTTCACCAAGTGATACGTTGGGTTTATTGGCTGTAGCAAAAGCAGCAACATACTCAAAGTTAGACATCGTTTGCTCCAAGAGTACCGGCGCAAGGCCCGTTTCCAGCGCCCTCACAATCGCTAGTCGGGAGATTTGAAGGTTAAGTACGGTTCTAACCGGCCACGCCGATAGAATTTTGAGGTTAAGTACAGACCGAGCAGGTGGGTGAGCTTTTATTCTTTTATCGGACTCGAGCAAAATGGCTACCGCCACTCGAAATAGAAAGGCAAAACAGTTGAAACATTTGCATGCCAAGCGTGCCTATGTCGTTGGATCTATTGAACTTATTCGCGATTTTGATGATAATTTCGATCAAACAAAAACAGCCGAAATTCCTTTTCGTCTCGAGCGGCTGGATAAATTGATGGAAGAGCTTGAAAGTATGGAAACTGAGTTGGATTCACTTCGATGTGGTGATCCTATTTTTTCGGAGACACGAGCAGAGTTTCAGACATTATACTTTCGTTTGAAAGGTTCCTTGTCAAGCAAACGAGCAATTCCTCCCCCAACGGTACCCCCTGTTCCTGTACATGAAATTACACCGATGTCGTCCGGTGTTCGTCTTCCGGAGCTAAAACTTCCGGAATTTAATGGTAATCCAGCAGATTGGGCCGGATTTCACGATTTATTCAAAGCGATGATACATGATAACACCTCGCTTTCGAATATTCAAAAGCTGCATTACCTACGTGCCTCTTTGAAAGGTGATGCTGCTCGAATTGTATCTTCACTTCCAATTGCCTCAACCAGTTACGCTGTGGCATGGAAAGTGATTTCTGATCGTTACGAAAATAAGAATTTGCTAATAAAACAACGTTGTTTTCGATCGCGCCCATTCGGAAGGAATAAGCTAGCGGATTGTCAGACTTAGCTGACGAGTTTGAAAAAAATGTTAAAATCTTGGATTCTCTGGAGACCAAAGCATTGGGATTCGGTGCTTGTGGAACTTCTTTTTAGTAGAATGGATTGCAATGCACAGAAGTTGTGGGAAAATCAGCGAGATAAAACAAAACGTCCTTCGTATGAAGACTTGATAGTGTTCATACACGAGCATTCTCGTACATTGCAGTCACTCCAGCTCTCCCAAACTGCCATTTCTTTTGTGGAGAACAAATCTCCAAGGTCTCTCGCTGTGGCAAATCATGCTGCCTCAGAATCAACACAAAAGTGTGCCGCCTGTAAACAAACACACTACCTATTCCAGTGTGAATTTTTTCGAGTTCAAACCCCTCAACAGCGATTTGAGTTAGTCAAACGAAGTAATTTGTGCATAAACTGTTTGAAGTCCACACACCAATCCAAAAACTGCAACAGTGGCTCTTGCAAGTATTGTCAAAGAAAGCATCACACGCTGCTTCACCTTCCCCCGTCGCCGGCATTGTTCGTAACAGATGCCCAACAATACATGCAACCTGTAATCCCGATGCTCCAGAAGCAGTCGCAGTTTGTCAATAAAATGTCGCTTGCTCCTACCGTTATACAGTCAAGTGATACCGTCGTCACTTCGGTCGGTAATTCGCGTTCGTTGGCGTCGCCGCCGGTATTAGCGCCCTTCCATGCTTCGTCCGGTAACGTCGCACCTTCCTCCACAACGTGTCAAACAGTTATACCAGTTCCAGTTAACGATTACACAGTGTTTCTTTTCACCGCTCTTGTGAAAGTTCGAGACAATCTCGGACAAGATCAATTCGCACGTGTGTTATTAGACAGTGGGTCTCAGTCAAACTTCATTTCCGAATCGCTATGTCAACGCCTTGCGTTACATCGCAGCAAAGTCAACGTACCAGTAAGCGGTATTGGCCAAGCCATCATGAACGTGCGTTACAAAGTTTCAGTGCAGTTCTCTTCGAGATTTGAATCTCAGCAGCATTGCATGGAATGTTTAGTACTACCTAAGCTAACCGTCAGCTTACCAACGAAGTCAGTAAACATCAGTGCGTGGAAAATCCCAAAACATCTTCCTTTAGCAGATCCTCAATTCAACGTTAGCCATGGTATTGATCTGATTGTCGGCGCTGAGCTGTTTTCCATGATACTGCAATCAGAGCAAATTAAATTCAATGAACATCTTCCAGTTCTACAGAAGACCAGTCTCGGATATATCATAGCAGGTAAAGTTCCTACTGAAGCATCTACGCCAGTCACATGCCTTGTGTCTACTTTTGATGATCTTGACGCCAAGGTTAAACGATTTTGGGAAGTAGAGAACTTTGATCATTATAAAACTTACTCAGCCGAGGAACAACAATGCGAAACTCATTTCGCTACCAGGCATATTCGCAATGCTGAAGGAAGGTACATAGTTCGTCTACCCATTCGCCAAGAAATGCTCCCTCACATCGGCGACACGTGGGCTACGGCAGCTCGAAGGCTTACAGCGGTTGAAAAACGTTTACGAGCGGACGTCGACCTTCGAAATAGTTACGTGCAGTTCATGGAAGAGTATCGACAACTTGGTCATATGGAGGAGGTGCAGACTCGCGTCGCGGTGCCCCAGTTTTTCCTACCTCATCATGCAATCTCTCGTCCCGATTCGTCTACTACAAAAACCAGAATAGTTTTCGACGGATCTTGCAAGAGCAACAATCATCTTTCGCTGAATGACGTTCTACTTACCGGACCTACTGTGCAGCCTACTCTGTTGGCTACTGTGCTCAATTTTCGCATGCATCGCTATGCAATGACAGCGGACATAGAAAAGATGTACCGACAAATTCTAGTTCATCCGGAAGATAGGCCACTGCAACAAATTCTATGGCGTCAGAACGAGTCCGAGGCGATCAAACCATACTATCTGAACACGGTTACGTATGGTACCTCGTGTGCTCCCTTTCTTGCAACAAGAACCCTGAATCAGCTTGCCGAGGACGATGGGGACGATTTTCCGCTAGCAACACCCGTAGTAAAACGAGATTTTTATGTAGATGATTTACTCACCGGATCAGACAACTTAGAGACCCTTGTAAAAACAGGACAACAGTTAATCGAATTACTGAACAAAGGTGGATTTTTTCTTCGGAAATGGAGTGCCAACCATCCTGCTCTTCTGGAACATATTCCGGAAAGGTTTCGTGAGACACTTAGGGCTGTAGAGCTTGATCAATCGCCTGCGATCAAAACTCTCGGACTACTATGGTTTCCTGAGGAAGATCTTTTCGGCTTCAAGATTCCGCAGTTTTCAAGAATCGAAAAGGTTACGAAACGAATCGCGCTCTCTGAGATGTCACAGCTCTTTGATCCTCTGGGTCTAATTGGACCAGTTGTAGCCAGTGCTAAGATGTTTGTCCAACAATTATGGCTTGAAAATCTAAATTGGGACGATGAGCTTCCGGATAAATTGCAGTCATGGTGGCTGTCCTTTCGAGCTTCAATTGACACTATCGGACATCTTCGTGTACCCAGATGGGTTCTTAGTTCAACAGCAGTAAATTGGGATCTTCATTGTTTTACTGATGCTTCAGAGCGCGGATATGGTTGCTGCATCTATGCTGTATCGTCTAACAGTGAATCTACCACAAGCAATTTACTTATCGCCAAATCGCGAGTAGCTCCAGCAGGTGGCCTTAGTATTCCCCGTCTTGAACTTTGTGCTGCTGTGCTTGGTAGTCAAGTGGCTGATAGTGTACTACAAACAATCGGATTCAGTGGATCTATGACGTATTGGACCGATTCAACCATAGTACTTCACTGGATCAGGTCACCACCTTCAAAATGGAAGGTTTTCGTATCCAATCGTATCGCAGAGATTCAACGGCTGACCAGAGACTATAAGTGGCGACATGTTTCTACAACGGACAACCCAGCAGATCGAATATCGCGAGGAGTGGAACCCCAGCAACTACTGCATGACAGTCTGTGGTGGAATGGGCCATCGTTTTTGTTACTGTCCTCGGAAGATTGGCCAGAATCAATTATCGTTACGTCGCCGTCTCTGACGGAACAACAAATGCTGGAACGCAAAACTACCGTTGCCCTTCATTCGCATGTACCTGACACTTCAATGATTCACGCCTATTCTGAACTTGCCCCTCTTCTCAGAGTCACAGCGTATTGTCAGCGATTCATTGCAAACTGTAGAGCCGCTAAATCAGAACGCAGTCAAGGGTCGATTACGGTACACGAGTACGATAAAGCATTAAAAACTTTAGTGCGCATCGCTCAAGTCGCTGATTTCAAGGCGGAATTGAAGTATCTTGAAGGCAGAGGTGGAGGTTCACTTAAAGGATTTCCATCAAAATCATCGATCAAAGATCTCGACTTGATCATCGACACTGGTCTACTGCGCGTCCATGGCCGTATCTCTAAATCAGCAGGCACGTACGACAGCCGATTTCCGATGGTATTACCTGCTAAACATCATCTCACGAAGTTGATCGCGAAATCAGTCCATCATCAAACGTTACATGCAGGACCTACACAACTGCTTGCTACTCTCAAACAGCGTTTTTGGCCTGTTCGTGGCAGAGATCTCGCTCGAAGGACAGTTCACCGTTGTATTACGTGTTTCCGCTGTCGTCCAAAGATAAGTAACCAATATATGGCTCCACTGCCAGCTGCTCGCATTACTGCCGCGAAGGTCTTCGAGCACACTGGGTTGGACTACTGTGGGCCGTTTCTCGTTCGTCCATTAGCGGGAAGAGGCGCTTCGGTAAAAGTCTGGGTCGCAGTGTACGTGTGTTTCGTCGTAAAGGCCGTAGTGCTGGACATCGTCGCCGGGATGTCTGCTGCAGCGTGCGTCAACTCGCTTAGACGCTTCGTGAGTCGTGTCGGTCGTGTACGTATAATACACTGCGATAACAGCACATCATTCGTCGGCGCGTATCGCGAAATAAAGGAGATGCGACAGCAGTTCATCGAACAGCTGAAGTCCAGCGGGTGGCTCAACGAGTGCCTAGAAAAGGGTATAGAGTTCCAGTTTATTCCACCAAGAGCGCCGCATGTGGGTGGACTCTGGGAGGCTGCGGTGAAATCATTTAAACATCATCTTGTCCGCATCATGGGATCATCTCCGTACCATTTCGATGATTTGCGTACAGCTGTTTCACAAGCCGAGGACATCATGAACTCTAGGCCTTTAACTCCGCTTTCGACTCATCCAGATGACCTCTCTGTGCTGACACCGGCGCACTTTCTTATCGGAGAACCAACCTTTTGTCTTCCTGAGCCAGATCAATCCAACATTCCTGTTAATCGACTCTCTCACTTCCAGGCGACTCAGCGATCCATGCACGATTTTTGGAAACGCTGGTCGAAGGAGTACATCAGCCTTTTGCATCAACGGCCAGCTAAGTGGCGGAAGAATCCGACACTTTTTCGCATTGGGTCAATGGTCCTCCTTAAGAAAGACAACACTCCACCAAAACAATGGCCTCTTGGGCGCGTCATTGCCGTATTCCCAAACGAGGACAATATCGTACGTGTGGTGGATGTCCGCACACAAGCCGGTATTCGACGACGTGCTACGACGGAACTTTGCCTGTTACCTATCGATGAAGACCAGGAAATACGTCCATCTGAACGTGTTGATTGAATGCTACGCTTCAACCGGGGCCGGGATGTTACGGCTCACACTAAATATTGTTGTTTTTAAAAAGAAATGAAATATGAACTACTACACTTACCTCACAACATTTGATAATTTTCATACTTACCCTGAATTGTGTAATTTCATTTGCCTATACCTGAAATTTATACTTACCTTACACATCACACATACTTACCTACTGTAGTACAATTTGACAGATAGAATTGTAATACCCACACTATGAATTGTAAAACGGGAAACAAAACGGAATTAAAAAACTAAGCACAGTCTTTATTCAATCGTCAGCTAGAACGGTCTTTCTTCTCGCTATCCGAAGTCAAGTGAAAGCAAAGTGTAAAAGGGTTTCCGTGTCCACCAAAGTGAACTACCGGTATCCAAAACTCGCCCCACAGTTACACGAACAGTAATAAAAGGCACAGTAACGAGCGGGTCGAAAGTTCAGTGGTGAATTATATAGCAAAAGCTTTATTCCGGACGTCGTTTGTGAAATACACATTTACTAGATCAGTTGCTGCTGAATTCGTTCTTACCTTTAAGCAAAATGAGATGAAAATAAACGAAAGGGATTGGAACCATTTAAGAAATTAACAAATCACTTCCGGTGAATCACTCAACGGATGAGCACATGGTATGTGGTAGTGTATAGTGACGGTAAAAATTCGAGTATTTTGCGAGAAAGAAAGAATTTTTATCCGTACTTTGGTGACTCGATGTAGCCACACAGCGAAATTTTCGCTTGTAGTCCAAAGAAAAAAAAATTAACTGACAATATAGCCTAAGTTGCTGTGCCATCAAACAGCGTCATCTCAAGTGAGAAATTAAATCTCCTGACCCGGAAATCTGATCTGATTAAAAAACCTGTTTTAATCCACCTAGTGGAGTAATGAAGCCTTTATCATATCAATCATACTATCATATGTAATACTGTGGCATTCTTCAAAATAATTATCTTCGATTTTTGAAAGAATAATCGAAATCGGTTTGTTTGACCGTCTATTCATAAAAACTATCAATTGGAATAGATTTAAGGTCGATTTAGAAATTTTTTTAAGATTTTTCCCCATTTTCAGTGATGGTATACAATTCTTAACCCACTTTACCCTATATTTCCGGATCCGGAA
The DNA here is from genome assembly GCF_030247185.1 of Malaya genurostris. Taxonomy (NCBI): domain Eukaryota; kingdom Metazoa; phylum Arthropoda; class Insecta; order Diptera; family Culicidae; genus Malaya; species Malaya genurostris. The sequence goes on from NC_080571.1 coordinate 263,659,449, forward strand.
ATTGGATCCGCATGAAATTCAGGAATTACGCATGGGACCATAGGACCTTTCATTTGAACCTAAGTTTGTGAAAATCAGTCTCGCCATCTATGAGAAAAGTTAGTACACATATTTTCTTGTTTTGCACATTTTACCCCATGACTCCCGAACCGGAAGTCGGATCTAAATAATATTCAGGAATATTTTATGAGACCTCAAGAACTTTTATTTGAATATAAGTTTGTGAAAATCAATTCAGCCATCTCTGAGAAAAGTTAGAACACATATTTTCTTTTTTTTTTGCACATTTTACCCCATAACTCCCGAACCGGAAGTCAAATCCAAATAATATTCAGGAATTTTTTATGGAACTACAAGACCTTCCATTTGAATCTAAGTTTGAGAAAATCGGTTCAGCCATCTCTAAGAAAAGTTAATGCACTTATTTGCACTATTTTTTGCACACCTCATAATTCCGGAACCGGAAGTCGGATCCAAATAATATTCAGGAATTTTGTATGGGACCACAAGACCTTTCATTGGAATCTAAGTTTGTGAAAATCGGTTCAGCCATCTTCGAGAAAAGTTAGTGCAAAAAAACGTTACATACACACATACGCACATATACACACACATACACACACATACATACACATACATACACACACATACACACACAGACATTTTGCGTACTCGACGAACTGAGTCGAATGGTATATGACACTCGGCCCTCCGGGCCTCGGTTCAAAAGTCGGTTTTCACAGTGATTGCATAGCCTTTCTATATGAGAAAGGCGAAAAACCCTGTGATTTTACATCTTATTAGATGCACATAAATGGAGCGTCGCAGTTCACGCAATTCCACGTGAAAGAATATTTAATATTGTGTCTAAAACTCCATGACATGAAATTCATTGAAATTAAAAAAAGAATACTGATAGCTAGCAACCGCCGCGACTTGAACTGAGAATTATTGGATCGCAAGTACGTCTGTTAATCGACTGAGTCACAGAAGCATGCATCTGCTTGGCTGGAAAAAGGTGCATTTAAATGCATACAGTCGCACCTGCTAGCGGAACGCAAGTTACAGTCGAAACCAGTAAAATTCAAGCTCATCTAACATTGAGTCATTACAAATAAAATTTCCCGTCACTTGATAAATTAGGTCTTTATAAATTACATCGTATGAGGGATTAAGTCACCTGTAAAATTCAATTTTTTTTTGAGTGTACGGCTCTGCAATCAGTACTCAAGTACGTCGCCGTCATCAAGTTGAAAGAGCAAATTGTTTCAATTACAAACTCTTTTTTCTCTTTATAAAAATTGCTGCCGGGTGAGAGATGCCTTCTAGATGGTTACCCTACAAACGAATTCGGTTCGTTAACCTAAATTAGTTATCTTTTGATTGTACGTAAGTTTTAAACGATGAGTACTACCGCACACGGCGAAACAATTAAAATCATGAAAAACTGCAAGTCGACGGCAGCTAAGTCCTTATTCTCGCAATAATCAATAGGATCCTCCGACACAATGAGAAGTTGAGAAGTAAAGGTTGCTCAAAGCGATTTATGAAACCATTAACAAATTTCACTGTTCAGCCAAAGGATTAAACTTCGCTTTGAATAATAAATGAGAAATCCCTCCAACTCTGGATATTTAAAATGCTCTCCATTGTTAAGTGACTTTCTCAAATTTAGCTCAAACATGGTGCAAACTCCAGTGGAAGAGTTGTTAATCATTTCAGCATAGCGAAAAAGTCGATAAAATTTATTAATTTCAAAGTAACAAGCTTGTAATCCTATCATCAGGAACAAACCGTTTGCTGGTAAGACTAAGGCTTCCACAAAGCAACGGTACAACGACGTGATAAAACTGGAACCAATCCTTTTTCATTGCCCCAGTCAGCTTGGTGTGTCCGCGTGGAACGGAATGGCAGTCTTTGGCATATTGCTTCAAGCAGGATACCCACCCGATGAGACACGCCATCCATTCATTTAGTGAGTGACGCTGGGGACGGTTCGTGTCAGGAAAGCACGGATAAAATTCCCGTCAGTCTCCCTCAGTGCTTTCATCGGAACGGTTCGGATACCGTTCCGTGTCCGGGTTTTGGTTTTGGGTTTGGTTTTGGTAGCTAGCTGGTGGTGCAGAAAAAAAAGAAACGACGACGGCAAAGACGTTTACGGGAACTGTGCAATTTGGCGGAATATGTGTGAACGAATATCGATTTTCTGCTGATTTCATCTCAACGAGGAAGTGGGAATTGTGGATTTTTGACAACCGCTACTGCTGCGGCGGAGAATTACCCGACCGACCGATCCGTGCTCACTAATTAGACGCATTAATTTGGTAAATGGTTGTCGCAACCGGAACACCCGGAAATTAGCGCAGCCCATCGGTGTCCGCTGCTGGTGAACGTTGTGTGGTATGTGGCATGCGACGAAGGATGATTAAATATCCTATGCTGAAAACCGAATGTTTGATATATGATGATTAAATCATGCAAAGTGATGTATTTACCAACTTTTCCAAGATGGGAAACACCCTCGGTTCCGTTGGTGACAACGTCGGTTGACATGCGAAGATGTACTCGATGCTGCTGAAGCGTAGCAAAGCGTTGGAAATATTTTATGAAGGTAAACATATTATGACTATCATGTGGAAAGTCAATTTCACTTCTTGATGAAGTTATTCGGCTGTGCGAGGGATCGGATTTGCGTCGGACACTGTAATTCACACCGTAACACGTTGACCGTAACTGGTACAAACCACTACTGGTAGCATAGCATTATGATAAAAATTGACATTGACAGTACATCATCAATTTGATGGATTACTTTTCAAAGTTCAAGAAAGAAAAACCGGTGACATGCTATGAACACATCCTACCAAATGGTGCGGGGAAAATCGATTGGATAAATAAATATGGAGTGGTGTAATGACAGCATATAATGTCCCATTAGTTCGTGCTTATGGTAGATAAGCGAGCTTTGATTGTGCTTTTTGTTTGCCCCTTAACGAGTTGGCACACATTTCTTTTCAGAGCAACTGGTGCGTTCGGCTAATGTTGATCTAATGCGTTAATCATTTTCTGGGTGTGATAAATGGTCCGTATGTAATATCGTTTAATTTTTTATATTTGATATTTTTTTGTAACGCAAGTTATTAGTATTTACAGTGAAGTCTTGTCAAAGCAGTTCTGAAGTTTGAATTTTTAGGAGGGTTTGTTAAATTATATGATTTTTTTGCGTTTCTTGTTTGGTATACACAAAAAAATTTATGAACCGATTGTGGCTATGTGCTGTTTCCAAAATAGACTGGAAATTAATCATTACATTGTAAGTTTCCGGTAGTATAAATGTTTGAATAAAAATAATATATGTAGACTTGAACAAATTTCAGATGGATTTATCATAGTACTAGCTGAATTACCCGGCGTTGCTCGGAAATGTTTCGTGAAGGTAGGGCCGCAAAAAGATTCTAAAACTCGTCCTGCCTATCGAAATACTCGGAATGTAGTGGAACACTGTCAGAACAATACTTCGCACATGTTCAGATTGCGCACGGCCAGTGTCAAATCGGGTCAGTTTTATGTTTTTCGTAAAATCCCACTCCCTTGAAATAACGTAATAGTCTCCTCTGATATAAAATAGTATCTGTATTTGTCAAACAGCATCGTTTCTCGTCGAATAAATTTTATACTATATACCTCTTTTTTAGTGAACTTACTACAGCCTTCCTCCATGCTTATTCTTATAACCACCTCCGAATAGTGTAAAAATATCTAAGCTTGTCATAAAGTGTCGATTCCCACCTTTTATATCAAATTACCAATAGCAATACTATCTAGAACGACCTTGAAATTCTTATCCCTGTCTTGTTCTGGCAGATGAAAATCGGTTTTCAAAACCCCCTCCTTGCCGTTTTTTGTCGACAAATAAGAAAATTTTTACAATAAACATCCCTTTTTAGAGGTACTTTCTACAAACTCCATCCTTCTGATCACCTTTGCAATGAATATCTAGGCTCGTCGAGAAAAAAATTTAAAAAAAACCCTTATAACCTCTGAATTGCAAAAGTACCTGTGTCAAGTTTGGGGATAATTTACTGAGTTGTTATATCGATCATCTTTAAATTGTTATAAATGTCTGTGCCTCTCGAAAAATGTCTTTTTTTGCAAAATTCGAAACATTTTCCCTCAAATTCCCCCTGATTGAAAACGCTTACTATACATAAAAAATTATTCACATTAAACCTTCTTTAGAGTTTTTCAAAAAGTATGGATGGTCATCAAAAATTATCGATTCTCTTCAAATTATAAAAAAATCATCATTTCTCCCTCCAAACTATCTCTGAGGAAAAAGTATTAGTGCCAAGTTTGATAGCAATCCGTTCAGTATTTTTACATGATTCATACGAGAAGTGCTTCCAAACAAAGTTCCTGAATTACGTCTGGATCCGACTTCTTGTTCCTGAGCTACAGGATGATATGTCAAACGAAATTAAAATAGTGTAACTCATTTTTCGCATAGATGCCTGAACCGATATAAGATTCAAATGAAAGGTCTTAAGATTCTATAAAACATCTTGCTTTTTAGTCAGTCTGCACTGATGTGAACATTTTGAATCAAATGTAAACTCTACAGTTCCTCAGGTGAATTTAACTGACTTCGGCTACACTGATTTTGAATTCCGATTCCAGTATCAAATCATTTTCTCAAAAAATTAAAATTCATAAACAAAAATTCAAATTAAAGGATCTATGGTCCCATGCAAAATAAATGAATTTCCGATTCTGGAATTACAGGGTGATGAGTTTTTAAAATTCAAGCCGATATAGAAGTTGACAATTCTAAAAAGCTTCAAAGTTTTACTAAAAACTATTGCAATTTCGTCATATAGTTTGGGTTATGCTGGTCCCTGAATACCGACTCTGGAAGTATCGTAAATAACCGTAAACTCTAAACTGAAACTTTCTTCGACATCTCATGGAATGTTCAATCGATTGTCACACGTTTAGATTCAAAGTTGATCCGATTTGCAGCTTCGACATTACAGGGTATTGAGTAACTATTTTTTTCGGTAAAAAATTCGAAAATATTCGACTCGTATTTTTTTATTTCAATATGGTACGTGGAATTTTTGAGATATGATTTTTTAAGTTACGCATTTACAAAAAAGAGCCTTTTTCAACAGGCTATAATCTAAAATCTAATAAAGATACAAAAATTTGTCTAACACATGAAATGTGCGCCTTTTCCTTAACTATCAAATAAGCAATTCCATAAAACAACCTTTATAGTTAACTCAATAAAAAAAAAACTAAAAATTATTAAACAAATAAAAAAAATCAAACTTGGGCCTATTTTTTTTCTTATTTCAGTTGAAAAAAAAGCCTTAGGGTTTTAACTCAATCTTGGCAAAGTTTCTGATTTCAGAGTGGAAAGATTAATACTTTCGGAGCAGTGAATTTTACAATCAAGACTACCGCAGCGCAACTCGCTCGAATGCGGGCTTAACTTGTCGACACATGTCGCGCCACTGATCGAATCCTATCTTTGACAGTTTTTTGTTAGCAACGTTTCAGTTAAGATCGTGGTGTAAAAATGAATTCAAAGTCGTTGAGTCGAGTTTCTTCTTCCCTTCTAGAGAACTTCGATTTTTAGCAAGCAAATGATGTTTTTCGTGCACCATGTAGGTAGAAAGCGAGTAAAATTGGGGCAGAGGAATTACATGAGTAATGAAATAGTGATGATACCTTATGATAAAAAAAGAACCGGAAAATTTCAATTTTCAATAAATTTCTTTATTATCGCCTTCAAAGTACTCTCCTCCTGCGGCAATACATGCATGCCAACGCTTGATCCAATTTTCCATACAAGTTTTATAGGCCGCCGAAGGTATGGCCTCACGCAGCGAATTCTCTTTTATGGTCTCTATGGTCTCGAAACACGTTCCCCGCAATGAGTCTGGAGAAGAGGAAAAAGTCACACGGGGCCATATCTGGAGAGTACGGGTCTTGATTGATGATATTGATTGAGTTTTTGGCCAAAAACTGCGACACAACCAACGCTGTGTGAGCCGGCGCATTATCGTGAAATTCAGCTTTTTTGGCACCAGCCGAGAAGCGACACGTTTCGAACCCAAAACATCAGTAAAATGTGTTCGGCTGATCCATAAGAGATGCCCAACAATACAGCAATCTCTCTAATCGGTACAGAACGATTTTGCAACACGATTAGCTTCGCCGATTCAATGTTTTCTTCAGTAACAGATGTTGTTGGGCGGCCAGGGATCTCATCATGATCCAAGCTTGTATGACCACCTTTGAAGCGTTTATACCACTCGTATGCCTGTGTTTTTCCTAGACACGATTCACCAAAGGCCTTTTCTAAGATTTTCAAAATTTCGGAACACCTAAATCCATTTGCAACACAAAATTTGATGTACGCACGTTGTTCTAAATTTTCATTCATTATAAAAATCGCCACCCAAAAATTTTTCAACTTCTTTGTATAGACACCAAACAAAAACTAATCGTACGATATGCGTCAAAATTTGACAGAATGTGTATAAAAGTGTTGCCAACGTTGAGAGAATAAAACTTTACCGATTGGACAAGCGCGGTATACAGTTTTTAAACAGTTGCAATTTTTATATGGTTTGGTTTTTCTGGTTTACAAAAACTCAATACTTCAAACGTATCCTGGGAAGATAAAAACTTTCATTTTTGATTACCTGTCTCGTGTGGCTCAACATAGTGGAACGATTGTGCTCCAGAAATAGTTTTACATTTTTTGAAACGAGTTTTAGGAAATTTCTTTGCTTTGCATATTCTTCGGGACATTTGTATATGACTAAAATATTGGGTAGAGAAGACGCTTTCCTAGCCCATTCGTACAATTCATACGCGGTCGAAATTTGACAATCATTGATCATTTGTAAACTTGTGCGACGTGCCATACTTTTGATAGTACCTAACAGTACCATTGCATGATCATTGTACATCCTTTTCCATGAGCTGTCGCGTGAAAATTCGGTGCAAAACGTTGAAAACTACTTCCAATCGCTCTCTGTTCGATATTTATTTCCTCTCAGTTATCCCTAGCAAATTGAAAACTTTTTGGTGGTCATCTGTGATCGATTTCAGAAATCTATGAAAATCTGTGATCAACTTCAGGAATCTGTGCAGAAAATTGAAAATCTCTGAATTAATACGTGTACCTGGTATCACTGGTTAAGTCCGTATCCGAGCGAGTTGCGATGCGGTACGATCCGCGTGTGCGGGTTGTGATTGAAAAATTCACTGCTCCGGAAGAATGAATGCTTCCACTCTGAAACCAGAAACTTTGCCAAGATTGAGTTAAAAACCTAAGGCTTCTTTTTTCAACTAAAATAAGAAAAAAATTAGGCTCAAGTTTAAATTTTTTTTATGGTTATTAATTTTTAACTTTTTTCATTGAGTAAACTTTAAGGTGAAATGTTGCGTCATAAAATGCGCGCAAAATTTTATCCGCTTCAATTGAACGAACCGTCGCACAAAGCATACCAAGAAAAACGGACACATAGAAACAAGAACTTTTTTCAATGATTGAGCGCAGTGGGTTTACCTCTCGTTATATTGGCTTGTAAAAAAGTCTGGACGTAATGGATTTTTGAATCCTTCACACTTTGAATATATGCTAATTCAATCGTGATTTCTCTTACACTAGAGCTATAAATCATGAGTAATTATGAATGACTATCATGAGGTTCTATGTATATGTATTGAATAACTTGCTAACCATGTATATGCCTGAGCTTAGTAGCAAGCATGGATTCTTCTTCAAAAGAACGATTGAAGACAAGAGAACATTCAAGTATTTTCGTATTTTATTCAATCGATTTTGAAAGGAAAATCAACCGTTGATTCATTGTATTCATAATAATTGAAAAACCAATGAGTTCCAATAAGTTTTCCATGCTGACTGGCTCCAAGCTGACTCTCAATTTTTATCACATTGTTTCTATCAAAGGTTAATGAACGATAATACTTGGCTTGTATTCATTTCATTCAGTAGCTTGTCAATGATGAAGTTATAGTTTTTCTATAAAAATTGCTACAATCCAAAATAATACCTGCTATACGATATTACACAGCCATGCTTTATTGCTTCAGCAACATCAATGCATTGAACTCAACAGAATTGGACATTATTAGCATTATAAATGACAGTTACTTGGAAAATAAACGATTTCTTACAATACCCATTTTATTGTATTCAACTCGTTTTTATTTCAACACAAAACCCAATGCTGCATAAATTCGCGTCATTATTTTATATGCAATTTTTTCTCACGATATAATGCCACTGTGCCCACCGTGCATTTCTCACACCACCTCCATACGAAACAGCAGCGCGCAAGCAATAAAAAAAACTGCGGAAAAATTTATGTAAACTTTTTCAAATTTCGGTTGTTTTAGCTAATATTTTATAATTTTGAGTTGCATTTTCAGATTCTTTGTGAAATTCTGCTACAAACACTACTTTTCAGTTCTAAAATCATCCCCGGAACGGAACAGTAACCGTTTATACATTTCAAAAACCAATTACGGCTCGGCAAAGCAAAATTTCAAAATACTAAGAATACTTAGTTATGATAAATTTGATTTCGAAAACTTAAGTGTTTTTGGTTTTTCGAAAATCGGTCTAGTTTTTGAATAATTGATCAAAAACGCGATTTTCGCATTCCGCTACATTTCACCTTAAAGGTTGTTTTATCGAATTGCTTATTCGAAAGCAAAGGAAAAAACGCACATTTCATGTCTTGGGCAAAGTTTTGTATCTTAATTAGATTTTACAGTATAGGCTGTTGAAAAAAGTCTCGTTTTTCTAAACACGAAACTTCAAAAAATCATATCTCGAAAATTTTACGTACCATATTGAAATAAATAAAATACGTGTCCAATATTTTCGAATACTTTACCGAAAAAAAATTGTCAGATGGAAAAAAAAATTGGGTGACTGATTTTGCGTGGAATGCCCCATATATAAAGATAGCTTTGTATAGCTAGTGTGCTTGATAACATAATAGTCACGTCTTCTGATCATATTTAGAATCAGTTTTTTTTTGTGCAAAATCGAGTGACTTAGGGGATTAGCTTTAAAGATTTTATAATGGAATCGAATTCGGAATTTATAACCACGAATGTGATTTTATAACACCGTAATTCTGGAATCAAACATTGGATCTGTACAGAAAATAACAGTCAGCTATGGGACTATAATAAATTTCATTTGATTCTATGTTTAAGAAAATCGGTTTAGCTATCTCTGAAAAATCAAAGTGAACTCCGTTTCGGAGATTTGGTGTAGGCAAAGTAGATTCGTTGGGCCATCAACTTACAAGACCTATATATTGGAACAATTTAAGCACAGTTGCTTAAAGATTTTGCAAAACCATTTTGAATGACAGTTTAAAATTTTCAAAATTCTCCATCCTATTTTTTCGGAACCGAAGTCGTATCTGGATAAAATTCAATGGCAATCACAAGACCAAGCCTTTTTCTATAGAATTACTGGAAATTCCGACTTTTGGACGGAGACCCATAGTATCATATATGTACTATTCGACTCAGTTCGACGAGATAGGAAAATGACTTTGTGTGCTCAAAGCTTTTTTTACCGCTCAATGTTCTCGTGACTGTGACTCAACCGATTTCAACAAGCTTTGACTCGCGCGAACTATTATTCCAACGATCAATTTCGAAGATCAACAGGCTGTCACTTCTGGTTCCAGAGATGTAATGGTATAAGTGACGTAATCGACTAACCGCACATTGTTCATTTGTTGAATTTTCTCGTAAGCGACTCAACGAATTACGATAAACTTACTTGAAAGCTAACAATGTCAATCAAATTTGGAAGGATTATGGTGAACATTTCCAGCTTAAGAGATGTAAGATTATATGTGACGCAACCAACAAATCCTAGTATTGTTCAATGTAACAGAATTTCTCGGAGATGAAACAATTGATTTCGAAAGACTTAGATTTAGGATAATCTTGCAAATGTTTTAAGAAGATTATTTAAATGGAAAAAGAAAAGCATTACCACCTCATTAGGTGGTTAAAGATGTTTTTTTTTCATAGTTTTGAACGCTTATAACTCAGCCATTTGTTGATGGATTTATATTGATTGGTAACCAACCGATTCGGAAACATTTGATTCAAATGCCTATAGAAACGTCGTTGTAGCAAAAATAAATTCAAGATAGAGTAGTCTGCGATTTCTTATGTATTATTTGAATAGGACCCCTCGATGTGCTCAGTTCACTGTCAGTTCCAGTCTTTTGAAGCAAAACAACAAGCGTCTGATCGCTAGATGCGTCGTAACTATGATAATGATTGTTTATGTTTGGAAAAATATTAAGTTACAGTATGAACGATATTGAGCAATTTTGCCCTAAATCCAGTGATTCTAACAATAAGGAAGTAAAAAATACTAAGGATCATTGCCTAGAACTTCTTTAGTTTGTTATTGGCTCATCCCATGAAGCATTAAAGTCAGTTGTGGCAAGAAATCATTATGTGCTGAATGGAAACATATCGATAGTCCCACGACAAAAGGGCCTAACTGCAAATGAGAGCCTCTCTTTGTTTACTTTCTCTTTTGATTATTACGGAGCCATCATTGCAAATTCTCTACAGTTTCCAATATAAATCGAAAGCTTGTAGTTTTACCTTGAAAGTTTTGCGCAGAGTAAAACGTCAAATATGAAATCAGTTCGGTAAATCGTGAAAGAAAAAGTAAACAAAGAGAAACTGTCATTTGCAGTTAGGCCCTTTTGTCGTGGGACGGTCGATATGTTTGCTTCCTTTGTAACTTGTATTGTTTCCATGGGATTTTGTCGGAACTGGTCGACGCTTATTAACGGAGGGTCAATAACATTACATTATTACTGAACCAACTGGTTCACGATTACTGACCCAACATTTTTTAATGAATCGTATGGGACATTGTAATCTTCAGTTTATCTTTGGTTGTAGTATTTCAATAATGCATCATTAAAAACTCTGTTTAAATTGTCTTATAAACATAGCTCGATGAATAGTTAACAGCACGATTTGCAGTATACGTGTTTGTCAAATACGTAGGTAAATTTTAGTAAAGATGATTATGTTATGTGCATCTAGCATGAATTAGGGGGTAAAAACCTTTTGCTTCAAACTTACAATCATCATTTTTGCGATTTTTTTTTTCAGAATTATCGTTCAACAAAATGAAATTCAAATGTTTTGCATGATAAAAAGGATCATTCGAACAACATTTTGTAATTTTTTCGTTGAAAAATATTGAGAAATAAGTCGGTGAAGAGATATTTTTGAGGACGCTTCTTAAAAATCATGATTTGCGGTGTCCACTGTATCTCAGCGCAGACTAATCAGAAGTGAACAAATCAAAGCAGCATAGTTAGAGTAGAAGTTTTTCTAGATCCCAACGTTTCTGTTTGATTTTTTTTTAATATTTTTATTTTTGGTAGTTGTTCAAAGTAAAAACTACGATTTTTCACGAAAAAACCCACCGTTTTGTAGCTGTAAAACCTCCCCAAAGTAACAAACAACGTACCCCAAAGTAAAAGGAAAACGTTGGGGTCTGTTTTTTGCCTTTCTCATATAGAAAGGCTATGCAATCACTGTGAAAATCGACTTTTTAACCGAGGCCCGGAGAGTCGAATGTCATATACCATTCGACTCAGCTCAACGAACTGAGCAAATGTCTGTGTGTGTGTGTCCGTCCGTGTGTGTGTCCGTCCGTGAGTGTGTGTGTGTATGTGTGTGTGTATGTAACAAAAATATGCACTCACTTTTCTCGGAGATGGCTGAACCGATTTTCATAAACTAAGATTCAAATGAAAGGTCACATGGTCCCATAGCCTGCTATTGAATTTCATTCCGATCCGACTTCCGGTTCCGGAGATATAGCATGATATGTACCAAAAATATGAAAAAAATATGCACTCACTTTTTTCAGAGATGGTTGAATCGATTTTCACAAACTAAGATTCAAATTAAAGGTACTATGGTCCCATAGTCTGCTATTGAATTTCATTTGAATCCGAATTCCGGTTCCGGAGTTATATGGTAATATGTGAAAATTTTAGAAAATGTTTACACTCAATTATCTCTGGAACTACTTAAGCGATTTTTGCAAACTAAGATTCAAATGAAAGGTCCTTCAATATCCTGAAAATTTGTAGAAGATTTTATCTGAATACGACTTTCGGTTCCGGAACTAAAGCGTGATAAGTGGAAAATTACCAATTTCATTAGTATTTTTTCACGAACGATGGTTGAAAATAGGTACAAATCCCATAAAACTGTCTGATAAATTCTTCTGGTTTGCAGAGCTTGTTAGTTTGTGGGCATAAAAGCTTAATTCGGCACTACTGGTCCCCTATTTTCCTGTTCCGAAAGCACCGAAAGTGGAGAAGAAAAACTCCTGAAACTAAATTCACTTTGATTTCTCTGCGATGCTTGAACCGATTTTCACAAATCTTGATTTGAATTGATGTTCATACTGTCTTTAAAGCTACTGTGAAATTTCATCCGGATCCGACTTCCGGTTCCGCAGTTACAGGGCGATGAGTGTCAAAGTTTTCAAATCGCCTTATAGAGTGACAATATGTACAACACCGAAAGAAGAAGAAAACACAAAACGAATAATAATAATAATTATAATAGTAATAATAATAATAATAATAATAATAATAATAATAATAATAATAATAATAATAATAATAATAATAATAATAATAATAATAATAATAATAATAATAATAATAATAATAATAATAATAATAATAATAATAATAATTTTTTTGTTTTCTTTTATTATTGACATTTTACACGGTGTTTGCCGTGCATTCGTGTCAGAGAAGGGTGTTTTTGTGTATGTGGTGTTGTGTGTGAGTGTGTTATTGTGTGTTTATGTTACAGCGCAAGTTTTAATCACTTTTACTTTCATTTTCTTCGTTTCGTATCTACCTATTTTCCTCTACTTTTATACATTTTTACTTTCTTCTTCTTCCTTTAATTTTTCTTCTTCATCTTGAGTTTAATTTTAATCTTCTCCGCTTCGTCTCGTTTATATTTCCGTATGCATTTTCACTTTCTTCTTCTTTTTCAACTTGATCATCATCTTCAATTTACTTTTATCATCTCCCCTTCATTTCGTTTACATTTCCGTATACATTTTGACTTTCTTCTTCTTCTTCTCAACTTAATCATCATCTAGACTTCATCTCTGTATTTCTGATTTAATTTTTCCCCTTAGCCTCTTTAATCGAAACTGTTCCAGCCACTTTTGATCTACAATTTGTTGTTTAATTTTGTTTCACGTAGGAAGTTTAGCAACTGGATTGCTTGTTCATCGGTGTTTCCCAGAGCTTCATATAGACTGCTGCCGATGTTGTATTTTCTTCGCTCTCCATCGTACTTCCTACATTCGAGGATAATATGCCGCACCGTCAGCTCTACACCGCAACATTCGCAGTTCGGCGGTTCTTCTTTTTTCAGCAAGAAGGTGTGGGTCAGCCGTGTATGGCCAATCCTCAGCCGTGTAAGTTGACGCTGTTCAGCAGGGCTGCCGCGATCGGTCCACCTAAGCGTGTCGCGTTTGACCTCCCTCAGCTTCACGTCTCTCGCTTCAAACCACTGCCTCTCCCATCGGAGGCGAATCGCCTGCTTTGCTGCCCTTGCAGCATCTTCCGCTGGAATTGGGATATTGGTGACAGGTTGTGTTTTGCCCTCGTTAGCCAATCGGTCTGCCTCCGTGTTTCCGCTGATGCCAGTATGCCCCGGAATCCAGCAGAAACGAACGGATTTGTTTCGCACTATTTGTTCGATCTCTTGTATCCACGGGTGGCGAGAATGTCCTGCTTCTAAGGCCAGGAGACAGCTAGCCGAATCGGTCATGATCACCACTTCGTTGCGAACATTCGGTATAGAGAGTGCCATTTTAATGGCGTATGCCTCTGCTGAGAAGACACTGCATTCTTTCGGAAGACTGTATTTCTGGGCTATCCCGACGTTGTAGAATGCTGCCCCTACCGTGTCTTCACACTTGGATCCGTCAGTATAGATGACGGTCGAATGGCGGAAACGAGTGTCGAGTACTTGCCGAAAGATCGGATGAACTTTCTGAGGTGGATCTCCTGCGCGAACATTTTCCTTCACCTCCCACACAATCGCCGGCTTTCGTGCGTTCCATGCACGACTACTCTGCCGTGTGAGTTGGCCGACAACAGGAAGAGGTGAACCGGTTAGTTCTTCCAGCCGGTCTGATCCTCGCTGGATCAGAGGAAGGGTACCGTTATTCCGGTTATGCGAATATATTCGGATGGCTGTTCGCACTGTGGCTTGAGCTGCAAGTAATTCGAAGGGTAGGGTCCCTGCCTCGGCCATGATCGAGACTATTGGACTGGTAACAAAGGCTCCGGAAGCAAACCGGACCATTTTGTTGTAAGCAGGGGCAAGAGTCTGCAAATTCGGCGATCCTCCTCGACTGACAAGTCCTATCCCATACAGCAACTTCGAGGTGACTAAGGCTGATCCAACCTGCAGCAGAGATGTTCGATTGCCACGTGAGTGTTGGGCACCGATCATCCGAAGAATCCGTAACCGAGACTCGCAAGCTTTTTTCGTCAACTTGCAGTGAGGTCTGAAGGTGAGGGTTCGGTCCAAGGTTACACCCAGAATCCTCAGCTGGTTGGTCGTCGGAATGGGAGTCTGATCGATGGTGATGTCTCCTGTAGGTTCATTCCGTATATTCGGGCTGCAGTAAAAAATGAAGGACTTTGTTGCCGACATGGCGAAACCGACGCTTTTCGTCCAGTGATCGGCAGCCTTGACGGCGGCCTGCAGTTTACGGTATAACCCGTCACTTCTGGCGCCTCGCACAGCGAGGAGGATGTCGTCCGCGTATAGGAGTATGTCAACTCCTTTCGGTATCACTTGGAATATCGGCTGCATAGCGACGAGAAACAGGGTCACAGAGAGGACCGAGCCTTGAGGTACTCCGTTTTCCAGCGGATGTTCGCGAGATAAGTGTCTCCCTACGGACACCTGGAATGTTCGCTCGGAGAGGAAGCTCTGTATGATGTTGAGCATTCGACCACGTATTCGCCATTTTTTCAATGTGCGAACTATTCCATGTCGCCAGGTAGTATCGTATGCTTTCGACAGGTCCAGTGAAGCTATCAGACAGTGCTCGTCTGCGGTTGGAAGCGATTTCTCCAGCTCAGCAAAGTACGTATCCGTGCCCCGTCCGGGACGAAACGCGTGTTGGCGTTTGTCGAGCCGACCATTCAACTCTAGCTCAGTAATTAGGCGACGGTTGATGATCCGCTCTAGCAGCTTTGCCATGCAGCTGGTGAGCGAGATTGGCCGAAAGGCAGCAGGCCCGGTATCGTGACAATTAGGTTTTGGGATGGGAACGACGATGGCATTCCGCCAGCTAGCGGGAAACTCTCCGTTACTCCAGATTTTATTGAGCAGCTCGAGGAGCGTCACTTTCACGGACAGGGGCAGGCGTTGAAGCAGAGGATACCCTATCATGTCGGGTCCTGTAGAGGCACCTCGTCCTTTGTCGAGAGCCCACAGAAGTTCGTTCAGGGTGATGTCGGTGTTGTATACATCCTCGGTATTGGGCGAAAAATCTATGGACTCTCGTTCCGCTCTTGCCTTCGCCATCTGGAAAGATGGAGGGTAGCTGGAGGTCGCTGATCTCTCGCTGTAGTGACTGGCCAGTTCTTCCGCTGCTTCTTCGGGATTGTCTATGAAACCATCCGCTCCCTTGACTACTATGGTGCGTTGTTGCCGGCTGCCACGCAAACAGTTCACCGTCTGCCATAGTTTTGTCGTCGAGCTGTCCGGAGAGATTGTTGCTACGAAATTCTCCCACGAATGTTCCTTTGCCTCTTTAATCGCCTTTCGTGCTGCTGCTCTAGCTTCCTGAAAACTAGCCAACGCTGCGGGTTGATCTGGATCGAATCTCTGCAGGCGCCGTAAGGCCCGCAAGCACTTTCGTCGCTGTCGGATGGCAGTCTTCGCTTCTGGGCACCACCATGGTACCGCTTGTGGTCCAACTCGGCCGCTGGTGCGTGGTATGGAAGTGTTAGCTGCTGCTATCAACTTCTCCGTGAAGCTGTCAACATTCCACTCGACGTCTGGGCAGATTGTCTCAGCGGTGATTTGTTCATACAGCGACCAGTCGGCGCGGTCATAGAGCCATTTCCGTCGCACGGTTCGCGTGCTAGACCATCCAGGTATGGTCACCGTTATCGGGAAGTGGTCACTGTTGTGGGTGTCCGAAAGAGTTCGCCATGTAAACTTGGGAGCCAGACTCTTAGAGCAGAAGGTAACGTCGATTGCCGAAGTATGACCAGTGGCCGGGTCGATGCGTGTGGGAGAGCCACTGTTGAGAATCACAAGATTCCTGTCTAATGTCGTGTCAGCTATGAATCGGCCAAGCGCGTTCGATGATGATGACCCCCACGCAAGGTGATGTGCGTTGAAGTCACCCAGAAATATAACCGGGCCATCCAGTTTATCGAGGAGCTCGCTCAAAGCGGTTTGATATTGGGCTGAACTAGGCGGAATGTAGATAGACACAACAGTTACCTGCACCGGCGCATAGATACGCGCAGCGACTAGATGGAGGGAGGTGTTGATTTGCTGACGCTCGAACGGTATACCTTCTCGGATAGCAAGGCCTACCCCATGTTGCCAGTAATGGGTGCTGTTTGACTCCAACAGTAGCGTGTAGTTCCTGCCAACGAAGTTTGGAGGTATGACCGTTTGATTAACCTTCGTCTCTTGAAGTGCAATGACGTAAGGTTCGAGGTTGGCGATGAGGAGCTTCAGTTCGCTGATGTTTGCCCTAAGGCCGCGCAGGTTCCATTGGAGTGCGAAGCAGCTGCCGGAGGAGCTGTTCGTACCGGAACTGATGGTGGATCTTCCAGCAGATGAGTCGGCTGGAAAATAGGGAGATGCCGCAGTAACCGCTACTGGTAATCGGTTCGTGGAGAGACTTGCCTGTGAGACGCTTTGCCCCACAGTGCCAGCCGCTGTCGAAACCATTACACTAGATTTTCCACTACCGACAACAGCCGGCACCGGGGAAGCGCTTTGTGTAATATACGTCGTGCGGGATCTTGATGGGCCTTCGCCAGGCGAGAGAACTGGAATATTCGTGTTGTCGCCTGAAACAACGGGCGCAGCAGTATCGGTTTGAATCTTGGGAATAGGAATACTGACCTGTGGGACGCTTTGCCCCACAGTGCCAGCCGTTGCCAACATCACCACACGATTACTTCCAGAATTACCGGCAACAGCCGGCACTGGGGAAAGACTTTTTGTAGATTCGCTGGTTTCTCGGCTGTTGGTTTCGATGAGAGGGTTGATTGTTGGTTGCGTAGGGCGGCGGCCAGGGCAAAGAAGGGTAATCCCTTCTCCCTGCCGTCTATCCCAGGATTCCGGTATCGTAGATGTTTCGGTGGTGTGATCGGCTGCAGAGGTGAATTCGTCATCAACGGGTTGGGGTAAGACGTCCCGGGCGACTCCTTCAACCTGCTGCACTTGCGTCGGAGGGGGTACTACACTTTCTCCGCTTCCGAACCGATAAATCTCGTTGTCCGTGTTCGTGCTAGGGTCGTCATGGTGGTCCAAACGTTGTTGAGTGGCGGAATTATCGAAGATACTGACTGGGGGGTGTGGCCGGTATCTCCACTTCATAGCTGACACAGTCCATCATCATGGGATCGGGTGTAGTGACAGCAGTTTTCTTCGGGGGCGGGCTAGGGTCAGGCGATATGACCGATTTGTCGTACTTTCGGGGGCGGCCAGGGCCTCGCTTCGGTTCCTGAACGGCTGGAGAGTGGCTACTTGATCGAGTGACCGGATTCGACCACGTCGGTGCTGGTACTGGTCTTTGGCTGTGATGTTGACTTCCACGGCTTGCGCTGCGCGATCGTTCATCAGAAATCTTCTGTTTCAGCAGTTGGTTGAGATTGTTCACACTGTTAATTTTTTCGTCTTTCTGCTTGATTTCTTCGCGCAGTTTGGCTATGTCCTCGTCCTTTGCCTTCACGGTCGCTTCAAGTTCCCGCAATCTTTTTTCAAATTCGCTAAATCGCGATGCCGCTTGGGCATAGCTACCACCTGTCTGTAGCTCAGTACGTTTCCTAGCCTCTGGGAAAGACACGTTATCGCGGACCTTAATTTTAATGACTTCGACCTCCTTCTTGTAAACAGGGCACTGTCGACTGGTAGGACGGTGATCACCCTTACAATTTCTGCATTGGGAAGCCTCGTTGCACTCCTCTTCTCCGTGATAATCGCCAGAGCAGTTAAAACAGCGTTGTGGCCCAGGGCAACGGACACGGGTGTGGCCGTAGCTGAAGCAGTTATAGCACAACATAGGATTCGGGAAATATGGCCGGGTGGGAATACGCAGCAAACCGATCTTGAGGTACTCCGGGTACGTGGTTTTGGAGAACGTTAGGATCAGCGCGGGTGTATTAACTCTCTTTTCACCTTCTTTCCTGGTGATTCGCTGCACACGGACAACGCTTTCCTTCAGCATTTCAGTCAAAATGTCTTTTTCGTCCATTTCGATAATGTCGTAGCAGGAAATGACACATCGACTTACGTTCAGGTGTGGATGAGGGGCTACTTCAACTTCAGTTCCATCGAACAGCTTGGTTAGTGTTAGCAGCTTGGCAACCTGGGCAGGGTTGCGAATCTTCAGAAGGTATTTCTTTCCCTGATCCTCGGATTTAGCGCTTTCGATTGGTCCACCGACAAAGTTTTCCACCGATTTCCCGATGATGAAGGGATTTTTCGGAAGTGAAACACCATCCTTTCCCGTCAGCTGAAGGAATGTCAACTCACCGAATTTATTCGTCGGGTCCATGTAGGTCGGTAATCTAGGCCCGACTGACCCTCCCGGGTCGTCCGCCATGTTTTAGGTGGTAACGGTCACCCGTTACCTACCCCAAATAGCCTATTAGTGGCTGAAAACCGATATCCTACCTTTTCACTGTAGGTGTTCAAAAAAATTTGCACCGCACTGTGTTAACACACTTACGGGACACACTGTAGTGTTCCCTGGATACGAATCGAGCACCTTTGAAATTTTCCGAAATTTCACTTTTCCAAAACTTTTTAGCACTTATTATTATCCGACGAAATCTTTGTTTGGGCCCACCGCGACCCACGCCACCGGAGTGGTGAATGAAAACAAACAGCCAGCTAGCCGACTATTGTTATTGTTTCTTTCGGGAGCACGTTGAGAGAAAACAAATTCACTGTTTTAAGCCGTTTTTTCACCGATTTGCACCGGACTTTCACTGTTGGCGTCTTCTTTGTCACCTCACTCGCTGATATGTGTACTTATGTACCGCGGCGATCGCGAATTACTCGGAAAACACCAGGTAAAGTTCAGAGCGCGCGCGCTATGACAAGCAAGCATTGACGGCGTGCCAAAACTGAATAATAATAATAATAATACTAATAATAATAATAATAATAATAATAATAATAATAATAATAATAATAATAATAATAATAATAATAATAATAATAATAATAATAATAATAATAATAATAATAATAATAATAATAATAATAATAATAATAATAATAATAATAATAATAATAATAATAATAATAATAATAATAATAATAATAATAATAATAATAATAATAATAATAATAATAATAATAATAATAATAATAATAATAATAATAATAATAATAATAATAATAATAATAATAATAATAATAATAATAATAATAATAATAATAATAATAATAATAATAATAATAATAATAATAATAATAATAATAATAATAATAATAATAATAATAATAATAATAATAATAATAATAATAATAATAATAATAATAATAATAATAATAATAATAATAATAATAATAATAATAATAATAATAATAATAATAATAATAATAATAATAATAATAATAATAATAATAATAATAATAATAATAATAATAATAATAATAATAATAATAATAATAATAATAATAATAATAATAATAATAATAATAATAATAATAATAATAATAATAATAATAATAATAATAATAATAATAATAATAATAATAATAATAATAATAATAATAATAATAATAATAATAATAATAATAATAATAATAATAATAATAATAATAATAATAATAATAATAATAATAATAATAATAATAATAATAATAATAATAATAATAATAATAATAATAATAATAATAATAATAATAATAATAATAATAATAATAATAATAATAATAATAATAATAATAATAATAATAATAATAATAATAATAATAATAATAATAATAATAATAATAATAATAATAATAATAATAATAATAATAATAATAATAATAATAATAATAATAATAATAATAATAATAATAATAATAATAATAATAATAATAATAATAATAATAATAATAATAATAATAATAATAATAATAATAATAATAATAATAATAATAATAATAATAATAATAATAATAATAATAATAATAATAATAATAATAATAATAATAATAATAATAATAATAATAATAATAATAATAATAATAATAATAATAATAATAATAATAATAATAATAATAATAATAATAATAATAATAATAATAATAATAATAATAATAATAATAATAATAATAATAATAATAATAATAATAATAATAATAATAATAATAATAATAATAATAATAATAATAATAATAATAATAATAATAATAATAATAATAATAATAATAATAATAATAATAATAATAATAATAATAATAATAATAATAATAATAATAATAATAATAATAATAATAATAATAATAATAATAATAATAATAATAATAATAATAATAATAATAATAATAATAATAATAATAATAATAATAATAATAATAATAATAATAATAATAATAATAATAATAATAATAATAATAATAATAATAATAATAATAATAATAATAATAATAATAATAATAATAATAATAATAATAATAATAATAATAATAATAATAATAATAATAATAATAATAATAATAATAATAATAATAATAATAATAATAATAATAATAATAATAATAATAATAATAATAATAATAATAATAATAATAATAATAATAATAATAATAATAATAATAATAATAATAATAATAATAATAATAATAATAATAATAATAATATTAAAAATAATAATAATAATAACAGTAATAATAATAATCTAACTACAAGTTTTATGCTGCTGATTCATGCTAAGCTTGACTTACATATGCAGAAGTAACAGAGACGCAGGTACGTTTCATTTGTTAAATTTCGTTTAATTGGTTCAATCGAAATAGAGCATGAGATAGTATAGGTTTAACTACGTTTAAAACTGTTCCAATTTGTAGGTCCTATTTGTTGATAGCAAACGATCCAACTTCGGCTATTCCGTTCATCTGAATCCGGTTTCGGAAGAATTGGAAATGGTGAATAAAAACTGTAAAAAGGATTTTATGACGATGGACACGGACTTTCAAAACCTGCTTTCGAGAAAAATGCGTTTAAAGTTTTTTATCTATAAAATCAATGGAAACAATTTATTACTCAAGGTAGCCCGTTGGGTCTAACATTTTCCAAAAATCACATTTTCAAATTTGTTATAATGAAACATTTTAAGAATGTATGGTCAAGTTTTTAAGTCAATCGAAGCAGAAATCTTGGGCCCCCCTTTATTGTGTGTGATAATCTAACAAACTAAAAAAAACTTCGAAAAGGTATTGTCAAAGACATAGCCGCGAGATTGACGTAGGACTGTAGGATTCATTTCTGGCATTCAATTGTGGAATTCTCAACGATATTGAACACTTTTCGGAAAATTTTTCTCGAACGCGATGCAGATAAATGCTAGTTTTATATGGGCTCGTTTAGTGCGAATTTCGCACAACGAAAAGAAAATAAAGCTTATCAAATCTTTTCAGATTTGCACTAAACTGATGGTTTTTACCTTCGATTTGCAAAGAAGTAATCTTAATAGTTTTTAGATAACATTTAGAGCCACTAGAACGGCTGATTTTGTCTAATGTTCCCCATCGTTATCCACTTTCCATTATATTTTTCTCCAACGCGAACGACCAGCAGCTGGATGAGCGAAACTCACACTGTGAAATCTTAATAGTTTTTAGATAACATTTAGAGCCACTAGAACGGCTGATTTTGTCTAATGTTCCCCATCGTTATCCACTTTCCATTATATTTTTCTCCAATGCGAACGACCAGCAGCTGGATGAGCGAAACTCACACTGTGAACGTCCCACAGCAGTTATGTTCACAGAAGCCAACCAATTGTTGTTTTTCTGCGTTTAGGCTTGAGGAATGAGGTCTCATATTCGCCTTTGACTGAAGCACCGGCTGAATAATGCCGGGTGTAGTTCCACTATCTTGACGTAGATGGCAGTCAGCGCAATCGATGTGTCTTCGTTCATGGATTCTCAAAGCATGAAGCTAGCAAACGTCTATTTATAGATTCGGTTGATTTTGTTTTTTGTTTGGATCTAGTTTTTCACTATTTAATCAATTTTTACGTAGTAAACGTGGTATTAACAACAACTTTACACATTCTTCCATTCGTTCCGTGAAAGAGTTAGAGAAAATACTCAAACAAGCAAAAAAGTTATTAGGAAATCAAATCTGAAGTAATTTCGTTACACTCTCGTGTTATGAAATTTTGAAAATGTACCCGGTCTAACGTCGAAAATGTTGAAAATCTTCCTTTTGTTTCAGTCACTACTATATGGTACATAATTTCATCTTGCATTTCATTCTAAGTGACTTCTTTTGTGAAAGTCATGAAATATAACCCATGCTTCCGATAAGCGTTGGTAATTGGACTCGTTAAGAATTAAACTGAGATTGTTACGCTCACTGAAAATAAAGCTGCATTCGACGAACCGAACACACCACACTCCGTAGATTGATATCCTTGTATTGATCGAGTCAAAAACAATTGCCGTATGTCTTTCCATGTTTTTAAAAACCTGTCACATGTGTCATAGAGCCCTACTGTAATTGGACTAATTGTCTGCTTTTGTTTATCCACAGCCGAAACTTTTGCTGCCGTTGGTCGTGTCAATACGAATGTCAAATCGGATGACAAAGTGATCAAATTTTGGTTTCTATTTTTTGAGTATGAATTACATTCGTTAGAATAACATAAATTTAGTATCAACATATCCGTTGCTCTGGTTCATGAAAATGTTCTGCACAGTGAGAGTTGTATTTGGTTGAAATAGAAGACTTCAAGTCTGGAACAGTTTCCATTAGTTGTGGAGAACTCAAATAAATTATTTTCGAATCATTAATCCACGAAGAAATCTAACTACTGGAATACAAATTCACCAAATTCAGTTGTCAGAAAATAACCATCACTGCGGTAGCCGTGCAAGAAATCTCAAACGAACGAATATAAAACCATTCACCATTTATTCTTTGCTTATACTGCCGAAATGCTGCATTGAAATATCTCACGAAACATCTGCCATTCAAAAATCCTGCAAACTTCATCTCCACTGTGCTCAGTTTTGTATTGTCATGAAAACTGTGGCGTTTCACATCCAGATGTTGGCTGACGCAAGAAAAAATGTCTTGTGATTGTGATATAAATTGTCCCAGTGTAAGAAACTTTCCCTCGCGTGACAGAAGACCCCGGAGGATGCTACTCATTGATTGGGGGGTATTCATTTTGTCACGGTATAAAAGAAAATGAAAATGTTTCAACTTAGTTTTTTTCTGCTGGTGATAACAGACTAAGAAAAACTATGTGCTTTTTTCCAGAGCACTGATCCTTCATGCGAATTTGATATATTTCTTTCAACGAAATTCTTATGAATGGAATAGTTTTGCTTACGTTTTTACCCGTCACGACTAACTATGAGATTCAGGATCAGATTGAGAAACTGTTCAGGTTCCGGAACAGGATGAAGCACCAGGACAATAATTCGCTATCTCATTCGGAGCTTAACGGGGCGTGCCAAAAGTTTATCTACACTGACAACACAATTGTATATCATTTCTTCACATTTTTGCATATTATTCTCATCTATCTTCGTGTTTCAAAAGTTCACAACAATACCGAAAGAAACGCAGGGACACTTTGATGTAATTGTGACCTTTTGGGTCGCCCCCGGCACGAGAATGTATGTTTGCGTAGCAAAGTAATCACTGGCAGCTCTCACCGGCACCAGCAGGCGTCTCTGCCGTTGAACTTAGCCCAGCTGACGAACTTGGTAACCCGGGCGTACACGCCGGGATAATTGCGCTGGGCACACTCGTTTCCCCACGACACGACACCGATGATCTCGTACCTTCCCGTTGAGGAACTCATCAGCTGAAGCGGACCGCCACTGTCGCCCTGCAAGCAACGAGAGAAATTCATGAAAATTTCATAGGCTCCCATCATTCACCGCTCGGAGTAATTTTCCTTTAATGTACGTATTATAGAGTTCAGGTTACTTTGCGGGTTGAATGATACGGCCAGAGATAAATATATGCTACTTCGAACGGCACACCGGAATAATGATTACTCTGGAACATGCAAATTGGACCTATGCTTCGTTGAAATTCCAATTCAGTCATCTAACGAACAACGCTTTCGGTTGAACGAAAACTTCTAAAACAAAGTTACCATTGTCAAACATGTCTGCCTCACCTGACACGAATCTCGACCACCTTCCAGGAATCCGGCGCACAGCATCCGGCTGGTGATCTGGAATCGAAAATAACCGGTCCGTTTACATTCCTGATTCGAAAGAACGGGAACCGTGAGTTGCTGCAACATATCCGACAAACTGCCATTGGCTGTTGTTCCCCAACCAATTATTGTAGCCTGCAATTGTAAATATAATAATGAACATTGGCTGGCAGTTATACAAAAGCATAAAGAAAGTAACGTGACATACCATCTCTCCCTGATAGCTACTCGTTCCTTCCGGTAAACATATCGGCATCAAATCAGGACCAATCGTAACTGGCTCTCGCAAGCCTAGAAGTGCTACGTCGTTATTGTTTCTGAGTCCTTGATAGCGGTTCAACTTTATTGTGGCAACGTTTCGTTGTATCATCTCTGAAAGCGATTCCGGATTTATTTTCGTCGTGAATTGGAACAACTGTAACGCAATTCAACTATTACGGAAATGTTCCTGGCTCTTAAAAACTTTTCATTACGAAACAAATATGAATCATCATACCACTAACCTTCCAAAAGCCCTGTCACTTTTGGTATTTTTTTGCTCATACTTCTCAATGTTAGCTAATTATTAACGATAAAGCAAAAAAAGTGGAATTTACTGGTGACGCAAATTCACATATGACACAATTCATAAGAATGTAATTCGTAAAATGACTGAATTTAAGTGAATTAAATATTTACCAAACATACCTAACTTTTCAAGCAGTCATATAAATTTACATGTTTCATCTCTCGAAAGAAATCTGAATGCATTAAACTTGTGTTAGATCTACTGTAAAAATGAACGTTTTTCATGCTCGAATATGTTAGAGGACGAAAAAAAAATCACGATTTTTAGGTGTGTTATGAGGGTTGCCTAGGAAGTAAAATATGTGAAATTAACACCATTCCTACTCAAATTGAATATCTCAACAGCACGATAACCACCATAACCCGACTGCGTATCAGCATGACCAAACAGGCATCCACGCGGACCCACACGGACCGAAGAATGCGGCCAACATGAACATTCACCAACGCCATATGGAAGACTCTCATGAAATATTCAATTCACCGGCCACTGCCGATCACCAGCTGAAGGCTGGATCTGCCAAAGTCAACCATTGCGACCCAAATATGACATTACTCAATGATACAACCCTAGTTTTAAGTTAGTCGTAAATTAAAATTAGTAAAAGCCCTTGGCATCTTAGAGCTTAAGCAGTGTGCCTTAAACATTATATTCTTGAATAAAAAAAAAAAAACAGGCATCCAAAGTGCACATGTGTTCGTGTTGTTGGTTCGGAGCCAGCGTGTATGGCATGCAGTACCCCTTTGATTTTATCGGAGATGGCCAAGTAGATTTTTACAAAATATTATTGAAAGATGAAAATGTGAAAGGTATTGTGATCTATTAGACAGCTGTTAATTATTTTTCAAATACGACTCTGGATGATGTACAACAAAAAAGAAAAGGAGTAATATCAGAGACATAACTGGATGTCGTGAATATCAATAAAACTTAACTCTTCTAATTATCTCAACTCGTTCTCATAAGTTTATATATTGTATGAATGCAAAGTTTCATTTCTTTATTTCCATAATTGTAACAGCGCACCTAACACTAAAGTACGATGTGCTTACGACACTCTTATTCCAACATATAAATAAATAAGACAATGCAAACGAAGAACTATAATGCAGTTCAACTATCACGGAAATGTTCCTGGCTCTTAAAAACTTTTAATCACGAAACAAATATGGATCATCGTACCTCTAATCTTCCAAAAACCCTGTCACTTTTTTATACGTTTGCTCATACTTCTTAAAGTCGAAGTCTTTTCTTAGCAGATTGCAAGCAGATACTATAATGTTAGCTGGTGATTAACAACACAGAACAAGTCTTACCTAACAAATCGTGACATGACAGTAAAAATTGGTACTTGTATTACCACGCCTTTCTGAGTGAGCTCCGGTGTACCTCAAGGCAGTCATCTCGGACCCTTCATATTTCTACTTTATTTGATCGATCTAAATTTATCGCCACCCATTTCTGAGGTTACCTCGTGCTAGAACCTTTCCTCAGCATGTGTCGCCTTATCAATCGCTGTTCTGATGTTTTCGTTTTTCATTTGTCGCGTACTACTGCAAAAAAACGTTTCCTGAATATTCTCTCTAGTTAGCTCTAATTCTATCTACGGTCTCAGAGACAGGCACAGTTATAGTTTTTATGCTACTTTAATTATTTTTTTTTAATTTGTTATGTTGAGATAAAGATTAGTGATAGTTGTATTTTTAAGCAAAAAAAATGTATCTGTTGGATATTTTTAATCTGTTGATATAAAAGACGAGAAGGTTTTATGCCTGTTGGAGAAAGACGTTTAAAGAATACCAGCTCAAGCGGGCTTTTCCCGGCTCCAAACAAATAAACAAAATTGCTAAATTTACATATGACACAATGCATAAGAACGTAATTCGTAAAATGACCGAATTTTACAAAGATGACTCAAATATTTACCAAACATACCCCACTTTTCAAGCAGGTGTTTACATGTTTCAGCCCTTAATCGAAGTAAGAATGCATTTTATTTATTTTATTTAAATTTTTGGGAACAGGGAAAAGCCTTCTGGAGATGCAATTTATTATCTCCTTCTCCAAAAGGCATAAAACCTCCTCATATTTTCTACCAACAGATTATAATACCCAAATAGTACAATATAAGACTTCGATTAAACTAAATTACATTACAAATTAGTTGTAAAGTATTTGCTGGTAAACTTGCCCTAGCTCTACAAATAGATAAATAAGGAATCACGGAACAATAGCTTTATTGCATTTAGGGATAGATGAAAAAAAAACAGAGCAACCTTCAAATAAACGAGATATACTAGAAAAAGGCTCATTATATCCGTAATTGGTTCTAGCAGCGGAAATTCTAAGAAACGGGTGTGAATGGAGACTGTGACGATGAATGTCGAAAATAATCAACCGTAGGAGATCAACACAATCGATATGTATTTGTATTAAATCTACGATGAAAACGGCCTTTGTAAACATTCCTTCGAAAAGACAGCAGATCCAAGTCAATAAGTCGGCAGCGATATCCACGTAGCGTGGAAGGTTTATTGGATAACTTCATGGTAGATTGCGAAGTGCAAATCTAATGAATTTGCGTTGAATAGCTTCGACACGATCGATGTAAATTTGATTTGATCAAACAATAGCTGCATATTCGAGGATTGACCGGACTAAAGACTGCCCCAGAAAGTATGGACGCACTTTGATTTCGCTGTAAATAATTCACAAGTGTTAGATATTCAAATTTTTTTTCGATATACTGATAATATTAGACTACAAACAACAAAATATTATTCTCAACATTTGCTACTTAGCCATTATAGACTAGCTGACGCACCTTCTTGCGAACAGTCCTCATTAAATTCCGTACAGACTTCTTGGCGACAAGTTTTGACACTTTTTTCCAATCTTTTTCGAACTGTTGAATGGTTTCGGCTGCCGAGACATGTTTCCTAAGATGTGCCTTCGTTAATGCCCAAAATTCCTCAATTGGTCGAAGTTGTAGGCAATTTGGTGGATTCATTTCTTTTGGGACGAAAGTGACATTTTTGGTAGTATACCATTCTACCGTTGATTTCGAGTAGTGGCAAGAAGCAAGATCTAGCCAGAAGACAACAGGGTCCTTGTGGCTTCGAATCATAGGTAGAAGTCGTTTTTGTAAGCATTCCTTGATGTATATTTCGCTGTTCATTGAATCAGTGGTGATGAAGGGTTTCGAAATCTTACCGCAGCTACAAATTGCTTGCCAGACCATAGCTTTCTTACCAAATTCTTCGACTTCGATCGATGTTCCGGACTGGTTTAACACTTGCCCTTCTCGCACCGTATAATATTGTGGTCCCGGCAAGGATTTGTAATCGAGTCTCACGTAGGTTTCGTCGTTCATGATTATGCAGTTCAAATTTTCAGCAAAAATCGTATTGTACAGCTTTCGAACCTTCGGCCTGATCGATGCTTCTTGTTTCGGACTACGTTTTGGTTGTTTTTGCTTCCTATAGGTTCGAAGAACATTTGACTTCGAAGTGCCCACTTTTTTGGCCACATCCCGAACTGAAACCTCCTTCTTTTGCTCGAACGCCTTCAGTATACGTTTGTCCAACTGAGGGTTAGCAGGACCTTATTTTCGACCCGTTTTCGGTTTATCCTCAAAGGTGTTATCCTCACCGAACTTCCTGATTGCATTCCGCACGGCTTTTTCACTTACTCCTTCCATTTTTGCTATATTTCTCAGTGACAGTCCGCGTTATGTGCACCATTTGTACACAATTTTTCGACGTTGTTCTGCTGAAAGTCCACGCATTTCGAAACAAAGTAATGAAAATGAATAAACAACTGCACAAGTGGTTAAAGAAGAGTGTAAACAACAGGACGAAGCCATTAAAATTGACAGATTTTGAACCATTGCGAAATGGCAGCATCCATACTTTCTGGGACAGTCTTTAGTGCCCAAAAAAGAACTTTCACGCAGTGTATGTAACGAAAACTTTAAGCAATTCGAAAGTTGAAACCTAAGAGTTTAAAAGCCTTTGAAATTACGTAATTGACGTGATTCTTGAAATAGAATTTGCCGTTTAAAAGAACTCCTAAGTCTTTCACGAACGGTTAACGTTTAAGAACATTTTGCGAGAGGTTGTAGTCATATATAATTCCTGAGCGCTTTCGAGTGGAGGATATAACGGAACATTTTAGAATGATAGTTTGAAACATTTTACAGTGAAGTTGATATCGTTGAGATAGTGTAAAAATATTAACGGTCCTAAATGACTTCCTTGAGGCACTCCAGAACAAACAGCAAATGGTGTTGTTATCCTGTTTCCTATATGACTGCATCCATTCCAGTAGAGCACCGTTAAAGCCAAGTCTGTTAAGTTACGATATTGCTATTTGATGGTGTATTTTATCAAACGCTGCCGTGAAATCAGTGTAAATTGCGTCGACCTGTAGACATGACTGTAGAGATCGGATGATAAACGCAGTGTAGGATACTAAATTTGTAGATGTAGATCGTTTAGGCATAAATCCGGGTTGCAGATATGTAGTCATTGCAATTGTGGGTTAAAAAGTCTAAAACATTTTTTTTTTCAAATAACTTTGAGACAGCGCAACGTGAAGCTGTTCCGCGATAATTAGTTATGTCGGATTTTTTAGCTTTTTCAAACACATGGAAGATATATGATTTCTTCCAGGATTCGGGGAGTATTCCCGACTCGAGAGAAGTAGTGAAAAGTATTGTCAACGACGTTAGGAGACTGTTCAGCGATAGTAGAACAATTTAACTTAGAACAAGTCGTAATAATCATGGTCGTTGTGATACGAGGGTGAGGTCCAATAGGAGAACGAAGAGGAACGTTACCCAAGTAACATTTTTAATATTAATAAATACATGTAGCTGTCTTCAATGCTACATAATAAATCTTGCAATAAAACTTTAAACTCCACGAAAGCCTACTGAACACCTATATAAGAGCATGTTCCTACCAAGTGGACCATTCTTCATAAGGTTTATAAATCAAAATGAAGAATCAGCATAAACCTGCTTTAAAACTCCAAATTCAAAAATATTTTGAAACCAACTTCACGATCAACATTAAATTTTTTGGATGGAACGAATTCCGCTATGAATAAACTGACGTTTTGATAATAATTTTCTTAACTATGTGTCAGCTTTGAATGCAATTAAAGATTTTATTTACAAGTTTGAGGCTTTTTCCGAACGTAAAAACTTCATGCGCTTTTATTTTTATCGTAAATGTAAGGATAAAAATAAGAATTATAATTAATCGCCTTGAAATAAATGCGGTTTTTGCGAAAGTCTTCATGATTTATGAAAATTATTTTTTGTGATTCATCGTCATTTTTATATAAAACTATTTCGTGACGTTAAAACTTGTGCATACATTCTGAAAACGAATCATGAAAGTCCATCATATTTCCTCGTTTTTGCATTTCGAAGTTTATTTGATGTCAATAAATGCTACGGTATAGAACATCATAATGGCGGCCATGAAATTTTCTTTAATGCAAATTACACTTAATCTAAGAAGCCATAAATCAAATAGCCCACAACAAGAGTGTCATACATGTACTTTAGAATCCTCAAATTTGCTCTGAGTGAAATTGTCATCCAATGAACATGCACACACACAAAACTAAATTTATGAAAGAATTTAACTGATAATAATGTTTTAAAGAAAATGTTTGAAAGCAATTTTTTTTTTTTTTTTTTTTTTTTAAATAACTATTTATTGGAATATGAGTTAAAATTAAATTATTAAGATTTAAATTGGGTGTTCAGCCACAAGTGGTGACTTTTCAGCCCTGTTATATATATATATATATATATATGATTTGGTTATTACCATGAAGACATCATTTGCTTCCGCAATTCTGAGATTTTTGTGTAGGGAAAATTCTAAACCTACTTGTATTGTGTAATGGGGAAAAGGAACTTATATACTAACTTACTAACTAATACAGAGAGCGAATCGATTCAATTGAAGATTGCATCGATTTTTGTCGGAATTTGCTTATAATATTATGTGACATTACATCTAATGGTTCTATATTTGTGAGTCTGTGTAACTCATTTGTACTAAACCAGGGAGGACGCTTCAGAATCATTTTCAGAATTTTATTCTGAATCCTTTGAAGCGTTTTCTTCCTGGTGGAACAACAGCTTGACCAAATTGGTACCGCATAAAGCATGGCTGGTCTGAAAATTTGTTTATAAATTAACAATTTGTTTTTTAGACAGAGCTTAGAATTTCTGTTTATAAGAGGATATAAACATTTAATATATTTATTACACTTTGCCTGGATTCCTTCAATGTGATCCTTGAAAGTGAGTTTTTTGTCATACGTTAAACCTAAGTATTTAGCTTGATCAGACCATGTCAATTCCAAGCCATTCAATTTGAGAATGTGATTATTGTTTGGTTTAAGAAAAGAAGCTCTTGGCTTGTGAGGAAAGATAATTAATTGCGTTTTTGCTGCATTTGGTTTAATTTTCCATTTTGACAGATAATCACTGAAAATATTTAAACTTCTTTGTAGGCGACTGCAGATCACTCTTAGATTTCTACCTGTGGCTAACAGACTTGTGTCGTCACAGAATAGCGATTTCTGACAACCAACGGGTAGATTTGGAAGATCAGAAGTGAAAATATTATACAAGATTGGAGCTACACTCGAACCCTGCGGAACACCGGCTCGTACGGGTAGCAATTCAGATTTACAATTCTGATAGCTAACCTGAAGAGTACGATCAGTTAAATAATTTTGAATCATTTTGATCAAATAAATAGGAAACTGGAAATCAGACATTTTTGCTATTAAACCTTTGTGCCAAACACTGTCGAATGCTTTTTCTATGTCTAGAAGAGCAACTCCAGTGGATAACCCAGAAGATTTATTTGTTTTTATCATGTTCGTAACTCTTACAAGTTGATGAGTAGTTGAATGTTCATGACGAAATCCAAACTGCTCTGGTAAAAAAATTGAATTCTCATTTATATGAGTCATCATTCTTAACAAGATAATTTTTTCAAAAAGTTTACTGATAGAAGAAAGTAAGCTAATTGGGCGATAACTTGATGTTTCTGCTGGGTTTTTATCAGGTTTTAGGATAGGAATTACTTTAGCGTTTTTCCATCTTTTTGGGAAGTAAGCTAATGAAAAACACTTGTTGAAAATTTTAACCAGGAGTCTCAAGGCAACATCGGGAAGATTTTTAATAAGAATATTAAAAATTCCATCATTACCAGGAGCCTTCATGTTTTTAAGTTTTCTAATAATTGATTTAATTTCATCAAAATTCGTCTCAATAATGTCATCGTGTGATAACACTTGAGTTGAAATATGATCATATTTCAGTGAGACTTCATTTTCAATAGGACTCACAACGTTCAAATTAAAACTGTGGACACTCTCGAACTGCTGAGCAAGTTTTTGAGCTTTTTCGCCATTTGTAAGAAGTATTTGATTTCCTTCCTTGAGAGCAGGAATAGGTTTCTGAGGTTTCTTAAGAACCTTAGAAAGTTTCCAGAAAGGTTTAGAATATGGTTTAATTTGTTCAACTTCTTTAGCGAAATTTTCATTTCGCAAAAGAGTAAATCTATGTTTAATTTCTTTTTGTAAATCCTTAACTATGTTTTTCATAGCAGGATCACGAGAACGTTGATATTGTCGTCGACGAACATTCTTCAACCGAATGAGCAGTTGAAGATTGTCATCGATGATAGGAGAATTTAATTTAGTTTGAGCTTTGGGAACTGAAAGATTTCTAGCTTCGATAATATAATGATTCAAATTATCAATTGCTGTGTCGATATCCGCAGAATTTTCTAAAATAGTTTCATGATCCACATGATTTTCAATGTGAGATCTGTAATCCAACCAATTTGCTCTATGATAGTTGAAAATAGAACTAATTGGATTAATTATAGCTTCGTTGGAAAGTCTGAATGTTACAGGAAGATGATCTGAGTCAAAATCAGCATGAGTAATCGGTTCACTACAAATGTGACTTTGATCTGTTAGAACCAGATCAATTGTAGACGGGTTTTTCACGGAAGAGAAACAAGTAGGATTACTGGGATGAAGAACTGTAAAGTAACCAGCTGAGAGTTGATTATGAAGTATTTTACCATTACTGTTATTTTGCCTACAATTCCACTGGACATGCTTAGCATTTAAGTCCCCTATTACGAAAAATTTCGATCGATATCTTGTAAGTTTTTGCAAATCACCTTTAAAGAAATTTAATTGTTCGCCGGTGCATTGGAATGGCAAATATGCTCCAGCGATGAAATAAATTCCATGAATGGTTTCAACTTCGATTCCCAAGCTTTCAATAACTTTAGTATTGAAAGAAGGTAAAATTCGATGTTTAATTTGCCGTTGGACAAAAATGGCAACTCCACCACCAATTCCAGTAAACCTGTCAAATCGATGAACCACATAATGTGGATTACTTTTCAATTTTACATTTGGTTTAAGAAAAGTTTCTGTCACAATGGCAATATGAATTTTGTGAACTTTGAGAAAATTATAAAATTCATCTTCACTCGATTTCAAAGATCGAGCATTCCAATTTAAAATATTCAAATAATTATTTAACATCACTGTTAAATTTTAAATTCATTATAATATTATTTGCAAATTTCCATCCGATTTGAAATGCTTCAAAAAGTGATGAAGTCGAATTCATTTGGATGATCATTTGAAAAAGTTGATCTTGTAGGTAGATCATTTTATTTTCAGTTATATCGCCTAAATCGACTTCATTTAAAGAAGCGAATGGCATTGAAGGAATATTTGTAGGTAGACTGCCATTAGAAGAAGATGATTTGGCCGGTCTACCTATTAATAAATTGTTTTCGTTAGAAGAAGAACTGCAAGGCGGTCCTGTGTTTTGATTATTTACATTAGAAGAAATAGGAGATAGATTTCTACCTAATATACCAGCATAAGTGAAATTAGAAGAAGATGATGACGAGGTCGATCTACCTGTCAATAAATTGTTTTCGTTAGAAGACGAATTGGCAGGTGCCTTAGAAGAATTTTCAGGTATGTTCTGTAAATTTAAGGTCGTTGATTTGACTTGTTGTCTAAGCGAACGAGCGTTTAAAATTTTTTCCCTGACAGGACATTTCAAATAATTGGATTTATGATTTCCATTGCAATTTGAACATGAAAATTTATCAGTGGTTTCATTCATTGGACAAGCGTCTTTCGAATGCGATTTACCACAATTCAAACACCGTATATCCATATGACAATTTTTGGTTCCATGACCGAAGCCTTGGCAACGACGACATTGCGTTAAGTTTGCAATACGATTATGCCGTTTATAATGTTCCCAATGAATTTTAATGTGGGAAATGAAACGTACTTTTTCTAAAGTTTTCAAATTGTTTACATCACTTCGATTGAAGTGTATTAGGTAAAGTTCATGGGAAATTCCAGAGCGTGGTTTAGAAGTACCATTCGCTCTTTTTTTCATAAGTATTACTTGGGAAGGGGCAAAACCAAGCAATTCTTTTAGTTCATTTTTAATTTCATCAATACTTTGATCATTTGATAATCCTTTCAAGACAGCCTTGAAGGGTCTGTCTGATTTTATATCATATGAATAAAATTTATGAAGTTTTTCGGACAAATATCGAATAAGACGTTCGTAATCTTCCAATCCATCCACCAAGACTCGACATTCTCCTCTTCGTCCGATTTGAAATGAGACTTTTACTTCCGGGAGAAAAGTAGAAAGCTCAGTACGGAATGCTTTGAAGTCGGAAATCATCACCGTCACTGGTGGCATAGATTGATGTTTCTTCCCAGAACGACAAGCGTCCATTTTGGGAATTTTTGAAGAATTTTCTTCTATGTCGCTACAATCGGATTCAGGAAGAATCTCGTAAATATTGTTAGACGGCATAGGATCAACGGTAGGGAAATCCGTCCGTTGTCTTTTATTTTTACATTCAGATTCTATAAGATCGTGAATGTTATTAGAAAAATGTTGAATAACGGATTGTGATTTATTCCGTATTGAATTATTTTTAGCCTTAGGCTTGTTGCCTTTCCGGTTGGACGCAGGCATTTTTGAAATTAATGAAATTTTAAATTAAATTAACTAGGCTAAATTAGTCTTCGATTAGACTCCTAGCTAGCCTTAAAAAAGGCTGATTAATTTCTTAGTCACTCTAATATCACTCTTTGTATCACTTATTCACTCTAATATCACTCTTTGTATCACTTAGTCACTTAGTTAGTGATTCAGGTAGCCTTGAAAAAGACTGAAGCCTTGAATCAATGAAACTCTAGGTAGCCAGAAAAAAAAATTCCAGGAGCCAAGAGCTATACGCGTGCGGTGCGAACGACTGTTCAACACCGACTGAGTTTGAAAGCAATATTAAGAGTGTTTGCATGGTTTTATCCTAGTACAAATTGTTTTATTTTTAGTTCTGTTGTTAGTGTAGGTGAAGGGTTTTATAGTTGCTTTGAAAACCATGATATTACTGGTTAAAAGAGACACTTATTATAGTTGTCATAAAACAGGTAGTGATTGAAAAATCAATTACAAAACTCCTATAAATTATAATCAAAACCATAAGGCATTCGAAATGTTACTTGGGTAATGACTGCTTCAGATACCTGATCGCTGTTGAGGACTTCTTTAGATGAAACGCTACTGACGTGCCTTCGAAATAGATTATAGATACCTAGGGACGAGTTGGTAGTCCAATTTCCTTACGCTGTTAGTTGACGTGATTCTAAAAGCTCTTAAGGTTATTTTGACGGGAGGCGCCTTTTACAAATTTCCCCTCTGAGAGAGTGATAAGTTTTTGATCGTGAATATCTCTTGATGTATCTAACGTATCATTATTTGCTACATGCCATCAGAAATATCACCATCAATTTATGATAACATTTTCAGTAGTATAACATAATCACAAATATTTCAAATATAAAGTTTTCTGATTTTTTTTGTATAATCGAGCATCAAAGAAGAAAAGTCATGACGTCTTTCTCGTACCTGGGTATGTATAAAACGATAACACTTGATATATTTCGTTTAGCTCACCTTCAAGTATGAAGAATTCAGTTAAATATTTATTCAATTGCGTTCAGTATTTAATCCCTTCAAAGAAGATCGATTGCGTCATCCTGCTGCTGGTCGTTTGTATTGGAACAAAATACAACGATAATAGGACAACGATGGGGAACATTACGCAAAATCAGCCTTTCTAATGGATCTAAATGTTATCTATAGAACTGTTAGAATTACTCATCTGGTGAAATACCTATGCAAATCATAAGTAAATAAATTCAGTTTAGTGAAGGTTTAGATTTTGATAAATTCTAATTGTCGCTTTTTTTCTCGGCTTTTTTGAATTGGATTTTGGTGGTGTCAGATATTTTATTGTTCATTACATTTGCATTAAATCAAAGTTTAAAATTTTTCGTATTGAATACAGAAGCTTTTTGAACGTGAACGTCCTCCTTTTTTATCATGAAGAACTATACAAATTATTTCATAATATTTAACTGTAGGTATGTCAGAATGTTTGATGTAACTAATCCGTACTTAAGTGCAAGTACATCGTTTCAAATTCTAGTAAAGATTCACTAACTAATAATCGGAAATGTGTCAGTTTTATTCGTATTCACGTCATCTAGTTATGTCTCTGACATTACCCACCCGTCTTTTTTAAATTTCGTTGCACACGAAGCAAATGAGTGTGATGCATAATTTTGTTTAGTCGTTTATAGCGACTATTAAGATACAAATAATGAGATCTCAGCTGTATCGATGGCCGTTTAGAGAGTTTTTCAAGGCAGATCTCTTGACGCACTTATATTACGTCAAAGTATAACTAGATCAAGGGGAGTAAGCTTATGTGCGGTGTTGTCTTGAAACTTTTCACGCATCTTATGTATGGTAAACCAGTAATTCTGTTTGGTCATACCGTTTTCGTTTTTTAACCTACACGCGGGCGACTCTGACTTCGAGTAAAACGAACACGTGGTACGCGCCGTAAACAACAACTCAACAAATTATGTGTGTGGATCCGGCACAAACAAAACATGGCTATTGGCATCTCAATAGAGAAACTGTGGAAATTGTAAATTGACGTATAACACCCGTAAAAAACATTCTGCCAAACGTCTTTCGTCTATTGAGTGAAAAAATGATTGGAATCTTGCGTTTTTTCTCTCTACGGTAGAACAATCTTAACGAACTGAGATGAAAAGTGTATGACAGTATACTCAGCGAATCACGAATAAAAGAATAATTTCGTTGATAGTTTTTCCAATAGTTTTTCTAATCAGAAATCACCCACCAAAAATCGATTGTTTTAGTCACAGCTTAATTCACTAGTGCATTATTAACACACCGTACCTGAATTAGTACTCACGATACTGGGCCTTCGAAGAAAAACTTCAAAATCGCTGGGCTTCGCACGCACCACGCAATGAGCGGCCGTCAAAATGTACCGATCGTTTATTAAACTGCCACCGCATGTAAACAGTCCTTTGTAGAAAACCGATGCCACCCATGGATAAGCTCCAATTTCGCTGTAATTACCTCCCACTATGCGGGAGTTAGTCGAACCTAAGCCGCCACAAACTAAGACGTTTTTATTTGTTACGGCGAAAGTACAGAAAAGTTAACTGAGTCGGAAAGCAACACATTTCATTGGAAAACTTACCACAGTCGGAACAAGTAATCCTGGGCATACTTTTGCTTACCACAGAAGTATCCGACTCTAGAGTTAGTGCCATTAGCTGGCCCCAACAACTAAGTACTAAGCTCAATATAACTTTCAAATCCATTACCAAGGCTGGAAGCGGTTGTACGGTATACTTCAGTTTCTAGTAGCTCTGTTGGAATTAACTTGACTAACTTTTAATATCAAACCACACACACTCACACATACACACCGAATCGTCCCTCTACTCTAGCTGACCGGCAAAGATGCTGGACTGCAACTGGAGCCAAATTGGCTCATAAACTGGGAATAGTACCATCGTGGTATAATGAAAGGTAAATCGATTCGGAGAAAGTACCTTTACTGCTACGGTTATGCCACTTCAGCAGCCGGTGCAGCAGCGCACTCATGAAAGTTTCAATAAGAGCAAAAACTTTCCACCCGGGTGAGCTTGGGGTCAGCCGGTGACAGTTGATCGAACCGCGTTGTGCATCGCAGCAGACCGGGTTACTGTTTAACGGGTTCTTATCTTGCTAGTTATCTTCACTGTTTATTGTTGACAGAATTCTGCCACAGCCACTTCGTCTCGATAGTCAGTAGCATTTTTATTTTGCTTAAAAATTTATTAATAATTTGAAACGAAATAAGGATCAAACATTTTTTAAAGATTTTTCCATGCATTTCAATGTTTGATTGATTTAGCTTTCTTGTCAATGTTCTTTACTCTTGTTATCGGCAAAGTTCAGAATGCAGTTCGTGCTCGCATCTCATCCGACACAGTCGAAAATTGCTTACGGTCGAGACATCATTTGTGATCAAGACGGGATACATCCGTGTAAAACGCTGATCACGTATGAAAATCAACTGGTTACATGTCAGTTTTGTGAACAACCTGCACACTACGGCAAACCTTGCACTGAAACTGCGAAAAGGACATCTTCAAATAAAAACAAGGACAACCGCCCAACAACGGAAACTAGTGAGCGCAATACTCCTGTTGCACCATCAAACCAACCAGCAACTGCAATTAATGCACAACAAGGCGCGTCTACAGCAACTAACAACGAACTCAAGACTGCGAATTACAAGGAAAACGAAGAAAAAACGGAAACCTATAACAATACCACCGATGCGGCAATGGATGACGAGACGTGCCACGAACAAAGTGTCCCTCAATCATCGCAAGATAAAAATGGAAGCTCCTCCCCCCTAGAAAAAGGGTGACAACGAGATCCAATGGTAAAAAAATTGTCTTATCTAATAAAATCATGGCTCAATCGGCCACGCAAAGCCTGAAATAAAAATTAAAAAAAAAATTCACAATCATCATCGGGACCAACTTAATCAAAATTGAAAATAATGACGTTTTACGGGCTCTTCAGATATCGTTCCGTAAATCGTTGCATTGCGTAGTGACAGTGATCTTGACGAAATGCACACTGATGTTTTCTGTTGGATAAGGAAGAGAAGAAGTGTTGATGTTTCACCTACTTTCCGGAAGGACGACGACTCATCATTTTCTTCCGTAGGGGACGCTGAGTTGAAAATATGGATAGGTTAAATGTCTAGGATTCCTTTCAAGCTTGCGATGATCGGGGCAACCTTGCTGTTCCAAGGCGGAATTTTTCATTTGACTATGATTACAGGCGAGTACCGCAACAGCAGAACAAAACTTTTAGATCGCCTTCAGGTATTAGTTCCCGGCATTGCGTTTCGTTTTTCGTTTCCTGTAAACACGCAAAACGACATCTTGTCGAAAACCGAAGAACGCGGAGTTCACTTTTTTTAGAAATCTCAATAACCTACGGAAACTATCTTTCACGAAAAAAAATTTCCTATTGACTTGGAACTAAATCGGACCCAAACAGAATCTGATGTTCGACGAGAGCTGTATCGTGGCTTTGCGTTAAAGACAAGCGAAATTGTAGCAAAATGGTTATCAAGTTATCACACGTCGCCATGTGGGAACATCTGTGTACAAACAATGTAAAATGGTGGAGTACTGATTGGCCATTGCAAACCCTATAGAAAACGTCTGGACCTACATCAAGCAGAAGCTTTGCGGAAAACATGTTTACACTTTGAAGCAGCTCTCGCCAAATTGGACAGTGTTGGGAAGAAAACAAATCTTTAAAAACGCGACGTACAAGAGTTTTCAGTTCAATCAGAAAACTCACTGCAAGAAAGTTTAGTACTGATTTTTTGCAAAGTGATAATCACACTGAAACTGATTTTATATGGCAAAAAATCATTTGTGAAAAGTTCACTAGTGAACATTCTGCTTGATGGTTTTCAAGAAAATAGTTCGCACATTGCATTTATTTGATATGATTCTCAATCAGAAGATTTTTGGGAAATAAATTTTCATAGCCGTTGTATCTCAACCCTATGCAGAATATATGATAAATAAATTCGCCGATGAACAAAAACTGTTCCTTTCTGAAAATGTTGAGTGTACGTAGGGTGATTGGAAAGTGAATTAATATTGGTGATATATTCAAATTTTATTCGGCAATACCGTGGTGGTGAAGTAATATCAAATACATGGATTGTATTTGGTAATATCATCACTAGAAGCAGCAAATGCTGTGACTAATAATATTTATAATTATAATAAAATCATCAATAAAAAACAATCACAAAGCATGTTATGCAGCTGATTAAAAAATATTAGCCAATTTACCTTGAATATCATACGCAGAAGTAACAGGAGCGCAGGTTATTACTACGCCAATTTAAGGGGGTAAGGAATAAACAGTTTCGGAAAATCGT
This sequence comes from Malaya genurostris, assembly GCF_030247185.1. Taxonomy (NCBI): domain Eukaryota; kingdom Metazoa; phylum Arthropoda; class Insecta; order Diptera; family Culicidae; genus Malaya; species Malaya genurostris. The sequence continues at coordinate 263,700,272 of NC_080571.1, forward strand.
TTTTTTTTTTTCTACATTTTCTTGTAGTTTAACTTTTCAAAATATTGTGTCAAAATTTTAAATCAATTGGAACAAAACTGTCAAAATACTGCGCTCACTTTTCGAGAAAAAAAAATTAAAACGCGTTTTTCTGAAAACAAATTTTTCGAAATCCGTGAACATGATCCTGCAAAATCTACTGAACCGATTCTTTTCAAATTTGGAACATACTTTCTTGTTAGAAAAATACCTCCCCCTACGATTTTGAATGTTTTCGTTTTCATATTATGGTAGTTTTTCACCTTAAATTTTGCGGAAAATTTAGCGTAAGATCGCGTTTTTTGCTTAAATATGCCATGAACTGTTGAAAAATCCAAATAATAACTTGAAAACGACGTAGAGGAAAGAGATAACTCGTACTTTAAGTATATTCAAGAACATTTTTGATTTCAGAAAATTCTACGCCGAGTTATCGTGTTCACCGCGCAGTGTGATTCTCAAAAGAGCTTTTGTAGAATGCTCTGTTACCGCCTTATTTTATATACGGAAATTTAACTAAATACTATTAAAATGATATATAAGAAATTATAAAGATAATGTAAAAAAAGTTTGAATGAATTTTCTTAAGCTGTTTCTCAGTAAAAATAATACAAAAAAAACCTTTTTTAATCCACCTAGTGGTGTAATGATGTCTTTCTCATATCACTTGTATTAAAAAAAAATTAGTTTCTGTGAAACGCTCGCATTTTGGACTTGACATTCTTCATTAAATTCTGCACAGTTACTTTTGTGAGTTTCCTGGTGGCAGCTGTCCAGTTGTTATTGAACTCCTGCATGTTTTGGGACACTGTACCTTCCTTCCGAAAGTGCCGCTTGACAATTGCCCAATACCTTTCAATTGGCCGAAGATCCGGGCAGTTCGGTGGGTTGATGTCCTTTTCCACGAATTGTACATTACTTTTTGACAACCACTGTAGAACGGAGTTGGCTAGTGGGCTGAAGCCAAATCCGGCCAGAAGAGAGGAGGAGCCTTATGCTTTCTGTACAGTGGCAGCATTCTCTTCTTCAAACATTCTTCCTCGTACACCTTGGCGTTAATTGTGCCCTTCGTGAAGAAAATCGGCGACCGCAAACCATAGGTACAAATTGCTTGCCAGACCAATACCTTCTGCCCAAACTTTTCCATCGCCACCGTGGTGTCAGCGTCGTCCAGGTCCTGGTACACCGATTTCGTATAATATTGCGGTCCGGGCAGCGCTCGAGAGTCTTCCTTGGGCTAGGTTTCGTCGTCGATCAGGATGCATCCGTCTTTATTCTGTAGAATCCGGTTATACAGTTTTTGCACTCTTGTTTTGGCCTGAACTTGCTGTAGCAGGGACTTTTTCGGCACCTTCTGTTTCTTGTACGTTTTTAGGGAGTTCCGAACTTTGATCCGTTGAATCATCCCGATGGTGGCGTTGAACTGCTTGGCCAAATCCCGCGTCGACGCCGATGGGTTTTTCCTGATGTACTCAACCACTTTTAAGTCCCGGCCAGGCTGGCTGAGACCCGTTTTCCTACCGGATCGAGGCAAATCCTTCATGAAAAGGGTCTTACCGAACTTCTTGATAATATTTTTGACACTGGTGTGGTGCACTTTCACCCGTTTTGCAATTTCGTTGTACGTGACACCTTTTTCTGAGCACCAAGTTATCGAGAAATACCGCAAGCAATTGCCTGGTAGATACTCTGATAAATTTAAATAAATAATAAAAAAAATTATTTCAAACCAATTCTAATCACGATATGAAGACTATTGAAGAGTTCGGCGAAATGACATACGGCGAAATAACCCTTTCGGCGAAAGGGCTTTCGGTGACTAGGAAAATAATCCTCTTTTTCCGATTTTATTATAATGTCAACCAGCTCCAACGTTCTAGTTATGAAATTTTGATTTTTTTTAATAATTTGTAAAGTGAGAACCATTCAATCGAGTGACGGAGATATATTTTGAATAGGTTTTACATCTTTCGGCGATTATTCATTCTGCTTGGTAGCATGAAAGCAGTTCAATCGTCCTTCACCCTTTTTTTCAAAACAAGCAAAGCAAAGTCTTTTTTTTTCAAAACAAACAATACCTTAATTGAACAGAAAATGCATCGAACATACCAAATCAGCTCCAATTAATTCAGTAGCAATAGAACCTCTACGCGAAATTCTCTTCCGGAAACCGTAAGTATTTCGGATGCATCCCTCGCCCGGCAACCATTTTATTTGGGCAAAGAAGTTCTTAACTTTAGAGAGAGTTATTCATTTAACTTTCCAGTTTATCAAATCAAGTAATTTTTGCGTTGTATTATCTGATGTTAGAGACATAACTGAGTGCTAATCAAACCTAATTACGTTCACTTTGTTTAATGACAGAAAGTTGAATGACTAAAAGGTCGAATGCAACAAATATGCGAATAACCATAAGGTCAAATACTCCACAAAGTCGGATGGAACAAAAAGTCTAGGACGGCTTAAACGCGCTTCAAAATAAAGTATTATGTTTTTCGTCTCAGAGCATTATTGTGTTTGCTACGAGTCGGAAAGAAATATGTTTTCTCAAGGCAAAGCGGGATAGGGTAAAGTGGGGTATTGTACAACGCTCAGAGACATGTAACCTTACTTTGCCAGAGTGAATGAAACTCTGGTAAATCATACTGATACAATTTCGATGTACAAAAAAGACTTCAATTCACTTTATATCCACTGTAATCGTTTGTTTTAATTATTTATTTTTCGACAGAATGATATGCAAAAGTGAATTTTGTATTCCAGGTAATTTTTGGACAGTTTGTGTGAAAATGAAAATAAATAATTACTGAAATAAATTGTTGACGGACTATTGGTTTTTCAAATTTTCATAAATATTTGTTTAATAGTAAGATTTTATGAAATACCTCGCTTTGCCCCTTCCCATCTCCCATACTACAGGGTGCTCCATCTTTTATGTCGGTATGTAAACATTGAATAATTCTGAGAAAAAGAACCGATTTCTATTAGTGATGTATATTTATTCAGTTCCTTACAATTTTTTTGGACTAGTTTTTGAAAACAATATCGAATAGTATATAAGCAATTTAAAATGACTCCTTTTTTGCGTTTGTCATTACCTTTTCGAGCATCTCGGGTGTTATAGCGTCGATTTCAGCACGAATGTTTGCCTTGAGCTCGTCAATAGTTTGAGACGGGTTGGCGTAAGCCTTCCCTTTCAGATAACCCCACAAAAAAGGTCCGGGGGAGTTAATTCAATTATCAAATTGATGCATTTTTGCCGCGATATTTTTCCCGATATGTACGTTAAGTTAGCACAATGGAATAATGTAAAGTGTCACTATTTCAGTGCGAAGCGATTCATGGCAAAAGTTGTACTGAATTGACGTTTCTAAAATATATCCGATACAATCGCTCGGTTGGTAAATGTACGTTTACATACCGACATAAAAGATAGAGCACATTATATTTTTTTGACAATTTTTGTAAAAATGCAATAAATAATTTTCTAGCCATAAATTGTTCTTCAATGGCATTATTGTGAGATTTTATAAAGTACCCCGCATTGTCTCTTACATGGGGCAATGAGAGCAAAAAAAATTTTTTTTTCATTCTGAGCAATTACTTAATGCAACGAACGTAAATTTCAGGGTAAAATTCTAAAATTCGAGTCATATCTCTGAGGAAAAATCTTTTAATTCTTTTCTGAACATCCCAACTCATCATATCTCTTCCCACTTGTCAGATTAGTTAGATTCAAAACTATCCAAAAACATTCAATCAAGTAATATGCACTATGAATTCTTCTAGCAACAAGAATTACAAATAAAATAAACTTTAAAAAACCTAATATCTCCATATAATTTAAAATCGTCAATGTAGGTTTCAGTGTACTGATAGTAAGCATATTTTTTCAGAAAATGCAGTGCTAAGCGCTTAAAGAATACACTCACACATACACACCGAATCGTCCCTCTACTCTAGCTGACCGGCAAAGATGCTGGACTGCAACTGGAGCCAAATTGGCTCATAAACTGGGAATAGTACCATCGTGGTATAATGAAAGGTAAATCGATTCGGAGAAAGTACCTTTACTGCTACGGTTATGCCACTTCAGCAGCCGGTGCAGCAGCGCACTCATGAAAGTTTCAATAAGAGCAAAAACTTTCCACCCGGGTGAGCTTGGGGTCAGCCGGTGACAGTTGATCGAACCGCGTTGTGCATCGCAGCAGACCGGGTTACTGTTTAACGGGTTCTTATCTTGCTAGTTATCTTCACTGTTTATTGTTGACAGAATTCTGCCACAGCCACTTCGTCTCGATAGTCAGTAGCATTTTTATTTTGCTTAAAAATTTATTAATAATTTGAAACGAAATAAGGATCAAACATTTTTTAAAGATTTTTCCATGCATTTCAATGTTTGATTGATTTAGCTTTCTTGTCAATGTTCTTTACTCTTGTTATCGGCAAAGTTCAGAATGCAGTTCGTGCTCGCATCTCATCCGACACAGTCGAAAATTGCTTACGGTCGAGACATCATTTGTGATCAAGACGGGATACATCCGTGTAAAACGCTGATCACGTATGAAAATCAACTGGTTACATGTCAGTTTTGTGAACAACCTGCACACTACGGCAAACCTTGCACTGAAACTGCGAAAAGGACATCTTCAAATAAAAACAAGGACAACCGCCCAACAACGGAAACTAGTGAGCGCAATACTCCTGTTGCACCATCAAACCAACCAGCAACTGCAATTAATGCACAACAAGGCGCGTCTACAGCAACTAACAACGAACTCAAGACTGCGAATTACAAGGAAAACGAAGAAAAAACGGAAACCTATAACAATACCACCGATGCGGCAATGGATGACGAGACGTGCCACGAACAAAGTGTCCCTCAATCATCGCAAGATAAAAATGGAAGCTCCTCCCCCCTAGAAAAAGGGTGACAACGAGATCCAATGGTAAAAAAATTGTCTTATCTAATAAAATCATGGCTCAATCGGCCACGCAAAGCCTGAAATAAAAATTAAAAAAAAAATTCACAATCATCATCGGGACCAACTTAATCAAAATTGAAAATAATGACGTTTTACGGGCTCTTCAGATATCGTTCCGTAAATCGTTGCATTGCGTAGTGACAGTGATCTTGACGAAATGCACACTGATGTTTTCTGTTGGATAAGGAAGAGAAGAAGTGTTGATGTTTCACCTACTTTCCGGAAGGACGACGACTCATCATTTTCTTCCGTAGGGGACGCTGAGTTGAAAATATGGATAGGTAAAATGTCTAGGATTCCTTTCAAGCTTGCGATGATCGGGGCAACCTTGCTGTTCCAAGGCGGAATTTTTCATTTGACTATGATTACAGGCGAGTACCGCAACAGCAGAACAAAACTTTTAGATCGCCTTCAGGTATTAGTTCCCGGCATTGCGTTTCGTTTTTCGTTTCCTGTAAACACGCAAAACGACATCTTGTCGAAAACCGAAGAACGCGGAGTTCACTTTTTTTAGAAATCTCAATAACCTACGGAAACTATCTTTCACGAAAAAAAATTTCCTATTGACTTGGAACTAAATCGGACCCAAACAGAATCTGATGTTCGACGAGAGCTGTATCGTGGCTTTGCGTTAAAGACAAGCGAAATTGTAGCAAAATGGTTATCAAGTTATCACACGTCGCCATGTGGGAACATCTGTGTACAAACAATGTAAAATGGTGGAGTACTGATTGGCCATTGCAAACCCTATAGAAAACGTCTGGACCTACATCAAGCAGAAGCTTTGCGGAAAACATGTTTACACTTTGAAGCAGCTCTCGCCAAATTGGACAGTGTTGGGAAGAAAACAAATCTTTAAAAACGCGACGTACAAGAGTTTTCAGTTCAATCAGAAAACTCACTGCAAGAAAGTTTAGTACTGATTTTTTGCAAAGTGATAATCACACTGAAACTGATTTTATATGGCAAAAAATCATTTGTGAAAAGTTCACTAGTGAACATTCTGCTTGATGGTTTTCAAGAAAATAGTTCGCACATTGCATTTATTTGATATGATTCTCAATCAGAAGATTTTTGGGAAATAAATTTTCATAGCCGTTGTATCTCAACCCTATGCAGAATATATGATAAATAAATTCGCCGATGAACAAAAACTGTTCCTTTCTGAAAATGTTGAGTGTACGTAGGGTGATTGGAAAGTGAATTAATATTGGTGATATATTCAAAATTTATTCGGCAATACCGTGGTGGTGAAGTAATATCAAATACATGGATTGTATTTGGTAATATCATCACTAGAAGCAGCAAATGCTGTGACTAATAATATTTATAATTATAATAAAATCATCAATAAAAAACAATCACAAAGCATGTTATGCAGCTGATTAAAAAATATTAGCCAATTTACCTTGAATATCATACGCAGAAGTAACAGGAGCGCAGGTTATTACTACGCCAATTTAAGGGGGTAAGGAATAAACAGTTTCGGAAAATCGTTTTTTTTTTTCTACATTTTCTTGTAGTTTAACTTTTCAAAATATTGTGTCAAAATTTTAAATCAATTGGAACAAAACTGTCAAAATACTGCGCTCACTTTTCGAGAAAAAAAAATTAAAACGCGTTTTTCTGAAAACAAATTTTTCGAAATCCGTGAACATGATCCTGCAAAATCTACTGAACCGATTCTTTTCAAATTTGGAACATACTTTCTTGTTAGAAAAATACCTCCCCCTACGATTTTGAATGTTTTCGTTTTCATATTATGGTAGTTTTTCACCTTAAATTTTGCGGAAAATTTAGCGTAAGATCGCGTTTTTTGCTTAAATATGCCATGAACTGTTGAAAAATCCAAATAATAACTTGAAAACGACGTAGAGGAAAGAGATAACTCGTACTTTAAGTATATTCAAGAACATTTTTGATTTCAGAAAATTCTACGCCGAGTTATCGTGTTCACCGCGCAGTGTGATTCTCAAAAGAGCTTTTGTAGAATGCTCTGTTACCGCCTTATTTTATATACGGAAATTTAACTAAATACTATTAAAATGATATATAAGAAATTATAAAGATAATGTAAAAAAAGTTTGAATGAATTTTCTTAAGCTGTTTCTCAGTAAAAATAATACAAAAAAAAACCTTTTTTAATCCACCTAGTGGTGTAATGATGTCTTTCTCATATCACTTGTATTAAAAAAAAATTAGTTTCTGTGAAACGCTCGCATTTTGGACTTGACATTCTTCATTAAATTCTGCACAGTTACTTTTGTGAGTTTCCTGGTGGCAGCTGTCCAGTTGTTATTGAACTCCTGCATGTTTTGGGACACTGTACCTTCCTTCCGAAAGTGCCGCTTGACAATTGCCCAATACCTTTCAATTGGCCGAAGATCCGGGCAGTTCGGTGGGTTGATGTCCTTTTCCACGAATTGTACATTACTTTTTGACAACCACTGTAGAACGGAGTTGGCTAGTGGGCTGAAGCCAAATCCGGCCAGAAGAGAGGAGGAGCCTTATGCTTTCTGTACAGTGGCAGCATTCTCTTCTTCAAACATTCTTCCTCGTACACCTTGGCGTTAATTGTGCCCTTCGTGAAGAAAATCGGCGACCGCAAACCATAGGTACAAATTGCTTGCCAGACCAATACCTTCTGCCCAAACTTTTCCATCGCCACCGTGGTGTCAGCGTCGTCCAGGTCCTGGTACACCGATTTCGTATAATATTGCGGTCCGGGCAGCGCTCGAGAGTCTTCCTTGGGCTAGGTTTCGTCGTCGATCAGGATGCATCCGTCTTTATTCTGTAGAATCCGGTTATACAGTTTTTGCACTCTTGTTTTGGCCTGAACTTGCTGTAGCAGGGACTTTTTCGGCACCTTCTGTTTCTTGTACGTTTTTAGGGAGTTCCGAACTTTGATCCGTTGAATCATCCCGATGGTGGCGTTGAACTGCTTGGCCAAATCCCGCGTCGACGCCGATGGGTTTTTCCTGATGTACTCAACCACTTTTAAGTCCCGGCCAGGCTGGCTGAGACCCGTTTTCCTACCGGATCGAGGCAAATCCTTCATGAAAAGGGTCTTACCGAACTTCTTGATAATATTTTTGACACTGGTGTGGTGCACTTTCACCCGTTTTGCAATTTCGTTGTACGTGACACCTTTTTCTGAGCACCAAGTTATCGAGAAATACCGCAAGCAATTGCCTGGTAGATACTCTGATAAATTTAAATAAATAATAAAAAAAATTATTTCAAACCAATTCTAATCACGATATGAAGACTATTGAAGAGTTCGGCGAAATGACATACGGCGAAATAACCCTTTCGGCGAAAGGGCTTTCGGTGACTAGGAAAATAATCCTCTTTTTCCGATTTTATTATAATGTCAACCAGCTCCAACGTTCTAGTTATGAAATTTTGATTTTTTTTAATAATTTGTAAAGTGAGAACCATTCAATCGAGTGACGGAGATATATTTTGAATAGGTTTTACATCTTTCGGCGATTATTCATTCTGCTTGGTAGCATGAAAGCAGTTCAATCGTCCTTCACCCTTTTTTTCAAAACAAGCAAAGCAAAGTCTTTTTTTTTTCAAAACAAACAATACCTTAATTGAACAGAAAATGCATCGAACATACCAAATCAGCTCCAATTAATTCAGTAGCAATAGAACCTCTACGCGAAATTCTCTTCCGGAAACCGTAAGTATTTCGGATGCATCCCTCGCCCGGCAACCATTTTATTTGGGCAAAGAAGTTCTTAACTTTAGAGAGAGTTATTCATTTAACTTTCCAGTTTATCAAATCAAGTAATTTTTGCGTTGTATTATCTGATGTTAGAGACATAACTGAGTGCTAATCAAACCTAATTACGTTCACTTTGTTTAATGACAGAAAGTTGAATGACTAAAAGGTCGAATGCAACAAATATGCGAATAACCATAAGGTCAAATACTCCACAAAGTCGGATGGAACAAAAAGTCTAGGACGGCTTAAACGCGCTTCAAAATAAAGTATTATGTTTTTCGTCTCAGAGCATTATTGTGTTTGCTACGAGTCGGAAAGAAATATGTTTTCTCAAGGCAAAGCGGGATAGGGTAAAGTGGGGTATTGTACAACGCTCAGAGACATGTAACCTTACTTTGCCAGAGTGAATGAAACTCTGGTAAATCATACTGATACAATTTCGATGTACAAAAAAGACTTCAATTCACTTTATATCCACTGTAATCGTTTGTTTTAATTATTTATTTTTCGACAGAATGATATGCAAAAGTGAATTTTGTATTCCAGGTAATTTTTGGACAGTTTGTGTGAAAATGAAAATAAATAATTACTGAAATAAATTGTTGACGGACTATTGGTTTTTCAAATTTTCATAAATATTTGTTTAATAGTAAGATTTTATGAAATACCTCGCTTTGCCCCTTCCCATCTCCCATACTACAGGGTGCTCCATCTTTTATGTCGGTATGTAAACATTGAATAATTCTGAGAAAAAGAACCGATTTCTATTAGTGATGTATATTTATTCAGTTCCTTACAATTTTTTTGGACTAGTTTTTGAAAACAATATCGAATAGTATATAAGCAATTTAAAATGACTCCTTTTTTGCGTTTGTCATTACCTTTTCGAGCATCTCGGGTGTTATAGCGTCGATTTCAGCACGAATGTTTGCCTTGAGCTCGTCAATAGTTTGAGACGGGTTGGCGTAAGCCTTCCCTTTCAGATAACCCCACAAAAAAGGTCCGGGGGAGTTAATTCAATTATCAAATTGATGCATTTTTGCCGCGATATTTTTCCCGATATGTACGTTAAGTTAGCACAATGGAATAATGTAAAGTGTCACTATTTCAGTGCGAAGCGATTCATGGCAAAAGTTGTACTGAATTGACGTTTCTAAAATATATCCGATACAATCGCTCGGTTGGTAAATGTACGTTTACATACCGACATAAAAGATAGAGCACATTATATTTTTTTGACAATTTTTGTAAAAATGCAATAAATAATTTTCTAGCCATAAATTGTTCTTCAATGGCATTATTGTGAGATTTTATAAAGTACCCCGCATTGTCTCTTACATGGGGCAATGAGAGCAAAAAAAATTTTTTTTTCATTCTGAGCAATTACTTAATGCAACGAACGTAAATTTCAGGGTAAAATTCTAAAATTCGAGTCATATCTCTGAGGAAAAATCTTTTAATTCTTTTCTGAACATCCCAACTCATCATATCTCTTCCCACTTGTCAGATTAGTTAGATTCAAAACTATCCAAAAACATTCAATCAAGTAATATGCACTATGAATTCTTCTAGCAACAAGAATTACAAATAAAATAAACTTTAAAAAACCTAATATCTCCATATAATTTAAAATCGTCAATGTAGGTTTCAGTGTACTGATAGTAAGCATATTTTTTCAGAAAATGCAGTGCTAAGCGCTTAAAGAATAATAGTTATAGGCTGTCCTTGGCTAAACTCTATGAAAACTACCGTAAAGTATACTTAAATTCTACCTCCGCTCAGGGCCGGTGAAAGAGGTGGGTACGGTGGGTAGTATTATCCACCCGAAAATTCCAACGGTGGGTAATTACCCACCTGAAATTTCTAACGAAAAATAATAGTAATATTAGTATCATTTATAACAATAAAAATAGTTTTACCGTGACTGAAAATAAAAAATAAAATCAGAATTTTAAATTGCTAGTACTCAAAGTAGAGCAATGATGTGAAGATATACAACAAAAAGGTGAGGAGTTGCAATGGTCATTTGAGCAAGCAGAAATCTTTTAGTGACTTAACTTTTACCTTCAACCAGAGGGGTCGAGTTTAAGCATCTCATTCATGCAAATCACTCGAGTCTCTGGTATGCCGGAAAGTACCGAAAAAGATCTTTTACCATTTACTATACGAACCGGTAAAAGAAAAGTTACCAGAAGTTGTCAGTTTCTACTTGCGAAAGCATTCTTATACACATTGAGTTCTTTACTGTATGGATATTTTTCTCAATCTCTATACAGTTAGTTGAACAGAATGGAAGGTTTTGTTCGAACTATTGCTTATGCCCCCAGAGTCACAGCGTGCTGGCTGTTTAGCCTAGGTTGTAAGCGGTATTCAGTAGCGCTGCACTCACCGCTACGTGATGGAAACCCATCATGCTAATTTTACTTTTTCACTATTAGAGCACGGAGAACCCTTCGATCATAAAATTGTGATATCGTAGTTTTTGATTTTTACGATAGTTGATTAAGCTAATTTATTTTTTGATTCAACCAATATGGTTTTTGATTTGCATATATTCAAGTAGTTGAAAAATATGTTGTTTTGAATGCTGTCAAATGCCGGAGACAGTTGAAAGCAAAACAATAATTGCAATGCAAAATCAACAACTTTTTTAGTTGAAATCTGTTCGCGTCGCTTCAAAATGTCAATGAAAACAGCATCGATGGTTTAAGCGTTTGGTGAAATTATGTTCATTCGATTTGAGAAATTCATGATAACAAGTGTTTATCTAACAGCGGTGTTATGATAAAGTTAACCTTGTTTAAGATAAAAGAGATGGTGACAAATTAGAAAATGTTAATGAATGATCATCTCGTAATCTTTCAGGTATGCGCAAAAATTTTATGCTTCAAATTCGATTATTGATTTATTTCCAGCAGACTGTTTTACTTCCAGCTGTTTGATACCGATGATGATGTTCATGCATTAGCAATAAAACGCTTTTCGACATGAATTTAATTTATGAAAGTAACAGGAGCGAAGGGTTTCAAACACACAGAACGCGCTGCGATTGACTGGCGCGTTTGAATTGCCGTCGCAAAATTCCAATTCTCAGCGGTTGATGCACCCAAGCTCATATAAATTGACTAAAATTTTCGCAAATCAATAACATTGTTCGAATTGATTCAACTATTTGCAATGTCTAAAACAAATAAAACCGATTTATTTTTCAACTAACAGAATTTTGTTTCAATAACAACACCAGTTATTTCAACTAAAATATTTGTTGAAATTGAAAGGTATGTGTCCTCACTAATTGACAGCATTTTTTTTCAAACAGTTAAATTAGTTGTTTCAACCATCGTTTCTGCTAATCGAAAAACAAAAATGACAGTTTAGTTAAAACAACAATCGATTAGTTGTACCAAATTTTAACCAATCGAATTCAGAAAATCAACTAATATTCTGGTTGAAATGGGATCGCGGGTGGTTCCGTGAGATAGTGAAGAATTAATTGTGAACGAGAATACAGCCGCAAGTAGAAAGAAACAATTTCTGATAACTATTCTTTTGTCGGTTCGGATAGTAAGTGGTAAAAGACCCTTATCGGTACTTTCTGGCATTTGCATTGATGAGATGCTTAAGTTCATCTCCCCTTGCGAAAGTTAAGAAAGATTTCAGTTTGCTAAAATCAACCTTGTCACATCTCGCCGTTCCATTCTTTATCTTCACATAAATGAAATCACTCGAAATATTTTGATGTAGGATTGCGTCTTTGTTTTTTATACCCGATCAGATGGTAATAACAGAATTATAACAACTGGAGTAATTTATTTCAGAAATATTTTGTAACAAATTTTGAAATAATTTTGGCTGGTAAGCTGTTAAAATAACAAAAATCATAACAAAAAAGACTCTAGCGGGAACAAAATCTTAACCGATTTTGAAACGTCTGTATCACAATTATTATTGAATTTGGTATGACTACAGAAGTCCGAAAGCAGAAATTCCTAATAATAGTTGTAATAAATTAGATAGCAAATTTAACACAGAAAAACTATATCACAGCCAACTTTTAGCATCGTTCTAATCCAAAATTGTTGAATGATTTTTTATATTAAATAAATAATTTATTTAGTGATCTGGTTTCTTCTTTTAGCTCTTTAAAATTTTGATCAATATAAGAACTCATTTTTCCAATTAATGAACTTTATCATGAGTTTTGCAAATGAAAATAAAACAACATAACTGATTTTGTTATTATATTGTTATAATAAGATTTAACTTTCAATTGTTTTCATTTGGTAAATATCTTAAATAACACAAATTGTTATATATTTCAGCTGTTGATATACTTGTGTTATGATTTTGTTATGTGCATCTGATCGGGTACCGGGGTACAAATTCAAAATATAGAAGTAAAACCATATAGACAGTGGTTAGGTTTTGAACATCTTCAACTCAACCACGAAGAACGTCTAATTCTCCCTGGTTTTCAAACCATTGTCATTCCTATAATTGATATGACGGTTTCGTATACATAAGTTCACAGTTTCCATATGATTTCTGCTCTTCAATAAGTGCGTTCGCGTTTGAGAAAATTACTCACAGAAAACCAAGTTCAGTGTCGAATCGACTTGTTCAATACTGTCGTAGAGAAGGTTGCTTCCACATCGTCCAAAAAGTTCAGGAACTAAATAGGAAAACAAAATTTCTTGAGCAAAATTTCTTGAGCAAAATTTCTTTATTTATTATCTAAATTTTCCATATCATACTTATAGAATGATTTGTCCATGGTCTTAAAATAGGCTTCAGACTCTCTCAGATCATCAAATGACAAGTAGTCGCTGGGGGCTAGGTTATTGAGAACATGATGGGTGAAGAAACAGATCGGTGCCCAATACGTTCAATTTGGCCATTATTTTCATTGACTTGTGGCACGGTGCATTGTTTTGGTTAAAGATGATTATTTCTGCTTCATATGAGGCCGTTTTTTACGATTCCATAATTCAAACGCATTAATAATTCCTAACGCATTAATAACTAAAAACTTTTGTTGGTACTTCCTTTTCAAGATAGTCATTAATTATACCTCGAGCATCTAAAAACTGATGCCATACTTGTTGCAGCTACCTGTTGCGTTTTCCCCGTATAAATGTTGAAACAACTCCGGAGAAAAGAAAAAGATCCATGTTTCGTCCACTGTTTCATACCAACGCAAGAAATCCTTTTTATTGCGACTACACAGTGCCGACCAGCTCTCTGGATTGTTGATGTGTGGTTGTTTTTGAAAGATTGTGAGCAAACGAGGCACTTATTTGGAAAAGATTTTTTTCATGCCCAGATTTTCGCATACGATCATAAAAGCACTTCCAGTTCAGTCGGACTTTGAATTTGTGTTCACCCATAACGATTATCAAAACTTGCTCACATTTTTTCCGGATGACTGCTTAATTTGGTCACGTTAAAATACCACAAATCTTTGTTTTTAATCTGAGTGCGGGTAACACTTCTTAAACCATTGTTGGACTTGCCCGGTTTTTCCTTATAGGAAGCAATGTTTTATCAATAAACGGAATTCGTTATTTTTAAGTTTTCGTAAATCAAAAAGTAACGTCACTTATATGTCGGTAAGTTTAGTGTTTGTGGTGCGATTGACGTGAAAATTTGACACTTGTCTTCTGAACGATTATCGATTATCATTTGATAGTGTGACATTACAAACGTCATCTCAGTCGGTCCCGGGACTTTTTTTAACAATGTACTATGCACATCAGCGGCTGGATTTGTTTTGTGCACCGTTCGATTCGCCCGGGTTTGCGGTTCAATGCATACGGCACTGGACTTATAAGCCAGTTGTCATATTTTCGATCCCCGACGTGGAATGATTCATAGTGTCAGTAGAATCGTAGTACTAGCCACAATATGATTCTGTAAGCTAAGAATCGGCTGCGAAGTCTGTTGAAACAGAAAGGCCAAATTCCACAGAAGGAATGTAATGCCAAGACATTGCTTTCGATTCATGCGAGACATCTTTCACCATCAACCCCAACCAACTAAACGATCAGAGTAACCAAAATTCTCAAAGAAATAATTTCGAAAATTTCCAAACACAAATTAGTTTATACGGAACCTAAAAGACTGCTGACTTAATATTCCAAACAAATATTGGCAGAAATTTTGTAGTTCGATATTGTATTTAACCCTTGAATGCGCAATTTTGTTTTACAACAAAATATCGAAAACGCTTCAAGCTTCGAATTTACGCGTCTCATGTTATATCGAAACAAAATATTATTTAAAAATCGACTAAATAATACTTCAAAATAGTGGGTCGTTCTCCCCGGTACGAATAATTACCCACCTGGGCTTAAATTGTTTCACCGGCTCTGCCTCCGCTAGCAGTTTAAAAATTACCTCCGATGCTCTGATAAATGATACATGTGCTTAGTAGAAACGGTTTCGGGCGTTATATAAAAAAACTTTCTGAACCCTTTTAATGACCTATTTAAAATTAGCGTATTTTACTGTCAAAACAATTGTTTCGATTGATTGATATTCTAAAAATATTGAGCAAATAAACTGTTCCAAGCCCCACAGCCAACACAGTCAGTGTGCTTCTATCAGGTAGTAAAACGTTACAGTTATTTTGACCTTGACTTGACAAATTTCCGCTTTTGGACGTTGCATGGCTCCGTTTTTTTTTACAAATTTCCCTACCGCCATGTTATCACTGCTAAGCAACCGACCGACAGCCACGGGGCACGCGTAAGAAAGGCACGTCCGGGAAGATACGTTCTGGGCAGCTTTAAATACACCCACCAGGTACCGACAGACAGTCAGTGGGCAAAGTGTTCTCGCCTCTTGAACTCCATACCGGCAAGGACTATAGCTACAATGGGGAAAATCGCTACTGTGCTGGTGCTCGGACTTTACCTATCCACGGTGCTGGCAGAGTTACCGCATTATACCGTGTACAAAAGTTTCGAAACTGCGCTGTACGAATGTGCCGAGTACTTCCGAATACCGAACTGTACCGTCCAGAACTATATCCGCAATTCCTACCCTGACAACAGTGAAGTGCAGAATCTGATCCGTTGTACCTTGATTAATCTGGGAGCCTGGGATGATCAAACCGGAGGAGGCCGAGATTACGTACTGCGAAACTACTTCCAACCTGCTCCAGAAGACAAATGCTACGAGCGGCGAACTCGCGAGTGTATCTACAAGTTTGACTTTTTCTGTCCGTACAAGCGAGCTTACGAAACCTTCCAATGCTACTACCACTACTACGGAGAACTGATCACGGACGATCAATTCGTTCGTCATGAAATCAACGAACTGCAGCAGCTGACCTTGACCGGGCTCAACATCTTGAATCTGCCTCAGGATGTTCTCATCCAATACTGCCGTGGCAACATTCTACAAGAACCCAATTTCCCGGAGTTGCTGTATCTGCTGCTCATCCGAGGAGGGTTCTACAGTAGCCAAGGTGGATTCCGGTTGGATAATCTCTACACACAGTTAGGCGATCCGCTTCTACTGGAACCACAGACACAACAGTGCATTAATGACGTGTGGAAGCAGAACTGCAGTGCCGATGAGGTCACAAAGGTTTATCAAGCGGTCGTCAGATGTTTAGGTGAAATTAACCAAATAGTTCAGTACGTACAGGATGGAGCCAAAGAATTGGTAGGCGATGGCGACGGATGTATCTGTTCCAATGCACTTTATAATGGAAATTAGATTAGATGGCCCGTTCACCGTTGACAAACTAAGCTAATCAGAATAAATATTTTATACTTTTGCAATCGAAATGAACTATCTTTCATTCCCTTGATTTTCCTCAAGCAACCCACAGCACAGCAAATATCACAGCAACTGATTGGTTGCCAACAAAAGCCCAGCTGATAAAATTTTCACTTGTTGTATTCGATGGTAAATTCCCATATGACATTTAACGGACAGAAATCATGAATTGTGCAAAGAAAGTTTTAATTGGTATTTTGAAGCGTCACATAAATTGATATAAACGATCATCGTAGCCGTTTTCAGGTGAAAATTCTTCGGAACATAAAGTCGTAAAACATTTTGTTTCACCTGTTGCCTGTCTCAGGAGATCAATATCGCGGAAGTTTCTCTGTAGGTAAAAAGTTTCCCAAGCCTGCAGTAAAACCCGGTCCTGTCTGAATCGTTGAGTTATGTGCTCCGAGTCTTGATGACGATGACGTTATTTCTTACATAAGGCATATATTTTAATTAACTTATCTATTAGAATTACGAAATAGTAGAAAGCCTTCGGCCACTCGTGTTTTATCGAAAAGTGTTGAAGGAATTTATTGGAATTTTTATTGTAAGGAGCATGCGAAATTTCATCAAAATTACCTGACTACTTAAAAAAAATAACCTCATGTTTGAGACGACAATGTAAATTTTTCAGGTTTAAGATTTTTTATTCTAAAATTGACTGAATGTAAGTTTTTCTCTTCAATTTAGCGGAGAGTAATGAAATTGAGTGTTAGAGAAATATGATTCCATGAGATTCTTTATAATTCGAGTGTTGCCAAAAATTGTTCAGAAATAAATATCCTAGAATGTCTAGGTTCACGGAGCAGTAAGCAGCCAGGTAATGTTAGAGGCATACCCACGAGATAGACGTAGGACTGCTGTCAACAAAGAGCAGATCACTTTAAAAATGCACCTTTATTTTGGTACATTGTTCTACTAATAAGGAGTGTATCGAAAATAAGCTATCCACAAACGATATTTTATTCGAACTAAAAGTTGATCCAGCATAATGAAAACCGGATGAAATTTAAGTTATTCCTTCACGAATTTTAGAACTTTTGATCGAACGCTCTTCATCAAGTTCCGGACAAGTGTTGCATCGCATTTTTTGACGCATGAGCTCAATTTTTTTTAACTCCTGCAGTTCCCAACTGCCTTACCAGTCTTCTTGAAGACCCTCTTCACGATTACCCAGTAACGTTCGATGGGTCGAAGCTAAGGGCAATATGGTAGATTGGTATTTTTTTCAACGAAATTTATACCTTTTTCCGCAAGCCAATTAAGAGTGGTTTTGGCATAGTGAGCCGACGCTAAATCCAGCCAAAACTGTGGAGGTGTACTATGCTTCTTATATAAAGGCAGCAATCTCTTCTGGAGACACTCAGATCGATCTGGTAGTGTAAAAATTAATTGACTTCAAACCCCAGGAACATATTGCGTGCCATACCAGTACCTTTCGACTGAATTTCTCCACTTGAATCGACCTGTCCGCATCGCTCACATCCTCCTCAACGACGACAGTATAGTATTGTGGACCTGGAAGGGTTTTTGAGTCCTCCTTTACATAAGACTCATTGCTTGATTTTATGTAGAGACACTGAAAATGGTTTGGAATTAAATGATTTGACCGTAATTGCGGATTATTGCACTATCATTCTTGATCCGAAACGAGCTGTCGATTTGTATATGTATTCTCTCCAATGTGTTCATACTTTGATGAATTTTCCGAACTTGTTTGAAGCGAAAGCCGCACTGCGAATAGAGCGAACAATGAACATAAAAGATCAAAAGTTCAGAAGAGCAATTCTAACGGCTACAAAAATACCAACGTACAGAATTTTTAGGTTGACCACTGTATTTCAGATTATCATTTCTCATTTTTCGGGCCAATTAAATGTATTTTTTTCTGTTACTCGCACTCAAACGACCACCAGCTGAATGATGTAATCGCGGGATTTATTTCAGACTTTCAGAAGGTCGTATTTCCGACGATATTGATATGCCGTATGCTGGCTTTATTTGCATTCGTTCGGTGCGAGTTTCGCGCAGCGAATAGTGCACAACCTATCAAATTATTCTAGAGTTACACTAAAATGATGATTTTTACGTCCGATTTGCAAGGAAAGTAATATTAATAGTTCTTTAGATAACATTTAGAACCATTAGAACGGCATGCTGGCTTGCATGTTTCCCATCGTTGTCCACTTTTCGTTTTCTTTTCCCTTCAATGCAAACGATCAGAAGCTGTATGACGCAATTGCTCTTATTTGAAGCGAAGCTGGCTATGCGAACAGACCGTAACACATCTGTTTGCACTGCCGACTATTTCCAAACTGAACCAGTTTTGTTTAAGAGCTTTCTTTTTACGTGACTTCGTTTGTAGCTTTTTCACAAATGAGCGGTCCCAACGGTCACAAAAATAGCCAAATATAGAATTTTGATGTCAATTATTTCATTACGGATTTTCATACATTTCTGGCATTCAGAAGGGCTAAACTGTGGAATTCTCTACGATATTAAACACTGTTCGGAACATTTTTCTCGAACGAATTTCGCACAGCGGAAGGTGCACGAAGCTAATCAAAATATTCTAGATTTACACTAAACTGATAATTTTTACCTTTGATTGGCAAAGAATGTATCCTTAATAGATAGCATTTAGAGCCACTAGAAAGGCTGAAATGTAGTCGATTTCGCTTCAAATTATTATTAAAAATTTTTTTTTTCATGATTTTATACATTATAATTTACGATTTTGGTTTTAGTAAAAATTTGAATTGGTGACTAATTACAACCATTCTTTACATGGACCATTATTATTCAAAGCTTTATCAATTGAAACAATTATAAATTCAATTATATTAGTTGATGATAGTTGTGACCCAACTGATGTGTACCTCCGGAACCGGAAGTCGGATTCAAAAAAAAGTTCAATAGCAGCTTATTGAAGACCTTTCATTTGAATCTAAGTTTTTGAAAATCGGTTCAGCCAGTGCATATTTTTTCCGTTATTTCGGTACATATCATCCTATATCTCCGGAGCCGGAAGTCGGATCGGAATGAAATTCAATAGCAGGATATGGGATCATGAGACCTCTTATGTGAATCTAAGTTTGTGAATTCGGTTCAGTCATCTCGGACAAAAGCGAGTGCATATTTTTGTTACATACATACACACATACACAGACACGGACGGACACATACAGATATCTGCTCAGTTCGTCGAGCTGAGTCGAATGGTATATGCAATACTTGGGGTTGTCGACTCAGCCCTAATTCTTACTTAATGCAAAAAAAAACAAGCACAGACAGTTTAAAAAAAACTTGTTCTTTGGTCAAATGAAAAGCTGTGAAACCTACTTTGCTTTCGCCGTGCTTTATATCCTACTCGAATCAGTTCTACTGAATCAGATTTCACCCTCAGGCCCAGAATTTAGATCAGGCGTTCCCAAACGATTTTGGGTCATGGACCCCTTCACTAAAATTAACTTAGGTCTCAGACCCCCATTAACAAATTTCTTTGAATATTTAATTTTTTGCTTTTTCAATATTAATGTAAAATACTTTCCAATTTTAGTAGTAGCAAGATGCCAAATCAACCCAAAAAGAGTATTTTGAGAGCCCCGCTTCAGAAGTGGCAATAGGCCTCACACGAACTTAGATCCCATAGGTTGCTATTAAATTTTACACGGATAGAACTTCTGGTTCGGGAATAACAGAGTAAAATGTTCAAAAAATGAAACACAAATGCACTAGATTTTCTCAGATACCGCTCATCCAATTTTCACAACCCGATATAACTAAATTTCATTCAGATACGACTTGCGGCTCCGGAATAACAAGCTGATAAGTATAAAAATTTCATTTCCTGAAGCGTGTTTTTATACATGACATGTAAAAATCAAACCAAATACATTCAAATAGCCGTATTCTTCAAATTCTTCAATGAGGTAGATAAGGTTAGTTGATGAAATTTTCAATAACTTGGGTCAAAACTGTCAAAAATTAAAAAGGTTATGCTAATGTATGCCCAAACAAACGTTTTTTTGTTTCTATTCAATATTCAAAGTGAAGTTTTTTGAAAAATCCTTTAGTAATATTAATGAAAACATGAGGTCCTCCTTTAGTAATATTAATGAAAACATAGGTGGATTAAAGCAGATTTTTCTGCTTATGCTACAAGAATACAAATCCACAACCGGTACCATGATTGAAAACTCACGAAATCATGAAACATGTCATCTCATTAAATTATGTCTTACTTGAAAATTTTCATGACATAAATCATTTTGCTCATGAAATCATTAATAACAGGCATGATTTCATGAAAATACATGTTTCATGATTTTTTAAACATGGATCCGGCGGGACAGGGTCATTTCGCCGAAAACCATTTTTCCGAAATCCATTTCGCCTAATGCCATTTCGCCTAATGCCATTTCACCGAAAGCCCCTACGCTGAAAGGGTCATTTCGACGAATCTTTCAATTGTTTTAATATCGTAATTGGAATTGATTCAAAAGAAATACAAATGATGAGATGATAATGTTTACGCTCCTTTAGTTGACCTACAATTGAAATTCGGGAATATCTCATATTTAAAATAACGGATAAATTCCTTTTCCCGAGTTTAATCCAGCATGACTACTCTCTTGAATATTTTTTCGATATTGATTCAAGATCCTCATAATGGAATCTCAAGATAATTTTTTGACATTTTGAACTACTTAGCACCGAAGCAGGATGTAACTTCTGTTAATCCAGTGCAAATGAAAAAATATCTAATACGGCTTCGTCACATCGTTTTGGTTCGTGTGCTGTCCGACCTCGCTACTGCTTGTGCATTTTTAATGCCATTGTAATCGGTCGTGTTTCGTACACAACCTTGTTATTTTATTTTACACATATCACCTTGTAATTCCACAACCGGAAGTCATAATATGATAAATTTAAAAAAAAACAAGTCCTTATATTTGATTATAACTTTTTTCGGTATTTTAACGATATCAAACTAACTAGAGATTATAAGAGGAGAAAGAATATGAAATCATAGAGCCATAGTACTCAAGGAAGAGCAAGGACGTGAAGAATAAAGTGCGGAAAAGTGAGACGTGACAAGGGTCATTTAAGTAAGCAGAATGCTTCTCGTATCTAAACTTTTACCTTCTACCAGAGGAGTCGAACTTAGGTATCTTAACGATACGAGTCATCCGAGTCTCTGATATGTCAGAAAGTAAAGGCAAAGGTCGTTTGCCATTTACTGTCTGTACTGGCTGATTATAACTTCACGAAAATCGATTCAATCGATTCTGTGTGAGAAAGGAAAAAAGTTTTTGAAAATTTCCAGAATTGTGGTATAGGCCCTTCTTAAAAGTAAGGCTAGAATTGATATTGTGAACTTATGGCGTAAATTATCTTTTTTTTTCGTCATTAAGAATTCGTTAACAAGTTTTTTTTTGTTTCGATTATTTCGATTCTTCGGGCCAGAAAAACTTTGTGATCCTATGTGCGGGGTTGGGAATCAGACGGGTTGCTTGAAAGGCCCGTCCCCGTATACAAAATTTGACTCGAATAAAAAAACAGAAAAAGCAACGATTTATTAATTTTAGTTGATTTGATGTAAAGTCGCCATAACTAACAATGGATCAATAAGTCCCGAGACTAAAGAAGAGATGGCGCTCGTAGTAAACCAGTAACCACGTCTTTTTAGAGTACTAACCTTTGCTTGAAACGGGTCAAAATTTATAGTCGATCCGACAAGAAACAGCTGAGTTATCGAGGTTGGAGTAAAGTCGTTTTGTAGCTTGTTTAAAAAATGGAAAAAACCGAGTTTCGTGTTTTGATAAAACATTGTTTTTAATGGGTAAAAACACCGTGCAAGCGAAACAATGGATTGAAAAATATTATCCGGACTCTTGTCCATCAAAAGCAACGATTTGTCGGTGGTTCGCTGAGTTTAAACGTGGTCGTACCGACACAAATGACGCGGAACGCTCGGGTAAACCTGTGGAAGCCGTTACACCGGAGAATGTGAGCGAAGTGACAAAAATTATAATGAAAGATCGTAAAGTGAAGCTCCGTGAGATTGCTGAGATGACACAGATATCATATGGAAGTGTATTTACTATCCTTCATGAAAAATTGAGCATGAACAAGGTTTTTTCCAAGTGGGTGCCGCGATTGCTTTCGATGGAACAAAAACAGCAACGAGTCGATGATTCAGAAAGCAGTTTATCGCTATTTACTCGCAACAAAAAAGATTTTTTGCGTCGTTACGTAACCATGGACGAAACATGGATACATCACTACACTCCAGAGTCGAAGCGGCAGTCATCTGAGAGGCACACAGCTGGCGAAAGCCGTTCGAAGCGTCCGAAAACGCAGCAGTCAGCTGGCAAAGTCATGGCGTCAGTTTTTTTGGGATACGCATGGCGTGATTTTCATTGACTACCTCGAAAAAGGTAAATCGATCTACAGTGATTATTATATTGACTTACTGGTGCGTTTGAAGGAGGAAAACGCAAAAAACGACCGCACATGCAGAGAAAAAAAATCCTTTTTCATCAAGACAATGCACCCTGCCACAAGTCGATGAAAACAATGGCGAAATTGAACGAATTGGGCGTTGATCTGCTTCCCCACCCCCCATACTCGCCAGATTTAGCCCCCAGTGACTACTGGCTCTTTGCTGATCTAAAAAAAATGCTCCATGGAAAAAGATTTGGCTCAAATGAGCAGGTCATCGCTGAAACTGAAGCTTATTTTGAAGCGAAAGATAATTTTTTTTATAAACATGGTATTGAAAAATTGGAAAAACGTTGGAACCATTGTATCACAATAAAAGGTGATTATGTTGATGAATAAAAAAAAATTTTGAAAAAAAAATGTTTCCATTGTTAGCCTCGGGACTTATTGATCCATGTGTTAAGTTCAGTTTTTTCAATGACTGAGTGGAAACATATATTCGAGAAAGCAAAGCCAACACTATTACACGACTGGGTCTGGTAAGCGTACATCGAACATGATCTAAATCTTAGCCGCCTCACGATTTAGACCATGTTCGATGCACGCTTACCAGAACCTTTGATATCAAAAGCCATAAACATTTTTTTGTGTCTTTAGATGGTTGAAAATAAAAGTTGTTTTTCTCGGATTTGATTCCTTATCCGGTACATAGGAAAATTTTGTTACTAGACAGGTGATTGGGCACAAGAATAAAACCTCAATAATCAACCAACAAGAAAAAAGAACAGCAAGAAGTCTATCCGTCATGATACGTAGTCCCGTAGTCAACTTTTCCTTTTTCGTTTTTAATTTCTTTCGTCAACATCGAAGCATTTTCCAAGTTAGAGGAAAGTGGTTTTTTTTCCTGTACCAAGCAACGATGAATGCAAATTCCTGTTCCTGTGTTTCCCACGGCAGTTCACTGGCGATCTGTGAGAAACCATAAATAAACATCTTTACTGAGGAGCCCAAGTCTGTGGAAGAATGAAAAGTAACGAAGCAATAACTGAATTCAGCAGTGAGAAACTTTATTTATTGTTTTTACTTTCGGCTTTGTGTAGCCTATACAATCATGATCCATATTAAATTAATGTTTAAAATTCAATTCCGATTCCAATTCAAATTGTTGGTTATGGCGCAAAGTCGTCATGAACTAAGTTTATGTTTTATCAACATTTATGGCAAAATAATGCTTCAATCGCTTGATTCTTTGGAAACTTGTAATAGATTTCGAAGTTTTCCATAAATCAAGATAATATGGAAATACAAACTAAGTAAATTGGTAATAATGGATACCACTTTTTGTTAGCAGTTTTCAATTTCACATGAGAATTTATTTCCTGCGGGTACGTCATCCAATCTGCAGGCTATGTTTTCAACTCAACGGTTCGATACACAATTGAATTAAAACTAAAACATTCAGACCCGAATAAAACAAAACAAGAAAAATTAGTTTAGCAAGGATTGTCAAACTTCGGTAACAGGGAGCTCAGACAGTATCTAAAACTCAGCAAGGATTAAAGCTGTTTCTTGCTGTAACGAATTGTTCGTTGGAGTGCTCCCGTCATCAACACAATCAACGTCGTCATCGAATCGGCATGTTTTTCCGAGCATGCGCACCGTCCGAAATGAACTGAGTGCTTCCTCCCGAAACCCAAAATCAGCTCGAGTCGAGTGGTCGCAAAACTCCGCGTGACAGGGCAACAAGTGTGCTTCTACCGATGCCGATGCCCGTCAGTTCATCGAGGCTGGTTTGCCAGTACGGACGGCGTGATCCTCCGGGAATCAACTGGCTACTTTAATTTACTTTTCACAGTAGTTAATAAATGTTTAATAGTTGGTGTTGGTTAAGCGAAAACCACCAATCGTGCGACTATTGGACGGTTCCAGAGTAATGTCCTGGTGTAATTCAATCCACGTTGCACTCTTTACTGTTTGAAAATGCCGAAGAATACGATTGTCTGGAATTAGATTAAATTGTTGGTGGATACAAAAAAAATGGTTGTGCGTGAGTGAAGGTGGCAACTCGATAACAGCAAACAGTCAGTGGTTTCAAAGCAGCACAAAGAAAGGGTAAGCCGACGGCATGAGTTGGATACATGACAACGATAATTATCAACTGAATGGAGTTAATGCGAGGTACCCGCAGTTTTAGGTTGGCAACTGACAGCACGTACTACTGATGTACCATATTGCGACGGATCGGATTTCATGTTTAGATACATTCAGATGGTCGAGCTTGTCATGCCTGGGACTGTGACCTAGGGGGTAGAAGCGGTTACCAACTTTGCTGATATCGGGTATCAAATGTATACAATTTCATTGAATATTTGATTAATCGCGTTGGGGATTCAAGTGATTGAATGTATTTGCCTAACACAATATGCTAGCATTTGATTTTTCAGAGTATTTAATTTATTGTGTTACACATACATTTTGTGCGATTCTGTTATTTTTTATTAAAGTTGAGAAATAGAAACAACCAATATATCAAAGAAATCCACATAATCCATTGCCACGGTATCAAACAGGTAACAAGCATTGTTTTCCTATTCAAACCTGTACAAAGGCAAGCCATCGTCTCAATGATCTACATTCCATGCAACCGTGGACAGACTGTTATGGAGTAGAAACGCGAGAAATAATTTCACCACAACTCAAGCAGTTACAGGAAAATAGCGCCTAATCGGAATACCTTGTTTTTCTCAATTTATGACATGTTGATATTTCAAATAGGCTAATGTGTTGGCAACAAACACTCAAAGCCGATTTATGTGAAGCACTTATTTTTCTTAAAAAAAACTTCGCATAAACGCTTCAATAGGATGCCCTGTCTAATCCACTGCGTTCCCCAGATATTGCTGCATCCGATTTCTAATAGGTTTCATTCATTTGTTGGGTACGAATGAAAAGCCTGAATGTTTGGCAATGGGTCTCATCGTTCCTGTTTTTGAGACGGTAGACGTTCTCGTTACTAAAAATTGTTCTCGAAAAAAAGCGGGTTGCAAATGTCAGAGACATAACTGGAGCTTCTAAAATTAGTACAGTGCATCTATCAGCAATTCGATGAGAACCTGATATACGATCTCTCGTAAGATTTGAAAGAATCGTTCTCCATAAAAAATATTAGACTTGCACTTTTTTATTTTGTCATTAGGGTGACCATTTCCTTGTTAGGTTCAACAAATACTTTTTTTAATATCATAACTTTTGAACCACTCGGCCGATTCAGCTAATTTTTAAACATGTTGTCAATAAGTGCCTATAGTTTTAAGGAATAATATGCAAATATTGTAAAGTTTAAGTTTTGTGTTAGAAAAAGTCAATTGTATAACTTTTTAACGATTTTCATGGTTTGCGACCAATGCACAGTGGTCCGAAACGGGAAATTGGCGTGACAAAAATATTTTCACTATTAAATATAAGTATTTTGTAGTTGGTGTTTTCACAAAAGTTGTTTATAATCAAATGGCGCTCCTTTTGATGAAAAATGTTACTAGAGTGGTCCTCATTTAGATTGAAATCTGAAATCTAACTTTTTTAATTGAACTCAAAAATGATTTTGATGTAAGATAAAGTTGTAGGAAATTTTATTTTGAGCAACTTTGCTGAAAAAAGCACCTCTCTAGCTTTTCATTTGATCGAATTACGTCAATTTTCCCGAGTAAAAGTAGGGTGGCTCCTGAAAAATCACTTTTTTTGTTCTAACTTTTCTGTGAAACGTTCAACGGAAAAGTTTTCTTCAGAAGAGTTACTGTACTAAATATTGCGCATGATTTTGCTTAACCAAGCTTTTTCATATGAGCTACCAGTAAAAAGTTATGATTATTTTTTTCAAAAACTATTCAAGCTTCAAATATAAATATTCATTAGATGCCAGATCGATAAAAATGTATCCTATGTGGTTCCTGAAAGGTCATAATATGAATAAAAATTTAAGAGAAAATTGGAAGGGTGTTATTTTTTTAACTTATTTAAATTAGTTTTAAAAATATCTTTAAAAAACTCAAAAACATTGCATAACTCTTAAACGCCTTAACGTATCAACATACTTTCATAGTATCAAATTAGTTCTACAAATGTTCCATACATAGTTTTTTCGAGAAATGAGACACACAAAAACTAAAGCCGAAAATAATTAGTACAATAACTCTTCTGAAGAAAACTTTTCCGTTGAACGTTTCACAAAAAAGTTAGAACAATAAAATTGATTTTTCAGGAGCCACTATACTTTTACTGGGGAAAATTAATGTAACTCGATCAAATGAAAAGCTAGAGAGGTGATTTTTCAGCATAGTTGCTTAAAATAAAATTTCCTACAATTTTATCTTACAACAAAATCATGTTTGAGTTCAATTAAGAAAGTTAGATTTCAGATTTCAATCTAAATGAAGACCACCCTAGTAACATTTTTCATCAAAAGGAGCGCCATTTGATTACAAACAACTTTTACAAAAAACTAATATTTAATAGTGAAAATATTTTTGTCACGCTTATTTCCCGTTTCGGACCAGAAGGTTATTTTTTCTGAAAGCAGAAACATTTTGCATTTCTTTGTAGAAAGGTATTAGAATTGCTGGAAAACCGACTTTCGAACGGAGCCTTGGAGACCCATAGTGTTATATACCATTCGACTCAGATCGACGAGATCGGAAAATGTCTGTGTGTGTGTATGTGTGTAAGTGTGCACTTTTCGAAGATATTTTTACCGCTCAATTTTCTCATAGATGGCTAAACCGATTTTAACAAACTTAGGCTCGTTTGAAAGCTACTATCGGACCATTGATCAAGTTCAAAGATCAAATGGCTATGACTTTTGGTTCCGGAGATATGATGATATAAGTGACGTAACCGACAAAACGTGTTGTTTTTTTTACCGCGCAAGTTTCTCAGAGATGGCTTAACCGATTTTAACAAATCTTTACCTATTTCAAAGCTATTGTTAGGCTATTGAGCAAGTTTGAAGATCAAATGGCTGTGACTTTTGGTTCCGGAAATATAATGGAATAAGTGACGTAACCGACAAAACACGTTGATTTTTACCGCTCTTATATATAAGGGTGCCAATATTTGGGATCACCTCTAATTTCGTAAAGCTCTAGTGCTCAAAAGTTCAAACACCTCGGAAAAAGTCCTCATGCAAAATTTGAGCTAAATCGGACATGGGTAAGGGGTGCTACCCAGCGGTTAAAATTTGAAATTTTTCGATCTTGGAAAGCACCATAGGAAAAAACATGAAATTTCCGAATTCGAAATTTTCTTTTGATGTCAAAAATCTTAAAATTGCATGAAACGTCGAGATTTAGTGTTATCTCAAAAAAAAATTTTTTTAGATCGACTTTCGAATGGTTATAAAAACCGGTTTTTGGCGTTTGGAGTGGAATGATTTTCGGTTTGGAGTACACGATACCCACAATCATTTGGTGAAATTTTTATACCTATTAGTCTGTAATTTCGGAACTCGAAGTCACATCCGGATGAAATTTGGTAGGATTATATGGGGTTGTAAGACCTTTCATTTGAACTTACGCTTGTGAAAATTGGATGTGAGGTTTTTGCGAAAATCGATTGCACGTTTTTAGTTAATTTAGCACATTTTACCCCGTAACTTCCGATCCGGAAGTCAGATCCAGATGAAATCCAGTGGCAACCTATGGACATGCAAGGCCATTAATTTAAATCTTAGTTTAAGAAAATCGGTTGAGCAGTCTCTGAGAAAATCGAGTGCACTTTTTCTTCATTTTTTTGCACATTTTACTCCGTTACTTCCGAACCGGGTAAAATTTAATAGAATCAAAATTTGTGAAAATCGGCCGAGCCATATTATTGTTACATACACACATACAGACACACACAGACATTTGCTCAGTTCGTCGATCTGAGTCGAATGGTATATGACATCCGGCCCTCCGGACCTTTGTTAAAAATCGATTTTTACAGTGATTGCATAACCTTTCTATATGAATGGTATTTCTATTTTCCATTTTAGTAAATTTTTTTCCAAGATAGATAATAATGTTCCTCATCGAAGGCCATATATTGCAAAATGGCGACTTTTAAAGAAACAGTGCGAAAAGGAACGGGACTTGAAGTGATAGCTTGAGAGAGAAGACAATACTCAAACACAACTTAAAGACTGTCCCAGAAAGTATGGACGCAACCAAAAACCGCTGCCATTTCGCAATGGTTCAGAATGTGTCAATTTTTATGGCTGCGTCCTGTTGTTTACACTCTTCTCTAACCACTTGTGCAGTTGTTTATTCGTTTTCATTAGCTTGTTTCGAAATGCGTGGACTTTCAGCAGAACAACGTCGAAAACTTGTGTACAAATGGTGCACAGAACGTGGACTGTCACTGGGAAAGATAGCAAAAATGGAAGGAGTAAGTGAAAAAGCCGTGCGATATGCAATCAGGAAGTTCGGTGAGGATAACACCTTTGAGGATAAACCGAAAACGGGTCGAAGAAAAGATCCTGCTAACCCTCAGTTGGATAAACGTATACTGAAGGCGTTCGAGCAAAAGAAGGAGGTTTCGGTTCGGGATGTGGCCAAAAAAGTGTGCACTTCGAAGTCAAATGTTCTTCGTGCTAAAGAACGTTTGAATGTTCGAACCTATAAGAAGCAGAAACAACCAAAACGTAGTCCGAAACAAGAAGCATCGATCAAGCCGAGGGTTCGAAAACTGTACAATACGATTCTTGCTGGAAATTTGAACTGCATAATCATGGACGACGAAACCTACGTGAAAATCGATTACAAATCCTTGCCGGGACCACAATATTATACGGTCCGAGAAGGGCAAGTGTTAAACCAGTCCGAGACATCGATTGAAGTCAAAAAATTTGGTAAGAAAGCTATGCAATTTGTAGCTGCGGTAAGATTTATAAACCCTTCATCACCACAGCTTCAATAAACAGCGGAATATACATCAAGGAATGTTTACAAAAACGACTTCTACGCATGATTCGAAGCCACAAGGATCCTGTTGTCTTCTAGCCAGATCTTCTTGCCACTACTCAAAATCAACGGTAGAATGGTGTGCTACCAAAAATGTCACTTTCGTCCCAAAAGACATGAATCCACAAAATTACCCACAACTTCGACCAATTGAGGAGGTTTGGACATTAACGAAGGCACATCTTAGGAAACATGTCTCGGCAGCCAAAACCATTCAACAGCTCGAAAAAGATTGGAAAAAAGTGTCAAAACTTGTCGCCAAGAAGTCTGTACGCAATTTAATGAGGAACGCTCGCAAGAAGGTGCTAGTCTACAATGGCTAAGTAGCAAATGTGGAGAATAATATTCCATACAAGAAGAAGGGCAAAGTTTTAGTAAAACCGTGATGAGGTTGCAGGATCGCTTCCCGGGAAATCAATTGTACATATCCTAGTCCGAGTCGGTGTAAACATGTGGACAATACGTTCGCCTATCGCCATGAATAAACGGATGGGACAAAAAGTTCCGGTAAGGATAATTTGTCCCGTAAGCTTAATGGACCTGAACAAAATAATTACAAATTTATGTGCTCCTTCGCCGGTGGCCGCTCTAGGTATTTTCGCCCAACGTCATTTCTTATGACACGGTCGCTAATGGTCGTGCAACGGGCGCCAATGGGGCAACATTAAACTCGACCTTAACCCAATCCTTCCCAGGGCGGTCCGAGTGACCTGCATAAGAAATTGCATGCGAAGTGCGATAATAAATACCTTCAACGCTATGGCACCTACTTTATTGCCCGTGGAAGAAACTTTTTATTTCATTGTTTTATTTGACAAAGTTGTTCCGGTGGCTCAATATTGATTCATTCAATACCGGGTGAAGCGATGTCACGAAAAATCAATACCAATTGCATCGAATGGAATGATTAATTTTTTTTATTCAATAGGAATTATTATTATTATTATTATTATCATCATCACGTCGTTTTATTCAACTCCGGTTGTTACCAGTATTTGGTAACCGTTCACCAGGCAAAGTTTTCATTTATTTTCCGATAGACCTTGCTGGATAAAGACCAAGTATGGATTATCTATTGGCTACTTGCATTTTAAAGGTGAGTCCAAAACAATTGAAGCAAGGAGTTCATTGCTTTAACTGATGTGGATATGATGGCGAACAGTCGGTATCCAAAATTGGTGTTTATAAATGAGTAGTAGGTTTCAAAATCTACTCAATTTCATATTTATATTCAACATTTTCAAAGAAGTGCAACTATTATCCAAATCACTCCGTATTGACAAATTAATTGCTGTTACGATTTGTTTGATTTGGTAATTAATTTAGCTTTGGTTAAAATATTCATAGAGAAATTTCAGTTTTATCTTTTTACGGCTCGATTAAAACTGAGCACTTAAACTTGTTTCGATAAAATATCAGAATTTGTTGGACAAAGAAAAATTTCAAAAACATTTTTTTCTCGAAAAGCATAATATGAATGCTCGAGTTGACCCTTTCAGGCAAATCAGCTCTCACGATGATTTGGTATCAAGGTTTGGATGAACGAATCAGTGAAGATGGGTATACATGCTTCACGGTGTGTGATATTCATGAATAAATCTGCCCTATGAACTATATCGCTTTTTAGAAAGCGTGAGCATTTTTATTTCATTGGAATGGCTGTCCAGGCGCGAAAATGAAAGAGAGTGAAAATTGTTATCACCCATATCACTATTTCTCCTTCTATCGATAAGAGAGAATGTATAAACCCATAATTCATAGTAAGCAACTATCTTCACTGGACTGAATAGAGCTAAAGATTGAATATTCAGTTTTTACTGCCATATTGTTGACTGGTTCCAGATCCAGTCAGCTTGGAGCGATCTCAATCTTCAGTTTAGCAACGCCATCGCACGGCGTCTCATTCAACATGTCATGTCAATTGTATGGGTGCGCAGTGCTGCTATTTTGGCGCGTACGAATTTGACATTTCTCTCCCCTACTTCTATGTACGTGATTCGATGCGGACTCGCCTGAGGGCGCCATGGTCGCAAAAAAGGATTTTGCCAAAGATTTGTTCGGGAAATGTGAGAGCTGGATATCTTGTTAATATGATGTCTTTGCTGGTTCTTAACTGTTCAATGTTATTTGAACGAAGGTTTCGCTGTAAGGGTGAATATGAAAAAATATTCCATGCTGAATATTGATTATAAGATGATTATTTTTCATCCATCTGGTTGATGCACTCTCAATTAAACGCGATTTGGTAGGAATTTGATTTATAGAAGTAACAGGAGAGCAGGGGTTAGTATCTCTCTAGCAGCCAGCCGATGAATAGCTTGTTTGTTCGCAATATTTGCTTAGATCAGTCAGATCACCATCGCTAATCCTGCGCCCCTGCTATTTCTGTTTTGTCGTGAATACGACTTACTTTAATATGGGGCGCCTTTTCAAAATTAGCCATATGGAAGAATGGGCAGAACTTAATCGTGAATATCTCGACTTGTATTAATGGTAGCAACATAATTATTTCACCATTTCATCAAAAATATGATCAGGAATTCAGGATAATATTTTGAACAGTGTGCGATAACCACAAACAACTCAAAAATTAAGTTTTCTTAAAATTTGAAAACAACGCGAAAAACACCTTACTTTCGCTTGGGTTTTTCGCGCAAGGACGACGATTTTGAGGTAGTCAGGCACATATCTTCAACTGAATGCGTATAAAAGGGGAACCGTGGTCGAAAATCGATCATTTCTTTTCGTGCGTTCGATGGAAGCAGACGTCGTGGGAGTGGAATCATCAACCAGCAGCGACGGAGCAAATTGAGTTCCTCAATTTGGTCCTTGTGAATGCTAGAACCGAATCCCTACAGCATATTGATAATTTCTTTCAATAATTTATGCAAATCCGAAATGAAATAATCGACAATAAAATTCTGTATGCGGCTATTTTTATAGCCGTTAGGACCGCCCATTAGTGAAAAAGCTACAAACGAAATCACATAAAAGGAAATCTCTTAACAAAAATTCAATCAGTTTGGATTCAATCGCCACTGCGAGCAGATGTGTTTTGTGTCGTCTGCACGCTTTCGACAAGAGCGATTACATCACAGCTGCCAGTCATTAGCAGTGGGAAAAAAACAACGGTGGAGAGCATTGCACAATATCAGCCGTTCTAATGGCTCTAAAAGTTTTCTAAAGAACTATTAGGATTTTTTTTTTTATTCAATATTATAATATAATTTTAAGGCACACTGCTTAAGCTCTAAGATGCCAAGGATATTTACTAATCTTAATTACGACTATATTAAAACTAGAATAGTATCATTATGTAATGCCGGTGAATTGGATATTGCATATGGGTCTTCCATATGGCGTTTGCAAATATCCATGTTGGCCGCATCCTTCGGTCCGTGTGGGTCCGCGGAAAACACCCCCAGGCTACGAAGGCCTGGCGGGTGGCCCGCATGCTGGTTTTCGACTGGAGCGGTCTTCCCTGGACGATGATGGTGATGTTACGGAAGAGATGAAGAAAAAAAAAATAAATATTGTGGAAACGGGGTAAAACAGGGGATGTGGGGACAAAATGTCTGAAAACGATAGAGATCTAATTAGTTGCCATCGAGATGGTGAAGAGACAGGGAAGGGGGAACGAAAAAGTTAGTGACAAAAAAAAAGATCTTGTTAGTTCCAATGAAGATGGTGGACAGGGACGGGGATCGAGAGAATCGGGCAGATGTTAGTGTCGAACCTGTAGGTGGAGTTTATACTTTCTGAACGAGGATAAACACATTACACTTGTATATCAATGTGTTTAAGGTACTGGTATATGAGAAGCATATATGAACTATCCCGACTCGCCAACACATCCCGAACCGGAACCTCAGGCGGTCTACCTCGGGCCCTAAGGGATTCCAGTAGCTTCGACCTGGCGTCACGATACTCTACGCACGACCACACGACATGCTCGATGTCCTGATAACCGTCGCCACAGGTGCAGAGACCGCTCTCCGCAAGCCCAACACGCCGGAGATGTGCGTTGAAGGTGTAGTGATTTGACATGAGCCGCGACATAACACGAATGAAATCGCGACTCACGTTCATCCCCCTGAACCAAGGTTTCGTCGATACCCTAGGGATAATGGAATGCAGCCATCGTCCCAGTTCGCCATTGCTCCATGAAGTTTGCCAACTTTCGAGAGTTTTCTGACGAGAGATACTGAAAAATTCATTGAAGCAGATTGGTCTTTCATAAATATCACCTTCCAATGCGCCCACTTTAGCCAATGAGTCTGCCTTTTCATTGCCCGGAATGGAACAATGCGAAGGGACCCAGACTAACGATATTAAATAAGACCGTTCAGATAAAGTTCTCAAATGTTCCCGTATTTTCCCCAGGAAATATGGGGGATACTTTCCTGGCTTCATTGCCCGGAGAGCTTCTATTGAACTTAGACTGTCCGTGACAATGAAGTAATGGTCTTTGGGCATGGTTTCAATGATCTCGAGGGTGTACTGAATAGCAGCTAATTCTGCGACGTAAACTGAAGCCGGATCACTGAGTTTGTAAGAAGCGGTGATGTTTTGATTGAAGATGCCGAAGCCTGTGGACCTGTCGATGTTTGATCCGTCAGTGTAAAACACCTTTTCACAGTTGACAGTTCTAAATTTATTATAGAAAATATTTGGGGCCACTTGAGGGCGCACGTGATCCGGAATTCCATGAATTTCTTCTCTCATGGATGTGTCGAAAAACACAGTAGAATCAGAAGTATCCAAGAAATGAGCACGGTTGGAAACAAACGAAGAAGGATTAATATTCTGAGCCATGTAATCAAAATACAAGGACATAAAACGGGTCTGAGAATTGAGCTCGACAAGCCTTTCGAAGTTTTCAATCACCATCGGATTCAAGATATCGCATCGGATAAGCAATCGATATGAGAGATCCCAGAATCGATTTTTCAACGGTAATACGCCCGCGAGCACTTCGAGACTCATCGTATGAGTCGACTGCATGCAACCTAAGGCAATACGCAAACAACGATACTGAATTCTTTCCAGTTTAATGAAATGGGTGTTCGCGGCGGATCGGAAGCAGAAGCATCCATATTCCATTACGGACAATATCGTTGTTTGGTACAGCCTGATCAGGTCTCCTGGGTTTGCACCCCACCAAGTTCCGGTTATTGTGCGAAGAAAATTGATTCTCTGCTGGCATTTTTGTTTCAGATACCTAATGTGACATCCCCAGTTGCCTTTGGAATCGAACCAGACCCCGAGATATTTAAATGTGAAGACCTGAGCTATGGTTTCACCCCCTAGTTGAAGCTGTAGTTGTGCTGGTTCTCGCTTCCTTGAAAATACAACCAGCTCAGTTTTCTCCGTAGAGAACTCGATACCCATTTGAAGAGCCCATGTCGACAAGTTGTCGAGGGTATCTTGCAATGGTCCTTGGAGATCGGCAGCTTTGGGTCCTATAATAGACACAACGCTGTCGTCGGCAAGTTGTCTTAGCGTGCAAGATGTGTTGATACATTCATCAATGTTGTTTACGTAAAAGTTGTATAAAAGGGGGCTTAAGCATGAGCCCTGAGGAAGACCCATGTAACTGAATCGTAATGTCGACAAATCACCATGCGCGAAATACATGTATTTCTCGGACAACAGATTATACAAAAAGTTATTCAAAATTGGTGAAAGACCTTGCTGATGCAGCTTCTCAGATAGGATGTTTATGGAAACTGAATCAAAAGCCCCCTTGATGTCTAGGAAAACTGACGCCATTTGTTCTTTACGAGCAAATGCCATTTGAATTTCGGTTGAGAGCAACGCAAGACAATCGTTCGCTCCTTTGCCCCTGCGGAAGCCGAATTGTGTATCTGAAAGTAAGCCATTAGTCTCGACCCAATTGTCTAGACGAAACAGAATCATTTTTTCGAACAATTTCCGGATACAGGAAAGCATAGCAATCGGCCGATACGAATTGTGATCGGAGGCTGGTTTCCCTGGTTTTTGAATGGCGATAACTCTTACTTGTCTCCAGTCATGTGGGACAATATTATCCTCAAGAAGCCTATTGAATAAATTCAATAAGCGCCTTTTGGCAGAGTCAGGCAAATTTTTCAACAAGTTGAATTTGATTTTGTCTAACCCCGGAGCTTTATTGTTACACGATAAAAGCGCAAGTGAGAACTCGACCATCGAAAAAGGTGTTTCGTTTCTGTTAGATGAGGCGACGCGCATGATCGTCTGTTCCGGAGCAGAGTCAGGACATACTATTTTAGCGAAATCGAATATCCAGCGGTTAGAATATTCCTCGCTTTCGTTCGTGGTGTTTTTGTTGCGCATTCGTCGGGCTGTGTTCCAAAGAGTACTCATTGATGTTTCTCTCGATAATCCGTCTACGAATCGACGCCAATAACCGCTTTTCTTCGCTTTAATCAAGCTTTTCATCTTAGCGTCTAATGCCGCGTAGTTTCTAAAATTATCAGGTGTTCCGTTTTTCCTAAACTCGATAAATGATGAAGTTCTCTCCGCGTTTAATTCCGAGCACTCTTTGTCCCACCACGGGTTGGGAGGACGGATGTTAGTTTTCGCGCCGGGTACACGTTTCGTCTGAGCTTGAATCGCGGTGTCGAGAATCAAGCCAGCCAAAAACGTGTACTCTTCCTCCGGAGGAAGTTCTTGTGTTGTTTCTAGTTTCTCAGATATCGAATTTGTGTAGCATTTCCAATCAATATTTCGTGTGAGGTCATACGAAACATTGATTGTCTCCGATGGTCTTAATCCATAGGCGATTGAAATCACGATAGGCAGATGATCGCTACCGTGGGGATCAGGGATCACCTTCCACGTGCAGTCCAACCGTAGCGATGTCGAGCAAAGGGATAAATCCAGCGCACTTGGTCTTGCTGGTGGTGCAGGAATTCGTGTCATTTCTCCCGTATTCAAGATTGTCATATTGAAGTTGTCGCAGATATCAAGGATCATAGCTGATCTGTTATCGTCGTGAAGACAACCCCATCCCGTACCATGAGAGTTAAAGTCTCCTAAAACCAACTTCGGTGCGGGAAGGAGCTCAATGATATCACTGAGCCGCTGATGCCCAACCGAGGCTCTTGGTGGAATATATATGGAAGCAATGCAAAGGTCCTTGCCTTTGATTGTAACATGACATGCGACAACTTCAATACCCGGTATCGATGGGAGGTTAATGCGATAGAAAGAATAGCACTTTTTGATCCCTAAAAGTACTCCTCCATAGGGATCATCTCGATCCAGACGAATAATGTTGAAATCGTGGAAGTTTAAGGGTATTTCAGAAGTTAGCCAAGTTTCGCACAATGCAAATGCGTCACATTTCAGATTATTTACTAGAAATTTGAAAGGATCTATTTTTGGGATGATACTTCTACAATTCCACTGTATAACAGTGATTGTATCCGTGACCTCGGTGGGTGACTTAGCCATCGAAGGATACGATCGCTGAAAGAAGGGGCCATTTTGCAGTCAACTGCTTCAAGAATGTTTTAACTGTAGGAATAAAAGCCATTATCAGGCTTTTAAGAGGTTCAGAAATATTGAAAGTAGACATGATCCAGTCCACAATATCAGAGAATTTAACAAACCCAGTATTTGGTAAATTCTCTGACTGATCTTTAGGGACTTTCGGGGGTTTTGAAGTCCCAGGAAGTGATGAAAATTCTTGCTCGGAATTTAATTTTCCAAGGCCTGGAGCTTTTTTCTCTGGTTTTTTGCCATCACTACCAGTTGTTGTAATTTTTCGAGACCCATCAGAGGACATCTTCGAACCCTTACTAGGGAGCTTTTGAGAGGATTTATTTCTTCTCTTTCTAATTGATGAGCTATGAGGGACAGCCGAAGATGTACCTTCGAGGGGGTCATCATATTCGCTCTCGTCAGTTGACAAGTAAGCGTAAGGATTTTCGGTAGGTGGCGTAGCACATTTCAACATTTCCGCAAATGAGCGTTTGGAATGTTGCTTGAGTGAACGCTTCATTTTATCCTTTCGCAATTTATACACGGGACAATCAGAGAGGTCATGCGGCCCCTCCTTACAGTAGAGACACTTTTCATTGTCTCCACTGCAGGAGTTATCCGCATGACTCCCTCCACACTTTATACACCGGGATTTATTGCAACAATGGGATGCTGTATGTCCCAATTGTTTGCAATTGGTGCAGTTCATGACCCGCGGTACATAAAGACGAACAGGTAAACGAACTCGGTCCAGGAGGACGTAATTAGGCAAAGCCGAGCCAGCGAAAGTCACCCGATACGAGTCTGATGGGATATAGGACTTAGTCCCATCCTCAGCGGTCGATACTGAACGCAATTGCTTGCAGTCCAGTATCTTAACGTTCTTGAGTAGGGGGTTTTTAAATCCGCCTGCCCCATGCTTAAGAACGTCCTCGCAAGTCAGACTCGGATCGGTGATCACGCCGTCTATCTCGACTTCGCGAGCTGGTACGTATACGCGATACTCCCGCGTGAAATGCTCACTTCGAACGATCTCATTAGCCTGTTTTGCACTGGCTAACAAGACCCTAAGCTTGTCCGGGCGTACTTTTTCAATTTTTTGTACAGTATTGTATCGCGAGGACAGGTCATTAGAAAGTTTTAGAAGGTTCAATTTTTTACCATTCGCTTTGGTCCGGATGTAAACCGCATACGGTCCGGCCGAGAGTGCAAGCCCATCGGGATAGCTTCTAATGCGCGATTTATTGCCATCTGAAGCATCCATCTGATCATCAAGGGGAAGGTCAGGCAATTTGATATCGCCTGTCATGTCACGGACTTGTGTCCGTGCGGTCAGATTCGGGGTGCAATTGAATTGGTATTAAACAACAGAGAAAATGAAGTTTTACTTAGCTTAAGCTCCAAAACGGTGAACGGCTGCCAATACCCAGTCCGAGGCAATGGGTAAATATTCCTTCCAGTAGAGTGCAAAAAACCTCTTTCAGGAAAAAGCACTTTTTTTTGTCTCTCACTACACTGTCCAATGAAACGTTTCTCTTTTTATCACTATATATATTTATCACTGTTTCTAATGTACACGATATATACGCAGCGCCCAGCGCTGGCGCTGGCTAACGGTACCGCACGCAGTGCTGCTTCACACAAGCTCACAGTCGGCCTTGAGAACGGATTAATTCGAATTATCACTGATGCAAACAATAGAATACGGAATGACCTTGATAACGGAATAAAACAATTCACCACGCGATTGGAGAAAGCCGAATTTACGTCCGATCGATCCGATAGTCACGGCACGAATGATGAACTATTAGGATTTGTTGTTCGCAAATCGTAGGGAAATATCCTCAGTTTACTGCAAATCAAGAACAGTTTGCTTAGATTTGTTCACTTTTCGCTGTGAGAAATTCACAGTAATCGAGATCAAGTGAAGCCTTTTTTTGCGAAAAATGTTCCAGAGTTTAATGTCGTAGATAATTACGCAATTTGACTCTTCTGAATGCTGGAAACGAATCCCTACAGCATATTGATAGTTTCTTTCAATAAAATATGCAAATCCGAAATGAAATAATCGACATTAAAATTCTGTATGCGGCTATTTTTATAGCCGTTAGGACCGCCCATTAGTGAAAAAGCTACAAACGAAATCAGGTAGAAACAAGCCTCTCAACAAAACTTGAATCAGTTTGGATTGTATCGCCACTGCGAGCAGATGTGTTTTGTGTCGTCTGCACGCTTTCGACAAGAGCGATTACGTCACAGCTGCCAGTCATTAGCATTGGGAAAAAAACAACGGTGGAGAGCATTACACAATATCAGCCGTTCTAATGGCTCTAAAAGTTTTCTAAAGAACTATTAGGATTTGTTGTTTGCAAATCGTAGGGAAATATCCTCAGTTTACTGCAAATCAAGAATAGTTTGCTTAGATTTGTGCACTTTTTGCTGTGTGAAATTCACAGTAATCGAGATCAAGTGAAGCTTTCTTTGTTTTTGCGAAAAATGTGAAAAAGGGGAATGCGTGCATAATTCATACAATTGATATTCGGAAGTGTTAAGGAACATGTCAGTTGTTTTCGTATTCACGACATCCAGTTATGTCTCTGACATTACCCACCCGCCTTTTTTAATATTATAACTAATTATAACTAAGAATTCTTACCCTCTGTTAACTTGGCCCGAATTCATTAAGGGATATGCAACAGTTTTCGTTGCATAAAGTCATCATTTACAGCAGTTAGCGATCGAAGTACGCCGAAGCATTCGACAGCTAAGAATCAGCCATCAGTCTATTGGCAAAAACTGAATATATAATCTTCAGCACTATCCAGCCTCGTGAAGATAGTTGCTTGCTATAAATTATTTTGTGAGAAGACCGACGTTCAGACCACGATAGAGAAAATTATATTCACGGCTTTTGTGTTTCATGAAGACTAAAGCTTGCTTCATTTAGAATTGGAACAAACTTTTGCTCATATTGTGGCGCTCCTGGTGGACGGATTTGGAAGCTCTTGGCACCCACGTGTCGGGAATTTTGTCAGCTTCACGTATGATTTTTGACATTCCGAAAATCGACTGTACTTTGTAAACAATCAACATGGAAGCCGAAAGAAGGAAAAAAAATTGTGCACAGTCCATTTTGGTCTGCATCTAGGCTAGCTAAACAGCTGAAATTGCCCAGAAATACCGTATGGCGCGTTATCAAACGGTATAAGAAAACATTGACGACGATTCGGAAGCCTCAAGCCAATCGTCGGAGTGGAACTGTCGAGCGAAGACTGCGTGGTAAGATTTTGAAGACGCTTACAAGGAATCCTAATCTGTCGGACCGTGATTTGGTCAGAAAATTCGGTGCTGCCCATAGTACCGTGAGGAGAACTCGACTCCGGGAAGGAATCAAGTCGTATCGAGCTAGCAAACAGCCAAATCGGACCATGAAACAGAATAGTGTGGTCAAAATTCGTGCTCGGAAACGATATGACCAGGTGCTGACCAAGTTCAACGGGTGTCTTCTGATGGACGATGAAACCTATGTCAAGGCTGACTTCGGTCAAATCCCAGGTCAAAAATTTTACTTGGCAACGCCTCGGGGGGATGTTCCAGCCAAATTTAAATTTGTTTTTGCCGACAAATTTGCAAGAAAATTTATGATTTGGCCGGGCATTTGCAGCTGCGGCAAAAAAACGAAAGTTTTCGTTACAAATAAGACAATGACATCGGAACTATACCAAAAAGAGTGTCTCCAAAAACGAATTTTGCCGTTCATTCGATCCCACGACCATCCTGTAATGTTTTGGGCAGATTTCGCAAGCTGTCATTACAGCAAAGCCGTTTAAGAATGGTATGCAGAGAAAGTGGTCCAGTTTGTTCCGAAAAACCTTAACCCACTCAACTGCCCCCAGTTCCGCCCTATTGAGAAATACTGGGCAATCATGAAGAGGAGACTCAAGGCAAAGGGAAACGTTGTCAAAGACATCAATCAGATGACGTTCACGACCTGGTGGAATAAGATAGCTAAAACGATGGACGAAAAAGGTGTGCGCCGCCTAATGAGCCGTGTTACAGGAAAAATCCGAAAATTCCTTCAAAACCGTGACGAATAATTTTATCCGTATTTTTTCTTAAAAGTATGAAGAAAACGCTACATTTGTATAAAAAAAGATCTTGAATACAATAATAAATAACTGAAATACAGGCAATTGTCTTTGTTCCAATTCTATTTGAAGCAAGCTTTATAATACCAGCATACTGTACCATCTGTGTATATGTGAAATATAATTGCTTTTACAAGCTTCTTGTTTGTGTGATTCTTTTGTACTGGCA
This sequence comes from Malaya genurostris, assembly GCF_030247185.1. Taxonomy (NCBI): domain Eukaryota; kingdom Metazoa; phylum Arthropoda; class Insecta; order Diptera; family Culicidae; genus Malaya; species Malaya genurostris. The sequence continues at coordinate 263,742,040 of NC_080571.1, forward strand.
AGCCATACTCTTTGTGAGCGGTGGAATTGTTCATACTAAATGTAATGAAGACTTTATGTTCGTTCATCGGTGAATGAATATTCCAAACCCTGCTCGGTATGGTAACTGTATTTGAGCTAGAAGAACAGTCGATATACTATAGAATTCGTGGAATAAGGTCTATTATGATGATTCGAGCTGTCAATTTACACAAAAACTGACAAAATGCACTTAGAACATATCATTTTAAAAAATTCAATAGTGCAATTGACAAGTTTCACACCAACGCAAAAAATTTTTGGCTTCACTTTCTTATACTGTTTTCGTTTTAGAACCTACACGCGGGCGACTCTGACTCCGATTAAAACGAACACATTGTACGCGCCCTAAACAACAACTCATAGAAAAAGGAAAAATAAACAAACTCGCTTGGATGCGTGGTGCGACCCGAGAAAATTTTCAGAGCGAAACTACGCGATTGGAGTCCGATCTAGAGTGACCCCAGGTTGCTAAAACAAACCCATCAAATGTTGTTTTTGCAGCTCTGAGTCAGCTCTCGGGCTGCTCTGATCAATAAACTAAAACGGTATTAGATTTCAGTCAAACTTTCTGAACAGTTCGCTTTCACATCTTATCCAAGTCAGTCGATATAACAAAACCGCTTGCGTTCGGGACGAAAGAAACCAAGTACAGTATTGTGTAGTGAACAATAGAACGACCACGAAATGAGTGAACCAAACGAACAAAAGCTACCGCCGGTACGAAAGAATACAATTATTGTTGACTTCAGGCAGTTCAATGCAATAAGACAAATAATGTTGTTTACATCCAGTTTTATGAAGAGTTGGATGCAATTCAATTCGCAAAAGACAATAACAATGTGCACTATGTGGAGCACGAAAACATTAAGTACAACATTCCAGTATATATGGAAGATAGTGCTATAGAAGTGCGTGTGCATGATCTTCCCTCAAGCGTCACCGATTCTTATATTCGCAAAACTGTATCCCAATACGGAAAGATTCTCTCTATGGAAAAATAAAAGTGGAAGAACTTTTTCCCCGGTATTCTAAATGGCATACGTTTGTTACGCATGCGCTTGAAGAGGCCTATACCTTCTTATGTGACTTTCGGTCAGTATATAAGAATTCCGTGCAAATCACTTGTTACATATGACAATTAGATGTCAATATTGCAAAAAAGCTGTTCACTACGGTAAGCCATGTGATAAACTGGACAAGGAAACAACCACACCAAAGGACAACGGTGCTTCCTACACAACAACCCCAGTACACCTGTGACAGTCACCAACAACAGTGAAGTATCCCTTTCAACGAAACCATCAGTATCCCCTATAGAACAAAGTACACCAGCTGCAGTTAACAACTTACCCTCCAACCAACCCGCAACTGCAACCAATGTACAACAAGGCGAATCTACAGCAACTCTTAACGAGTTAAGTAACAAAAATGTAAGCCAATCGGCCACGTAAAGCTTTTACGCAAAAAGGACTGAACTGAACTGCTCTGCACTGATGAGTCAAAGACGAAACGTAAAAATAATAAAAACGGTTATGTGTCCTAGCACAAAATTTGGCTAACCCCTAAATGAACAAATTAATAATTTATTCCACTCCAGTTCTCCAAATCTGGTTTGATTCAGTCAATGTTTTCTTGAAACGTCAACATTTGTTCTAAATAATCAAACTCTATTTCAGTACCTGACCCAAACCGGTAAATGTGAGTAGAGTTACGCATAAGCATAAGTTTTGGTTTATTCGAAACAACTTATATAGATGATCCTTGATATAAAATTGGACATATAAAAAGGCGGGTGGGTAATGTCAGAGACATAACTGGATGTCATGAATACGAAAACAACTGACATGTTCCTTAACACTTCCGAATATCAATTAGTTGATCAATTGTATCAATTATGCAAGCATTCCCCCTTCTCACATTTTTCGCAAAAACAAAGAAGGCTTCGCTTGATCTCGATTACTGTGAATTTCTCACAGCGAAAAGTGCACAAATCTAATCAAACTGTTCTAGATTTGCACTAAACTGAGGATATTCACCTTCGATATGCAAGCAAGAAATCCTAATCTTTAGGAAACTTTTAGAACCATTAGAACGGCTGATTTTGTGTGATGCTCTCCACCGTTGTCCTCTTTTCGTTGTTTTTTCACCAATGCAAACAACTGGCAGCTGCGACGTAATCGCTCTTGTCGGAAGCGACACTAGCTTTGCAAACTACACACAATACATCTGCTCGCAGTGGCGATAGAACCCAAAGTGATCCAATTTTTGTTAAGAGGTTTCTTTTTGCGTGATTTCGTTTGTAGCTTTTTCACTAATGGGCGGTACTAACGGCTATAAAAATAGCAGCATATAGAATATAAATTTTGATTATTTCATTTCGGATTTGCATTTCATTGAAAGAAACTATCGGGATGCTGCACGGGATTCATTCCTGCCTTTCAGAAGGACCAAATTGTGGAACTCACTACGATATTAAGCACTGTTCGGGACATTTTTCTCGAACGATTTGTTGTACAGCAGCAGATATTTTGTTCTCTTCCTCAGAACGCGTTCTGATTGGCTGATGTTGACATGGTTCAAATGAGACAGGTTTTTCAATAGTGTACTATTGAAATAGTTCAATGCTGTTGCTATGCACGTTTAAGTTGAAAAATTTCGATTATATTGGTAGTTAGATTATATGAATCTTTTCACAGATCACTGATCTATGAGCTTTAAAAATACGAGCAAGGCAAACGTGCCTTATGGATTATCCCCATTGATACTCGTTTATACCAAACATTTCAGAAAAGTTTAATTTTGAATTATTTGAGATTATGTCACACAACTGAAAATTTTATTATAGAATTGTGATCATATTTCCGATGGCATGTAGCAAAAATTATGTTGATTTGTTAGATACAACAAGAGATATTAACGATCAAAAACTTATCACTCTCTCAGAGGGTAAATTTTGAAAAGGCGCCCATTAGTAAAGTGAGTCGTATTCACGACAAAAGAATTCCAATATTATTAAGTTCAGTTCATGAAACGATGTATAGTTGGAATCAGTTAGGTGAAGTATTGTCATCATGTTAAAGATTTTGATCAGTACCAAACAATGAACAATTCAGCTGTAGGCAAGAAAATCAATTATTAGAGCATTTATGATTATAAATTGAATGACTAAATTGACCGTCTTAAATGACATGCGCAAATGTCATTAGTCAATTAAAAATACTCATGGTTTATAACCATCTGTAGTAAGTGTATGTTTTACTTGCGAACAAAACGTGTAGTAATTATTAAATGTTAGGTGAAAAAACGTTCTCAGTTTTTCAATCCATAAAAACGTTGTTCAATTAAACGAGCTTGTAGTGATGAAACAAAAACCAGAAGAAACCTCGATTGATGGGAACACCGAACATGTTCAGATTTCTGGTTTAATTTTAGGCTCGTTCCAGTGGCCCACTGTGTTTGCAAGAAAACATCCACAGGCAATACTCAATCGCCAATCTCAAATGCCTTCTGTTTTTCGCTGAGCAAAGATATGTGAGAATTTACTGGGGATCAAACGAGTCTATTTGAATTTATTACTCAATCCCTGCTATTCAATTTAGATAAAATTGTTGGCAACATCATGTGTTGAAAAGTAAAAATTTCGGATTGAATTATCTTCAATCTTTCCCTCTTACTACATTCTGCTCCACCCTTCACTCGCTTCCTCCTTGTTATCCAAAGTCAATCGTCTCTTGAACCGTTTTAGTACTCTTGAGACGGTTGAATTACAGATTAAAAGGAATCTCCATGTGGGAGTAAACAATTTTTCACGCATCTCAATTTGAGTTCCTTTTTTTTTTTTTTTTTTTTTTTTACAAAATAACTATTTATTGGAATATGAGTTAAAATTAAATTATTAAGATTTAAATTGGGTGTTCAGCCACAAGTGGTGACTTTTCAGCCCTGTTATATATATATATATGATTTGGTTATTACCATGAAGACATCATTTGCTTCCGCAATTCTGAGATTTTTGTGTAGGGAAAATTCTAAACCTACTTGTATTGTGTAATGGGGAAAAGGAACTTATATACTAACTTACTAACTAATACAGAGAGCGAATCGATTCAATTGAAGATTGCATCGATTTTTGTCGGAATTTGCTTATAATATTATGTGACATTACATCTAATGGTTCTATATTTGTGAGTCTGTGTAACTCATTTGTACTAAACCAGGGAGGACGCTTCAGAATCATTTTCAGAATTTTATTCTGAATCCTTTGAAGCGTTTTCTTCCTGGTGGAACAACAGCTTGACCAAATTGGTACCGCATAAAGCATGGCTGGTCTGAAAATTTGTTTATAAATTAACAATTTGTTTTTTAGACAGAGCTTAGAATTTCTGTTTATAAGAGGATATAAACATTTAATATATTTATTACACTTTGCCTGGATTCCTTCAATGTGATCCTTGAAAGTGAGTTTTTTGTCATACGTTAAACCTAAGTATTTAGCTTGATCAGACCATGTCAATTCCAAGCCATTCAATTTGAGAATGTGATTATTGTTTGGTTTAAGAAAAGAAGCTCTTGGCTTGTGAGGAAAGATAATTAATTGCGTTTTTGCTGCATTTGGTTTAATTTTCCATTTTGACAGATAATCACTGAAAATATTTAAACTTCTTTGTAGGCGACTGCAGATCACTCTTAGATTTCTACCTGTGGCTAACAGACTTGTGTCGTCACAGAATAGCGATTTCTGACAACCAACGGGTAGATTTGGAAGATCAGAAGTGAAAATATTATACAAGATTGGAGCTACACTCGAACCCTGTGGAACACCGGCTCGTACGGGTAGCAATTCAGATTTACAATTCTGATAGCTAACCTGAAGAGTACGATCAGTTAAATAATTTTGAACCATTTTGATCAAATAAATAGGAAACTGGAAATCAGACATTTTTGCTGTTAAACCTTTGTGCCAAACACTGTCGAATGCTTTTTCTATGTCTAGAAGAGCAACTTCAGTGGATAACCCAGAAGATTTATTTGATTTTATCATGTTCGTTACTCTGACCAGTTGATGAGTAGTTGAATGTTCATGACGAAATCCAAACTGCTCTGGTAAAAAAATTGAATTCTCATTTATATGAGTCATCATTCTTAACAAGATAATTTTTTCAAAAAGTTTACTGATAGAAGAAAGTAAGCTAATTGGGCGATAACTTGATGTTTCTGCTGGGTTTTTATCAGGTTTTAGGATAGGAATTACTTTAGCGTTTTTCCATCTTTTTGGGAAGTAAGCTAATGAAAAACACTTGTTGAAAATTTTAACCAGGAGTCTCAAGGCAACATCGGGAAGATTTTTAATAAGAATATTAAAAATTCCATCATTACCAGGAGCCTTCATGTTTTTAAGTTTTCTAATAATTGATTTAATTTCATCAAAATTCGTCTCAATAATGTCATCGTGTGATAACACTTGGGTTGAAATATGATCATATTTCAGTGAGACTTCATTTTCAATAGGACTCACAACGTTCAAATTAAAATTGTGGACACTCTCGAACTGCTGAGCAAGTTTTTGAGCTTTTTCGCCATTTGTAAGAAGTATTTGATTTCCTTCCTTGAGAGCAGGAATAGGTTTCTGAGGTTTCTTAAGAACCTTAGAAAGTTTCCAGAAAGGTTTAGAATATGGTTTAATTTGTTCAACTTCTTTAGCGAAATTTTCATTTCGCAAAAGAGTAAATCTATGTTTAATTTCTTTTTGTAAATCCTTAACTATGTTTTTCATAGCAGGATCACGAGAACGTTGATATTGTCGTCGACGAACATTCTTCAACCGAATGAGCAGTTGAAGATTGTCATCGATGATAGGAGAATTTAATTTAGTTTGAGCTTTGGGAACTGAAAGATTTCTAGCTTCGATAATATAATGATTCAAATTATCAATTGCTGTGTCGATATCCGCAGAATTTTCTAAAATAGTTTCATGATCCACATGATTTTCAATGTGAGATCTGTAATCCAACCAATTTGCTCTATGATAGTTGAAAATAGAACTAATTGGATTAATTATAGCTTCGTTGGAAAGTCTGAATGTTACAGGAAGATGATCTGAGTCAAAATCAGCATGAGTAATCGGTTCACTACAAATGTGACTTTGATCTGTTAGAACCAGATCAATTGTAGACGGGTTTTTCACGGAAGAGAAACAAGTAGGATTACTGGGATGAAGAACTGTAAAGTAACCAGCTGAGAGTTGATTATGAAGTATTTTACCATTACTGTTATTTTGCCTACAATTCCACTGGACATGCTTAGCATTTAAGTCCCCTATTACGAAAAATTTCGATCGATATCTTGTAAGTTTTTGCAAATCGCCTTTAAAGAAATTTAATTGTTCGCCGGTGCATTGGAATGGCAAATATGCTCCAGCGATGAAATAAATTCCATGAATGGTTTCAACTTCGATTCCCAAGCTTTCAATAACTTTAGTATTGAAAGAAGGTAAAATTCGATGTTTAATTTGCCGTTGGACAAAAATGGCAACTCCACCACCAATTCCAGTAAACCTGTCAAATCGATGAACCACATAATGTGGATTACTTTTCAATTTTACATTTGGTTTAAGAAAAGTTTCTGTCACAATGGCAATATGAATTTTGTGAACTTTGAGAAAATTATAAAATTCATCTTCACTCGATTTCAAAGATCGAGCATTCCAATTTAAAATATTCAAATAATTATTTAACATCACTGTTAAATTTTAAATTCATTATAATATTATTTGCAAATTTCCATCCGATTTGAAATGCTTCAAAAAGTGATGAAGTCGAATTCATTTGGATGATCATTTGAAAAAGTTGATCTTGTAGGTAGATCATTTTATTTTCAGTTATATCGCCTAAATCGACTTCATTTAAAGAAGCGAATGGCATTGAAGGAATATTTATAGGTAGACTGCCATTAGAAGAAGATGATTTGGCCGGTCTACCTATTAATAAATTGTTTTCGTTAGAAGAAGAACTGCAAGGCGGTCCTGTGTTTTGATTATTTACATTAGAAGAAATAGGAGATAGATTTCTACCTAATATACCAGCATAACTGACATTAGAAGAAGATGATGACGAGGTCGATCTACCTGTCAATAAATTGTTTTCGTTAGAAGACGAATTGGCAGGTGCCTTAGAAGAATTTTCAGGTATGTTCTGTAAATTTAAGGTCGTTGATTTGACTTGTTGTCTAAGCGAACGAGCGTTTAAAATTTTTTCCCTGACAGGACATTTCAAATAATTGGATTTATGATTTCCATTGCAATTTGAACATGAAAATTTATCAGTGGTTTCATTCATTGGACAAGCGTCTTTCGAATGCGATTTACCACAATTCAAACACCGTATATCCATATGACAATTTTTGGTTCCATGACCGAAGCCTTGGCAACGACGACATTGCGTTAAGTTTGCAATACGATTATGCCGTTTATAATGTTCCCAATGAATTTTAATGTGGGAAATGAAACGTACTTTTTCTAAAGTTTTCAAATTGTTTACATCACTTCGATTGAAGTGTATTAGGTAAAGTTCATGGGAAATTCCAGAGCGTGGTTTAGAAGTACCATTCGCTCTTTTTTTCATAAGTATTACTTGGGAAGGGGCAAAACCAAGCAATTCTTTTAGTTCATTTTTAATTTCATCAATACTTTGATCATTTGATAATCCTTTCAAGACAGCCTTGAAGGGTCTGTCTGATTTTATATCATATGAATAAAATTTATGAAGTTTTTCGGACAAATATCGAATAAGACTTTCGTAATCTTCCAATCCATCCACCAAGACTCGACATTCTCCTCTTCGTCCGATTTGAAATGAGACTTTTACTTCCGGGAGAAAAGTAGAAAGCTCAGTACGGAATGCTTTGAAGTCGGAAATCATCACCGTCACTGGTGGCATAGATTGATGTTTCTTCCCAGAACGACAAGCGTCCATTTTGGGAATTTTTGAAGAATTTTCTTCTATGTCGCTACAATCGGATTCAGGAAGAATCTCGTAAATATTGTTAGACGGCATAGGATCAACGGAAGGGAAATCCGTCCGTTGTCTTTTATTTTTACATTCAGATTCTATAAGATCGTGAATGTTATTAGAAAAATGTTGAATAACGGATTGTGATTTATTCCGTATTGAATTATTTTTAGCCTTAGGCTTGTTGCCTTTCCGGTTGGACGCAGGCATTTTTGAAATTAATGAAATTTTAAATTAAATTAACTAGGCTAAATTAGTCTTCGATTAGACTCCTAGCTAGCCTTAAAAAAGGCTGATTAATTTCTTAGTCACTCTAATATCACTCTTTGTATCACTTAGTCACTCTAATATCACTCTTTGTATCACTTAGTTAGTGATTCAGGTAGCCTTGAAAAAGACTGAAGCCTTGAATCAATGAAACTCTAGGTAGCCAGAAAAAAAAATTCCAGGAGCCAAGAGCTATACGCGTGCGGTGCGAACGACTGTTCAACACCGACTGAATTTGAGTTCCTTTGTTTTGTCTATTCAGTACGTGTTCGGTGTCGAGAGTTGTGCTACGGCCCCAGGAAACCCCATCCATTAAAATTTCACCATTTCACCAAATGTGTTCAATGGTTTGAACAGAAAATACGCAGGTTTCACTCTTGCCTACCTTGCGGTAACAATGAAACAACTGATATGATTGCGGTTAACACTTACCAATGTTTTGAGTGAATATATGCGTTGCAAGAAAACTTTTTGTGTGTAGTATTCTTATGTACGAAGTTGAGTTAATGAAGATTTGTATAACGATAAAAATAACTTATCATACAACATACTTTCATTACGATTATTACGCACCACCAGACTTGTAGCAGAAATTAAATTAGTTTCCAATTTTATAAATGAATTATGAGTATACTTCCTATCCAATGTGACGTGTAAAACAGCGGCAGGCATGCAAACTAGAAAGATATCATTGCAACCCGTGGCGAATCTCCTTACGCTGCTTTTGACGTCATCCATCCAAGCTATGCTGGCACTACATGGCATATCTATTTTTGGATCAGCTCCGATTTTCCCAGAGCATGTTTTATGGTCGTCTTTTCCGCAACCACCAATGGCTTGCTACAGCGAGCCCACTTCACGACTACAGCGGTTATAAATAACCATCATCTGCCTGGAATATTTCGCACTCCAGGTTTTCTGGGCTCTAGATTTATATCTCTAGATTACCTTTTAATTCGTAAATACTCCGACAATTTTCGTACCATTAATGCAATCATTTATTAATGAGAAGAGTTTATTACGAGGATATCAAAAAAATTCGAAAGATTTATCAGATACCAGTTGTTGGTGACCGGGTTTAAAGCTTCAGTCGGCTATACAAAGGCACACTCAAAAGCAACGACCGAACTAGGAAGGATTGTTTTGAAGAGGCACATCAGCAAAAAAAAGAGTCATCGCTATCCTCTAGCATCGTGACACGAGTCCTTTCAACAGACACCGTCTGGTGTCTGGCAGAAGAGGGAAGCAAAAAGCATGAAAAATCCACCTCTCAATCACAATTTTTTTCCTTCCGAGAAACTCGATTACCGATGCTGATAGTCTTCTCGGTATTTCGCTGAAAACGGGAGCCCATCGAAAATCCGGAATATTTTGTGCGTTCGGTTGTACAAAATATGAGAAAGGTAAAAAGGTACAATTTTTTGATAGAAGAAGAAATAGGTATTAGTTTCCATTTGACATTTATAGTTTATTCACAAGGAAACTTTACTAATCATGAATTTGAGATATGGTAAATCAAGAAATATTCAATGAATCCACATAGGAACTTGCAACAATGAAAAATCAAAAGGAAGGAATTAAGGTACGAAATTACTTCAAATGTTGTTCGGGTTGAGATTGCACGAATCAAACATTATTGGACTCGAAATCACTTCATTTGAGTTGCCATGCCACTGACTTTTGAGAAGGAATTGAATTCCGTTTCCGCTTCAGGAAGTGGATTCGATTCATCGAAATTTTGATTGAAAGCCATCACCAATGCGTTGAGTATTTGATAAATAAAATTTGATTTTTAAATTTCCGCTTAGTTTAGCTTTTATAATGTTATGATTTGTTAATGTTAATTTTATAATGTTATAATAAGGAACTGTCACGTAAGTTTATATTCGATTTCCTGTTCCAAATATGTGCAAGAAAAACATGTAAATTCACCAAATTTTTTTATCTTGTATAGTGATTTTTTTTTTCATAAATACGTTTATTTCTTAAGGCAGTTTACATAAGTTTTTCTTCGCCGTAGCATCACTTTTACATAATATTCTTATCCTAATTTAATTCTAACATAGTCACAACGTTTTGCATTTATTAAAACATATTCTCTTATTACTTAAATATCATCTTAGGTAACTCGTCATTAATTATGAAATCTACTCGGAAATATTATTTGAACCAAACGATTAACTTCTATAAATTATAAAATAAGCTGTTATTTTCAGACATTTTGTTAATAATTTCATAAACTGTTTCGAGTTTGTTTGTATCATTACATTATTTTTATTCTAATTTAGCTATTGGTTGAACTCATGGACGCAGCTGGGATCAGAACTAAGTCTTGAAAGGGGCCTTTATTAAATTGAAACTCCAGTTTTCTTTATGAAATGATAAATAAGTTTCATGTATGAAAGGTCACGACAAGCAAGAATGTCTCGAACTGGGATATTGGATAGTCTACCTTGGGTACGCAAAGAATTTATTAGTTGAGATCTGACATCACGATACTCCACGCGTGTCCAAACGACATGATCAATATCTCGATAACCTTCGCCACAAGCACAATGATTAGTCTCGGAGAGCCCAATTCGAAGGAGATGTGCATCTAACGTGTAGTGATTGGACATGAGTCTAGACATCACACGAATGAAATCTCTACTCACATCCAGTCCCCTGAACCATGCCTTTGTCGATATTTTCGGAATAATTGAGTGCATCCACCGACCCAGATCATCTTTATCCCAAGAAGCTTGCCAGCTGGCAAGTGTTCTTTGGCGAGACGAGCTATAGAATTCGTTGAAAGCAATTGGTCTCTCATAAATTTCACCCTCAATAGCACCACGTTTGGCTAAAATATCGGCTCTTTCATTGCCAGGAATGGAGCAATGAGCCGGGACCCAGACTATAGTGATTAGATAATTATTGTTCAATATGTCGTTCAGGCACTGTTTTATTTTGCCCAGGAAAAACGGTTCAGTCTTGCCAGTCATGTTTGAGCGAATGGCTTCAATTGCACTCAGACTATCTGTGAAGAGGAAATAATGGTTTGGAATTAATGTGACGATTACACTCAAACTATATTGAACTGCTGCTAGCTCTGCTATATAAACAGATGCAGGTTCTTGAAGCCTAAATGAGGCCGAAACATTATTGTTGAACATACCAAACCCTGTCGCTTCTTCAATTCGCGATCCGTCCGTGTAAAACATTTTCTCAGAGTCAATATGCCTGAACTTACTTGAAAATATTTTTGGGATTTCCGTCGAACGTAGATGATCCGGGATTCCACGCACTTCGCGCTGCATGGATGTATCGAAAAATAAAGTTGAGTCGGGGACATTTAGGAGGCTGACACGGATAGGAATATATCTTGAAGGGTTGATTTCCTGTGACATATGGTTAAAATATACTGTCATGAATTTTGTTTGAGATCGAAGCTCGACTAGTCGTTCGAAATTATTAATTACCATGGGATTCAGCACCTCACATCTTATTAGCAGGCGTGATGAAAGCTCCCAAAATCGATCTTTTAATGGAAGAACTCCCGCCAGAACTTCAAGACTCATTGTATGTGTCGAATGCATGCACCCTAAAGCAATTCGCAAACAACGATACTGAATTCGCTCCAGTTTGATAATATGAGAGTTTGCAGCGGAACGAAAGCAAACGCATCCATATTCCATCACTGAAAGTATCGTTGTCTGATACAATTTTATTAGATCTTCCGGATGAGCACCCCACCAAGATCCTGTTATTGTTCGAAGAAAATTTACTCTTTGTTGGCATTTTGTTATCAGAAACCTAATGTGTCCTCCCCACGTGCATTTGGAATCGAACCACACCCCGAGGTATTTAAAAGTTAAAACCTGTTGGATCATTCTTCCCATCATATGGAGCTGAAGCTGCGCGGGATCATGCTTTCTTGAAAAGACGACTAACTCTGTTTTCTCCGCAGAGAATTCGATACCAAGATGAACAGCCCAATCGGACAAGTTATCTAAGGTATCTTGCAATGGTTTATGCAGATCAATAGCTTTGGGTCCAGTAACTGAAACCACGCCATCATCTGCCAATTGTCTTAGTGTACATGGGGTTACTAGACAGCTGTCAATGTCATTTACGTAAAAATTATAGAGGAGCGGACTGAGGCATGAGCCTTGCGGGAGACCCATGTAACTATTTCTGAGTGTTGCCAAATCGCCATGTGAAAAATGCATGTGTTTCTCTGACAAAAGGTTGTGCAAATAATTATTTATAACCGCTGGGAGTCCATTTTGGTGAAGCTTGTCTGAAAGAACATCAATGGAAACTGAATCAAATGCTCCTTTAATGTCTAAAAATACAGATGCCATTTGTTGCTTTTGAGCGAAGGCAATTTGGATGTCAGACGAAAGTAATGCAAGGCAATCATTCGTCCCTTTATTTCTACGGAAGGCAAACTGAGTATCTGACAACAAACCGTTCGTTTCGACCCAAGTGTCGAGACGTCGTAGAATAATTTTTTCGAACAATTTTCTGATGCAGGACAACATCGCAATGGGTCTATATGAGTTGTGATTGGAAGCTGGTTTCCCCGGTTTTTGAATGGCGATAACTTTCACTTGTCTCCAGTCAGGTGGAACAATATTTTGCTCAAGAAACTTGTTGAACAATTCCAACAAACGTCTTTTTGCGAGGTTGGGCAGATTCTTCACCAAGTTGAATTTAATTCTGTCCAACCCTGGAGCGTTATTGTTACAAGACAAGAGTGCTATAGAAAATTCCATCATTGAAAATGGGTTATTAATAAAACCATTATTTGGAGGAGATTCCCGTATAATGCTCTGCGTAGGAACAGAATCTGGGCAAACTTTCCTAGCAAAGTCAAATATCCATCGGTTCGAGTATTCATCACTCTCATTGCCCACGGTACGATTCCTCATTCGTCTGGCCGTGTTCCAAAGAGTGCTCATTGAGGTATCTCTTGACAAACCTTCGACAAAATGTCTCCAATAGCTACATTTTTTGGCTCGAAGTATGCTCTTGTACTTGGTTTCTAAAACCATAAGTTTTTCAAAATTCTGAGGAGTTCCTCCTCCCCGTTTTAGAAACGTCTTGCAAGCATTTTGTTTTGCGAGTTTAGCCTCTGAGCACTCTTTGTCCCACCAGGGGTTGGGAGGCCTTCTGTTAGTCGTTGGCCCAGGAAAGCGTTTAGTTTGGGATTGTTCTGCTGCCTCCAGAATCGAACAAATGAGGAAGTCATATTCTTCAAGTGGAGGGAGCTCTTCCATTGAATTCAAAATACTAGAGATACTACTTTGGTATTTAATCCAGTCGATATTTTTTGTCAAATCATATGGAATACTAGCGGAAGTAGCAATGCAATTGCTACTGCTAATTGAGATGATGATTGGTAAATGATCGCTACCGTGTAAATCAGGCAGTATTTTCCAGGTGCAATCTAGTCGAATTGATGTTGAGCAAAGAGATAGATCTAATGCACTTGGGCGTGCCGGAGGTCTTGGGATCCGTGTCATGCTACCCATATTTAATACCGTCATGCTAAAATTGTCACAAATGTTTTGTATTAAAGATGATCTGCTATCATTGTAAACGGAACCCCACATAATACCGTGCGAATTTAAATCCCCCAGAATCAATCGTGGTGCAGGAAGGGCTTCAACCATTTCATTAAGCTGTTGCTGTCCAACTTGTGCTTTTGGAGGAATATAAACCGAAACTATGCAAATATCTTTGCCTTTAATGTTTATTTGGCAAGCAACAACTTCTATACTAGAAGTTGAAGGGATGTTTAATCTATAAAAGGAATAGCATTTCTTAATTCCCAAAAGCACTCCACCATACGGAGAGTCTCTATCGAGACGTATAATGTTAAAATCATTAAAATTTAAAGCTATGTTTGAAGTAAGCCATGTTTCGCATAAAGCAAATACATCACATTTTTGACTATGCAATAATATTTTAAATGAATCAAGTTTTGGCATGATGCTTCGACAGTTCCACTGCAGGACAGTGATTGTATCATTTGCGACGGGTGATAAATTATCCATCAAAAGATACAAAACCTGAGACAATTGGCCATTGAGCTGATAACTGCTTCAAAAAGGTTCTAGCTATTGGAAGGAATGCCATTATGAGGGTCTTTAAGGGTTCAGATATATTGAATGCTGAGAAAATCCATTCAACAATTTCCGAAAACTTCAGTAATCCTGTTGGTGGCTGTGAAATGGAGCCCACTGGATTATTATCTTTTTCTGTACTAGATCCTGGATTGGTTTGTGAATTTGACAAACCAGGAGGCACAGTCTTTGGTTTTGACTTTTTTTGTTTAACACGGGGTTCTTTTTTTGAAGATGAAATTTTAGGTGTCTTTTTTGGTAATTTGGAGGAAGACTTCTTTCTCTTAACTGACCCTTGGGTAGTGATAAACGAATTACCTTCACTATTTTCGTCAGAGTCAGAGTCCTCTGGTTCCTCTAGATTTGAAAACCCGTTTTCGGTTTCCAAAGGGGGGACATCAATGACCGTTTTAAGCATTTCTGCATATGTGCGCTTAGACCGTGCTTTTAAAGAAAGCTTAATTTTGTCTTTGTGCACTTTAAATGCAGTGCATACTGAAATATCATCATGAGGACTATTCCCACAATAAATACATTTTTCAATTTCCTTGTTGCAATCATTATCTTTATGAGGCCCTTCACACTTAATACATTTTGGTTTATTACTACAGTAAGTAGCTGTGTGGCCGAATTTTTTGCAGTTCGTACAATTCATTACATTTGGAACAAAAAGCCGAACAGGGAGGCGAATTTTATCGACATAGACATGGGACGGCAACGCAGACCCGGCAAATGTCACTCGAAACGAGTCTGATGGGCGATAAACTTTTTTTCCTCTTCATGAACTACTGAGTACAGTTGTTTGCACTCCAGTATTTTCACACCCTCAAGCATAGAGTTCTTGAAACGACCAACACCATGCTTGAGTAAATCATCTACCGAAAGACTCGCTTCGGTAACAACACCGTCAATTTCGACATCTTTGGAGGGTATGTAAACTTTATACTCTTTATTGAAATGTTCCGAAGAGACAATATCATTCGCGTGTTTCAAATTATTTACCACAACACGAATTTTATCGTTATTTACTTTTATGATCTCTTTGATTGAAGAGTATCGTGATGTCAAACCTTTATTAATTTGAAAAATGTTTAATGGCTTTGATATACGTCTAAAATAGACTATCCAAGGCCCAGAAGAGCTCTCCTGATATTTTTTCGTTCGTGGGGGTATCGGATTCATGCTAGGATTTACGTCCATGGATTCATCCATTACATTAAAATTTTTAACTAAACTTTAAAATAAAATTTGAAACCAACACTACACAGTACTCAATCAAAAGGAAAAGAAAAAACTTCTACCTTGAAATTGTTGTCTATCTCCGTTGCACTGCCGTGTAGATCCTCGTTGCTCTAGATGTTCTTGTTGGATGTATCTGGACGTTGATACAATGCTGAAGCTCACTGTAGCGATAGAATATGATGTGATGCTACTGCTACCTGACATCCAGCACCACTCGAATTCCGATTTGCTTTCGTCTTCGCCAGCTGTAACCAGCGCAGGTCACCGGTGTATACCTGCGTGTTGTATGGCAGTGGAAAGACCGAGTTGTCTTGTCTCCTTCTTCCTAGTGCTCCGCACCGATATGCTTCTGCACCGAAGTGCCTTCGCACCGGTGTGCCTTTGCACTCTCCTGCTTCTATGTGCCTTTGCACTCTTCCTCTTCGATGTGCCTTTGCACTCTCCTGCTCAGCACTTGTGGCTGTATATTGCGGCCTGGGTAGAGTTTGGGAAACGCCCTTTGTTGTTTCCTTAACCAGCTTGGCCCAGCACTAGGGCTCTCTTATGCAGCACGACTATACGTTTTAACGGCTGCTGCCAACAGGTCTCTACCTGTAGTTCAACCGTTGTCGTATTTAACGCGTGTAAACCAACCAGCGTTATTAAACTGTACCTTTCTATACACAACCTTCTCGGTTGAACGGCTATTACTGAATGGGTATAGTGATTATTAACTGAAAATGATTATCAAAATCACATTCGAACGATGAAAAAAGCCCTTTATGAGCAATTCAAGAAAATAACTGTAGAAAAATGACGAAATCAGGATCGCTTCACTCTGATTCGGATACAGTATGACAAACCAATCGTTCTACACGGAAAAAGGTGAATCTATTTTTTGGAATCACTTCGCCGAATGCCAATTCGCCTAAGGCCATTTCGTCGAAAGGATCATTTCGCCGAATCCTGCAGATGTCTTGGTATTGTAATTGGAATTGATTGAAAATAAAGACAAATGAAAGATGATACCGTTAACGCTCGTTTTGTTGACCTACAGTTGTACTTCTAGAATAAAGAGTGATTCTTGTACTTCTTAAATAAAAATTGATTCATGAACCTCAGAACAAAGCTCCCAAGAAAACTCGTTGACTACTGAGCTACTAAGCATCAAAGCAATTACATAGGTTTTTCGTTTACTAAGTGATCATATCTAATGCGGCCTCGCCACATTGTTTTGGTTCATTTGCTGTCCGACCTCACTATCGCTCGTTCGGACCTAACTAAAGCAAAGAAATCTAGCTTTGAGTAGACCGGGCAAACGAGGCGGTTACAGGTTTGTATGCAAGAGGCCCGTTCCCCTGTTTTTTCACTAAAATGTTATGAAAATTGGTTCAAGCGTATGCAAAAGTGTATTGATCATCTAGGGGAATATTACCGATCGAATATAATACAGTTTTCATTTTTAAATTAAATACATAAGTAACAACCCTCGTACTAACAAGTGGGTAAAAATGAATATCAAGAACAGTAAACTGTTGTTTACTGGTTTCATCTGCTAATGACGGTTTATCTATATGAATATATACTAAAATGTCGAATGACAGAAGGTCGAATGACAAAACATCGATGAACAAAAGGTCGAAAGAACAAAAGGCCGAATGCGTCAAATGGTCGAATACGACAACAAAAATGGAAATAACAAAACGTCGAATATAACGAAAAATCGAATGTAACAAATAGTCGAATAAACATAAGGTCGAATACACCATAAAGTCAAAAGGGACATGTTCCCGAGACGGCAACAAGACGGAATTTCCGAAAATTTAAACTACTTTATTGACTACGCCGAACTTTGTTTGACAATGTTGGTTTATTGTAGAATGATGTTAAATTTTTCCTGTTGGTATATAATGAACAATAACTCATCAATTATTTGTAATTAGTGTATAATTCAATTATGTTTTCTTCACTCACGTTTACTGTCTACTTGTGATTTTCGTTCTGTCCGGTAAGCGGTATCGTACGGTAGTTAAATTACTAATAACTGCAATAACTAGTTGCTAATACCACCAACTGTGATGCTCCGACCTGTGATAAGTTAGGTTTGTAAACTAGTTAGTAATAGTATTTTTAATCTAGGTTTCTAATTAATTTTTACCTCTTAATAATACAATTTTAAACTAGGCACTAAGCAATTAATTTTTACCTCTTACTAATATAATTTTAAACTAGGCACTAAGCAAATTCACAATTTAGAAATTTTCAGAAGTAATTTAGAAATAAGCTATTCACTGATTCTTTCTCTTCCTTTTTTTTTTTTTTTTCCTTTTGACGTTTCTCTACCAACCCGCTTTGTGATAGTGGTCGTGCGTCCCATATGCGGTTCGTTGGTAGCGGAGGTGCGTTCGCAGATTGCGTAACATTCCCCCCCAGTACACAGGCTCGATGTCCCTGAGTACTTTCCGATGCGCCGACGTCCAGAACCGCAAGCTTGACCGCTGGACGTTCGTAGATGTTGAATCGCGTTTGTACTGTTGCACTACGTACTTGCCCGTTCCTTTTATTTACGTCTATCACCCGTCCCAATGGCCACGAGTTTCTAGGTAAGTCCGGGTCCACGATTAGGACGACATCGCCGACCTGGATGGGTTTCACTGGATAGTGCCATTTCGTTCGTCGGCTGATTGTCGGCAGATATTCGCGTAACCACCGTTTCCAGAAGATATTCGCGTAGATCTGGGAAGCTTTCCAACTATTTTTAAGCGTGGCGAGGCTATCATCATAAGGCACCAAGGGTTTTGTGCCACCGGAAGAGCCCAATAAAAAGTGGTTGGGCGTCAGTGCTTCACTTTCGGAATCTTCGACAGGAACGTAGGTGAGGGGGCGAGAGTTTACGATGTTTTCAGCTTCTAGCAGGAAATTACGGAGAACTTCATCGGTAGGGGTTCTTGGAAGCTGCATGTTGTTCAACACCTTCTTAACGGATTGCACCATTCTCTCCCAACATCCTCCCATGTGAGGACTACTTGGAGGAAGAAAAGTCCACTTGGTATCCGGTGTTACGAATTCTTTCATGAGCTGATTCTGGTTCAGATTCTGAACCGCTTCGGTGAGTTCCCGATTGGCTCCGACAAAATTCGTCCCCCTATCGCTGTATAATTCTAAGGGAGTACCTCTTCTGGCCATGAAGTTCCGTAGGGCCATAACACAGGAACTGGTGTTTAGTGAGTGCGCGAGTTCTATGTGGATAGCGCGTATCACCAGACAGGTGATTAGCACACCCCATCTCTTCTCAGTCCGTCTACCCACAACAACTTGCATCGGTCCAAAGTAGTCGATGCCTGCGTAGGAAAATGGTCGCGTATAAGCTGCTAGGCGAGCAGGCGGAAGATCGGCCATAACAGGCGGCTGAGGTCGGGCTCTGGAGTTCTTGCAGTACTGGCATGAACGGCGAACTTTGTTGCAGATGGTCCTCAGCTTTGCAATGCGATACTTTTGACGCAGTTCGTTAACTGTAGTTTCGTGGTTGAGATGATGGTAGCGCTCGTGAACGTACTGTATGATAAGGGAGGTAACCGGATGATCCTTTGGCAACAGGATAGTATGCCCAGCGTTATCATTGATAAACTGACATCCGGCAGTACGTCCCCGCATTCGAAGCACCCCATGTGTGTCAAGGAACGGAGAAAGTTTGTAGAGCGAGCTGCTTTTGGGCAGCTGGATTATGTTCTGCCTTGTTATATCGTCAGTACACTTTAACAGTGATACTTCCTCACTGAATGCATCGAGTTGAACCTGACGATAAATGCAACATTCCGCTTCTAACAGCTCCGGTTGCTCGAGGGCTCCCGTAGATTGTGTATGCTGCTTTACCCTAGCTCGAACGTTGCGCACAAATCGTAGCACATAGGCAGTGACCCGTAGGAGTTTCCGCCAGTTGGAATATCTGACAAAGCTGATGACAGGTTCGCAAGTTGCGTGGACGTTGACCGAAGCGATTATTTCGTTCGTAGCGACGCCGTGATTTGCCGGTTGAACTGGCCAGTCCCTCTGCTGCTGCCACAAAAATGCTGGACCCTTAAACCATCGACTTGATGGAGAGAGATCAGGGATCTTCTGCCACTTTGTGCCCTCATCAGCCACATTCTCCTTTGTTGGAACCCATAGCCACTCTGACTGTTCCGTGCTTTCCAGGATTTCACCTACTCTAGCACCGACGAATTTGCTGTACTTCCTGTGATCCGAACGTAGCCAGCAGAGCACGTCCCTCGAATCGGTCCACAGGAACCGTTTCCGTACGGGAACCTTATGAGTTTCGCAAACTGAATTTGCCAGGCGGGTTCCGATCACGGCAGCTTGAAGCTCCAGCCGAGGAATCGAGACGTACTTTAGGGGAGCGACACGAGTTTTCGCCGTAACGAAGGCGCATTCAATAGATTTTTTTTCTTCGAACCGGAAATAGGCGACTGCTGCGTAGCCCTTTTCGCTGGCGTCGACAAACACGTGTAGCTGAGTATCGTTGGTTTTGCTTGAGCAGCTGGTTATCATTCGATAGCATCGCGGGATGGAGACTTGTTCCACGGTATGCAACACGCCAAGCCACGTTTTCCATTGTACGAATTGCTGATCGGTTATCGGTTCGTCCCATCCTATGCATGATCGCCAAATCTCTTGCAGAAGAACTTTGAGAAACATCATCACGTTTGCCAGGAGTCCAAGTGGATCATACACCGACATTAGGACTCGAAGTACTTCCCTTTTCGTAGGAACTTGCTCCCCGAATAGCAGTCTCTGCTCGCATCGCTTAGGTATCTTGAATGTGAAGGTATCGTTGGTTGTATCCCACCACATTCCCAGGACTTTCTCGGTTGCTAGCTCTCCGGTTTTGTTTAGATCCTTTTGTTCAATCCTCTGCTCACCCATGGCATCTAGCACCTTCTTCGAATTGGACAACCATCCTCGGATCTCGAAGCCACCCTTCGCGTGTATGTTTCGTACATCCTGCGCAAGTTTCACCGCTTCATCTTCAGTTTCGACGCTGTACAGCATATCATCGACATACGTCCCTTCGCCTATCGCCTCGACTGCTTCCGGATATTCATCTTTGAATCGTTCTGCGTTAAGGTTCTTGACATACTGTGCGCTGCTTGGCGAGCAGCTTGCACCAAATGTCATTACCTCCATCACGTAGGTCGATGGAACACTCCCGGATACACCATCATTCCACAGGAAGCGCTGGCAATGCTGATCGTTGGGGTTGATCCGTACTTGGTGGAACATCTCCCGTATGTCTCCCGAGACTGCAGTACGATGTTCGCGAAACCGCTGCAGAACTTGTTGAAGAGGTGTAACTTGGTCGGGACCTTTGAGCAGAAACGAATTGAGGGAGAGGTTCCCTACTTTCGCGGCAGCGTCCCAAACTATTCGCAGCTTACCAGGTTTGTTAGGGTTTACTACCGGAAAGATCGGAAGGTACCACGAGCGCCCCTTGTGTACTGCTTCCTCCTCTGTCGTTAGCATTCGGATATATCCCTTTGTCCGATAATCGAGAATTTTCTCCTGCAGGGCTTTCGCGAGCTGTGGTTCTCGAGCCATTCGTTTGCTCAAACATTCGTGCCGTCTTAAGGCCATGGCTTTGCTTTCTGGAAGCCGGACTTCGTCGTATCGCCATAGTAGACCGGTTTCATACCTTCCGTTCTTGAACAATGTCTTGGTCTGCAACAGCTGAATCGCACGTTCATCGTCCTTCGACATCAGTGGCTTCCCGGTGAGTTGAATACCGAGACCGTCAATTGAAAAGTAGTTCTTGACGGCTGAGTGTAACCCATCGCATTGGCAGATATGGTAACTGTATGAAACGTCCGTCGGTTTTGGTCGTCCAGACATCGAGCACGGACCGTAGACTACCCATCCTAGTCGGGTCAACACCGCCGTTGGCTGATTTTCGCTACCTTCTCTAGAGTCGAGTGGATACTCTAGTCTGGAGTTGTCAACTCCTAGCAGAATTCGAGGTTTCACATCGGCGTACGACTCAATTGGAATATCTGAGAGATATCCGAAATGCTCGGCTAACTCTGTTGCTGACATTGACTGTGATGGAAGATCCAGACTTCGCACGGTATGTACATCTTGAAGATTGAAGCGTAATCCTGGAGTTCGTTCACCGGTAACCTCCACCGAAAATACTACCGAATCATCTTCATATCTTCCTTGTCCGCCAGTCCACGAAATACACAGCGGAGCTCTTTCACCGTCAAGGTTTAGTTCCTCCCATAGGCTATGCTCCATAAGTGTAGAAGTCGATCCCGCATCGAGGAAGGCGTAGGTAGAAATCGAGCTCCCTTTTCCGTGAACTGTAACGCTAATATACTTCAAAAACGTG
The DNA here is from genome assembly GCF_030247185.1 of Malaya genurostris. Taxonomy (NCBI): domain Eukaryota; kingdom Metazoa; phylum Arthropoda; class Insecta; order Diptera; family Culicidae; genus Malaya; species Malaya genurostris. The sequence goes on from NC_080571.1 coordinate 263,764,046, forward strand.
CGTTCCAGTGAACTGTGGTGCGCATTAATCGAAGCAGCTTGTGTAGAATGGCTAATTGACGGCTTATTATGTTTGCTGTCGTTATGCAACAGCCGGTGATGTAGAAAGGCACATCCCTGAACACCGCAGGGAACTTTCCTTTCGCAGGTTTTGAAGTGCTTGTTCAAACACTTGCGACAAACCTTCTTCACGTTCACTAACGCCCATCGTGCACTTGGAGACATCTTGAGAAAACTGCCGCACTTGTCGAGAGAACTGCACTCGTTTCCGCAAGCCAAACATCCTTTGCGATCTACTTGATCCGACGAATGCGTTGTATGCGTGTGAAGATATACTTCTTCCTTTCGCACCCTCCGCTCCGTTTTCTGCTCAGCTTTCTGTGGCTTGGTCCATACAGTGGGCCTTATCACCTGACTCAGGGTTTCTACCATCTCACCCAGCCATTCATTGAACTCTAACAGAGTAGCAGTTCTAATCTCCTTCCGATAGAAGGCCCATTTCATTTTCAATGCCGACGGCAGACTGTCAACAAGCTCCTGAAGAAGTGCGACATTATATAACCGTTCATCCATCTGGCACACCTGGATAGTTGCGCACAGGTTCTGAACTGCAACACCGAAGTCGACAATCGTCTCCATCTTATCTGCTTTCGGCGGTGGCATCATGCGAATCCGCCGAACCATGGTCTCTACTATCAATTCTGGATTCCCGAAGAGAGTTTTCAGCCTGTTCATGATCACTGGAACGTTATCGGGATGCAGCAGTAGGCTTTTGACAGTGCAGAGTGCCTTGTCTTGCAGACTTCTTTCCAGCCGATCGAGCAGCTCATCATTCCGAAAGGCGCACATTCTGGAAGTTCGCTCGTAGGCTGCAATGAATCTAGGCCAATCTTCCGGATCTCCTCCGAACTTTGGCAAGTCCTTTACCGTTTGTCTGGCCGCTAGGTGGCCGCTGTTAAGCGGTAACTGATCGTTGCTTAGTTGCCGTTGTGCCTGTGGACGATAGATGGCCGGATTTGGCCGCGAAGCCGACGTAGCCACTCGGGGTTGTGCGATGTTTCTGCTATCTGGAACGTAGCTCTCGCCCTCTTGTTGCGATGCGATATACGGAAACGGGAAGTGACCAGCTCCAAACCGTATATTAGATGGCCTGATTGGACCCCAATCGCCATGAAGATTGATCGGCTTTGTAGGTGCCACCGATTTCCGTAGAAGTTCGCTGTAAACCGGCAGTGGAGTATCCTGGTTCGATTTTCCAAGATTCTTTCCGATATTGTCGGTCGTCTCTATCCATTCGCTGATTTTACTGAAACTCGCGGCTGATTCCGACTCGGAGTCACTAGTCTCCAACATCTCGCGTTCCAATTCCAGCCGCTCTTCTAGCTGCTTTTTCTCCAACGCTTGTCTCGCCGCCAGGGCCTTCAGTTGCAATTCTCGTCGCTTCGTAGAATGCTTTGACGACTTTGAGCATGCTTTCTCACTTTCGTTGTTGACGGTAGAGTTCGCCAACGGTTTCGCACGACCTTGTCTCGTCGACTCGACATTATCCATACACTGGACTTGCTGCTGTTGCTTCGGAATAGCACCAAGCGATATTTGAGGTACTCCCGTTGCCATTTCTGACGGCAAATTCTGCTGTTGCAACTGCAACTTCCCTATCTGCGACTGATCGAACTGCTCATGCATCCGCTGCTGCAGCTCCGGCTGCTTCTGCCGCTGTGCATGCTCCTGCTGTTCCTCTATCTGCCTTGGGGGATTCTGTTGCCCTTGTTGCCACTGCTTCATTCGCTGTTCAAAATGTTCGAACTGCTCTCTCAATATACGCTGCTGCTTCTCCAGAGATTTCCTCATGCATCTATTACAGCTCCAGTCACGATCCCCGATATGGTCGTCTACGTCTACACAATCATAGTGAAACCACACGTCACATTCGTCACACTGCACCATTCGACTAGTATCGACACGGCGACACGCTCCACAACTCGCCCCCTCCCCACCAGGAGAATTATCATCATTCTGGGGACGTTTCCCAGCACTCGCTACGCTACCACTTGACATTCCGAAATTAAACGAAAAATTTAATTTGTTCCCGAGACGGCAACAAGACGGAATTTCCGAAAATTTAAACTACTTTATTGACTACGCCGAACTTTGTTTGACAATGTTGGTTTATTGTAGAATGATGTTAAATTTTTCCTGTTGGTATATAATGAACAATAACTCATCAATTATTTGTAATTAGTGTATAATTCAATTATGTTTTCTTCACTCACGTTTACTGTCTACTTGTGATTTTCGTTCTGTCCGGTAAGCGGTATCGTACGGTAGTTAAATTACTAATAACTGCAATAACTAGTTGCTAATACCACCAACTGTGATGCTCCGACCTGTGATAAGTTAGGTTTGTAAACTAGTTAGTAATAGTATTTTTAATCTAGGTTTCTAATTAATTTTTACCTCTTAATAATACAATTTTAAACTAGGCACTAAGCAATTAATTTTTACCTCTTACTAATATAATTTTAAACTAGGCACTAAGCAAATTCACAATTTAGAAATTTTCAGAAGTAATTTAGAAATAAGCTATTCACTGATTCTTTCTCTTCCTTTTTTTTTTTTTTTTCCTTTTGACGTTTCTCTACCAACCCGCTTTGTGATAGTGGTCGTGCGTCCCATATGCGGTTCGTTGGTAGCGGAGGTGCGTTCGCAGATTGCGTAACAGGACAAACAGTCGAATATAACGGAAGATAGAATACAATAGAAAGTCGAATATAAGGGTGAATTCTGGGTGTGTTGAATAGCATATATCCACTGAACATTAACTGCAAAAAAAAATTAATCGCCAGGGTTAAACCGAGGCAAAGTATGCGGCTCTAAAAGTCGATAATGGAATATAGTAGCAAAATGATGCAAAGTGTTTATTCCTAAATTTTAAATTGTTATTTGTAATTACTCTCACTTTACGTAATTACACTTCACAACACTCACAGATTTTGGAAAGGCAAAAATCAATAGTTTGTCAAAAGTATTTCCGGATTCGCAGCAAAAATATTGTGTTTTCATCGCTCATAAATTTTATCTCAAAAGAGTACAGTGCTTTCGCTCACTGTACATAGAGAACAAAGATGTTTATATGACATTCAAGAAAGTAGCAGCATAGGCTTTTGTACCACAAGTGCACGTACCAAAATCTTTTCAAATCATAAAATCTGATGAAAAAATATGTTCTCGGCAGTCATAAAAAAGCTCAGAACAATGAAAAGTGAAGTAAAGCATTATTTGTTATTATGAGCAACCTAATAGATTAGAAAAAAGGTGGAAAAGTATGACAAGTTGTTAAAAATTGTGGAAAGGTTTGCAGTAATAGACAACATTTCTGATTACATTACGGATGTTGCATTAATATTAGAAGACTATTAATTCTGTGATTCCCTACTTTACATGTTCAAGAATGGTCGTCTTTAATAACTTCATGAAGACATGATTTTTTATGTTAGAAAATAACACACGAGCCAATATTCCGGGCAAACGGGAGGATCACAGGTTTGAGTGACGTCCGACCTAGCTACCGCTCGATCGACCGACCTAAAAAAGACAAACAAACTATGTTTAAGCAGAGTGGATCACAGGTTCGTATGCAAGAGGCCGCCGCTTCCGACGGCACTTTCGATATTTTGTCATTCGACTTTTTGTTGTTCGACGTTTTTGTCTGTTGTTGTGTTATCAAAATTCGTGAGAACTTTTTGCTGGGGTCTTATTGCATTTATTTCGAAATATTTTCATGCTACTTCAGACATAAAGAGATTTAACTGATCATGTTATAATAGTAAGTTGACTTCGATGAATTTAGTTTACAAATATGCTTTGTTCCAAATCATTGGCAACATCCTTTTTTGCAAGCATGGCGTCCTCAAGCGAGTCCACATCGAATCTTGTACATAGAAGTAATTGAGAGAAATGTCAAATTCATGCGCGCCAAAATAGCAGCACTGCGCATCCATACAATTGACATGATATGCTGAATGTGATGCCGTACGATGGCGTTACTGAACTTAAGATTGATTTGGCTCCAAGCTGACAGGGCCTGTTTGTACGCTATGTCGTATCTTGCACTCGATAAAATACCACGATAGTTCTTTTAAATGACTGAAACATCACTCTTTGAAAGCCAATGATCCATGTGTAGTGACAAATGATACTTGACCTCATAAATGTTATCGAAGAGTTTGGTTAACAAAAATTCTACTGCTCATAACATTACTCCGATAAAATTGTAAATATAGTAACCCTGAACGCTGGAGAATGACGCCAATTTGAAGAATAATAAACTTGTTATACTGACAACTTGCGGACTCATCATCTGTTTGTAGATTTCAAAGCAGCGTACGACTCAGTGAAACGTAACGAATTGTGGCAGATCATATTATAACACGGCTTTCCGACAAAGCTAATTAGACTGATTTGTGCGACGCTCGATGAATTGAAATCAAGTGTCAAGATAGCTAGTACGACATCCGATGCTTTCGAGACGTTAGATGAATTGAAGCAGTGCGACGCGCTCTTAAAATTGTTGTTCAATATAGCGCTCGAAGGTGCCCTACGATAATCCGGCGTACAGAGAAACGGAACCATCATCAATAAGTCTCATATGCTTCTTGGTTTTGCGGACGACATCGATATTATTGGTGTGGATCGTAGAGCTGTGGAAGAGACTTTTGTGCCCTTCAAGAAAGAAGCTGCGAGAATAGGGTTGACGATAAACTCTACCAAGACTAAGTACATGGTAGCTGGTAGAGAACGATGCAGTCCAAACGGTGTAGGATCCGAGGTAGAGATTGATGGGGTACTACACGAGGTTGTTGACGAGTTCATATATCTTGGAACACTAGTGATATGCGGTAATGATATTAGCATGGTCGTTGAAGGAAACAGATGTTCGAGTACTCGGCGTCTTTGAGACAAAAATTCTGCGCTCAATACTCGGCGGCAAAGAAGAGAATGGAAAATTCCTTGTAGGACGTTCGACCTGAAGCTGGTGTCTATTACCGTGACACGAGATTCGAACAATCTCCGTCACTGGGTGGTTTCTGCACCGTATTTTAAATACGAAATTCTCTGCGATCCTCTCGGATCCTTTTTCCATAAATAATCCTTTGACAATTATGAAAAATGGCCTCGAAAAGAACGGTGTAGTTTGTTGGTGCTGATGATGAAAAGTTCTGATAACGTTCATCCAACACTCCAAGATCGAACCCATTCTGCGTTTTTATCAAATGCCAAGAAACAACAGAATTTAGATGAAAATGTTTCCCGTACTAAACGAACGGCGCACAAAACTAAAACACAAAAAGTCCAGAACCTGTGCAACGATACTATTAACTGATACTGATTCTTGCTCTAAACGCACGATTTTTATAAACGCGAACACACACATTGAACATCATTGCCCTTGTGCGAGGCGAAAATACAGGTCTTTTCGATACTAACTCTTGTTTTGAAACCGCGATTTTCATAAACATGAACACACACACATTGAAGTGCGGAAATCTGATTAAAACCGTACACGCATGTATACGAAACTGTCGTCTCTGTTAGAGAAACAATTATATGGATTTGCAGAACGGGAAAATTTAGACATTGCTCGCTTTTCATTGAAATTTCGACCACCAATTATTTAAGATATGAAATTGTATCTACTCGAATTTGAAAGATATATTTCCAAGACAATATCTGTTCAAATTTGGTTAAACATCGTATCTCGAATTCGCACCCCTATAAAGAAAAGAAAAAGTCAAAAATTAAATTGAAGAAATGGAATAATTTTATTTTAAAACTAAACTTGAATAAAAAGCAATAAACTTTCTTATAGTGACCTTTCTCATAGAAGTAGCCTTTTTGGAGATATTTGGGCATGAGATGTCAAGTACTCAAATATTTATTGAACTACGCTATTTCTATGAGTGAAATTGAAGTTTTTTTATCTGTCGAATACCTGTAAATACATTATTATTTAAGCGACTTTTTTTCATCAGGAAATCTAAATGAGGAAAATGCTTAAAAATAACTTCTATACCTTTTAATTCACACTAATCTAATTAATGTCAAATGAGGTTTCAAAATTTAAGGTAAAAAATTCTAAACCTTCATTTTTAAATTGAGTTTTATAGTTCTTGAAAAACTTTAGACCTTTTTCAATATTTTTTTTTTTGACTTCGACAACTTCTGCCAGCGCATACCAGAAATCATCGCACTTCTTAAAAGTCAGCTTTCAGTCAAATAAGTCTCTCCTTCCGGGAAAAGTGAACAGTCTGTCATATTGAAGCCGAGTACAAAGTTTCTTTTAAATCGGAGTTTGTGAAGTCTAATGGCCTGCAATTGATTCTATGACGATTCCTAGTTAGCCATGGAGAGAAGATTAAATTTTTACAATAGAAAAATCGCAATCAACACGAAAAAACAGTCAATGATATAAACGTGGCATCATTAATGTGGAAAACCTCACAAAAAACTTGATTAAAACACTCACCGGAGAAATATGCGAACGCCATGAAAATGATTCACCAGTCCCCCCATTTGCCAGACGTGATTCGAATCTCTGTAAGCGTTCACGTTTCACTGGAGCAGGATGACGGTTGAACTGATGATTTTTACGTTTTTTTTTCGTCATGCTCCAAAGCCATATTGTGACCACTTCTCCAGCCACAATATCGGCTCAATGCTGTGGTGTCGGAGTGCGAGCGTCGGGATGATGAACAACCAGAACATAAAAGTCACTTGAAATATTTCCCTTTTACACCAAGTGGCATTCCATGGATGCTCAAACCACCCACTGGTGAGGCATGCTGAGCGTTTCGGCTCGACCGAAGTTAAAGCGTTTGACGTCGTAAAGCGCACCGTGTGACACAGGATTGAAAAGGAATCAGTTTTTGGAAATTGTTGACATTAAATGGCTTCCGAAGGCAAGGTAGATTGTTGGTATTATACCGGAACACACAGTTAAATCGATGGAATCGTGTGTTGGAATGCTAGGAAATACTACTTCCTTATTTGTTTGATAAAATTTTGATAAATAAAATATTATATATTCAAATAAAAATTTTCATGTCATTGTACAGGATTTCTAATGAACATTTCCATCATTACCAGGCAAAATTCCTCAAAATCGTAGGCCATTGCGGCATTTATCGTTTTTTCCAACTTGCTCCCGTTCGTGCCGATTGACGAAACACTGGCACCCATGCGGGGAAGATTCCAATTAAACGAGAAAAAACACTTGCCTACATTTTCATCATTTTTCTTCCTCTAATAAGCATTCAGCGGGTAGCTAAACCAACGTGACTGGCTGAACTGTAGGGAGTCCCCGGTTTTGCTCCGAGTAAAACACACATTGGTGACGCGGATTGTGTGGTCCCGAGATTTGACATGTTCGCCGGAGCTCTATGACATGTATGACACTTGGGACCTGCGGCTATGCGGAGACATTGGATTCCAGAGGAAAACTTTACAAGTACCATGCACTCGACAACAGCTAGGATATTGTGCAGTTCCAGAAATAGGTTTCACGTCATCAGACTTCACATACTCCGACTTGGATGGAACTTGGCACTTGGAAATTTGGGTATTCTGCACGGTCAAAAAGACCAATTAGACTCAAGACCGACTTTCCGGAAGGCAGATGTACTTTTACATGCAGTTTATTCATATCATTTGATTTTTGAAAACTGTGACTTGTCCAATAAAAAGTTATAGAAAATCGATTGGACGTATACACTAAAAAAAAGTTTTAATCCAATTAGAATCAGGAATCAGAAATATTTTTTCTTCTGCATTCCGTTGATAGATACCTATCAAATAAAGGGTGTGTTTTTAAGAGGTTTGTTTTCCCTTTCTCATATCAAAAGACTTGCATAACCAGAAAATCGCGTGAACATCGACTTTACAACCAAGGCCCGAAGAGCCGATGTAATATACCATTCGACTCAGTTCATAGAGATCACGATATGTGCGTGTGTATCACCCAATTTTCTCAGAGATGGCTGAACCGATTTTCACAAACTAAGATGCAAATCCGATCCGATCTGAGCGCGATAATTGAAAAAATTTCAATTTCATGAGTATTTTTTCAAAAGTTAATGCGAAGCGAGGTGCAAATTTTCATAAAACTCGCTGATAAAATTATCTAGTTAGCAGATCTTGTTGGTTGGTGAATATATAGACCTCCCGGTTTCCGGCTCTAAAAGCACCGATACTAGTGAAAAAAAAATCCAAAATCGGAACTCACTTCGATTTCCCAACAACGGATAAACCACTCTTCATAAATCTTGATTCAAATTAAAGCTCTCATTGTCTTAAAAGATACGGTTCAATTTCATCCATATTCGACTTCCGGTTCCGAAATTATAGGGCGATAAGTGCCAAACTTTCCAACCGTCATACAGAATGACGATGCAAAACCAGTACCCATCGGTACGTGCTGGTACGGAAGAAGAAAACACCACTGCATCGGAATCGAAGCACACAGCGTACTTTGTTCGATTTCGTATAGCGTGTACGGGAGAAAACTTACGATTTCAGAACACAACCGAATTCATCGGCTGTGATTATATTGATAATAATAATGTGAAAAAATGTAATCACAAAGCATGTTTAATTATGCTACTTGAAAAGTATTACTACCCATTTAACTTGAATTTCTTATAAAGCAGTAACAGGAGCACAGGTTTTCATTTGGTTTCAGTTTCGTTTAATTAAGTCCTATCTCAATAGTTCACGAGAGGTGAATCAATCAGTCTTAATTCAAAAAATAATCGCTTAACTTATTATATGTTGGTCGAAATGTTTGATGGTCCGAAAATTTACGCCACGGTAAGTTGGTTTGGTAAAGTGACGTCTCTACTCAGTTTTGTTTGGCAAATCATCATGAATAGGTAAACTCCAGACCAACGCCTCCAAATCGTGGAAATTTATTATTAAAACCAGTGTTCCTTTAAAACTGTTCATAGAGCACTTCGTGACTTTTATGGTGCACATAATCGTCCGACTGAGACCATCATAAAGAACGTGCCAAGCCATCGGTAAGAATATATGTACTGTTTAGTGCGGTCTGTGGGCTGGTGGAATCAACGGTCCTTATTTCTTTAAAAATGATGTAGGAAAACGCGTTATCGTGAATTGAAATCGATACAGACCAATGATCAATGAATTTTGGTAGCCAAATCTTGAAGATATGGATGCGAATAAAAAGCGCTTTCAACAGGATGGTGCCACTTGCCATACTGCGGCCGAAATAATCGACTGATTGAAAGAGCGATAACAGTATTTCGAGAAACCGGTGACCGGTGAATTGGCCTCTGCGTTCGTGTGATCTGACGACGCTTGATATTTTTTGTGGGGATAAATCATAGGTTTATGTGGATAAGCCAGCAAAGATTCAGGCTTTGGAAACCAATATTTAACGTGTCATTGCTAAAATACGCTCTCAAATGCTTGAAAAAATGGACGAAAATTGAGACTCCAGAATGACCTTTGAGAAAAAAGTCGTGGAGGCCTTATGCCTGAAATCATATTTCAATGTTAAATACTGAGAAATGATCCCAATAAAAAAATATTTGACCATTTCATAATTTGACATGTGTTTTATTTAAATTTCAAATCAGCAAGCAAATACCCATTAGTTTGATTTGATTCAAGTTGCAGTCCAAATTTTAATTTCGACTGACGAAAAGTTATTTGAAATTGTTCCCTACAGTAAATAGTTAGACATAGGCTTTCGTAAACGCTGGTACAGTAAAATAACAAAGTATTTCGATAATTTCAATATAGAAAGCATATGAAAAATTTCGATTTTTTCTGTACTCTTATTTTTTGTCGATGAATTCACTTCGGCGGTTTGCGAAATTTCAACATTCACCACTCAAATCTCGCTGCTACGTGGTTTTATTTCTGGACAACAATTTATAAAATCAGATGAAGAATAAAAGAGTTAACGAAATAAAGAATAAAAGAGCGATTAAGATGCCCTTCATGCAGCCCGCCTGGGTTTGATTCCCAACCCCGCACATAGGGCCAGAAAATTTTTCTGACTCGAAGAAGCGAATAACGTTAAGGTTAAAACCTCTGTAATTCGTAACAAAAGAAAGTTATTAGGAGGACGGATTCAGATATGAATAAAACTTTCTGGACATGTATTTTTTTTAGACTATCTTTTTAAAAGAGCCAACCAATTTTGTCGAAAGGTGACAAATCCTACAAATAAGTGTAGAACGCAGCGTTGCCAGGTCATTTTTCCAAAAATCTGTATTCGGCGCAAAAATCCAAATAACCATATCGGTATCAGAATCTCTTCCACATAGGTCCAGGAAAATGCATTTTGGTGAGAGAAAAAAAAGGTCCCACTACAACCTTTTCTCATGTCTATCCTAGCTAAAAACGAAAATCTGTATTTATCTGTATGATCCGTGAAGTATCGGTATTTTGGAGTACATATCTGTATTGCGGTATAAAGGTAAAAAATCTGTATAAATACCGAGAAATCGGTATACCTGGCAACGTTGGTAGAACGGCTGAAATCAAAAATGCTGCTTAGCTCGGAAAACCCGTTGGATCAGATCAAGATCGTGCACGAAATTTGCTGTGAAAAATCGTTTATAAACATCTTTTTTGCAAGAACGGGACTAAAAAAACTTAAAATGCAAAGCCGGATAAAACCCGATTCTTCCGCAACAAATGTTTTTTTATCTGTTTTTTGCATTCAAAGTTTTCGCCGACCGATTCGAGTCAGGAATGACTTTTTCAAATGCACTCTCTTCAATTTTTTCCAACTTTGAAAACCGTGACCGTACAAAAATAGAATCCAGGAAAAAGTTGTAGAAAATCAATTGGACTTCCACACCGAAAAAAAACAGTGAGCTCCGTTTCTTTGAAACTTTTTTTTTTATCGGTACTTTCAGAAGCATGTAGCCAAAACCGGTTGGTTTCAAGGGGAGAGTCACTTAACACAAGTTATGTTGTGCCTCTTAAAAAACACGCGATAAACTGTGAGCCTAAGTGTGTCACACTGTGCAACAGCTACTTGCCAAAAGTGAGCCTGTGTGTGCCGCAACCTGTGCAACTGAATTAAAACGAAAGTGCCATTATTAAGAAATGGTGCATTGGAGCAATGCATTGTTATAATGTGTGATTGGCTCACTGATCTAAGCGACCCACCCCTTGGTTGGTTTGGCTATCCACTACCAAGCATAGCTTAAAATTGTCACGCATTCTTAAGGGCTGAGGACAGTATCGTAAAGTGGCAGGTTTTTTTCTATTTCCCTGTTTCAAATTAAATTTTCTTGGAAACGGTGCAGAATATAGAAAAACCCACCTGACAATGGCTTCGAAATTTAGTTGAGAACATTCTGTGAAATTTTTAGAATGATTCATTGAGTTTAGCGGTCGTGTTGTATTTTTTTCTGACTGAAGAACTGCTGAATATTGGAACGCTCGTAAATGCATACCTCTACTTGTTCATCGAATATCTCGGCTTTGAAGGCTTGTATCATAAATCTACCATGACAAAGTCTAGATAATTTAGTTTAGATGCGATTAGTACATAAAAACATATATGTTATCGCAATAAAAATAAAGTCTTGTATTTTTCTGTGAAACAAAGTCAGTTTCAATGCATCCACCATTTTTTTTCGCTTTGGTTTCCTGATAGCATTCTGAAAAAGGAAAGAGAAATAAAATTGGCTCGACAAGGCTGCCAAACACAGACATTCAATCTTTGGGAATCTGAATATTTTTTCATTGTTCATTGGAATCGATGTAATGTCCAACCCATACGATAGATTAATGTGATAAAACTTCGCATAAAAATAATAAAATGTATGCTGGCAACCCGGTACAGTTTGCTTATATACGAGAGAGTTCAAGAGAAATACGATGCGCAAAGGGAATTTAGCGATCCACGTGGTCGATTTAAAACTCAACACGTGGCCCTCTGTCCTCAGACCTTAATAGAAGAATCCAATCCAACAGCCTTGTATTCGTTTGTTGACCGTCTCATTCGTAAATGATCGACTCCGAAACAAACGAAGAGAGATGAAACATTTTCGTCTCTCACTGCAACAAAAGAGAGGCGCATTCGATGTGTCCACGTTCATAGACTAAAACTAGTAAACTTGCAGCAGGATGTATTAATAGATTCGGTTGATTTTTATGTTTAGTGTCTGGACCTATTTTTTCACTTTATTGGCAACAATCTTACACCTTCTACTATTCGATTAGTGAAAGAAATAAAGGAGACACTCAAACAGGGGAAAAATATTAGAAAATCAAATCAGGAAAAATTTCGTAAAGCTCTCAAAGTGTGAAGTTTTTAAAACGCACCCAAGTGAGTATAGATAGAAAACACGTAGTCCAACGTCGAAAGTTGTGCATAACGGTACTGCAGTGATACTTTAATAGTAATGCACGAGACTTGGAGAGATAAATTTATCATAAGAATGTTTATAAAATCTCCAAAACTTAATGAAATCGATTTTTACTTGGTTCATAAACCCTAAGCTTTTGAAACTCTTAAGTGCTTTTACCCTCGTAGTTTGCATTTTAACAAAACTGGGTTAGGCACCGGTCTAGTTAAACATGGCTGAGTACACATTTCTGTGCGCCAAGAAAGGGTTCAACGTCGTAGCTCTTGTTGGCGTAGACAACAAACTCAAATGGAAAACTGTAGCATTACGAAAACAATGCCCACGGTGCTAGGATTGCTTTATTCTTAAGATTACTGCTATCCCTGCTGTATTTGCTAGCACGCAAAAAAAACGCCCGGGAAATCAGCGCGCTTGTGTTGTTTCGTAAAGAGTAAATAACGCAATAATACGTTTTGCCTTTTTGTTGCAATAAAATTTCTGCTATTTGTAGAAATAGTCAAGTAGAAAACGAGTACGCCCTTTGAACGGTACAAGATTTAGATTCAACAGTTGTGGTTAGAATTTCCTGGACTCCAATCGCGTAGTTTCACTCTAAAAATTGTCTCGGGTCGCACCACGCATTGTTTATTTTTTTATATATGAGTTGTTGTTTAGGGCGCGTACCACGTGTTCGTTTTACTCGGAGTCAGAGTCGCCCGCTTGTAGGTTCAAAAATGAGAACGATATAAGTCTTGTTCATTCATGACCGAACTAACCGGCTTTTGAAAAAGGGTTTACTTGACATTTTTTACAACTGCAAATGAAAGGTATTTAAAAATTCCGCACTGTGGCATTTCAGTCCTTTCCTTTATTGTAATGATTTTTGTAAACATATTCTTTAGTAATTCATACATAAAAGCTAACATCTAAAATTTTTTGACATGGCGGGTTCCTTGGGTCACAACTGTCATCCACATAATTGAATTTATAATTATTTCGATTGATACAAATTTGAATAATACTGTTCTTTATTGTAAAGCAAAAACAAATCGAAATGGTATTTGCTCACAAATTCATAATTTTGCTAGAAGTAATATCGTAAATTCTGATGTATGATATCATGCAAGTCAAAATGAATTTTTTCAATGATTTTCTAAATGTTGAGGACTTTTTTTGTTTTTTTTTTTTGTCTAAAAAGAAACATTTCAGGGCCTTTATTTCTCTCTGTTCATTAGCAAAGGCTCTCTTGTGCAAAAATTCATTATTCTGTAAAACTAGAGAAAAACTTACATTTTGTCGTTTTATTGATAAAAAATCTTGAAACCAAAAATTTATATTGTCGTTGCAAAAATGAGATAATTTTATTCTTTTGAAGTAATCACATATTTTTAATGAAATTTAGATGGGATCACAGAAATTATTCACTATGCTTACAATAAAAAACTCAAATAAATCCCTTCAATACTTGTCGATAAAACTCGACTGGTCCAAGGCAAATGCCGGACTCTACCCGTCAAAATTAGTTATCAAAAATTCTAGAACGGAGCTCAAGGTGATGACTTAACCAATGTTCATGAACTTAGATTCAAATAAAGAGGAATATATTGGGAATGGGTGCTCAACATTTTTGTCTAAAAAAAGTAACGTTCAAAAATTGAATTGTGGAATGATTTTAAATTTTATATTTCTACTTTTTTTGTAAAAATTATGATCATTAAAATTTTTATCGCCGGCTTCACTAGACATGGCGAAGTGTTGTGATGAAAAATCTGAATTCAACAAGTGGCATTTGGTGACAAGCGTCTTACCAAATCCCGACAAAATCTAGCACTTGATTCGAAGTCGTGCCAAACGCAATTGCTGCTTTGTTAATACCAATGTGTTCAGTACATTCCTATGTCAAATTTCATTGAAATGACACGCTTTGCCAAAATGTTTAACAAATTTCGAAAAATAAAACCATACCGGACTTAAGAATCGGTCTCGTGGTCCCATACGGAATTCCTGAATTTCATCCGGATCAGACTTCCGGTTCCAAAATTATAGGGTAAAGTGTGTTCAATATTGTACACCGTCACTTAAACCGGCGAAACAAAAAACGTAAAAAAATTTCTAAACTGGTCTCAAAACTACACAAATCGATAGTTATTATCAGTAGGCAACTAAACAAACCGATTCCGGCTATCCTGGTTCTCGTTATCCGGTTCCGGAAGTACCGGAAATAGTGGTCATATATACCAAAATGGATCTCACTCACTTTTCTCAACGATGGTTTGACCGATTTCCACAAACTTAGATTCAAATGAAAGGTCTTGCGGTCCCATACGGAATTCCTGAATTTCATCCGGATCCGACTTCCGGTTCCGGAGTTATAGGGTAAAGTGTATTACATATTGTACACCGTCACTTAAACCGGCGAAACAAAAAACGTAAAAAATTTTCTAAACTGGTCTCAAAACTACACAAATCGATAGTTATTATCAGTAGGCAACTAAACAAACCGATTCTGGCTATCCTGGCTACCGGTATTCGGTTCCGGAAGTACCGGAAATAATGGTCATATATGCCAAAATGGATCTCACTCACTTTTCTCAACGATGGTTTGACCGATTTCCACAAACTTTGATTCACATGAAAGGTCTTGTGGTCCCATAGAAGAGTTTGTGTGTCATGTTAGTTGGTGGCTGTTCGAACCGACTTCGATTATACTGGCTCTCGGGTTCCGGTGCCGGAAGTGCATATAATAGTGAACCCATTTCGTTCTCTTAAGGATGGCTTACGCAATCAAAGCACTGTTTTATTCTGTATGTTATGCATAAACAATCTCTTGGTTTCTTTCAAAAATCGAAGAGAAAATTTTTGAATAGAATACCACAATATTATATGTACATGAGAAAGGTATCATTACACCACTAGGTGGATTAAAAAAGTTTTTTTACTATGTATTCAATATACCGATATATGTTATCTCTGTTATCAACGTTGTAATATCAATGGATTTGCGCAATAGTTGATTTTTATCATTCAATTTATAATCCTGAAAGACAATCAAAAACATGAAAGAAGAAAACATTATAAATTAAACTTTTCTTCGAAGCTAGACAGAACTTGATAGGTTGAATGAAGAGATAATTTGGTAAAATAGAGTAATTAGAAGCGAAACATTGAAAATAAAGACTGTACCAGAAAGTATGGACGCAACCATAAACCGCTGCCATTTCGCAATGGTTCAGAATCTGTCAATTTTTATGGCTGCCTCTTGTTGTTTACACTCTTCTCTAACCATTTGTGCACTTGTTTATTCGTTTTCATTAGTTCGTTTCGAAATGCGTGGACTTTCAGCAGAACAACGTCGAAAAATTGTGTACGCGGACTGTCACTGAGAAAGATAGCAAAATTGGAAGGTGTAAGTGAAAAAGCCGTGCGAAATGCAATCAGGAAGTTCGGTGAGGATAACACCTTTGAGGATAAACCGAAAACGGGTCAAAACAAAAGGTCCTGCTAACCCTCCGTTGGATAAACTTATGCTGAAGGCGTTCGAACAATAGAAGAAGGTTTCAGTTGAGGATGTGACCAAAAAGAGGCACTTCGAAGTCAAATGTTCTTCGTGCTAAAGAACGTTTGAATCTTCGAACCTATAAGAAGCAGAAACAACCAAAACGTAGTCCGAAACAAGAAGCATCGATCAGGCCGAGGGTTCGAAAGCTGTACAATACGATTCTTGCTGAAAATTTGAACTGCATAATCATGGACGACGAAACCTACTTGAAACTCGATTACAAATCCTTGCTGGGACCACAATATTATACGCTGCGAGAAGGACAAATGATAGACCAGCTCGAGACATCGATTGAAGTCGAAAAATTTGGTAAGAATGCTATGGTCTGGCAAGCAATTTGTAGCTGCGGTAAAATTTCGAAACCCTTCATCGCAACTGCTTCAATGAACAGCGAAATATATATCAAGAAATGTTTACAAAAACGACTTCTACCCATGATTCGAAGCCACAAGGATCCTGTTGTCTTCTGGCCACATCTTGCTTCTTGCCAATACTCTAAATCAAAGTGCGTCCATACTTTCTGGGACAGTCTTTATCTAATAGCTGAAAATCCTGCAATTGTCGCATTTTACGACATGGAAGCAGGAACACAGTGGATCTATTCTTGATTAATTTTTTTCCGCCGGATTCCACACGGCATGTAGGCTGGTACTGTCCGGAGAGAGGTAATAGGTACTATCAATCTCCTAGTGGACCACAGCCCCAAGAGCACTGTGACAAAATGTATTGAATAAAAACTTACTATTTATTGAAATTTTCAAATTTTCATTTTCATTTTCATTTCATAACCTGTTCAATTTCACATCCATGTGACTATAGCTTATCAAAGGAGTACGAAACGTCTAGATACAATGTTAAACTTAATCCGGCAAATGTCAGACATCCCATATAGAACCATGTTTTACTCACTTTAAAAAAAAATGCGATGACTTTCATACGATGCAAAGAATTCTGAAATGATAAAACAACGATATCTTATTTGCTGCAACCCTGTCCTTAAAATCTACAGCACTTTCCCAGCACCATCTTACTCCATTATGCTCGGTGTTCATCTTCATTCCATAAAATTCCTGTACGTACAGTAATCAATATTTATGATTTACGTGTGAAAGTATGCATCTTTCCACTGGCACGGAACTATCATCTCTTGTACCATCCAAACGAAAAGTGTCTGCATAAATTTTTCTTTCACCGTAAGATTTGCTATTTTCATGACCAGCTGTGTCTTCTGAGTAGACTCGCAGAAACCACAACTTGATAAAACCGTTCTTAAAACCATCAGTCAATTCAGGTCGGTTAGTTAGTTATATGCAGCAATATGAAAACGTAAACAGTTTTCAAGTTCATGCCAAATGTAATCAATATTCATGGCTCAAGATTGAATCGATCAATCAAAGTTCTTAAGTACTAACACCCAAGTTAGTATCTGGAATTATGAAGGACATGAAAGAGTGTGCTTCAAAATGGGTAGAGGTTACTTTATCCTCAGAACCAGCACGGGGCTCTACAACGGGATGCGGCAGGCGGCACCACGCCGTTCAGCGAAACGAAGGATGAAAAACATCCATGAACAAGATACATTGAATTGGCTATTGTACCTATAGTCATCTTTTAAGTAGAGTCGCCATATTTTTTGCCGGTTACTCGACTTTCATTCAATGAACTAATAATTCAAAAATTGTCCATTACTACTGTTATAGCTACACGAAAACTCGAAGAGAATGTAACTATTGTAATCTTAACCTTGAAATCAATCTATCGAACCGAGACAGCAGATCTCACTCTAACGAACGGTTTTCGTATATGAGATGACTACTGAAGCTGGGATGAATTACCGTTACTCTATTACCGTTTGGCAAATCTCTTCTTAAACACGTATGAAACTCAAGTTCCGATCTTTCATTCAAATTTGTTCGGTTTTGTTACGAATAAGCAAGTTTTCCTAACTTTTCTTCTACAATTCTCATAAGCATTTGCACACTACTTTGTCTCTTCCTATTTTAACTATGTACTTCAATCCAATCAATTTTTTAATTTATGGAGGTAACGGAGTAAGCATTTTTCGGTTAAGACACACTCATGTGCATTAGAAGTTTGAATTAAATTGACATTGCCACTTAGCAATTCAACGAAAACTGATACGTTCATGTTGAACTTCAAGGTGGCAATGACAGTTTAGTTTGAACAGCTAGTGCACTGATGAGTCGAAAGAGGAACGTGAAAAAAATTAACATGTTTCCTAAGCTTCACTCAAGTCGAGATCTTAAAGTTCTTTGGTTCCATCTAGAGATGGAAAATCCGTTCGCGAAAGGCCCAAAAGTACTAGTGAGTGAACCTGAGTTTTTATGTTCTTGATTTGCGTTTCCGATGTTCGTTGAATATTTACGCGAAAACTTTAAACTTTCTTTTGTGTATAGGAATCGATCGACGGCATGACTGATCAAATATTGCACTTTGACGATTAACTATTAATTTGTCTGGCAATAGATGGTTAGTCAGTCCTCGATAGTTCAATTGAAAGAACTAGTTCTCCTGAACCGTTCATTCGTTCTTCAGAAATTTTGCATTTATCTAAGAAAACCATAGCAAAGCAAATAATTATATTTGATTGGTAACAACATTAGTAGTAGTGAGTTCAGTGACTCTTTTGCAGGTGTTTCAAGTAGTAATCATTCACTTCTGTGTACTTTTTCAAAGCTCGTTAATATATGCAATTTCGACTGCATTCTTAATAACGATGGCCGTTCCGAAATACACAGTTATCAATAAACCATCTTATAGAATTCAATCAGTTTTATTTCTTTTGAAAAGATTAGTGAACGTTCTTCAACAAATAACATTTGTCCACTCATTCTTCTATGAGAACTAGTTTTTTTTAACCGTTCACCAACGGATTGCCCATCTCTAATTAGTATTGAATCGATCAAAAACTGTTTGAAATTAAACACCTAAGACTTGGAGGGTCGACTCAGTTCATCGAAAGTGCAAAATGTCTGCACTACGTAACAAAAATATGCACTCGATTTTCTCGTGTTGGGAAAATCATGATCAGAAAAAGTTCATCTCATTTTCACACGTGAAAAAATCAGTTCAAGAAATTTTCTCAAAAAACTCAGTGACTGAAAAAATCACTTCCGAGATTTTCATTCATGAGGCAAGCATCCTCTGAACCTCAAAGTTCACAAGTGATTTTTTGTATCAGCGAAAATTGATGAAGAATTTTCACCTACAGAAATATCGCTAAAGAGATAATCGAAAGGGAGAAGAGTCTCCGATGTTGAATTTCCACTACGCTTCAGTTCGACACCGAAATGATTAGTGCAAGATTTAATTATTCTATTTCCATCAATAAAAAAACTCTACTGAATAAATTCGCAACTGAAAAATAATGGCCGGTGCCGATCGCCAGCTGAAGGCTGGATCTGCCAAAGTCGACCACTGCGACCCCAATAACAGATCGGCTGAAAAGTTCGTATCGTTTCTATGAGAGAGCGCCACTAGAATTAAATCCATACCATTTTCAGTTAGTACCAACCTTCAAAAGATACGTGTATAAATTTGACAGCTGTCTGATTATTAGTTTGTGAGATATTGCATTTTGAGTGAAGCTACCTTTGTTATTGTGAAAAAAAATGGAAAAAAAGGAATTTCGTGTGTTGATGAAACACTACTTTTTTAAGAAAAAAAGTGCCGCCGATACAAAAAAATGGCTTGATGAGTGTTATCCAGACTCTGCACCGGGCTAAGCAACAATTTGTAAGTGGTTTGCAAAATTTCGTACTGGTCATATGAGCACCGAAGACGATGAACGCAATGGACGTCCAAAAGAGGCTGTTACCGATGAAAACGTGAAAAAAATCCACAAAATGATTTTCAATGACCGTAAAGTGAAGTTGATCGAGATAGCTGACACCCTAAAGATATCAAAGGAACGTGTTGGCCATATTATTCACGAATATTTGGATATGAGAAAGCTTTGTGCAAAATGGGTGCTGCGTGAGCTCACAATCGATCATAAACAACAACGAAAAACCATGCTGAAATTGAACGAATTGGGCTTCGAATGGCTCCCTCATCCACCGTATTCTCCAGATTTGGCCCCCAGTGACTTTTTCCTGTTCTCAGACCTCAAGAGAATGCTCGCTGGTAAAAAATTTAGAAGCAATGAAGAGGTAATCGCTGAAACTGAGGCCTATTTTGAGGCAAAGGACAAATCGTACTACAAAAATGGTATCGAAAAGTTGGAAGATCGCTATAATCGCTGTATCGCCTCTGATGGCAATTATGTTGAATAATAAAAACGAATTTTGGCAAAAAAATGTGTGTTTCTATCAAACAATACGAACTTTTCAGCCGAACTGTTACAACATTATCCATTTTTACTATCCTAGTTTTAAGTTAGTCGTTAATAAAAATAGAAAAAGCCCTTGGCACCTTAGAGCTTAAGCAGTGTGCCTTAAAAATTATATTATTGAATAAAAAAAACTGAAAAATATTGACCGCGATATTTTTTATGCACGTAGGGTGATTTATATGAACAACAATTTTTTTTTCTACATTCCAAATAGTGACTATAGCAACGAAAGGCTGTTTTAATTTCAGTTGACTGATTGAACTGCACTATTAAGATCAAACACAATAAAAAAGTTATTACGCATGAATTTGATTTATATAAGTAACAGGAGCGTAGCATTGTGTATGTCTCAAACACACATCAGAAGCAGCGTTTGAATTGGCGTAGCGATAACCTGCGCTCCTGTTACTTCTACGTATGATATTCGAGCTATATTGTCTAATATTTTTTTAATCAGCTGCTTAATATGCCTTGTGATTGTGTTTGCCTTTCTCATATAGAAAAGCTATGCAATCAAATCGACTTGTTAATCGAAGCCCAGAATGCCGAATGTTATATACCTTTCAACCCAGCTCGACTGAGCAAATGTCTGTGTGTGTGCAGATATGTAAACAAAATATGCACTCACTTTTCTCGGAGATAGCTGAAGCGATTTCCACAAACTAAGATTCAAATGAAATATCCCATAGCCTGCTATTGAATTTCATCCCGATCCGACTTCCGATTCCGGAGTTGCATGGTAGTAGGTAAAAATTAGAGAAAAACTATTCACTCAATTTTCTCTGAAACGGCTTAACCAATTTTCACAAACTAAGATTCAAATAAAAGGTTTTATAGTTTCCTAAAAACTTTTAGTACATTTTATCCGAATCGGACTTCCAGTTTATTTTATTTGTTTATTTGTTTGCTTGTTCCATCTAACAATAAAAGTCTTAATGAATATAAAGTTAAGTTATAAAATCGAGGATTGCGACACTTTCTAAACAAACTTATGCGATGATTCACCAAAATCGAATAAATTTTCAACTAGGGAGAAAGTTCGAACACACGCTGCAATAGGTTCGTTGGCTCCAAACGATGTCCGACGGAATCTTCGTTGTAGCAAACCTGTTGATCGTAGAGTTCGTTGTGAAACCCGGAAGTCGATGAGAGACAGGATTTTTGGAGAGTCGATTTCGCCGTTGATAATCTTCGCCACAAACGCAGCTTGTTGAATCTTTCTTCGTCGTTCCAGAGTGTCAAGACCTAACAGTCGACATCGATCAGGGTACGGTGGCAGATCCAAGGGATTTCGCCAGGGAAGGTCTCTTAGCGCAAGCCGAATAAATCTTTTCTGAACACGCTCAATCCGCAAGTTCCAAACGAGTTGATATGGACTCCATACCAAACTGGCATTTTCCAGCAACGGTCGCACTAAGGAACAGTATAACGCCTTCAAACAATGTGGATCCTTAAAATCTCTGCTGATTTTAGCTACGAATCCGAGTTGTTTCGTTGCCTTAGATATTAAAGCAGAACGATGTTGATTAAATGTGAGTTTTGCATCCAATACAACACCAAGGTCATTAACACGGTCAACTCTTGTAAGTGTTTGTCCATCAATTTTGTAGTCGAAGATTAATGGACGAAGTATTCGGTGAAATGTAATTACTTGACATTTGGCAATGCTGATCACAAGATGGTTTCGTCGACACCATGCGACAAATTCATCTAGCAGTTCTTGAAGATGGACGCAGTCCTCATAATTACGAACTACTAAGTACAGCTTCAAATCGTCAGCGTAGATCAGCTTGCATCCATAACCAAGCAGCAAAGCGGCATCGTTGAAAAACAGTGCAAACAAAAGGGGACCCATATTACTGCCCTGCGGAACTCCTGATGTATTCGTAAACAGGGATGAAACTAAGATTCCCAATTGTACGCGTAGGACTCTACCACACAAATAGGAACTCAACCATTCAACGAACTTGTGTAATGCACCAAGTCGCATCAGTTTACATAATAGAATTCGGTGGTCTATACGATCAAAAGCCGCTTTTAGATCGGTGTATACTGCATCAATTTGTACCCTTTCCTCCATATGCGAAAAGTTCCGAAACTAAAGCATGATAAGTGGGAAATTACCAATTTGTGGGCATAAAAACTTAATTCGGCACTACTGGTCCCCCTTTGCCTGTTCTGGAAGCACCGAAAGTGGTGCAAAAATTTTTAAAAATAAAACTCACTTCGATTTCTCTGTGATGCTTGAACCGATTTTCACATACCTTGATTTGAATTAAAGCTCATATTATCTTTACAGTTACAGGGCGATGACTGAGTGTCAAAGTTTTCAGATCGCCATATAGAATGACAATATGTATCACACCGGTACGTGGTGGTACGGTGGAAGAAGAAAACACAAAATAAACGATGCGTGCTTTGTTCTATTTCGTACACGCTAGGACGAAATCGAAACGGTTACGGATGTCTGCTACTAGTGTGTAATATTGGTAAAAGACGGTGCTGCGGTTGATAAAAATTATAGCTATTTTGTGATCAGTACGACCGAAAAACCAACATCGGCTATTCCGGTCATATGAATCATCCGGTTTCGGAAGAATTGTAAATGGTGATTGAAAACCGCAAAACGGATCTCACTTACTTTTCTTCAAGATGGTCAAATCGATTTTCACAGACTTATACGTTCAAAGGAAAAGTCTTACAGTTTCATTCGGAATTCCTAAATTGGTTGTGGATACTACTTCCGGTTCCGGAACTACAGGCTAAACAGGATTTGTAGAGTTTGTTAGATTAAGTCCAAACAAACTTTCCTATTTCCATTCAATGAACAGTTGTTTTTGCGATTTTCACAGTAATATTTTCGATGTTATGAGTAATATGAGAAAGACATCATTACACCACTAGGTGGATTAAAACAGGTTTTTTGATCGATTTTCGAAATTATTCGATTTTTATGCGATCCCCGGATAAGGAAAGACTTGAGTGTAAGAATATAAAACCTTCTTTTTTTCTCTTGTCGTCATCAAGCGTCTTATAGAAAATTGTTTGTTCAAATATTCACTTAATTATCATGAACTACTAGTCACAGAAACCGTTTGAAGAGACCTACTTTTACTAGATTCTAGAGTCATACATTTTTTAACAAAAATTTCATGCATTTACACAGAAACCTCCATTTACGAACTAAACGGGGGTTCGTAAATGGAGGTAGTTCGTAAATAAAGTTTACGTTATTTGAGATTTGGTTCGTAAAAAAAGTTTACGTTATTTGGAATATACTTTGTAAAAAATGTTTTGTGTAATGAATGTGGAAAACCCCAATCACATGGCCATTTTCGGAACGGATGTGATAAGCGGGTGCAAGAAAATGATGTTTGAGAACGGTTCAAAATCCAAGATGGCGACTTCCGGTTTATCGATATTCCTTAAACATCCTTACTTAAACATCCTTTCAACCGGAAGATGCCATCTTGGATTCCCGAAACACTTCAAACATCGTTTTCCGTCATCTACTCATCAATCCCGTTCCGAAAATACCCATATTGTAAGGGTTTTTAAGCAATATAGATAAACCGGAAGTCGCCATCTTGGATTTCCGAACCACTTCAAACATCGTTTTCCGTCATCTACTCATCAATCCCGTTCCGAAAATACCCATATTGTAGTAATTTCCATGGAGCCGGAAATGGTTTTCATTGGATGCAAAAACCTCTTTTTACGAAGTCGGTTCGTAAAAAAAGTTTACGTCATTTGGGAATTGGTTCGTAAAAAGAGTTACGTTAAAAAAGGTAACGTAAAAAAAGCGTTCGTAAACGGAGGTTTGGGTGTATATGCTATCACTTGACAACTCTATCCAGAGGCAGCCACAAGTCAAAATCTAGTCATCGGTTAGTGTTTAAAATTATGTTCAATGCCTTTTGTATGATGTTCAGATAAGATGATGGAACTATTAACAACAGTCAGTGAACCATATTTCGTAAAGCCCAAACTCTAAAAACTTAGTCCATGTTGCGTCACTTTTTTTCGCTTTTTCACTAGATATATTTTATCACCATTGAACTCCACTATATCACGTCACTATACACATTCAAAATGTGAAATACATTGTGAATGTGTAGTGACAAATTAGTGATCCGCTTCCATCTTCCTTTTTTATCTCTTTCCCAGATATGCAGCCATTAGAGGTAATCATGCCCATGAAAGCGATGGAAAAAATGTAGTACAAACTTATTCTCTCAATTTTTGATCAAAAGTAATACCATTCAAAAGAGCAAAAAACAAACCAGTGTTTAAAAAAGGATATAAATATAAAAAAGAATCAAATATCACAACACAACAACTTGTCCAACCAACTGACAAGTGTGGTCTGCAAAAGAAGCACATCAAACAGTAATAAATAAACATGAAAGCATCGTTGGACAATTCGTTTGGTCCTCAAGGAGAGGAGCCGGTCAACTCGGTGCAAGTGATTGTTTATGCCGCCACATCGTTTCTGATCGTATCCCTGCTGGGACTGCTCATCTACATCACCTGTTCCAAGCGCTATCGACTGAATTGGTTCGAGAAAAATCTGCTCGAGACGGAAAAAGAGCGCCAAGCGGGCCGGCAAAGGTAGGCTAAATCCGATAATGGCGGTCGACACGTTTTTGGGCTTGAATTGATTTGAAAGCATCTAACAGTAGCTAGAGAAGCCATTACATACCATTTACTGCGAGGGAATGTGTTAAATCAACTAGCAATAATCTGCTATTCCGGCATAATTTACCAAATAATCTTTTTGACGTTTCAGACAAACGGGTCGGGTCAGCTGTCCTATCGCATATAATATCGATGCTGTGGCAGGAACATCACGATATCTGAATCGAAATAACAGTAGTCCATTAGCAAAAGCGGACAATCCGCCCTTCTGGGCCTCCGAGGGGTTGTACAAAGCAAACAGTGGTATTGGCCAGCTTATGGATTCGTCCGACGGTTTGTTTAGGCTTATTTTTCTTTTGAGCTAAATTCACCGATTTAAATTGCGTTTTCATCTGCAGAGGAAGTCCCAGAGGACAGTGCGGATTCGTCTAGTAGTTGTAAATCAGTCATAGTGGTGGGATCGATGCCCATCGCAGGCACTAACAAGCACGTGGTTCTCAGTGCTACGAACCCGGCAAAACCAACCACATCCACGGTGAAGGCCAAAAACGGACAGACCGGTTGTGTGCCGGTAGAAGATGTGGTAGATTCGACCGATCTTAAGAGTTCTCCTGCCAAACTGGACCTAGGCGACAACTCACGAGGCGCTATTCATATGACGCTCAGCTATGATCCCACCGCAGGGATTTTGAACGTCAAACTGATTGAGGTAACTGGGAACCGTGGACGTGGTGTGCAATAAACGTTTTGCTGACGTAGAATTTTTTTTTAAATTCCTTCCAGGCTCAGGATCTGCAACCGCGTGATTTCAGCGGAACGGCAGACCCATACGCAAAGATAAGACTGCTTCCTGATCGGAACAATATGTGGCAAACTAGGGTACACAAGAAAACACTGAATCCAGGTAAGATGAGCTGATAGCAGGATTGCATCCCCATATAGAACCGGAAATTAGTTTCTCGAAATCGAAAAAATCAAAGTGGTTTCTTTCACCTCATCTCCTATGAAATTAATGCTTTCCACTTTTAGTTTGAATTCGATTCGACTCAGTTCGTCGAGTTGAGAAATGAGATTTAAACGGAGATGACTTGACTGATTTTCACAAACTTAGGTTCAAATGAAAGGTCATACGGCCCCATTCAAAACTTCGGAATTTTTCTCGGATGCTTGTGTTTAAATGTCAAAACGTCGATGCCAAAATCGTGCAAAATCGTCCGAATTTGAAAGTACGAATTAATATAGTTGGTAGGTCAAGTTAGTTGATACCCATCACGACGTAAAATACACTGGTGGCGTGATAAGACAGTTTTGGTTGTGTTGGTAATTTTCTCACGAAATTAAGTATGGCGCGCCGGGATTCAAGTACGTAAACATAAACAAACGACCAGTTCAGATCGGGATTTCACTTCTAAGTTACTCCAGTTGTCGCGCAGCCTGGCGAATCTTTGGCACTATTTGAAAAGCTGGACATTTTTCTTCAAGGGCTTGCAAGGTAACGTCGAAATATAGAAAATTTTACACACATCCGATTCTGTTCATTTCGTTGGAGGAAGGATTTGGCGGATCGAACTGTGGTATCTATTACAGTTATCATGAATAATGGAGTGATTGTGCTGTGAGTAGCATTTCAAATGCAGGTGATGAAAACGATTGAAACATTCCGGAACAAAACACCGAATTTCACTGTCAATATTTTCGCAAACAGAACCAACTCTAAATATTTTCATAAAAGCAACTCCCGGAACGTCATTTGTTTATGTTTTTTCTTCTTCACGTCTCTCTGTTATTCCAAAATAAAATGACAACCGCACTAACACATAGAAAAACGTGATCACCAGGGTATTTTACATCGTGGATACCCATACCCTCATTGAACATAACTCAAAATTAAGTGACACACCACTCAAATTCATAATAAATGCACGTCTAAACTTAAGTTACAAACAGGCATCTGACACCGGTATGTTAGCACCAGCCATTTAATTATACACCGTACACGTTGAACCCCGCGCGTTTTGAGCCCCAAACACTGCGAGGTTTTGATACTCATCGCGACTCTCAAATTGCGAAAATTACTTCCACTTGCTATCCCAAAACACTATCTGCTGTATTTTAAGTAAACCGACAAGTTATTGTTAGAGAATCGATTCAAAATTCTTTTATATTCGTGCAATAAACAAGGTAAACCGTAAAACAATTGCATTACTAATTGCTTATTTACGTTGCAATCAGCTTATTTTGAAATTCCGATGGCGTCGTGACAGGAGGCCGTTCACAACTTATCTGCTCATTTTTGAGTTAAGGGACAAAGCTGTCAAAATTTGAGTATTTTTAACTCGAAATATGAAAAAAATATTTTGTTCAAAGTTTGAGTGAGTTCAACTCAAAATTAGAATTCCTTGCACTCAAAATAAAGAAATTATTCTTCGTTAATATTTATATACAAAGTCATTCTTCTGTCATTTGAAAGCGCAAAAAAGTGATCTGAAAACGTTTCCTTTTGACCGGTTTGGAGTCAAAATTGAACCATTTTGATATCCTTATGTTCAGTTTCTCACTTAGCATAATTGAAACAACCAAATTTCTATTGAAAACATCTATGATTGATGATTTCAAATACCGGATCTATGGGAAAGGTTTGGTTTCAAAAACCGGATCTAGAAACGGCAATGAGAAACGACGTATTCTTGCCTTCCTTAATTCGATAACAATATTCCGAGAATAAAAACGCACTGTGCTGCAAAAAGAACTTATGGCCCCAGTAAATTTTGCTTACTGTGCTTGAATAACATAATATTTTTTAGATTGTCACCAGAGATGCCAGGTAAAAATTTGGAATATCTGCAGACTTGGTGGAAAAAGTCTTTAAATCCTAAAAGTAATCTTCAGTCAGCAAGTATGTCTTGCTGGCAGCAGTTTCTCTATAAAGTATGATACGCAAAACTGACTTGGCGAGCAAATAAAAAAGGTCGCAAAAATTTCAAAAGTCTGTAAATTTTTCCCAAAGTCGGCAAAACTCTCGATTTTCAAAAGTCTGCACAACAAAAAATGTCTGCAGCACTACACACGAAATCTGCAAATTTACAGACAAATCTGCAGATCTGGCATCTCTGGGCGTCACCGCACTTGAGATGACGCCGATTTGATGGCACAAGTATTACGCGAAAAACCAAACAAAAACCCTACAGTACTAGCAAAAGTGATTAAATTGAACGATTGTTTATAAAAACTTCGACAATCTGCAAAAAAGTCTGCCTAATTGCAAAGTCTGCTAACAAACTCAATTTAATTACTTTTGCTAATACTGTAGGGTTTTTGTTTGGTTTTTCTCGTCATACTTTAAATATTGAGTTCGCGTAAGAGCATTTCTAGTGCGCAGACGCACAAAATTTAACCTGGCATCCCTGCCAGAATATTGGACAGCGGCTTTAACCCCTTCACTGTCTGTTGTATTGAAATAAACTAGCATTAAAGCCAAAAGAAACATTAATCGGCTGGTGGCCTGAGGTTAAATGCAGTTTCAACTGGTGAAATTCCTGTGTGTGTTTTTTCATTGTTCATTGAAATCATGTGTTTTCCATTGTTCATTGAAAGCATCAACAAATGTATATCTGTCAAAGACGACCAACTTTTTAGAGTTGACGATTTACTATTTATTGTAATAGTTTATTTGTATAGTTAAAACGGACAATGTTTCGAATAAAGCACGAGGTTTTGAAGATCGAGGCGTCGATTAATATAAAATATGAATGAAACGGAAACATACAATGCACAAAATAACCATTATATCAAATAAATATCAAACGCTTTAAAAAATCCATTCAAGTTGTAGCCGATGGCAGATCACATACGCATTATCAAAATGAATTCATTATAATTAAAGTTTACTTAATAATTGTTCTACTAATAGAAATTTGTCATTATAACGGTCAATTTAAAAAATATTGTTTCTGGCATGTGGTCTCGAAGGGGCTAAATCGATGCGAATGACCGTTTCGCTATCTTAGCAGCATTTTGTCGCTATCTTATCGCATCGCAATCTTTTCTAGCAGACAATGAAAATTACAATTAGGTTTTGCACGAACATGACATAACCTCACAAAAATTAACAGAATGAACTTATTTTGACAGTCGACGTGTACTTGTTTACAGTTTAAAAGTTCATCAGAAGTTCATCGTTCGAATGTAAAAATTTGCATTCGCCTCACACTCAACAGATTCATACATATATCGCTCCTTGATGCTGGAAACTGTGAAATACGATTTTAACAGGCACTTTTTCGTCATTTTTTCAATTTTTAACTTGCAGTCGCAAAACAAAACAAGTACACGGCAACTGTCAAAGATGAACTTGATTCATCGGCAGTTCATTTGTGTCGTCATCGTGCAAAACCTAATAGGTTTTGCATGAACATAACCTAACCTCACAAAAATGAACAGAATGAACTTTTTTTTGACAGTCGCGGTGTATTTGTTTACAGTTTAAAAGTTCATCAGAGGTTCATCATTTGAATTTGAAAATTGCAAATCGTTTCACACTAAACAGATTTATACAAATATCGCTCCTTGATGCTGGAAACGCATACAGGGTAATCTTTCTAGTTCTTTTCACTGTAAAACACGTTTTTAACAGGCACTTTTTCGTCATGTTTCAATTTTTAATTTGCAATCGCAAAACAAAACAAACATACGGCAGCTGTCAAAGATGAACTTGATTCATCGGCAGTTAATTTGTGTCGTCATCGAGCAAAATCTAATTAGGTTTTTCATCGTTACTGCTAACCTCACACATTTTGACAGTTCAGCGGTACTGTTTGTAAACAGAGATTCTTTTGTATGTTTGTTGACAAATCGGATGATATCATTTACGGTTCATACCGCCTAAATATAGTTTTAAACCATTTGTTCACGATTGGATATGGTTTTTTTTTGAAATTTGTTAAATAAAGGTGTACTAGTGGCAAAGTGTAAAGATGATTGATCAAGATGTGCTCTTCGATTTTTATTTAAGCTTGCTTGTAAACAGTACCGCTGAACTGTCAAGGATGAATTCTTGTTCATTTGTGACTTCACGATAAAAAATCTAATGATGCACGAGATCGACACGAATGAATTGCCAATGAATCAAGTTCATCTTTTGACAGCTATCAATGGTTTGTTTACATATCTATTAACACGTATTAGGTTTTGCACGAACTCCACAACTCCACAAAATAAGCTGGATGAACACCGTTTGACAGCTATCAGTAGTTTGTTTATGGGTGCATTCTAATATGAATACGTATTATTTAAAATGTAAACAAACCACTGATAGCTTTTGACAGCTATCAGTTCATTTTGTTTATTTTTGTAAGGTTATTTCACGTTCGTACAAAACAATACAAGAAGTATTGACAATACTTTTGTGCGTGTAGTGAAAACTTCATCGGATTGACGAAAACATTGTCAAACATTCAAAACTGCTCATCAATCCGACAATTAGGTTTTTTACCGCCACAGCTAACCTCAATCGGATGAACACATTTTGACAGTTCAGCAGTACCGTTTGTAAACAGAGATTTTTTTTGTTTGTTTATTGACAAATTGGATCAGACCATTTACGGTCCGGATCGCCTAAATAAAGTTTTAAAACATTTGTTCACGATTGAATACGGCTTGTTTTTGAGATTTATTATAGAAAAGTGACTAGCTGCAAAGTGTAAAGAAGATTGTTTAAGATGTGTTCTTCGATTTTTGTTTAAGATTGTTTGTAAACAGTACCGCTGAACTGTCAAGGATGAATTCTTGTTCATTTGTGACGTCACGATAAAAAATCTAATACTTTCTCTCCAGAGAGAAAGCTGTTAAGTATGTGCAATGAACTCCTCTCTCAATGTTTCAATGTTAAATTGCAAGTCCCAAACACTTGATTTTTTCGAAAAAGTTACCAAGCCAGTTGGATTGACGATATTGACAATACTTTGAATTGACAATAATTTTGTCGCGTGTATGGGCCGCTATTCGTTGACAGTTGGCTGAATAATCTGCAAAAAAAATTACCAAAGATAAACTCAAGATTACAATGTCCCATACGATCCATTGGAATATGTTCGGTCAGTAATCTTGAACCAGTTGGCTCAATAATAGCAAAGACTAAGAGACATGGCACTATGAGTAAACTCTTGTAAAAACTTGCACTAGTTCCAGCTATATTGAACTGCTCGAACTATTTACTATCGGTACACCCCTCGTGTTGTGTAAAAGTTTTTTCACTATTAAACAAGCGTCATGTGTCATCCAGTGTTGCCAGGTTGCCATATTTGTATGGCAAATGCCAGATTTTTGTCGCTTCGCCAGACACTTAAACTAGCCCGATCTTTTGCCAGATTTTCCAAATTTGCCCAGATTTACCAATATTCTTAGATTTTTTCATATCTCGTTAGATCTTTATGGTTTTGGCCTCTATACGATAGGTGGGGAGACCTGTTTTTTTTTGCTCACTGAAAATGAAGTTCGTCAAAAATTTTCTTGTTTATAATAGACCCAGACAAATCCCGATAAATTTTAGAGTTTTGACAGATTTTTGAAAAAAACCGAACCGAGATGCATGAGAAATCGCAGATCACTCTATCTTGAGTTTTTCTTTGCAATTACTCCGTATGCATATTTCAGCACAGAAAATAAATTTGCAGGTCGCATTGTACTGGTATCTCTAGTAATGTTTTTTTATTACCAAAAATTTTCCAGTGTTCGACGAGGATTTTGTGTTCGAAGTACGTCCCGCCACCATCGGTCGACGGACACTTGAGGTACTACTGTTCGATTTTGACGCCTACTCGCGCCACGTGATCATCGGCGGTTCGCAGCTCGCGCTGGCGCACGTTGATTTTACCGACCGGATGGACATCTGGCGCCCACTAGGACCATGTACCGATACGGTAGGACCCGACCTTCACACCTTCACTTGTGAATTATTCTCTGAAGATTTAACCTTTTCTAATTCACAGGACACGAAACAAGATCTGGGCGATCTGATGATTTCACTTTCATATCTACCGTCAGCCGAGAAACTTACCGTTGTAGTAATCAAAGCAAGGAATCTTCGGATCATCGACGAAACGCGGAACTCATCGGATCCGTACGTAAAGGTGTCACTGTATAATATTGACGGAAAAAGACTCAAAAAGCGAAAGACAACTGTATCGCGGAACACGATATCTCCGGTGTACAACGAGGCCCTCTCGTTCGACATTGCCCGGGATGCACTGAAAAATTGCTCAATCGAACTACAGGTCCTTCACGATAACCTTCTAGGGAAGAACGAAGTTCTCGGCAAGGCAATTATCGGCAGCGGACCCGACGCGAGACCAGAAGATAGAGCCTTTTTCGATGAACTCTTCCGGAATCGGTCCGCGACTGCACAATGGATTACGCTCTCGGACTGGAAGGCATCAAAACCGATGGCTGGAAAATAAAATGTTTACAAAACAGAAAAAAAATACAGATCAAGCACTTCTATCCCAGCAAGGAGAACTAATATAATTTGTAAGGAAACGTCCAGTGTACCTTAATCTACATATTGCTGTTTGTTAACTCGCAAAGCAACTATCCCAATTGTTATTCGATGTTCTCAATATAACCATTTACGTATCATCGTGATGAAAGTGCAAACGTTTTAACAGCGATTAGTTTTGGAATGTATTCAAGAATCTATTTACTGTAGTCAAGATTTCTATAGCCAAGTATACTTCAATCAATAGGCTTGTTAAGTGGTACTATTTTCAAATGTCTATCTGCCTTCTATTAAGTTTGAAGACGTGTAAGAACAACATGACTGCTGAAAGGTTTATCTATATACACCATGGTATCAATATACTTATACTCACACCATAGATTACAGAATTGCAAAAGGGTGAAACATTTTCTAAAACACTAACGGACAGTTTCTGTCGGTTAGATTGCGCAAAATCATGCGCATATACATAGAACAACTGTGTAATTCATAATATTTACTTAGTGTTACAGATATATATAAAAACTAATAAATGATAAAACTAGTATACAATATCAGAAAAACTCGGCAGTTTCAATTAATCTTTTGTTGATCTAAAAAACGTGTATTTGAAAAAAAAAACACGTTACACTTTTTGTCAATTTAGATGTTTAGAACAAAAGCTGAACAATATATTCCCGAAGCTGCTTAGAAGTTTGTTCAGTTTTGTCGCGTAAACATTCAAGTATGAATAATTACATAAATTTAAAAAATGCTATTTATGACTTCAAGTTTAGTAAAATATCTGAAACACATCAAATGCATCAATGGAAAACGTTTATTAGTGAAAAAAATGTGTAGGTAGATTGTAGGGTAGGGTTTTGTATTCTGTAGGTACATAAAAAACTCCCCTCGTTACTTTTTAGTCCTTGAAACTATTTTAGACTTAGTTTCGGCAGCTTTAGTAAACTTTTTACTGCTCTCGATGATTGAAGAATCGGTCAAAATTTTGGTGAATCGGTGTTAACGACCTTCTTGATTCTTTGAATCAGTTCGTGCCCTCGCCTTAGTAAGAGGCCGGACGTCTTCAGGGAGACCTACATCTGCAAAATATTCTACCACAAATAACGAATATACAGACTCAAACAAAATTTTTCACAATCCTGTGTTAATTTCAAATTCGCTATACGTTGGACACACTACTGTCACCTACTCAACTATCCGCCGCGATCTTCCAAAACGTTCCACTACGATCCGGAACGATAACAAAATCCTCCTGTCTGTTACAGAAATATTCCAACTACAACAATTTCAACACTTATCACACGATTTCCCTAAGTGTTTAAGAAAACTTTTTTTACATGTCTCGGGTAATTTTTCAAAAGGGCGTATAAGCAAGTGACAGTTTCTCTTTAATCACTCTCTCTTTCGATTATTGTGATGTGATTAAAAAGATTTTCTTTGATATCACTATTCTTCTTGAAAGTCGAAAGTTTCGAGTATAATTTCATGCAAAGAGTTTAGTGATAAACGTGGAAACCGCTTGGTAATCAATAGAAGAGAAAGTAAACAAAGAGAAACTGTCACTTGCTTATACGCCCTTTCGAAAAATTAACCGAGAGGTCGCATGAATCACACGATAATTCGATCGGAATAAAACAAAAACAAATTTATCTTTTTAACCAAGAGCTAAACAAAAAAAACTAGCGTGTAGTGAATGTTGCACACAAAATTATGTCTCATGTGAGAGCGAAACCCAAATCGTGGTGGCACCTCGTGTCGATCGTGGTGACATCTGCAAGTGTTCGCCATGCAGAATGAGCAAATTTTACACTCAGTTCATATGTTCGAGATTGGGTCGTTTGCTTACGAATCCTGCCTGGAAATGCTGAAAGTTTTGATGACATTTGAAGCATAAAAAATCATCTCTTTTATCAGCAATTTCCATCTTTCAATTATTTTAATGGGCGAAGTACGTTGTGTTTCACAGCTAGAGGCGTACGTGTGCGAGGATGATGGTTGCAAGTTTATCTGTCGAAATACAATGGAAATTTTCACTTGTAAAATCATTCATAACTTATTCACATCGTCATTAGTTCAAGCGAAAAGTTAATTTTAGTGTGAGAAAAATCATTTTCCACCTCTGTTAGTTTTGCAGCACATAAGATTCTGTTTTTAACAATAAAAATTTTCAGTTCCGATTTTAACATGTGAGAAAATGTTTTGTTGATCATTTTTAAATGACCGGAAGGACCGTGCAGATGCGCAAACCTACCCAATTATGCGATATTATGATAAGAAATAGTTTTTTAACCCTTTCAATTCATTCCTCTAGCGCGCACCTCAGCCGAACCAAAACAAATTCCAGATCTCGATATTTGTCAACATATCCTCCTATGAAATCAAAAATGATTATACGAAATAAAAGAAAATATTTTTTTTGTAATTTTGAATGAACAGATCCTTAAATTCTACAATATAATTGAAATTTATGAGTTCCCCATTGGCTTTTAAACGCAATACTCAAAACAACTCAGCGTTTTCTATGTTTTACTTTATGAACCAAAAGCACAATGTTAAAAAATTATCATATAAGCGGCCCTTACACGATCATTAAAAGTGTCATTACTAAAATGTAATTTATTTATTTATTATTTGGTTAAAGATGGCCATTTATACAGATTTATCTGTATTATACAGATTTTCACATGCGCATACAGGCTTAATACAGAGTATAGATTTTATACAGATTTCCTAAACCTCAGAGATGGCATTTCACTAGAGTGATACACCAGGGCGTAGGTTTCAATTAAACACTGCGGATACATTTGCTACACTCCACACAAAGAGGAGAGCGCACTTCTTCTCAGTGTCCAGACTTTGAGTGCGTGCTTGTGTTGAAAGAAGCTGGTGCGAGAGAATAACATTCTCTTCGCACGAATCGCTCTCACGTGCTCTCGCCTGAATACACCCAAGTGATCACTGGCGAGTGATGGTGAGCGAACACTTCTGTGCAATTCAATTAATAGAGAGTAGATCTGGCCTTGCTATAAAAAATTTGTAATGAAAACCAAAAATTTAACGATAAATTGTTTTATTTTGCTGATTTTGCTTCTTCTACACAAACCATACACCAGAGTGCTCACCGGCGTGTACACCTCTGCGAAAGTATTTGCATCCACCTCAGAGAATTTATTAACTCTGCTCTAGCACTTTGGTGCGATTCAGTGGAGGAGGTAAAAGGAAATAAACAAACGCACTCATGACGCGTGCACACTTTATACAACAGTGGTGTATATATGTGAAAGAGAAGAGCTCTCGTTGAAGTTGTCAGTGCGAGGGGAGAAATTTTGCTTGCTCTTCGTCACACAGAGGAGATGGACATCTCTGCTAAACCTTATACAGATTTCAAATAAAATAAGAAAGAAAAAAATCAAAAAATTTCTGACTGAGTTAACTATTGGTATTTGATTGCGATGGCGAGGAATGGACATATTTTGTGCAAATATTCGATAATGAGCAAAATAATGAACTCTGAAATACATTTGAACGGCTGAAAGAAAAAATCGAATGAGTACAACTTAGGAAAACAGTCGGCAAAAACTTTGAATGCAAAAATCGGAAAAATACATTTATTTTAGAAGAACCCGTTTATTTATTTGTCCGGTTTTTGCATTCAAAGTTATTTTGTCCGGTTCTTGCAGAAAGGATGTTTTTAAACCATTCTTTCATTGTGAAATCCATGTCCGGTTTTTGCTCTCAATGTTTTTATCCGATTTTTGCATTCAAAAATATTTAAACGGGTTTTCCAAACTAAGTTGCACTTATCCGATTGTTGCTTTCAGCAATTCATTTATACAATAATTTGAACTGATATTCAAGGAAGTCATGGCATCATGGAACTTTATTGTCAGTCTGAAAGTTGTATGACCTTACTTGTCGTTGCATATTTGACGTTGAAATTCCATAGCCTTCTTAGAAAAAAAAAAACGCTCAACGGTGGTCCTCCGTTGGTCCAATACGTTGGATCGTTTGTTCAATGAACGTCCAATCAATCGTTCAACGGGAGTCCAATACGAAACCTTCGTTTGCCGATTTTAAAACAGACCGTTGAATCGAGTGCCATTTTTTTCGTTCAACAAACCCGGCAGACAGTGGTTCATTGTTGAGCCATTTTAATATGAGGAGCTAGAGCCCCGTTGGACTATGTTTTACTGCAGAATTTCAAAAGCTTTTACCACTTATTTTTTTAACTAACATTGCATACTTGTACTTATACTTTTGTGGGCTGCTCGGCCATCCATGGAAGTTGACCATCAATGTCAATTTCCCTCTCTGAGCAGCCTAGATAGCCGTGTAGTGTCGGTAGCGGTTTCCCAACTGGCTAAGAATAACGCTACGGTCCACCTGTACCGGTGGTATAAGTCCACCAAACAGGTAAGCCGTGTGGCATCCGGCGGAATTATTTTTTACCAAGAATTGATCCACTGGTTTCCTGTTCCATGTCGTAAAAGGCCACAAAAATAGGAACTCCTAAGTCAAGGTGTATTTCCGTGCCGATGGCTGAATGGCTGCAGGAGGTTAAACAATGCAGTCGTGAACGGAATAACTTGGGATTCTCCCTTACTGTGTTAAGCGAAGCTCTGGCACAGTGGACGACTTCTTTCTTCGCAACTCGTGGGATTTAAATGATTAAAACATTTAAAAAAATCCTTACATGGTTCGCTATAGGCGATTATAAGCCAATATATTTGGTTTCTTGTAGTTGTTGTACGGTAAGTGCTGGAGGTGGAGTGTTCGTTACTTTAATTGATAATGGTTAGAGTAGCACAAATCAATCTCCAGCATAAACGTACAGCAACTATGAATCTATCCAGACTTCTGCAAGAAGGTAAAGCTTCTTTAGCTTTGGTTCAAGAACCATATTTCCAAAAGGGAAACTTCTACGTTGGAAAATTGTTAAACCCAGTCTTTGTTGCCTTCAACAAGACCGGAATGACTAATCCACGTGAAATGCCTCGAGCATGCATACTTGCAAATTGTGCTCTCGATGTTTCTCTCATATCGGAGCTCACAACTCGGGATATTTGTGCTGTCACAGTTGGTATGACTATTGATGGCATAGACAGGAAATATGTCTATTGTTCGGCATATTTGCCGCATAACCAACCTTCGCCAAGCGATGACTTCAAAAAGGTTGTATCATACTGCTGCAAAAGTGATTTACCGCTTGTAATCGGCAGTGACATAAATGCTCACCATATCATTTGGGGCAGCACAGATATAAATTCGAGAGGCTCTGATATGATGGAATTTGTGAGCAGTACAAACCTGCACATAGTCAATGCAGGAAACCGTCCAACTTTTGCGAGATCTGGAAGAGAGGAGGTTTTGGACGTAACTCTCTGCTCTGATAGAATTGCGCATGAGTTGGTAAATTGGCTCGTCTCCGATGAGCTCGAACCTTCGTTGTCTGATCATAAGTACATCTTCTTCGATCATTCAAACGTTAAATTTGATATTATCACATATCGTAATCCCAAATCTACAAACTGGGACCTCTATGAAGAGGGCTTGGCGACTAGATTTTACGGGTACCAACCAACAATTGAAACCCCAATTGATTTGGAAAATGTTGTCGACGAGACAAATTCACTCATAGTTGCAGCATATGAAGAGGCTTGTCCACTTCGGATTGTGCGAGCTACTAGAGGAACTCCTTGGTGGAATGCTGAACTTGCTAGACTAAGGAAACTATGCAGAAGAGCTTGGAACCACCGACGCAGAAATGGGTCGGAGGCATTCGTGTCGGCTCGAAGGGCTTACAAAAATGCTCTTCGATCGTCTGAGCGAAGTGGTTGGAAAAGCCTCTGCACAAATGTCTCTAGTCTCAACGAGGCTAGCAGATTAAATAAGTTACTTTCGAAGTCTAAGGACTTTAATGTCAGTTTCTTAAGAACTTCAGATGGTGAACACTTGTCTGATGAAGGTGATGTACTTCACTATCTTTTTAACACTCACTTTCCAGGATGTATGGATCCATCACCGACAGCTCTTCCCGAGACTTTATCAGGTAGTTACGATTCTTGGGCCCTTGCTCGAAGCGTTGTGACGATTGAATCGGTCAAATGGGCAGTTGAGAGTTTTGCTCCGTACAAGTCTCCTGGAAAGGATGGAGTTTTCCCAGTGTTACTGCAGAAAGGGTATGAACATTTCAAACATGTTTTGAAGAAAATACTTACTTTTAGTCTTGCGACAGGATATATTCCAAGAGCCTGGCAGGAAATAATTGTCAAATTTATTCCCAAAGGCGGTCGCAACACTTATGAGGAAGCGAAGAGTTTCAGGCCTATCAGTCTAAGCTCATTTCTTCTTAAAACAGTGGAACGCATAGTCGATCACTATATCAGGAATGTTAGTTTGGGCGTGCATCCGCTACATGGAATGCAACATGCTTACCAGCGTGGAAAGTCCACTACTACCCTGTTACATGATGTTGTGTACAACATTGAAAAAGCTTTCTCACAAAAGCAATCTTGCTTGGGAGTTTTCCTAGATATTGAAGGTGCCTTTGATAACGTGTCTTTCAATTCAATTCTGGAAGCAGCCCGTGGTCATGGCATACCTTCAAGTATCACAAATTGGATACACGCAATGCTTAGCAATCGACTTCTTTGTTCATCGCTTCGGCAAGCAGAGATTAGAAAACTGAGTGTCTGTGGGTGTCCTCAAGGTGGTGTACTATCCCCACTTTTATGGAACCTAGTCGCTGATGGTTTGTTAAGGAAACTTAATAACCTTGGATTTCCGACTTATGGTTTTGCCGACGATTATCATATATTGATGACCGGTATAAGCATTAACACTCTCTTTGATTTAATGCAGCAAGCCCTGCGATCTGTTGAACAATGGTGTTGTCAGGTTGGATTATCTGTAAATCCGGGCAAAACATCAATGGTGCTCTTCACTCATCGTAGGATAATCACAGGAGCTCGTCCGTTGCAGTTCTTTGGTTCAGAGGTCACTGTGGTCGATCAAGTTAAATACGTCGGGGTTATTCTTGACTCAAAACTGAATTGGTCTGCTCACATTGATTTCAGGATTAAAAGAGCTTGCATGGCTTTCGGCCAATGCAGACGAGCTTTTGGAAAATCATGGGGACTCAAACCCAGATATATTCATTGGATCTACACAACTATTGTTAGACCAATTTTAGCATATGGATGTCTTGTATGGTGGCAGAAAGGAGAAGTCGCGACAGTTCAGTCAAAGCTAAATCATCTCCAAAGGATGGTCCTAATGGCGATGACAGGAGCATTCACGACAACTCCTACTGCTGCTCTAGAGGCGCTACTGTGCATTAAACCACTACATGTGTTCCTAAAACAAGAAGCATTATCTTGTGCATACCGTCTTAAGGTTACAGGGCTTTGGAACAGTAACCCATTAGATTATGCTACCAGCCACACTCGCTTGTGGTCTCAAATGGTTACGTGGGATGAGTATTTACTCGCTCCTAGTGACCTAACTCTCACATGCAGTTTTCCTTTCAAAACATTCAATGTGAGCTATCCTTTTCGTGAGGAATGGTTGTCTGGTTGTCTGGAACGACAACTTGATGAACACATAGTTTGTTATACGGACGGTTCTCTGTTGAATGGTCGTGCTGGTGCTGGTGTCTACTGTCGTGAAATGAGGCTGGAGCAGTCTCATTCACTTGGTAGATACTGTACTGTGTTTCAAGCAGAAATCTACGCGATTCTGTGTGGAGTACAATCGGCACTTCAGCAGAGGATCTGTGGTAAGCGAATTTATTTTTGTTCCGACAGTCAGGCAGCCTTAAAAGCACTCAGTTCGAATGACTCACGGTCGAATCTAGTGATCGCATGTCGAACTCAAATTGAAGACCTCAGCATTTCAAATGCTGTTTACTTCTTATGGGTACCCGGCCATTCTGGTATTACTGGAAATGAATGGGCTGATGAGTTGGCTAGAGCTGGTGCAACGAATGATTTCGTTGGTCCTGAACCAGCTTTACCACTTTCAACTAGTTGGATAAAGCACAAGATTCGTTCTTGGGCTGTATCCAAACATGCCAGCTACTGGCGCAGCTTGCAAACTTGCGCTCAGACAAAAGCATTTCTACCAGATTTAAATCTGAAAATGTCAAAGTGTCTACTGCATTTCTCCAAGCATCATTGCAGTATTCTGGTCAGAGCTCTGACTGGACAT
This sequence comes from Malaya genurostris, assembly GCF_030247185.1. Taxonomy (NCBI): domain Eukaryota; kingdom Metazoa; phylum Arthropoda; class Insecta; order Diptera; family Culicidae; genus Malaya; species Malaya genurostris. Next base: position 263,804,691 of record NC_080571.1, read on the forward strand.
TGCAAACTCAATTATCACATGGCTACTATTCAACGTGCTGAGTATTATTCGTGTGATTTGTGTGAATGCGATTATGGTACTTCATATCATCTGATATGTAACTGTCCCGCATTGACGCAGCTACGTATCCGGGTTTTTGGTTCTCCATACATGGTTGAGTCTGTGTATGCGGAGCTAAAATTGAAGGATATTCTCTCGTTTCTTACCCAATGTGGTAAGGAGCTATAGTCAGAAGGGTTCATCGTTCTTCCTGGAGTGAATGAATCCCTTCTGTATTCACCTTAAATAGGGTTTAGCAGATTGTTTGGCATCCTTTAGGGGGTGCCGAATTTACTTCTGCTCGTACATACTGCGAATCGTTCTGCATTCTTCCGGGAGTGCAGAATGGTGTCGCTTTTGTAAGATCTTCAAATCCTCTCGGGGGTTGGAGGTTTTATTAAGAGCAGACTGTTCGGGACCTCGTAGAGGTTCAGAATTTACTTCTGCTTTTATGTGTTTTTGTGTCGTCAATTTTTCCCATCCTCCTAGTCCAACCCTTACCATTTCCTTTCAATCCTTCCCTCTTATATATCGGGAAAATGATGCTAAAAACAAATTGATGGCAAGGCACAAATCTCCAAATATCAAGGGGAACGTGCCATTTGAGCCAATTTGTTCTGATTCCTGATTCCTGATAGAGCCCCGTTGGACTATGTTTTACTGCAGAATTTCAAAAGCTTTTACCACTTATTTTTTTAACTAACATTGCATACTTGTACAATACTTCTACTTCACGTAAAATAACAAATTTTAGGATAACACCTTATGTTGACACTATTTTTGTAGGAGAAAAAAAACAACAATAAACCATTCTAGCAAACTAAACGATTATATCGTACAATATGCCGTTCAACAAACATTCAACGACCAACAAAATATGAACACTTGCTGGGTGGGTGTGAACTTATGAAGTCACCATTTTCAAACGGGAGCACCTCAAAAGGCCGAATCACAGAAGGTCGATTAAAAAAGTCCTAAATATAAATAGTCGAAATCGTTTAGATTTACGCAAAAAGGCCGAGGCACAAAAGGCCGAATGCAAACAAAACGTCGAAAACGTCATCGTTGAATATTCCTGTGAGCGCAATGACTTACGAAAATATGAAGAATAAATGCTCATTGAATCTGCCATTCTATAACCATAACCTAATGGAACCATCATCATTTCATTGTAGAAATTTCCTACAATTAGTTAATATAGATAAATACAGATTTTTTATACTCAGATGTAAAGATTTTCTATGAAAATATTTGGCATCTCTAATGGAGAATCACATCGAGGTTGTTACAATTTTTTCCGTGCACCTTTTAGTTTGTTTTATGTACGATTCTGACGATCCGTCTCCTTCCGTCAAAATTAGTTTATTAGTTTAATACACCAGTCGCTACCTAATTTTGGGTCAAAACCTACCCAAAATCAATTAAAGTGCATCTCCCCAATTTTGGGTAACGAGTGATGACCTCAAAATTTAGGTAAATGTAAGTTTAGTACAAGTGTTATGCCATAACAAATCACGCTACCCATTTTTACCCATCAACTCAAAATTTGGGTAGCTTATAGAAGAGCTCGACAATGAGTGATTTATCCTCAAAAAATTAGGTAGAAATGATTTTCAGTGTACTATCTTCACCGGAACATTCAGACGTTCCGTCATTACCAAAACATTCAAGACGTTCCGTGACGGTGACGTTACGTGTGAATGTCTCCATAAGAATGCATTCAACTAATTTTGACGTTGACGGCAGCGTTGCCAGGTCATTTTTCAAAAAATCTGTATTCGGCGAAAAAATCTATCTGTACTATATCGGTATCAAAATCTCTTCTGCATAAGTACCAGGAAAATGTCACCAAGACTCATTTAGGCGAGCAAAAAAAAGGTCCCGCGACAACCTTTTCTCATGTCGTTTCAAGCTAAAAACCAAAATCGGTATTTACCTGTATGATCCGTGAATTATCGGTATTTTGGGAGTACATATCTGTATTGCGGTATAGAGGTCAAAAATCTGTATAAATACCGAGAAATCGGTATACCTGGCAACGTTGGTTGGCGGTGACGAAAGGAGTCGGACCGTCTGAATCATACATAAGAATAAGGCATAACGTCTCTATTGAACAATCCAATCAGCGTGGTCACCTCGAGATAGCGTTATGGTGATTGTTTTGGCATATCCCATGTATTTATAAAAAAAATTTGACGAATTTTTCAATTTACTTGAGTTTGAAAGAATGCAGATGGCAAAACTTTACAAATATGGGTAAGAAAAACGATTATTCACGTGTTGTCATTAAACATATCAATTTTTTTACGTTTCGCCTTCGGCTCATCAGTGCAATTCGCAGATTATGTTGATCTGCTAATGCCACGTCACGGATCAACATAATCCGCTAAGCAGACGTAAAGTACTTGCTATTTACAAGTCACTTTTTTTATTACACCGAGGTGTAAGGTCTTTCCGACGTCCCGAAAGAACGAAACAAACGGACGGTATTCTGACCGCCAACAGGTTGTAGTCATTTAGGGGTTTTGGTACCTCATGGGTACCGGTTTGTGCAAAAGTACACATGACTTATTTCAATTTTTTTTACGTTTCGCCTTCGGCTCATCAGTGCAATTAAAAAAAAAGTGACTTGTAAATAGCAAGTACTTTACGTCTGCTTAGCGGATTATGTTGATCCGTGACGTGGCATTAGCAGATCAACATAATCTGCTAATTGCACTGATGAGCCGAAGGCGAAACGTAAAAAAAATTGATATGTTTAATGACAACACGTGAATAATCGTTTTTCTTACCCATATTTGTAAAGTTTTGCCATCTGCATTCTTTCAAACTCAAGTAAATTGAAAAATTCGTCAAATTTTTTTATAAATACATGGGATGAGCCGAAGGCGAAACGTAAAAAAATTGAAATAAGTCATGTGTACTTTTGCACAAACCGGTACCAATGAGGTACCAAAACCCCTAAATGATTAAACATATGATTTCAAATTGTTCTATACTCTTGTTCTATAATCTCGGATGAAATTTGAAATTTTCAGTACACATACAGATTTGATTCAGATGATAAAACATGAGTGAATAGACTAGTCATAAAACTTTTGATCATAATTTATCAATTAATCTCAATATCCAACCAAAAAAACAAAGAATATCCCAGATATGAAAACAGTACCCAACCTCACAAGCAGCGTTGCCAGGTTGCCAGATTTGTCTGGCAAATGCCAGATTTTCCTCGTTTCACCAGACACTCAAACTAACCAGATCTTTTGCCAGATTTTCCAAATTTTCCCAGACTTTCCTAGATTTAGTCAGATGTTACTAGATCTTTACGGTTTTGGCCTCTATACGATAGGTGGGGAGACCTTTTTTTTTTGCTCACTGAAAATGAAGCCCGGCAAAAATTTCCTTGTATATAGTAGACCCAGACAAATCCAGATAAATTTTTGAGTTTGGCAGATTTTTGAAAAAATAACCTGGCAACTCTGCTCACAAGAAACCTTGGTTGGATTCTTCAATTGCGCGCTTGGTGTACTCTCTTTTTATGATATCTTTGATAATTTGTACTAAATAATCGGTAAAGTAGATGCTTTTGTTTACCAAAAATTGCTACGAAATATTTCGGTTTTTATTTTGATAAATTTTCATAACAATCACATCTCGTTTCGATGTCCTCGAAACAAACGGTTGTCCATTGGTTTCGGAAAGGACTTCGTGTGCATGACAATCCGGCACTTGCATCCGCCGTTCAACGCGTAACCGATGCTCCGTTAGCTAACTTTGTGTTACGGCCAATTTTCATTCTTGATCCGGAAATCCGTAAATGGCTTAAAGTAGGCCCAAATAGGTGGCGATTTCTCCAACAATCGCTTGATGATCTGGATCAAAATCTCAGGAAATTAAACAGCAGGTAATTTAAGATGGAGTTAATTGCACACCATAAGTTACGTAAATATTGAACTGCAGATTGTACGTTGTTAGAGGAGATCCCGTTGAAGTTTTTCCAAAGCTTTTCCAGCAATGGAACGTTTGCTTGCTTACCTACGAGTATGATATCGAGCCATATGCGATAAAGAGAGATGCGATTGTGCACAAATATGCAAATGAAAGAGAAATTGAAGTTCTGGTCGAAAAATCTCATACCATTTACGACCCAAACGTCATTCTAAGCAAAAATGGAGGAAAAGTTCCTCTAACTTACCAAAAGTATGGAAATCTAGCATCAACATGTAAACAACCAAACCCAGTAGACGTTCCAAGCCAACTACGCGAGGGCTGTGATCCGGAACAGGATGAAACGGAACGAAAAGATTTGCATTGTTACGACGTTCCCGGTTTGAAAGAACTGGGCGTCGAACAGAAAGAGTTAGGTGAATGTAAATTTCCTGGAGGAGAAACGGAAGGATTAAGGCGCTTGCAGGAGTACATGAAGCGCAAAACATGGGTTTGTTCGTTCGAGAAACCCAACACTTCTCCAAACTCGTTGGAACCGAGCACAACGGTACTCAGTCCATATGTAAAATTTGGTTGTCTAAGCTCGAGATTGTTCATGAATGAGTTGAATAAGGTCCTGAAAGGTCAAAAACATTCTCAACCGCCAGTTTCTCTGGTGGGACAACTGATGTGGCGAGAGTTTTACTATTGCGCCGCCGCTGCTGAGCCAAATTTCGATAAAATGGTTGGCAACAAAATATGCCTGCAAGTGCCATGGGAAACCAATCAAGCCCACCTGGAAGCGTGGTCTCACGGTAGGACCGGGTATCCTTTCATTGATGCTATAATGCGTCAGCTGCGACAGGAAGGATGGATCCATCATCTTGCGCGACATGCAGTAGCCTGTTTTCTAACACGTGGAGATTTATGGATTTCCTGGGAGGAAGGGCAGCGAGTATTTGAGGAACTTCTACTGGATGCCGACTGGGCTTTGAATGCCGGTAACTGGATGTGGCTATCGGCGTCTGCTTTTTTCCATCAATATTTTCGCGTGTACAGTCCGGTAGCTTTCGGCAAGAAGACTGATCCGGAAGGCCAGTACATTAAAAAGTATGTTCCAGAATTGTCTAAATATCCTTCGGGGATAATTTACGAACCATGGAAGGCAAGTCCACAGGTACAAGCGAAGCTGGGATGTGTTATTGGTAAAGATTACCCGAAGAGAATTGTTATCCACGAAGAAATTTCCAAACTAAACATTCAGAAAATGACGAAAGCATACCGAGACAATAGAAACGCTAAGGATGAAGCGATTGCTGACGATCAGGACGCAAATCAATTTACAAATAAACGCAAAACCAGCATCACACCGTCTAAATCGCCTTCGAAGAAGGTTAAACGTGAAAACACGATGGATAGATACTTAAAGCGGGAATAGAAAATCGTCTTATTTGTTAAAAGCTGTTGAGATATAATTTCGCATTGCCTTTGAACGAAAAAAAAATCACTGTACAGTTTACATAAATAACTAGAACTTTTATTTGCCTAATTTTCCCAATCTTACTCAAGTTTTGCTGCCGGCTTCTTTGGGTCCCAAGCATCAACTTTTGGACGAGTTGTAGAATAGGGCATATAAGACTCTGAAAAGTACATTTTGTTTAGATTTCCAACGTCACCAAATTCTAGTTCTACGACCAATCAAGAATTCAACGATTTTATTTTGCTTCCATACTAGACAATGAATTATATTCGTTTGAACAATTGATCGGCCGTGATACTAAAATATGAACAAAATTATTACTATTTGTTCCAGAAAGATTAGCACTGTGATCCGTCATCCAAGCATGATGAACGCGAGAACCATCACGATTCGGGGGCAGATCCGACTGAGAATACAATCATTTTATTGTACTTTTACTAAACATCAGAAAGTACCATACATATTACCTTGTAATGCATCCAACCGTACCAGTCTGCCGGAATTTGAGAGGCATCGTATTCCATGTAGAAATGAGGTGCATATTCAACCCACCGATTTCGGCCGTAAAACTGTGAGGGATCTTCGAAATACTTATTGCCATATTTGTCCTCTCCGACAAGTCGACCGGTTTTCATTTCGTCCATTCTGCGTACCACCCAGAGAATAATATTTTGTATCTTTGAACGACACAGTTACATAAGCAAATCTACACTTTACCTGTACAGTTTGCTCAAACTGGCAAAAATCCCACCATTTTCACGGATATATCCGAAGAGTTTACCCAGTTTGTTTAGCCCGACGTAGTTTGCCATCCTATTAAAAGTACGAATGAAAAATATTACGCTTTTAAACCAGAAAAATCATATTTCCAAACCTGATCGCTGATTGTAACAGATGCAAATCAGTAGCTGTCAAAAATCAAAACAAGTCGGTAAAGAAGTTTCTGGTACTAAATCACTTATGAACGTGTCCGAAAAAGCGGAATTGCAACCAGAGATGCCATATATACAGATTTATCTGTATTCTACAGATTTTTACATGTTCATACAGATTTAATTCAGAATACAGATTTTATACAGATTTTCTCAATTTAATACAGATTTATACAGATCTCACAAAAAGTACGAAAGAAAAAATTAAACTTTTCTGTCTGAGCTATCTTTTAGTATTTGATTCCAGTGTCGATATAAAAGTCTATCAATCAACGGACAAATCACAAATTAATATGAAAATCTGTGAAATCCATTTATATTATAATTAGACACCAATTTAAACTGATATTAAATTTCTTTCAATGACTGAGTGAAAACATATATTGGAGAAGCCAAATGAATGAAAAACTAACAGAAAAGATGATTTATTGAAAAAAGATTTGCTCAGAGACAGTACTTTATTCGAGGAAGTAATGGCATCATAAAACTATACTGTCAAACTGAGAGTTGTATGAACCGACTTGACGTTGCATATTGGGCGTTGAAATTCCATGTCAAATTATAAAGTCATCAATTTTAAACTAGATAAATATATGGAATAAAGATTCAATTGTTGTGGATAAAAAAAACTATGAAACTTCGTCGTTGAATTGACTGATTGAATCTACTATCCTACAACTACAATCTATTGGAATAACATCTTTTAGTATCATTTTGTTGTAAGAATTTCATTTTATTAGTGAATACAGATTAATACAGATTATTTATTCAAAAAATACAGATTTTCTATGAAAATATCTGGCATCTCTGATTGCAACGCAGTGAATTTTGGCCACCCGCATCGATCCGATGACAGGACCGATTGAGCACGATATCGGTTGAAATAAAATGTCTTTAATTTTATTAATTCAACTAGTGATTTTGTTTGTAGAAATCATTATTGGCTTGTTTTTAAAAATAAAATGATTTCTTGAAAACTAATTTACAAGATAATTTTTGATACTACTTTTATGTCGATATATATTCGTTTTCAAATTACTGAAAAAAACAAGTGTTTTGAATGTTTAAGTTTTTATGACATTTAACCGTTATGTCGCAAAATGAGGGGAGAGTTGGCATCACTGGGAGTGCGTTGCGGTGTCCTGGTGCTGCTCTCAAAAAAAGACAGTTTTTCTGGTTTTCGTATTATTCACTATCGAAAATGTCTGTTTATGTGTTCAATTTTCGCCATTTGCGGGAAGTTTTACTTTTCTGCTACAATTCGAAAAACTGCAGCTGAAGCGCATCGAATGCTCTCAGAAACTTACGGTGATGCTGCTCTCAGTAAAAGAACGTGTCGGGAGTGAAACCACGTTTTAAAAATAGTGATTTCGATGTCGAAGATTAACATGGTGGAGGAGGAGAAAAAACCTTCAAAGATGAACAACTAGAAGCATTGCTTGATGAAGATTCGTGCCAGACCCAAGAAGAGCTTGCCGAATCGTTGGGAATGAGTCAGCAAACCATTTCAAAACGTCTCAAGGCCCTGGGCATGATTCAGAAAGAAGGAAACTGGGTGCCTTACGAGTTGAAACCGAAGGACATCAAGCACCGTCTATTTGTATGTGAGCAATTGCTTCAAAGACAAAATCGTAAGGGGTTTTTTACGTCGTATCGTAACTGGTGATGAAAAGTTGGTTCGATACGATAATCCTAAACGCAGAAAATCATGGAGAAAGCCCGGGTATGCAACTTCGTCGAAGGCAAAACCAAATATTCACGGCGCTAAGGTTATGATTTGTATTTGGTGGGATCAGCTCGGTGTGATTTACTACGAGCTCTTAAAACCGGGTGAAACCATCACAGGAGATCGATACCGAACGCAACTGATGCGCCTTAGTCGCGCGCTAAAAGAAAAGCGGCCACAATATCAAGAGCGACATGACAAAGTCATCCTCCAACACGACAATGCTCGGCCTCACGTGGTCAAAAAGTATCTGGAAACGCTGAAATGGGAAGTCTTGCGCCGTATTCCCCAGATGTCGCCCCTTCTGACTTCCAACTATTCCGTTCGATGGCACATGGCCTGGCAGATCAACATTTTCAATCCTTCGAAGAGTTGAAAAAATGGATTGCTTCATGGATAGCGTCTAAAGAGGACTCCTTTTTTCGAGTCGGGATCCGAAAATTGCCGGAAAGATGGGAGAATGTTGTCGCTAGCGACGGACAATACTTTGAATAATACATCTGTAAGACCTTTTCCACAAAAAAGCTTTTAATTTTGAAAAAAAAAAACGGCGGAAGCAAAGTTGTACACCTGATAGTTATACGAAGAATGTGTTCAACATTGGGAATGAACATATATTAAATTCAAAAATCTAATAACCATTTTGTTGTATTAAACATGCTCCATTTCTCTGCTTATGCAAAATTCGATAGTCTTACGACAAAAGGGCCCAGCTGCAAATGACTGTTTCTCTTAATTTTCTCTTTCTCTCACGATTTAGCGGATTGATTTTATATTTAACGCTTTAAGCGGCCCTTACAGATCATTAAAAGTGTCATTATTTAAAAGTATTGGCATTTTTAATTAACATGTAAGGGCAGTGACGATGAATACTTCATACAAATGTGGAGTGTCATTACTTAGTAATCATTAAAAATGACACAATAATTCTCTTCTATATTTGGCTGTACTCTTTGCAAAACTTTCAAGTTAAAACCACAAACTAACAGACAGGACAATCAAATTAGATTCTTCAATCATTTTAACGGTCATTTCGAATATTCCTTCATTTGGGACAGTACTCACATGTGTCATGATGGCGCCACGTAACCTTATCAAAAACATCCTGTCTGTCATCTAGACTGTGTTTATTTTTTTCATTTACCAACAGAGTTGCCATTCATACAGAATAACCTGTAATGTATTGGTTTGTATACGTCCATGCGATTTTCATGCAGGATACAGATTTAATAAATATTGCCAAAACTATATACATAATTGTGCCTACTTCTCATCCTCCAACGCAATACAAAATCGAACCCGTTTTGTTACAATATTTACTTGCTTCTGGTCTGCCGCCACTTAATTTCGGGTGAAAACTACAAACACAATAAAAAATAGTCTAGATGAACAACGTTGGGACAAATGAATGATTACCTTCCAACATCGCGAAAAAGTTAAATATATTATCAACGTAATCCAATAATTTATTGTGACGATTCATTTTCAAATATTTTGTTGAAATCAGGCATCCCTGCAAGCAGCTGATCGGTGTTGGCAAACGAGGGGAAACCAACTAGTAAAAAAACTTGTACATAACACAAGGGGTGTACAGATAGTAAATAGGTCGCGCAGTACAATATAGGTGGAACTAGTGCATCACGAAAAATTATTTTTATAAGAATTTACTCATACTGTCATGTCTGTTAGTGTGTTAAAACTACAAGTTTTCGTTTTATATTTGAAGCTTTCGAGAAATTTCAGTAATGGCTCCGTAATAATCAAAAGAGAAGAAACAAAGAGAGGCTCTCATTTGCAGTTAGGCCCTTATGTCATGGGACTATCTAATTGTTCGATGACGGCTCGAATGAAGCGCTACGATCGGGCCTATGTCTTGCTCAATCGGTCAGATAATCGAACCGATGATCGGACCGATGCGGTTCGACAAAGTTCACTGGGTAGTTCTATGAACGGACTCTTTATCGATACCAACTCTGTTGTATTTGTTTTTATTATGTTTTCTGACAATGTCATTTTATTTTCATATTGCATTACATTACGCCGATGAAAAATATTTCTGCAAAAAAGTCTGATCCAATACGTTTCTGTAATAACTTACTCATTTCATAGATATGGCTACACAAGGTAAGAAGTCTCGGTAATGATCAAATCCTATCTAAAAGAAATAAATGGTTTTAGATGGGTCGCCAAAATATGCCTACAGAGTTCCGGAGAAATTGATAAAAAATGCAATGGACATGGCTAAATGGGAGCAATCAGAGGCCTATTACGATCTGCTGGGATTCATAAGTACAATGTGCGTGTCACTGCAGGCCACCAAACAAAGCCAATCGGTCGAGATAAACCCGGTCATTCAAAAGTTCATTGATGCGTTGAAGCGACTGGAACAGATGGCCATCGAAACTCCACCGGTAGATCAACCGGCCAGATTTGGAAACGTAGCATACAAGACCTGGTTTCAGAAGATGCAGAACGAGAGTTTAGGTCTCGTCAGTGATGCCCTACCAGATCAACTGAAAGAAGCTGCTCCGGAACTGAATCTCTATTTCGTGGAGTCGTTTGGTAACGCAACCAGAATAGACTACGGAACCGGGCATGAGCTTTCGTTTTTAATGTTTTTGATGTGCCTATTCAAAATTGGGGCAGTTGAAAGGAAGGATGAGGTTGCGATTGGCTTGCGTCTATTCCATCAGTATTTGAATTTTGTGCGGAAACTGCAGGTGACTTATCGAATGGAACCAGCGGGCAGCCATGGTGTGTGGAGTCTTGACGACTTCCAGTTTGTACCGTTTATTTGGGGAAGTGCTCAACTTGCCGTAAATAGTCCCATCGACCCAGCGAAATTTGTTGAAGATAATACAATCGACGAGTACAGGAAGGAGTTTCTTTTCATTGGTTGTATCGATTACATCAGACAGGTGAAAACTGGTCATTTTGCCGAACATTCGAACCAGTTGTGGAGTATAAGTGCAGTGCCGTCTTGGGCAAAAATATCCACTGGCCTGATTAAGATGTACCAGAAGGAGGTTCTGTCTAAGTTTCCCGTCATTCAGCACGTTTATTTCGGCTCTATTCTTACGCTGAATCCGGTAAAACCAGGTACAAAACTACCAAATCCTCGGTTGGGTCAGCTCCCACGGCAAATGGCTCCTCCGGCACCGCCCAAGTTTGCAGAAGGAGAAAATCAATGAAATAGTTGTAGGATTATATTGTTTATTAAACGTACTGAGGAAATTAATCAATAAAAGTTTCAACGAGATGTGTACTTCTAGTCGATTGTAGTGTATCTGTCGTATTTGATTTTTATTTTTTTCCTTCTCAGCATATGCCGGAGTTCTTGATGTATTATTTGATGAAATTTAAAATCTATTTAAGCTCAGTTATTTTGAGTTCAAGTTTCTGTCATTGGAAATGCGTCAGCTATTAGATTTCTGAGAAGCAACTATGCATACAAGGCAAAAATCAGGAAAAGAATTTTTGGAATCGCAATTACATAAAAGTGCATCCATTCTACTGTGTGTATGTTTTACAGTAATTCAAATTTACGCACTTCAAATGCCGCAATATCATAGGTAATGCGGTTAGACGTACCCGCGAAATGCCGTTTTTTTGTTCCGCTGATTGTTCTACTACATATCAGCGTATAATGGACATGAAGAACAATAACTCTTCAATGGTAGCCGAACTTGCTGCAGAGTTAAAAAAATCCGTCTCGAGCGCGGTGGCTAACGAGATGAACAGTGTTAGGTTGGAAGTAAAACAGCTAACAACGGCAATAGAAGCATCCCAAGAATTTTTATCTTCAAAGTTCGATGACATCGTAACAGATTTCAATGAACTGAAATGTGAGAATGAAAACTTGAAACAGGAGATCGTATCCTTGAAGAAATCCAATGCTAGCCTTAGTGGGGTGGTTAACAAATTGGAACTTAATGTCGATAAGTCAGATAAAAAAGCAGTCAGTAGCAATGCAATTTCGTTAGGAAGCACGGCATACCCGTGCTTCCTAACGAAAATGTTTGTGAGTTAACAATAAAGACATTAGAATCTATCGGCGTGTCGCTAGAATCAGACTCCGTTCTATCTGCCACTAGAATTTTCCAATCAAACAAACCAATTAGTCCGCTAATCCCAATCAGAATCGTTTTCAAAAATCCAGTCATTAAAGATGAAGTCTTAAACAAAAAGAAACTGCTTAAAAAACTCCAATCAACGTCGATCAATAAGTCATTGCTACTGAATGGAAGACCCACTACCGTTTCGATTCGCGACGAATTGACACCGCTGGCGCTGGAGATTTTAAAAGAATTACGAGAATCCCAGGAAGCTCTCAACATTAAGTATATTTGGTCTGGTAAAGGAGGGGTAATATTAGTAAAAAAGGACGAGCATTCAAAACCCGAACTTGTAAGGAATAGAGAAGATTTGAGCCGTTTGATTACTCGTCTGTTGAATACTTCTGTCTCGATTGGTTCTCCCTCACCCAAGAGAAAAAGAAATGCGAACTCACTGCAATAAAATGTATTGTATTTCTTCAGTTGAACGTGATGTTATATTTTTTTTCTATAATGGAAGGTATTGTCAATACATATCATGATAATATATACGATTTTAATTTACGGTGTAATAATAAAAGCGAGAAATGCTTGAGGATAGTCCAATGGAATATCCGAGGTATGAATGATGTGTACAAATTTGATAATATAAAATACTTTTTGGCTCAATGCGATTTAACGATAGATATCATCGTCATCGGTGAAACATGGCTCAGAAAGGGTAGTACATCAATTTACGGAATTCCGGGTTATTCGGCTACTTTTTCTTGTAGAGATAGTTCCCACGGTGGGTTAGCAGTGTTTGTTAAGGAAAATATAGAGCATAACATATTAAAAAATGAGGTTATTGATGGTCTACATACCATCCAAATTGAGATTAACATTAATGGGCACTGTTCTGACATTATAGACATTTACAGACCTCCTGCTTTTGATTTCAATCGATTTCATGATATGTTAGAATCCTGGCTTTCAAATGTCAAAAAGAACAAACCATGTTACATAATAGGAGATACTAACGTTCCTATGAATTTACCAAGTAATAACATTGTATCGCGATATTGTAGCCTACTCGAGTCCTATGGATTTATATGCACTAATACCATCCCGACTCGACCATCTAGTGGAAACGTTCTCGATCATTTTATTTGCAAAACCGATGATGCCGCTCTTTTACGTAACGATACCGTCTTTACGAATTTAAGCGATCATCTTCAAATTATATCGTCAATAAAGTTGAATGGAAATAGACAAAAACAGGTACTAACAAAAAAACTAGTTGATCACAGCAAGCTCAATAGAATTTTCAATCAATATATTGACAGTTTATTGTCCATAGATGATGTCGAAGACGTCATTTCGAACATCATATCAACATATAACTCAATGTTATTGCAGTGTACTAAGACTTATACCAAAGCAATTAATGTGAAACGTGAATACTGTCCTTGGATGTCGTACGATCTTTGGAAACTACTACAGCTTAAATCCAATTATCTCAAAAAAGTAAGAAAAAAACCAACTGATCTCAACCTTCTAGGATTACTGAAACACGTCTCCAGGAAAGTTGACATAGTGAAAAGGTCAAACAAGAAATTATATTAAGAAAATCTTCTGAATACTACATGTCATTCTAGACTTTGGAAAAATGTTAATTTAATTATGGGACGCACTAAATCAAAAGAGCAAATAAAACTAGTAATAAATGGAACAAAAACAAAAAGCGAATTGGAAGTATGTGAAACATTCAACGATTATTTTTCAAGTATTGGCGCCTCTCTAGCTGACGAAATTTCGAACTTGAACACTTCAAATCCTATTGAAAATGTTTATTCTGTCACAAATTCAATTTTTCTACGTCCAGCCACTGAAAATGAAGTCATTGCTATAATTAACGAACTTGATTCCAGCAAATGTAATGGTTATGACAATATTTCTGCAAAGCTTCTGAAAAGTAATCCTCGCTCCTTCTCAACAATTTTAGCTCAAATATTTAACAAAATTTTAATAACTGGTGTTTATCCTGATTGCCTAAAAATAGCCCGTGTAGTACCCATTTTCAAGACCGGAAATAAGTGCGATCCTTGCAACTACCGTCCAATCTCTACTTTATCGATTTTCAATAAAATCTTGGAGAAACTTCTCGTGAACAGAATGCTCGACTTCCTAAATTCTAATAATATCTTATATCGATTCCAATACGGTTTTAGATCTGGATGTAGTACAACAACAGCTATTGCTGAGCTGGTTGATTGTCTCATTGGTGATATTGATTCCAAACAAATTGTTGGTGCATTGTTCTTGGATCTCCGAAAGGCTTTTGACACATTAGATCACAAAATCCTTTTAGAAAAACTGGATCGATACGGGATTAGAGGGGTGGCAAATGACATAGTCAAAAGCTATTTATCCAACCGAAAACAGTTCGTATCTATTGGTCATTCATCTAGTTCATATCGCTCCATTAGTGTAGGAGTACCTCAAGGTAGTAACATAGGACCATTGTTATTTTTAATTTATATTAACGATATTGAGAATTTGAATCTAAAAGGTGTACCTAGGTTATTTGCTGACGATACTGCACTGTTCTATCCATGCAAGGACGTACAAACATTAATCCCGTTGATTGAGTACGACCTCCGGATCCTATCTAAATATTTCAACGCAAATTTGTTGTCTTTGAACTTATTAAAAACGAAATACATGGTGTTTCATTCCCCGAGAAAAAAACTACCAAATCATACTCATCCATGTCTTGAGACTATTGCAATAGAAAAAGTAAACGATTTCAAATACCTAGGTATACATCTCGATTCAACTCTTTCTTGGGATGTACATATAAAGGCTATCGAAAAAAAATTATCCGCACTATCCGGCGCATTGCGCAAAGTTAGTTATTTTGTTCCAAGGAGGGCTTTATTGAGTTTCTACTTTGCTTGTATTCATTCTCACATTCAGTATCTAATAATCGTTTGGGGTCATGCACCTAAGTCCAGATTGAAAAAAATTCAGATATTGCAAAATAGATGCCTTAAAACTATTTTTAAGTTGCCCCATTTGTATCCCACAGCTTTACTGTATTCCAACACTAGTCACTGCATTTTGCCCATTCTGGCATTGAGAGACATGCAAACAATCATGTTCGTCCATAAGGCGCTCTACCAACCAGGGGTTCATAGCAATTCACCTCTATCGGTTATTGCACGGCAGCGAAGTAGCAGACAAGCTAATTCACTACTGCGAACTAGAGTATCCACAAATCTCGGTCAAACTCGGATAACGTTCTACGGTCCGACTATCTATAATTCTCTACCTATAAGTCTGAAACAAATCATGAATATTGACTTGCTTAAAACTAAAATGAAACAATATGTAAAATCGAAGATAGTTGATTATATTGTGTAGGTGTATCAGCCGCATGCTGTGGTTTGTATGTTGTATGTCCTGGTTTTTGGATGTGTGTGTGTGTGTATTTTTAGTCCCTTTTTTATTTATCGCTTCCGTCAGAGGTATCCTCTGTTGTCGTAATAATGTGCTGTGCTTATTTTCAAGATTTATTATAGTATCCAAGTATTGTTACTCTGTTACTATCATTCTAACCGGTTTTGTATTCAATTTTTTAATTTTATTAATTCATTTTATTAATTCATTTTTTCATTCATTCATTCATTTATTCATTCATTCATTTATTCATTCATATATTCATTAATTTATTCATTCATTTATTCATTCATTTGTTCATTCATTTATTCATTCATTTATTCATTCATTTATTCATTCATTCATTCATTCATTCATTCATTTATTCATTCATTAATTCATTCATTTATGCATTCATTTATTCATTCATTTATTCATTCACTTGTTCATTTATGAAATAAATTTCGTTTTACATTACTTTAATCATTCATTTACTTATTCATTAATTTATTTATTAATTCTTTCATTTAACTTATTCATCAAATATAAAAAGAGGAGGAGGTTTTTGTGCCCTTTGAGTAAGTACTGGTTCAACGGTCAGCTCAAGGGGGATTTTTCCTGCTCCAATAGACGAATACATAAATATTATTTTTAGAACAGTTTGTTTTTCAACATATTAAGTGCCCCTTAACAGGAATCTTATGTCGTTTTCGTTTTTAAATTGCACTACACTGGTGTAGCGAAAGCTGCACTGAAACCGTTCGTTTTTACCAATTGCACTACACCAGTGCTACACTTTTTCTGCACCGATACCACTGGTGTAGCACTCATCAAAAGTTTGGTGTAGCTCTGTGCAATGGAATCGTTTATTGTAGTCAATGGTTACTGTTTATGTTTTCGTCATTTTTGTTCGTTTATTCATGCCTCAGTGTAGCACTGCACCGGTGTAGTGCAAATTAAAAACGAAAACGCCATTACATTCCACTGGGAGCTCTTGCTTAGTACAAATAGTTAGCCTTCTTCGTTTTATAATAACCTCAGCTTGATAAAATCGCGTTTTTTTTTTGTTAGTAGAATTTTTTTCCCCAAGCTGAGGACTGTATGTGTCCGCAACCAGAGGGCTCCTAATGTGAGCGTTTTGGTGCGGGGGAGTGTGGAGGGCAAAAAAAAAAGTACGGGTGTGTAATGTCAGAGACATAACTGGATGTCGTGAATACGAATATGACACGCTTTATTTATGCTTCCGAATTCGAATTGGTAGTTCATCGATTGTTTGAATTGTGTAACTTTCCCCTCTTTCATTACTAGAAATTTAAACGATGCGCCTAGACTAAATTACAGTTACATTAAACATTCTGAAACGCAATTAAATATTATGAAATAAGCAGTATAGTTCTTTATAATAAAAAAATGGTGGCTCTGAAAAGAAATTTTTATGAAAGCGTTCGTGATGAAGAGTGACGATTTGAGCTAGTTCAGCACGCAGACTCTGAATTCTAAACCCATATTCCAGAACTAAGCTCTAAAACTTGACGATTTTTCGCCATGACTACCAGAATGGGTTTTATAGAGTAAAGTAAAGTAAATTTCCGCATAATTCTTTAGGAGTATTATTATGGTTCTAAAAAGAACCGAATAGAAGGATTCTGGAATAAAGAACTGGATCCTGAGTTCAAGAACTAAATTAAGAACCAATAACAGACTCAGAATCCAGTTGCAATTTCGAAACTCAAATTAGTTCCGGAATACAGTTCCAGAATCCAGTTGAATTCTAAACCTATAACCAGTTGAATTCTAAACCTATAACCAGTTGAATTCTGAACCTATAACCTCGTTACGACTACCGAAAACCAAATAATGGCAGGTGCTCTCTCCGTCGCTGCTGGTTTAACTCCCGCGATGGCAGTCTTCTTGCCTTGATGGCCAGCAAGCGAATGAGAGTTGCTACCTGAGCGTTTGAGGTTTTAACCACGCAGAAGGCGCTCTCTCCGTCGCTGCTGGTTGATGGTTTAACTCTCACGATGGCAGTCTTCTCGCCTTGAAGGCCAGCAAGCGAATGAAAGTTGCTACCTGAGCGTTTGAGGTTTTAACCACGCATAAGGCGCTCTCTCCGTCGCTGCTGGTTGATGGTTTAACTCTCGCGATGGCAGTCTGCTCGCCTTGATGGCCAGCAAGCGAATGAGAGTTGCGACCTGAGCGTTTGAGGTTTTAACCACGCAGAAGGCGCTCTCTCCGTCGCTGCTGGTTGATGGTTTAACTCTCGCGATGGCAGTGTTCTCGCCTTGAAGGCCAGCAAGCGAATGAAAGTTGCTACCTGAGCGTTTGAGGTTTTAACCACGCATAAGGCGCTCTCTCCGTCGCTGCTGGTTGATGGTTTAACTCTCGCGATGGCAGTCTGCTCGCCTTGATGGCCAGCAAGCGAATGAGAGTTGCGACCTGAGCGTTTGAGGTTTTAACCACGCAGAAGGCGCTCTCTCCGTCGCTGCTGGTTGATGGTTTAACTCTCACGATGGCAGTCTTCTCGCCTTGAAGGCCAGCAAGCGAATGAGAGTTGCTACCTGAGCGTTTGAGGTTTTAACCACGCAGAAGGCGCTCTCTCCGTCGCTGCTGGTTGATGGTTTAACTCTCGCGATGGCAGTGTTCTCGCCTTGAAGGCCAGCAAGCGAATGAAAGTTGCTACCTGAGCGTTTGAGGTTTTAACCACGCATAAGGCGCTCTCTCCGTCGCTGCTGGTTGATGGTTTAACTCTCGCGATGGCAGTCTGCTCGCCTTGATGGCCAGCAAGCGAATGAGAGTTGCGACCTGAGCGTTTGAGGTTTTAACCACGCAGAAGGCGCTCTCTCCGTCGCTGCTGGTTGATGGTTTAAATCTCGCGATGGCAGTCTTCTCACCTTGAAGGCCAGCAAGCAAATGAAAGTTGCTACCTGAGCGTTTGAGGTTTTAACCACGCATAAGGCGCTCTCTCCGTCGCTGCTGGTTGAAGGTTTAACTCCCACGACGTCTGCTTCCATCGAACGCACGAAAAGAAATGATCGATTTTCATTTTTTTTTTGCATAAATATCTGTTTATTAATCTTATTTTTGTGTATTACATCAACATTTTACAGTACAAGTGTTTTGACCCTTTGGCCTTTCATCTTTGTTGTTCATACGATTCGTTATTAATATTAGGTGTTTTAGTTACTCTTGTTTTACATACTAATGTTTAATCATAATATTTATTTTAATTATTTATAAATTGTCTACCTACTTATAACTATCCCTAACCTAATACGTACAAATTTTGAATTATTTGTATTTCAGAGATTGAGCACCTCTCTTCAAATTTCGTGCAGTATTGTTCGAATTTTTGTTCTAGTATATCCAGTGAGGCCATCTCATGTACTTCACTAGTTCTTGTCCAAGGGGGTAGATTTAGAATCATCTTTAAGATCTTACTTTGAATGCGCTGAAGCCTAAGTTTGTGTGTTCGTGCATAGCCCCGCCAAACAGGGACTGCGTATTCAATTGCGGGGTAGATGATTTGTTTATAGACAGCCATCTGATTCTTCAGGCATAGTTTAGATGTTCTACAAATCAGCGGATACAGAGACCTAATGAGTATGCTGCATTTTTGAACGATTTTGTCAACATGTGACCTGAATATTAGATGTCTGTCAAAGGTGAGTCCTAGATAGATAACTTCGTCGGACCATTGAATGACCTCATCACCGAATCGTATTCGGCATTCGTCTGATGGAACAAGTTTTGGAGATCTTGAATGTGGAAACAAGATGACCTGAGTTTTTGCTGCATTGATCACAATTTTCCAGCTTGTAAAATATTCCGTTAAAGCGTCCAGACCTGTCTGTAGTTTATTTTTCAGAGCATTCATGACACGACCTTTGTAAAGAATGGCAGTATCATCAGCAAATTGTGACAGAACACCACCACCTGGAAGAGGTGGGATATCTGATGTGAAAATGTTGTATAGAATGGGACCTAGGATACTTCCCTGGGGTAAGGACCAGCAGGAATAGTAAATCTTTCTGAAAGTGCATTATTCAGAGAAACCTGGAATGCTCTATCTGCAAGATAATTTTTGATAATTTTAATAAGATACATGGGAAAATTATACCGATGCAGTTTGAACACCAGTCCATCGTGCCACACATTATCGAATGCCTTTTCAATATCCAATAATGCCATGGCAGTCGTTTTGGACACTGATTTGTTTTGCTGGATGACGTTGTTAACCCTTGTGAGCTGGTGGATGGTGGATCTTTCTTTCCGGAACCCAAACTGTTCTTCCAGAACTATATCCTGTTCATCTGCAAAAGCAAGAATTCGCCTTTGTATTGACTTTTCAAACAGCTTGGATAGGGCAGAGAGTAAGCTGATGGGCCGATAGCTCTTGGAAAAGGAAGGATCTTTCCCCGGTTTCAAAACTGGGATAACTTTAGCTAACTTCCACATTGAAGGGAAGTAACCAAGCTCCCAGCACCTGTTAAAAAGTTTAGCTAAGAAGACAAATGAGCGAATACTCAAATGTTTCAGCTCAATGTTGAATGTGTTGTCGAAACCGGGGGCCTTCATATTTTTGGATTTTTTCACAATAGCCATCAGCTCATTCGCAGTGACTCTACTTTCATCAGGAACTAAGCTGTCTGATTGGTCAACCTCAGCTACTCTATCTGCAACGGCTCTTTCATGTGGACTAACAATGTTGAGTCCTAAATTGTGAGAACACACAAACTGCTGGCCTAGCGCATTTGCCTTCTCTACTGGTGTGATTAAAGGTATTCCTTCAGCTGCGTCCTGGGGTGACATCAGAGGAGGAATAGGCTTCGGTTTTTTCTTAAGCACCTTCACTAAGGACCAGAAGGGCTTTGAATGTGGGAGAATTTCTCGAAGCTTTTGCTGGAAGTTCCTGTTGCGAAGCTCAGATATCCTTTCCTGGATTATCCTAGTTAAGTTGTTATAAGTAGTCTTCCTATCTAGGATGCCAGTTCGTTGATACTGCCTCCGGTAGATATTCCGAAGTCGGATGAGTTTCTTGGTGACACTGTCGATTTGAAGAGAGGAACTCGGCATATGTTGTACTGGAACCGTCCTATCACGAGCGACTGTGATTGAATGCTGGAAGGAAGATAGGGCCGCATCGATTTCCATCGGGGAATCTAGTGGAACATTGATATTAATAAGTTGGTCGGCGATTTGTTGAAATTGGATCCAATCGGTGCGATAATAGTTCCTCCGTGGTTGAATAGGCACTGTTTCTGGTGAAGATCCCAACGTCAATATTACTGGAAAGTGGTCAGAAGAGAGCTCGTAGAAGACAACCGGAGAGCTGTCTATGGCGATGTTGCTGATAAATATATCCAAAATGGAATGAACTCCCGATCTGGAAAGTCGCGTTGGTTGATCCGGAGCGAAGATGTTGTATTGTCCAGCTTCGTAATCTTCGGCAAGTACGAATCCGTTTCGATTCTGTCTTCTGTTTCCCCACAGCTCGTGCCGTGCGTTCAGTTCCCCAGCAATGATGAATTTGTTCTGTCGTCGAGTGAGCATAGCCAGATCTCGCTTCAATGATGCACACGTACCACCTCGAAGATTGGTTTGTTTGGGGCAGTACGCTGCAATGATGATGATGGGTCCCATCGTCGTTGTAATCTCAATTCCGATGGCTTCTATGAGTTGCAATTTAAAGGCTGACAGAAGCCTGTGCTGAATGGATCGTTTAATGGCAATGGCAACTCCCCCTCCTCTGGTAGTTGTCCTATCGAGCCTGTGAATCCTGTAATTGGAAATAAAAATAGAAATTTCAGGTTTAAGATGAGTTTCAGTTAAAATAGCAATATCGGCATTCTTCTCTTGAAGAAAGTCGGACAATTCAGCAGTTTTGCTCCTGAGTGAGCAAGCATTCCAATTTACTATAACCAACTCATTATATTGCATATTCGATGATGAATTTGCCTAAGGCGTTGATTTGATCCAACCGCGTTCTGCAGTTTCGTAGTTTTGTTGTCATTGTTTCAAAAATGACGATCAGTTGTTCAGCAGAAAATAAATCACCAGAGTCATCCTTTGCTTGTGGTTGATTATTGCCCCATCCAGGAGGGATTTTTGAGGAAGATTCTTTTTGTGATCCAGAGGCTGAATCTTTTGGATTGCTGCGAGGAAGTGGCGGCAAATTCGGAATATCCCTCTTCGGTGGGAGCCGTGGGAAATTAACTTCATCCTTCTGTGGAACATTCTTGCGCGTTGATTGTTTGCGGGACGCCTGTTGTCGAATTTTTGTGAACTCAGCACGTTTGGGACACGATTTGCTAGTAGATGGATGGTCGCCATCACAGTTCACACATTTTACAGCGATATCATCTAGTAGGCAATCGTTGGTATTGTGTGGTTCGGCACATTTCCCGCACCGACTTTTCATGTGGCAATTCCTCGCTCCATGGCCGTAGTTCAAACAGTTCGTGCACTGTGTGACATCCCGATGTACCGGTTTATACTTTTGCCATTCGATGATTATGTGAAATAACGATTTAATCGTTTTCAGTTGACTCATGGTGATGGAGCCCTTCTCCAGATGAATCAGGTACAGTTGATCTCTAAACTTTTTGTCCGTATTATGGCGCTTCATTTTAAATACCATCAAAGGCTTTAGTCCAGCCTCCGACAGTGCCTGCTTTAGTTCGGCTTCCATCATGTCGGGTAGTCCTCGAAGTACAACCTTCATAGGTTTGTTGGCGGCAATATCGTGTGTGAAGTATTCCGCTTTTGTCTGCTTCAGATAGTATTCCACTCCTTTGTAGTGGTTCAAAGCCGGAACAGTTATTTTGTAGCCTTCAGTACATAAACAGATTGTTGCCTGTAGTCCTTTGCTGATCAGTGTGTTGAAATCCGAGCGTAGAGTTGGTGGGAAGCCCTTCAGGTAGAAAGGCGGCATTTTTTCCTTCTTCTGCAGTTCCTCTTCGACATCTACTGGCAGATCAGCATATTGGTTTTTACTCAGCAAACGGTCGTTTACCTGTACATCACTTGGCTTCAGACGCTTAGCATCCTTTGGATCCTTCTCGGATCTATGGCGGTTTTTACCCATAGCTTGGGTAGGTAGACAACTGCGAATAAAAAATAAAACAAAATCGAAATTAGTCGTAGTAGGTTATTCGTCTATCCACATCGAGTGTTAGATGACGAATAATGATCGATTTTCACCACGGTTCCCCTTTTATACGCATTCAGTTGAAGATATGTGCCTGACTACCTCAAAATCGTCGTCCTTGCGCGAAAAACCCAAGCGAATGTAAAGAGTTTTCCGCATTATTTTGAAATTTTGAGA
The DNA here is from genome assembly GCF_030247185.1 of Malaya genurostris. NCBI lineage: Eukaryota > Metazoa > Arthropoda > Insecta > Diptera > Culicidae > Malaya > Malaya genurostris. The sequence goes on from NC_080571.1 coordinate 263,827,597, forward strand.
AAACCTAATTTTTGAGTTGTTTGTGGTTATCTCACACTGTTCAAAATATTATCCTAAATTCCTGATCATATTTTTGATGAAATGGTGAAAGAATTATGTTGCTACCATTAATACAAGTCGAGATATTCACGATTAAGTTCTGCCCATTCTTCCATATGGCTAATTTTGAAAAGGCACCCCGTAGTAAAGTAAGTCGTATTCACGACAAAATGTCTGCAGCACTATGTACGAATCTGCAAATTTACAGACAAATCTGCAGATCTGGCTTCTCTGCTGAGTTCACATTTTTTTAAACTTTGGAAATCGTTCTACCAATTGAACTATGTGTAAATTACGTGTTACCTTCATATAGAAAGAAAATTTGTTGTTATTCTGTTGTTGCTATTTTGAACGTGAAGTATTGTACAGGTATGTAGTGTTAGTTTGAAAAAATAAGTGGAAAAAACTTCGGAAATTCTCCAGTAAAACTAGTCCAACGGGGCTCTAACTCGTCATATTAAAAATGGCAAAACAATGGACTGCCAGGTTTGTTGAACGAAAAAATAGCATTCGGTTCAACGGTCTGTTTCAAAATCGGCAAACGAAGGTCCCGTGTTGGCCTCCCGTTGAACGATTGATTGGACGTTCATTGGACCAATGATCCAGCGTATTGGACCAACGAAGGACCACCGTTGAACGTTTTTTTTTCTAAGAGGGTACTCTTGATGTGGTGGACATAACTCTGAAGACAATCCGGTCGAATAGAACTTCAGTATCACCCCTGTGATCTCATTTGCAATCAGATCACATGTATCAGAGAGAGACATTAGCATCAATTTAAATTGAATGGTTCGATTATGAAGATCACTGAAAGTAAATAAACTTTCAATTCAAACTGATCAATAGTTGTAAGTCATATTTCCTAACACAAAGTTTTGATTTTTTGTTATCTGAATTGAATTAGAGGTCCCTATTGAAAATCAAATCCTATACCTCTTGAAAAATCGCCCTTTATAAGAGTTATGTGAAAAGCAAATATGCCACACTGAGACACCGGCCACTGCACGATGTTTTTGTTATTTTATCTATAAAGAATAGAAAAAGACGGTTGGGTTCATCTCAGAGACATAACTGAATGACGTGAATACGAATAAAACTAACGTGCCTTCTCCACACTTCCGAATATCGATAATCGTACGTACTAGTTAATTGATTGGGTGAATTTTACTAACTTTCAATGCTTCACAAGATTAATTACTATGATATTAAAAATGCAACGTTTTAATTCATTCATAAATTAATTTAAATAAGAAACATCGGCCACAAATCATTTGTGGCTGTCAAGAATTTCTGAATATGAATTGGAAATTAATATGACATTATTTTCCATAGCTTACTTATCAAACCCGCTTCGAAAATACAAATTATCATAGTTCCTACGGTTTTAGGAAAACAAATTATGTTTATTTATTTATTTATAATAGTAATATCGAAAGGATCCGAAATGTACTTGGATGTGGGTGGAGAAAAACTTAAAACACAAAATACTTATCACAATACATCTAAAACTAATAGTAACATAACATTATTAGAAACAAAATACACATAATTTCATGGAATATAAAAATAAAGACTAAAAAAACTAGCAAACACATTTGCTAGCGAAGCGGCTGAATGGTTTCTCTAAACTCAAAAAGATCTAATACAGCAGTGAATGATCGAATGGCAGCGGTTATCGGTTCATTATATCCAAAACTAGTTCTATGAAACAAAATACTCACACGAAAAGACCCAAATCAGCATTTTGGCGAAAAAATTAGTTGATTTTCTGATTTTAGGTAGTTACCAAAAAATATCTTATTGTTGCTAGTTTAGATTTTTTCATTCTTATTCCCTTAATATTGATAAAACATTAGTTGAAATAGCTATTTTAAATTGGTTGAACTCAGTAATTAAACGTGCTGTCATTTCTTAGCTATGGCACACTCCTTTTTCATTCAGCTAATTTTTAATTGAATTAGAAAAATAAAATGTTGTTTTTAACCAACATGAATGGTTGAATTGGATTATTCTATCTGCAGCTGTATGACGCACTGTCACCGAAAAAACGTTAACTTTTTAATGACTACAAACCACTAGATGGCACACCACCACCAAAAAGAATTTTGCAGTCGCGGTTGTCTTTTTCATATTGGCATTTACGGGAAAAGACATAAACGAAACATAAATTTCTTCTTCATAAAATTTTTCTTCTAAATCATTGTTTACTTCATTCGACTTGGCGAAATCGACCCTCTCACTGAAAACTTTAAGCATTTGGAAAACAAAAACCGAATACCGAATTGTTCAGCTTTGACACTTATCATGAGTTTTTGGCTAATAAATTTGTTAATAACACCAAATTCATTTTTGTTTATTTGTGCTGTCTTTCAGCAGTGATGGTGACAGATAGATAGAGTCAAATTTCGGTCTACGTGGATTATGAACGGTCTCTGTTCGAACCGATACTCCGAAATTCAGTTAAAATCATGTCTAATCGATAGTTACATTAGCACTTGTAAGTATTTTGTAGATGTTATTTTTTCGATAATGTTGGCGTTCCTGTTATTGACAAAGGAGTGCATCAAAGTCTAACGACAAAATGAACATACTCATATAAACATTCTTTACCGAAAAACGTCGTGGAACAAGTGGTAAGGTGTGAAATAGATAATCATTCAAACGTCTTAAAACAGGTGGGTCATAAGATTTTTGTAGTTTTTTTCAAGCTGTTTCAAGTCAATTGTTCCTGTTGAAAGGCAACAGCGTTGTTCACAATTCAGGACATGTAACTAAAATCGTTTCACTCAAAAAATGTTTACTTACTGATTATATGACCATGACTACAAGTGATGAATACTCATTAAACTTAAAAACAACTAACAATTTGTTTTAGTTATGTTGTGATGTAGAACCGTCTTGAGCTAGTTTTAAATTTGATCAGTATCTAACGGGCAAATATATTGAAAAAATGACATGTGAATGCAACTATGTAATGAATGTAATGAAAAGCTAGCTCCTAGCCGGGGAGATTGTTTTACCATTTAAGCTACCCTGCATATGAAAACACATGAAGAGAAAGTCTAATTGACAAGAAGAACCCACCATGCTTCGCTTTACTTGGTCACCATAGCATTCAATTATAGTCATATATCTATGGAAACACAGTCAACAGAAAACAAACACACACCGCGTCACGAGCCTATCCTCGCTATTCTGCTTTGCCGCCAAGAATTTGTTTTTGTTTTTGTACCCCATAGGCAGTAAAACAGACAAAAGAGCTAGAACGACGCAGCTAGAACACGTAATTACTCTAACAAAAAGGAATTATTTACTGCTTTGCAAAATGAATGGTTCGAAATTCCCAAAAGATGCCTTGAAAACATCGTCTCATCAATGCCGACAAGGTGTTCTATAATTATTAATCCAAAAGGCTACAATACAAAGAATTGACTTTTTCTTTATTATTTATCGAGTATTCCGAGTATTACGGAAAATTCGAGTATTCGAGTACTACGGAAAATTCATTGTGCGCATAATTGTGTACCACTGCGCACTATTAGGAACAAAACACGATTATTTTGTGGCTTTCATGCTCGTAAGCAACATAATAATTGTAATCGTCCATTTGAGGATATTGAAACACAAGGTTTTATGTTTTCGTAGACGTGTTTATGATCTTGATAAATGTAATATTTTATTTGTAATTCTTCAAAACGCTTTTGTGGGCACTAGTCGCAACCTCTCCTCTCATATTTATCAGGAATCAGGAATCAGAACAAATTGGCTCAAATGGCACGTTCCCCTTGATATTTGGAGATTTGTGCCTTACCATCAATTTGTTTTTAGCATCATTTTCCCGATATATAAGAGGGAAGGATTGAAAGGAAATGGTAAGGGTTGGACTAGGAGGATGGGAAAAATTGACGACACAAAAACACATAAAAACAGAAGTAAATTCTGCACCCCTAAGGGATGCCGAACAATCTGCTGAGGATCACATTTAGTGGAAGCAGAAGTAAATTCTGAACCTCTACGAGGTCCCGAACAGTCCGCTGTTAATAAAACCTCCAACCCCCGAGAGGATTTGAAGATCTTACAAAAGCGACACTATTCTGCACTCCCGGAAGAATGCAGAACGATTCGCAGTATGTACGAGCAGAAGTAAATTCGGCACCCCCTAAAAGATGCCAAACAATCTGCTAAACCCTATTTAAGGTAAATACAGAAGGGATTCATTCACTCCAGGAAGAACGATGAACCCTTCTGACTATAGCTCCTTACCACATTGGGTAAGAAACGAGAGAATATCCTTCAATTTTAGCTCCGCATACACAGACTCAACCATGTATGGAGAACCAAAAACCCGGATACGTAGCTGCGTCAATGCGGGACAGTTACATATCAGATGATATGAAGTACCATAATCGCATTCACACAAATCACACGAATAATACTCAGCACGTTGAATAGTAGCCATGTGATAATTGAGTTTGCAATGTCCAGTCAGAGCTCTGACCAGAATACTGCAATGATGCTTGGAGAAATGCAGTAGACACTTTGACATTTTCAGATTTAAATCTGGTAGAAATGCTTTTGTCTGAGCGCAAGTTTGCAAGCTGCGCCAGTAGCTGGCATGTTTGGATACAGCCCAAGAACGAATCTTGTGCTTTATCCAACTAGTTGAAAGTGGTAAAGCTGGTTCAGGACCAACGAAATCATTCGTTGCACCAGCTCTAGCCAACTCATCAGCCCATTCATTTCCAGTAATACCAGAATGGCCGGGTACCCATAAGAAGTAAACAGCATTTGAAATGCTGAGGTCTTCAATTTGAGTTCGACATGCGATCACTAGATTCGACCGTGAGTCATTCGAACTGAGTGCTTTTAAGGCTGCCTGACTGTCGGAACAAAAATAAATTCGCTTACCACAGATCCTCTGCTGAAGTGCCGATTGTACTCCACACAGAATTGCGTAGATTTCTGCTTGAAACACAGTACAGTATCTACCAAGTGAATGAGACTGCTCCAGCCTCATTTCACGACAGTAGACACCAGCACCAGCACGACCATTCAACAGAGAACCGTCCGTATAACAAACTATGTGTTCATCAAGTTGTCGTTCCAGACAACCAGACAACCATTCCTCACGAAAAGGATAGCTCACATTGAATGTTTTGAAAGGAAAACTGCATGTGAGAGTTAGGTCACTAGGAGCGAGTAAATACTCATCCCACGTAACCATTTGAGACCACAAGCGAGTGTGGCTGGTAGCATAATCTAATGGGTTACTGTTCCAAAGCCCTGTAACCTTAAGACGATATGCACAAGATAATGCTTCTTGTTTTAGGAACACATGTAGTGGTTTAATGCACAGTAGCGCCTCTAGAGCAGCAGTAGGAGTTGTCGTGAATGCTCCTGTCATCGCCATTAGGACCATCCTTTGGAGATGATTTAGCTTTGACTGAACTGTCGCGACTTCTCCTTTCTGCCACCATACAAGACATCCATATGCTAAAATTGGTCTAACAATAGTTGTGTAGATCCAATGAATATATCTGGGTTTGCATCCCCATGATTTTCCAAAAGCTCGTCTACATTGGCCGAAAGCCATGCAAGCTCTTTTAATTCTGAAGTCAATGTGAGCAGACCAATTCAGTTTTGAGTCAAGAATAACCCCGACGTATTTAACTTGTTCGACCACAGTGACCTCTGAACCAAAGAACTGCAACGGACGAGCTCCTGTGATTATCCTACGATGAGTGAAAAGCACCATTGATGTTTTGCCCGGATTTACAGATAATCCAACCTGACAACACCATTGTTCAACAGATCGCAGGGCTTGCTGCATTAAATCAAAGAGAGTGTTAATGCTTATACCGGTCATCAATATATGATAATCGTCGGCAAAACCATAAGTCGGAAATCCAAGGTTATTAAGTTTCCTTAACAAACCATCAGCGACAAGGTTCCATAAAAGTGGGGATAGTACACCACCTTGAGGACACCCACAGACACTTAGCTTTCTAATCTCTGCTTGCCGAAGCGATGAACAAAGAAGTCGATTGCTAAGCATTGCGTGTATCCAATTTGTGATACTTGAAGGTATGCCATGACCACGGGCTGCTTCCAGAATTGAATTGAAAGACACGTTATCAAAGGCACCTTCAATATCTAGGAAAACTCCCAAGCAAGATTGCTTTTGTGAGAAAGCTTTTTCAATGTTGTACACAACATCATGTAACAGGGTTGTAGTGGACTTTCCACGCTGGTAAGCATGTTGCATTCCATGTAGCGGATGCAGGCCCAAACTAACATTTCTGATATAGTGATCGACTATGCGTTCCACTGTTTTAAGAAGAAATAAGCTTAGACTGATAGGCCTGAAACTCTTCGCTTCCTCATAAGTGTCGCGACCGCCTTTGGGAATAAATTTGACAATTATTTCCTGCCAGGCTCTTGGAATATATCCTGTCGCAAGACTAAAAGTAAGTATTTTCTTCAAAACATGTTTGAAATGTTCATACCCTTTCTGCAGTAACACTGGGAAAACTCCATCCTTTCCAGGAGATTTGTACGGAGCAAAACTCTCAACTGCCCATTTGACCGATTCAATCGTCACAACGCTTCGAGCAAGGGCCCAAGAATCGTAACTACCTGAAAAAGTCTCGGGAAGAGCTGTCGGTGATGGATCCATACATCCTGGAAAGTGAGTGTTAAAAAGATAGTGAAGTACATCACCTTCATCAGACAAGTGTTCACCATCTGAAGTTCTTAAGAAACTGACATTAAAGTCCTTAGACTTCGAAAGTAACTTATTTAATCTGCTAGCCTCGTTGAGACTAGAGACATTTGTGCAGAGGCTTTTCCAACCACTTCGCTCAGACGATCGAAGAGCATTTTTGTAAGCCCTTCGAGCCAACACGAATGCCTCCGACCCATTTCTGCGACGGAGGTTCCAAGCTCTTCTGCATAGTTTCCTTAGTCTAGCAAGTTCAGCATTCCACCAAGGAGTTCCTCTAGTAGCTCGCACAATCCGAAGTGGACAAGCCTCTTCATATGCTGCAACTATGAGTGAGTTTGTCTCGTCGACAACATTTTCCAAATCAATTGGGGTTTCAATTGTTGGTTGGTACCCGTAAAATCTAGTCGCCAAGCCCTCTTCATATAGGTCCCAGTTTGTAGATTTGGGATTACGATATGTGATAATATCAAATTTAACGTTTGAATGATCAAAGAATATGTACTTATGATCAGACAACGAAGGTTCGAGCTCATCGGAGACGAGCCAATTCACCAACTCATGCGCAATTTTATCAGAGCAGAGAGTTACGTCCAAAACCTCCTCTCTTCCAGATCTCGCAAAAGTTGGGCGGTTTCCTGCATTGACTATGTGCAGGTTTGTACTGCTCACAAATTCCATCATATCAGAGCCTCTCGAATTTATATCTGTGCTGCCCCAAATGATATGGTGAGCATTTATGTCACTGCCGATTACAAGCGGTAAATCACTTTTGCAGCAGTATGATACAACCTTTTTGAAGTCATCGCTTGGCGAAGGTTGGTTATGCGGCAAATATGCCGAACAATAGACATATTTCCTGTCTATGCCATCAGTAGTCATACCAACTGTGACAGCACAAATATCCCGAGTTGTGAGCTCCGATATGAGAGAGACATCGAGAGCACTATTTGCAAGTATGCATGCTCGAGGCATTTCACGTGGATTAGTCATTCCGGTCTTGTTAAAGGCAACAAAGACTGGGTTTAACAATTTTCCAACGTAGAAGTTTCCCTTTTGGAAATATGGTTCTTGAACCAAAGCTAAAGAAGCTTTACCTTCTTGCAGAAGTCTGGATAGATTCATAGTTGCTGTACGTTTATGCTGGAGATTGATTTGTGCTACTCTAACCATTATCAATTAAAGTAACGAACACTCCACCTCCAGCACTTACCGTACAACAACTACAAGAAACCAAATATATTGGCTTATAATCGCCTAAAGCGAACCATGTAAGGATTTTTTTAAATGTTTTAATCATTTAAATCCCACGAGTTGCGAAGAAAGAAGTCGTCCACTGTGCCAGAGCTTCGCTTAACACAGTAAGGGAGAATCCCAAGATATTCCGTTCACGACTGCATTGTTTAACCTCCTGCAGCCATTCAGCCATCGGCACGGAAATACACCTTGACTTAGGAGTTCCTATTTTTGTGGCCTTTTACGACATGGAACAGGAAACCAGTGGATCAATTCTTGGTAAAAAATAATTCCGCCGGATGCCACACGGCTTACCTGTTTGGTGGACTTATACCACCGGTACAGGTGGACCGTAGCGTTATTCTTAGCCAGTTGGGAAACCGCTACCGACACTACACGGCTATCTAGGCTGCTCAGAGAGGGAAATTGACATTGATGGTCAACTTCCATGGATGGCCGAGCAGCCGTGAATTACGGAAAATTCGAGTATTCGAGTACTACGGAAAATTCATTGTGCGCATAATTGTGTACCACTGCGCACTATTAGGAACAAAACACGATTATTTTGTGGCTTTCATGCTCGTAAGCAACATAATAATTGTAATCGTCCATTTGAGGATATTGAAACACAAGGTTTTATGTTTTCGTAGACGTGTTTATGATCTTGATAAATGTAATATTTTATTTGTAATTCTTCAAAACGCTTTTGTGGGCACTAGTCGCAACCTCTCCTCTCATATTTAAACCGTGTTTCTGATTTTAATTAGCTGCAAATACACCTGTGAACTTTAATTTAGAAAAACAATAAAATTATAGTGATTTTCACTGGTGGTTAACAAAAATCGCGACAAGATACCGACAAAATGCCGTAAAGATAGCGAAACTATCATTCATTGGTTTTAAATGACAATTGCTTTTATAATAAGAATAATTATACAATGATACTTTGTTTGACAATCAAATAATTTTTGTTGCTAGAGAATATTACCTTTTAAATCTGCAATTGCCTTTAGTCCATTAGACGATTTATTTCTCTATTCGCTCTAATTCTTGATATAAAAATGCTGTAAACTTTAGTACAACATGCAGTGAAGTGGTTAAAACAACTGTCCAACTCCTGAGCAGAGATGCCAGGTGAAATTTTCACGTCTGCATACTAGAAATCCTGCAAAGCAAGTGTTAAATTTTATAAGTATGACGAAAAAAACCAAATAAGAAGCCCGACGCAATTTTAAAAGTGTACAAATTGGAGAACTGTATATAAAAGTTTCAAAACCTGTAAAAAGTCTGCAGAGTCTACTAACAAAAGCAATCGGAAAATTTACATGCAAATCTGCAACCCGGCACTTGTGATTCTGACGCTCATTATTTCGCTATTCTGCGGCGATTCCGTCGCATTCTATGCCACGCTGAAAACCACAATACATGAATATGTAACTAGGGGCATTTGTACTGTCATTGGCTTTATAATCATGTGTTATAAAACTTTGTAATATCAGTTTATTACTTCCATGAAAGGTAAGAAATCGATTAGGTGCGACATTCCCCAGAAAATGCACAGAACGAAGTACCTACAAAAGCCTTTGAGGGCTACTGTGGTCATTAGGTGCTATTGTAACAGTTAAAGTGGGTTTCGAATGTAAGCCAATACCAGAATTAGGATTCCATAGAAAAGACATAGAAGTTTTTTCCACGTCATCTTGAGTTCTTACTTGACACGGAAAGTCGCTCAGTGATGTTTGACATAAAAAAATGCTTTACTCTTCACTATTCGGGGCCAAGCGTTAGTTGAAAATTCAAAACTAATCGCATTAAATTTTTTAATCATACACGCCGAGAAAAGAATTGTTAAAATAACTAATGTTTTTAAGTCTGCTAATAATTGACTTAGTTTCATCAAAATTCGTCTCAATAATGTCATCTTGTAATAACACTTGAGTTGAAATATGATCATATTTCAGTGAGACTTCATTTTCAATAGGACTCACAATGTTCAAATTAAAATTGTGGACACTCTCGAACTGCTGAGCAAGTTTTTGAGCTTTATCGCCATTTGTAAGAAGTATATGATTTCCTTCCTTGAGAGCAGGAATTGGTTTCTGAGGTTTCTTAAGAACCTTAGAAAGTTTCCAAAAGGTTTAGAATATGGTTTAATTTGTTCACGAAATTCGAATTTCTTTAGCGAAATTTTCATTTCGCAAAAGAGTAAATCTATGTTTAATTTCTTTTTGTAAATCCTTAACTATGTTTTTCATAGCAGGATGACGAGAACGTTGATATTGTCGTCGACGAACATTCTTCAACCGAATGAGCAGTTGAAGATTGTCATCGATGATAGGAGAATTTAATTTAGTTTGAGTTTTGGGAACTGAAAGATTTCTAGCTTCGATATGCAATGATTCAAATTATCAATTGCTGTATCGATGGCCGCAGAATTTTCTAAAATAGTTTCATGATCCACATGATTTTCGGTGTGAGATCTGTAATCCAACCAATTAGCTCTATGATAGTTGAATATAGAACTAATTGGATTAATTATAGCTTCGTTGAAAAGTCTGAATGTTACAGGAAGATGATCTGAGTCAAAGTCAGCATGTGTAATCGGTTCACTACAAATGTGACTTTGATCTGCTAGAACCAGATCAATTGTAGACAGGTTTTTCACGGAAGAGAAACAAGTCGGATTACTGGGATAAAGAACTGTAAGCCAGTAACCAGCTGAGAGTTGATTATGAAGTATTTTACCATTACTGTTATTTTGCCTACACTGGACATGCTTAACATTTAAGTCCCCTATTACGAAAAAATTCGGATATCTTGTGAGTTTTTTGCAAATCGCCTTTAAATAAATTTAATTGTTCGCCGGTGCATTGGAATGGCAAATATGCTCTAGCGATGAAATAAATTCCATGAATGGTTTCAGCTTCGATTCCCAAGCTTTCAATAACTTTAGTAATGAAAGAAGGTAAAATTCGATGTTTAATTTGTTTTTGGACGAAAATGGCAACTCCACCACCTATTACAGTAAACCTGTCAAATCGATGAACCACATAATGTGGATTGCTTTTCAATTTGACATTTGGTTTAAGAAAAGTTTCTGTCACAATGGCAATATGAATTTTGTGAACTTTGAGAAAATTATAAATTTCATCTTCACTCGATTTTAAAGATCGAGCATTCCAATTTAAAACATTCAAATAATTATTAAACATCACTGTTAAATTTGAAATTCATTATAATATTATTTGCAAATTGCCATCCAATTTGAAATGCTTCAAAAAGTAATGAAGTTGAATTCATTCGGATGATCATTTGAAAAAGTTGATCTTGTAGGTAGATCATTTTATTTTCTGTTATATCGACTACATTTAAAGAAGCGAGTGGCATTGAAGGAATATTGGTAGGTAGAATGCCATTAGAACTGCCATTAGAAGAAGATGATTTGGCCGATCTACCTATTAATAAATTGTTTTCGTTAGAAGATGAACTGCAAGGCGTTCCTGTGTTTTGATTATATACATTAGAAGAATTAAGTGGTAGTTTTCTACCTGTTACCAAAGCGTAACTGTCATTAGAAGAAGATGATGACGAGGTCGATCTACCTGTCAATTAATTATTTTCGTTAGAAGACGAATTGGAAGGCGTACCTGTTTTTTGTTTTAAATTCGAAGAAATAAGTGCCGTAGAAGAATTAGGCTGGTATTTGTAACGGTTTTTTCATTTTCTGGAATGTTCTGTAAATTTAAGGTCGTTGATTTGACTAGTTGTCTAAGCGAACGAGTGTTTAAAATTTTTTCCCTGACAGGACATTTCAAATAATTGGATTTATGATTTCCATCGCAATTTGAACATGAAGATTTATCAGTGGTTTCATTCATTGGACAAACGTCTTTCGAATGCGATTTACCACAATTCAAACACCGTATATCCAGATGGCAATTTTTGGTTCCATGGCCGAAGCCTTGGCAACGACGACATTGCGTTAAGTTTGCAATACGATTATGCCGTTTATAATGTTCCCAATGAATTTGAATGTGGGAAATGAAACGTACTTTTTCTAAAGTTTTCAAATTGTTTACATCACTTCGATTGAAGTGTATTAAGTAAAGTTCATGGGAAATTCCAGAGCGTGGTTTAGAAGTACCATTCGCTTTTTTTTTTTCATAAGTATTACTTGGGAAGGGGCAAAACCAAGCAATTCTTTTAGTTCATTTTTAATTTCATCAATACTTTGATCATTTGATAAGCCTTTCAAGACAGCCTTGAAGGGTCTGTCCGATTTTATATCAAATGAATAAAATTTATGAAGTTTCTCGGTCAAATATCGGATAAGACGTTCATAATCTTCCAATCCATCAACCAAGACTTGACATTCTCCTCTTCGTCCGATTTGAAATGAGACTTTTACTTCCGGGAGAAAAGTAGAAAGCTCAGTACGGAATGCTTTGAAGTTGGAAATCATCACCGTCACTGGTGGCAAAGATTGATGTTTCTTCCCAGAACGACAAGCGTCCATTTTGGGAATTTTTGAAGAATTTTCTTCTATGTCGCTAAAATCGGATTCAGGAAGAATCTCGTAAATATTGTTAGACGGCATAGAATCAATGGAAGGGAAATCCGTCCGTTGTCTTTTATTTTTATATTCAGATTCTATAAGATCGTGAATGTTATTAGAAAAATGTTGAATAACGGATTGTGATTTATTCCGCAATGAATTATTATTAGCCTTAGGCTTGTTGCCTTTCCGGTTAGACGCAGGCATTTTTGAAATGAATGAAATTTAAAATTAAATTAACTAGGCTAAATTAGTCTTCGATTAGACTCCTAGTTTGGAAAAGTCTTGATAAAGACTGATTTTGTGGTAGTCTTAATAAAGACTGATCAGTTCGAAGAATAGTTCTTTGAATAGCTAGCCTTAAAAAAGGCTGATTAATTTCTTAGTCTTGAAAAAGACTGATTATATTAGAATATCACTCTTTGTATAGTCTTGAGAAAGGCTGACTAATTGATAGTCTTTTAAAAAAATGTTAGTGAAATGTTTGAAAAAAACTGAAGCCTTGAATCAATGAAACTCTAGGTAGCCAGAAAAAATTTCCAGGAGCCAAGAGCTATACGCGTGCGGTGCGAACGACTCTTCAACACCGACTGATGAATAGTTAGATATTATATAATAGGGCTTGTTCTTTTCACAATGTTTGCGCACACATCCTTCCGAATGATGACGTGTGCTAACTCGAGACCCTTAGGTTGTTGTCAGAGTGAAAGCGTAACGCGAAGCGTCTAGGTACGCGTGCGAGCTTGTTGCATTTGATCAAAGCGAACCTGTCAGAGTGAACGCGATGGGATAACAGTACATTGTATTGTACTCGGGGTAAGAACAAGTCAGGATTTCGCGAAAACAAAGCCATGCTTCGTTTTTCGTCTGTTTTGGTTACTTTTCCTACCGAATCACGATTTGGAAGGCCATCGACGGTTTTTGACTTTTTAATTCGTTGAGCCTACATCTTGACAAACGATACCGACTTTTCAATGTATTTAGCCACCGCTTCATTGCACATTTTTGGTACTCAAGGGTGTATGCAAAGAAACCAGGATTCGAAGCGCTTTGAGATTTTAGTGTTTTCCCGACGGAAGATTGACTATGACTGACTTTTTTTCATAGCGCCAAAGACAGAGGTTCCCTCTACCGATTTAAGTCGGTATCACTTTATGAATGCGACTCAAGCTATTTTAGTAAACTCCAGCTTGAGGAAAGAACGATGCTGACTAAGGTAGGCCTTTTTAGTTGGTTTCAGCAGTTTATGCTAGAATTTTAAGAAAAACTGGTAATTCACTAGGTCTAAATATCCGAAAAACTTGATTATATTATATCAGGTGTACAACTTTGCTTCCGCCGTTTTCCGATAGGTGGCTGTACCCGCTGAGGCTGGTCAAAATACATAGATGATAATGCCTTTAAAGTGAGTGTGTACATTGCCTAACGAATTGTCATCGCCGTTTCAGTGACAGCTGTTCTTGTTTTCGTATTATTCACGCTCGAGAATGTCTGTTTATGTGCCCAATTCTCGCCATTTGCGGGAAGTTTTACTTTTCTGTTACAATTCGAAAAAAAAAATGCAGCTGCATCGAATGCTCTCAGAAACTTACGGTGATGCTGCTCTGAGTACAAGAACGTATCGGGAGTGGTTTTAACGTTTTCAAAATGGTGATTTCGATGTCGAAGACAAACATGGTGGTGGAAAAGAAAAAACCTTCAAAAATGAACAACTAGAAGCATTGCTTGATGAAGATTCGTGCCAAACCCAAGAAGAGCTTGCCGAATTGTGGCCCTGAGCAGTATTCAGAAAGAAGGAAACTGGGTGCCGTACGAGTTGAAACCGAGGGACATCGAGCGCCGTCTATTTGTATGTGAGCAACTGATTCGAAGACAAAATCGTAAGGGGTTTTTACATCGAATCGTAACCGGTGATTCTATACGATAATCCTAAACGCAGAAAATCATGGGGAAAGCCCGGGCATGCTACTTAGTCGAAGGCAAAACCGAATATTCACGGCGCTAAGGTGTTGATGATGCGCCTGAGGTGCAACTGATGCGCCTTAGTCGCGCGCTAAACGAAAAGCGGCCACAATATCAAGAGCGACATGACAAAGTCATCCTTCAACACAACAATGCTCGGCCTCACGTCGCAAAAGTGGTCAAAAAGTACCTGGAAACGCTGAAATGGGAAGTCTTACCCCACACGCCGTATTCCCCAGATGTCGCCCCTTCTGACTTCCACCTATTCCGTTCGATGGCACACGGCCTGGCAGATCAACATTTTCAATCCTTCGAAGAGTTGGAAAAATGGATTGCTTCATGGATAGCGTCTAAAGAGGACTCCTTTTTTCGAGCCGGGATCCGAAAATTGCCGGAAAGATGGGAGAAAGTTGTCGCTAGCGACGGACAATACTTTGAATAATACATCTGTAAGCACTTTCTCGCAAAAAAAGTCTTTAATTTTGAAAAAAAACGTGCTTAATCCACCTAGCAGTGAGATGATACCTTTTTTTAACAATCCGCATGTGGTTTTTGCATGAATATTCTTCGGTGTTTCAGTTTTCATGACATTATTCTAATGTCTGTCGTTTTGAGTGGCAATTTGAGATTTTAATCACTCATTACTCTGTAATGTCGAAACTGCAAATCGGATCGAATTTGAATCTAAAAGTGTAACAATCGATTAAACATTGCATGATATGTCGTAGTAATTTAAACTTTAGAGTTTAGGCTAATTACAGGTATTTCCAGAGCCGGTATTCAGGAACCAGCATAACCCAAACCGATTCCTATGGCCATATGACGAATTAATTGCAATATTTTTGAGTCCAACTTTAAAGCTTTCGGGATTGTCATCTTCTATATCGCTTTGAATTTTAAAAATCATCCTACAATTCCAGAATCGGAAGTCAGAATTGGATTTATTTTAATTTAAACTTTTGTTTCTGAAATTCTATTTGGCTTTTTTAGAGAAAACGATTGAACTTTGAGAAACGATTCGATACTGGAACCGGAATTCGAAATTCGGTGTAGCCGAAGTCAGACAAATTCACCTGACCTGTCATCTTTGAGAAATCGTAGTGCGTATTAAATTTTTCGGTGCCTTCCGAAACGAAATCTGAATACAACCAAAAATGAAATAAGTTTATTTGGTTATCGACTATCCAAATCTGCTAACCCGATAAACCTAATTAATTTATATGAAATAGACATGTTTATACTAATCACCATGTGTCTCCGAAGCCGGCAGTTTAATCTGGCTGAAAAACAAGATGTTTTATAGAATCTTAAAACTTTTCTTAGATAATTCTTAGATTTCATTTGAATCTTAGATCGGTTCAGCCATCTACGAGAAAAATGAGTTACACAGTTTTAATTTCGTTTCACATATCATCCTGTAGTTTCGGAACCAGAGGTCGGAACCAAACATAATTCAGGAACCTTGTATACTCCCAATATACGACTTATCATATGAATCTGTGTTTGTAGAAAACGGTTGAGTCATCTCCGAAAAAAAAGAGTGAAATTATTTGTCACACACGCATTTGCTGATCTTGACGAACTGATTCGAATTGTATATAGGTGTTATGTTCTTCCAGCATTTATTGCTGTAAGTAGTTTAAATCAATATAATTATGAAATTGCTTTAAACTCAAAAATTCTGCTGTACATATGGCATATTCGAACGATCATGTTGCCAAAAACGAACCGTGCTAAAATCGGTCCGAGGCAAAATATCATGCTGTACACAGTATTTTGGGTACTTAGAAACAAATGTAACTGTATAAAAAATCGTATTTTATGTTGCTCCCAAGCATTTCTTTGCCAGACAGCGCTCAAAACTTCTACTGCTGGAATATGGGAAAAAGTCGCTTACACAAAAATATCGATATCTCCGTTAAAAATGGACGGATTTTAACAATCTATGGCTTGTTGGATAGGTATTACCGTGCGGAATCTAAGTATGAAAATATATTTTGTTTTCAAAGTCAATTGTGACAGATACTGTCAAAAAACTGGAAATTTTGACATAAAACCTCGTATATCTGAAAAAGTAAACATCCGATCTCAAAACCATTCAATAGCGTTCTGGGTGACGGGGAGACCTTTCATTTGCGACTAGTTTGATCAAAATCGGCCCAGCCATCTCTGAGATCTCGACCTCTTAGTTGACAACACACATACAGACACACACACACGGACATTTGCTCAGTTCGTCGAGCTGAATCGATTGGTATATGACATTCGGCCCTCCGGGCCTCGGAAAATTTTTCTAAAGTTTGAGCGAATTCTATACCTATTTTTTATATTTATAAAAAAAGGTAAAACGGCGGAAGCAAAGTTGTACACCTGATACTTTATACTCAATTTATATATTCAATTGTATATAATTCTAACTTCGAATTTATCAAAAAATCAGCACGAAAACGTGCAACATCGGAGGAAAAGAAGAACAAGTAAACGAATTGACAGCTCATTTCGTCTCACTCGATTCCGACAGTTTCCCGAACCAATCGGATGGAGGTGAAATCCATTCGGAATCGGTTACTGCACTGAAGTCTGTATTGAATTGATTGGATTCCTCATAGAATTTCAAGTGACAGTTTTTCGCTCACTCGGATTTGATTCAGAATTCATTTCGATTTGGTAATGTGTCACTTAACCGACTGTACCTCACATTTTATTTTACATTCTCCACATATTCATAGGTTTCAAAGCTTCTCTTTATATCTTAGTACTAGAGATCTTTTTTGAAGTAATCATTTTTGCAACCGGTAAATAAATCAATCTCAAAAATTAAAATCACATTAATAATTGAAACGTTAGCACGAGAAATGAACAATTTCTTCTTGTGAGAATAACGATCATACCGTTGTTGGCATAAAGTACGAGAATGAGGAGTGTTCATTCGAGAAGATAAGCTCTCGAGGAGATTTGGGGATTTTGCGTACAACCGCGCGGGGACTCCCCGCCCGAAAGATGGTTTGCAACTCGTGTGAAACATACTTCACTATCAGTTTTCGAAGTGTCTTGAAGAAAGTCAGACATGAAATGGTCTTTGTTCTGTATGCGATTTTTCTTTTTTCTGATCATTGCATTGGATAGCTACTGTGCAGGGTGAGGATTCGGATTAAAAAGCATATTCTTAACTAGAGTTTTCCATTTTTAGAAGTTATGTTGCCTTGGTTCCAACGCAGATAAAGGAACACGCATCCACTTCCGTAGTCTTGGCCAATGTTGGATCCGGTGGCTATTCACAATTTGAGGTGATCCTCCATAAATCATCATCAAAAGAATTGAAAAGCGTTGTTACCGTTCAGGATAATGAAATCACAACAATTTCATTTAGGGTTTGATTTCGGGGTTTCTGTTCAAACTGCATTGATCATTACAGTTACTTTATTCTAGACCGAATCGCTCGACAGAAGCTCGTTTAAGATTACCATTCGTGATATTGAAAAATCAAATAAAACGCACAATGCGTCCCTGAGGGTGATTCGAAAATCAACAATGGTATTGATCCAGACTGACAAACCGATCTATAAACCGGGTGATACGATAAAATTTAGAGTGCTAACTTTGGATCAGGAGACAAAACCAGTGTCAAATTTGAAAAGCATCAATATTAAAATTACTGACAGTAAACGTAATCTAATCAGAGAGTGGCCCTATGCAAAAATTCAGAATGGAATATTTCAATCGCAATTGGATCTAGTTAACTTCATAGCCCTCGGAGATTGGAAAATCGCTGTTGCCGTTCGAAACGAAGATGTCAAATACAAGTCCATTACGATCGCCGAATATGTTCTGCCTAAATTCGAGATTCGTATCAAAACTTCAAAACTTACGTCGTTCAAAGATAAATATTTAACTTTATCTATCGATGCCAGATATACATTTGGAAAACCAATTAAGGGTATTCTGTATTTGACAGTTGAAGGATCTAAAATTGAGAACAAGACAGAAATAAATGGCAGATCACAAATCAGTATCGATCTTCAAAGTGTAATCGCGGATCAGCTCGATTCGGATGTGGTATGGCTGAGCGTGACAGCTAATGTTGAAGAAGCTGGTTCCGGTCATCTTTATCAGTCGACGGAAACGATTCCCGTTTATAGAACACCCTACAAACTGACACTTCGACAATCGTCAGAATACTTGATACCGGAGGCTCCTTTCCGATGTTGGTTAAAACTAACCGACCCATTGGGTGAACCGTTCGAACAACCGGACCCAATTAAGATAGAGGTGTTACATGAAATACGATTTTGGTTTGACAAAACTCAAACGATCGAGAAAAAACCCGACGAGAATGGCATTCTTGAGTTACAGTTCGACATTTCTGCCAGCACAAGTAAATTGAATTTCGAGGCCACGTATGCCGGAGATACGATGCATTTCTCAGTACCAAAGGAAAATGATCAAACTAACAGCCGGCCATTCCTGAAGGCATCCGTACTGACAGCATATCCAAAATTGAATCAATCGGTGGAGCTGCAAATTTACAGTTCTTTCAAGATCAAACTACTCTTCTATTTTGTCGTCGCACGCGGTGAGATTGTCTCAAGTGGAAAGCTTCAGGTCGAGGAACAACGGTTGATGTCATGTCATCTAATTACAAACTTCAAAATGGTTCCTCGGGCCAATTTGATTGTTATTGCTATCAATCAAAAGCGTCTCGTCAAAGATGTGGTGCAGTTTAAAGTTCAAGATTTGAGAAATTTTGTAGGAATATTTACATTTTAAATCATTACGGAATATTTTATTTAATTTGTCGTAGGTTAACTTGACAGTATCAAATACTGAAATTGAACCTCACAAGCAGCTGACAGTGACGGCACAGTCACATCCTAAATCATTGATAGGGTTTTTGGCCATTGATAAAGGTTTGCTTTCTCTAGGAACTGGAAATGACCTCACCAAACAAGCGCTTTTGGATGAATTGGATCCACAGAGTTTTGCAACGTCGTATTCAAATGAAATTGAAGTAAGTATGTTTATAAGTGGAACATATACAAAAAAATTGCTCTATTTAGGGATCAATGATCTAATTCAAGAAACTTCTATCGATCTGTAAATCAAAGAAATCAATTTGATTTTAATTTGGAAAACCTAAGCAAAGCCTTGGTATTACATTCCTGTAGTGGAATTTGACCTTTTGTTTCAACAGACTTCGCAACCGATTCAGAGTGTACAGAACCATTGCATGGCTGGTGCTACGATTCTACTGACACTACGAATTCTTCCAAGTCGGGACTCGAACATACGATAACTGGCAGTTTGGAATTTGGAAACCCTGCCGTTAGTTATTCTTGGTAATTTTCACCAATGTTGCCAAATCAACTGTAATCTGTTTGCCTTATGTCGGGAATACGACTTACTTCACTATAGCACAAGACAATTTACCCTGTACAAGAATGGATAGAGCTTAATCGTGAATATCTCTTGTTGTATTTAACGCAGTAACATAATTTTTTTTTCAATACCATCAAAAATGTTTTCTACAATTCATGATAAAATTTTCAGTAGTATGAGACAACCAAAAATAACTCCAAATTTAGGTTTTCAAAAGTGTTTGGTAAGAACGAGCATTAATGAAAAATTCAATGTCAGAATGAGGTACGCAAAATTTCAACCGCATGGATTGAACAAATCATCAGGATCACAGGTTTTGTTAGTTGATTACCCAACAAACTTACTTCAGACATATGGTTACAATTTTGCAAAAAAAATGCACCTCAGTGGCTGAAACCGAGCATGGAAACTATATTTTTCTCGTAAAGTTGTTCACTTTAACTACTTTAACACTTGAGAATCTTTGCATCTTATTGTCGCTTATGTATCTGTAATGATAGAGAATTCATAGCAACTAAAGATGGGCAATTCGTTCGCGAACGGTTCAAAAGAAATAGTTCTTTTAATAGAATGAATGAACAACAGTTCTTTTTTCGAGAACAGTGGTTCTTCAGTTCAAAGTCGTGGGAATTTTTTTTTTGCTCAAGTAAAGTCCTGGCATTACATTCCTTTTGTGAAAATTGGCCTTTCTGTTTCAACAGACTTCGCTGCCGATTCTTAGTGTACAGAATCATTGCATGGGTAGTACTATGGATCCTACTGACACTAAGAATCCTTTTAGGTCGGGGCTCGAACATACGACAACTGGCTTGCGAGACCAGCGTCCTATGCATTGAACCGCCCAACCTTTTTCGAGAACTGCAGTTATTTAATAAGAAAGCTTCAAAGCACTTTGTTTGCTAACCGAAGCGAGTATTGTTGCATCTCACTCACGTTTAAACTGGATGTACACTGCGCTACAACTTTGATTAAATTGTATTTTTGAAACTTCCTTTAAATAGAAGTGAACTTGTTTTGTTTACTCTGCATAGCATGAAATTAAATCAGATTGAATTTAGTCACTGAGGTACAAATCTCGCTGTCTTTTTTCGTTCGATTTACTTGGTTTCTCTCGTTCCGATCTGTCTTTAATGCTACATCATAAATCTTGCATTAAAACTGTAAACTCCACGGAAGCCTATTCTTTCCAAGTGGACTATTCTTCATAAGGTTTATAAAGTAAAGGGAAGAATCAGTATAAACCTGCGTTAAATCTCCAAATCCAATTTTTGCAATTTTGAAACCAGCTATAAAATCATCATTAAATTTATTCGGATAGAATGAATTCCGCTGTGAATAAACTGTAATTTTGATAATATTGTCGTCTATGGATGCAATCAGTAAGAATATAGTTGATTTTAATTATGAGTTTGAGGCGTTTTCCGAGCGTAAAAACTTCATGCGCTTTTATTTTTATCGTGAATGTATCGATAAAAAAAAGACTTATAACTAATCGCCTTGATATAAATGTGTTTTTCGGGACAGTCTTCACGCTTTATAAGAATTATTTTTTGTGATAATCATTTTTGTATAAATCTATTTCGTGACATCAAATCTTGTGCATACGTTCTTAAAATGAATTATAAAAGTCCATCATATTTCCTTGTTTTTGCATTTCGAAGGTTATTTGATGTCAAGAAATGCTACGCTACAGAATATCAAAATAGCGGCCATGAAATATTTCATATTGCAAATTACATTCAAGCTAAGAAGTAATAAATCAAATAGCCATACATGTGCTTTAGAACCATCGAATTTGCTCTGAGTAAAACTGTCATTGTGTCCCGGGTTGGTGGTTCAATGCATGGGACGCTGGTCTTACAAGCCAGTTTTCGTATGTTCGAGCCCCGACCTGGAAGGATTCTTAGCGTCAGTAGGATCCATAGTACACGCCATGCAATGATTCCGTACGCTATATGAATCAGCTGCGAAGTATGTTGAAACAGAAAGGCCAAATTCCACAGAAGGAATGTAATGCCAATACTTTGCTTTTAAAACTGTCATCCAATGAACATGCACACTCACCAAACTAGATGTATGAAAGAATTGAACTGACAATAATGTTTAAAGAAAATGTTTGAAAGCAATAATAAGAGTGTATTTAGGTTTTATTGTAGTACAAGCTGTTTTATTTTTAGCCCAGTTGTTAGTCTGGGTAATGGGTTTTATAGAAGCTTTAAATTACTTGTCAAAATAGCTTTATCATCACTTGTCAAAAGAAACACTTATTATAGATGTTATAAAACAGGTAGAGATTGAAAAATCAATTACAGAACTCCTTTAAATTATAATCAGAACCATAAGGCATTCGAATTATTATTTGGGCTATCCTCCCAATTTTCAATTCGCCATTTCATCAAAACCGAAACGGAAAATGAATGTTTATAGTTTCACCTAAAATAGTAATGAAAATAGTAGAATACATCATCTGAAAAATGCTTTCTTCTGGTTTTAAGGTTGTTGTTACATAGTTAGGCTGTATGGAGAAACCAGAAAGATCTCTCGAATTTACTTCAGCCATTAGGGTCGGTCCATACATCTCTGCAACCGATTTTGTTCAAGATTTTTGAAATTACTCTATAGTTGTAGCTTGTTTATATTGAAAGAGTTTTCTCTTAACGAGAGCCCAATACCGCTCGATAGTTCGCAACTACGGGTAGTTCGGTAGATTCACCTCTTTCGGTACAACATGGACTCCATTTGCTTTATACCACTCTAAAATATCTTTGGCGTAGTGACAAGATGCCAAATCAAACCAGAATAGCGAGGGAGCGTCATGGCTGCGTAGGAATGGTAACTATCGCTTCTTTATGCATTTTTCACGATCAATTTCCTTGATTATCACCGGAGCGGAGCGTTTATATTTACTGGTAAACTTGACCATTTTCTTCATCATGAAATGCTTCTCTACGCCGTTCCGTTGCATGGCAGTATAAAAAGACTTTCCCGGGAAGCTGCTTGAAGTCTTCCAGCACATAAGTTTCAACGTCCATTATCATGCAGGAAAACTTCTTCGAATATTCGCGATACAACGTCGAATATACGCAGTTTTTGCCGTCACATTCTGTTTATCATTACGGTTCAGCACAGTTTTCTTCTTGAACGACATCATACCTTCCTGGCGCTTGGAAGTACACTAAAACCTTAATTTACGCGACTTTGTTTAGGCGTTATATTTGAAATAACGCGACTTTTTATTTAATTTACGTGATGATCGCGTAAAAAAAGGTTTTTGCATAATGAAGGAAATCTCAATTTATATACACATACAAAACAATCTAACATGCTTCAGTGCATTGAATATTGTGAAATGAACATTATGAATTGTTTAGTTTTAAAAAATCTAAATAAGATCGTGACATCCAAGAATTATCCGGAAAGTAAATATTGTATATAATCACTTCTATATGACTATTGAGTGCGGTATGTACTCGTAGTACTATTCAAAGATCTGTCGAAGAACTAGCACATCCAAAACCTCCTCGGGAAAAGCCTTAAGGTCTATCAACGTAACCGATGCTTCATCCAGAAACTACCTGAAGTTCAAGCCTTAAGATCTACCAGTGTAACAAAGTGCATTAACTAACTTATCGTTCTCGGTCCATATTCGTGATGCCACATGCAATCAATGAGATAATTGTAATTGCTCTAGGTCATCTACAAACTACCAGCAGTTGTAGCTCTATGACTATGAACAGCATTTAAAAATTACACATGAACTGCTGAATGCTTAAGACCTGTTCTCACTGAAGCTCTTGGACGACTGGGAATGTTCCAAGAAAAGGGTCAAAATATACAGGTAAGCACTATGCAGCTTTAGGACTATGAGCAGCATCGAAAAACTACACGGGTAGATGTAAATGGCAAACAAAGATCCAAATAATAACAAATTTTACCATAATATCTTGTCTTGACGTTTCTGTGCTATATTTTGTTTTTGGTTTGATATTACAATGACAGAATTTTTTTATTTTGTTGACATTCTCTCATGAAGACTTTGTTATGAATTTTGTTATTTTAACTCTTATATCAAACTAAATAATGTTAATTTCTACCATTGAGATGTTCGGTTTTAATAATAGGAATTATTATCGGTTTGCAAATCACTTCTACCCGGGTATACATAGACTGCTGAATGCTCAAGTTGATCTTAAGACCTGTTTTCACCGAAGTTCTTAGACGACTACCTGGAACCGCTATAAATACTCCAGCTAGCAATACTCCAATTGGAATTGGAACATCTCCTAAGCAGCAATTGGAATTGGAACATCTCCTAAGCATTTCCATAGTCTCAGAACATACTCATTTATTCAATCTATGCGAAACTTAATTTACGCACCCTCGGTTCTGCGCGTAAATTGAGGTTCCAGTGTATGCACGAAAGTTGGAGATGTTTATATTTTTCTAGCTACAGTACGTACCGAAAGATTTGGTCTTTTCTTCAATATTTTTTTCACCTTCGCGTTTTCCTGGTGTTGTCAAAGATTTTAGAACGTTATGGACAGTGACTGCAGGAAAACCAAGCATTTTGGCAAGGTTTCTCGCTGACAGATCCGTATTTTCATGGGCTTAAATGCTTATACTATCATCAAAAATCATTTTATTTTACACAATGAAAAGTTCATCAGTCTGCGACATATTTCACGCTTTGATGAGGTATTTCCAGAGATGTCCAGATTTTGTCCCGAGCAAGCCTTAGTAGAATCATGTAATCTGTCTAGTTGCACCGATGAAAAAGGGTGGGATTTTTTGCATATATTTCACGAGCATTAAAACCCTGAGATGAATAACAATATTTCGGGTATATTTTTGCGATATTTGTTGGCTCTGTCATCTGTATCATAGTGTGCATCTTGATAAATTTTACGCTCTTAGAATATCTAGCAGAAGCTTGAAGACTGAATCAATTTGTATGTCGTTTTCATTTGAGAAACCATAAACTATTGTTTGGTAATTTATTCAAACGAACAATTTTCATCAAACAGAGTTGGATTCGCACTTAGCAAGGGGAGGTGTGTGCGTATCCGATACTGACTCGCATTTTAGTTCAATAGATATACTTTGTGTTAAATCGTAACCATCGGTTATAAAATCGGCTTTTTTGGCGCCTCGTTATTGACGCACACTTTTCTGATACCATCCTTCACATGCACCGGTGTGTAGTACTTGACGATTTAATGCTCGACATATTGCACCATATTGTTATCGGTTCTGAGTTTGCCCGCCTCACACTACAAATGCAAACTGAACAATAACCTCTGAATTTTATATTTATGTTTCAAGTAACAAATAAGATTTAAACATTGTTTCAGAAAATAGGTTTCAGTCTGATATCTGATGCCTTGACGGACGAAGACATAGCTGAATCAACATTGGCAACATTGCGTTTTGGTGATTTTGAATCACACAGCAGTTCACTTCACATACGACAAGATTTTTCTGAAACCTGGCTCTGGATGGACGTTGCAACCACAGAGTAAGTATTGGATGTTTTTCAAACAATCTTGACTTCATCTCAATCTTTTTCAAGTGCCAACGGAAGCCTAATGGTAAGTGGCATCACTCCGGATAGTATAACAAATTGGCAAATTAGTGCCTTTTCGATTAATCCAGATTACGGACTTGGTATCATCGACCGCCCTGTTTCACTGAACGTATACAAAAACTTCTTCATCACCGTAAATCTTCCGTACTCCATCACGAAAACGGAAACACTCGTGATGGAAGTCTTCGTACATAATTACTTCAACCAAACAATAGACAGTGAAGTTACCTTGTCAAATGAACGGAATGAGTTCCAACTGCTCAAAGAACCTAATCAACCTAGCAGTAAGTTATCACTACATTCTACCGCATCATAAAAAAGACTTGCAAATTCATACAAGCAGGATCCCCAAAACTAACGCAAATGGTTTCCATCCCCACCAATGGCGTTCGAAAGGTAACATTTCTGATGAAACCAACGACAACTGGCGACTTACGAGTTTTCGTGACAGCAGAGGCTGGCTCAGCGAAGGACGCCGTTCAGCGAACTCTTCGAGTAACTCCCGGTGGTTTGCAGTACTACCGCAACGTGCCAAGGTTCATCGAGGTGGATAATTCAACACAACGTTTCAACGACTTGAAATTGATAATTCCTCGAGTGGCAACGCCGGGCTCCGAGAACATCACCTTTTCCGTGGAAGGCATCCTACTGGCAGCAGCTCTAACAAATCTGGATCAGTTGATTCGACTGCCAACCGGTTGTGGTGAACAAAATATGCTCAATTTGGTACCGAGTGTTATAGCGTTAGATTACATGACCAACACGGGAACCATCAACGATGCTATCAAGAAGAAAGCGATTGATTTCTTGCAGAAAGGCTATCAGAATCAGCTGAATTACAAACTGCAGGACGGATCGTTTAGTGTGTTCGGCAAGTCGGATGGACGTGGAAGTGTATTTTTGACGGCGTTTGTTGCGAAAACGCTTCGAATAGCACAACAACATATTACGGTTGACAACGACGTCATAAATGGTGCATACGAATGGCTGAAGAAAAATCAAGAATCTGACGGAAAATTTGTTGAGCGCGGTAAAGTTCACCATCGTACTATTCAAGGTGGCTTGAGTGGTAATGTAGCGCTCACAGCTTACGCACTGATTGCCTTCATGGAACATAAGAATGTCGCTCAACGATACAAATCTGTTTGCGACAAAGGAGCGTCATTTTTAAGCGACCAAGTCCCAAAGCTAGATAAACCCTATGAGCTAGCATTAGTATCGTATGTTCTTCAGATGGCTATGCATCCTCAGAAACAAATCCCGTTGGATAAACTTCTGGAGCAGTCTAGAACTGATGCTGATTTGACGGAACGTTGGTGGGATAGCGGCGCAACTAGCATCGAAACTGCGGCGTATGCTTTATTGACGTACATGAATGGCGGAATGTACGTAGACGCCAAACCCATCATGGAGTGGCTAGTTTCCCAACGGTACGACAAAGGTGGCTATGATAATACTCAAAATACCTTTCTCGGGCTGCAAGCACTCTCCGAATATTCCAAGAAACTGTCTAGCTCTCGCAATAGCTACGAAGTCTCAGTTTCCTACGACGGCGATAAACGTCATAGCGTCAAAGTAGACGCGACCACTTCTTTGTCCAGTCAACACCTAACTTTGCCTTCCAGTGTGCGAAATGTCAATGTGGAGATCACTGGAACTGGCACCGGTGTTTTCCAGATAGCATATCAGTATAATGCGGTTGCAGCAGACAGTGTTCCTCGCTTTGAAATAATTAAAACCGTACGGGGTGATGGACGTTCGGATCGTATCGAACTGAATGTATGTTCCCGGTTTATTCCAAAAAATCAGTACGAAATAACCAACATGGTATTGATGGAGATTATGTTTCCCAGTGGATATGTTATTGCCGATGGAACTCTGACACGGCTGGCGAATGTCAAAGAAGTGCGGGTAGGTTCACTGTTTCTATTTTACAAAATCCAAAAAACATCTGAATAGCAACTAATTTTGATTTTTTTTTGTTTATGCAGAAGGTTGAAACCAAACGGGACGACACTGTGTTGGTGCTGTATTTTGACTCACTACCAACGGAAAAATCAATCTGCGTTGACATTTCTGGTTCGCGAAGGGCTATTGTTATTGGACAAATAGCTGGATGGATTAAAGTATACGATTATTACGATCCTAGTAAGTCCATTTAGTCGTTTTTTTCAAAAGAAATTCATGTCGTTTATAATTCTAGCTCGCGAGGCTGTCGAATATTTTACTCAAAAATATGTAAATCCTGAAACGGAACTGTGAGTTTTGTATTTATAGGTAGCAAAACAGTGACTCTCAACCAGCACAACAATGCTTTCCAAGGACTTAAAAATATTGTGATTGTTTTTTTTCGGTGATCCAAGTAGGCCGAGGTTGGCTGTCTTGTGGCTGTTCCATAAACCCTCTTGTCGAAAAAAAGTTTTCCACAAAATATTACCTGAAAAGAAAAATGTATTCTAAAAAAAACTGCTCCTTTAAGGACATGTTAATTTCAACACATTTGTTTTACTCTTCTGTAGCTCAACTTACATATTAGTTTTTATCCGATTTTTGCACTCAACGTTTTTTGCATTTGCAAATACTTAAATGTGGGTTTTAAACTAAGTTGCACTTTTGTTACATTTTGTACCGACTTGTAACAGCAACAATTTAGACATTTCCACTGTATCATCTGACAGATCTGACAAATTCTTCATCTGACAGAACAAATACTTGTCCAGACAACAAAATCGTTCAAACGAATTTTAGCACATTTTGGGAAATTCTTGAAGAAAATGGTTGGGAACGGTTCGTGAAAAGATTAACTGTTCGTATATACGGTAAGGGCTCCCTATTTCATTTCATTTGTAAGTACGTTACGTTGAAAACCTGGTTTAGCCACTAAAATCAATTTTTTCATATTTTAGCTTAATTCGCCTTGCTCCACATTGGGAATTGATTCAAATTCCTTGGAAATTAAAATAAAATTTAAAAAATCAGCAAAACACACTTCTGATATGTTCACTACTGTGATCCTAATTTCATCTCTCAAAGTTTTATATTCATCCTATCGTTGGTCCTTTATTCATCCCATAAATTAGCAATGGCGACAGCAATAAAAACCAAAATATTGCACTATTACACCCTCAGGTTCAAAATGTCAGAGTTTTCCTTAAAAAGGGCCTAATGCCAACTATGGGATATACGATATTTTTAGAAACAGTTTGGAATCATTTCGACGTTTGAAATTTTTTTGGATCGTTTTCGTTACCTTTCGTTTTAAGTTGAAAATGTTACTGTAACTGCACTGGAGAATTTAAAAATAAACAAAAAAAATGAATTGTTACTATTTAGGTATTAGCCCTTCTAAAAACAAAATGCAGAACCAGAGATGCCATTTATACAGATTTATCTGCATAGTATAGATTTTTGCGTTGTGATACAGATTTAAATCATATTACAGATTTTATACAGCTTTCCTAAATTAAATACAGTTTTGTAAAGGTTAATAAAAAGTGATTCAAACCAATTTGAACTGATTAATTTTATTAGTGAAAACTGATAGAGCAGATACATATTTTATATGAAAATATCTGGCATCTCTGTGCATAGCCGATGAACACACACACTTAGCAGTGTTATGGTGACGTATAGCGGAAAGAAACCAGTGCTTCTAGATTTGCCACAATGGTTATTTCATTAGTATTCAACACGCTCTTTCTGGTAATATTCGAAGACGAAACAGTTTTATTGAAATATAAATATCAACAATATAATAAAACTAATGTCACGAATATCCAAAAAATACTTGTTGATGATAATTTGAAGAAGAAAAACAATTTTTTTTGTAACATTATGAGAAAACTTGGCAACTTTGCGAAACCAAATGAGATGAAAACAACGCGCAATCAAGTGAACTAAGTGAAAAACTTTCGTCTCATATTCTCGACTTTTATTGCTTGTCGGGTAGTTTTTGAAGTTTTTAATCGTTAATTAAACAAGTGGCAAGTGAACAGTACTAATTATGAAGTCATCCAGCATTCAATAGTAGTGTAATTGTGCGAAATAGGGACCATGTTTTGAGACGAATCGATTAGTAGATATTCAGGAACATGACGAACTGTTAATCTTGAGACGAAAATGTATCCTAAATTGAAAACTGAGTTTGTTTTAAATGAAAAAAACAACGATCACCGAAGAATTTAAAACCATTTTTTCCAATGACAAAGCTTGAATAATCATTTTAAAACATTCTACAGTTTGGTTCAGGTACGTTGTAAGATACACACTTAAAATTTTTTACATCTTAACAGTTCGGCTGAAAAGTTCGTACCGATTAATTGAAACACACATTTTTTTGCCAAAATTCGTTTTTATTATTCAACATAATTGCCATCAGAGGCGATACAGCGATTATAGCGATCTTCCAACTTTTCGATACCATTTTTGTAGTACGATGCCTCAAAATAGGCCTCTGTTTCAGCGAATACCTCTTCATTGCTTCTAAATTTTTTACCAGCGAGCATTCTCTTGAGGTCTGAGAACAGGAAAAAGTCACTGGGGGCCAAATCTGGAGAATACGGTGGATGAGGGAACAATTCGCCCAATTCGTTCAATTTCAGCATGGTTTTCATCGACTTGTGACACGGTGCATTGTCTTGATGAAACAAAACTTTTTTCTTCTTCAAATGAGGCCGTTTTTTTGAAATTTCGTCCTTCAAACGCTCTAATAACGCTATATAATAGTCACTGTTGATGGTTTTTCCCTTTTCAAGGTAGTCGATGAAAATTATACCATGCGAATCCCAAAATACAGACGCCATAACCTTACCGGTCGATTGTTGAGTCTTTCCACGCTTTGGGTTCGTTTCATCGCGTGCAGTTCACTCAGCTGACTGTCGATTGCACTCCGGAGTGAAATGATGGAGCCATGTTTCGTCCATTGTTATATATCGACGAAAAAAATCGGTTTTATTTCGATATAACAGCTCCAAACACTGCTCAGAAGCATCAATTCGTTGTTGTTTTTGATCGATTGTGAGCTCACGCGGCACCCATTTTGCACAAAGCTTTCTCATATCCAAATATTCGTGAATAATATGTCCAACACGTTCCTTTGATATCTTTAGGGTGTCAGCTATCTCGATCAACTTCACTTTACGCTCATTGAAAATCATTTTGTGGATTTTTTTCACGTTTTCATCGGTAACAGCCTCTTTTGGACGTCCACTGCGTTCATCGTCTTCGGTGCTCATATGACCAGTACGAAATTTTGCAAACCACTTACGAATTGTTGCTTCGCCCGGTGCAGAGTCTGGATAACACTCATCAAGCCATTTTTTG
Source organism: Malaya genurostris (assembly GCF_030247185.1). Lineage (NCBI taxonomy): Eukaryota > Metazoa > Arthropoda > Insecta > Diptera > Culicidae > Malaya > Malaya genurostris. The sequence continues at coordinate 263,858,392 of NC_080571.1, forward strand.
GTATCGGCGGCACTTTTTTTCATCAAAATGTAGTGTTTCATCAACACACGAAATTCCTTTTTTTTCATTTTTTTTACAATAACAAAAGTAGCTTCACTCAAAATGCAATATCTCACAAAATAATAATCAGACAGCTGTCAAATTTATACACGTATCTTTTGAAGGTTGGTACTAACTGAAAATGGTATGGATTTAATTCTAGTGGCGCCCTCTCATAGAAACGATACGAACTTTTCAGCCGATCTGTTATCAGATGCACATAAATGGAGCGTCGCAATTTACGCAAATTTACGTGAAAGAACATTTAATATGGTGTATAAAACTCCATGCATGGAATTCATTGAAATAAAAAAAAAATACTGAGACCAACCGTCGCGACTTGAACCGAGAATCATTGGATCACAAGTTCGTTTGTTAATCGACTGAGCCACAGAAGCATGCATCTGCTTGGTTGGTAAAAGGTGCATTTCAATTCATACAGTCGCACCTGCTAGTAGAACGCAAGTTACAGTCGAAACCAGTAAAATTCAAGCTCATCTAACATTAAGTCATTACAAATGAGATTTTCTGTCATTTGACAAATTAGGTCTTTATGAATTACATCGTATGAGGGATTAGGTCACCTGTAAAATTCAAATTTTTTTGGTGTGTAGTATTCATGTTCAAAGTAATGAGGTGAAGGGATGAGATGGAAATAGTAGCTCAAATGAAATAAAGAGCTGTTACCCTACCTATTGATCGACCGCTCAGTGATTTATTTTAAATACGTTTATTTCATAGGCAATATATAAGTTATTTTTCACCGTGGCATCCACAATACATAGTACTTTAAACCTAATACATTTCGAATATCATATTAGTATGTTGCTATTCATTAGTCAATCTAAACACTGTTTTTATCAAGCGATTTGCTATTATAAATTACATTAAATAAAATATATTTATTTTATATATGATTTTATAACTATTTCAGTTATGTTTGTATCAGTTCATTACTTATATTCAATATAAGATAGCTGGTTATTGGTTCAATTCATGGAAAAGGAGGAGTAATCTGACATCACATACCACTCAGTCTTGAAGGCTCTGTGATAACGGAAATTAAATTAGAAATGGCCGAGTGTTTTTTAAAAACCTTGGTGCCACTTTTATAAAAACCGATATAGTGAATATCAGTTAATGAACTTTCAAACTGTTTCCAGAGCAAGTGCAAGAAGCTGAGTTAAACTGGAGACTGACATTAGTATGAGAAATACGAGTAACTTACTTGCAGCAAATCAAAGGGATCATAGTTAAAGCGAAAATTGTATCGGTTCGACTCAGTTCACACTCTTCTTTATTCCAGCTCCCAACTTTTCTCATTTTCTTTTTCTCACTTTGAGCGGTAAATATTTATTCGATAAACAAGATTACTGACAATGATCAGTAATTTGAAAATATATTCGTTCAATATCATCCTGTTTAAAAAATCCGAAATGGTAAACACAGAAATAATTTTGAATTGTTTTATTAAAATTCGGCAAGCATTCTTTCCATATGATACATCGAGCATCAGGGGGAACCGGGGCGAGAGTAGCCACGAGGCGAAAATGGTCACTCGCAATAATACGAATACTAAATGTCACAGTCCCCTAAACGTGGATCCGAGCATTAGCTACAATTGGTTTACGTTCAATTGACAAGCCGTCCACTCAGTGGATCCTCAGCAGTCGATGAGTCGATTTTTCGTCAAAAGTTAAATTTTCTGGTCCCAGAATATTTAAATTGCAGAATATATTCTCAGGAACCAATCACATTCGGAGATGATTTTAGTTAATTTAAACGTACTGAATCGAGTGGTTCTAGTGGTTTTGATGATAAAATAATTTCTGTTTGTGTTGTTATGACTTCGCAAAATCGAAACTGGCTCCCTTAAGTAATAAATTGTTTCCATTGATTTTATAGACAAAAAACTTTAAACGCGTTTGTCTCGAAAGCAGGTTTTGAAAGTCCGTGTCCATCGTCATTCAAAAACTACTGAACCAATTTTTTTTAAATTTTGCATACACTTTCTGCATATAAAAAACCAGACCCCAACGTTTTCTTTTTACTTGTTTGTTACTTTGGGGAGGTTTCACAGCTACAAAAAGGGGAAATTTTTCGTGAAAAATCTTCGTTTTCACTTTGAACAACCACCAAAAAATGAAAAAATTTAAAAAAAATCAAACAGAAACGTTGGGGTCTAGAAAACCATCTACTCTATCTATGCTGCTTTGATTTGTTGACTTCTTATCAGTCTGCGTTGAGATACAGTGGACACCGCAATGCATGATTTTTAAGAAGCGTTCTCAAAAATACCTCTTCACCGTCTTATTTCTCAATATTTTTCCACAAAAAAAAAAAACAAAATGTTGTTCGAATGATGCTTTTTATCATTTACTTTACATTTTTATTTTACTGATAATTTTACATCAAAAAAATTCTCTGGAGTCAGCTGTATTATGCCTCATAAAAAGTCTTCGCGTTTTTTAAACCTTTTTTCCCCACTGTGCAACATTTCAACGCTATTGGGTTGCGTCTTCTGTATATAAATATTATACATTACAAAATATGTTATAACAATTATAAATTCAAATGAACTGAATGAACAAACTAAAATGTTTTGAAAAACACAAAAACAAAGCTCACTTGTTTTTTTGTTTGGGCAAACTTGTATCTGATGATAATCATTGAACTACATAGTTAAATGTTTCGTCTTTTATACAACAATGTTAGCGGAAAAACGATTATGGTTCAATTTTTCTGCGTTTCGCCTTCGGATCGTCAGTGCTTAAAGTAGTTCAAATTGAACTTCCATCTCCGCCTAGCAGTTCAATTTAAACTCCTAAGAAGACGCAAAGTTTGCACTATTTATGCAACCCAATAATAATAGTAAACTCCACTTGCTTATACAGAAATTTAAAATATTACCCGAGAAAAAAATTTCCAAGCTAACCCGACCCATCGTCCGAAATTTCTCACTTTTTTCGATTTTTCTGCTGTGTCGCTAAAGTAAACAATCTTTTTAAACATCAAGCGATTTTTCATCAGGTTTTAACCTTTAACCATTGATAAACAGGTGTCCACTTCCTTAAATGAAAACAGTCCTCAAAAAAAAATCCATACGCTATTTGGATGCAATAAAAACTCTACCATACTCAATTATTATTCAGTAGCATGACTGCTGCCGGGAAAGTTTGTCTCAAGTTTTTCATTCCATTTTGCACTAATTTTTTCTTTGTTGGTATCTTGCCAAAAATTACCCAACTGAATACTTAGCATGCTGCATCATAAATTATTCATGATAATTAGACAAAATATTAGACCGGTTTTTTCTTCTTTCAGTTTTCAACACATTCAGTCTCTTTCACAAGGACGGCATAAAAGCAGATATGGTTACATTTCAAACCAGGGACTGTTCTTGTGACTAAATTCATCGTTACTACTTTTCCCTAACATTGGCACACGTATGATCTAATTCTGTTCTTGATAAATGGTCATGAAATACAAAAGATTCTTCTTCTTCTTTCTTCTGGTTGGCATCACCTCACTTGAGATGACGTCGAAAATTTCGCTGTGTGGCAAGTTGGTTCCTGTGTGACCTAGCACCCACGACGTAAAATACACTGGTGGCGTGGTAAGACAGGTTTGGTTGTGTTGGTAATTTTCTCACGAAATTAAGTATGGCGCGCCGGGATTCAAGCATGTAAACATAAACGAACGACCAGTTCAGATCGGGATTTCACTTCTAAGTTACCCCAGTTGTCGCGCAGCCTTGCGAATCTTTGGCACTTATTGAAAATCTGAACATTTTATCTTCAAGGGCTTGCAAGGTAACGTCGAAATATAGAAAATTTTACACACATCCGATTCTGTTCATTTCGTTGGAGGAAGGATTTGGCGGATCGTACTGTGGTATCTATTACAGTTATTATAGATAATGGAGTGATTGTGCTGTTGGTGGCATTTCAAATGCAGGTGATGAAAACGATTGAAACATCCCGGAACAAAACACCGCATTTCACTGTCAATATTTTCGCAAACAGAATCAACTCTAAATATTTTCATAAAAGCAACTCCCGAAACGTCATTTGTTTATGTTTTTCTTCTTCACGTCTCTCTGTTATTCCAAAATAAAATGACAACCGCACTAACACATAGAAAAACGTGATCACCAGGTATTTTACATCGTTCCTAGCACCTACCTACAAATTAATACAGTTTTAGGTCAACTTTAGAAGATTTTTTTCCTGTTTTGCTTTATAGATGACGGTTTGAAGCTTTAAATTTGAAGCTTACTTCACTCTGTATTTACGGAACCAGAAGTAGAAATAAGATGGGAATCAATAACAGTCCATGGAACCGAAAAAGCTTGCATTAGAACTAAAGTTAGTGAAAATCCATTACTAATTCATCTATAAGAAAATAAGCTCAATTTTGGAGTTTTAGATCATTGTTTCTGGTGCTTTCGGCAGAACCGCTGGGAGGGGGAGGGGAGCAGTGTTTAGCCATGTTTACGAGTAAATAATAATTTTTTTTAAACGATATGTCACAATCGCCGATAACCAATTCGATGGAAAAGAATTTGGTTTGGGAAAAAAGCAGGAACGAGTGTCGGAATGACAAGCGTTTCAAGAGGTGAAATCACCTGAAGACCTACAAGAAGCAGAAAATCTCGAAACAAAGTGTAGAACAGAAGAAAAGAGCAGCAACAAGGGCCCGGAAATTGTATTCGCGTCTTTTGCAGTGTCCGGATGCATGCGTTTTGATAGACGATGAGACTTATGTAAAGGAGGATTCAAAAACCCATCCAGGTCCACAATACTTTACTGTCGTCGTTGGGAAGGATGTGAGCGATGCGGACAGGCCGATTCAAGTGGAGAAATTCGGTCGAAAGGTACTGGTATGGCCAGCAATATGTTCCTGTGGTTTGAAGTCAACCATTTTTTACACTACCGGAACTATAAATGCAGAAATCTATTGATCTTAGTGACTCCAGAAGAGATTGCTGACTTTATATAAGAAGTACACCTCCACTGTTTTGGCCGGATTTAACGTCGGCTCACTATGCCAAAACCACTCTCAATTGGCTTGCGGAAAAAGGTATAAATTTGGTTGAGAAAAATATCAATCCACCAAATTGCCCTCAGCTTCGACCCATCGAACGTTACTGGGCAATCGTGGAGAGGGTCTTCAAGAAGACTGGCAAGGCAGCTGGGAACATGCAGGAGTTCAAAAAAATTCGGGCTCAAGCGTCCAAAAAATGCGATGCAACACTTGTCCGGAACTTGATGAAGAGCGTTCGATCAAAAGTTCGAAAATTCGTGAAGAAATAACTTAAATTTAATACGGTTTTCATTATGCTCAAGTTTAACCTCGTACAATAAAGGATCAATTTTTAGTTTGAATAAAATATCGTTTTTCATCAAAATTTGAAAGAAAAAATTGTGGATAGCTTATTTTCGATACACTCCTTAGCTTCAAAAAGTGAACATTCGATCTCGGAAACACCTCTTTTCCGAATCTTTTTCTTCATTATAGAAGTTTTAACACTAAAGTCGTTCGCCTCTTCGTGCCAAAAAAAAAACTTTTGACCCTATGTTCGGGGTTGGGAATCAAACCCAGGTGGGCTGCATGAAAGGTAACTTTGTATCTTGAATAAGATCTAAAAAGTTTTTTTTGGACATACACTAGCATAACCTTTTTAATTTTTAACAGTTTTGACCCTTAATGATATTTCTTCATTTTTTTGCATTTTCGTTCTTAATCAGGGTTTAAAATTTTAAACACTTTACTTTGTTGTTCCGGAACCGGAAGTCAGATACGATCAAAAGTCAAAAGTAGTCTATTTTTATATACGCATACGCTTTTATTTGAGTCTTAGTTCGTGAAAATTGACTCAACTGTCTGTGTGAAAATGAAGAGAGTTCCGTTTTTCAGTTTTCGACCACTATTTCCGGTACTTTCGGAGCCGAGAGCTCAAGTGCACACACATTTTGCGTACTCGACGAACTCAACCTAATGGTATATGACAGGCGACCCTCAAGGCCTCGTTTCAAAAGTCGGTTTTCACAGTGATTGCATAGCATTTTTATGTGAGAATGGTAAAAAAACAACTTATAACGATACTTACAACAACAATAATAAAAACAACGTCGACGAATCAATGGACGAAGTGGCTATAGGTGAAGCAACATCCCCCCAAGCCTCGCTAGATGCAAATAGACTTCCTCTCCCTGAAGGAAAAGAGTATCGAAGAGACCCAGCATCAAGAAACATTGCAGTGATTTCATGTATACTTGAAATATTCAAACTGTTTAGCTTTAAGAATCTTAAGCCGTGTCGTATAAATAAACAGAAAACTGCAGGACAATACATTGATGAATAATAAATCGAGATTTGGAAATTTGTTGTTATCTTTGTCAGATCGGGGACTGTTATTTAATCTTTTCTTTTTGAGAATTGGTAACCAGTAAATTCTTTTTTCTGTGCCTATTATTTACAAAGTATTTAATTCTTTATTCATTCAATTAATTTCAACTGCAACTGTGGCACGTTGCCATCTATTTCCGGTTGAAATACGCTACTGCTATCCGTGCTGTAATGATACATGCTTAATTTGAGTATACGAGATGCCAATATAATCAATTTCTACTTACAGCTATCATAAAAGTCATATGCTCTCACCGTGCCAGGGATCTGTTGAAGAACTTGACTTTCACGGAATCCGGTTACATTTAAACACTGGAAGTAAATTGGAAGTGAATCGAAATACAACAATAGAGATGTTTCGCCATTTTTGGTTGCAACTTTCTGTAATTTAATACACGATCATGAGTATATCAGCAAAATGAAAATTAGACAAACCTGCACAATTGACGATGTCTCCAGTTCTTCTACCGACTCGTCCAATGCGATATAGCCACTGGGAAAGGTAACTTCCATTAGCACTAATCCCGTTTCCTCGTACTTCTCGCGTGGTTTAAACTTTGCACAAACAGTAAGATCTAGATATTGATCATTGGTGGTGTTGAGCGTTTCCACAGTCACGTCAAATCGTGGCTTCATATTCAAAATGTTAGAATAGTAACTATAGTAAAGTTCAAAGATTCCGGTTCCGGTTCCGTTTATTATGACATCAACAACTCGTACCTTCGGAGGCAATGCGATTTTCTGAGTCATCTGTGATGTTAAGGGATTCATGTGAATGGATGAATGTTCTTGGGAACCGTACCGTACGGTGACGTTGTAATCGTTTCGAACGGGTGACACTTTTTTGGCATATTCCGCCAATGCCTGAAGGCCCACGAAGGTGGTTTGAGTATTCTCGTAAATTGTTCCCATGTAGTACAGTTTTCTAGTTAACCAATTCATTAGTGGTTTTGAGTCGACGTAGCTTCCAGCGTTCACGTAAGTAAGCAAGGCATAGGCTGTGGTTTCAATACTCATTGATGCGGGTTCCCACCATCGAAGCTGCCGTTCATGATCAACAGCGGAATTTTTCAGCAGTTCATTCAATGCGTCGATTTTCGACTCGTGGTTTGCCAACTCCAAAGCATATGATATCAACGAGAGAGTATAACTGGAATCTAAATTAAAGAAATTTTTCGATAGATACGAGATTCCTTTGACAACAACTGTGTTATATTTCTGAGCAGTTTTCGCATTTTCCAAGAAAGCGATTAGAACATAAGCTGTGAGCGTCAGCTCGTCGGTATGAGCACCTGACAACCCGTGCTTGGCAGCAGAGAGTGCTGCACCCAATTCCACGAATGAACCATTTCTGGTCTGTTTTTGCTGAAGCCAACCGTAAGCTTGGTCCACTATTCTACTATCGATTGTGATAAAGTCCGCAGCTTGCCGCAAAGTCTTCGCCACAAGTGCAGTCAGAAAAACGCTTCCAAATTTGTCCTCTTTTCCGAACATGCTAAACGAGCCATCCGGTCGTTTATATTTGAGCTCATTTTGATATCCGATTTCCAAAAATTTCTCTGCTCGTTTTTTTAGCACATCGCCGAAGGCTCGCGTACTGGCTATGTAATCAAGCAGGATAATGCTGGGAACCATTTTCAGTGCATTTTGTTCCCCACTTCCCGATGGAAGACGAATCTGATCATCCAGATTATCGGCTCCGTTTCCTAGTATATTCCCATTCACTGAGAAGCTAATATTTTCCGATCCTTCATCCAAATAGCGAGGAATTTCCAGTTCAATTCTGTTGAACACCTGTGTGGAATTTTCAACTTGTATGTAGCGCTTAGCCGTTTTGACGTACGGTAAACTCTCCGGAGTAACACGTACTAGTCGTTCGACGGAGTCGGATGCCTCACTCGATTCGGCTATTACTTTTAGCACAATGTCTCCCAACTTTTTAGGCTTAACGTAGAACTTGGTAGCAGTGACAGAATAGGGTGTAAGAACAATGTTTTTCGCTTGATACGATGCATCCTTTCGACCCCGATTGTCAACGAATTCGAACTCCTGGCGACTGTTCTTCAACGTTACACCGACGTACATCGTTTCATCCAAGTAACTAAATACGCTTACCTCGATGATGGCGATTTCACCTTTCTTGATCGATTTCGGTAGATTCAGAAGAATGAAAAAGGGTTTAAACACTTCCAGCGAGACCGGTTGGTCTAGAATGGCGAGCCCATGCTTAGGACTCAAAGCGAAGGCACTTATCCTCCAATTGGTAATTGCATCTGGGACCAGATCCCACAGGGTTAGCTGACCATCCGCTCTGGTTGTCGTAAATATTAGAGGCAATCCGATAAAACTTTCTGAATTGGTAATACTCACCCAACTTCTTGCATATCATGGTACGCCCAGGATTCGATAAATGTTTTTCGCGGAGGAATGTAAGAATCTTCTTCGTCTTCCGTGTAGTCTCCAAACCGAGCAGCTACGGCTGTGTTGTTAACAGAACATATTTGAATATGTGATTAAAAAAAACAAAAACAAAAAATTTGATGTCAACTAACTTACTTAACGGTTGATTGGCGTTGCTGTCTATGATGAAGTCATCATTCTGAAATGTATGGAATGAATAATCACAACTGAATAATTTTGCGGTATGCTATTCTGTATGAATAAAATATAATTTAGTGTAATGTTTATAAGACTTTTTAACATTAACAGTACAAAAAAGACCTATTCCGAATCCACTCTCCACCTTTATTTGTCATCGATACAGTCTCATTTAAAAATTTCGAATACTAATCATCATCCGGCTTTGACCTCAACTTTTCAGTTTGATTCAAGTAGTTTTAAAAAGTATGTTCTAGTGTTTATGTCACCTATTCGGCAACATTTCTCAAACCAAGCATATCAGCAATAATACATTTGAACGTGATCATAGGTCACTATCTGAGACAATTAGACAAAAAAAAATAATAATTTGACGATTACATCACTTGTATCATAATATCTCCGAAACTCAAAGTGTCAGTCTATGATCTTCGAAATCGACCCACAGCTCAATTTTAGTCTCGAACAAACCTAAAATTATTGAAATCGGTTAACCTATGTAATTGAAAATTGTGTGGTAATGAGTGTTGACGTTTACATCACATTAACCGTTATATCACCGAAACCGTAAATGACAGCCGTTTCAAACTGTTTTAATGAACTAATAGAAGTTTCCAAACGAGCCTAACTTTGTTGAAATCGATTCAGCCATCACGAATAAATTGAGCGGAGAGAAAAATCGCGTATGCGATGGTTACGTCACTTATACCATTATATCTCCAGAACCAGAAATCACAGCCATTTGATCTTGAAATTTGATAAATGACCTAATAGTACATAAGTCCAAGTTTGTTAAAATCAGTACAGCTATCTGCGTTGATTCGTTTGTCGGTTACGTTATTTATACCATTATATATCTGGATTCAATAACCTAATAGTAGCTGTCAAACGAGTTTAAGTTTATTAAAATCGGTACAGTCATCTTCGAAAAAATTGAACGAGAAAAAAACTCGCTGACTCGCACACACATACATACACACACCGACATTTACCGATCTCGTTAAGCTAAGTCGAATGGTATGTAACACTATGGGTTTCCGAGGCTACGTTCGAAAGTCGGTTTTTTCAGCAACAAGGATATAAAATATAAAAAATGACCATACCTGCATCGGCCAGAAATAGTCGTAAACACGTTTTCGTTCGGCACGTCAGAAAAGACATTGCACTCCGTTGCAAAACAAAAAGTGTTCTGTAAGTAGCAGAAACTTTACGTCTGCTTAGCGGTTCAAATTGAACTGCCGAGTTTAGCACTAAGCAGTTCAATTTGAACTGCTCTGCACTGATGAGTTAAAGACGAAACGTAAAAATAATATAAAAAAGAACGGGTGTGTAATGTCAGAGACATAACTGGATGTCGTGAATACGAATAAAACTGACACAATTTCTTTACACTTTCGAATTCGAATTGATAGTTAATTGATTGTGTGAATTGCGAAACTTTCCCCCTTTTCACTACTAAAATTTTCAACGATTTTTGACGTCGATTATCTCATTTCGGATTTGCATATTTCATTGAAAGAAACTATCAAGGTTCTGAACAGGATTCATTTCTGCCTTTTAGAAGGACCAAATTGTGGAATTCTCTACGATATTTAGCATAGTTCGGAACATTTATCTCGAACGATTTTCGCACAGCGAAAAGTGCACGAAGCAAATCAAATTATTTTGGATTTTTACTAAACTGATGATTTCTACCTTCGATTTGCAAAGAAGTAATCTTAATAGTTCTTTAGATAACATTTAGAGCCATTAGAACGGCTTTTATATAATGCTGTCCACTTTTCGTTTCTCTCTCCGATGCAAAGCACCAGCAGCTGATACAATCGTTCTTGCTTGAATTGAAACTAGCTTTGTGTACAAATCGACACATCCGCTCGCAGTGGCAAATGATGCAAAACTGGTTTAATGCGTCTTCTCGCCTTAACGACCGGAAGGCGATTGAGAGCTACGACCTGAGCGTTTGAGGTTTTTAACCACTCAGAAAGTGCGCTCTCCGATGCCGCTGTTTGAATGCGTCTTCTCGCCACGACGTCTGCTTCCATCCAACGCACAAGAAGAAATGATCGATTTTCGACCACGGTTCCCCTTTTATAACGCTTAGTTGAAGATATGTGCCTGAGTACCTCAAAATCGTCATCCTTGCGCAAAAAACCCAAGCAAAATGAAAGAGTTTTCCGCGTTGTTTTAAAATTTTCAGAAAACTTAATTTTTGAGTTGTTTGTGGTCTCACACTGTTCAAAATATTATCCTAAATTCCTGATCATATTTTTGATGAAATAGTAAAAGAATTATGTTGCTGCCATTAATACAAGTCGAGATATTCACAATTAAGTTCTGCCCATTCTTCCATATGGCTAATTTTGAAAAGGCGCCCCATAGTAAAGTAAGTCGTATTCACGACAAAAATGGGTTGTATAGAGGTACAGTAAAGTAAATTCCGCATCATTCTTTAAGATTATTATGGTTTTAAAAAGAACCGAATAGAAGTCTGGAATAGAGAACTGGACCCTGAGTTCAAGACCTAAATTTAGATCCAATAACAGACTCGGAATCCAGTTTCAATTCTAGAACTGCAATTTCGAAACTCAAATCAGTTCCGGAATACAGTTCCAGAATCCAGTTCCAGCACGCATTGATGGCCAGCAAGCGAATGAGAGATGCGACCTGAGCGTTTCAGGTTTTAACCACGCAGAAGGTGCATTCTCCGTCGCTGCTGGTTGATGATTCCACTCCCACGACGTCTGCTTCCACCGAACGCACGAAAAGAAATGATCGATTTTCGCATTTTTTTTTGCATAAATATCTGTTTATTAATCTTATTTTTGTGTATTACATCAACATTTTACTGTACAAGTGTTTTGACCCTTTGGCCTTTCATCTTTGTTGTTCATACGATTCGTTATTAATATTAGGTGTTTTAACTCTTGTTTTACATACTAATGTTTAATCATAATATTTATTTTAATTATTTATAAAATGTCTACCTACTTATAACTATCCCTAACCTAATACGTACAAATTTTGAATTATTTGTATTTCAGAGATTGAGCACCTCTCTTCAAATTTCGTGCAGTATTGTTCGAATTTTTGTTCTAGTATATCCAGTGAAGCAATCTCATGTTTGTGTGTTCATGCACAACCCCGCCAAACAGGGACTGCGTATTCAATTGCGGGGTAGATGATTTGTTTATAGACAGCCATCTGATTCTTCAGGCATAGTTTAGATGTTCTACAAATCAGCGGATACAGAGACCTAATGAGTATGCTGCATTTTTGAACGATTTTGTCAACATGTGACCTGAATATCAGATGTCTGTCAAAGGTGAGTCCTAGATAGATAACTTCATCGGACCATTGAATGACCTCATGACCGAATCGTTTTCTGCATTCGTCTGATGGAATAAGTTTTGGAGATCTTGAATGTGGAAACAAGATGACCTGAGTTTTTGCTGCATTGATCACAATTTTCCAGCTTGTAAAATATTCCGTTAAAGCGTCCAGACCTGTCTGTAGTTTATTTTTCAGAGCATTCATGACACGACCTTTGTAAAGAATGGCAGTATCATCAGCAAATTGTGACAGAACACCACCACCTGGAAGAGGTGGGATATCTGATGTGAAAATGTTGTATAGAATGGGACCTAGGATACTTCCCTGAGGTACACCAGGAGGAATAGTAAATCTTTCTGAAAGTGCATTATTCAGAGAAACCTGGAATGCTCTATCTGCAAGATAATTTTTGATAATTTTAATAAGATACATGGGAAAATTATACCGATGCAGTTTGAACACCAGTCCATCGTGCCACACATTATCGAATGCCTTTTCAATATCCAATATTGCCATGGCAGTCGTTTTGGACACTGATTTGTTTTGCTGGATGACGTTGTTAACCCTTGTGAGCTGGTGGATGGTGGATCTTCCTTTCCGGAACCCAAACTGTTCTTCCAGAAATATATCCTGTTCATCTGCAAAAGCAAGAATTCGCCTTTGTATTGACTTTTCAAACAGCTTGGATAGGGCAGAGAGTAAGCTGATGGGCCGATAGCTCTTGGAAAAGGAAGGATCTTTCCCCGGTTTCAAAACTGGGATAACTTTAGCTAACTTCCACATTGAAGGGAAGTAACCAAGCTCCCAGCACCTGTTAAAAAGTTTTGCTAAGAAGACAAATGAGCGAATACTCAAATGTTTCAGCTCAATGTTGAATGTGTTGTCGAAACCGGGGGCCTTCATATTTTTGGATTTTTTCACAAAAGCCATCAGCTCATTCGCAGTGACTCTACTTTCCTCAGGAACTAAGCTGTCTGATTGGTCAACCTCAGCTACTCTATCTGCAACGGCTCTTTCATGTGGACTAACAATGTTGAGTCCTAAATTGTGAGAACACACAAACTGCTGGCCTAGCGCATTTGCCTTCTCTACTGGTGTGATTAAAGGTATTCCTTCAGCTGCGTCCTGGGGTGACATCAGAGGAGGAATAGGCTTCGGTTTTTTCTTAAGCACCTTCACTAAGGACCAGAAGGGCTTTGAATGTGGGAGAATTTCTCGAAGCTTTTGCTGGAAGTTCCTGTTGCGAAGCTCAGATATCCTTTCCTGGATTATCCTAGTTAAGTTGTTATAAGTAGTCTTCCTATCTAGGATGCCAGTTCGTTGATACTGCCTCCGGTAGATATTCCGAAGTCGGATGAGTTTCTTGGTGACACTGTCGATTTGAAGAGAGGAACTCGGCATATGTTGTACTGGAACCGTCCTATCACGAGCGACTGTGATTGAATGCTGGAAGGAAGATAGGGCCGCATCGATTTCCATCGGGGAATCTAGTGGAACATTGATATTAATAAGTTGGTCGGCGATTTGTTGAAATTGGATCCAATCGGTGCGATAATAGTTCCTCCGTGGTTGAATAGGCACTGTTTCTGGTGAAGATCCCAACGTCAATATTACTGGAAAGTGGTCAGAAGAGAGCTCGTAGAAGACAACCGGAGAGCTGTCTATGGCGATGTTGCTGATAAATATATCCAAAATGGAATGAACTCCCGATCTGGAAAGTCGCGTTGGTTGATCCGGAGCGAAGATGTTGTATTGTCCAGCTTCGTAATCTTCGGCAAGTACGAATCCGTTTCGATTCTGTCTTCTGTTTCCCCACAGCTCGTGCCGTGCGTTCAGTTCCCCAGCAATGATGAATTTGTTCTGTCGTCGAGTGAGCATAGCCAGATCTCGCTTCAATGATGCACACGTACCATCTCGAAGATTGGTTTGTTTGGGGCAGTACGCTGCAATGATGATGATGGGTCCCATCGTCGTTGTAATCTCAATTCCGATGGCTTCTATGAGTTGCAATTTAAAGGCTGACAGAAGCCTGTGCTGAATGGATCGTTTAATGGCAATGGCAACTCCCCCTCCTCTGGTAGTTGCCCTGTCGAGCCTGTGAATCCTGTAATTGGAAATAAAAATAGAAATTTCAGGTTTAAGATGAGTTTCAGTTAAAATAGCAATATCGGCATTCTTCTCTTGAAGAAAGTCGGACAATTCAGCAGTTTTGCTCCTGAGTGAGCAAGCATTCCAATTTACTATAACCAACTCATTATATTGCATATTCGATGATGAATTTGCCTAAGGCGTTGATTTGATCTAACCGCGTTCTGCAGTTTCGTAGTTTTGTTGTCATTGTTTCAAAAATGACGATCAGTTGTTCAGCAGAAAATAAATCACCAGAGTCATCCTTTGCTTGTGGTTGATTATTGCCCCATCCAGGAGGGATTTTTGAGGAAGATTCTTTTTGTGATCCGGCGGCTGAATCTTTTGGATTGCTGCGAGGAAGTGGCGGCAAATTCGGAATAGCCCTCTTCGGTGGGAGCCGTGGGAAATTAACTTCATCCTTCTGTGGAACATTCTTGCGCGTTGATTGTTTGCGGGACGCCTGTTGTCGAATTTTTGTGAACTCAGCACGTTTGGGACACGATTTGCTAGTAGATGGATGGTCGCCATCACAGTTCACACATTTTACAGCGATGTCATCTAGTAGGCAATCGTTGGTATTGTGTGGTTCGGCACATTTCCCGCACCGACTTTTCATGTGGCAATTCCTCGCTCCATGGCCGTAGTTCAAACAGTTCGTGCACTGTGTGACATCCCGATGTACCGGTTTATACTTTTGCCATTCGATGATTATGTGAAATAACGATTTTATCGTTTTCAGTTGACTCATGGTGATGGAGCCCTTCTCAAGATGAATCAGGTACAGTTGATCTCTAAACTTTTTGTCCGTATTATGGCGCTTCATTTTAAATACCATCAAAGGCTTTAGTCCAGCCTCCGACAGTGCCTGCTTTAGTTCGGCTTCCATCATGTCGGGTAGTCCTCGAAGTACAACCTTCATAGGTTTGTTGGCGGCAATATCGTGTGTGAAGTATTCCGCTTTTGTCTGCTTCAGATAGCATTCCACTCCTTTGTAGTGGTTCAAAGCCGGAACAGTTATTTTGTAGCCTTCAGTACATAAACGGATTGTTGCCTGTAGTCCTTTGCTGATCAGTGTGTTGAAATCCGAGCGTAGAGTTGGTGGGAAGCCCTTCAGGTAGAAAGGCGGCATTTTTTCCTTCTTCTGCAGTTCCTCTTCGACATCTACTGGCAGATCAGCATATTGGTTTTTACTCAGCAAACGGTCGTTTACCTGTACATCACTTGGCTTCAGACGCTTAGCATCCTTTGGATCCTTCTCGGATCTATGGCGGTTTTTACCCATAGCTTGGGTAGGTAGACAACTGCGAATAAAAAATAAAACAAAATCGAAATTAGTCGTAGTAGGTTATTCGTCTATCCACATCGAGTGTTAGATGACGAATCAGGGTGATCGATTTTCGACCACGGTTCCCCTTTTATACGCATTCAGTTGAAGATATGTGCCTGACTACCTCAAAATCGTCGTCCTTGCGCGAAAAACCCAAGCGAAAGTAAAGAGTTTTCCGCGTTGTTTTCAAATTTCAAGAAAACTTAATTTTTGAGTTGTTTGTGGTTATCGCACACTGTTAATAATATTATCCTAAATTCCTGATCATATTTTTGATCAAATGGTGAAAGAATTATGTTGCTATCATTAATACAAGTCGAGATATTCACGATTAAGTTCTGCCCATTCTTCCATATGGCTAATTTTGAAAAGGCACCCCATAGTAAAGTGAGTCGTATTCACAACAAAATTGTTTTTTTTTCTAGAGAAAAGCACAAATGAATTAGATCATGTAACAAAGGGTGATTTATTAAGAGGTACACTAAGGTCTTTTTTTATGCGAAGTTTCAGAGTTATGCGCTTTTTTTATGCGAAGTTTCAGAGTTATGCGGTTTTTTTACGCGAATTTTCAGAGTTCTGCGGTTTTTTTATGCGGTACGTAAATTCGCATAAAAAAGACTTAAGTGTATAAGATTTGATTTGAAGATGATTTCTTGCAAATGTTGACCGCGGTTCTGCTTTAGATGGCCCATGCACGAGGTCTAATTTTGGCGCGATCTCTCCAACATATTGGCTGGTATTTCACAAAAAAATGCTTCAATATTGGCTTCCAATCATCAATCGTTGCTAGTTTATCCTTGTAGATATGAGCCTTGACATAGCCTCACAAGCAATAGTCCAAACTCGTTAAATCACACGGCCAATTGACGGGTCCAAAACATGAGATAAACTGTTCACCGAAGGTCATTGTTTCGCATGCCGTGTGGGATGTGGCACCGTTTTGTTGAAATCACATGTCAGGCATATACAATTCTTCCATTTTAGGCCAAAAAAAAATCGTCAATCATCACTCGTCATTCTCAGTAATGTTCCGCCCATCGTCGCCTTTGAAGTAGTACGGCCGGAAAGTACCACCGACCATAATTCACACCAGTGACTTCTTTGGGATGCATTGGTAGGTTTTGCAATGCTTCTAGCTGGTCTTCACTTCAGATGCGGGAATTTTGCTTGTTGACGTATCCATTCAACCAGAAATGAGCTTCGTTGTTCGTTCGTAAGTCTATTCATGATTAAAATATAAACCAAACTGAACAACATTGACAATGACACAAGTCACGCGTGATCTGTCAAAAACAGTGTTGCCAAAAAGATGGCAGCAAAAATCACCCTTCCGAGTTTGACCGTTTACTACATAGAGCCGGAAATACCTTGAATGAAGATCTGTACTCGACTAAAATGCAATACTTTCAGTTTTGTATAATATTTTGTGGCATGGGATTTTCGCATGAAACTAGTTGAATACATCCCCGTAAAAGCTAGGAAGGCGAAAGATTACTTCAAATGCAATCTGAAACTTTCAATTCGGGACGAACTCAGAAAGGTCAAGCTTTTCTACAAGTACACTTACTGACTGATCCGGATTTTCATTGCGATCGCTCATAATTACTTTTCGCACTTGCTCTCCTTTTGACATCATCTTCGATCTATAAGCTTGCAGTAACACCAAAAATTGATTTTACACAATGAATAATTAGTATGTATGATTGAAATTCTTATAACAAGTAGTGACTTATTTCGCCTACTTTAAATCTAATACGCTTTACTGGCTTACTGGTTTTCCTTAACTGAGATGGTAGTCTTGGAGGACTAGGCTACATATCAGCTCAAAAGCACCTTTCCGATTGGCCATTCAAAGTAAAAGCGGAACTGTGAAAGCTTCTACAAGACTCGCGCGCCGCAAAATTTCAAAGTTTCAAAGTCGACCTTCGAATAGTCAGATATATAGTTTTTTGGATTTCTCGCACCCAGCATTGAAGCACATAAACTATTTATCCAATCGTCGCGAATCTACAGAGAAGTACGTAACCCCCTAAAAAGCATAAAAAGGATCTGAAATGTTTTATTTTTATTCAAAACAACACGAAAAAAGACAGTCAACATATACTTAAAAAAATGATCGTTCCTTTTTCTGTTTCTGAACAACAATTTTATTTTATAAAAATCGGTTAAGTCACATCCGAGAAAATTGAGTGTGCATTTTATACTTAATTTTTCCATATTACACTATAACTCCGGAACCAAAAGTCGGATCCAAATGATACTCCTTTCATTTGAATCTGAGTTTGTGAAATTCGGATCAGCCATCTCCAAAAGCGGGTGCATATTACCGTTACATACATACACACATACACACACGCACAGACTGACACACACGCACAGACTGACACACACAGACATTTGCTCAGTTCGTCGAGCTAAGCCAGCTAAGGTATAAGCCATTCGGTCATCCGGGCCTCGGTTGAAAAGTCGGTTTTCGCAGTGATTGCATAACCTCTCTATATGAGAAAGGCAAAAAATGAACCATTTTTTCAATCGTTTCAAAGAGTTCCCCACTTAAATGACCAATCAGAACGATGCTTTCCAACTGATATGTCGCTTACTCCTTCAAAACCATGATCTCCCTCAGAGGTGGCCATGCAACAATTGATGCGTTCGAACAGAGCATTGCAGGTAATGCGACCACAATCGCCATGACAAAGAGATTTTACTTTACTGACACTGGAAGAGTCCATGTTTGAAGTTCTGCCCCACACGTCATATTCACCGGACATTGCTCGATTGGATTACCATTTTTTTCGATTTATGGTATGTAACTTGTCAAAGTACGTAACGTAACTATATATGTATATATGTATTAATATACGTACACATGTGTGCAAATATTGGTATTTCTTAATACATATAAATATTGGTGAAGTAAAAGCGATCAATTATATGTATAAATATTTACACATATATGCAGACGAGTGAGTGTGCAAGCATACATACATATATAAGGTTCGTAAAAGGAGGTTTGAGTGTAGTACTTCAAAAACTACGGAATGACCAAAAAGTGTATCGACCCATTTATCGAATCTGAAGAACAAGAACTTGTTCAACGCGGTATTCGAGATTTGTCAGAAAGATGGCGAAAAGTGGATTGATAACGGTGTACAATGGTTTGAATAACGGTATTGTGATAATACTCTCATAATAAATCACGAAATTTAGCAAAATAAGGTCCGAATTAATTCCAATGACTTATACATGATTTCACTGTAGTTCTGATTGTCACCTCTATATAGAAAACAAATATGTGTTCCACATACAAAATTTGTATAAAAATTCAAGATCTACCATATGCAAAAAGTGAGTGATGATCAGGGCTTGCAAATTGAGGCAACGAATATGAACAAAAGGGTTTCACCATCTGTGCTATTCACACACATTCGTATGTCAGGTTGAATTCACAGCGCAACCCAAGCAAGGAGAGCTGCTTCGTTCGTTCTTTAGTTCATGAATATGCCCGCTTGCTGAGACCTATGCTCCATGAGATTAGCATTTGATGAAAGGTTCTTATGAGGAAACTAGATTCATAACTTCTAGTTCCGATGAATATTTATTTAAAGAACATTGCTTTTAGTGTTTCTAGGATATATACACAGTGTAAACTGCCAAGAAACAAATTGACCGTTTTGAAAATGGACTCAAATGCAAAATTTCTGCTATAAAATGTTTAAAGTATGTTTGAAATGTGATCAAATTTGGTCTTGGAATGCTAACACTATGTTAAAATGATTTCTGTAAACCTACACTTTAAAAATAAACCGTAAACATTGCCTATATGACTTTGCTTCGCGTCTTGTAGCACGCCGTGAGGCAAGGTCTTCTTTCTCGTACAATACTAACGAGAGCGAACCCTTCATTTCATTACATTGTCATGGATTGCTTAGTTCATGTGTTAACTGAGACTGAGAGCACAGACAATTTACTTGGCAAGGGGAATTGGTCTGCTCAGTAGCATATACTCTCACGCATCCAGTTTCTCTTTAATATAGGTCTCTCATTCAGCTATGTCAAGCAAAGTGTTCACAGCAGATGTTTTTTGTTGCTTCGTTCGTTTGAGGATTCACAATACAAGCCCTGGTGATGACTTCAAGAACAATTACGTAGGTTATGTTGACACGGATAGTATTGAGCTCCCAAGTTACTTCTGAAGTATACTTTGGCGTAGTATTTTTATAGTTCATTAAGAGTAAACGTTGTGTAGCGGATTATGTTAAGTTGCTTAGAGAAAATAGTACTTCGATATGAACTGATAATTATTCAAAGACAAAACGTGAAGAAGATGATTACAGCACTGATGATAACAAAAAATGATGTAACACATTAACGTCTGTTTCTCATGTTTGAGGTGGCTAAAACAGCGCATTACACGAATCGGGCGGCTAAATGAATTAATGCAATACCTCCAATCCAGCGGAATCCAATAGGGCCATCATGAGACTAGAACTAATCACAGCCCTGAATTCAACCCTGAAAATCCCGGATGGATCGATCGGTAAAATCATTGAGTTATTTGGAGAATATAAATTAGCTTTTGGGAACACTAATAGGAATGTTGAAAAGAATGGTTAAGATAAGTTTTTCTGTTCCGAAAGGTGATTGACCCTAAGATAAAAATATCTGTAATCGGAACAAAAAAAATGCTATGCTCACCTGTGCAGCTGGCTCTTCATCAGTAGCGTGATTTAGCAATTCATTAAATACCACATCCTTTGTCAAAAAAGCCTTGTTGTTAAGTAACAATGCACTGTTATCGATTGCTAACAAGCCTACAGAAGATTTAACCTTAGAGTGAACAATAAATTTCACTCTCTGTCCCGGAGTAACTTTCTGCTCGGAGAGACTTAATGCGATCTAAAATTAATCAATGATGGTTAGTATATTTAAATAGTTCCTAAGTAAGGTTCATATTACTGAATTTGGCAAATTGGGTACATCTAAATCAATGCTGTCACTTAGATATATATTATGCTGAATAGAAAAAACTGATATCCTTGCTTTAGGAATCATATCAACTGTAACTGGTACATTAAAAGTCACATCCGTACTGCTGTTGGTTTTGATCTGTTCAATTTGAATTATTCGATGTTTCGAGGCCACATAATACGTCAAACGGTTTACAGGAACCGATGATTGCACTTGAACGGAAACTGTTTGTCCCAGTACCGCTTGATCATTGGACAAAAGTGAAATTTGAAAAGTATCTGGAGCATTTATTCGATCTTTCTCGAGCAAGAAATGGGCCTCACTTCCATTGAAAGTAACATCAATTTCGGCAGCTGCCGCTAGTATTGGAACATTTATCGTCATAGGAATGGTATTTCTATTGGACGTATCGACGTTCAGTTCCTCGGATTGAGTGAACTGGTTGTTGCCAGTGTAAACAATGCTTACAGAGAATTTTTCATTCGGAGCAATGTTTGGCTCCCTGCCATCTGGAGAACCTATGTGCAGCCAGCAATTGTAAGGCCGACCGGGAACTAAGTATTTCGACGATTTTTGTAAGTTGATAATATGACGGGTCTTAAAGATCTGGAATGATTTTGTAGAATGTAACATCTTTTCTACAAATAATGAATAAAGGGTATGTTAGCATATTGATAAGTTCTAATAAACAAATGAATTATGCTCACTTGAATGCCTTTCCTGTAGACTGACGTCGACTTGAATCCACTGATGATTTTCGCTTTCATCAAAACCAAACAACTCACGAATATTAAATTTAGCTCTTAAAAGACCATGAAACCTGGAAGTTATGTTGAGCTTCCGATGACCTTGGGCAGTGACAGTTATATCTCCTTTGATTGGTTTTCCGAATATGTAGCGACCGTCGACATCCACTAGAAACGTGTCGTCGTTGAGAGTCGCTACCTTGGGGCTACTAATTCTTATGTCATGTTTAGGTAGCTTATAGTCATCCACTAGAAACGGGTGTGAATGATCTTTTCCAGGAATACTCACTCCTATGCTCCAATTTCCAAGATTCGGTTCGTTGGCAATCTCCAACTGCGATTGAAAGATACCATTTTGTAACTTGACAGACGGCCAACTTAGTATTACATTTTCTTCCGGGTCAAACACAGTTACATGAATCGATTGGATTGACCTCGTTGGCTTCATTTGTTGATCTACCACTAGAATTCGGAACTTTACCGTATTGCCTGGTCTGTAGATTGGTTTATCCATTTGAATTAGAATCAAATCCGTTACGAGTTGGAATTTGAGTGGATAATCTCGAACGATTTTGTACCCGGATAGTGACTGAATCTTCAAATTGTAACTTCCAGGTGGTACAGCTGTAGTCTAGAGAGAGAGAGAGAAAAACCGGTTAAAGACTGACTAAAAGTAAATTGTAACATCCCTTAGTGTTAGGAAACAATAATCTTTAACAGTCCTGACACGAATGCCACAAAGATGGTAAAGTGTCATTAATAATAATAAAAAAAAATCTTTAACAGTTATTTGTTTACACTTCTATAGAGAACAACTGATGCAATTTTGACCAAAGTAATCGAAGAGTTTCGCGAAGAAGGCCACAATTTGGCAAGCGATTTGTAGTTGTGGCCGGAAAACGGAACCATTTGTCATATACTCGATGATGACAACTCAAGTTTTCCAACAAAATTGATTTTGTCCTTTGTGTTAAGGAATCCTTCGAATTGCCTGTAATTTTGATAAATCGAGATATGGTGGACAATTACAAAGTAGACGATGCGGCGGGGCCAGGACCGGTGATAGTCGAGTTGTGAGTGTGAAGCTTTCCCCATTTGGATGATTCCGAATGTGGAAATTCCTAACCCGACATTCGGTTTGTCTGGTTAGAGAAAGACGATAGTTGAGATGAGGGTATTGTGGATAGAACAGATAAAGTGAAAATGGAAAAACTCATTTTGACGTGAATGCGTCTTACTTTAGAATGGGGCGCATTTTCAAAATTCTCCCTGTGAAAGAATGGTTAGAATTCAATCGTGAATATCTAGTGTTGCACTAAACGCAACAACATAATTCATTCTCCATGCCATCAGAAATATGATCAGCAATGAATGATAAAATTTTCAACAGTGTGAGATTGCCATAAATAACTAAAAACTGATGCTTTCTTAAGTTTTTGGAAACAACGAGGAAAACTCATCACGCTTCCTTGCCTTTCGCGTACCCGTGACGACGGTTTTGAGGTAGTCAGGTACAGGGTGCTCCATCTTTTATGTCGGTATGTAAACGCTGAATAACTTTCACATTTTCCAACCGAGTGATTGCATCAGCTATGTTTTGGAAATGTCAATTCAGCACATTTTTTGCCAAGGATCGCTTCATACCGAAACAACGCACTGAAATAGTGACACTTCATATCGAAAACAGTCGTTCCATTGTGTTAAGTCAACGTGCATTCCGCTTGATTTACGCCAACCAGCATCAAACTATTGACAAGCTCAAGTCAAACATGATCGAAAAGGTAATGGCAAACACAGAAAAAAGGAGTCATTTTGTAATTGCTAATAAAAGCAGCCACTAAATCAATATTGTTTTCAAAACTAGTCTAAAAAAATGGTAAGGAACAAAGCTGAATAAAAATATCAAAGAAAACATACCGTTCACATACCGACATAAAATATGGAACACTCTTTACATATCAGTTCCGATGTTCAACCAAAGATAAACTCAAGATTACAATGCCCCATACGATCCATTGAAAAATGTTGGGTCAGTAATCGTGAACCAGTTGGTTCAGTAATAATGTAATTTTATTGACCCTCTGTTAATAAGCGTCGACCAGTTCCGACAAAATGCCATGGAAACAATACAAGTTACAAAGGAAGCCAACTTATGTTTACATTCAGCACATAATGATTTTTTGCCACAAGTGACTTTAATGCTTCATGGGATGAGCCAATAACAAACTGAATAAGTTCTAGACAATGGTTCTAAGTAGTTTTTACTTCCTTATTGTTAGAATCACTGGATATAGGGCAAAATTGCTCAATATCGTTCATACTGTAACTTAATATTTTATTAATATAAGACTGAAACTGACAGTGAACCGAGCTCATCGAGGGGTCCTATTCAAATGATACATAAGAAATCGCAGACTACTCCATCTTGAGTTTATCTTTGGTTCAACTGTATTAGTATAAAACGTGCTTAATCCACCTAGAAGTGAGATGATACCTTTTTTTATCAATCCGCATGTGTTTTTTGCATGAATATTCTTCGGTGTTTCAGTTTTCATGACTTTATTCTAATGTCTGTCGTTTTAAATGGCAATTTGAGATTTTAATCACTCATTACTCTGTAATGTCGAAACTACAAATCGGATCCATGATATGTCGAAGTAATTTCCACTTTAGATTTTAGGGTAATTTAATGTACTTTCAGAGCCAGTATTCAGGAACAAGCATAACCCAAACCGAATCGTATGGCCATTTGACGAATAAATTGCAATATTTTTGAGTCCAACTTTAAAGCTTTTTGGGATTTTCATCTTCCATATCGCTTTGAATTTTAAAAATTCATCATCCTACAATTCCAGAATCGGAAGTCAGAATTGGATAAAATTGGATTTATTTTATTTGAACTCTTGTTTCTGAAATTCGATTTGGCTTTTTTTGAAAAAACGATTGAGCTTTGAGAAACGATTCGATACTGGAACCGGAATCCGAAATTCGGTGTAGCCGAAGTCAGACAAATTCATTTGAGCTGTATAGTTTACATTTATTTCAAAATGTTTGAAAAACAATGTAGACATCTTTGAGGAATCGTAGTGCGAATTAAATTTTTGGGTGCCTTCCGAAACGAAAACTGAATGCAACCAAAAATGAAATAAGTTTATTTGGTTATCGACTATCCAAATCTGCTAACCCGATAAACCTGATTAATTTATGTGAAATAGACATTTTTATACTAATCACTCTGTATCTCCGAAACCGGAAGTTGGATCTGACTGAAAAATAAGATGTTTTATAAAATCTTAAAACTTTTCATTTCAATATTAGATCGGTTCAGCCATCTACGAGAAAAATGAGTTACACAGTTTTAATTTCGTTTCACGTATCATTCTGTAGTTCTGGAACCAGAGGTCGGAACCTAACATAATTCAGGAACCTTGTTTGGGAGTATACGACTTTTCATATGAATCTGAGTTTGTAGAAAACGGTTGAGTCATCTCCAAAAAAATTGAGTGAAATTATTTGTCACACACGCATAGGCTAATCTCGACGAACTGATTCGAATGGTATAAGGCTGTTATGTTCTTCCAGCATTTATTGATGTAAGTAGTTTAAATCAATATAATTATGGAATTGCTTTCAGCTCGAAAATTCTGCCATCATCTGGTTTACATATAGCATATTCGAACGATTACGTTGCCAAAAACGAACCGTGCTAAAATCGGTCCGAAGCAAAATATCGTGCTGTACACAGTCTTTTGGGTACTTAGAAACAAATGTATGTAACAGTATAAAAAAATCGTGTTTTATGTTGCTCCCTTGCATTTTTCTGCCAGACAGCACTCAAAACATCTACTGCTGGAATAGGGGAAAAAGTCCCTTACACAAAAATTTCAATATCTCCGTTAAAAATGGACGGATTTTAACAATCTATGGCTTGTTGGATAGCTATTACCGTGCGGAATCTAAGTCTGAAAACATATTCTGTTTTCAAGGTCAATTGTGACAGAAAATTTTGACATGAAACTTCGTATAACTCAAAAAGTAAACATCCGATCTCAAAACCATTCAATAGCGTTCTGGGTGACGGGGACACCTTCCATTTGCGACTGGTTTGATCAAAATCGGTCCAGCCATCTCTGAGATCTCGACCTCTTAGTTGTCAACACACATACAGATGCACACACACACACACACACACGGACATTTTCTCAGTTCGTCGAGCTGAATCGATTGGTATATGACATTCGGCCCACCGGGCCTCGGAAAATTTTTCTAAAGTTTGAGCGAATTCTATACCTATTTTTTATATTTAAAAAAAAGGTAAAAAGGTAAGGATCTTCCACAAACAGCATCAACAATGGTATAACGCGTGGTATAATGCCTCAAATAGTCAGGTCGTACTCCGATTCGCCTCTCGGACGTCGTGGCGAGCAGTCGCCTTCCACTAGCAGGAGCACGTAACTGAATTTTGGATTAAATTCTAGAACTGAATTTTAAAACTGAACTCAGAAAACCTGGATACTGGTACACCTGAATTCTAAACGTAATTTCAGATTTAGAATTTAATTTCAGACTTCTGTTTCTGAATTTACTTCCAGTTTTACAGGCTCAGAATTTAAAACTATGATTCGGGAACTAAATTCAAATTCTGGGTCCTGGAACTGGTTTCTTGATTAGACTTTAGTTCCTTAATTTAGGCTCGGGATTTGAATCCAGAAATCTGATTTATGATCTCACGTTCAGAATTCATCAACAAAATTCAGGATATGAAATTTAGATCTAGACTCTGGAAATAAATGTTAGATCTGAACTCCGAACCTGAATTTTAGAACTGACTTCTGAACAAAAATTTAATTCCTGAATTCAGCTTTCGAATTTAACTCCTAAATTCAATATTAGAATTCATTTCCAGTATTCAGTACTAAATTCGAAACATGTATTGTGGAGCTGGATTTTGGAACTGAATTCAGTTCGTTTACTATGGTTCGGATTTCAAGTTTGGAATTCAGTTCTAAAATCAAATTCGGAACCAGAATGCAGAGTAAGGGTTAAAAAACTGTATTTGTTCCGTGATATTTAATTGTACGGTAGAATCGTCAATAAGTTCTATTTTAGTAGAGATAGCTTTGTGGTCCACTAGGAGATTGGTAGCACCTATTATCTTTCTCCGGGCAGTGCCAGCCTAGAAGCCGTGTGGAATCCGGCGGAAACAAACTTAACCAAGAATAGATTCACTGTGTACTTGCTTTCATGTCGTAAAAGGCGACAATTGCCGGAATTTCTTTTTCCCTTCAGTTATTAGATTTTTTCAACGTTTCACATCTAAGTACTCTATTTTACTAAATTATCTCTTCATTCAGCTTACCAATTTCCGGTTAACTTCTGAGAAAAGTTTCATTTGGTAGATTTTCTTCTTCCATGTTATTGCTTGTCTTGCAAGATTATAAATTGAATAATA
This sequence comes from Malaya genurostris, assembly GCF_030247185.1. Classification (NCBI taxonomy): domain Eukaryota; kingdom Metazoa; phylum Arthropoda; class Insecta; order Diptera; family Culicidae; genus Malaya; species Malaya genurostris. The sequence continues at coordinate 263,885,396 of NC_080571.1, forward strand.
AAAATCGACTATTGCGAAGATCCGATAATATTACAATGTTAATAAAAGCGATAACATAAATCGGTGTATTGAAGAAATAGTAGGGAACTACTTGTTTGTTTGATAAATTAATAATTTTTTCTCGGTAGCCGGCTACCCAGATAACCAATATGACCCATTAAAAAAACAATTAAATGATAAATTCGAAATAATAAACAATCAAGATGCGCGTGAAATCTGTTGACCTTTGTTTGGTGATTTAAAATGATTTAATATAATATATAGAATATGTCACAATAATGAATCAACTATTTTGTGTAAATCCTATTGGTATATTTTGTAGCGGATAATTCCATTTAGAATAAATTCTTTAAGTTTCCACGAATAAGAACTGTGAATCGGGACTTCAGTATCGGATATTGTTGAAACGTTCACTCGGGAAGTCTGTGAGCATCTTGAACCGAAACATACTAAGTCGCGCGCGAATACTACCATTATTGAAATTTATACTAACAAATATCCTTCTCCCGTGACACTTGTATAGCGCGCAGTAGTATTTACGGTAACAACAAGTGTTGCACTAAAATCCCTTCCCAGTCCTTATTTGATCTACATTCGGGCCTGGCCGGCACCAGGAACTCTGGAATTATCAGAAGTTGTACATTGAAGGATGATTTTCCAGTCCCAAGTCTGATCATCTAATAATTCTCAGCTGATCCCAATCAGTAACGGAGTAGCACCCATAGCACAAGCTCAAGCTTAATAATTTCTACTTCAGTAGCGATGCACCGTAACAATTCTGTAAACAATAAAAGTGCCAAAATCTACTAATATGAACGATTATCTATATCCGGTAGTATGAATGAAGCTTGTCAGTTTTATTCGTATTCACGTCCTCCAGTTATGTCTATGACATTACCCACCCGCCTTTTTATAATGAAACGTTCGCAATGACATAATAATGGTAATGATGGTGAGGGGATGTCGGTTCCGTCGAACGAGTGCACAGAATCAAATGAATGCACATAAAAAACCCTTCTCAATCCACCTATTGGTGTGGTAATGCCTTTCTCTTTCTTCAAAACAGTTTCCTAAAAATATTTTTTATTAATTTGTGACACTAATTTGGGCTCATTTTTGACACCAATTGATTCAGATTGAATCGAATAGTTGACAAAAGCATGCTGCAGTGTTTCTGTCACATAGTAGGCATCATTTTTTCGACCAAGCGCTTCACATTTGCGTTGCCTATTTGTATGAGAAGAGTTATGCTAATCTAAAAAACCCTTCTTAGTCCACTTAGTGGAATTTTCATTTATTTTTAAAAATCATCATAGGGGGAGGGGGGTACATGAAATTTCCGAAATCGAAAAAAAAATTTTGATGCCAATAGTCCTAGAATTGCATGAAATGTCGAGATTTAGCATCAAATCAGAAAAAATTTTTTTTTCGAAAAAACCGACTTTCTTGGACTATCAAAATTTACCCAGAAAGACAATTTAAAAAAATTATTTGAGATGACACTAAATCTCGACGTTTCATGCAATTCTAAGACGTTTGACATCAAAAAAATTTTCAATTTCGGAAATCTCATGTACTCCCCCCTATGGTGATTTTTCAAGATTGAAAATTTTAAAACCTTAACCGCCGGGCAGCTCCCCTTAGGTATATCCGATTTAGCTCAAATTTTGCATGGGGACTTTTTTCGAGGTACTTAAACTTTTGAGCATTAGCGCTTTACGAAATCAGAGGTGATCCAAAAATATTGGCACATTAGAGCGGTAAAAAACAACGTGTTTTGTCGGTTATGCTTATGTCAGACATGTGATATCGGTATCACTGTACACCATTAACCACATGTCTGTCACCCTAAATCACGGTGGTATCACGCGAGCATCATGATACAACGGTGATTTCCGTACAACGGTCATTTATCGTTGTACTGTGCAAAATCACATAACTGTTTACTGCTACCAGCGCCATTGCCGAGCGATGGTGAACTCATGAAACAATATTTTCTTCTTCTGAGTATCAAATAATAAACAACCTTCGTTTTATTTTGAAAAAAATATTCTTGGTAAAATCCCAACAAGCAGCACAAAACTTATATACTTTGCAGCATATTTTCAAAAAGCAGTCAAACCAAGAAATATTAATAAATTTGAAGAAGTTTTGAAATACAAAAAAGGAAAATAAATTATTCATATTTGTACAGAAAATCAGCACTATTGAGTAATTGTTTTCTATTCAATAACAAGTAAGATTATTGTTGAAATGGATTTAAAAACATAATGATTCATATTTTGATTGCACATGTGGTAATAATAAACGATAAATATCCAATACATCAATAAATCAGTTGTGTAATCATTCTGTTTATTGATGACCTATCGAAATTTCATTTATCACATTGGTCTCCTATATTCACTTCTGGAAACTCTAAATCTTCTTATTACTTCGTCTTGTTTCATCGGGTTGAATGCCATTGGATGGAAAGTAAACTTGTTTTTAAATTGTTTAGAAAGAGTCTTATTTTGGGTATGGATAGAGAGAACAGTGAATCATGTCTTTCAGTGTAAGTAAGTTGAAGCAGATCACGTACCAAGTTACATATTCAATTTAAGAAATACTTGTAATAGTTTTCAGTGTTACTTCATAAATATAGCTTAACAACTTTAAACTCCTAAAAAATCTATTAAAACCATTATGAGTTTATATTCCAGTGTAGTAGACCATTTTTCATAAGATTTATGAAGCAAAGTGAAGCATCAAACCTATGTCAAATCTATTTCGGAATGATTTAAAATTCAAGAAGGTTTTAAATTCAGCTTTATGATGAACATAATCCTTTTTATGACAATTTCGTGATGAATAAACTGTTACGTTGATAGAATTTTTCTGAAATATGTGTGTGCCATTTGAGCCAATTTGTTCTGATTCCTGATGATCTTAGATTTATTTACTATTTTGAGACTCAATGTTAATAGTTTATGCGATCTTATTTTTATCGTGAATATGCGGGTGAAAAAGGAATTATGACTAAACACCTTGAAATTTATGCGGATTTGGCAAAAGTCGGCAAGATTTACAAACAAAATTTAGTGATTCATCACCTTTTTGTTAGAAATCAGCGTCGTTGCAAAAAATAGTGCTCGTGTTCCGAAAATTAGTTCTAAAAGCATTTCATATGTCCTCCATTCTACATTTATATTTGTTTTATATTTTTATCAGTGAATGTAAAGGTAGAACATAAAAATTATGAACATCTAGTTTTCCCTAATGCTAATTACATTTAAACAATGAAGGAAAAAATCCTGTATCCCAGAACAAACGGGTCAAAAATGTACCTTCAAACCATAAAATTTGATATGAGTGATACTGTCATCCAATGAACACTCACACACAAATTGTTTAATAGCTAAGAGAGACATTGATTATATCTGTCATAAATAAGTTGCTAGTAATACACTTCAAACCACAAAAATTTTTGGTTTCTATATTATCGATTATCGGAGCTGGGAAATTAAGCTAAATTTTGAGTCTCACAGTACATTCATTCTGTGCGCAAAACATGTCTGTCACCTCATTGTTGTACGCGTACAACGTTGTACAGAAATCATTGTACGGAAATCACATGTCTGTCAACGGTATTACGTCACTTATACCATTATATCTCCGGAACCAAAAATCACAGCCATTTGATGTTTGAACTTAATCAATGGCCCAATAGAAGCTTTTAAACGAGTTTAAACTTGTTAAAATCGGTTCAGCCATCTCCGAGAAACTTACGCGGTAAAAAAAACAACACGTTTTGTCCGTTACGTCACTTATTCCATCATATATCCGGAACCAAAAGTCACAGCCATTTGATCTTCAAACTCGATCAATGGCCTAAAAATAGATTTCAAACGGGCCTAAGCTTATTAAAATCTGTATGGGCATCTCCGAGAAACTTGTTCGATAAACAAACAACGCGTTTTGTTGGTTACGTCACTTATACCATTATATCTTCGGAACCAAAAGTCTCAGCCATATGATCTTTGAACTTGTTCAATGGCCCGACAGTAGCTTTCAAACGAGCATAAGTTTGTTAAAATCGGTTCACCCATCTCTGGGAAAATTTAGCACGCTTAAATAGATTCGGCAAAACACGGACAGAGGATGCAAAATGCTTGAAACGGGATCGTCATTGATGGCTAAAACACGTTGTGCAAATTGAAATTCTGAACCTGATGGCTTCGAAAATCATTGCACTAAATCTTGAAGTGATCAGAATAGCAGAACTCTGTGCAATACTTCTAGACGGAACGACCGAAATTAACTCTGCGCCTAATTCGTATCACTGTTTTTGGATTAGTTGATTTTAACAAAATATCCAAAATAATTATTAAATTAGTTGAAATTCAAAATTTACTTTGTTACAAAAAAATCTTGTTTTTAGAGAATGAGTTAAGTTAGCGAATATCCTGGACACAAACCAGTAAGTGTTTGTGTAGAATACACGTAGTAGGCGGTTGCTCTTCTCTGTGGCTTCTTGTTATTTCATACACCCTGAATTCTTATTTTGATGTTCGGTAATTTTTTTTACAGTTTTAATCTGTAAAAGGAAATTTTAGCAGAAAAAATCGTTAAATAATTCCATTTTACCGACATCAGTAAAATATGCACGAGTTGTCAGTAATTCCATGATAATTTTGCTGAAAATTTGTTTTTTGTTTTACTGACGTATGTTGTAAACATTGAAATGTCATCACGTCCAAGTCATTCCGTAAAAAAATCACCGATTCTCAGTGGTTAATGAATAAACACCGAAAAAATATGTAAACAGTGCTGAGCTTCAGTAATTTTCACTGAACGCCTTCGGAGAAAATAAAGCCTGTCAAAAGTGTCGCCATTTTAAAGTTCAAATAGTACTAACAGTGGTAAAAATTAGTGCTTTTTTCGGAAAAGTGCACACTGCAGCTAAAATGGACAATATTTTGGACTTACTTGCGGATGAAGAAGTAAAGAAGCTGTTCAGTAAGTACATTTATAATATTTTCAAAGTTTTCTCATTTTTAGCAAGTACGAAGCAAAGTGCTTTTTTGTCGTAAACCTGTTCCGGGATACGTGGAAGGGCTCGTACGGCACATTACGTGGCACATAAAACGTAACCACACATCACTAACGGTAAATAAATTGCATCGAAAAACGTATATACGAAATTAATATGAAAATTTTCTATACAGATTTGTTGAGGGCTCTAGCTATAATTCGGATGAAAAATCCGAGTCGCGGAGCAAAACGATTGCGTTTATCCGGCGCTGCCAACGATAATCCTCTCCAGGGCATCTTAGAATGGTGTCAGGTAATATAATACAGTATAGAATTTCATCGAAAATAACAATATTTTTTATACATCACAGGATGACATCCTTCCGCAATCATATGACGTACCCACATTACACATTAAAGGAGACAAGTTTGCGGACAACTCTGAAGCATTTATAATCTGGAGAAACTGGAGCCTGAAAATAAGTGGCGACTATCAATATTTCTACAAGATACTGGTTGAGTGCTACAATGTGGAGAAAGTCGACTGTCGTCCTTCGGATAATTTTTTTTTTTATATTTATATATTCGCTCATGGGCATTGCTGCCTTAACAACGACGGGAGAAAAATTTACGCGTAGTCTTAAGTAATGTATTCAAAAATCATTAGACTTAACATATCACCGAATAAAACTGTGTATTATTTTTCGCTGATCCTTTTTAATTTCATAGTATTTGGTATCAAATACTACAGATTTAGTAATATAGAAAAATTCAGAAAATTCAATTTTTACGTTTTGTTTTGCAAATTTTACCGAACTTCGGTATTAGGTGATGAATAAGTCAGTAAATTTTGACAGTTCGTAGTGGCGATCCAGTTTACCAATCATTCAGTAAATTTAAATTTTACTGAACTGTTTACTGACTGTTCAGCTGTTTGAAAGTCAGTAAAATTTTTACCGACACCCGTAAAAAAAGTATAGTGTGTAGTGTGTTTCGCTCGGGATACGCCGTCCGGAGTACTACTTGTATTCGGTTTTTGATTTCCAAATGCTCAAAGTTTTCAGTTAAAGAGTCGATTTCACGGAGTTGAATGAAGAAAACAGTGATTTAGAAGAAAAATTTTATGAAAAAGATGTTTATGTTGCGTTTATGTCTTTTCCTCCAATACAACACATGAAGTCGCTATCGTATATATATCTGCCAATATAGAAAAGACAACCGCGACCGTACATTTTTTTTCGGTAGTAGTGTGCCAACTAGTGACTAGTAGTCATTACAGTATTAACGTTTTTCGGTTACAGTGCACCATACAGCTGCAGATAGCAGAAGCCAAAACAACATTTTATTTTTCTAATTCAACTTGGTTGAAAACAACATTTTATTTTTCTAATTCAACTAGAAAATTAGTTGAATTGAAATGGAGTGTGCCTTCATCAAGAAATGACAGTACGTTTAATTGTTGAATTCAACTAAAAAAATAGCCATTTTTTATCTTTATTAAGAGAAGGTGAATTAAAAAATCTACATAAGCAGAAGTAAGATTTTTTTTAGTTGTCTCAAAAACTATCTAACTAAAATTAGAAATTCAACTAATTTTTTCGCCACAATGCTGATTTCGGTCTTTCGATGCAGATATTTCGGGAATAGGGCAAGTTTCAGTGTTACTTCACATTGTGTTACACGACTTAATTTCTACTGAATATTTCATGGAATTTTACGCGACATCTTTGTACCTGGGGCACGCTAGGTTGCCAAAGACAATTATCAAAGTCGGTCAAAATGAAGGAAATGCAGTGTACCCGTATCCGTTTCCATTGTTCGTGAGCTGGTGGGCTCCATCAAGAGAAAGACTCGAGATTTCGTTCGAAGTGGAGAAATGTGACCATCTAATTTTGAAGTTTTAATAAAAGTACAGTGAAGCAGCCATTTATGAACATATTAGAATTTATGAATCACGAATTATGGGATTTTTTATGCGTACTTATTTTGTTCAGTCAGTCATTATTTAACAAAAGCTAGCTAAGCTTAGAGATTTTTCATAGATTTGTCAACATTAAAATCAGAATAAACCTAAGTCTTGGACGACTCCGCAGTTATTTCTTAGTGTGCACTCAAATTGCATGGCTAGTGCTACGATTCTATTGACACTAGGAATTTATCCAGGTGAGGTTTCGAACATATGACTACATGTCCGCAATTTCAACGCCTTACGCATCAAACCACTAATACAGGCAAATATGGTAAACCACTACATCATACTTACATTAAAATTCACTAGTCGCATTTCGTCTGACTTGAGTTGAAGGCTCTGTTCGACTGTAAGTTCCTCGCCACTATCCGAGAATCCTTCGATCGAAAGATGCAGTTTTGGAGGATCATCGAGGGCGAACGTTAATATCGATAGCCGATAAGACAGATTTGGCTGGATATAACTCGGAGCCACTATTATGTAGTTTCTTCAAAGACAAAGCAGAAATGTATTTTATACATTAGCTATTCACAATATAATCATTACCCGGCACCGAGAACGGCATCGCCATGAATAAATAATAGAAACAAGCAAACAACCCAAAGGCTGCTCTTCATCGTAACTTTTTCGATTGAACTGCAGACACTGAGACAGAATGCATTGTGTTCATGGAACAACCATCTTCGCCCGAACTAACAGAGCCAAACTTGTTAGCTGTGAGCAGTCATAGTGAAATGTTGTCGACTCCTGGCGCCGGTACTGCTCGCGAATGAACCGTGAAGATTAAATCCTGCTTCGCCGCGGAAAGGGATTCCCCAGTCGACGAGTGATTTTCAGTGGCAGTACATTTAAACTGCTTCCGATAACTGCTCATGTCAATCGATTGTTTAATGGCTCTTTAACTTTCAAAGTCTTTAGTAGAGTGGATAGACTAAATAGTGAAACTAGTTATTCATTAGTGCTTTCTGCTGCGAGGTTTTTTATTTGGGGAAAGAGTGCCTTTGAAAGAATGCAACATATCTCATTTCCGTTTCTATCAAACCCGTCTCGAAAATCCAAACTATCAACAATAATATTGAAGCATGTTTAATACAATGTTTTGAAAAAAAAATCTGATGTAATGAATATGAATAATTTTTCAATAATCTATTTCGTTTATTTCGAATAAAGGAGATCCAAGGCCATTCAAAACTGAACCGCTCAATTCATGAAATTTTTCAAACATGCGTTGAAAAGCTACTGTCCTACAGTATCAGAATCAGTCTGTGTCATTTATCAGAACTGCAGGCAACAATACTTTTTTTACGATGAATACGATTTTTCTGGCGAATAGTTTTTATTCCGGAAGTTCTTCTGCATTATTTCAATATGACGAAAACAGCCGCCGAAAGTCGTTGTATTTCGGTGGAACTGTATGGCGGGCATGCTCTATCGGAGCTAACATGTCGGAAGTGGTTTGCATGGTTTAAAAGATGCAGTTTTGATTGTGAAGACGAAGAACGAGCCGGAGCACCACCAAATTTTGAAGATGAAGAATTGGAGGAATTGCTCAATCACGGCCCATTGCAAACGCAAGAAGAACATGCAAGATCACTCGAAGTTACTCAGCTAGTCATTTTCCAACGTTTATATGCAATGGGATGGTTTCAAAAGGTAGGCAATTGGGTGCCGTATGGTTTGAAGCCAAAGGACGTCAAACGCCGCTTCTTCAAGTACGAATAACTGCTCTAATCGCATAAAAGAAATGGTTTTGCCTTTCTCTATAGAAAGGTATTAGAATTGCTGAAAAACTCGACTTTCGAACGGAGCCTCGGAGACCCATAGTGTTATACACCATTCCACTATGGTCCGAAACGGGAAATTAGCGTGACAAAAATATTTTCACTATCAAATATTAGTTTTTTGTAGTTGGTGTCTTCACACAAGTTGTTTGTAATCAAATGGCGCTCCTTTTGATGAAAAATGTTACTAGGGTGGTCCTCATTTAGATTGAAATCTGAAATCTAACTTTCTTAATTGAACTCAAAATTTCTCTAAAATTTTCATGATCTCGACAACCATTCCAACAAGTTGATGCAGGTTAGTAAAATGCAAATATTTTTATCCACATCGTGCCGAGACGCCTATGACACTGGCCCTTCTTTTTCATCCACTTGTGTACCGAATAGCCTCTGCAAACCGGAAAACGACGCACAATGAGTTTTTGTTCGAATGAATACATTCTACTCATTTTAACACACTAATGATTTTTTTGGGTTTCAGGAAGTGCGTTGACTTACAACAAATCTATTTTCGGTTGTAGTTTTTGTGTGTCTCATTTTTCGAATGGACAATGTATTAAACACTTGTAGAACTAATTTAATACTATTACTTTGCTGAAGGAAGTATGTTGATACATTAAGGCGTTTAAGAGTTATGCAATGCACAGTGGTTCGAAACGGGAAATTAGCGTGACAAAAATATTTTCACTATTCAATATTCGTTTTTTGTAGTTGGTGTCTTCACAAAAGTTGTTTGTAATCAAATGGCGCTCCTTTTGATGAAAAATGTTACTAGGGTGGTCCTCATTTAGATTGAAATCTGAAATCCAACTTTCTTAATTGAACTCAAATACGATTTTGTTGTGCAATAAAGTTGTGGAAAATTTTATTTTGAGCAACTTTGCTGAAAAAGCACCTCTCTAGCTTTTCATTTGATCGAGTTACATCAATTTTCCCGAATAAAAGTAAGGTGGCTCCTGAAAATTCACTTTTTTTGTTCTAACTTTTTTGTGAAACGTTCTACAGAAAAGTTGTCTTCAGAGGAGTTGTTGTACTTATTATTGCGCACAGTTTTGCTCAATCAAGCTTTTTCATATGAGCTACCAGTAAAAAGTTATGATTATTTTTTCATCAAAAACTAGTCAAGCTTCAAATGTCAACATTCATTAGATGCCAGATCGATAAAAATGTATCCTATGCGGTTCCTGAAAGGCCATAATATAAGTAAAAATTTAAAAGAAAATTGGGAGGGTGTTATTTTTTTAACTTATTTAAATTAGTTTTAAAAATACCTTCAAATAACTCAAAAACATTGCATAAATCTTAAACGCCTTAACGTATCAACATGCTTCCTTCAGCGAAATAATAGTAGAAAAAGTTTGGTTGAGCAAAATTGTGTGCAATGATTAGTTCAACAACTCTTCTGAAGAAAACTTTTCCGTAGAACGTTTCACAAAAAAGTGAGAACAAAAAAAAAGTGATTTTTCAGGAGCCACACTACTTTTACTCGGAAAAATTGATGTAACTCGATCAACTGGAAAGCTAGAGAGGTGCTTTTTTGAACAAATCTGCTCAAAATAAAATTTTCTACAACTTTGTTGCACAACAAAATTATTTTTGAGTTTAATTAAGAAAATTAGATTTCAGATTTCAATCTAAATGAGGACCACCCTAGTAACATTTTTCATCAAAAGGAGCGCCATTTGATTAAAAACAACTTTTGTGAACGCACTAACTACAAAAAACTAATATTTAATAGTGAAAATATTTTTGTCACGCTAATTTCCCGTTTCGGATCATAGTGCAATGTTTTTGAGGTTTTTTAAGGTATTTTTAAAACTAATTTAAATAAGTTTAAAAAAATAACAGCCTTTCAATTTTCTCTTAAATTTTTACTTATATTATGACCTTTCAGGAACCGCATAGAATACATTTTTATCGATCTGGCATCTAATGAATATTGATATTTGCAGCTTGACTAGTTTTTGATGAAAAAATAATCATAACTTTTTACTGGTAGCTCATATGAAATAGCTTGGTTAAGCAAAATTATGCGCAATAATTAGTACAACAACTCTTATGAAGACAACATTTCCGTAGAACGTTTCACAAAAAAGTTAGAACAAAAAAATTGATTTTTCTGGAGCCACTCTACCTTTATTCGGGAAAATTTATGTAACTCGATCAAATGAAAAGCTAGAGAGGTGCTTTTCTCAGCAAAGTTGTTCAATATAAAATTTCCTACAACTTTATCGTACAACAAAATCATTTTTGAGTTCAATTAAGAAAGTTAGATTTCAGATTTCAATCTAAATGAGGACCACCCTAGTAACATTTTTATCAAAAGGAGCGCCATTTGATTACAAACAACTTGTGTGAAGACACCAACTGCAAAAAACTAATATTTTATAGTGAAAATATTTTTCTCACGCTAATTTCCCGTTTCGGACCACTGTGCATTCGACTCAGTTCGACGAGATCGGAATATATATATATATATATATATATATATATATATATATATATATATATATATATATATATATATATATATATATATATATATATATATATATATATATATATATATATATATATATATATATATATATATATATATATATATATATATATATATATATATATATATATATATATATATATATATATATATATATATATATACATATATATATATATATATATGTGTGTGTATGTGTGCTCTTTTAGAAGATATTTATAAACGCTCAATTTTCTCAGAGATGGCTGAACCGATTTTAACAAACTTGGGCTCGTTTGCAAGCTACTATCAGGTCATTGATCAAGTTCAAAGATAAAATGGTTGTAACTTTTGGTTCCGGAGATATGATTGTATACGTGACGTAACCGACAAAACACGTTTGATTTTTACCGCTCTTATATATATATATATATATATATATATTTATATATATATATATATATATATATATATATATATATATATATATATATATATATATATATATATATATATATATATATATATATATATATATATATATATATATATATATATATATATATACATATATAAGGGTGCCAAAATTTTGGGATCACCTCTAATTTCGTAAAGCGCTAGTGCTCAAAAGTTTAAGCACCTCGAAAAATATCCTCATGCAAAATTTGAGCTAAATCGGATATACGTTAGGGGTGCTGCCCGGCGGTTAAGGTTTGAATATTTTTGATCTTGAAAAAGCACCAGTTCATGAAATTTCCAAAATCGAATTTTTTTTTTGATTCCGAAACTCTTAAAACTGCATGAAACGTCGAGATTTAGTGTCACCTATAAAAGTTTTTTTTATTTGAAAAAATCAACTTTCTGGGAGAAATTTTGATACTTTTTCTAAGTCCCAAAAAGTCGATCCTTTCAAAAAATTTTTTTCTAGATGACACTAAATTTCGAGGTTCCATGCAATTCTAAGCCTTTTGGCATCAAAATTTTTTTTCCGATCTCGGAAATTTCAAGATATATGATTTTTCAAGATATATGAAAAGATATATGGACTAAGATGGATTTTTTTAGATTAGCATCACTCTTCTCATACAAATAGATAACGCAAATGATAATTTTTTCATCATTCAGGGCTGTCCAACACTTCTCCAATTACGATAAAGTTAAAAAATGGAATTAGAAAATCATGGTTTGCGTATCGGTCGAGTTTTTCAAAAATAGTATTCGTGGATGAGATAGCAAAGGACAATACTTTGAATATTGAATTTGCACTCATTTTTTGTCAATAATATTTCAAATTTCGAACAAACGGTACGAAATTATTCCTACCCTAAAAAAATATGTATTGATTCAGACACTCTTTCTTGAAGAGCTTTGATCTGTGAAATTTGCGAAGTTTCAAGAGCAACATATCTTCGAACCTTGATTTCAAATCTTTTTTTTTATTACAATATCACTATAAAAGTCTCAGGCTGGCTCCAATTGTTATCAATACTTTCCTGTACGGTTGCCAGCCGTACGTTCCAATACGAGCTACTTACATGTGATCCCTGAACAATAGTATTCCGCTCACGACACCGTTACTGGGACACGGCTCGAAAATTTTCTTTCTTTTTGTATCCATTTGTAGTCTTGGCGAATTATAACCAAACCTTTCACACTAAAAGCGAAAAGTTTTTCAAACAATCCTAATTAGAACCTTGAACTGTGGCATCTGAAAAAAATTAAAGGATTGCAAAACTTTTTCATCAAATGGGGAACTGGGTCCGGATTGCCAAAACAAGTACCCGAGATACAGCAGTATTCGTATCTCAGGTTGCGAACCACTGCTCTGTTGGATGTACTGTGCCTGTCCGCACCAGGAATGTATGATCTATGTCAACACTGATAAATGAAGAACACGACGTCACCATGTTTCTTGTTGCTACTGTCGAAAGCAGCAGCTGCTGCCGTTTTAGTCACATCCTGATTACCTATTAGATGCGAAGAGCCAAGAGCGGAAGGCAGGAAATAAATGATCCATATGTTTATCCTTTTCATCGGGAGCTCCCCGATGCAACACACAATAAAATGTACATTTATAGATACATACGCTCGAATCCGGTACCAATTGAATAAGTGTATCGTTATCCTGTGTGCGTGTTGATGTACCATGGCATTCGACCAGCCTTTGGATTGGCAAACATTGAGCAACAGACTCGACTATGGTGCGAGCACAGAGTTGCAGTTGCAAGTTATGCTAATTGTATGAAAGCGTAGTTACATTCCCTACAAGTGAACCACACCCTTCCGAACATGCTCCTCTATAATTTCCTCTACCATATTTGTAGAAGAACTAACCATATTTAGACATTCAACTCAGTACCATACGTATTTGCTTACCGTCTACTGGTATTTAAACTTTCAAATAGTTCTACGTGCATGACACGAACTTGGTGGGGTTATTCTTGGCTCAATAATTAAACAGGCAGTGGTACTCACGACAAAATTCTGAGCTTATAAAATCTGAGTGTGTCACCAATCGTCAACACTTAATGTGGTATCCAATGTTCAAACATTTTTCGAACAAATATGAATTAATCAAAGTGCCTACTCATCAGCACGTGATCCATCTTATCCCAGTTCGCACAATCTCCATTGGAAAAGGGAGAAGTAAAGACAACGGCGTAAGAGATCGAATTGATCAAATTACTTTTCTCAATCGGATGTTTCACCACCGCGAGCCACCAACGTCTCGAGTAGTGCAAACAAGTCTATCCCGTTGTATCAATTTCTTCTCCACCACTGCCATAGCAGTAGGGTAGTAGCTTCAAACCACCCCCATTTCGGTATCCTTTTCCCATACCCAAATCCCTCCGTACAAGGAATCGGAGAGATGAGCAAATATTTGGTGTTTGCTTTATAATTTTCCTAAATACGTGAATCCATAAAGCTAGACAAACATCAAACATCCATCGTTGCCCCAGCTTCCCTCCGGTTGTCCTGTACGTCATGTGTCGTACGGCCAGGGCTAGGATACCGTAGAGTGTGGCTTCGGACCACGACGATGAACTTCTCACCTCATCGCATCCCCACTCGATTAAATATTGGTCGGTACGAGATCAGGGTTCTGCTTTCTCGCCACTTAGATAGATTGCCCATTGGGGGGACATCCTGAGCTGGACCATAGCGGTTCGGTACGGCACGGTACCAGTAGCAGTGACGGAATCTAATTTTCTTGTTATTAGTGCTACTCAAAAAGCTGACCGACCGGAAGATAAATATTTGGTGAGCTAATTGATAGTAAGGTTAAGATTTGAAGAGGATTAGCTCCGTTTACAGACTCTGCAGAGGACTGAACGTAAGCGAACAATCATTTGTCAAGCAACCGAAAATGCATTGCTCGGTGGCTTTGTTTTTTTTTAAGTCAAACGTTACGCGGACCGCTATCGATAAACGATAATATTAATAGGTAAAAAGTTGAGTTGTTTATTGATTGATTAGAGGAAAGTGCATTATTTTCTTGCCGATTAAACAAAGTTAACCGAATCGACTGTCTGCTGCTGTCAAACCGTTTGTTTGAAGTCAGTTTCAAGCCTAGTTTGAAAGTCATTGAACTGAAAATCGAGTCAGTTTCGAATCAGATTCTTATATCGGGTTTGCCCGTACTATCTTTGCTAAATGTGAACTGGTCGTCAAATGGTGAGATCTAAGTCCTCACAAGTCCCTATCTCATGCCTCCCCGAGCGTCTATGATGACATTTGGTCAATAGAACGGCGTCGACTGAGGGCTATCGTCTTATGCGTTAGTAGCAGAATGAGAGGGTGCGAAATGGCTTGTAGGTTGAAGCCCATCCTAAAATGCAGTGTTTATCATAGTATATTACAACATATAATTCTGTTGTTTATTACATCATGGTTTATTATTATTATTTTAATTATTATTATTATTATTATAATTATTATTATTATTATTATTATTATTAGAAGAGCGTAACATACACTGCGACATTAACTATTATATTGTATCATAGCATATTATTTCATATATTATCGTCTTACACTATTTTATATTATTATATACTATGTTGTATGGTATTATACTGCATTGCATTATATCACATTATATTGTATTATATTATAATATATTTTATTATATTATATTATATTATATTGTATTCTATTATATTATGTTATATTGTATTGCATTATGTTGTATTATATTATATTATATTATAGGGTTTATTATGAGTAGTACTACGTACCTCTGCGCAAAATATAAAAAAAAAAAGTTATCATTTTTAAAGTAACTTTCAACTGAATATCAAGGTCGTCACAAGGTGAGCTTGGTTCTCACTGGTTCCTGTTTCATGCCTACACGTGTGTCTGTGGTGACAAATGGTCTATGGAATGCGTTGATGGCAAAATGAGAGGATGAGAAATGACATATAAATTCAAGTAATATAATATCATAGCATATCGCAACATATCATTTTATTTATTCTATTATTTATTATATAATTCATTGTACTATATTATATTGTTTTTTATTTTTATTTTCATAATTATATTTATTGTTATTGTTATTATTGTTATTATTATTATTAATTTTTTATTGTTATTTTCAAAATTATATTTATTTTTATTATTATTAATTTGTCATCAATAATAATAACATATATTATTTTTATAGATGTAGATATTATTATTATTATTAGAAGAGAAATATTCTACTTCCTGCAGTATTGCGAAGATAGAAGAGCATAACTGACACTCTACATTAACTGTTATTTTATATCATGTTTTGTAATATATTATATTATATTGTATGACATTGTATTATATTATATTAAATTAAAATATATTATATAATATTATGTTATATTATATTATGTTGTAATCTATTATATCATTTTATGTTATATTAATTTCATTACACTATGTTTCATTGTATTTATCAATATAAAATATTTTGCACGGGGGCGTAAAGAGGAGGGAGCATCAGGGCATCGGACGAATTGATGACTGGACGAGGGATTGTGGGTAGCCAGCCCAAGTCACTTGAAAGAAACTTGTTTCCTTCTGAAGGTTTGACATGAGTCTGACGCGCCCTTCTCAAACAAACCATCAGGCGGGTTCAAGCATGTATAGCGATATGCTTCATCCATGCACTGGATACTATGGTAGGAAGAGCATCTTTTATTCCCGCGGAATACGAGTAAGTGACTCTACTTACGTATCCGCCCAACCCTTTTTGTTTGCTTTTCGGTAACAGCTATAGTAAGAAGGTGAATGGATGAGTCATATCGGGGCTACTGTAAGTCTACCCGCATCCACTGGCAAGTCCTTGAACTGATGGTGGCTTCACTTCACATCACATCACATCACATCACACTATCTTTGCTAAATGCGAACTCAACACAGTTTCGTGGAAAGTGTTTTTTGATGAAACTGGGTTAGTTTCAGTTCTCTCAAGCGAAAACATAGACAACTAGCTCCCTAGATTTTATAGACAACTAGCGGCCCCCTGCACACTTCGTAGCTCAATAATATTATATTAGATTAGAATTATCAATTTTAATGATTATTGAGGAAAAATATCATTATAATGCCCTGTGATAGTGGCCCCAACCTTTTTATATCACGGACAACAGGACAAATTATATAAAACCGATGGTTTGCCGAAACCCAAACAGGCAGCGTACAATTTACCATCTGAAAAAAAACTCTAAATTCACGCTACAGACTCATAACGATTATTGACGGTAACAGAAAAGTTAAACGGATGAGAAAATGACGTTCAAATTGAAATGACATAGCAGTGGGCATCATGGAATGCGTGAAATGAAAACTTTTTCTTCTTCTAATTTGCCATTCAAAATTATTGTCTCGACAACATTTGCGATTAACTGCACTTTATTTTGTACTTTGTGTGCTTGTTTCTGTAATTTGTGTGTTTGTTCCTGTACTTTCTGTGCTTGTTTCAGAATTTGTTCCTGTACGTTCTATACCTGCTCCAGTATTTTCTGTATTTGGTCCTGTAACTTTTGTACTTATATCTGTACCATCTGCACATTCTGTACCTTTTTATGCACTCAATTGTGCCAGTACTTCCTATACTTGATTCCCTCATTTCTGTACTTGGTTTTGTACTTTCTGCACTTGTTCCTGTACCTTCCTTATTTTTTCCTGAACTTAGCTTCTGTACTTGTTCCTTTTATTTCTGTACCTGTAGCTGTCCCGGTGAATTTCTCACAGCTCAAAAATTATCTTTGGATGGAAATTATTTCAAATACTCTTAAGTTAGAATAATCGCACGACTCTCATGATTGCTCGCGATCAGTGAAGTAGATTGGTAGAATGTTCCGTGCAAATAAATCATCTGACCATTGTTTTTGATTCGATCTCGACATTTTTCCCCAAAACGTGTACACACGTACACTTCGCACTTTAAAGCAGTTTTTTCTTGCTCTTAAAAGTCCCAAATGATTCAAGCGAAATACAACCAAAATCAGTTTGACGGTTTATGAGCAAGAGAGTGAATCATTCGAATAACAGATCGGCTGAAAAGTTCGTATCGTTTCTATGAGAGGGCGCCACTAGAATTAAATCCATACCATTTTCAGTTAGTACCAACCTTCAAAAGATACGTGTATAAATTTGACAGCTGTCTGATTATTAGTTTGTGAGATATTGCATTTTGAATGAAGCTACTTTTGTTATTGTGATAAAAATGGAAAAAAAGGAATTTCGTGTGTTGATGAAACACTACTTTTTGATGAAAAAAAGTGTCGCCGATACCAAAAAATGGCTTGATGAGTGTTATTCAGACTCTGCACCGGGCGAAGCAACAATTCGTACTGGTCATATGAGCACCGAAGACGATGAACGCAGTGGACGTCCAAAAGAGGCTGTTACCGATGAAAACGTGAAAAAAATCCACAAAATGATTTTCAATGACCGTCAAGTGAAGTTGATCGAGATAGCTGACACCCTAAAGATATCAAAGGAACGTGTTGGACATATTATTCACGAATATTTGGATATGAGAAAGCTTTGTGCAAAATGGGTGCCGCGTGAGCTCACAATCGATTAAAAACAACAACGAATTGATGATTCTGAGCAGTGTTTGGAGCTGTTATATCGAAATAAAACCGATTTTTTTCGTCGATATATAACAATGGACGAAACATGGCTCCATTACTTCACTCCGGAGTCCAATCGACAGTCAGCTGAGTGGACTGCACGCGATGAACCGAACCCAAAGCGTGGAAAGACTCAACAATCGGCCAGTAAGGTTATGGCGTCTGTATTTTGGGATTCGCATGGTATAATTTTCATCGACTACCTTGAAAAGAGAAAAACCATCAACAGTGACTATTATATAGCGTTATTAGAGCGTTTGAAGGACGAAATTTCAAAAAAGGCCTCATTTGAAGAAGAAAAAAGTTTTGTTTCATCAAGACAATGCACCGTGTCACAAGTCGATGAAAACCATGCTGAAATTGAACGAATTGGGCTTCGAATTGCTCCCTCATCCACCGTGTTCTCCAGATTTGGCCCCCAGTGACTTTTTCCTGTTCTCAGACCTCAAGAGAATGCTCGCTGGTAAAAAATTTAGAAGCAATGAAGAGGTAATCGCTGAAACTGAGGCCTATTTTGAGGCAAAGGATAATTTGTACTACAAAAATGGTATCGAAAAGTTGGAAGCTCGCTATAATCGCTGTATCGCCTCTGATGGCAATTATGTTGAATAATAAAAACGAATTTTGGCAGAAAAATGTGTGTTTCTGT
This sequence comes from Malaya genurostris, assembly GCF_030247185.1. Taxonomy (NCBI): domain Eukaryota; kingdom Metazoa; phylum Arthropoda; class Insecta; order Diptera; family Culicidae; genus Malaya; species Malaya genurostris. The sequence goes on from NC_080571.1 coordinate 263,904,405, forward strand.
TAAACGATACGAACTTTTCAGCCAAACTGTTAGGTAAAACATGTCGATGAGTTCCCAAATCTCGGTTCAATCGATGTAAACAGGAAGCAAACGGGATGGTTCGAGTACATTGGAAGAAACTGCTCAGAGCCACTCAAATGCAAATAATTTGAAATTTCGAAGTACTCTGGGTTGATATAATTCGAATCGCGTTTGTGCCAATTGAAGACGTTTGGACTCAAATAAATAACCGAACTTTCAATTCGAAGCAACTGACGAAATTTGGATGTCGTATCAGGAAAAAATTATACAAAATCTCGTCCAATGAATCCTTCAAGGGTGGGAAATGCTTATGAAAAATTTAAGCCGAAAAAATTTCCTTCTAATTCGAATGGAATTGTTTCAAAAAGTAGAGAGCCAAACAGTTTTGGTGTTTGGGTCTTAATTTGAAGTGGCAGCACACCTCGATTCTGTTGTCTCAGTGCCTTGTGATGGCAATAATTATATCTATCAAGAAGATAAGATTCACATTTCTGATATTTCAGGAAAACAATGAATCATAAAACAAACGATAAAAACTTTCTTTTCTTATAGTCGTTTTAATTTGACTTCACGGCATTGAACCCAAATTTATATATCGGAAAATGGGAACCTGTATGCTGTTCATTTGACGCCCTCACTTAATTGAACATGTGATTCGAAATAAAGAAACACGTGAATCAAGTAGGCTCAGTGAAATTTTTGCACAAATCAGCTCGTTTGGCGCCAAACGGTTTTATTAATAATCTAGTGTTCACATTTTGCTCTCCAGCGGGCAGCAACATTGCATAACTCGATACGCGCCAAACAATCATCGGAGATCTAGCATGCATTGAATGGAAAATTTCCAATTCTAAACGAACCAATTTTCTAGCTTTTCTCTACTTTCCCGGAGGATTTTCCTTATGTACTATAGCCTAAAACCTCCGCATTAACGTCACTTTTCGAATAAAAAAAAATCATTTTAAGATCGACCCACGCATACCAGAGATCATTAGCAACACACACTTTTTTCGCTATTATTTTATATATATAGAAGAAGATTTTAAGTATATGTATTGTGGTGTTTCCCGCGGACCCACACGGACCGAAGGATACGGCCAACATGGATATTCGCCAACGCCATATGGAAGACCCTCATGCAATATCCAATGCACCGGCCACTGCCGATCGCCAGCTGAAAGCTGAATTCGCGAGAATCCACTTCCCCGATACTACATTACATAATGATACTATTCTAGTTTTAAGTTAGTCGTAATTAAGATTAGTAAGTACCCTTGGCATCTTAGAGCTTAAGCAGTGTGCCTAAAAAATATATTATAATATTGAAGTATATGTATTGTGTTATATTGTATTATATTAATTTATATTATGTTATATTACAGAGAACAGATATCCAACAGACATTCATGCGTGCAAAGTCGTCTGCAACGGTGATTTTTAACGGATTTCACTTGTATGTTTTACACAGCTTTTTTTAAAAGTATGTACTAGCTTTGATGTCTATTCTCTGTAGTTATGTTATATTATGTCATGTTATATTGAATTATATTATATCATATAGGATGTGATATATTATATATTATATTATATTATATTATATTATATTATATTATATTATATTATATTATATTATATTATATTATATTATATTATATTATATTATATTATATTATATTATATTATATTATATTATATTATATTATATTATATTATATTATATTATATTATATTGTATTATGCTCAATTATATCGACAACGGGGAGGGGCAGGGAGTGCATCAGGGTATCTTACAAGTGAATGACTGGATGATGGAGTGGATTGACAACCTGAGTCACATGAGGGAAGCTTTGTGTTTCTCCCTGCAGGTCTGAAATGAGTAAGACGCACCCTTCTAACAAACAAACCGTCAGGAGGGTTTAAGCTAGTATAGCGAAATTCTTTATTATGTGGCCGGATGTTATTGCTGGAAGGCACCGGGTCCTCAAAACCCATTTCGGCCTTCATAACAGCAGTTATATGAAAGCTATCTGATAATCAAATTAGGATCTACTGCAAGTCTACCCGTATAACACATGGATCAATAAGTCCCGAGACTAAAGCAGAGATGGCGCTCGTAGTAAACCAGTAACCACGTCTTTCTAGAGTACTAACCTTTGCTTGAAACGGGTCAAAATTTTAAGTCGATCCTACCAGAAACAGCAGAGTTATCAAGGTTAGAGTAAAGTCGTTTTGTAGTTTGTTTAAAAAATGGAAAAAACCGAGTTTCGTGTTTTGGTAAAACATTGTTTTTTAATGGGTAAAAACACCGTGCAAGCGAAACAATGGATTGAAAAATGTTATCCGGATTCTTGTCCATCAAAAGCAACGATTTGTCGGTGGTTCGCCGAGTCTAAACGTGGTCGTACCGACACAAATGACGCGGAACGCTCGGGTAGACCTGTGGAAGCCGTTTCACCGGAAAATGTGAGTGAAGTGACAAAAATTATAATGAAAGATCGTAAAGTGAAGCTCCGTGAGATTGCTGAGATGACACAGATATCATATGGAATTGTATTTACTATCCTTCATGAAAAATTGAGCATGAACAAGGTTTTTTCCAAGTGGGTGCCGCGATTGCTTTCGATGGAACAAAAACAGCAACGAGTCGATGATTCAGAAAGCAGTTTATCGCTATTTACTCGCAACAAAAAAGATTTTTTGCGTCGTTACGTAACCATGGACGAAACATGGATACATCACTACACTCCAGAGTCGAAGCGGCAGTCATCTGAGAGGCGCACAGCTGGCGAAAGCCGTTCGAAGCGTCCGAAAACGCAGCAGTCAGCTGGCAAAGTCATGGCGTCAGTTTTTTGGGATACGCATGGCGTGATTTTCATTGACTACCTCGAAAAAGGTAAATCGATCAACAGTGATTTTTATATTGACTTACTGGTGCGTTTGAAGGAGGAAATCGCAAAAAAACGACCGCACATGCAGAGAAAAAAAATCCTTTTTCATCAAGACAATGCACCCTGCCACAAGTCGATGAAAACAATGGCGAAATTGAACGAATTGGGCTTTGATCTGCTTCCCCACCCCCATACTCGCCAGATTTTGCCCCCCAGTGACTACTGTCTTAAAAAAATGCTCCAGGGAAAAAGATTTGGCTCCAATGAGGAGGTCATCGCTGAAACTGAAGCTTATTTTGAAGCGAAAGATAATTTTTTTTATAAACATGGTATTGAAAAATTGGAAAAACGTTGGAACCATTGTATCACCCTAAAAGGTGATTATGTTGATGAATAAAAAAAAATTGCAAAAAAATATTTGTTTCCATTGCACAGTGGTCCGGATCCACAATTTAGGGGGACAAAAACATTTGTGGCTTAGCCTTATACTTTAGAGCTATGATGTCTTCGGAACAAATGATCAGTGAAAGATAGGCCATATTTTGAAGCATATGGTATTAGGGTGGTTCTAATTATTAGGGTGATCCAAAAATTATTTTCCGTATGTGTTGAGATAGAGGACTGCATTCTTCGGCAAAATTGTAGGAAAACTTATATCAAGCAACTTTGCCGAAAACATTATTGTAGTATCTCTAACGGTTTTAGTGTTACAGCTATTTTAATAGATCAACTTAGGGAGTTCCTAAAAAAATCAGATTTTTTGCTCTAGCTTTCTTAATATTCACTTCTCGATTTTGGTGTCTTTGAATATCTTTTAGAGTTTGTTGAAACCAATTTTTTCATGACTAGCGCATTCAGGTAGCGTTTTCTGAACCGAAGTTATGAGCAAAACTAGTTCAAAAACAGATCATTTTTAAACTGATATATCTAACATTGGAGCAAACGAAAAAAAAATCGGTTTCTTTCATTTGATAGAAAATACTTTCGAGCATGTTTATAGAAAAAATGGCGGAGAAGATATTTTTTTAAATTTTTTAAATTGTGTTCAAACATTGGGTTTTTTCATTGAAAAATGCTCTTTCATGTAAGACATTTATTAGCTATACATATTAAAATAAGGTATTCCTGTCTTCTAGCGTGTTCAAACTAATTCAGCTGCATAATCTGGAAGATGGAGTACACTCACGTTGGTTGTTACTCTATTCGATAATGCTATTACAGGATCAGACGTTAAAAAAAATCGTTTGAATACATCCTCTAGATTCACTAAACGATTGAAGTTCTGCGGATGGAACTTCCTATACTTGCGAATTGATTTATTTCGACTCTCTTGCGCTTCCTTACTGTACATTATTTGCTATCTGTTTGGTTCCCTTGCGATTGATTGTTGAGCAAGAAGGCTGGATAATCTGGAACAACAATTATCCTTCATCTGTTTCCCTTTGCTGCCCAGAATAATAATCTTTCAAAAGGAAAACACGGAAATAACAGCAGGAAGTGGACAAAGTAAATGCAGAAATTGCAGAGCTTTCTCCCACAGTACTGGGGAAAGTATTTGTATCAACGAAGCTAGTATTCTGCCTGAACGATACGAAAGTGTTTTACGACATAACAGGCATACGCTCCCAAGCTTGGTACATATGCAAGCGCTCAGGAAAAGCTCTGAATTTTTCAAGAACTGAAACAAATGAGAATAATCCAAACAAATATCAATTTGGAATTTCGCCTCTACACGCAATGATTCGATCTATGGAACTTTGGCTAAAAGTGAGTTATTGTTTGCACATTGAGAAACCGACATGGCGCGTGTCCCGACAAAATCAGCATGTCAAGGAGCAAGAGACAAACATACTAACGGCATTAAAAGAGCAGCTAGGGATCAGAGTTCCCATTTTTAAATCTGAGTTTCAATTTGAAAAATCTGTGTACCATCTGTGTTGTAAATTTTCGGTCATAATCTGTGAAAATCTGTGAAAATTTTTTTGAAATTCTGCCATTTTTATGAAATATTCATTAAAATCTGTAAAAATCTTCGAATTTTGATAAAATCTGTGTTCTGTGTTCAGAATCTGTGTGGCAAAATAGGCAAAAAAAAATCTGTGGTTTTACAGAAAAATCTGTGAATATGGTATTTCTGCTAGGGTTACGTATTGGCGAAGACATCATATTAACAAGATATCCAGATCTCACATTTCCAGAATATATCATTGACAACATCCTTTTTTGCGAGCACGGTGCCTTCAGATGAGTCCGCATCGAATCTCGTACATAGAAGTAGAGAAAAGAAATGTCATATTCTTGCGCGCAAAAATAGCAGCACTGCGCACCCACACAATTGACATGATATGTTGAATGTTATGCCGTGTGATGGCGTTCCTATACTGAAGATTGATTTCGCTCCAAGCTGACAGGGTCTAGCATTGGTGAACCATTACCTGGAGGCGGCAACTCGAATGATGGTATCTGGCCCCGTAGATTCTTCAAAGAATATAACACAGTAGCGCAAATCATCGAGTTAAATGGACATATACTTGAACGGTTTTTTATCATCTTAACGTTGATAAACAGCAATATGAAGATTTCGGTACCTGCTTTCCAGGAGTTTACTGAACAAACAAGAAGTCGTTTTGTGGAGATGTATGGATGGTATGCTCTGTCGCCAACTTTGCATAAGCTTCTGGTGCATGGGACTGCAATTATAAAACATGCTTTGCTTCCTATTGGTATGTACAGTAAGGAAGCGCAAGAGAGTTAGTGAATCTAGAGAATGTATTCAAACGATTACTTTTAACGTCTGATCCTGTAATAGCATTATCGAATAGAGTAACAACCAACGTGAGTGTACTCCATCTTCCCGATTATGCAGCTGAATTAACATTTTTAATTTTAACACGCTAGAAGACAGCAATACCTTATTTTAATATGTATAGCTAATAAATGTCTTACATGAAAGAGCATTTTTCAATGAAAAAACCCAATGTTTGAACACAATTTAAAAAATTTTAAAAAATATCTCCTCCGTCATTTTTTCTATAAACATGCTCGAAAGTATTTCCTATCAAATGAAAGAAACCGATTTTTTTTTCGTTTGCTCCAATGTTAGATATAGCAGTTTAAAAATGATCTGTTTTTGAACTAGTTTTGCTCATAACTTCGGTTCAGAAAACGCTACCTGAATGCGCTAGTCATGAAAAAATTGGTTTCAACAAACTCTAAAAGATATTCAAAGACACCAAAATCGAGAAGTGAATATTAAGAAAGCTAGAGCAAAAAATCTGATTTTTTTAGGAACACCCTAAGTTGATCTATTAAAATAGCTGTAACACTAAAACCGTTAGAGATACTACAATAGTGTTTTCGGCAAAGTTGCTTGATATAAGTTTTCCTACAATTTTTCCGAAGAATGCAGTCCTCTATCTCAACACATACGGAAAATAATTTTTGGATCACCCTAATAATTAGAACCACCCTACTACCATATGCTTCAAAATATGGCCTATCTTTTACTGATCATTTGTTCCGAAGACATTATAGCTCTAAAGTATAAGGCTAAGCCACAAATGTTTTTGTCCCCCTAAATTGTGGATCCGGACCACTGTGCATTGTTAGCCTCGGGACTTATTGATCCATGTGTTACATTGGTAATGCCTTGAACTGATGATGGCTTCACCCAAACATATATACATACATACAATACAACCATTCCAACGCTTCTCAATTCTTGTAGAAGGATTTGTCTTTCACCTAAAAAAAGGCTTCACATTCAGTAATTGCTTGTTCATTTGAGTTAAATTTCTTACTTCTTCTTCTTGGACATTTTTTGTAGTGAATACGACTTACTTTACTATGGGGTGCCTTTTCAAAATTTACCCTCTGAGAGAGTGATAAGTTTTTGATTGTGAATATCTCTTGTTGTATCTAACGTATCGATATAATTTTTGCTACATGCCATCGTGAATATGATCAGTGAGCTCATGATAACATTTTCAGATGTATGACATAATCACTAATAATTAAAAATTGAAGTTTTCTTAAATGTTTGGTATTAAAGAGTATCACAGAGGAAAACTCATGATGCGTTAGATTTTCAGTCATAATTTTTAAAGCTCATAGCTCTGTGATCTGTATAAGGATTTATATAATCTAACTGCCAATAAATTAGAAAATTTTCAACTCAAACATGTATTGCAAAAACAATTAAGTGTTTCAATAGTACACTTATAAAAAACCTGTCTGATTAGACCCATGTCAGCACTGTGTTTGAAAATACCGCTGCTCAGGTAAGTTGTCCGGAATTTAAGTCGGAATTCATTGTATGTTTCAAATGTTCCTACTGATTCTGCCTCAAATCGACTGTCTCATCTTATTTGAAATTCAATTGGAAATCACAATGAATTACGAATCAAATTTTGGACGGGTTTATCGGGTATGCACGCCAAGAACCATCTTAGTTCTGCCTTAATGCAGATCTCATAGGTCATGGCAATTCATGGCACTTTTCAGTCCCACCAATCATCAGAGGAAAATATTTGAATTTTCTCCATTTCTTACCAAAAGCATCGGATTCTTCAAAATGGAAGTTGAAAAAAGTTTGCGTCACATTCAATAACGACGGGCAACGTTCACACGCAATGCGAAAATGAAAGTATTGATATGGAACACATCTTCATACTAGTGAGGATGTCGTTTCGAATCAATGATAAAATCTTTGTACCCATTTTCATTTGAAAATTAAGACTGATGAAACTGGTGCCGTGTGTGTTATCATATTTTATCTAGAACTTATTATTATTATATATATTTCATATAGCCCATTTTATAAGGGCAGTTTGAGTTTCAGCGAGCCTTTGTTATTCGTATTCACGTCAATCCGATTATGTTTTTGACATTACCCAACCGCCATTATTTAGATCAACGAATAGCCAGTAGTCACTAGGGGCCAGACTTGGGCTATAAGGAGGATGAAGAAGCAATTCGTAGTGTAATCCGATCAATTTAGCCATCGTTACCATGGACTTTTAAATTGGTGCAGATTTTTTAATTTTTTTTTAGTCAAACGATCTTACAACGCTATGAAGTATTCGCTATTGATTGTTTTTCCTTTCTCAAGATAGTCGATGAAGATTATACCATGACTATCCCAAAATACTGAAGCCATAACCTTTCCAGCTGACTATTGCGCCTTTGGACGCCTTTCGAACGAGGTTCACCATCTACAGTCCACTCAGGTGATGATCATTTTGATTGCGGAATAAACTGATGGATCCATGTTTAATACATTGTAACATATTAAAGTAAAAAATCTAATTTATTAATTTTAAACATGGAAAAACACTACTCTGGATCATCAAAACGTCGTTGTTTTCAATCGACTGTAAGCAAATACTCTAAAATCTCGTTTCACATGTTTTTCTTCGCTCGGCTTTTTTACACAGATTCCGGAATTAACACGGTTTTTATTTGCACGGTTTTTGTTCATGGTCAAAACGGTTTCTGACGAGAGTTTAAAAACCAACCTTTCATTTATTTTTTTGAAAAATCTAAAAAAAATGGAACAGGTTGTCTGTAAAAAAGCGAATGTGAGAATAAATTTAATACAAGTCGTATATCTCTTTAAATGTGAAGGCGATAAGATTTATTTTCAATTCTGCACAGAACTTTGAACGGTTTGTTATTTAGATTGGCGTATTGTTTATAGGCCATATTTTATTTCATTAGAAAAAACCTGTTTTAATCCACCTAGTGGTGTAATGATACCTTTCTCATACTACTTATATTTCCAAAAATATCACTAGAAGATTCTGAGAAGAATTTTTTTTCAATTTGGAATAAAATCAGAAACTTTTCTTTGGGTATAAACTGTTAACATAACCTTTTCAATTTGTAAACAGTTATATCAAGTCAATAAGAATTTGTCTTTATTTTCAATCGTCGCACTAAATGATTAAACACACTTTACCCTATAGTACTGGAACCGGAAGTTGAACCCGGATGAAATTAAACCGCAGCCTATGAGACTATAGGAACTTTTGTTTGAGCCTGTTTGAGAAAATCGATCAAATCATCTCTGAAGAAAATTATGTGAGTCTCGTTTTAAACTTGTTGGCCACTATTTCCGGTACTTCTGGAACCGGAAACTTGGAACCAGTATAGCCGAAGTCGGTTCGTTTAGTAAATGACTAATTTAGCCTACAAATTGAATCAGTTGTAAGCCAAATCTAGAATAATTTTACTCTTTTTTGCATCGTCGCTCTAAATGAAGGTGTGAAATTCAATAGCAATTTGTGGAACTACGATATTTTTTATTTTATGAGTGACACTATTTGATACATACTCACACACAGACACATACATTGCTCAGCTCGCTGAACTGGGCCAATTTTCACTAGTCAATTTTCAAGTGATTGCATAAACATTCTATAAGAGAAAGATAATAAGTGCACTTTTATAGAAAAGCATCGTTATCATGATCTTGTAATGACACTAACAAGTAGATACAAATTGAAAAAATGAATAAAATTTGTTTTCCTTTTTTTACCTGAAAAATATGAATTTTAATGTGGTAACCCTGCACGCTATACGAAATCGAACAAAGCACCCTGCGAACGGAGTAAAACCGCACGTACCGTCGCGTTCTAGTTTTGCATCGTCGTTTTGAATGACGATTTTAATGTTTTGACACTCATCGCCCTATAACTTCGGAACCGGAAGTTGTATCAGGATGAAATTGCACAGTATATTTAAAGACAATGAGAGCTTTAATTTGAATCATGATTCGTGAAAATCGGCCTCACCGTTGCTGAAAAATCAAAGTGAGATGAGATTTTCTTCTTTAAGATCTGCCAACTAGATGAATTTAGAAGTAAGTTTTAAAAAAATGTGCACCTAGTTTCGCCATCGCTTATGAAAAAGTACTCATGAAATTGTAAATTTTCACTAATCGCACTTTAATACCGGAACCGGAAGTTGAATCTGGATCAACTTTGCGGGGACTTTTTAAAGAATTTTGAGACTTTTTATTTGCTTTTTAGTTTGTGAAAATCGGTTAAGAAATTACCAAGAAAATTGAATGCGCAGTTTTTAATTAATTTGCGCATATTTCCTTGTAATTCCGGAACCGAAAGTTGGATAGAAATGAAATTCAAGAAAATTGCATGAGGCCATAAGACCTTGCATTTGAATCTAAGTTTGTGAAAATCGGTCTTGCCATCTCTGAGAAACGTGTGTGACTATTATGATCCGAATGAAACTCAGAAACTTTGTATGGGATGAAAGGTCTTAATTTCATTTGAATCTAAGTTTGCGAAAATTGGTTCAGCCATCTCTGAAAAAATTGAGTGACATTATTTGTCACATTCACACATTCATACATATAAAAAGCAAAAACACTTTAAATGTAAAAAAGTTTCAACCTATCATGCTCAATTATGTTTGACAATTCAGATTCTGGTACATGCTATAAGCAAACTATTGAAATATTTTGAATTATTCATAGTTTCTGTCACGAGATGGTGTAACTGTGATGTCTTTTTCTATTTGTCTTGGATTCCCTGGAGCGATCAATATTGATATATACACTGTTAAAAATCGACACGTTGGATTGAGGTGTTTTACACTTAATTTCGCTGCATTTGACTCGACACTTTAATTGTAAGCGAAAGTCTGTTCAAATCTTATTCAAATCAAATGATATTGAATTTCATTTATAATACACTTAAATTCCACCCACCATAAATTCTAAATGCATTAAACTTAGTATTAAATTAGCTTGACACTTACAGTCGAATGGTCAGACAAATGCACACGAACTTATGGAAAAGCTTAGGTTTCAACAGATTTGAACCTGATTCTCTTGATCATATGGAATTAGGAATCAGAAAAAAAAAAAGCTCGAATGACACTCTTTTTTTTTTTTTTTTTTTTAAATAACTATTTATTAAAATATGAGTTAAAATTAAATTATTGAGATTTAAATTGGGTGTTCAGCCACAAGTGGTGACTTTTCAGCCCTATTATATATATGATTTGGTTATTACCATGAGGACATTATTTGCTTCCGCAATTCTGAGATTTTTGTGTAGGGAAAATTCTAAACCTACTTGTATTGTGTAATGGGGAAAAGGAACTTATATACTAACTTATTAACTAATACAGAGAGCGAATCGATTCAATTGAAGATTGCATCGATTTTTGTCGGAATTTGCTTATAATATTATGTGACATTACATCCAATGGTTCTATATTTGTGAGTCTGTGTAACTCATTTGTACTAAACCAGGGAGGACGCTTCAAAATCATTTTCAGAATTTTATTCTGAATCCTTTTAAGCGTTTTCTTCCTGGTGGAACAACAGCTTGACCAAATTGGTACCGCATAAAGCATGGCTGGTCTGAAAATTTGTTTAACAATTTGTTTTTTAGACAGAGCATAGCATTTCTGTTTATAAGAGGATATAAACATTTAATATATTTATTACACTTTGCCTGGATTCCTTCAATGTGATCCTTGAAAGTGAGTTTTTTGTCATACGTTAAACCTAAGTATTTAGCTTGATCAGACCATGTCAATTCCAAGCCATTCAAGTTTAGAATGTGATTATTGTTTGGTTTAAGAAAAGAAGCTTTTGGCTTATGAGGAAAGATAATTAATTGCGTTTTTGCTGCATTTGGTTTAATTTTCCATTTTGACAGATAATCACTGAAAATATTTAAACTTCTTTGTAGGCGACTGCAGATCACTCTTAGATTTCTACCCGTGGCTAACAGACTTGTGTCGTCACAGAATAGCGATTTCTGACAACCAACGGGTAGATTTGGAAGATCAGAAGTGAAAATATTATACAAGATTGGAGCTACACTCGAACCCCCCCCCCCCCCCCCCTTCCTTCTACCCCGAATTCAAAAACATAACCTGTTGCACGCGTAAAAAAGAACTCTTCACAAAAATTGTTGTGCGAGTTTTGCTTTGAATAACAGCGATTGCATTTTCATCTAGCTGCTGGTCGTTTGCATTCGTGGCGCTCCGATGATGATGGATTTAAGTGAATCCTTCGATTCATTACAATATATTACAGTTTTGGCACTACACGGAAAAGCCAGCGATCGCAAAACAACTAAAATATTAGTTGTTTTTCTGATTTTGATTGGTTAAAATTTAGTACAACTAATCGACTATTGTTTTAACTAATCATTTTTAACTTAGATATTTTTGAATTATCGTGCTGGCAGCTTAGCAACGACACCCAACAAAGAAACGCACCACAAACAAGTAATAAAACGTTTCAGTTGAGCAATGCCAAACACCCTGAGTGAACAATGAAACGTTTCAATGAGGTGTCACTCGTGCAATTGAGCAAAGACATAATCTCAGCAAAGTTACTTGTATGCATGAAAGCAAAAAATGTCTCAGTTGTTTCAACGAATTATTCAGTTATTTGAACTTAAGACGCCAATTGCAATAAATATTTTCTACTTTTAGCCTCTTATGGGGGCAGCTAATCGTTCACTATTTGAACAACGAAATTTTACCTAATTAATTGCTTATATCTTTATCACTAAACTCACAAAGGATATAGAAATGCACCAAAAGATTACAATTCTCAAAAGAGAACTCACCAGAAAAACTGTCACAGGGAATTAGTAAATTTTTCCTTCACTTGCAGAATGGCTCACTGGTGAACTTAATGCTACAGATACACTTTCAAGAAAATACAAATAGTACCACTTCACTTTAGCAGCAAATTTTTAAGCGTTAAGCGGTTTTAATAAAATTGACATGAACTTCCTAGAATACATTACTCTCAGATGAAATTAAAACATTTATACTGTAAGAATATCTATTTAACACATGAAAAACTTGTTTTACAATTAACTGATATATTCTTCTGCATACTTTCATTTACATAAAAGTAAAGTAAAGAACTTCAAAACCTTAAATGGTTTATTTCAGATTCCAAAAATGACAAATAACTTATTCAGAAAGTTTTATGTTTTTTACGAACTACCTTACGTACTTGTACCTTACTATCAATGTATTTCTACACAACTCGAATGCAACGTCAATACGTCAATTTCACGGTTACATCTCTGAAATTACCTACTCCAAGTTTTTGAAAATTTGCGCATTTCAAATGAGTTATTACTTGCGAACAAATTTGCTCTCACAACATTCTGCTACTAACGAAGAAGACGATAGGACCCAGTCGACGCCGTTCTGTTGAGATGTGTGAAGGAATTCAGTTTCTGACATAACCCACCCTTAAGATTGAATCGTTCGATCAAATGTTGCTGTGCCGTGTGTTTCTGACTCTGACTTTGTTGTTCCAGGTGTTGCAGAGTCGGTTTCATCTACGAACGGATGATCAGATACCGAAGATGCCAGAAAATCATCTTCCATGAAGATATCCCTGTTACGTCATGAAAATCTACCCACTAGTGTATGAATAACGGCTGATCGTGTCAGACGAGTTTTAGTTTTCATCTAGCTATAGAAAAAAAATGCACCCGCGCATATATGCATAAAAGTAACAGTGAAATTGAATGATTTGCGGTACGGATTTGTCCACCGCCCTCCGCATTCTCCAGACCTGGCCCCCAGTGACTATTATATATTTTCAGACCTGAAATAGTTTCTCCAGAGATAGAAATTTCCTCCAAATACTGAGGTCATTGCAGAAACGGAAGCCTATTTTGAAGGCCTTGACAAATCTTTTTTTCCTAAGGGTATAAAAAAGATGCAGGACCGATGGGTCAAGTGTAAATGGAGATTATACTAAAAAAATAAAAAAAAATCAGGGTAGAACATCAATATTCAATGTTAATGGTATTTCTTTTCTCAAGATAGGCGATAAATATTACATCAAGCACATCGTAAAATACCGAGGCTATAACCTTTTCAGCCGATTGCTGTGCTTTCGGGCGCTTTGGACGAGGTTCACCAGTTGCTGTCCACTCAGATGACGATCGTTTTAAATCCGGAGTGAAGTAACGAATCCATTGTCACATATCGATGCCAAAACTCCAGTTTGTTACGTTTAAACATGGCCAAACACTGTTCAGAATCATCCACACGTTCTCGTTTTTGGTCAAATGCTCATGCAATACAAAGCCAACACGTTCTTTTGATATCTTTACGATGTCAGCTAGCTTCACTTTTCGAACATTCAAAACGATTTTGTGTATTTTTTAAAAGTTTTCTGGTGTTACCGCCTCATTTAAATATCGCCTGCGTTCTGCATCATCGCTGTCTCTACGACTACGTTTGAAGTCAGCAAACCAACGATTTATTATTGTTTCTGATGGAGCGAACACTTTTCAAGCCATTGCTTCGTTTGAACGGTATTTTTTTCCATCAAGAAGCAGTGTGAAATTAAAACATGAAATTGTTTTTATACTTCACTCTTAGCACAATAACGCACAAACTAATGAATAGAATATCATGAAATTTTAACAGTTGTCTTTTAAAGGTTAGTTTTAACTGACTGCAATAAAATTAGAGCCATCCATGTGTTAGGCCCGGAACTTTTCTGTCCATGTGTTAAGTCTCTCTTACTGTATTGATTACCAATTTTCGGTTGGGGGTGCCACGGCAATCAAGGACATTGAACTACGATATGTTAATCGCTCTGTTTTCGGTGTGCACAATTTCACAAACTATTTAAAAAAGAATTCTCTAAGCGTTACTATTCCCGCTTTATGCTAGTGCTATCTACCACACTAATAAAAGCTAGAAACATTGCTATTATGTAGAACACAATTCACGACATTCCGGAACATCATATCAATTATAGTAACGAGTTTTTCCACACTTTCAATTATCACCCTCACAGATTCTTGGCACTCACGTGAATCCGCTTTCACCTACCCAGATTGCCCAATCTTCGATGCTGCCAACTGTGCTTTCAAAAGTTTGCCAAAGTTTTAATCGAATTCATAAGCGAAAGTCGGGCGGAATTGAAATTTGCCCAAGCAGCTCTGAGCTTAGTCAAACTGGCTGCCGCTTGCGTGCTCCCGGGCAACACTTTTCCCTGGTCGCTTTGTCTTCTTCCTGCAATCGTTTAGGCAAAAAGATATAAAATGAATAAAAGATTTGGGATTTTCCGCTTTCACGGATATCCCATCTCTGGCTTGCCACTGTCGACGGGGATAAAATAGGGATACAGCGGGGAGCAGCCAGCGACGAGAAATAGAATAGAATTCTTTGCATAGGATGCGGTTCATTCTTGCCATTCATATGGCGCGCGTTCGGCGGTATCACTGGCTGTAGTAGAACGCCATTCAGAGCGGAAATTAGTATCTTCCGCTTCCTCTACGAAGCCTTGCTTCAGCGCTGTGCTCATGTGATGCGAGTGCAATGTTTTCGGTAATGTTCCCGTATGGGGATTATTGTTGGAAATGAATTTAAGCTATGCGAACTTAATAACTTTCAGATGTGGGAAGTTCGTTGCTTCTTTGCTTCGTGTGGCAGATATCTACTTTTACTAGTAAAGAGTAGAAACAACAACTGTTATAACTACTCTGAGGCAGTATATGAATGTGTGCCAACTGTCGATAGTTCAGTGTTGCATTGAGTTCCAACCATGATCAAAGCTAAAGCTCAAGTACCACAGCGGAATGTAGTACCAAGACTTCATGTTGCTTTTTTGCGATAGCGTAAGCTAGTTTGTTAGTTAAATTCAACATTCCGTTATATTTAATATTCATTTGGTCAATTCCAACATCATCCCTGGTTGATCAACCGGTTGTCGGAGAGCAGAAGTTTCGTACTTTGGTTGTAATCGTCTATTTTGCTGAACAGGAGGCACCAGCAATTAAAAGTTATTTGGTTAGGTCTGAAATAATAATATTCTTTATATTTCCAGTAGCGTTTGAAGTTTAATGAAAAAGCAACTATACTTCAAACATGCATGTAATGATATTATATTTTTCACTAAGATTTTTTACTGTAAATTATTTTTAAAAAACATTCATAGTTGCATTATCTCGAATGTCACAATTGATACCAGCTCAAGGGTCGATTTACTTAATATCTAGACGTAAGAAACCAAATTAAACTTGCAGTTGAATTGAAGATCATATAGTTCCATCATTTCTTCATGTTTAAAGTATTTTCCGTTACTTTGCCAGTTTTTTTCAGTTTCTGGCTAATAATTGACAATTAGTTCTCGATCGGACGAGCAATTGGGTCGATTGTGGTCCGAATGGGATGAATTCCTCTTTGTTTTCAGGGTCAGAGTTGCAATTTGTCAGTCTCGTCGAATGACCTTGACAGACTGACTAAAATCATCGTCAAGTAAAAGTGACTGTCAAATGAGATACACAATAATTCTATGACCAAGTGAAAGTATACTCAGTCTAAGGTTGATGTCAGAGTGAGCGCGTCACGCGAAGCGTCTAGGCGCGCGTGCGAGCTAGTTGCATTTGATCAAAGCAAACCTGTCGGAGTGAATGCGATGCGAAAACAGTACATCGCACAGTGGTTCGAAACAATAAAAACGTGGGCATAAATCAGTAGCTGCCAAACCGTTCTTTTAATGCATATAGTTGCTTTTAAGAAATTATTTACAAATATATACCGAGTAATTTGATTCTATTTCTAATTGTTTATGGCCTACTTTGACAAAAAATATAACCATAACTTTTTTTTCTGAAGAGATAGAAATATTTTTTCTTCGACAAACTTATAGAAGTATTAAAAATAATTTACTTTGTCAAATATACCAAAAGTCTAGGTCGCACCGTTTCGGATATACAAAGCGTTTTTGTGGTAACCCCCTTAAAATCAATTATTTATTCATAACTTGTTTCAAGTTATTTTTTTTATGCATACTTTGTTTGGAATAATCGAAGAAAATAAAAAATCCCATATTTTTGTTGAAGGTTATAGTTATAGGCATAGGTTTGTTGTTTCCTGGCAAAGTTATACAACATTTTACCTTTTTTTACCTATGATAAAACCTTACACCGAAGCGAAATATGCTACTTTATGTAGCTGATTTTTACAAAATTTATAGGAAAAGATATGCCCAATACTATAAACAAAATTCTAAGTGGAACTCGATGGAACTTTTTTTAGGCCATTCCAAAGTTAGTTTTAGTTATTGAATTATGACAACCCCCTTAAAACTAGTTTTCTAATCATAACTTGTTTCAAGTTATTTTTTTTACATATTTTGTTTGGAATAATTGTAGAAAATATAAAATCCCATAATTTTGTAAAAGGTAATGCATAGGTTTATTCTTTTCTGAAAAAGTTATACATCATTTTACCTATTTTGACCTAGGAATCCTTGTACCGAAGCGAAATATGCAACTTAATGCAGCAAACTTTTACAATACTTTTAGGGAATTATATTCTTAATCCAATTTATTTTATAATAAGAATATCCTGAGTACTATTCGTGTGACTCATTTTCACTATGGCCGTGCTGAAACACTGCATGATTAAGAAACGGAGGGGGTCACGTGTCTGTAACTCACTTTTGCAGTGAGCGTAGAGATGGGCAATTCGTTCCTGAGCTATTCCAGTGAATCGAATCTTTAAAAAGAGCTGATAGCTCACAGATCTTTTTAAAAGAACCGCAGCTCACCAGTTCACCGCACTGATAAGCAGGGATGCAAGGTTCACAGATTAATCTGTGTTCCACAGAGTTTCAACCTTTTGCACAGATTTAAAAAATGGCACAGATTTTCACAGATTTCTGAAAATGGCCACCGATTTACACAGATTCTGAAATCGATCACAGATTTTTGAAATTGATCACAGTTTAGCACCAGAAATTACAGAGCGTTAGGAAATAGTGAGACCTTTTTCTTTCCTTACCAAAATGATTCCGATCAGTTATTATGGAAACGGGGAAACGTGCACAGATTTTGCACAGACAGGTTTTTGGCTTGATCACAGATGTATTAAAAAATGACCTCGCATCCCTGCTGGTCAGCTGGAAACAAGCTACAAACTGCACCGATTTTCGGCTCTTGAAGAGCGAGTTATAAATGAGAAGAAATGTGTACATGAGCTTTTGTTCGTTTTTCCAAATGTGTATTTATCCTTCTTTAACAGATTGAATGAGCCGTTGTCAATAAGAAATCTTACCTCTCACTCAGTAGGCTAAGGTACATTCAGGGATGCCACTTTTGCAGATATTCTCAAATATGACATAATAATAATTCGCAAACAAGTTAGTTCGCATAGCATTGTTCTTTGTGCATCAATGATTTCGATCATGCATATGAAAGAAAAACGGCTCAAAAAAAATGGCGCTCAAAACAAACCTTCAGTTCCATTTAAATGAGCTGATGAGCTGATACATTGAATCGATTCCCATCAGTGAGCTGATCGGTTCGGAGCTGCTCACCAGTAGGAGCTGCTTCGCACATCTCTAAGTGAGCGTCGCACGATCAATATATCATCTTAAAAAACGTGTTGCTTCGCGATAACTCAATTTATTTACACGTTTAAAAATGAAATCTCTTCGTAAAGGTTTGTACTTTTGCAATACTTTTTCATATTTTGATTGGAAAACATTTTTCCATTTTTTTAATATGTGTTGAACTTTTGATAATTTTTCGGATTTTCAATATTTAAAACCCACTTTAAAAAGGCCTAGAAAAATTGCATCGAGTTCCACTTTGATTTTTTATAATATAATATAACTGATACTTAGGTAAAAGAGGTAGATTCTACGTAGATAAATCCAAAAAAAATTTATTTATTTATTTTTTAAAATAAAGTGAATATATCTCAAAATATAATTTAAGTAATAATTCAGCAAAAATATTTCCAATGTTTTTTTCTTCAAAATGAGATAGAAAAAAATTTTTTTTTGTGAAAAAAAAATATTTTTATTCGAAATTTGTGCTACCCCCTTAACAAAAATTAAGGTGCCACTTTAAAAAAAAACGTAATATAATCTTGTAAAACTTCTTCGAAGACACGTTAGCTCTTAAAGATCAGTGAAAGTCAGGACAGACTTTTGATCGTCTTTTTCCAGTTTTGGACCACTGTGCATCGCATTAAATCGCTTCGCTTCGGTCCGCGTTCCGCGCTCACTCTGACATCAACCTAAGACAGGCTACTCTTTTTGATTTCTCTCAGTGATAGGAGAAATAAAGATATCGTCAATTGCTTCGCAATCAGTGAGCGTCCTGATGAGTGAAATATCCCGTGAATTTTAGGTTTGACACACCGGATCCCACACGGAAAAGCCAGCGATCACAAAACAACTAAAATGTTAGTTGTTATTTTGAATTTGATAGGTTAAAATTTGGTACAACTAATCGATTGTTGTTTTAACTAGACATGCTTTAATACGAGGTTTGTTGAAAACGTATCGCAAATTTTTAATATACTCGATTTTTTATCTCTTGATGGCGTTATGTTTATTTTCATGGCCCTCACTTATGCTGATAATTCCGTTCATTTTGAATGTCCAGTTAGTTTTTGACAGCTATAGTGCGTGGAAGTGTTTTAACTTGTCGTCTATCCCAAAAAAATGGATCAAAGAATTTGTATCCATTTGTTTGTAATCAACAACTGTTGCATACGGCGAAGCAACTTTGAACAAAAGTAACTTTTTTCGATGATTCAAAGTGTTCTCAGATGGACAAAAAGATGTGAGGAACGAAAAGCGAATTCAAATATTATTAAACCGTAGCTATCCGAGCACTGAGTTTTTTGCCGGAGTTTGGCCAAAGATAAATAATAAAGACATGTATGGGCCAACGAAATTAAAAAAAATCTGGTTCATACTCGGTACTTTCTAAAACCGCACTCACCGCTTGTTGGAGCGCGAGAATAATTGTTTTATGAACATTTCAACTAAAAGTGTGCCATAAATGAAACAAAATCAAATATCAACATTCATTTATTTCGCTACCGTGTATCGCGTTGTGTAATCTCAATCCGTTTCAATTTTTCAATTTGCGAAGCAAACGGAAAGTAATTGATTTCAAATAATTGAAGCTGATTAGGTCATTGTGATAAATGAGGTAAGTTGTTTAGAAATGTTTGTTTTAAGATTTGTTCAGCATGTCTCTTCTAGGGTGAAATATAAATGCAAGGAGCTAATTTTTGAAGCATTTGCTCATTTTCCGGGCACGTCCCATGTTTCGGAATATCCTAGTACTGGTGTTAGATGATGGCCTAGGACAAGAATTGAATCATTTTTTTTCGATCCGAAGCTCATTTTCGAACCAAAAACTCAAAAGGTTTTCACCGAAATACATAGACTAAGGCGTTCAATTCTATAAACGTTTCATAAAAAAAGTTTGCTAATTTTTTCCAAATATTCGTATCATTGATTTCAATTTTTCACTTTATGTTATCTGCTCTGAATTTTTATGGTACATGGCGGAACTTAAAAAACTACTCTGGTAGAACTTGAAATAAACCCCGAGCTTTCCGATGTACTTCAATGATGCTCAAGAAACTAATTTTATGTAGCTTTACTACCTACGAAAAAGGCTAAAAGATTACACTCTAAAACCTCAATTTACCCGAATTTAATTCACGCGACTTGTTTTTACGCGTTTTATTTGAAATGATGCGATTTTTTAATAAATTTACACGATGATCGCGTAAAAAAGGTTTTTGTATAATGATGGAAATTTTAATTTATATACATATACAAAACAATCTAACATGCTTCAGGAAATTGAATATTGTGAAATGTACATTAATGAATTGTTTAGTGCGCAGTGCTGCTTTACACAAGCTCACAGTCGGCCTTGAGAACGGAATAATTCGAATTATCACTCGACCGCACTGATGCAGACAATAGAATACGGAATGACCTTGATAACGGATTCACCACACGATTGGAGAAACACGAGTTTGCGTCCGATCAGCCCGATAGTTACAGTGGAACTCTGTTTCCTGACCCTATGATATGAAGTGGTTGGACACTGGAAGGCTAAATGAAAGGTATTATCTAAAGGTTACCAAAAAAATGTTTGATTGTTCACAACTTTTTCAACTGAAATAGTTTGAAAACTTTCGTGAAATCTGAGAAAACGAATTCAGCCAAATTGTTCTTTTCATCCTTCACGTCGGGCAGTGGGCGTCATAATTTTCTGTGAAACCATGTACAGCATTCACAGAAAGTGTCGATAGCAAATTCCAGGGACGTTTCCTCTTCGTTTGTGCTGTGCAAAAATTATACTTTAAATTACTGCCAAATCCGGAGGCATTAGTTCTAAACCGTCACGTGCCGAGTAGAAGCAGTCATAAAGTGAGCGGAAATCCCGAGCATTGGAAAATTATGAAGTTCTAGCAAAATACCATATTTTCTTTGCTTGGGACTTCTTTGAAAATGTTTGGTTTGAAGGTTAATCCGTACACTTCAAGACTTATATAAAACATTACGAGTAGCTGCAGGTGAAACAGAATTGAGTGAGTTTTGTGACCTCATTCTAATCGGAATGCCAACAAAAAGTGTAGGACGAGCGACGAATAAAACTTATGGTTCCTATCGTGGCAGAAGTACAGAGTCCGTTGTTTTGGCTTGCCATGTGGACTCGGTTCACCCGGAACATAATCTTTAGCGATAGTAATCTTTAATTATTTTGTACCATTAAGCGGCGTCGGTTTCGGTGCGCGTTTCCCAGATACCACGGATTTTTCACAGTGAGATGTTTTGTGTTTCTACTCATAAATTTGGTAGGCTAACATTTGTTCACGAAGTTTTTCGTAAGACTCAACTGATTTGTGTGTAGGCTCAGGCAGTTTTAGGCCAAGAGGGGGTAAGGTTGATTTTTTACCAGCTCACGAAACAGTGAGAAGCCTTAGATTCGTTGCTGTGAAAATGGGGATTGTCTGCCATGGCGTCATACAGTTCTGTTAATTACTTACTGGACAATCAATGTATGGTGCATGAGGCTGTACAAAAACCATTGTTTTTTTATTTATTGTTGGTTTCAGAAACACTGCAAGAACAATCAATATTATCTCGATCGTTGTCAAATTAAAGTCAAATAAAAAACGTAACGAATGTAAGTACCTACTCATTTCTCGCTAGAAAATATTAAGTTTGCTCATCCTTGTAAGTGATGGAAATTGTTTCCGGGAATTATAAGTCTTTCTTTAAATTTAATTTATACAGAGCAACTACTATCGTTAAACAATGAATGCTCAACAAATAGAAATTGTTGCTGCCGGGAAAGAGAACAACACCCGTTGACTCTGTCATTTTCCATCGCGATAGCGTCTTATGAAATAAGTTAAAAATTTATACTTACTATTTTTGTTATACTTTGCTATTGAAGCCTGCTTGGGGCGAGGTTTGGGTACACTGCCGCTTTAGGATCTTTTACTTGTGTTTGTTTTGCCTTTCTCATATCGAAAGGTTATGCAATCACGTGAAAAAACGACTAGTAAAAATTGGTCCGGAGGGCCAAGTCTCATACACCATTCGACTCAGTTCGTCGAGCTGAGTAATGTCTGTGTGTGTATGTGTCAAATAATCTCACAAGGTTTTCTCGGAGATGATTGAACCGATTTTGACAAACTAGAATTCAAATAAAAGGTCTCGTGGTCCCATACGGAATTCCTGAACTTCATCCGGGTACGACTTCCGGTTCCGGAGTTATAGGGTAAAGTGTGCTAAATATTGTACACCGTCACTTGTATCAAAAGTAAAGAAATAGTAAAAAGGCAAGGCGATTTTAATAATATCAAAATCAAATTTCAAAAACTAAGGTTCAATAATCAAATATCAGTAAATTCCTTGAAACCATAACTCTATTTTTAAATTTTCAGTTTGATGCGTATTTACGTCAATATATATCATATAATTGTGTGAAATTTAATTAGAAGGGAAAACATTTTTGTCATTCCTTAAAAATTTCATACGTGAAATTTTCTCAAATATTACCTATCAATCCACGTGTTAAACATATATGTAAGATTATCGTTTCTAGTTGCAGTTTCATGAGGGTTTAATGGCTCTTCATTCTTATTTACTTTTCATACCTTTTACCTTTTTATAAACGTATGAAATAAGATCAGACCCGTACCCAGAATTTCATTTCGGGAGGGGCCCACTGATGAAAAATAATACGTCTAACTGATGATTCTCTATGTATCTAAAGGGTGATTTTTTAAGAGCTTGAGAACTTTTTTAAACAATAAAACGCATAAAATTTGCAAAATCTCATCGGTTCTTTATTTTAAACGTTAGATTGGTACATGACATTTACTTTTTGAAGATAATTTCATTTAAATGTTGACCGCGGCTGCGTCTTAGGTGGTCCATTCGGAAAATCCGCTTTTTTATCGACAAATTTTGTTCAGCGATGAGGCTCATTTCTGGTTGAATGGCTACGTAAATAAGCAAAATTGCCGCATTTGGAGTGAAGAGCAACCAGAAGCCGTTCAAGAACTGCCCATGCATCCCGAAAAATGCACTGTTTGGTGTGGTTTGTACGCTGGTGGAATCATTGGACCGTATTTTTTCAAAGATGCTGTTGGACGCAACGTTACAGTGAATGGCGATCGCTATCGTTCGATGCTAACAAACTTTTTGTTGCCAAAAATGGAAGAACTGAACTTGGTTGACATGTGGTTTCAACAAGATGGCGCTACATGCCACACAGCTCGCGATTCTATGGCCATTTTGAGGGAAAACTTCGGAGAACAATTCATCTCAAGAAATGGACCGGTAAGTTGGCCACCAAGATCATGCGATTTGACGCCTTTAGACTATTTTTTGTGGGGCTACGTCAAGTCTAAAGTCTACAGAAATAAGCCAGTCTGCTCAGCCTAGATGGCCAACGCTAAACTCAGCAACACCAAGGGGTGCAAAGCGTCGCCGAACAGAAGGAAATAATAACGTTCAAGCTCCTACCGATTGTGGTACCAATCAGATCGATTTAAGCGATCTGTCGGTACGTAATGTTGCAAAAAATGCCGATAGGTTTTGGCTTTACCTCTCTGGCCTCAATCCATTGATCACGGACGACGACGTATGGAAAATTATTTCTCGCTGCTTGGATGTAACAGAACCAATGGATCTAGTTCGGCTTGTGCCAAAAGGGCAGGATGTTACCGGCTTTTCGTTTATATCATTTAAAATTGGATTGGAGCCTGGCTTAAAAACTAAAGCATTGGACCCATCATCTTGGCCCGTCGGAATCTTGTTCCGGGAATTCGTGCATCTGCCAAAAAACTTAGATCGCCGTGTACTTCCCACCAGTTCGGAGAGTTATTAAATAAATCTATTTCCGTGCGCTGTACTGTGGACGGTGGAAACCTTCGGGTTTCCACCAGAGGCGAGTATTTTCCAACTGATTTTTCTTTCACTACACTAAATGATCCCGCGTTGCAGCATGAGGAACAAGACGAGGCACAAATATGGGTGTACTACCAAAATGTTCGTGGCTTGAGGACAAAAATCGACGAAATTTTCTTGACAACAGCTGATTGTAATTTTGACATAATCATTTTAACTGAGACTGGACTCGACGACCGTATCAACTCCCAGCAGCTGTTTGGGAACTCCTTCAACGTCTTCCGCTGCGATCGCAGCTCAGCAAATAGTGAGAAATCAACATTTGGTGGCGTATTAATTGCCATCTCACAAAAATATGCCAGCTCTATCATCGAAACGCGGAATGGACACTCTATTGAACAAGTGTGTGCTAGCGCTACCGTACGTGGAATAAAATTGTTTCTATGCGGTATATACATTCCTCCTGATAAAAGCAAAAACGTCGATTTGATAGATGCACACGTTTCAACTGTTTCTGAGCTGTGCAGTAAAGGTTCTGCTAATGATATTATTTTAGTGTGCGGCGATTTCAACCAGCCCCGGATTGTATGGAATCAACGGCATGAGGAAGAACATTTCATCTGTTCCTCTTTGCTACCCGCTGCAAGTACGGCACTGATCGATGGAATGGATTATTTGAATCTTTGTCAAGCGAATCAACAAAGAAACCATCTCGGGCGAGTACTCGATCTAATTTTTTGCTCTTCAGAGCGTCAATTAGTCGTTGAGCGTAGTGTTGCTCCTCTGTTACCCGTCGACCCGCATCATCCGCCTCTAGTTGTTTCGGTGCCAGTTGACTGTGTGAACAATTCACGGCAATCGGAGCCTATTCATGAATCGAGGATGTTAAATTATCGTAAAACTAATTTTACTGCTTTACTAGAACATTTGCGGAATGTTGATTG
Source organism: Malaya genurostris (assembly GCF_030247185.1). NCBI lineage: Eukaryota > Metazoa > Arthropoda > Insecta > Diptera > Culicidae > Malaya > Malaya genurostris. The sequence continues at coordinate 263,929,484 of NC_080571.1, forward strand.
GACATATTTACAAGGGATCGATAATGTTAATGAAATGGCAAGCGTTTTCTGCGATGCGTTACTTCAATGGTTTAGCTCAAATTTACCATTCGTTAAACGGCCCATCAATCCTCCTTGGTCCACAGTAAGGTTGCGTGAATTAAAACGGGTTCGCAATGTTTGGCAGCGTAAACATCGTCGATGGCATAGCTCTGAAACACTACGAATGTTCAAAAGTTCTAGTGAAAACTATCGTAGGTTGAATGCGGAGTTATACAAAGCCTACGTTATGCGGGTACAAACTGATCTTCGCCGGAATCCCAAAAATTTTTGGAATTTTGTGAATTCTAAACGTAAATCTTCATCAGTTCCTTCATCTGTTTGTTACGATGGTGTTGTATCCAAATCAACATTGGAGACTTGCGACTTGTTTGCAAAGTTCTTTGCTTCGGTATTTGCTGGAAATACTGCCTCTGATATCGAAGCTAAGGTTGCAGCGTTGGATGTTCCTGAGAACTTAGTGCACATCGACACTTTCGATATTACTCCTGATATGGTTGTTGCAGCGGCAAAGAAATTGAAACGTTCATTCTCGATCGGGCCTGATGGTATACCAGCAGCAGTCTACAGCAACTGTGCAACTGTTTTAGCCGTTCCTCTCTGCTTGATATTCAACAGATCATTTGAGGAAGGAATCTTCCCGACAATTTGGAAGCAGTCTTATATGTTTCCCGTGTACAAAACCGGTGATCGTAATAATGTAAGGAATTACCGTGGTATAACGAATTTGTCTGCTGCATCAAAACTCTTCGAAATAATAGTGAGCAATGAGTTGTTCTCTCGTACAAAACATTACATCTCAGTTGATCAACACGGCTTTATGCCCGGGCGTTCGGTCAGTACTAATCTTCTGGATTTTACCTCGACCTGTATTTCACGTTTGGAGGAAAAAGTACAAATTGATGCCGTATATACTGATCTAAAAGCGGCATTCGATCGAATTGATCACCGTATTCTTTTGTGCAAGTTATCGCGTCTGGGCGCAACACAAAAGTTCATTGACTGGCTTTGCTCTTACTTAAGTGGTAGAGTCTTACGAGTCAAGCTTGATTCCTGTATGTCATCCTCGTTCTCGAACATATCTGGTGTACCTCAAGGCAGCAACTTGGGTCCACTTCTGTTCTCGCTGTTTTTTAATGACGCTATTTTGCTGCTCGATAGTGGCTGCAAATTAGTTTACGCCGACGATTTGAAACTTTACCTTGAGGTACGCTCTATTGACGACTGCGTGCGTCTTCAAAAGCTTCTGGATGAATTTGTTACCTGGTGTCGAAGGAACTGGCTTATAGTCAGCATAGCAAAATGTCAGGTCATAACATACCACCGAATTTTGAATCCATTACTTTTTGACTATAAAATTGACGGACAAACGCTTCAAAGAGTTGATCGTGTTAATGACCTTGGTGTTTTGTTGGATTCCAAACTAACTTTTAATTTACATCGTTCCACATTAATTACAAAAGCGACTCGACAATTAGGATTTATTGCTAAGATCGGACGTGATTTTAAGGATCCATATTGTTTGAAGGCATTATACTGCTCGCTAGTTCGGCCTATACTTGAAAATGCTAGCATAGTTTGGAGTCCGTATCAACTAGCTTGGAGTTTACGAATTGAACGTGTGCAGAAAAGATTTGTTCGATTCGCTCTAAGGAATCTACCCTGGCAAAATCCGCTAGATCTTCCACCGTATCCCGATCGCTGCCGTCTGATTGGTTTGGACACACTGGAACGGCGCAGAAAAATTCAGCAAGCAATTATTGTTGCGAAAATAGTAAACGGCGATATTGACTCTTCGAAGCTTTTATCGAGTTTTGATTTCCGTGCTTCACAACGATCGCTACGTTCTACTGGTTTACTTCAACCGAGATTTCACCGAACGACGTTTGGATTCTATGAACCGATAACAGCATGCATCAGAACATTTGGGACTGTTGAACATCTCTTCGATTTCGGCGAACCTACACATAAATTTGCGCAGAAAGTGTTACGTTCCACTATTTTATAACTTGACTACATTATATTCATTAAGACCTTTTATTGTCGGATGAATTAGAGAAAAATAAATAAATAAATAAATAAACTATTCGAGCTTTGGAAGACAACATTTCCGAAGAAATTCGGGCTATTCCGGCCGAAATGCTCGAAAAAGTTGCCCAAAATTGGACTTTCCGAATGGACCACCTAAGACGCAGCCGCGGTCAACATTTAAATGAAATTATCTTCAAAAAGTAAATGTCATGTACCAATCTAACGTTTAAAATAAAGAACCGATGAGATTTTGCAAATTTTATGCGTTTTATTGTTTAAAAAAGTTCTCAAGCTCTTAAAAAATCACCCTTTAATTCTAGGTGTGACTTTAAAACCTTTTGAATCTTGGAGGCGGGAGTGCAGCTTCAAAATTACAAAACAAATAGAAACAATTTCTGCATAGATTGTAACTTGCAATTAAGTAAATTTTGGATGGGAATATGGGTGACTGTAGCAGAAAGTTCTATGTGTTGAGGGGAAGAGATTTTTACATTTCTCTTATCAACTGCTCTCCGGAAATACTGAAACTGTCGGTCTTCGTATTTCAAACACCAGTTCAACATTAGACGCAATAGATATCGTCACTACAATCTATTCCTTTATTCTCAGTACGTTAAACGGATCGAGCAAAGTCTTCATCGTAAACCCAAACTGTTTTGGTCGTTTGTTAATTCCAAAAGAAAAGAAACTGGTCTTCCTCGTTCAATGTTCTTGGAAAATGAGACAACCAACAATGAAATCGAAAAGTGCTATCTGTTTGCTCATCATTTCAAGCATGCATTTCATGAACCGCAACAGCTGGATTACCGCGAGACGTAATTAGTTTCGGAGTTGCCTTACATAACGCAGGATATGGTTATTGCAGTCTTGAACATACTAAAGCTATCATTTGCTGCTGGTCGTGATGGAATCCCTTCGTTTGTGCTTAAGCTGCTGTTGTGCTGTTCATTCGTCTTGAGTAACCCGTTTGCAATGCTGTTCAATCTTTAGGTTCAAAAAAGTGAGTTTCCTACGTGTTGGAAGTCGTCCTTTATGTTTCCGGTTCACAAAAAAGGCGACAAGTGCAATGTTGCTAATTACCGAGGAATTACTTCGCATGTTCAAAACTGTTTGAGATCATTGTCAACGACATCTTGTTCGTCTGCTGCAGAAATTATATTGACACCCAGCAGCACGGATTTTTCCCTAATCGTTCCGTGTCGACGAATTTCTTGCAGTTCACTTCGAACTGTATATGGAAAATGGACCGTGGCTTGCAGATTGATGCGGTTTATATTGACCTTAAAGCGGCATTTGACCGGGTTGATCACGGAATTCTCCTAAAAAAATTAGAGGTACTTGGAATCTCTACACGAGGAGTTGCATGGTTTAAGTCTTACTTGACGAATCGCTTTGTTCGGATTAAAATTGGATCTTCGACATCCTTGGTCCGTTACTGTTCTCTATCTTCATTAATGAAGTATCAACGCTATTACCGCCGCAATGCCGTTTGTTCTATGCTGACGACACGAAACTTTTCAAAATTATTGAAAGTCTGTTAAATTGCCTGGAGTTGCAAAAATGCTTGATACATTTCAAATATGGTGTACCAAGAATTTTTTTAAATTGAGTATCGAAAAATGCAGTGTTATATCTTTTCATCGAAAAAGTGCACCAATAGTATTCGATTACAAAATCGCAGGACACACGCTAACGCGAACAGAACATGTGAAATATCTCGGTGTAATTCTTGATCGCGAAATAACGTTCTAACTTCACTATGAAAATATCATTTGCAAAGCAAATCGGCAATTGGGATTCATATTTAAAATTTCCTCCGAGTTTCGCGATCCTTTGTGCATACGATCATTATACTGCTCGCTGGTACGGTCAGTGCTTGAATCGAACGCGATTGTTTGGTGTCCATATCATTCAAATTGGATATTGAGGATTGAAGCAGTGTACGCATTGAGACTTTTACCCTGGAATGACCCCATACAGCTACCGTCATATGAGGATCGTTGCCGTCTCTTAAGCATTGAACTCCTGGAATTAAGAAGGACATATGCTCAAGCTACATTCGCAGCGAAATTGCTTCTTGGTGTTGTTGATTGTCCCGTATTACTCGAACGTCTGAATATGTATGCTCCAGAAAGATCTCTTCGACAGCGTAATTTCTTGCTCCTTGAAACACAGTATACTCGCCCTTATTCTGAATAACGACGTATTGATTTTTCGAACGAATGTGGTTCGATCGAATCCTAGCTACCTTTGATTTTGCTAGCGTTTTTAGGAATACAAATGAAATACGATCGTAAAATCGATACGACGTTATTCAGAATAAAGGCGACTGTATACGGATAGCATGAGCCATTTAGATCCATATGTCGACAATTCAACGAGTTTGCTGAGATTTTTTTATTTTAATTTGTCGTCCAATTTGTTTTATCGTAAGCTCCTTGACCTTTTTCGTGTTGTGTTCCATGATAATTTAGCCTAAGTTTTTTTTTTTATAAAATTTTTTTTATTCAGGCCAATTTGCGTACAAGCTTTACGTGGCCGAATGAGCCATGTTTTTATTAGATAAAATAATTTTTTTACCGTTGGATCTCGTTGTCACCCTTTTTCTAGGGGGAGAGGAGCTTCCATTTTTATCTTGCGATGAGTGAGGGGCACTTTGTTCGTGGCTCGTCTCGTCCTCCATTGCCGCATCGGTGGTATCGTTGTTGGTTTCCGTATTTTCTTCGTTTTCCTTGTAATTCGCATTCTTGGGTTGGTTGTTAGTTGCTGTAGACGCGCCTTGTTGTGCATTAATTGCAGTTGCTGGTGGGTTTGATGGTACAACAGGAGTACTGCGCTCACTAGTTTCCGTTGTTGGGCGGTTGTCCTTATTTTTGTTTGAAGATGTCCTTTTTGCAGTTTCAGTGCAAGGTTTGCCGTAGTGTGCATGTTGTTCACAAAACTGACATGTAACCAGTTGATTTTCATACGTAATCAGCGTTTTACACGGATGTATCCCGTCTTGATCACAAATGATGTACGATGGAATTGCTTTACGTAGTTGCATACGTACCACTCGCACGCCATTCCGGATACCCGGAAAAAAATCCGCCATACTTCCCTTTCGACGGAAAGAATTTCATCGTACTGCGACATACTTTCCCGAACGAACTCATCCCTGGTCTGCGGGGGAAGGTCATGCACGCGTACTTCTATGGCATTGTCCACCATGTACACAGGGATTTTATATTTAACATTATCATGATCAACACTGTGCACACCGTTATTAACCGAAGCAAATGCAATTGCATCTTTTTCACGTTTGAACATAATGTACACACAGTTAGACACCTTGTTGAATTGAATCTCACTTACATCAGTAACGTTTAGATGCATTCGTTCCTTAAGCAAGATTTCTAACTTTGCCGCGCTTGAAATCAATACAAATTGAATTTGGCCTTGTAGGCCAAATTTGGTTTTGTTAAATCGTATTTGCCCATTTCGTACAATCTATTGTTCAATACACTGTATTGTCTATGTTTCTATCGTCTCGACCGTAAGCAATTGTCGACTGTGTCTGATGACATGCAAGCACGAACTGATTTAGCCTAAGTTGAATGACATTCATTAAGACACTTATTGTCAGATGGAATATACAGCAACAAATAAACAAATATTGATACTCAAATTGATATCAAAAACTTTTAATCTATTCAGTAAACTCTTCTAGTTTGCAAATTTGGTTGTTTATAGCAGTTTCGGAGGCACCAAAAAAAGCGGTCAAAAATTTCAAAATTAACTCACATCGATTTCTCAGAGATGACTGAATCAATTTTGATAAACTTTTATTCTAATAAAGAGTCCTTCTCCTAGCTTCATATGACTATATTTAATTTCATCAAGACTCAATTTCCGGGTCTGGAAATACAAGGAAACGAGAAATAAAATTTTCAATTTGTCATCAGAAGTTACAATGAACAACAGCAAATTCTTCTTAGTCTAATACTCCAAAATTGAGTTTAAATAGATTTTTCAGAGATGACTACGACGATTTTCATTAATGAAAGAATAAATTCAAATAAAAGGTCTCTAGATTTCATAGACTTCTATGGTGTTTCAACAGAATCCAACTTCCAGATCCGGAACAGGATAATTAGTGCTCTAAATTTTAAAGTATCATAACATATATCATAACATATATAGTTATTCTGTAAGATTTTCAAGCCTATGGGAACAAAATTTAGCAAGTTATGGGCCTTTATCTTTATTTATCTCATACTGCGAAGACGTAAGAGCTCAGCATACAGACCTAAGATTTCTGCTTTGATTGACTTAAAAACTTGACAATACATTCTTGAAATATTGCATTATAATAAACTATAAAAGAAAAAATTGATTTTTTGAAAATCTAACATTTCTAAAAATCATACTTTTTCTTTTATAATTTATTATAATGAAATATTTCACGGGCTCTCTGCAGTAATGAATTGTTTCCATTGATTTTATAGACAAAAAACTTTAAATGAGTTTTTCTCGAAAGCTGATTTTAAAAGTCCGTGTCCATCGTCATTCAAAAACAACTGCGCCAATTTTTTTTTCAAATTTCGCACACACTTTCTACATATAACAAACTAGACCCCAACGTTTTCCTTGTCGTTGTTGGTTACCTTGGGAAGGTGTTACAGCTATAAAATGGCGGATTTTTTCGTGAAAAATCATAGTTTGCATTTTGAACAACTACCAAAAATAAAAAAAAAATAAAAATAATCAAACAGAAACGTTGAGGTCTAGAAAAACTTCTACTGTAATGATTTGCTCACTTCTGATAAGTCTGCACTGAGATACAGTGGACACCGCAAATCATGATTTTTAGGAAGCGTCCTCAAAAATACCTCTTCACCGACTTATTTCTCAATAATTTTCCACGAAAAAATTACAAAATGTTGTTCGAATGATGCTCTTTATAATGCAACACATTTGAATTTATTTTGTTGAACGACAATACGACCCTGCCCCTCCCTTAAAGAAATACTCATCTATTTTGCCAAACATGTTGGTTTATGAGAGCAATTGTAACTCCGTATTCAAGAACGCCAGAATACTGAATATAAATATTATAGAGGTAATACACAACGTTGAAGTCATAAAACTTCATAGGCTTTCGCTGTAACAAAAACAAAGAGGATGCCGTTCTGATCACATATTTATAAGACCCTTTCAATGTCCATTTGTAGAGCACCACAACCCATAAGGCTTACGATGATACGATATTTTTTTTAGATCATCTGCATACATTATTTCAAATGACGATAATTCACTGTATAGATCATTCACGAATTGCATTAGAAGGAGTGGTTCGAGGTGGCTCCCTTGTTTCGACTTGCGAATAACAGAAAAAGTCTTCTTTACGCGCATCAAAATTATTCCAATTTGTAGATCATATTAGTTGATGACCATACATACTTACCTTGGCAGATTCTGGTTTCCGGTTCTGTAAATAGCGGTCAGAACTTCAAAATGGAACATAGATTTGATTCCAATGGATATTGGAAGAGGTAGTACACGAAAATTTCACAATGGCATCGACTTTGTGAACTTTCCGCTCTATTCAGTCTCCCTAGACCACATCGGGGCACTCATACTGACGTCAGGTAATCCCGCTGTTCTCTGCCGTATAATAATCGATCCTGGCTTCGTAAACAATTTCCAACCGAAACCAAATGTTCAACCGAATTTAATCACCATAACACCATTTAGTCCTGAGTATGCATGGGTACGTGCCTGAATAAGATATAATTTTCCGAGGTCCGGAGAGTCAATCTTTCAGTCTTATTGTTGCTGGTTCGATTTTTAGACTCGTTCGTGTGTCATCATCATTTTGCAAGAGGATGATCATTTTTTGATAATACAAATCCATGGTCCTTCAGTTTTAAAATAGTGATCTTGCCAGATGCCAAAAACCTAAAATACAAATCGAAACCAAACGTTTTATGGGCTGAAACGGAGTGCTGTATTATACAACAAATGTAACTAATATTATCAGCGTCTTCTTCAAAACAAATGGTAACAAAATAAAATTTATTTAACTGCATACAATGCAAGATGAAGGACCAGCAGTTTTTAGCTTTTATAATTTCTGTTGATGTCTGTTATTATTATTATTTTAAATAAATTAATTAGTCTGGCTCCTAGGCAGCACCCAAATACCAATCGTCATCGTTAAAATCGCAGAAGAACGAATGAGGAATTTTTGGCTGACAGAAATAATAGGCTTAACGCCGAGGCCGCCGGAGCGATTGTACGAAAGCACTGCCAGCGCTCGTCGCGATTCAAATTGCGGGCCTTGGAATGCGAAGAAGTGCGTACTCTCCGTTGGCAAATTTATGCAGTCCGCCCCGGCAAATCATTCATAATTAATTATACTCTAAACGGCTTTGCGCCGGAAAAGAACACTTCTTACGGAGTCAGTCAACACCGACCATGCGAAGGTGCTGGTTGTGGTAGGTATTTACGAAATTAAATTTCTCGTCACACCGCAATGCCATCGCGTTAGTTGCAGGTTCGCGGCAGTTTGGAAAATGAATGGGAAATGCAGAAAATAATATTCCAAGATCGGTTTATTTAGCAGAACAATTTTACCTTATAATGATTAGAAGTATGTGGTGAAAATAAGGTTGAAAGTCAAATTGATATAATTTAACATTATAGATATATGCATCATGTGGAAGATCAGTTTGAGTTGAATAAATCATTATTATTCAGCGGAATCGCTTCTTGGAGGCAAAGCAAAGATATTGCTACCGATTTTATCACAACTCGTTCATTGAAAGTCGAGTAATCGGCAACATAATATTGCGACTCTACTACTACTGACCATCACTTACATGACATTGGTTGTAAGTTTGAGAAAATAAGTTGGGTCATCACTGAGAATTCGATGTGATTTTCATCTTTCGGTACTGGAATCTGAAATGAGTTTGTTTTGCCACCAACCGAAATAAAAGAGTTTATAGGGTAGTTTATAGTATGACAAAACATTCATTTAGCACGGATACAGATACCTGTTCGACTACAGGCTGGGTTTTACAAAGGGCGAATGTATTTTTCTATGTACTTTCTTGAAATCGTGGTGGCTCGGAAACTGTAAATTGTTTAAACATTGTGTACAAGAATCAATTGAGCTCCCTTACAAATATGCACACAGCAGAAAAAAATTTAAAACTCGTTTTTTTAGTATTTTTACCTTTTTATAAGAAAAACCTTTTTTAATCCACCTAGTGGTGTAATGATGCCTTTTTTCATATTACTTTTGTTTTCAAAAACATCAATAGAATATTCTGTCAAGATTTTTTTTTTCAAGCTTTCACCTTTTCAATTTGAAAACAGTTATGTCAAGTTAATATAGATTTAAATGTGCAACCCTGCACGCTATACAAAAATGAACAAAGCACGCTGTGTGCTAGGCGGATGCGATTTCTTCTTCTTCCGTACCAGCACCGATTTTGCATCATTTTGTATGACAGTTTGAAAATTTTGATACTCATTGTCCTATAATGTTGGAACCGGAATCTTTCGGATCTGGATGAAATTGCACAGTATCTTTAAAGACATTGAAAGCTTTAAGCGCTATCCACACTAGGCCGTGACGTATCCGGAACGGGACCCCAACGTGCCGGGATTTATTTGTAAAATATTCTCATCATACCGTGCACTTTCCGTGTCGCTACCGTTGCTATTAGTAACACACACAATCGTTGCATTTGATGTGCTTCGGTTCCTCACGAAAATGGCACATTTTTCCAACGAAGAATTGGCCATAATTGCAATTGCTCTGAATGACGAAGATAATCAGCAGTTAAAAAACAAACAAAAAAAAGAAGACTTGGATGCACGAACTTTGGCGAAAAAGAGCAGTTGAGGGTTAATTCATCACCTTATATAAACAGCTTGTGAATGACGAGATCAAGGAATATTTCCGAATGTCAGAAGCCTGTTTCAACTCGCTGTTGAGTAAAATTCATCCGTGTCTCAAAAAGCATGACACTACATTCCGATTAGTGGTGACTCCCGAGAGAGGCTGGCAGTTTGTTTAAGGTATTTTCATTGATTTGTTAACAAGATTTCTTTATAAATGTCAAGAAAACTCCAACCAAAAATTGTATAAGGAACATTGAGATGGCTTATAGTTCGTCTCATGATTTCAGATATTTAGCAACAGGAGACCAAAAAACCATAGCATTTAGTTACAGACTTGGGGCTGTCTACCAGATTGTTCACGAGATATGTCATGTAATTACCGAAAAATTAATCGACGATGCAATGCCGAAACCAACAGAAGATATGTGGAAGAAGATTGCTAACGATTTTTGTGGAATTTTTCGCTGTATCTTGGAGCCTTGGATGGAAGCATGCGACAATTCCAGTCCCTGCCAATAGTAACTTTGAGTCAACGCATGCTTTGACCGTGCTTCGGGCGTGTGTCGATACAGACACGGGTACGATACGGTCTAGTGAGAATATTCACATGCAGCTGCATTAAACAAATTTGAAGCGTAACCCGGACGGGATCCGTTCCAGTCCCGTTCCGGATACGTCACGGCCTAGTGTGAATAGCGCTTTAATTTGAAAAATGATTTGTGAAAATCGGTTTAACCCTTGCTGAAAAATCGAAGTGAGTTCCGTTTTTGGAGCTTTTCTTCACTATTACCGGTGCGTTCAGAAGCGGAAACCGGACACCAGGACCCAGAGTAGATTTATATATCCACCAACTAACAAGAACTGCCAACTAGATGAATTTAGTAGTAAGTTTTATAAAAATGTGCATCGCGTTTCGCCATCGCTTATAAAAAAATACTCATGAAATTGAAAATTTTCGCTAATCGCACTGTAATACCGGAACCGGAAGTCGAATCTAGATCAACTTGTCAGTGATTTTTAAAAAAATTTCAACACCTTTCATTTAAGATGCAAAAATCGGTAAAGAAATTTCCGAGAAAATTGAGTGCGCATTTTATCATATATTTGCACATTTTGCTTCCGGAATTCCGAAACCGGAAGTCGGATAAAGATAAAATTCAATATCAATCTATGGACCATAAGACCTGGTATATGACATTCGGCCCCCCGGGCCTCGATTCAAAAGTCGGTTTTCGCAGTAATTGTATAGCCTGTCTGTATGAGAAAGGCGAAAATGGGTATAGAATTAGCTCAAACTTTAGAAGAATTTTTCGAGTGTCATACACCAATTGATTCAGATCGACGAACCGAGCAAATGTGTGTGTGTGGTCAACAAAGATTTCGAGGTATCAGAGATGACTGGACTGTTTTAGATCTAACTAGCCGCAAATGAAAGGTCTCCCCGTCACCCTGAACGTTATTGAATGGTTTTGAGATCGGATGTTTACTTTTTGAGTTATACGAAGTTTCAGTTCAGTCAAATTTTCAGTTTTTTGACAATATTTGTAACAATTGACCTTGAAAACAGAATAGACAGAAGACCTAGATTCCGCACGGTAATAGCTATCTAACAAGCCATAAATTATTAAAATCCATCCATTTTTAACAAAGATATCGATATTTTTGTGTAAGCGACTTTTCCCCTTATTCCAGTATTAGGAGTTTTGGGCGCTTGATGATAAAGCGATGTTTGTGAGCAAAGTGAAACACGATATTAAATACTGTTTTATGCAATTGTTTCTTAGCACCTAAAAGACTATGCACGACACTCTTTTCCATTACATTTCGATTTTAGCACGGTTCTTTTTGGCAACACAATCGTTCGAACATGACATATATATTACAAAGATGGCAGTAATTTCTTATTCAGAAAAATTTCTTATTTATATTGATTTATACTGCTTGTAACAATAATTGCTGAAAGAACACTTCTTACACCCTTATACCATTCGGATAAGTTTGTCGAAATAAGCAAATTTGTTTGTGAAAAATAATTTCATTATTTTCCTCAGAGATGCTCAGCTAAAACAATTTACCAAGATTTACAAAATTTAAAGTTTTCAATAAATAATTGTCATTTAGACACTAGGATATATTTCTACAGATAATAAAGGTCTGAAAGGTCGTTATGGGCAAATTTATTATCTGTAGAAATATATCTTAGTGTCTAAATGACAATTTTTTTTATCAAAAACTTGAAATTTTGCAAATGTTGGTAAATTATTTTAGCTGTAAATTCATCATTTTTCAATTCAATCGCTCTAATCAAATCAGCACAAAACGTGAGCTTCAAGTTAAGGTTTTTCGGTTGGTTTTCTGATTCTTGAACGGTTACTAACTTTTTTTTACAGTGTATTTTCAAGGGGGCCTCTAGATTTCCTACAACTTATTCTTGGACACTATGTTTGCTAGAATTTACAGAGTCTTAGTTACCATGATTTTAAGGAAGTGCCTGTAAAATTTTTGCTGGTGTTATTTTCTAGATTTGCTCTTAACATTCAAAATCTTCGCAAAAAACACAAACACGAGCCTACGTCTTTCGAAATAGATTCTTTTATCTACGAGAAATTTTGTTGCATTGAAAAATACTGGAATTTGTCAAATACGTTACATACAAATATAACATTAGATCTCGCGATTCGGAAATGTGCGAAATGCCCAAGTCATATCGACAGTGTTAGCTATCGAATAAGATTAAGTTGATCAAAATTCGTTGAGTCATCTTCGGGAAAAATCAACCGATGAACAATTATGCAACTTTTCTGCACATTATCTCAAAAATAAGACTTCTTTTCGAGATAACACTAGATCTCGATGTTTCTTGAATTTTGAAGACATCTGGCTACAAAAATTATTTTCTTTTCCTTTTCCAGGCGAGTTTTCAAAGCTTTGTGTTTTTATACGAATTTTCAAAGTATGGCATATTTTGTGCGATCCCCCGGATACAAAAAAAAGACTTGAGTGTATTTCACGATTCGCGCTCTTTCACGTTTTCGCCTTTACTTTGAATGACCAATCAGAGCAATGCTTCCTAACTGTTGCGTCGTTTACTCCTTAAGGTCTGAGGCCAGTGTGTTTTGGGGTGTTTGAAAATCCTACTTTCACGCTTCAAATCTGATTTACTCAAAAACGATGACGAATATCAAAAAACCCAACTGACAATCTCTTAGAAAATTAGTTTAGATTATTCTGTGAAAATTTTAGAATGATTCATTGACTTTAGCGGTCGGGAAAGTCTTTTTTCTGAAGGAATAATTGCATAGCTGAAAAAGGCAACTTTCAACTTGTTCAATTTTTTTTTCGAAACCTCTATAATCGAAACAAAAAAAAAAGCTTGTTCAATGAATATCTCGCCTTCAAAGGCATTCATCAACAGTCTATCCTGACAATGTCTAAATAATGCGATTAGTGCATAAAAATATAGGTGTTTTAGCGATAAAAATAAACATTCACTTCATTTTTGTGAAGGTAAGCCGATTTCTATGCACGCGTCATTTTTTCTGTTCCAGTTTCCTGGTAACGTAACAAAACATGAGAGAGAAATAAAATCGGCTCAGCAAGGCTGCCAAACAAGTGGTAGCTTTATTGGATGGAGGCACATTTTATGCTTATATATGTCGATCCCATTCGACCGATTGATGTAGTCAATCTTGTAACCGAAAATATCAGAACTTTCTTGGCCACCCGGCCCATCGAAAGTCATTTTGCACATATGCGAGAGAGCATGGAAAGAAATAAAATGCGCAGAGCGCACACGTGGTCGATTCAAAACTTATATGCGAACTACTGGCCTCAGCCCTTAATACCATCGTCTCCGCTAGGGAAAGTTCATAAGCCAGCAGCTGGTGGAATAAAACATTGTTCGCTATTAACTAAAATTTTCAATCATATATAGGAAAAACATGACATATATAGGAAAAACATGACTTCAGTCATTGAAATCGATGCGAATTAATATTATCATTATCCTATGTGAAGTGTTAGATGAAACTGTAATAATTTAAAGAGAAAGTAAACAATGAGAAACTGTCACTTGGGACCTTTTCTAATGGGTCTTCAATTATTCTGCTTAGCTCGTTGGACCATTTCAATTGATGTTTCGCATATTTTGCTCAAACTTTAATTCATACCTCCTGTTTTCCTTGAAACACTTTGCTATTTTGTTTGTCTAAATTTCTTCCTTTGGCACCTTCTCTTCGTCAATGCCCGGGATTTACCGCCACCGTGTAATGGTTACCAGAATATTCGATGGGATTTGTTGTATGGCCAAACATGTTACGCTGTTTTGATACTTGAAATACTTATCATAAATGCTCTGATTTTACTTCAAATACCAGATGTTCAGAAAAATCGGTAATATTAACAATACGGTATTGAATGCCGCATAGTTAAAAGGATTAGTTTGGCCAGAACAAACAAACAGTACATTAAATGCTAGGTTAATTATACATGACACTGTTCCACGATTGTAGCAAACAAGAAAATTTATGACGTTCTGTTTATGTGCGATTAACATTAATTCGATTTATTTTTCCATTACAGCAATAGGTGTTACAAAAATATCTTTTCTGCTTCCACTGTTTGAACTCTTGTTGGTCAATCGACTGCTTTGTTCTGGTATACCAAATCCTCTCCTCACTCCCCATTAGCTACAACACCATCACCGCGGTTTAATAATGACCCAATACTGCATGGGTAATAAGCCTGAGGCCGGCAAGTGCGGGAGTTAAAATTGAAAACAATGACCCCAGCCTGCAAATATTCCATTCAAATGGCTCCCACCGTGAGACGGTGGCTTATTTTGGTGGTAGACTTATTATTGCGAAAATGAATGGCAAACGAGCCGATGTTTTATTTTTAGCACGTTGATTAATTTTTGACAATATGGTAATGATGGCAGGACTGTTTTTGGCTGTGATGGGTTAATATCGATTTACGAATCTTTTTTTTATTCGAAGGTGAAATTTATCTCGTTATACCGAAAACGAACTCGTTTCAGCAAACCGTCATCAACATGCAGATTATTTTCAGTAATATAATGAATATTTTCACTAGCATCGAGGGACGCCAATGTACAATACAGGGAAGTATACAACGTCCTGTGAGCTCTCTGGAATCACAGGAGAGCACAAACTGATTGAGGAAAACTAGGTAATGTTGTTTCCTGCATACCACTCCTGAACTGCTTTACCACAAATGTTAATTAACCGTTTGTAAAAAAGTTATTCAAACTCACAAAATGACATTGTGTTAACGGAATTGGTTAAATCATTATATTGACAAGTGATGTGATGCAGCCTATCTCTTGGCAAACAGTTTTAATATTTTCTTTTATTTAGAATAATTGTGACACGCGCGAAACGAAAAAGTGCGTTTTGTCGGTTACGTCACTTATACCATTATATTTGCGGAACCAGCAGTGACCCCCATTTGGTCTTCAAACTTGTTCAATGAAACAGAAGTTATTTTCAAACGATCCTAAACTTGCTGAACTTTGTTCAACCATCGCCGAGGTAATTGAGCGATGAGAAAAACGAAATTCACTTGGTGTGCTACAGGGTAGTGTTTTAGGACCGATTATGTTTATTATGTACATAAATAACATGAAGCGAGTTTTACGATTCTGTGAAACAAATTTATTAGCTGACGATACTGTCATGTTCATTACCGTTAAGGACTTTGATGAAACGGTTGCACTTTTGAACGAAGACATTCATACTCTGGCTCAGTCGTTAATACTTAAACAATTATAATTATTTCTTCTTCAAGCACTGCGGGTGCTTCACAGCACTTTTTTGGAACTTTAAGATTACAGATGGAACCCATCAGCGCAATGAAAACAATGAAAACGGACACGGAATCAGCGCATTTATTCATTTTCAAAATTTTTTCGACTGAAAAAATCACTTCCGAGATTTTCATTCTTGAAACAAGCATCCATGTAACTCTAAACCTCGAAGTTGAAAAGAGATTTCTTTGTGTCAGCGAAACTTGATGAAGAATTTCCACTCACAGAAATATCGCTGAAAAGATTATTGAAAGAGAGAAAAGTCTCCGATGAAATTTCGATGCTAAATTTCCACTACGCTTCAGCTCAACACCGCAGTGATTCGTGCAAGATAGACAGTAGCATAATATTTGCGACAGATCTAAATTGTAGTCGGATTTAGTGAAAAAAGATTAAAATACCAGTCATATTAGTTTTAGATTAACAAGAAAAATGAAATTCTGGGTATAAAAAAACTGGAGCCATCTAGGAATTCAGAACCACCTCAATCATCGTTTTCGACATCCACTCATCAAACCCGTTATTGTAGGGGTTTTGAGAAACATTGTAAGGGTTTTCAAGGAATATCAATTTACCGGAAGTTGCCATCTTGGAATTCAGAATCACCTCAAACATCGTTTTTCGACATGTACTCATCCAACCCGTTATAAAAATACCCATATTGTATTAATTTCCATGGAATATAAATGTGCCGAAATTGATTTTCATTGTATGCAAAAACCTCTTTTTAGGATATGACGAATGGTTCCGTTTTCAGGCCACAATTGAAAATCGCTTGCCATATCGAGGTTTTTATTTTGTGAACTTGTTTTCGAACCCGAAATTGAGTCTTCCCGGTATATTTTCACGTCTAAGTGCGATGTAAAACTTTTGATTGGGAAGCTGATTAAAATTGAGTTTGTTTCATAATCATCAATCATAGAGCCTTGTAATCAAAACATAGTCATACAAGAGCCTTGTACGCATTTTGGTAGCGGAGTTAATCTTCGTATGTCGATTTGGATGTTCATTTGATTTCTACGACTTGTATGCTGACTTAGCAAGGATATTTCGCTCTGTTGGAAAATTGGCGTTGTGCCTTTTGCACACATTTTGGATCGAAAGACCGGTTTCAATGCACCTTATCGCAGTTCGCTTTCATATCTCATCCAAGTCAGTCGATAAAACAAAACCGCTTACGTTCGGGACGGAAGAAACCAAGTACAGTATTGTGTAGTGAACAATAGAACGATTTCTAAATGAGTAAACAAAACGAACAAAAGCTACCGCCGCTACAACAGAATACAATTATTGTTGACTTCAGGCAGTGCAAAATTCGACCTTCGATACGAGAACTTGAAGGTTTGCTTAAGGAGCAAATGCATCTTGACATTAAACGTGTGCATATACTTCTATGCAATAAGACAAATAATGTTGTTTACATCCAGTTTTAAAAAGAGTTGGATGCAATTCAATTCACAAAAGACAATAATAATGGGCATTATGTTGAGCACATGAACATTAAGTACAACATTCCAGTATATATGGAAGATAGTGCTATAGAAGTGCGTGTGCATGATCTTCCCTCAAGCGTCATCGATCGTTATATTCGTAAAACTATGTCCCAATACGGATAGATTCTCTCTATCGAAAGAACTTTTTCCCCGGTATTCTAAATGGCGTACGTTTGTCATGCATGTGCTTGAAAAGGCCTATACCTTCTTATGTAACTTTCGGTAAAGATACAAGAATCCCCTGCAAATCACTTGTTACCTATGACAATCAGATGCCCACATGTCAATATTGCCAAAAAGCTGTTCATTACGGTAAGCCATGTGATCAACTGGACAAGAAGACAACCACACCAAAGGACAACGGTGCTTCCTTCACACCAACCCCAAGCAACCCCAGTACACCTGTAACAGCCATCAACAACAATGAAGCATCCCCTTCAACGAAACCATCAGTATCCCCTATAAAACAAAGTACACCAGCTGCAGTTAACAACATATCCAACGCCTGTGTAATAAATAACGATAAAGCCCTAAATATAGGATTACAAATGAATTCAATGACCGCACGAATCTTGTTATACCGTTTTACCCCAATTTATTTCATAAGTCGTATATCGGGTTAAACTTTCTTTCGCATACCGAAAGCAGGATGATTGCGGTTGATGAAAATCGATTTATGTTATGAATTATTTTCCAAATGTGGAACAAAATGTTAAGACTCAGTTAAAGGATAAATTGGGGTAAAACAGTATAACAAGATTCATGCGGCCATTGAATCCATCTGAAATCTTATTTTTAGGACTTTCTTCGTTATAACAATCGATTTTCATCAACCGCAATCAGCCTGCTTTCGATATGCAGAAGAACGTTTAACCAGAAAAACGACTTATGAAATAAATTGGGGTAAAACGGGTTAAACAGGCTAGTACTGTTATTCCCATTGTGTTTGATTAGATTACAGATGTTTTGTACGTGATATGAACCAATATTGGTAGGTCATATTGGATCTGCTTCGAGATTGTAAATCTGAATTCGACATAAAATTATATTTGTGGGAAAATTGGGGTAAAACGATGTAGCACGACGCATGTGATCATGGAGACTATCTCTTAATTATTATTTGAGGTTATATGCGAAACATAGAACTATCTTGTTTAACCAATAATGGTAAAAACACCGATCAGTAGAACTTTTTTTTCTGTAAATTCATGTAAGAAGATGACTGGGGGTAAAACAGAATATAGTTATTTGTGGTCAATCTTATTAAAAACAATCCATTTATATAATTTATGAACATATCAGGAATACCTTCCGATTGATCGAATTGAATTTTTTCCTGAGTTTCACAGTTAGTTTTCGAAATAAAGTCAGAAAAAGGAGGAATTGGAACAAAACGGGCATGATAGTGAATTTTTCGGATCTTCTAACTATCATAAATCGATTCTACGGAGAAATTTGTATAAGAAATACTAACTTTGAAAATATTTGCTTAGGTTTTTATAAAATTATTGAGCAAAGTCGCGTTTTTGATCGTTTTTTCTCCACTGTGCAATGGACGGGAGCGTGAATAGCGAACCACTGCTTCCCCTTCATTCGCTAGATAACAGCGAAAGCGCCTCTCCTCTAAGGAAAAAAGTACAAAATCCAGAAAAAAAAATTATTTTATTGTTAAACGGCCGCGTTAAGCTTAGTGCAAAAGAGCCAAATAAAAAAAAACAATAAAAAAAATGCACCTTAACGCCTTGCTGCGTAACTGACGATACCTGGTTGAAGTTCTTAGTATATCCGCTGATTCTTTTCCACACTCAGGTTTTCCTTGTAGGTTTTGAGCACTCGACAAACTGTTGGTTTCGGCATTTTAAGTACATTATGCTAGCTTTGAATCGGAATTCAAATTTTCCCAACGTTTGTGTACAACATTATCCCTTCTCTCGTGTTTCATTTGATGTTATTTTAAAACGCGACTGACAGCTTTGATTAAACTTAAGATACCAAATACCTTGACTTCTTAACGGCCATAGCAAATAATAAAAGTTATTTCTGGGCGTTACAAGTATTCAGATCCCAAGAGTTGCGAATAATCGAAACGTCCACTGTATCGGAGCTTCACCTAAGCCCTAACACAACAATGGCAAAACTCAAAATAGTTCCTTCAATGATAGCTGAGAATCCTTCCAGATCAGGGTTCGAACATACGACAACTGGCTTATGCATTGAACCCCGGGACAGTTCCGAACCGACAATATATGGCTATCTAGTTTGTTCGAAAAGCGAAATTGACATTGAAGGTCTATTTACATGGATGATTAAACAGCCAATCTTAATTCCAATTGATTGAATGAACGAATTGAACTTTCAAGCACGTGGACTTGAATTTTACGTTAAAAAAGTTGGTCGTTAAAATGTGAGACAACTAAGTTTTGACAAGTTCCTATCTCATGTCGCCTCGTGTATGAGATTTGGTCAATAGAACAGAGTCGGCTGAGTGCTATCGCTTTCTACGTTAGAAGTAGAATACATAGTATAAATAGTACAAATGGTAAACAAACAAGTAAACAGAAACAAGGCTTTACGATTCATGCTGGTTTTTTAACTGTTTTATAGTACAAACAGCTGATTTAAGACATAGACAGATTTATTTTAATTTCAGCCTTAGAATAACAGTGGATGAAACTTAATTATACAATAAAAATTATGAACAGAAGCGTGCTGCTCCCACGCTGCTTGCAGAGTACCACCACGTACCTATTCCGAGCACTCTTGGTGGGCAACAACGGCTGCTCCGGTATTGCCCTAACAGTTGCCTCCCCCGAAAACAAACCGAGTTCATCGCGAATTTTCCGAATTGTTCATTTATGCTCGGCCGAACGCGATTCTTCCACGCCTGGTCCGCATACCAACCGTGCCGTAATCTTACCATTCATCTCGTCTCGGTTGTAGCTTGTAAAACGAGAAGTGGAATCTCGCCTAGCTCTGATGCAACATCGTCCATCATGGGCCGGTCCCGATGATTACGGTTGGCTGGAGATTTTGAAGCGAATTGAAGTCTCCGGCTGGTTTTGTAATACAGCTATAGTTGGATTCTCGTCTTGTGGTATTTCAATTGGAAGTTCAACGGCTGCGATTTTCCGGTGCTGGAATTCAACGAATTTTGTGCGTACAGGAGCGAAAAAGTTTCCCATTCACTGCTTCGGGCGGGAGTGTTTTTCCATTCCGGGAAGACTTCTCAGTTGAAGTGTAAACTTTAGTGTCACTGGCGAAAGGTAAGGAACTAGTCAGGATCGCGATTGAACCACTTCTAGTTTAAGACATTTAAACTTAACGTAGTGCAGCTTTTGGAAGATGGCCGTCAGATTATGTATAAAGACTGTCCCAGAAAGTGTGGACGCACTTTGATTTCGCTGTAAATAATTCACAAGTGTTAGATATTCAAATTTTATTCGATATACTGATAATATTAGACTACAACAACAGAATATTTTTCTCAACATTTTTTTTCCTAAGATGTGCCTTCATCAATGCCCAAAATTCCTCAATTGGTCGAAATTGTGGGCAATTTGGTGGATTCATGTCTTTTGGGACGAAAATGACATTTTTGGTAGTATACCATTCTACCGTTGATTTCGAGTAGTGGTAAGAAGCAAAATCTAGCCAGAAGACAACAGGATCCTTGTGGCTTCGAATCATGGGTAGAAGTCGTTTTTGTAAACATTCCTTGATGTATATTTCGCTGTTCATTGAAGCAGTCCTGATGAAGGGTTTCGAAATCTTACCGCAGCTACAAATTGCTTGCCAGACCATAGTTTTCTTACCAAAATCCAATCGATGTCTCGGACTGGTTTAACACTTGCCCTTCTCGCACCGTATAATATTGTGGTTCCGGCAAGGATATGTAATCAAGTTTCACGTAGGTTTCGTCGTCCATGATTATGCTGTTCAATTTTCCAGCAAGAATCGTATTGTACAGCTTTCGAACCCTCGGCCTGATCGATGCTTCTTGTTTCGGACTACGTTTTGGTTTTTTCTGCTTCTTATGGGTTCAAAGATTCAAACGTTCTTTAGCACGAAGAACATTTGACTTCGAAGTGCCCACTTTTTTGGCCACATCCCGAACTGAAACCTCCTTCATTTGCTCGAACGCCTTCAGTATACATTTATCCTACTGAGGTTTAGCAGGACCTTTTTTTCGACCCGTTTTCGGTTTATCCTCAAAGGTGTTATACTCACCGAACTTCCTGATTGCATTTCGCACGGCTTTTTCACTTACTCCTTCCTTTTTTGCTATCTTTCTCAGTGACAGTCCGCGTTCTGTGCACGATTTGTACACAATTTTTCGACGTTTTTCTGCTGAAAGTCCACGCATTTCGAAACAAACTAATGAAAACGAATAAACAGCTGCACAAGTGGTTAGAGAAAAGTGTAAACAACAGGACGCAGCTATAAAAATTGACAGATTCTGAACCATTGTGAAATGGCAGCGGTTTTTGGTTGCGTCCATACTTTCTGGGACAGTCTTTATTCAACCAGTGAAATCTTCATCGCCCGAGACGGCCACCATCGTCTGGTTTTGACAGTTTGAACAGTTTAGTTTGTAGAAATGCAAAATATTTTCGTAATGAATGGCGTCAAGGAGTTGATACTTAATAAGTAGTTAAGGTCAAAACAATATGACAACTTTAACAGAATTTTTAATTTTGAAGATATTTCTAAGTATACTAGGTAAAGTTTAGCAAACAAAAATCAAAACGTGGATGAAAACCGACAATATAGATAATGGTTTTCAATAACGTTTTTGCTAGAAATTGTATCGAAACTCAGTTCCGCACAGACCAATGTATGGATTAGTAATCAGTTGGAAGCTAAATTCTACTTCGAGTGAAAGCGCACTCAATTAGTCAGCTAACTAGAATCACCAAGCAAGCGTTGTGTGTTTCACGGTTGCTATTGCAACCTCCCTGCCATTTACTGCAAGGGTTACTGAGAGGGCGGTATAAAGCTATAATTTTATACACAGCATCCGCATCCAACGAACCGTGAACGAAAAAGCAAAAGATTCGAAGAATCATTACCCTGTGCGATAAGCTTCTGTCCTTCGTTGTTGGCTTCGTGCATTCAAAGAATCTGATTGGTCGGATTTGCAGCAGACCACGGTACAGTAACAGTGTGTGCAGCGACCTGAACCGCTAGTTAATTCATTGTCGTGTTGAGAAATAGTGCACATTCGTAGTATCCTGATTCGATCCCGAAAACGATGCGCTCGTCTGTCAACCTCGGATATTTCTTTGATTTTCAGGCAGGCATTTTGTCATCTCGATTTTCCCACGACAAAAGGACCTGGCAGGGTCGAAAGTTTTTCATGGAGGATAGAATAAATAGGAATTTTCTTCTATCGAATGGTTATACAATTACTGTGAAAACTGATTTCTGAACTGAAGCCCGGAGGGCCGAGCATTAAATCAAATACAAATTACACACAAAAAATTGAATCCCTCATACGATGCAATTATTAAATACCTAATTTTTCAAATGACAGAAAATTCCATTTGTAATGACTTAATATTGGATTAGAATGAATTATTTTTATATCATTTTTTATACCCGCTTTTAACCTAGTTGCGATTCACCGAGATTAGAATGAATTTTTCTGGTACCGACTGTAATTTGAATTCGGTTAGCAAGTGTGACTGTATGAATTTATATGTACAACCATTATCAACCAAGCAGATGTGTGCTTCTGCAGCTTAGTCGATTAACGGAATTACTTTGTGATCCAATGATTCTAGGTTCAAGTCGCCGCTGTCGCTGTCAGAATTTTTTGGTTTTAATAAATTTCATGTCATGGAATTATCCAATCACACACAATATTAGATGTTCTTGCATTTATGTACATTTTATGGGATGTAAAATGATAAGGTTTCTTCAAAGTGTGTATAATACGGAATACTCCGACATATATTCGAGAACACGTTTTATCATATGCGATACACTGCCATGGTAAACTATCAGAGTGATACTATACTTTAAAGCATTTTTATATTAGCTCATAGCATTGAAATCAGTTCGCAAATATCCCGTGCACTGAAAGTATTTAAATGTACTTGTCCTTGATTTCCGGTTTTGATAGCGCCGGAAGTAGTGGTTAAAAAACACTCTGTAGTGAAACTCACGTCGATAGAAAGTCTTGAGATTTTATCGATTTCTATTGAGTATCATTCGGACTTATTTTCTGGCTCCGGGTTAACATACAACGAACGAATTAAAAATTACTGTTTTAATGGTGGTTTGAAAGATTTGACACTCATCGCCCTTCAACTGCGAAACCGGAAGATGGATCAGGATGAAATTTCACAATAGCTTTTGAGACAATGTGAATTTTAATTTAAACTACACTCCTAGAAAAAATCGTGTAAATTTACGTCTTCTGAGACCGACATATATGAGTGTCAAAAGTGACTCAAGTTTACAATAATTCTAACTCATATTTAATGCTTTCTGGCATATTTTTAAGTGCTAAATGTGACTATGTATGTAAATTTACACGTTTGCTTGAAAAGCGAGGTATGTTTGACGTATATTTATATCATTCTTGTGAAATTCAGTCGTTACACGGATTACGTTCTTATGAATTGTGTCATATGTGGATTTGCGTCAGCTGTAAATTTTATATTTTTTTGCTGTGTAAGATTTGTGAAAATCGGTTCGACCGTCGCTGAGGAATCGAAGTTATGAGTTATATTTTTGGAGTTTTGTTTCACTACTTTCGGTGCTTCCGGAACTGGAAAGGAGGGGGGGGGGAGCAGTGCCGAATTAAGTTTATATGCCCACAAACTAACAAGTTCTGCAAACTAGAAGAATTCATTAGACAGTTTAATGGGATTTTTGACCATCGCTCGTGAAAAAATACTCAGTAAATTGGTAATTTTCCACTTGTCACACTTTAGCTCCGAAACTGGAGGTCAGTTCCGGACAAAATGTTCTAAATTTTTTTAGGAAACTATAAGATTAATTCGGCTCAGCCAGCTCTGAAAAAAGTGAGTGCATATTTTTTCCATTTTTTTGTGTATATCACCCTGTATCTCCGGAACCGGAAGTCAGATCGGGATGAAATTCAATAGCAGTCCATGAAACCATGATGTCTTTCATTTGAATCTTTGTTTGTGAAAATCGGTTTAGCCATCTCCGAGGAAAATGAATGCATATTTTTGTTATATACATAGTCACATAGTCCACTTATTTTAATACAAACAAAGTTGTTATTAATCCACCTACAAATGAGTTAAAAAATATATTTTGCATTCAATACGAGATAGAGTATTTATGTCTCTAGAAAAGTTGTAGATCGTGTTTGAACAAAAAAACATGCCAAAACTTTAAAATGCATTGGTGTTGCGATATGATGCATTGTTTATAAGAGACCCTTAAAGACATAGTTTTTTCATCATAACTTTTTTCAATGTATTTTTAGAATTTTTAAATGTTCAACAATTATATTTTAATAATAAAAATACATATTTTTGTCAGAGGTTGCATATTTTTAAGTTCACAAACTAAAAAGTTTTTGAGCTTAAAAATATGGCCAAATTATCTTTTTCTAATGGCAGTCTACCTACAAATATTCCTTCAATGCCATTCGCTTCTTTAAATGAAGTCGATTTAGGCGATATAACTGAAAATAAAATGATCTACCTACAGGATCAACTTTTTCAAATGATCTTCCGAATGAATTCGACTTCATCACTTTTTGAAGCATTTCAAATCGGATGGCAATTCGCAAATAATATTATAATGAATTTATAATTTAACAGTGATGTTAAATAATTATTTGAATATTTTAAATTGGAATGCTCGATCTTTAAAATCGAGTGAAGATGAATTTTATAATTTTCTCAAAGTTAACAAAATTCATATTGCCATTGCGACAGAAACTTTTCTTAAACCAAATGTCAAATTGAAAAGTAATCCACATTATGTGGTTCATCGATTTGACAGGTTTATTGGAATGGGTGGTGGAGTTGCCATTTTTGTCCAACGGCAAATTAAACATCGAATTTTACCTTCTTTCAATACTAAAGTTATTGAAAGCTTGGGAATCGAAGTTGAGACCATTCATGGAATTTATTTCATCGCTGGAGCATATTTGCCATTCCAATGCACCGGCGAACAATTGAATTTCTTTAAAGGCGATTTGCAAAAACTCACAAGATATCGACCGAAACTTTCATAATTGGGGACTTAAATGCTAAGCATGTCCAGTGGAATTGTAGGCAAAATAACAGTAATGGCAAAATACTTCATAATCAACTCTCAGCTGGTTACTTCACAGTTCTTCATCCCAGTAATCCGTCTTGTTTCTCTTCCGTGAAAAACCCGTCTACAATTGATCTGGTTCTAACAGATCAAAGTCACATTTGTAATGAACCGATTACACATGCTGACTTCGACTCAGATCATCTTCCTGTAACATCCAGACTTTCCAACGAAGCTATAATTAATCCAATTAGTTCTATATTCAACTATCATAGAGCTAATTGGTTGGATTACAGATCTCACAACCAGTTGTCGTATGTTCGAGCCCCGACCTGGAAGGATTCGTAGTGTCAGTAGGATCGTAGCACCAGCCATGCAATGGTCCTGTACACTCTGAATTGGCTGCGAAGTCTGATGAAACAGAAGGTCAAATACCACTACATGAATGTAATACCAAGGCTTTGCTTACAGATCTCACATTGAAAATTATGTGGATCATGAAACTTGAAAATTCTGCGGATTGATAATTTGAATCATTACATTATCGAAGCTAGAAATCTTTCAGTTCCCAAAGCTCAAACTAAATTCAGTTCCCAAAGCTCAAACTAAACTAAATCATCGATGACAATCTTCAACTGCTCATTCGGTTGGAGAATGTTCGTCTACGACAATACGAGAACGTTGTGATCCTGCTATGAAAAACATAGTTAAGGATTTACAAAAAGAAATTAAACATAGATTTACTCTTTTGCGAAATGAAAATTTCGCCAGAGAAGTTGAACAAATTAAACCATATTCTAAACCTTTCTGGAAACTTTCTAAGGTTCTAAAGAAACCTCAAAAACCAATTCCTGCTCTCAAGGAAGGAAATCAAATACTTCTTACAAATGGCGAAAAAGCTCGAAAACTTGCTCAGCAGTTGAATTGTAAATCTGAATTGCTACCCGTACGAGCAGGTGTTCCGCAGAGTTCGAGCGTAGCCCCAATCTTGTATAATATATCCACTTCTGATCTTCCAAATCTATCCGTTGGTTGTCAGAAATCGCTATTCTGTGACGACACAAATCTGTTAACCACAGGTAGAAATCTAAGAGTGATATGCAGTCGCCTACAAAGAAGTTTAAATATTTTCAGTGATTATCTGTCAAAATGGAAAATTAAACCAAATGCAGCAAAAACGCAATAATTTATCTTTTTTGCTCATAAGCCAAGAGCTTCTTTTCTTAAACCAAACAATAATCACACTCTCAAATTGTTTGGCTTTAAATTGACATGGTCTGATCAGGCTAAACTTAGCTAAACCTAAGTATGACAAAAAACTCACTTTCACATTGAAGGAATCCAGGCAAAGTGTAATAAATATATTAAATGTTTATATCCTCTTATAAACAGAAATTCTAAGCTCTGTCTAAAAAACGAATTGTTAATCGAACCGCGCTCAGCGGTGGTTGCCGGAGCATCTGCCGCTGGATCACTCAATATGGCACGTCATGAAGACCATAGTCTATTCTAAACGCCACCCAAATACAACAAGACTCAGATAAACGTTGACCCGTACTTGTAGAGTAATGGATCCAGGTTACGTTATTAGGACCTGTCGTGTGTTTCAGCAGCGTGTGTAAGCCGTAACTGCAGCTAGTGGAAATGGAAATCGATGATTGACATAGTCTAGGACTCTGAGAAACATCCTCCACATTTGAAAACGCGAGATATTTTTAGATTTTTAAATTTTGACATTGCTCAACGGTGCAAACATTATCACGCATACGGTACACAATGTTTGAAGCAGACCCAAATTGTTTATCAACATCTGTTGAATAAACTGTACTCGTTAATATTATTTTTGATTTCCGATGTTCATTAACAAAAATCTCGAATGTTTCGTCGATACGACTGCAGTGTTTCAGTTACCTTCATTAATAGTGTCTTAACTCACATTCTAGTCAACCTAAAGCGTTCAAGCTATCGATTCTGATTATCAACAGCCAGAATCGAGGTTATCATTCATGCTCATCTCGAAGGCAGAAGCCAAATAAATTCGCTTTTCTTGTTCCACCCGAAAGAATAACACAAACTTTTGCATGATTAATTTCTCTGATTTTCAACTAATGTCGAACACTTTGTCACTACGCCATTCGGGGCTTCGTACAGTAGGCGGTAAAATCGTCGCAGTAGAAACCGTTTCAGCACAAATTCAGCAGCTATTTCACAGCTACTTTATGCTTCAGACTAGTTTCAATTCGACAATCACGCAGAAACTTTTGGGCGAGGGCAACTTTTGCTTTCGATGGCATCGTTTAGCGCAGCGCAACGGATCGAAGTTTTTGTTGTCGTGGGATCATGGGACAACGCGAACTTTTCAATTTGGATTTAGGTTGCAAAAACTATGCTATATGAACGTAGTTTTACTGAATTTATTTTCAATGTAGTTACACTAGGTGGATTACAATACAATGCAGGTATTTTAAGACTCATCATTTCAATGAATTTAACAATATTTGTCGTGATCAAGACTCTCCATATGGTGAATATCTTTCGAAAATTAAAAATGTATCAGACCACCCATAACAAACAAGCAAACCATGCTTCGTTCGCGCCCGGATTTTGCACTCGATGTTTTTAACCGATTTTTGCAACAATAAATACTAAAGGGGTGAAAATGTCATTGTCATTTCTTGTAGATTTGTTTTGACGGTTATACCTATGAAAGATACGCAGCTAAAATTTTGCGCATTCATTAGGCAATGTTTTTTTTATAATATATAGTTTGTTTTTTTGAGAATCGAATACAGAAAGAAACCATGCATTTTTCTTGCCATTTAAATATACTCATTAAAACTTTAATTAAATCCTCACCTCGGATATCGGTATATTTGAGCTTATCAAATATCCTAATAGTCTTTCGAAATCGATTCAGGTTTCGCCGAAAAGTTTTGGTGCACTTAAAACACTAAGATTTGTCGGTTACGTCACATATGAAATTACATATCCCGAATAGTAAATATTTGCATCATAGTCTTCAAAAAAGTCCCACTTTATCAAAATTCGTTAAGTTAGCTTCGAGAAATTTTAACCCATAAAAAACGAACGGTTAGTCGGTTACGTAACTTGTATCACTATATCTTCGGAACCCGAAGTGACAGCCATTTATTCTTCCAACTTGATTTACAATTCAATAGTAGCTTTCAAACTAGCCTAAGCATGTTCAAATCGGCTAAGCCATCTCTGAGCAAAATAGAAGAATGCGTTTAGAATACAATGCGTTTTGCCAGTTACGTCCGGAACCAGAAGTGACAGCCATTTGATCTTTGAGCTTGATCAATGGTCCAATAGTAGCTTTCATGAAAAATGTTCTAGACAGTACCTAACTTAACCTACAAATCAAAATAATATTGAGCCAAATTTAGAAATAAATTTAACGGTTTTTGGTTTAACGGTTTGGAATTTTAAACACTACATAATTCCGGAATAGGAAGTCAAATACAGATAAGCATTTTCATAGCAATCTATGAAACGCTAATCCCTTAATCAGAAGTCGAACGTCAATAAAATTCAGGAATTTTTTATGAGACCAGAAGACCATCCACTTAGTTCAAGGTTTGTGAAAATCGGCCCAGCCATCTCTGTGACAAGTAAGTAAGTTAAACAAATACTACAAATGACCCATGTGTAAGGTCCAATTTTGGAAAACTCTAACATATCGGCCAGTATAAGTGGATCTTCTTCCAACTTTGCAAGCGCCCATTCACCAAATGTTAGCCGTTGTAAGTCGTTTCATGATTAAACTATAGACCAAACTGAACAAGTTTGACTATGACACAAGACACAATTCAACAACAATGTTGCCATATTGTTACCACCAAAAAATCACCCTTTATAATCGAACTGCCTCATTCTCGTTTTTGCTACCTCATTCAAAAATAATCACATTCAAAATAAATGAAAATTCAGGAATTATTTTTATCTATCACTACAATTAAAGAGAGTATCGATGTCAATGTCACTCGTTTCCCTATGACAAGACTAAATCTAAATAACGGCTGCAGGATAAACCAGTCGAATCTCATTCCTATTTTGATATGATGAAAATCTGTGAATTTTGCCTATAACGAGTGTTCAATACGATAAATCACATTAATTACACATCAAAACCTCTTTTGAAACTAAAACCACTATAGATACAATAGATGTCACAATCGATTCTCTAAGCTTCGGTTGAATCTCGATACTACAAAGTATACGTTTTTCAAAACCTAAAATGGCTGAAATGGTAAGCAAAACAAGGAACACAATTTTGAAACTACTATTCCGTTTTTACCGTTGACAGGACATGAACCTCGTTCTCAAAATTTGCAAGCGGGATTGGAAGTAACATTTATTTATCGTTCATTTCGTCTGTTTTAAGTCAACGAAAATGACTTTTTGCTTATATCTAGAGAAAGGTCATAAAATTCTTGAATCTTTGGCGTAGTGACAATATGCCAAATCAGATGAGTAAGGAGGTGCCATGGCTGCGTAGGAATTGAAACAATCGCTTTTCTAAGCATTATTTATGGTATATTTCTTTGTTTACCATTCCAGTAATGATAGCTTGTTCGACCACAGCTGCGTATTTCTTACCAAACCAAATATTTTTTGGGAAATTCGGACCTTTTCTTCGTCCTGAAATGTTCGTCTACGCCATTCCGTTGCAAGGCAGTATGAAAACACATTCGGTGAAGCTGCTTAAAGTCTTTCAGCACATAAGTTTCATCGTTCATTATAATAAAAGTTACAGAAATACAGCATTACATACGCAATGGAAACAGAAATCCATCATATAATTTGCATTCGATTTTCTTCTCCCAAAAAATATGGACAGAACTGATATCATTTTTTAAAGATATTGAACGAAAAGTTAAGCTCATCATAGTTACTCTCCTAGATATATATTACCGCTTGAGCAACTTGTTTTTGCAACTCCATGAGTTTACCAAAATAAAACCTACAGTGCGTATCACAAAAGTCGGTTCCGCTAAGATGCAGGAAGCAGGACTTAACATGCTACGTCAACGAAAACGACTTTTTGCATATATCTAGAGTAAGGTCATAGAATTTTTGAAGAAACCAACTTTTGACTTGAGCTCCGGAGACCCTAAGTGTTATATACCATTCGACTCAGCTCGACGAGATTATAAAATGTCTGTATGTGTCCACCTTTCAAAGGTTTTTTTACCGCTCAATTTTCTCAGAGATGGCTGAACCGTTTTTAGCAAGCTTAGGCTCGTTGGAAAACTACTATTGGACAATATATTTAATTCGAAGGTCAAATAGCTGTCACTTCTGACTCCGGAGATATATTGGTATAAGAGACGTTACCGACAAAACGTATATTTTGTACCAATCAATTTTCTCATAGCTGCCTTAGTCGATTTTAACAAGTCTAGATTCAGTTAAAAACTACCATTGAATTATGGACCAAGTTCGAAGTTCTGAAGTTAGCATAGGTGACGTAACCGACTGACCAAACATTTTCGTGGGCTGAATTTTCTCGAAGATGGACCAAAGAATTTCGGCTTATTTCAAAGCAAACACTGTCAATCAAATTTGGAATGGTTACATTACATATCTTGAACCGGCGAGCATTGCCGGTTCAAGAGATGTAATGTTGTATGTGACGTAACCTACAAAGCCCAGTGTTTTTCAATGCAACAAATTTTACGTATCGTCTTTGACTCATCAGTGCGTAGCAGTTCATGTTGAGCTGCAAGCGCGGGTATGTGTACCTAGCATAAATTCAGGGGTAAAATTTGTTTTCCTTCCAAATTACCACAATACAAAGTTCTTGCGTTTCATTTGGATTCGACTTCCGGTTCCGGAATTACATGGTGATATGCACCAAAAAGAGGAAAAATAATAGTCGCACACGTTTCTCAGAGATTTTCACCGATTTTCACAAACTTAGATTCAAATGGATGGCTTCATAATTTTTTTTAAATTTCATTTGGATCCGACTTCCAGTTCCGGAATTACAAGTAAATACGTGCAAATTTATTAAAATTGCGCACTCAATTTTCTCGTAAATTTCTCAACCGATTTTCACTAACTAATGTCGTTCTCGCTTGATGCCAAACCTAACCCAGTTTCCACTCTAACTGCTTTCAAACCGTTTGTTTGAAGCCAGTTTTGAACCTAGTTTCAACGTTGTTGAACTGAAAATCGAGTCAGTTTCGAACATGATTTGTATATCAGGTTTGCTCAAACCCCCGTTGCTAAGTACGAAATCAACACAGTTTCGTGAAAAGTGTTTGTTTGATGAAGGTCAGTTTCAGTTTTCTCAAGCGAAAACGACATAAGAAGTAAATATAGGATCTTAAAATTCTTTAAAAAGCCCCCACTACTAAATTCATCTAGTTGGCAGATCTTGTTAGTTAGTGAATATATAAAACTACTATGGGATCACTAGTCCTCGGTTTCCGCTTCCGAAAGCACCGATAATAGTGAAGAAAATCTCCAAAACCGGATTAAAAAAGGTTTTTTGATAAACTCACAAAACTAATGGCCGAGGATAGCATCTTACAAAAGTTTTAATGAGACTATTTTAATGGCAAGAGGAAGGCATTATCACACCATTAGGTAGATTAAGAGGAGTTTTTTTTAGCTCTGATTATTATATGGTTTGTAGGATACGTATTACCATAGGGTAACTCAGTTTTGAAACATTCTTTTCATGATTAATCAGTTTGTCGAGCTGAATCGATTGTTATACGATACTCGACCTAGTGAACCTCAGAAAATTTGTCCAAAATTTGAAGGAATTTTATACCTTTTTTGAGTAAAAAGTAAGAATTACATGAAACTTATTAAAATTA
Organism: Malaya genurostris; assembly: GCF_030247185.1. Lineage (NCBI taxonomy): Eukaryota > Metazoa > Arthropoda > Insecta > Diptera > Culicidae > Malaya > Malaya genurostris. The sequence goes on from NC_080571.1 coordinate 263,961,868, forward strand.
CATTAAAAATAGGAACGTTTATAGAAAAAAAGTATTCCTAGATACCAAGCGCAAAATCAAGGAAAATTCGACACCAAGCGAAATCTAAAAAACTATCAGTTTTAAGGAGTGTATCGATAAGTAGTTAGCAACATTCAAACAGTTATTACTCTGGAATGGCTTAATTTTTTTCAGCGTGTTTTGCGGTGACATGTTTGTTTACATGTCAATAACAGCTGCGCAATCGATTGGTTTCGGTACGGTTTATCGTTTCAAATGATGAGTCTAATTGATCCGGAAACGCGAAAGAAAATTCTGCACACTTGGTGCTCAGAAAGTGGTGTCACGTACAACGAAATTGCAAAACGGGTGAAAGTGCACCACACCAGTGTCAAAAATACTATCGAGAAGTTCGGTAAGACCCTTTCCATAAAGGATTTGCCCCGATCTGGTAGGAAAACGGGTCTCAGCCAGCCCGGCCGGGACTTAAAAGTGGTTGAGTACATCAGGAAAAACCCATCGGCGTCGACGCGGGATTTGGCCAAGCAGTTCAACACCAGCATCGGGATGATTCAACGGATCAACGTTCGGAACTCCCTGAAAACGTACAAGAAACAAGGTGGCCGAAAAAGTCCCTGGTACAGCAAGTTCAGGCCAAAACAAGAGCGCGAAAACTGTATAACCGTATTCTACAGAATAAAGACGGATGCATCCTGATCGACGACGAAACCTTACGCCAAGGAAGTTTCTCGAGCGCTGCTCGGACCGCAATATTATACGAAATCGGTGTACCAGGACCTGGACGACGCTGACACCACGGTGGCGATGGAAAAGTTTGGGCAGAAGGTGTTGGTCTGGCAAGCAATTTGTACCTGTGGTTTGCGGTCGTCGATTTTTTTCACGAAGGGCACAATTAACGCCAAGGTGTACGAAGAAGAATGTTTGAAGAAGAGAATGCTGCCACTGTACAGAAAGCATAAGGCTCCTCCTCTCTTCTGGCTGGATTTGGCTTCAGCCCACTACGCCAACTCCGTTCTACAGTGATTGTCAAAAAATAATGTACAATTCATGGAAAAAGACATCAACCCTCCGAACTGCCCGGATCTTCGGCCAATTGAAAGGTATTGGGCAATTGTCAAGCGGCATTTTCGGAAGGAAGGTACAGTGTCCCAAAACATGCAGGAGTTAAAAAAACAGGACAGTTGCCACCAGGAAAGTCACAAAAGTAACTGTGCAGAATTTAATGAAGAATGTCAAGTTCAAAGTGCGAGCGTTTCACAGAATCTAGGATTTTCTTCAATATAAAAAGTGAAATGCATAAAAATGTAATTTTTCTACAGTATATCGAAAACTGATGTCAAAATAAGTTTTTTTTTCGCTTTTTTATTCAATAATCAATGTTGCTAACTGCTTTTCGATACACTCCTTAAGGTAAAATGTTCGTCGACGTTCTGTATCACATGGTATGAATAGCAAAGTTTCCTGAAATTGCTCAACAAGACAGCTAAAGTCAAACAACTTAAACTCATAAAGATAGATTAATCAAAGAGAGATCGGACTGACAGTAAATCCGTCGAAACAAAATGTATGAGAGGGAAAGGATTTGAAATATATCATCTTTCCACTCGAATAATGGTGCGTGGCGACAATGTTCATGAATTTGTGTATTTATTCATTTACGACTGCGGATAAGGAAACAAGAAAAGTAATACGTTACCATAAGAAATTAATCAATGGCGTATAAACCACGGTTTTTAACAGCTGCTTGGAGATCAAACGTATAGCTGAAATTGGACAGCTACGATCGGGAGGGCATGCCATCAGGATAACAGACGGCAAACATTTGAAAATGGTTCTTGAATGTGATTCGGAAGGCTCAACAACAAGAGAAGCATAGCGAACAAGGTGGATCGAAAGAAAAGAACTCCACGAAACAACGAGAAAAGACCCCCAAGTTCAAGTGAATCCTATGAACTATATTTGCGAAAGCGTTTGAAGTTCATTTTTTATGCATAGTTCAGTTTCTCATACTTAGTTAATACATATTTCGATTAAAGCAATAAAACAATACGATTTTCCGAAACTGTTTAATAAAGCGGTCCTCTTCAGAAAATAGCAAAAAACTGAAAATATTAAGTTCAAAAGACCATGTTGTTTGTATAGCAAATCGACGATGCGAATTAATACGTTCTTTTTGGGACTTCGGAACTTGCTGCAGACGCTTCGACATTTCTTAAGACTGCTAGGAGCGAACCTCGAAACCTCCAGACTATTTCGCAAGATGTTGAAGTTAGATACGAATTACAACCGTTCGTTGGCACACATGTTCACTTATGCAATCCCTACATCATTGCTTAGTAAATCGACCCAGGCATGCGGGCGTGTGTAAATAACATAAGGAATAAAATTCTTTTATCGTTATTAATTACGTCAATACTCAAGCCCTGAGCTCAAGTTGTAGATGGAAACGCATGGTATTTAGTTCTAAGGGCAAGTGATATATGATTTTAGAACTAAATACCATGCGTCTCCATCGGATGATGACAATTTGATGGAGACGCATGCTATTCCGAATGATTTATTTTTTAAAAGTCTGATATTATACCCGTCCACATTTTTTAAAATTCTGAAAAAAATACAGCGTAATGTACTCATAAATGTTTTATTTTTGATGTAAAATCTAGAGAGGTACCAAAATTGTAAGTGCGATTAAAAAAATTAGAAAATTTTGAACATTTTTCATTCACTTGAAATACATTTTGAAAAATTCTGAAAAAAATCAGAAAGGTTTCTCATAATCCCTCAAATATTCTTGATTTTTTTCAATTATTTTGCTATAGAGGTTTTTGAAAAATTTAAATAAAATGAAAATCAGAACCAATATGGTAGGTGAAGGGTTAAAATTTTGTGAAAATCATCTCCAATATAAACCCTTTCAAACAGTGTATATCAATTTTTGTTTTGTTTGGGGGCAGTTTTTATATGGAAACCCGGCTACACCCTTTGAAATAAAACAAATTAGTTTATTTATTTTTGTTTATTCATTTAATTGTGCTTTATTACTAATTTTAAATCTAATTATAGTTGCTTTATTCGGCTCCATGAAGAAGCTACGAAATTGTAAGTTTACTCCAACCAATATGGTCTGTGCAAACTTCTCTGCCACCGATTAAGCAGCTTTTGTCCAAGATTTTCGGAATTTTTGTATAATTGTAGCTTGTTGTTTGCATTGAGAGAGTTCCCATCTTCGCTAGAGCCCAATACTGCTCGATGGGTCATAACTCCGGACAGTTTGGTGGATTCGCTTCTTTCGTGCAACATGGGCCATGGATGCGTAGGAATGGTAATAATCGCCTTTATTTCCGTTCCGGTAGTGATGAAGTTTTGGCTTGCTCGACCACATCTGCATACTGCCGGCCAAACCAAATATTTGTTGGGAAACTTGGTCTTTTTCTTCGTTCTGAAATGCTTCTCAACGCCGTTTTGTTGCATGGCAGTATGGAAAGGTAATCCGGGAAGCTGCCTAAAATCTTCCAGCACATAAGTATCATAGTCCATTATCACGGAGGAAAAATGAGTCAAATATTCGTAACTTGCAAGCTTGGCTTTTAGCCGTCATATTCTGTTTATCATTACCTTGCCGGAACGTGGGAGACATTTTTATTTTTCTAGCTAGAGTATGTACCCGAAAGATCTAATTTTTTTCTGCAATATTTTCTTCACCATAGAAATACGTATTTAGGGGTGTCCCGATTTTGTCGCGAACAAGCCTGATATATTTACTGTTCTCTCAAAATATTAGCAATATCAACCCAAATTTTTTTTCGACATTTTCCTGTGGTTTTATTTCCGATTACTATATAATTTATGAATCATAAAAGCTATCCAGCACAGATCAACGCACCGTGCAATTGCCTTGTGCGAAGATTAATGGGTCCTATAATTTATAGCGCATGGAATGTGTGAAAAGTGAAATGAAATGGACTTCAGAGTTGTCCCGCACATATTGTATGCCGTGCGCGTTGTGATGGTGAGTGATACATCAGCCATTCTTTATCTGCATGCCATACCAACAAACCGAAGTACTGGTAGGTTCAGGGTATGATGCAAACAACAGAAAGGTGGACACATTTTTCTATGCGTTGTGGCAGTCGTGAACGAAAAATATATCACTTATGTAGGCTTGTAAATTACAAGCCTACATAAGTGATATATATTTTTTTATCGTGACGTCAATAATGAACAAGCGTTCACCTTTGACAGTTTAGCAGTACGGCGTTCATGGGATTTGTCAAATGTATATCTTATGTGAAACCCAGTAAACAGTACTTCTGAAATGTCAAGTAAATTGAGGTTAGCAGTGACGGTAAGATACCTAATAAAGCAATCTCTTTTTCCTATATGGATAGTTTATTACTGTTAACATGCTGCGAACTGGTCGCAAACCAGAAACATCAAATATGGGCACCATTTTAGTGTTTGCATCATGAGCCGAAGGGATGCATGGTTTCGGTGATCCACCGGTGAAGGTTTTTTTTTCAAGCAGGCCTTCAGTTGAGAGCAAATCTCCGGATTCGCTGACAAAGGGACACCAAATTCGCATTCATCCATGGTCGCCAAAATGTCGATTTGAGTGTCGTATATATTTTGAGAGGTATTGATGTGAATGCTTACTGCATATGGTTGGTGAATAAATGGCGCTTTGAATGGATCCGGCGATGGGAAGTGTTGCGAAGAACGGAAATAGTGCTAAGATATACGATCACATCGGTCATGGCACCAGAATATTAAGTGTGAGTGTGGAAAATTAAAAAAGCAGAGCTATCAAAAACGTGATGGAATGGAATTATTTAGAAGCTCGATGAAACAATTACTGATAGGAAAATTTCATAGTTTGAATGTATTCCAGTTAGAAGATCGGTTTGACTAGGCTGACTAAGCTATTTGAACAGGATCGAAAATCACTTTTACAATCACTAATTATATCGAGCATTTTACATCGCTGAAATTTCCAACCACGCTAATCACGATTCTCTAGTAAAGCATATTAAAATTATTATTCCCACATCCACTGGCACCGGAAGCAACCCGCACTGTATAAATAAAGTACGTACCAAAACCACCGTCCAATTGTACCCCTTTTAAGATAATATCTGCACAATATTTTTGGGGTAGCAACTTTTCATCCCATCACGGGGATTGGATTTTCAGAAGCATAAAATTGGCCTCGCCGCGGTCACGCCCGACGATTTGCGGTCAACCAACGACGATGTGGCGCACCGTGGAAAGAGCAGGAACGAGATAACCGTGGATCACCGCAAAGTAAACCGGTACCGCATCGTTCTACCTGCTTTCGCGAGTCCACCGGGTCTAGCCCGTGCCAGGCCGTCTCTGGTTTGAATTAAGTGAGCAGCAGCAGCAGCAGCACCACCATGAACTAGTAATTAATTACCGCAGATAATTAGGAAAATCCACAGTTCAATCGAAGTACCATAATGCAGTATGTGAAACGCTTCCGTTGGGTTCGTACGTGATAGTGTTCGTGGGTGAGTGGTTATTATGTCATGAATCGAGTTGATACCTTACAGTTACGAAAGTTGTAAATAATTTTGAAATTTAATAGTTATTTACAATTATATTAATATTGGTATTTTGAGCTTATCATCTAACGAATGGTTCAGTAATTTTTTTTGTATTTGTTTTCTTTTGGTTAAAATTCTGGATATGAATGGATTCTCGGATTTCAAAATACAATATATATTTTCAACTTACGATTAGGGTTCTCGGATTTGGATTTTTTCAACAGAAACGAATGAAGAAAACTCGAATCAGTCATGGCTATGATTTTCTTGCACTGCATCTCCACGAAAAAATAAAAAATGTGTTTGTTTTGACAACTTGTGCACCTGTACCTGGATTCATTCAACAAACCCTTCAAGATTTTTGTCGGTTGGTCAAGACACTCACTGTAAAATTAATGAACTGTTTGACAGTTAGTTTTCTCGACAAACAGTATTTACACATGTTCGATTATTGGGAGATAATTTAACCATATTAACAGCTCGATTTTTACCGTACTCGGCGATTATTTAGATTTACCGTATGAATTGTATATCTATTTACAAAATTCTGTAACTTGCGTAGAGCTGATCGTCCAGTAAAAACTTGCATAATTTTTGTATAATAAAATTCATGTACCGAAATATCGGTTATTTCCATCGGTTGAGCTATCTCTGAGATAGTTGAGCGGTAAAAAAACAACGTGTCGGTTTCGTCATGTTATAACATCATATCTTCGGAGCCAGAAGACACAGCCACTTCATCTTCGAACTTAATCTATAGCCCAATAGTAGCTTTCAAACGAGGATAAGCTTGTTAAAATCGGTTGAGCGGTAAAAATAGCTTCGAAAAGTGCACACACACATGCACTCAAACATACATACACACATACGAATTGTTAAAATCGGTTGAGCGGTAAAAATAGCTTCGAAAAGTTCACACACACATGCACTCAAACATACATACACACATACATTTCCTGATCTCGTCGAACTAAGCCGAATTGTGTGTAACACTATGGGTCTACGAGGCTCCGTTCAAAAGTCGGGTTTTAAGCAATTCTAATACTTTTCTATAGAAAACAGAAACTTCTAATTAAAGGGTATTACGATAAAAAATTGGTCAACATTATCTTGACAAATGTTTTTAATCGTATCTATTTTGAAAATGCATGTGTGACAATAAACCTACTGCATCTGGTTTCAGTTGTCAAGGTGGTATCGAAGCAAGTAATAAATTTGCTCATGCGTTGCGGAAACCTTAACATCAATGACTGAGTAACTTAGTTCTGACTCCATTAGTTCAACCAATAGCTAAATTTGAATAGAAATGATGTACTGATACAAATAAATTCGATATTATCAACAAAATATATAAAATAACAGCTTATTTTATAATTTATAGCAGTTAATCGTTTAAGTAATTTATATAAAAATGACGAAATACCTAATAAGATATTTGAAAAATAAGAGGAATATGTTTTAATAAATTCAAATCATAGTGACTATATTAGAATTTTATTAGGATTAGAATTCTATGTAAAAGTGATGCTACGGTGAAGAAAAACATGTAAACTGCCTTAAGAAATAAACGTACTGGGAAAAAAATCAATGACTGAGGGGAAACATATATTGAAGAAGTCAAATGAATGAGAAACTCACCGAGAAGATGATTTTTTTGAAAAAAAAAAATAACGAGATACGATAGCCAGGCAGAGACTGGCACAGTAGAGAAGGCCACAAGCGATTATAAATATACTCTCCTTCCCAATGTTTGACCGGAAAATAGGTTTTGAGTGAGAAGACTAGTGTTCGTTGTCTGATGGACAGGGAGGATGTTTGGATATAGGGTACTGATCGTGAGGCAGTTAGGATTTAGATCATTGTTCGATGTAAGCCTATTAACTCGGTGCTGTTGTCGAACTGGTGGTACCACAGCTCAGGGTGGTGGAAATAGTAAACGCGTATGCACGGATTGCATAAGAACGCTGGTTCGAGACCTGCCTCTGAGAGTATTTTTTCCAAAAAATCCAAAATTTGGCTTCTAGAATATATATTTCTACTCAGTGTTGGCAAAACTTAACTTAGTCTGGCGACTAAAAAAATTAATAAAATCTTAACATCAACTTTGTGAAATTGTTGAAATCGGCCGAATCAACTGTCACGAAAGTAACACAAGTGTTCGGTTGAAGTTTGTCGCCAGCCAGACTGAATTAAAGGGGGAAATCTAAAGCTAAAGGCGCAAAAACTCCGACAAGTATTGACGACTGTTTCAACGAGAAACTCAACCTCTTCGTCCAAGCAAACAGAGTGCTCGAAAACGGGCCGGAAATTCGATCTACTGGAAGATGGTCACCCTAAATCGTGCACATGAATATGCTGACGAAGTTTTATTGTGTGGTACAGGATTATGAAACCTACATCAAGACATACTTTAAACTGCATTCTGTACAGGAATATCATACGAAAACTGAAAGAGGAAAAGTGGCAGAGATTTACTTATACATTAAGTTGTCAAAGTTTAACAAAGAAACTCGTGTGTCGAAGTTTGTAAAGATACTCTGTTTTCTTTTGGCTTGAAGAGCGACATTTACATCGTGACCATCAACCACGAATTTTTTTGTGCATGCAGGCCACAAAATTGTATCGTTTTGTTTTTGTGAAATTCAGCACCTTGTTATTACCAAAAAAGGGCATGAAATTGTATGCCGAGAACAACGTCCAGATGATGCCCAAAAGCCATCTCAACTCGGCAGAACTTCGCCCTATAGCAAAATTTCGGAACCAGAGCCGAAAATAGTATTTTCAATGAAAAAATCCAATCCAACTGCCTAATATTCGTTTGTTTACTGTCGTAAATGATCACTTAAAAAACGAATAGAGACGAAGTATTTTCGTCTTTCACTTCAACAAAACAGAGTATCAATGCCAACGTCACTCGTTCCCCAACGGCAGGACGAAACCAAAATATTTAGCCTAAAAGAGTATTCAAAATAAAATAAGTCAAAGTTATTACACTCTAGAGCCTCTTCGGAAAACTTTGGAAACCAAAACTACTATTGGAAACGACCAGGAATAGGTTTTATCTATGATTATAAATCGTTTCTATTCTGTTCTGTTCTAATTACTGCACAGTATGCGATTTTAACTGAAAACCTAAAATGAATGGAAGGGTAAACGAAAGAAAGAACATGATTTCGAAACTACTGTTTCGCTTTCGTCATTGACTGGGCATGGATCTCGTTCTCAAAATTTTCAAGCGGAGCTGAGAGTGGCATTTATTTTTCTTTACTCTCGTCTATTTTGAGTCAATAAAAAGGATTTTTTTAAAGCTCTGATTAAGACATCGTCTAGTCGAACTTCAAAAAGATACAAAATATAGTTGTCAGTGGGATGCAGCTAAAGGCAAACTGGGGTTCGGCGGCGTGGAAAGTGATTAGGGTAGCAAGTATAATCGGATAAAAGGAGTCAAACGAAATGCCTGGCAACTCTCATTCGACACAATGGAGCTTGATGGAATATTTGAGACTTTCTCTAAAGAAAGGAAACATAATTACAGGTGCATCGATTGCAGATCGGAGCCCCGGGGATTATTAGTTTTAACACATGGGCTGAAAAGTTGTTCAAAGTGGGTGCCGCGTGTTGCTCACTGTTGACCAAAAACGAGAATGTGTTGATGATTCTGAGCAGTGTTTGGCCAATTTTTGCGTCGATATGTGACAATGGATGAATCATAGATTCATCACATCACTCCGGAATCGAAACGTACCTCGTCCAAAGCGCCCGCGAGCACAACTATCGGCTGGAAAGGTTATGACCTCGGTATTTAGGGATGTGTGTTGCGTAATATTTATCGTCTATCTTGAGAAAGGAAATACCATTAACAGTGAATATTATATAGCGTTATTGGAGTGTTTGAAGGCTGAAATTGCAAAGAAACGACCACATAGACCACAAAAAATCTATTTACTAAGGCAACGCATCGTGTCGCAAGTCAATCAAAACAATGGCAAAGCTACAAGAATTGAACTTCGAATTGCTCCTACATCCACCGTATTCGTAGACTTGGCTCCCAGCGACTACTAGCTCGCTAGTTCATTTTTGAATCTTTGCTAATGATTTTTGTTCACTGTTTCGCAGTATTCTATTTAAGCTAACTGACGGTATTCGAAATCAACGGTTTGTTCTACTAACTAAATAGGAAAAACTCAATCGATACATTAGATAAATCAACCAAGCTCAGCGTGTAGAATAAAGGAATAAAATAAAGAATAAAGACAATGAAATTAGTATCAGCAATGGCGTACGCTTCAATGCACATCACAGTCAGTGTACTAGAGAAAAGTGATACCCATTCCGCTCAATTCAATTAATTGTTCTTCGAACGATTTAAACAAATTGTTTCCACCGATAATTCACTGTTACGAAAATAATGGCGGTGCATTCGTACAATCGCTTAACCGTTCGTCTTCCGTACACCTCATCGACCGACAATCCCTCCCCGAAACCGGAAGTCGGTAATCAGTTATCAATGGATAGATGCAGATAGCAAATTAATTCCCCATTTAATTACAAGTAACAATATTAAATTAAATTGTGTCGAACAAGCATGAAATTTATAACTCAGAACACTTCCTTTGATTGAGAACACGTCCGCATGATCCCCACATGAGCAAATTAATGGATGGTGCTTTTCGGTAGCCTCGTCTGTTGCTGCTGCTGCTATTGCTAACTGCATTCCCTTTCCACGGCATCGTGTATGAATGGCAGCAGCAAATGGATGTGCAGTACAGAACAGGACATGCTTCCTCGGTTCGTTAATGAATTAGTTATTTATCGTTACACTTTCTCATGTATCAAATGTAGCCGAAGCTGGCGTACAACTCGAAATTCTGTTTTTCCCAACGGCCGCTTGTCGTAGGTTCTGGTCCAAAATATGGCATCCTAGGAATAATGTTCCCATTGTTTGCTTGCTTTTTCCTCGACCGTGTGGCGGACATTGATGGGCTCTTGTTTTGCCAGCTTTCCCGGACAACGAATGGCACTGGATTCCTGGCTTGACGTTTGACTCGTTCGGATATAGATGCCGTATGCCTGTCCGTTCTACGACAGGACGTTCGCTTTGAAGAAGACAAAGAGCGGCTTAGTTTACTTATGCCATGAACAACGCGAACGTCGCTGCGTTCCGTTCCGGACAGAGTATCACAACGGTTCCCAAGTGTAGCGTAAACATACAATAAACAATTACCCGTAATCAATCAGACCAGCGAAATCGTTCCGGCTGGGCGATGCATCGAAGCTGTGCAACGTCGGTGCGAACGCTGGCTCGGGCAGGATTCGACTACATCAATGTGTGCTAAATTGGTACAAAGACTGATGGGATCTGAGTGCGATGTGATAAGCTGATTTTCGGATGTGCTGGGTTGATTGAAGTTTGCGGCTGGATTACGGTATCGAAAATATGTTGTTGTTTTTTTTCTGAGAGAATCTATTCAAAAGGGAAATTTGTATCCATAACACTGCAACACAAGAAACATAAACCCTTGATAAGTTTCGAAATAATAACTTTGCTGAACGTTTGAGAGTTTATGATAACGATGTAACGTCATCGAATCATCAAATTTACTTCGATCGCCAATGTCGCTAATTTTTAGATAAAAATGTAAAAAAAAATGGAAACATCTACGCGATACTTTTGGTTGGGAGCTACGAGAACTACTAAAATTTCAATCCATGGTTTCAGGTGGAGAAGCAATCTTCTCTAACTGGCTTTTTCCAAATTCAACAGACATTTTTCAAATGAAAATGATTAATACCGTCGATGAAGGGTCATTTGAAATGTCCTGGACACCTAGTCAGATTGAAACATTTGATCTGTACACATCCAGTGTACAATCAGTTGCTATTCTATTCCGCCTCTTAGCAATAAAGTGGAAGATAGTTGCGAAAAGAATAACTAATAGGCACTAGCTTTGAAAGTTAGAAATACTGGAAAAAACAAAAAAAATCGCAGCGCTGGAAAGATTTGCATTCTGTAAAAAAGCTACAACTTCGGATGGAGCTGCAGCAGTTGACACTACATTATGTAGATGGTTTAAATAAGACTGGATCCAGTCAAGATGAGTTCGATTAAGTTTGATCACAATTTTCTTTTCAACAAATACGAACCTAAATAAATTATATTGTTTTGTTACTACTGTACAAATCACTTCAACTGTGGCTATTATCTCTCATTGGAAATTTTTCGCGTTACGCATCGTGCCCACTCTGGCTTCACCCTTAGGCTTAGTAAATGAATTTGCACAATCCTCCACCCCTAATCCTTCGTCGGTACAGTCTTGATTCACCAACAGGGACTAGGAGAGTAGATCGCTACGTATCACCGGTTAGGGCCATCAAGACGCCAGTGAAACGAAAGCTATCTGACAACCAGAATCACCAGACTGATCTCAACACTTTTTTAACCGATCGTGGACGCGCATCGAAAGTGCCGGTTTTGGAAGAATTTCCACCGTCTATGTAGGCCTGATTTTTCATCGATGATTTATTTTGGTTTATCAGAGTGACAGCGAACCGGGAAACAGTACATCCGCAACATTGTTATATCAGGTAAGCACTATTGAACTATTGAAGAGTTCAAGAGTCCAAGAGTTCAAGAGTCCAAGAGTCTAAGAGTCCAAGAGTCCAAGAGTCCAAGAGTCCAAGAGTCCAAGAGTCCAAGAGTCCAAGAGTCCAAGAGTCCAAGAGTCCAAGAGTCCAAGAGTCCAAGAGTCCAAGAGTCCAAGAGTCCAAGAGTCCAAGAGTCCAAGAGTCCAAGAGTCCAAGAGTCCAAGAGTCCAAGAGTCCAAGAGTCCAAGAGTCTAAGAGTCCAAGAGTCCAAGAGTCCAAGAGTCCAAGAGTCCAAGAGTCCAAGAGTCCAAGAGTCCAAGAGTCCAAGAGTCCAAGAGTCCAAGAGTCCAAGAGTCCAAGAGTCCAAGAGTCCAAGAGTCCAAGAGTCCAAGAGTCCAAGAGTCCAAGAGTCCAAGAGTCCAAGAGTCCAAGAGTCCAAGAGTCCAAGAGTCCAAGAGTCCAAGAGTCCAAGAGTCCAAGAGTCCAAGAGTCCAAGAGTCCAAGAGTCCAAGAGTCCAAGAGTCCAAGAGTCCAAGAGTCCAAGAGTCCAAGAGTCCAAGAGTCCAAGAGTCCAAGAGTCCAAGAGTCCAAGAGTCCAAGAGTCCAAGAGTCCAAGAGTCCAAGAGTCCAAGAGTCCAAGAGTCCAAGAGTCCAAGAGTCCAAGAGTCCAAGAGTCCAAGAGTCCAAGAGTCCAAGAGTCCAAGAGTCCAAGAGTCCAAGAGTCCAAGAGTCCAAGAGTCCAAGAGTCCAAGAGTCCAAGAGTCCAAGAGTCCACGAGTCCAAGAGTCCAAGAGTCCAAGAGTCCAAGAGTCCAAGAGTCCAAGAGTCCAAGAGTCCAAGAGTCCAAGAGTCCAAGAGTCCAAGAGTCCAAGAGTCCAAGAGTCCAAGAGTCCAAGAGTCCAAGAGTCCAAGAGTCCAAGAGTCCAAGAGTCCAAGAGTCCAAGAGTCCAAGAGTCCAAGAGTCCAAGAGTCCAAGAGTCCAAGAGTCCAAGAGTCCAAGAGTCCAAGAGTCCAAGAGTCCAAGAGTCCAAGAGTCCAAGAGTCCAAGAGTCCAAGAGTCCAAGAGTCCAAGAGTCCAAGAGTCCAAGAGTCCAAGAGTCCAAGAGTCCAAGAGTCCAAGAGTCCAAGAGTCCAAGAGTCCAAGAGTCCAAGAGTCCAAGAGTCCAAGAGTCCAAGAGTCCAAGAGTCCAAGAGTCCAAGAGTCCAAGAGTCCAAGAGTCCAAGAGTCCAAGAGTCCAAGAGTCCAAGAGTCCAAGAGTCCAAGAGTCCAAGAGTCCAAGAGTCCAAGAGTCCAAGAGTCCAAGAGTCCAAGAGTCCAAGAGTCCAAGAGTCCAAGAGTCCAAGAGTCCAAGAGTCCAAGAGTCCAAGAGTCCAAGAGTCCAAGAGTCCAAGAGTCCAAGAGTCCAAGAGTCCAAGAGTCCAAGAGTCCAAGAGTCCAAGAGTCCAAGAGTCCAAGAGTCCAAGAGTCCAAGAGTCCAAGAGTCCAAGAGTCCAAGAGTCCAAGCTCAAGCAAAGCAACTGAACAAAGCGAAGCGGTTTGTTGTGATGTACTATTAGCACATCGCACTCACTGTGACAGGTTTGATTTGTTTAAATGTAACAAGTTCCCACGCGCATCTTGACGCTCCACTTACCGCTGGCACTCTGACAGCAGCCTAAGTTTGCTGTCAGAGTGCAAGCGTCACGCGAAGCATCTAGATGCGTGTGCGAGCTTCCTACATTTGATCGAAACAAACCTGTCAGAGTGAACGCGATGCGGTAAAAGTGCATATCATCGAAACGCTTCGCGAATAGCGTTCACTCTGACAGCAGCCCAAGGTTGATGTCATTCAATATGATGTACTATTTTCGCATCGTATTCACGTTGACAGGTTTGCTTTGTTCAAATGGAACTACACGCTCTTTGAACATAACTCATGGTTTGAGTTGCGATTACTCAAATTGATAAACAAATTCACTCAAATTTTGATAAAAATATTTTGAGATTTTGACAGCTACGTCCCTTAACTCAAGAATGAGTAGATAGGTGATAACTCTAGTTTAGAGTACGTGCACTGTTTATGAATTTGAGTGGTGTGTCACTCAATTTTGAGTTATGTTCCATGAGGGTGTAGCTCGCAGGTGCGTCTTGACGCTTCGCGTAACGCTTACATTCTGACAGCAACGTAATGCATTGAGACATTTTCGCTTCCCGCGTTGGCAGTGAATCGCGTTCATTTTGACAGTTTTGGTTTGATTGCAGAATCCTAAGTAGCTATTGAAATATATTGTTCAGCTTTTAAGCAGGTACCGCTAGTTCACTTGGAGCTTTTGCTGTACTATCAAAGTGCTTAAAGTTATATACGTACACTGCTCGAAAAAATGTTGTGACTTCACATTTTATAGGATGCACATAAATGGAGCATCATATTCCACATAAATTTGCATTCAAGAACATATAAAATTACGTGGTTTGAAAATTACATGACTTGGAATCGAATGAAATAAAAAACAGCAAAAGATCTTGAACAGAAAAACATTAGATTACAAAGTACGTCCATTAACCGACTGAGTCAAGGAAGCACATATCTGATTAATGAATAATTGATACATATAAATCCATACAGCGGCACTTGGTAGTGTAAATTACACTAGAAACCTGTAAAATTCTGCACGAATGGAATTTCCCGTCATTTGACAAGTTAAGTAGTTATAAATTGTATTGTTTGAAGAATTATGTCACCTGTAAAATTAGTTTGTATTTTCTGTGTATTTTTAAACTGTGAAAAAATTCACGCGTAACTTGTTCTAGTTATACATTTAAGTTCGAGTAACTTTAAGCAGCAAGAGTGGATTTTTTTCGGATACAGTGGAACTTGTGGTTGCTGGGGTCGATATGTTCACTGAAGTAAACAACTGATGATATATATAGCTGGCAACAACCAACAGTCAAAACGGTCAACTTCAACTTCAACCTCTGGTAAATGTATAATCGAAAGCTAGTCTAGAATTGTCTAGAATCGAGAAGACTCTCACCATCGTCTTCTGCTGGACAAATCCCACCTTCTTTATTGTTTCCCCGGATAAACTGTAATATATTGAACTTTCGCTATCATTCGTTTCCATCTCATAAACCACACCGCTCGAAACTTCCCCCAAGCGGCATGATCTCCTAACATCCAACAGACGGTAAATCCATTTTATATGCCTCTTTGATTCACTTGGATTCGGCTTCGACAGAATAATAATATGCGCCTCAATTCTCACAGACATCGGTTTCCAGCTGGCACCACCAACTTATTGCTCATTAACAGAGATTTCTTAAAGCCCTACATAAATTGATGCAAAATACATCACGCCTTCATACCACGGCTCGGAAAAACGGAAGTTCCAGAAGACAATGAAGATGGAACGAGATCCTGAAACATCTATCCACCTACCCATACGAGCCGAGAAAGAGACAAAAAAAATCACCCCCTCTAATCCTATCATCATCATTAGCATTGCTCAATCTTCCCGACAGCACCAGTAGCAGCAGTAACAGAAGCAGCAGTAGTCTACGAGCGATGGCAAATAATACAGTCTTAAGCAGCTGCCTTTCGGCTAATTGAATTACTGTTAATTAAAGTTGTTCCATGACCCCGGTCGGGCCACAGCAAACCCGAAGCGCCAGGGGTTTCCGAGGCTTGCGGGTCGCTGCTAGATCTGGTATTCGTGGGATTTTCTTCACAGCGGGAAAACTTTCGCAAGTGTCCCACTTCAAACCGAAACATGTACGCGGCTCCACGACGCTTACGACCGACAAGTATCGGGCCCCGGTGGCAGGTTTCAAGCCGCGTTTTACTGGCAAAGTTCTCCGTAGGAAGTGCAATTGTTTGAAATGATTTGCCCAATAATTGAAGATTATTCGTCCCACTCAGCTGGAGATGCGTGTCAGTCAGTGGATGTGTAAAGTGCCACAACAGACATTCCGGCAGAGAGAGAGAGAGAGAGAGAGGAATGGAATCGTCGATGGGCGGATTTCGGTTGTAATGTTTTTCGTTATCGAGAGTATGAAGATTGGCTATGGTAATTTTGGTATACATTTTAAATTTGAACGGTAATGGCTTTGGATTCAACGGAATTGTATGCCATATTATACACCGAATTAAAATTTTCCATCTACATCGTTATAAAAGACACAAATTTTTATTTCAATATGTCATCTAAAGCTTGAGTCATTAAATACCGGCACTGAAAAGAACAGACTAATCTCGGAATCGTGTTAATAACAATGTTGAGATGAAGAATGAAGCTCGTTTATTGATTGCACTTCAAAGAACAAATGCAAAAAAGATGCACCGGGTCACTTCTCCAGTTTCCTACAACTTCGGTTATGGAAACTACTCAATATTTCTCAATTGGATTGAATTGAGAAGATATCCCCTCCGTTGTTTCGATACCACTGTAATCCTTCTACTCTGTAGTGACAGCTTGCCAAATCAGGCCAACACAATAGACAAATTTTGCGCTAAATCGTATTCAGAGTTAGCAGCACTCTCTCAGATTTTATTGAAACTTGTTATACATGAATTGAATTCCACTGGATTAAGAGATAATACTGATTTTCATTGATTTACTTTTCGATAAAATTAAACTAAAAAAAATCAGTTTGGACAAGAAAAAGTTTTTTTCAAATAACTATTTTTCTTAATCATAGATAATCACCTAACTTGTAACAAAATTATATCTAAATAAGAAGGGAATATTTTTGCAAATCGACTTTATATTCAGAAAATCGATTTTTTGATCATTTTTCGACTACAGCCATTTGAAAAAAAATGGTTAACAAAGTTTGTCCTTTTTAAAAAGACAGTCTTGATCATTTTTGAAAAAAACGTGATTAATCCATCTAGCAGTGAGATGATACCTTTTTTATCAATCCGCATGTGTTTTTTGCATGGATATTCTTAGGTGTTTTAGTTCTCATGACATTATTTTAATTATCGTCGTTTTAAACGGCTAATTGAGATTTTAATCACACATTACCCTGTAATGTCGAAACGGCAAATCGTATCGAATTTCAATCTTAACGTGTGACAATCGATTGAACATTCCATGAGATGTCGAGGTAAGTACCACTTTAGAGTTTTTCGTCATTATTTATGGTACTTTCAGAGCCGGTATTCAGGAACTAGCATAACCAAAAATGATTCCCAATTAATACGCCAAACAAATTACATCCTCTATATCGGTATGAATATTAAAAACTCATCATCTGTAATTCCAGAATGAGATAACATTCAACGATTTTGTATGGGACCTCAAGTCCTTTAATTTAAATTTTTGTTTTTGAAGTTCGATTTGGTTTTTTTGAGAAAATAATTGAGCTTTGAAAATCGACTCGATACTAGAACCGGAATTCTAAAATCGGTGTAGCCGAAATCAGTTAAATTCACCTAAGGAGTGTGTAGACATCTTTGAGAAATTGTAGTGCGAATTAAAATTTGGGGGTGCATTCCGAATCCAAAAAAGAATACCGCTTAAACTGAAATAAATTTATTTGGTAATCGACTATCCAAATCTGCAAACCCGATAAACCTGATTAATTTATGTGAAATGGACACTTTTATACTAATCACCCTGTATCTCCTAAACCAAAAGTCGGATCTGACTAAAAAGTAAGATGTTTGATAGGATTTTAAGACCTCTCATTTGAATCATAGATGATTCTTAGATTTCATTTGAATCTTAGATCGGTTCTACGAGAAAAATGAATTTCATTATTTTAATTTCGTTTCACATATCCTGTGGTTCCGCAATCAGAAGTCGGATCTAAACATAATTCAGGAACCTTGTTTGGGAGTATACTACTTTTCATATGAATCTGAGTTTGTAAAAAACGGTTTAGCCATCTTCGAGAAAATTGAGTGAAATTATGTGTCATGCACGCATTTGCTGATCTCGGCAAACTTAGTCGTATGGTATATGGAAGTTATGTTATTCCAGCATTTATTGCTGTAAAATGCTCGAAAATGCTGATATCATCTGATTTACATATGCCATATTCGAAAGATTATGTTACCAAAATCGAACCGTGCTAAAATCGGTCCGAGGCAAAATTTCATGAAAAAGAATGTACACAGTCTTTTTGGTACTTAGAAACAATTGTATGTAACATTATAGAAATCGTGTTTCACGTTGCTCCCAAGCATTGCTTTGTCATACAGCGCTCAAAACTCCTACTGCTGGAATAGGGGGAAAAGTCGCTTATACAAAAATGTCGATATCTCCGTTGAAAATGAACGGATTTTAACAATCTATGGCTTGTTGGAGAGCTATTACCGTGTGGAATCTAAGTATAGAAACATATTCTGTTTTCACGGTCAAGTGTGACAGATACTGTCAAAAAAATTCGGACATAAAACTTCGCGTAACTCAAAAAGTAAACATCCGATCTCAAAACCATTCAATAGCGTTCTGGGTGACGGGGAGACCTTTCATTTGCGACTAGTTTGATCAAAATCGGTACAGCCATCCCTGAGATCTCGACCTCTTAGTTGACAACACACATACAGACACACACACGGACATTTGTTCAGTTCGTCGAGTTGCGTCGATTGGTATATGACATTCGGCCCTCCAGGCCTCGGAAAATTTTTCTAAACTTTGAGCGAATTTTGTACCTATTTTTTATATATATATAAAAAAAAGGAAAACAACAAAGTGTGCGAAGTGTTTTTTTTGTGAGAAATTCTTTATGTACATCAATTTTCATTAAAATCTGAGAGGGTGCTGGCAACTCGGCAACTCTGAATACAATTTAGGGAAAATTCGTCTATAGTGTTGGTCCGATTTGGCAAGCTTTTAATTGAGAAATATTGAGTAGAAAATACGCTTTTTCAGACATTTTTGCTTGTACATTTGGGACTTTGTGGTCTTGTTTGTTCCGAATGACTGAGCTTTTTCCGTAGCCATGAAAATACCATGCCTGTTTATAGACATCTAACGAATTTATTGACAAAAACTAATTTGAACTTACTAGAAACATCAACGCGACCAAAGGCTTTACAGAATTGTTTGTTTAGTTTTCATGAAATCATTTTAATGACCGTCGTTTTAAATGAATTGTGATAAAAAATTTTGAGCTGCAAATCGAATCGAAGACAGAAAATGTATAAAAACTTAAAATTGTTCTTTTCAATTTAAGCGTGTGACAATTGATTGAGCATTCCATGAGATGTAAAGTTTTTGTCATCATTTAAGGTACTTCCAGAAACGGTATTCAGAGACCAGCATAATCCAAAGTAGTTCGAATAGTTGAATTAGTATGACGAATGAATTGAAATAGTTTTGATCGCAACTTTGAAGATTTTTTGGAATCGTCATCTTCTATGACGGTTCGATTTTTTAAAACTTATGACCCTGTAATTTCATAATTGGAAGTCGGAATCGGACAAAACTCACCAATTTTGTATGGGACCATAAGTTTATTTTAATTTGAATTTTTGTCAATACAATTCCTTGCTTTAACTTCTCTATTCCCGATACTTTTAGAAAAAGAATCGGTGTATCCGAAGTCAATTAAATTCGCCTAATGGTTTGTAAACCATTTCATTAGATTCGAAATTTCTGATAATCAGTGTAGCCATCTTAGAAAAATCGTAGTGCGTTTCACATAAAATTTTTGGATACCTTCCGGGATCAAAAACCGAATACCAGTTAAACTGAAAGAAGTTTATTTGATCGTCGGCTCTCAAAATCTGTACATCTGATAAACCTGATAAATTTATGTGAAATTTTCACACTAATCTCCCTGTATCTCCTGAAATGAAAGTCGGATCTAATAAAAAAAACAAACAATTTTTATGGAGCCTTATAACCTTTCATTTAAATATTAGATGGACCAGCAAAATTAGTAACATTATTTTAATTTTATTACATACAAATGAAACTCAGAAATCTTATATGAGCATAGAACTGTTCATATGAGTTTAAGTTAGTAGAAATCAGTTAAGCCAGCTCCGAGGAAAATTAATGAAATTATTTTCCACATTTTCAAACTTGCTTATCTCGATGAAATTCTTCGAAAGGTATAAAGGTATACGACATTGTGTTCTTCCAGCAATTAAGGAGTGTATCGAAAATAAGCTATCCACATACATTTGTGTTGTACGCATATATTTGAGATGGTTTTTTATGCTCAGATCACAGCAAGGATGGCTTTTATCGTATCAAAGAACGTTCACTGGCAACTCTTCAACGATTGAATCAGTGCCATCAAAGAGAAACGGAAATCATCGCAAAACAAAAACCTGGCATGGCTCATTCATAAGGCTCGTATATTTTTTTTTTTTTGACAAAAAACAGTACATTTGGCGTAAAAATAAAGAAAACACAGTACATCGACATTGAAAAAACAGTACATTTTACAGTACGCATTTTTCTAAAAATAGTGAATAAAAATCTAAAGCAAATAAAATTGATCAGCATCTTACGAGGAAAACAAATTGAAAAAAATGACATTCGAATACAACTATGTAATGAAAACCACGAAAAAGCCACCGCATAGACGGGACTCGAACCCGTAGTTAGCTCCTGTCTAGGTAAATTGTTTTACCAATTAAACTATCGTGCATGTGAAACACACGAAGAAACAGTCTAATTGAACAAAGGAACCAAGCATGTTCAGCTGTGCTCGGGCACCACGGCGATAATTTGTTATAATTTCTCTATTGCAACCCCTCCGCCTGCTGTTTCAGCGCTCAATTAGTCTGTTTGTTTTTCGTGTGATTCAAATACAGGGTAGCTTAGTTGACAAAACAATTTCCCCGGATAGGAGCTAACTACGGGTTCGAGTCCCGTCTCTGCGGTAGCTTTTTTTGCGGTTTTCATCATTTATGTGATCAGATCTGTTTTACTCGTTAGATACTGATCATATATAAAACAAGCTCAATACGACACTATGCCTTAACAAGACAAATCGTTAAAAGCAAATAATTATCAAACGATTTATTTTCATAATCTAATCTTATCCTTTTAAGGGCATTTTTAGGTTTGACAAAAACTAAAAACTGCACGAATTGTGCATCAAACATGTTTTGAGATGCGTATGATTCTTCTTGGTTGAGACATTTTCCTTTTTTTTAATCATTAAAATTTTGCAAAATTCTTGACGCGCTCTGAACACGAATGATTAATGAAAAATGTTATTTGCATGTACTTACATTCACATTCACATTCGCTACGTGTTGTCACTGTCCTTTCTGACAATTTGTTCTACCACGAATCGAAATTCAATACATCAAAAATTTTAAATTTTGTATTAATGTTTAGTGTGAAAAATACAGTACATTTCAGTGTAACAATACAGTACAAATTAAAATACAGTACATTTGAGGTTAAAAAACAGTACACAGTATTTGGGTCGAAAATACAGTACAATACTGTAAAATACAGTACGGATACGAGCGTTACTCATTCAACATAGAATCGAAACCAGTGCGAGAGCGAATTTCTCTCGATGACATTTCTGAGAATCAAAGGTTAGCACGCTGCTGTGGGGATCCTCTCTGAAGCAACAAACGGTCGCTCATTCTCGTTTCGCGATCCGATTCTGTATGGGCAGTTGATAATTGATATAGAATCATTTTACTATTGACGTTGATTCAAACTATGTGCATATAGCTTTTGTATAAGTTGTGTCTATGAAAATGTCTGTGAATGCTCCACACAAGGGTTTTGAAATATTGCAACCTAGTATGAGAATCAGTGCGGTGAAATGTCGTTATCAATCGAAAAAAAATCAATGATGCTGATGAATTCTTCCTTTCATTTTCAGCTTGGCACAGCTCAGTCATAAAACATTGTTTACCTGTTTCAAATGAGAATGCACAGTTCATCTTCAATTGATATCACCTCGTACTCATTTAACAGTTTTCATTGCATGGTGGTTAGTGAAATAGCTTTGTAATGTAAACGAATATTCACTCAAACCACATACACATTTCGAAAGGAGCACTCACCTGTCAAAGCACAAAGAATTAGCCTTCACTTTTTATCATGATGTATAATGAACTGGTGGTCAAACAAGCCGTTGTTTTTGTTTAAGAGCGGGGTATATCCCTAGTCAAATTTTTCCATTTCAAAATTTTCTCTGTACCAGAATGTTTTCAAATATAATCGTGAATATCTCTTTTTGTATACAACGTAACAGTATAAGTTTTGCTATATGCCATCGGAAATATAATAAGCAATTTATTATAATGATTATTAGATAACCGCAAATAACTCAAAGTTTTAGTTCGCCAAAAAAAATTGGTATAAACGAGCCCCAAAGAGAAAAATTCATGACGCTTGTGTTTGCTTTTTTCTGTCATAATTTTAAGTGCCTATAACTCAGTGATTTGTTTACGGATTTATAATATTTAACTTTTTCTGATACAGAAACATTAGGATTGAGTCAGTTATACAATCATATCCCCGGAACCGGAAGTGACTGGCAATTGATGTTCGATTTTGATTTACATCCCAAGAGCTTTCAAGTAAACCTAAGCTTGTTAAAACCGGTTCAGCCATCTCCGAGAACATTGTACGGGGAGGAAAATCTTTGAAATGTTAACACACATATATACTGAGCGACGTTTTTCGATCTCGTCGAACTGAGTTGAATGTTATATAGCACACGTTTTTCTTATTCATTTTTATTCTTGGTTTCTGTTCTTCCGAAAAACGGAACAACCGCACTCACGCATAGACAAATGTGATCACCAGTTAGTTTTACATCGTCACTCTTAATTATGCTATGCATCAGAGATGCCAGATATTTTCATAGACAATCTGTATTGCTTTGAATAAAAAATCTGTATTAATCTGTATTCACTAATAAATTGAAATTCTTACAACAAAATGATCCTAAAAGATGTTATTCTAATAGATTGTGTTTGTAGGATGGTAGCCTCAATCAGTCATTGCCGCGCTCACAAGAATATTTAACGACGAAATTTCATAGTTTTTTTTATTATTTTTTTATTCACAACAATTGAATTGTAATTCCATATAGTTTAAAATTGTTGACTTCATAATTTGACTTGGAATTTCAACACCCAGTATGCAACGTCAAGTCGGATTATACAACTCTCAGTTTGACAGTAAAGTTTCATGATACCATTACTTCCTTGAATATCAGTTCAAATTGGTTTCAAATGATAATATAAATGGATTTAACAACAGATTTCCATATTAATTTGTTATTTGTCCGTTGATTGATAGACTTTTATACCTTCACTGTAATCAAATACTAAAAGAAGCTCAGACAGAAAAGTTTTTTTTCTTACTTTTTGTGAGATCTGTATAAATCTGTATTAAATCGAGGAAATCTGTATGAAATCTGTACTCTGTATTAAATCTGTATGAGCATGTAAGAATCTGTATAATACAGATAAATCTGTATAAATGGCATCTCTGCTATGCATTCAGACATTCGGAAGAAGAGATGCCATTTTTTCAGATTTCTTAGAATTTAGAATTGTCTAATTCCATTGATACCACTATTATTTTATGTATATATACCTATTCCAAACAATCGTAAAGAAAAAAAAGGTGCTATCTGGTTTGAAAACAGTAAGCAAAAGCAATATTTATGCGATTTTGAGCAATAGTTGAATATGCGTAGGATGTTGTATGGGTTATATATAAAACATTTTATTTGGCATCCCTGATATTTAGAAAAGGAATAGAATATGTAATCAAAACAAAGTTAAAGCGGTTTCTTAAAGCTATCCATCAATGTTCAGCATATATTATTGTTTTAGGAGAATTTCCAGGTAATATTTTCATTTTTACCGTTATATAGGGATGACAAATAATCTCCACTATAACTAGAAAAAACTGCAACGAACAATTTCTGTTTATATTTCAGATCTGCAATGAAATGAAAGTAGAGTTGGAGTTTTTTTTTTTTTTTATTCAAGAATATAATGTTTAAGGCACACTGCTTAAGCTCTAAGATGCCAAGGGCTTTTACTAATTTAAAATTTACGACTAACTTAAAACTAGGGTTGCATCATTAAGTAATGTCATATTTGGGTCGCAGTGGTTGACTTTGGCAGATCCAGCCTTCATGTGGTGATCGGCCGGTGAATTGAATATTTCATGAGAGTCTTCCATATGGCGTTGGTGAATATTCATGTTGGCCGCATTCTTCGGTCCGTGTGGGTCCGCGGGAAACACCCCCAGGTTACGAATACCCGGCGGGTGGCCCGCATGCTGTTGATAAGTTTCCGTGGGCGATGATGGTGTTGTTACAAAAGAAAATGAAAAAAAAAAATATAGCGAAGTAAATATTGCGGAAAACGGAGTAAAAAGGGGATATGGGAATGAAATGACTAAAACGACAGAGATCTAATTAGTTGACATCGAGATGGTGAAGAGACGGGGAGGGGGGAAGCGAAGGTTAGTGACAGCAAAAAGATCTTGTTAGTTCCGATGAAGATGGTGGACAGATGAGGAATCGGAATAATCGGCGGAAGTTAGTGTCGAACCTGCAGTTGAGAAATAATTCTTAGCCACAGTTGAAACAACGTCGATAAATAGGAGGAACTTTCTAAGCCAGATGTAACAGATTACACTTGTATATTAATGTGTTTGAGAAACTGGTATATGAGAAGCATATATGAACTATCCCGACTCGCCAACACATCCCGAACCGGAACCTCAGGCGGTCTACCTCGGGCCCTGAGGGATTCCAGTAGCTTCGACCTGGCGTCGCGATACTCTACGCACGACCACACGACATGCTCGATGTCCTGATAACCGTCGCCACAGGTGCAGAGCCCGTTCTCCACGATCCCGATACGCCGGAGATGTGCGTTGAATGTATAGTGATTTGACATGAGTCGTGACATAACGCGAATGAAATCACGACTCACGTTCATCCCCTTGAACCAAGGTTTCGTCGATACCTTAGGGATAATGGAGTGTAGCCATCGTCCGAGTTCGTCATTGCTCCATGAAGTTTGCCAACTTTCGAGAGTTTTCTGACGAGAGATACTGAAAAATTCATTGAAGCAGATTGGTCTTTCATAAATATCACCTTCTAATGCGCCCACTTTAGCCAATGAGTCTGCCTTTTCATTGCCCGGAATGGAACAATGCGAAGGGACCCAGACTAACGATATTAAATAAGACCGTTCAGATAAAGTACTCAAATATTCCCGTATTTTCCCCAGGAAATATGTATGGGGGATACTTTCCTGGCTTCATTGCCCGGAGAGCTTCTATTGAGCTTAGACTGTCCGTGACAATGAAGTAATGGTCTTTGGGCAACGTTTCAATGATCTCGAGGGTGTACTGAATAGCAGCTAATTCTGCGACGTAAACTGAAGCCGGATCACTGAGTTTGTAAGAAGCGGTGATGTTTTGATTGAAGATGCCGAAGCCTGTGGACTCGTTGATGTTTGATCCGTCAGTGTAAAACACCTTTTCACAGTTGACTGTTCTAAATTTATTATAAAAAATATTTGGGGCCACTTGAGGGCGCACGTGAGCCGGAATTCCACGAATTTCTTCTCTCATGGATGTGTCGAAAAACACAGTAGAATCAGAAGTATCCAAGAAATGAGCACGGTTGGAAACAAACAAAGAAGGATTAATATTCTGAGCCATGTAATCAAAATACAAGGACATAAAACGGGTTTGAGAATTAAGCTCAACTAACCTTTCGAAATTTTCAATCACCAGAGGATTCAAAATGTCGCATCGAATGAGCAAACGATATGAGAGATCCCAGAACCGGTTTTTCAATGGGAGAACACCCGCCAGCACTTCGAGGCTCATCGTATGAGTCGATTGCATGCAACCCAAGGCAATACGCAAACAACGATACTGAATTCTTTCCAGCATGATGAAATGAGTGTTCGCCGCGGATCGGAAGCAAAAGCATCCGTACTCCATCACGGACAATATCGTTGTTTGGTACAGCCTGATTCGATACCCATTTGAAGAGCCCATGTGGATAAGTTGACAAGAGTATCTTGTAACGGCCCTTGCAGATCGCCAGCTTTGGGTCCTATAATAGACACAACGCTGTCGTCGGCAAGTTGTCTTAGCGTGCAAGATGTGTTGATACATTTATCGATGTCGTTTACGTAAAAATTGTATAGAAGGGGGCTTAAGCATGAGCCCTGAGGAAGACCCATGTAACTGAATCGTATTGTCGACAAATCACCATGCGCGAAATACATATGTTTCTCAGACAATAGATTATGTAAAAAGTTGTTCAAAACTGGCGAAAGACCATGCTGATGCAGCTTCTCAGATAGGATATTTATAGAAACTGAGTCAAAAGCCCCCTTAATGTCTAGGAAAACTGACGCCATTTGTTCTTTACGAGCAAATGCCATTTGAATTTCTGTTGAGAGCAACGCAAGACAATCGTTCGTTCCTTTACCCCTGCGGAAACCAAATTGTGTATCTGAAAGTAAGCCATTAGTTTCGACCCAATTGTCTAGACGGAAGAGAATCATTTTTTCGAACAATTTCCGGATACAGGAAAGCATAGCAATCGGCCGATACGAATTGTGATCGGAGGCTGATTTTCCTGGTTTTTGAATGGCGATCACTTTCACTTGTCTCCAGTCATGTGGAACAATGTTGTCCTCAAGGAACTTATTGAATAAACTCAACAAGCGCCTTTTGGCGGGGTCTGGCAGATTTTTCAACAAGTTGAATTTTATTCTGTCTAATCCCGGGGCTTTATTGTTACATGACAAGAGTGCAAGTGAGAGCTCTACCATCGAAAACGGTGTTTCGTTTGTATTTGGTGTCGCGGCGCGGGTGATCTTCTGTTCCGGAACAGAGTCTGGGCATACTTTTTTAGCGAAATCGAATATCCAGCGGTTGGAATATTCCTCGCTTTCATTCGTGGTGTTATGATTGCGCATTCGTCGGGCTGTGTTCCAAAGAGTACTCATAGATGTTTCTTTCGTTAAGCCGTCTATAAACCGACGCCAGTAACCGCGTTTCTTAGTTCTAATCAAGTTTTTAATTTTAACGTCTAACGCCGCGTAATTCCGGTAATTATCAGGTGTTCCATTTTTTCTGAATATTTTGTACGCGGAGGCTCTCTCCGCGTTTAAATTTGTGCACTCTTTGTCCCACCACGGGTTGGGAGGACGGATGTTAGTTTTCGCGCCGGGTACACGTTTCGTCTGAGCTTGAGTCGCGGTGTCGAGAATCAAGCCAGCCAAAAACGTGTACTCTTCCTCCGGAGGAAGTTGTTGAGTTCTTTCAAGTTTCTCAGATATCGAGGTCGCATAGCTATTCCAATCAATATTTCGTGTGAGGTCATACGAAACATTGATTGTCTTCGATGGTTTTGAGCCGCTGGTGATTGATATTACGATCGGTAGATGATCGCTACCGTGGGGATCAGGAATTACCTCCCACGTGCAATCCAACCGTAGCGATGTCGAGCAAAGGGATAAATCCAGCGCACTTGGTCTTGCTGGTGGTGCAGGAATCCGTGTCATTTCTCCCGTATTCAAGATTGTCATATTGAAGTTGTCGCAGATATCATGGATCATAGCTGATCTGTTATCGTCGTGAAGACAGCCCCATCCCGTACCGTGTGAGTTAAAGTCTCCTAAAACCAACGTCGGTGCAGGAAGGAGCTCTACGATATCACTGAGCCACCGATGCCCAACCGAGGCTCTTGGGGGAATGTAGATGGAAGCAATGCAAAGGTCCTTACCTTTGATTGTAACATGACATGCGACAACTTCAATACCTGGTATCGAGGGGAGGTTAATGCGATAGAAAGAATAGCACTTTTTGATCCCCAAAAGTACTCCTCCATAGGGATTATCTCGATCCAGACGAATAATGTTAAAATCGTGAAAGTTTAAGGGTATTTCAGAAGTTAGCCAAGTTTCGCACAATGCAAATGCGTCACATTTCAGATTGTTTACTAGAAATTTAAATGAATCTATTTTTGGGATAATACTTCTGCAATTCCACTGTAAAACAGTGATTAGATCCGTGACCTCGGTGGATGATTTAGCCATCGAAAGATACAATCGCTGAAAGAAGGGGCCAATTTGCAGTCAACTGCTTCAAATATGTTTTTACTGTTGGCATGAAAGCAATTAAAATGCTTCTAAGAGGGTCTGAAATATTGAAAGTTGTAAAAATCCAGTCCACAACATCAGAGAACTTTATAAGTCCAGCACCTAGTTGGTTCTCTGGTGGATTTTCAGGGACGCTTGGGGATTTTTTAGTCCCTGGAAGCGGTGGGAATTCCATCTCGGAATTGAGTTTTCCGAGACCAGGAGCTTTTCGCTTCGGTGATTTTTCCCGATTCCCGTTAGCTGTAACTTTTCGAAGCCCTTCGGAAGACACCTTCGAACCCTTACTAGGTAGCTTATGAGAAGATTTATTCATTCTTTTCCTACAGCTATGAGGGACCGCTGAAGATGGACCTTCCAAAGGGTCGTCAGAATCGCTCTCGTCAGTTGACAAGCAGGCATATGGATTCGTTGCATGTTTAGGAGGGGTGGCACTCTTAACCATCTCGGCAAAGGAAAGCTTGGAGTGTTCCTTCAGGGAACGCTTCATCCGATCTCCTCGCAGTTTGTAAGCGGGACAGTCAGAGAGGTCATGCGGACCCTCCTTACAGTAGAGACACTTTTCAGCATCCTTACCGCAAGAGCCGTCCGCATGAGCTTCCCCACAGTTAGCACAACGTGGCTTATTGCTGCAATGAGTAGCTGTATGCCCCAGTTGTTTGCAATTGGTACAATTCATTATCCGGGGTACAAATAAACGAACAGGCAAACGAACCCGGTCCAAGAGGATGTAGTTGGGCAAAGCAGTGCCGGCGAAGGTCACACGATAAGAGTCTGATTGGGGATAAGACTTTGTTCCATCCCCGGCGATCGATACTGAATGCAATCGCTTGCAATCCAGTATCTTGACATTCTTAAGTGAGGGGTCTTTAAAACAACCCGCCCCGTACTTAAGAATATCCTCGCAAGTCAAACTCGAATCGGTGACCACACCGTCGATTTCGACTTCACGAGCTGGCACGTAGACGCGGTACTCCAGCGTAAAAGGATCCTTTTGAACAAGCTCATTAGCCTGTTTTGAGCTGGTAAACAGGACCCTGAGCTTGTCTGGCCGTATTCTATCTATACTTTTTATGGTATTATATCGCGAATTCAGGTCCCGCGATATTTTTAAAATATTCAGTTTTTTTTCCTTTGATTTGGTCCGGAAATAGACCGCGTAAGGCCCGGCCGGTAGTGCGAGCCCATCAGGATAGCTCTTTATGCGGGACTTTTTACTGACAAGGGAAGTCTCCATTTGAACATCGGGAGCGGGGGGGGGGCAGGATTTAAAATAGGCATAGCGGAACTACTTCCGCGCAAAAACAAATGATTCGGGGGGAAATATAATGGTCAAATAAAGAAATAAAAATAAACGACGTAAAGGTACTTAACTAAGATCCAACGGGGGACACCAAGCTGGACTTCGTCGATCGGCGTATCGCCACTTTGATGGTGTGCAAAAAACCTCCGAGAGGAAAAGGCACACTTATTTATAATCCTCACACAATGGCCGCTTGTTTATAATCCTCACACTTGGCCTTGATCGGCGAAACAATAATCGGCTAACGGTACCGTTTCGATCGACCGCTCGCAATAAGGCACTGTTCTATTATATAATGCGAAAAAAAACCTCTCAGAGGAAAAAGCACTATTGTCTATCACACAATATCGTCCGACCACTTTATCACACACACACAACTGGTTTTCAATGCTTTCGCAGTAAATCCAAATCACGTCCGTTCGCTCGGAAGGTTGAAACGGCAATGTAGAGTTGGAGTTAATCGATATGCAATGTAGTAAGCACCCTCATTGCTACAATTTTCGCTAAATGGCAATAGCAAAGGATTTCCACGTTAAAAATTAAAATTAATTAAAGCAGAGGTTTGTGTGTAATGAAATTGTTTGGAACAGCGGTGTGGAATCAATATTTGGAAAGATAACATTATTAATTTCACGTTTCAAGGATCCATATGGAGTATTGGACCCAGAAGTGTCTTGATCCTGTTAATTGTAGCGAACAGGATTGTTCTGTCCAAATAAAAGCAAGAAGAACAAATATGGTTGGAATTTGCTCGCGTTTTTATTATGAAATTAAATGTATGTTATGTTAATGTAAATAAAAAATTAAAATAAAAAAGAGTCTTGCTCATCGTTGCATTGGGAATCATCAGTCTTGATTCCTTGGAATTTGGTTTTAGAGCTAGAAATCGTAGTAATGATTTTCTCATATACATCCTTATTCAATTTTACGAGTAAAATATGTTCAAGGGTATCGTCGCCTAATGTGGAACGATGTGGCGAGAGTATCAATGCTAGTGCACTGAAGGATCGTTCTACTGTTGATTGGGTAGCTGGAACAGCTAGAACCACTGAAGCTACAGCTGACAATTCAGGGTGGGTCGTCTTTCTCTTCATCCAATGATCCCATACGTCATATACAGTGCTTTGTCGCTGTTCAGCTTGAAGAGCTTTGAGTTGCTGTTGGAATGAGCTCGAGGCATCAGCTGTATTAAGTGATCCTCCGAACATCTCGGTGATAAAATTGTCGCTCTCATTAAAATTATCAGTCGTGTTTGTTGGGCACGTTGATTGACTCGTATAGTAGCGAGGATCCATGATTTTTATTCTTTCCCAGGTTTGTATAATGAATCTCTGTGGATTACGATATTCGAAAATATATACATTTAGAATAATAGTAGTTTTTTACCTGAATGGGTTCATTCTCATCGGCGGTGAATATGTTGGAATTAGTATAGTTAAATCGTGGGTCCAGATAAATTGCCATTTTAAAAGCCATGGATGTTCGAAGATTTTCAAGACGGGTGGATAATGCCTTAGTTAGCTCCCGAGCGAAAGGATTATTTTCTTGTTTTTTTATTAGATGTATGGTTAGTAACCATTCCATATAAAAATCGCTTAAAGACATATGAGATTGTTGAAGTTTTTTTGTGCATATATAGCATGGCTTGAAGGCTTCCAAATAGTTTTCGATAAACTCCCAATGCACAGAGAGATCTGAAAATTTTAATCAATCAATTTCTAAATATATAATACATTGTAAATGTAAATTTTACCAATCTCAGTAAACTCTTGAGCAAGCTGAGAGAAAAACTCTTTTTGAATCATAAAGCATTCAAGCATTTTATATATGTATGCCTCCCCACCTGGTTTGACACCAGACTGGAGGGTATCTCGCATGATGATATTCAAAACTAGTTTTATATTTGATATTTTTACATCGCTTGGCAATCTCTGTAATTTCTTTCACTTTTTCATTACTCTTGTTAACAACGTCGAGTATGGCTAGTTGTAGCGTATGTACTGCACAACGAACCAAGTTTATGTTGTCACGAGCCTGATCGATAAAATCATTTGTGATTTTGTCAGCCACGTTGTTTGCAGTTTCATTCATCATGTCGATTTCATCAATTGCGTTGTAGAATGATAATTCAACCTCATCTTTCAGCTTACGTATACACGCAAGCATATTAGCCCCATTGTCGACAGTTATCGAGAACACTTGTTCAAGTTTAAGGTCGTATCGAGCCAGTATTGTAAGTACCTTATCTTTTAGTAAAACCGAAGTTTGCCTATCCTTTACCTCAATCATGCCTTGTATAAAAAGTTATAAGAAATCAAATAAAAATACAAACGCTGTTTAGCTTACCTAGTGTTCTTGAAACTACCTTATCACCTATTGCATATTGCACACCAATTCC
Organism: Malaya genurostris; assembly: GCF_030247185.1. Taxonomy (NCBI): domain Eukaryota; kingdom Metazoa; phylum Arthropoda; class Insecta; order Diptera; family Culicidae; genus Malaya; species Malaya genurostris. The sequence goes on from NC_080571.1 coordinate 263,993,797, forward strand.
TAGAACGTGGTGATTCATTCGACTTGCCGAGTCGATCATTAGACACAATAATCGAGTTTTCATCTCATGTGCCATAATTGGAATCATGCTTCTGACTACTTCGTTTATGTAAGATTTAATATTGGGTCTATTTAGTGTGAGCTCTAAAGCCTCGCCTAGAGGATCGAAAATTTGTCGTAATCCCTCCCAATCGAAACATGAAAGTGGCAAATTATGGTAAGCAATAAGTTTAACTGCAGAATCAATTAAAAGCTGCTTGTCAATAGCCACCGCTTTTTTAGGGATATTTCGAGTTTTAATTATTTTTACTTCATCACGCATAAGTCCATATTGTGCAGCCAAAGTCTTATGACGCGTTCTGAAGTGACGGATAAAATTTCCGGCATCGTATTTTGATTGAATATACGTACAACTATTTTCAACGTCTTCAATCTGACAATACGCTCGGTCTCCTTCGCGACGTACGAAATTAGAGGCTATTTCGGAAAAACTTGTATGTTCATTTTTGCGCTTTACACCAGCCATTTTGAGAATTTACACTTAACAATCGCAGAAAAATACTTAGTGATGACTGCAACGAAGTCAAACGAGATTTGAGCTTATTCAGTTGACAGATACTGGTTTTCAATTAAAAATGAACTGTGAATGAATAGAAGGCATGACCGCTCCAATGAGAATAGGCGAAGAGAGAATGCAATGAGTGGCTGAGTGACTCTATCAGATCTGTCAATTCGTTTCATTTTCAATGAACGTTAGTAGTGATGTGAAAGGTGGCCGGATTGAATTGAGCAGTGTTGTAAAATCAATTTCAAAAGAATGAATTGAAATTTTACTGCACTGATGAGAATCATCAAGTTGAATCATCGATTCGATTTTCTGCGATAATTGTCAACTTGCGATTCTCTCTTGGGAAATTCCACACAGCAACGATCATCATCAGACTGTAAATTTTTTTAAGGGCGTGAAATACTCAGAGTATGAAGTGGAGCGAAGAAATGTAGCAAAATTCTCTCACGGTTCATGCATTGAGAGACTCGAGTTTTTGTAGCATCTTCTACCGGATTGAAAATGTTGTATACAATATAGATAGCAATATAGCAGCTTCTGTCAAATTTTCAGCAATCTCCAACAATGGATCACAGTATGCTGTGCATTTGGCTGTCAGCTTTCGTTTGTTTACTTGTTTGTGAGGTTGAAATTCTGCGTTTTCAAAATGTCGCGTATTGGATAGGAAGTGAAAATTAAGATTCTGGACACATGGCTAAGTGAAAAGGGTATTACTATGCGAAAATTGGCGAAGTGGTTTGGAATTCACCATGCCAGTGTTTAAACCATCATTAATAAGTTTGGGGAACACTATTCTTTGGATGAGCTACCAGGAAGTGGCAGAAAACCCGGTTCTACCAACCCGAAACTGGATCAGAAAGTGGTATCTCTAATCACAAAGAACAAATCAATGTTAATACGTTATTTGGCCAAAAAAGCAGGAACGAGTGTCGGAATGCTAAAGCGTATCAAGAGGCGAAATCACCTAAAGACCTACAAGAAGCAGAAAATCTCTAAACAAAGTGTAGAACAGAAGAAACGAGCAGCAACAAGGGCCCGGAAATTGTATTCGTGTCTTTTACGGGACACTGTAAAATGCATGTGTTTTGATGGACGATGAGACCTATGTAAAGGAGGACTCAAAAACCCTTCCAGGTCCACAATATTTTACTGTCGTCGTTGGGAAGAATGTAAGTGATGCGGACAGGTCGATTCAAGTGGAGAAATTCGGTCGAAAGGTACTGGTATGGCAAGCAATATGTTACTGTAGTTTGAAGTTTTTTACACTACCGGAACTATAAATGCAGAAATCTATCGATCTGAGTGTCTCCAGAAGAGATTGTTGTCTTTATATAAAAAGCATAGTACACCTCCACTGTTTTGGCCGGATTTAGCGTCGACTCACTATGCCAAAACCACTTTCAATTGGCTTGCGGAAAAGAGTATTAATTTCGTTGAGAAAAATATCAATACACCAAATTGCCCTCAGCTTCGACCCATCGAACGTTACTGGGCAATCGTGAAGAGTGTCTTCAAGAAGACTGGTAAGGCAGCTGTGAACATGCAGGAGTTCCAAAAATTTGGGCTCAAGCGTCCAAAAAATGTGATGCAACACTTGTCCGAAACTTGATGAATAGCGCTCGATGAAAAGTTCGAAAATTCGTGATGGAATAACTTAAATTTCATCCGGTTTTCATTATGCTCAAGTTTAACCTCGTACAATAAAGGATCCATTTTTAGTTTGAATAAAATATCGTTTTTTATCATAATTTAAAAGAAAATTTTGTGGATAGCTTATTTTCGATACACTCGTTATTGTTGCAAGCAGTATAAATCAATATAAACATGAAATGGTTTTGAATTCGAAAATACTGCCATCTCTCTAATACATATGTATGTCATGTTCGAACGATTATGTTGCCAAAAACGAACCGTGCTAAATCGAAACGTCATGAAAAAGGATGCTGTTCATAGTCTTTTAGGTGCTAAGAAACAATTGCATGACGAGTACGGTACTGAGAATCGTACTGCACTTTGCTCCGAAACATCGTTTTATCATGAAGCGCGTAAAATTCCTACTACTGGATTAGGCGAAAAGTCGCTTACACAAAAATATTGATATCTTCGTAAAAAATGGACGGATTTTAACAATCAATGGCTTGTTGGATAGCTATTACCGTGCGGAATCTAAAAACATAGTCCAAAGTCTTTTTTTTTTAATATGTTGAAATCCGTTCTTTTTTAACGGAGATATCGATATTTTTGTGTAAGAAACTTTTAGCCCTATTCCAATGCACAGTGATTCAAGCTACAGCAAAATCGTTTTTTATTTGCGCTACAGAGGTGAATTTAAGAGCTTAAATACCTTCCGAATTTTTAATTGCAGTTGAATCCTTCTCTTGATGTAATTTAAACTGTGAGTAATCCGCCTAGAAGTGAGGTTAAAGCTATAATTTGCCTATACTGCGCGACAGAGAGTTCATTTCTTCGGAGAAGTTGTAAACCATAATATTATTAGCCGAACACATGAATTCTCCAAAATGGATTGGTGTCGAGATAGAAAGCATTGTTTATCGGAGGTTCCAAAATGTAGTTTCATCCTCTTTACTTTTAACCCTTTTTATAAATATATAAACTAGGTGTAGAATTCGCTCGAGCTTTGTAAAACTATCTGAGAAAAAGGCTGTGTGTCATTATGTGTGTGTAAAACTAAGAGGCGTGAATTTCAGAAAGGCTGGATCGATTTTGACCGAATTAGTTGCAGATGAAATGTCTTCCTGTAAGTATTGGAAAGAGTCGGCAGCCCAGAGCTATTTTTCACTAGACATTTTTTTATAACTTTAAATGAAAAGTATTAAAAAATTCCACTTTTTGGAAACATTAAAACTTTTGGAAACATTAAAAATGGAAAAATATAAGTAAAGACTGCAATTATTCAAAGAAAGAAACGGAATTTATTCTTTTCGGAGCCGTTTTGGACAAAAGTCTTCATTGTCTGATGGTGACTTCGCCTGGCTCTTTTGGTCGACGATTTGGATGATGGTGCCTTTTGGTGTTGATTTGGTCGGTCTTTTAGGTTTTTTCATAGCCGGAGCATCTGCTATATGAGCAGCTAGATGCTTGGCCAAAACATTGGCTTGCTTTGTTTCGACAGTAACTTGTCTCTTCGCTGCTGTGATCTTCAAATTTGTCGAAAAAAATAAGGTGCCGGTAATCGAAATCGGTAGACATTTTGAAAATGACGAAAACATGTCGAAAGTTACGGTGGGGTGCCGGCAACAATTATTATATATCTTTTATTTAATCCAAATTTCAACTGTTTGTTGTTCACCGGAGTTGATATCATGCTTTATTTGAGTTTCAGCAAGCCAATGTTATTCGTATTCACGTCAATCCGGTTATGTCTGTGACATTCCCAATTTTTCTGTACGCAACGAATTGGCTGCGAAGTCTGTTTGAAGCAGGAGATATAATTCCTCAACGAAATAAAGTGCAAAACATTTGACATGAATCAAAAATCGTGGTTGTCAAAATGTAAAGTATTTTACCGCTAAATGTTAAATAGTTAAAATCAATTTTCCCGGTTAATCGTTTTCAAGAATGAAAATGTAAACATTCTAAAATTTGCAATAACCAATCGACCCTCACTGGGCATTCGGGAAAGTCTCCCAGCACTTCATCAAAATTTTCCGAACGATTTCTAGATTGAAATGTGAAAATACTTCCTGGAATGCATGCATCGCTTGCACTCGTGGGACGGATGTTCAATGTGGTGTGATTTTTTCGAGTACCCTTCCCGGTACCCAGTGTGAGATTCGTTCTCGCTTTGCTTCCTTCCTGACTCGGAAATGACGGCTTGGCCGGTATATGACTCGTTTGCTAGTTGGTGCGAGGCTGAAATTTGAATATGCTCCCCGTTTAAGAGGATGATGATGACAGCGAGGATGCTATTGACAATTGCTCTTTTGGTGGCACGAACATTGCGGAACATTCGACTCCAATCGTTGCAGGACATTGGCTGGCAACGGAAGTGCCTTCAACAAACTATAATGGTGGACATTGAAGAGTCCGTTGCAGTCGCCGTACGGTGTCAGTAGAGTAGAAACCTTTCTCAACAATAACTTTATAACATTTATGCACGATTGGTTCTCCTGAACCCCACAAAGCAAGCTTGTTCTATAGTTTGTGCGGTCAGGTGATTGAAACCGACCAATCCAGACAAAGACGAGACTAGCTGTAATGTGTGCTACACATTTCTATTTACGTGCCCGTTAGTAGTACGGAAATATACTGCGTTCCACCATCAACACCATTTATGATCCTGTTGCGAAAGGCATTTGCATAAAACTTGTTTCGCACACATATGGAACTGCAGCGGCTTTTGCTATGGTCACTCTACATCGTCAGACACCGGCTGGGAGTAAACAGATAGTTTTTCGGTATTTGACCGCTTCGCATTTTCCGTGAGTGGACCGTAGTGGAAAGAGAGGGAGACGGCAAAACTTTCGGATGTTTCGGGTTTCCTCATACTCCGGGATCAAACAAGCTTTCGGGAGTCATGAACGATGAGGAGAATGGTGATAATGATGGTGACGTGCGAAAACAAAACCGTTGCCGTTGATTTGTTTGCTGTTGTGGTTGTCATCTTCCGAATCATCGCGCACTGCGGAACGCTGTGTTTCCCGCCGCATCCAAGTTGGCCATTTAATTTATAGACCGTTCTAGTTATTGGTTTGTCTGCACGGGAACGATTTGACATCGTACACATTCTTTAACTTTCTTCATAGTTTCTCGGTGTTTGAGTTTCTGATAAATGCGATAACATTTAACTTATTCAGTTTTGCAATGACTGAGTGGAAACATATATTGGAGAAGTCAAATGAATGAGAAACTAACAGAAAAGATGATTTTTTTGAAAAAGATAGACTCAGAGACAGGACTCGAACCTGCGTTCTTATGCATTCCGTGCGTATCTTTTACCAAAAAATCATCTTTTCTGTTAGTTTTTCATTCTTTTGGCTTCTCCAATATATAGTTCCACTCAGTCATTGCAAAACTGAACTTAGTTATGGCGGCTTTACGTCAAACTAACTAAAATTAATAAATCATTTAACTTATTGTTCAGCAGCACACAAGGTGAACCTATTTCTTCGCCACCATGCTTCAGGGCTTCAAAATAGTTATTTTGATTGCTACGACCGGTTTACTAAAGCCTGTAGTACTTAAAACCAATCCTCTAGCTCGATACAGTAAACTACCAAATATGAATCCAAAAATATCAATTTATCAAAAATCATGCCCGATTTTAAGCACCGATTATCACTATCCGCAAAATCAACGAGTTTCCCATATGGAAATCATAAGTCAAACTAATGATCTTCAGAGATTCTACATACTGCGTACACTTTGTCCACAGTTTTCAGAAACTCTTCTATTTCGACATGTTTGAATGAGTCTGATTGTTTAAATGTAGTGATGAAATGACCTGTTTTGAATAGAGAACCTTTGAACATAAACGATTGTCTAAATAAAACCATGCTTTCAACTTCGAAGGGGTATTCGTTAAGAATTTTTGAATAGTAATGTCGTGACTTTAAAAAGCTAACTGTCCATTCTTCTTCATCCATTAAATTAAAGAAATTTTCATTATATAAATCGTGGCTGAATTGCAAACAAGATTTCATGCTAACGTATATGCAATATTGAAGCGTGAAGACATAACATGAGCATATTCTTTATATCCTTGATGTATAGTATCATTCCTAAAACACCACATTTTATCAATTGGTCCACTTTTTGGATAATGAACAAGAAAATGTTGCTTGGGCTTAAGAGTATCTTCGAACAGTATTTGATATAAATAGTGATGAGATTCTATCAGGTTTCTTAGAATTTTTAAGTCGTCTTCTGAAAATGTGTTTTGAAGAATCAAATCAACAGTTTTGATAAGGACTTTGCAAAATGTCCATACGGGATCGTCTCGTGGTACGTATGGTCCTACGATAAAAGTAAAATTTCTACAAAACGCTTTCATTTCTGACGCGGTCATTCTTCCTTTAATTACTCTTTTCTGTTTTTTGTGTTATATGTCTCTTCAAAATCAGGTATGCGTCGCAAGTTTACATCTGTTGACATCTTTCCTATAAATTTTACTCTGGTGTTCAATATTGACCTGCTGAAAAATTTTTTTTTTCACACACATCAAGTGCGGACATTAAGTGCGGAAAGTATACCGTATATGCAGATTCCATTGCTGAACAAATCATGCATTCCATCTACACTGGGATTATCGATTACTTGAAAAGATGTTAGCTGATTGAACGCGGACTCCAACAATACCCGTTTCCGAATGATTTCCAACAGAAACATCCGCTTCATAATTCGCAACATTACGCAAAAAACTCTGATACTCTAAATTATTCTTCTGTAGATCTTTTCTATGTCGGCGACAAAAGCGACAAAAATAATTGGCGTTAAATCCACTTGACAATAGTAAGAATGTGTGAGCTCCCAGGTTATCACCTTGGATTAAACATAGAATGAATCGGACTTTCACAAATTTGGAATGTAATTTAAATATTATTCCGTCTTCTTCTAGTTTTTTAAACGGAATCAGTAATTGTTCTACTAATTTGTTAACGCCTGATATATTTATTGCAATTTTCCTAATAAAACCTACAACTAATATGTTGCAAAGCTTTGATCTAAACGCGTCAGGAATAGTCGGAAAACTGTAGTAAATTTCACATACAGAATCTATTTTACTATGAGAACTTTGAGCATCGTTGACTTCAAATTTATCCTCGTACAGCCAAATGGGTAAAATATAGATATTTTCAGTTTGTTTATATATTGCTTTTGTTCGCTTCCAAACTTTTGCGTTGACGAAATGGGAGATTTTATTGGATTTTTCACGATGGTTAGTATGTTGAAGAGTCTCCTTGAGAATTTCAGCGGTTTCGAAAAATGATTTTTTTTGAAAACCTATCGGGTTTAAAACCAAACACGAAGTTCTACCGCTCTCGTTACTTGAGACGTTGACTGAATTGTGTTCTAAAACGTAATTAGTTGGCTTTTCAAAAATTTAAAATCAGTATCAATAAAGTGAAACGCGTTTTAAAATTGTGCTAGGTACTTATTCAATTCATATTGTGTATCTAGATGATCAATTTTAATGTTATCAAGCTTTTCCGCAAACAGTGCACAGAAGTTTTTAGTAGCCTGCTGAATATTTCTCACGTCTTTTCTCAGTTTTTAGTAGCCTGCTGAATATTTCTCACGCACAGTTGATTGTTGAATTGATTTCAATTTTTTTTTCAAGTGTAATGTCTTTATTTGTGACTGTCTCTAGCTTCAATAATTTGGGTAATACGTCGTTTTCAAATGATTCACTAGTTTCGTTTTGCTGTTCTTGCACCACTGTAATAATGATTTCCGAACGAGATGTATGGTTCATAACGTGTCTTTTAAAATTAGGAAATTTCGTAAAAATTTGAATGCAATTAGGAAAAGGACACTTGAAATAGTTATTTTCAGGAAGTTTATGCACATTTTCAGTGTGCTTCAAATGTAAAACTAGCTAACAAGAATTATAATCGCAACCAGGTACGTTACACGGAATTTTTGTTGTTGACATTTTTCAAGAAATCGGCTAATTTGATTACAGATCAATTTGGAAAGACTCGAGACCGGTAAACCTAGCATTATTTGTAGCTTCAATTGTACGTCAAGCCCTCGCTTAATAGTAGGCAACTCATACTCGAGATTTTTGTAAATAACGTAGCATTTCCCCGTAACGGTTTCCAAAAATTCACCTATTACTACCAATTTTGGAGAAACAGATAGCTTTAGATTCTCCAATATTTGCAGTGTATCATGGAGTTTTGTTCGGCCTGATTCTCTGCTATTAGCCAACAGGAAAGTATCCGATTGTGCAACCGATATTGTTGGTTTGAATCCCTTTGATGCCTTAACAGGAATAAGCACTGTGCTCAAAGCATGGAGAAGATGAAGCAAACGTATGTATGTCTGCAAAATATCCCACTTTTTAAAACATTCACTTGGATCACCCAATCCAAGGTTCCGATAAGCAATGTCCAACTAAAAGTAATCGTTTTTTTTATTTTTTTAATAATAATCTTAGATTCTGTTTACCAATTGATATCCGAACTTCTTGCAATTGCGGGTATTCGTTGATCAGCTGCTGCAAGCGATTCGATTGCTTCAAATATTGCTTCCTCGCTCTGAAACTAATTTCCCACAGTGTGAGTACGGTTGACCAAGGAGAAATGTTTTGGTTGAGCCACTGCACTGCGCTTTCCTCTTCCGTAGTCAACTCTAAGGACTTTGAATCATCTTCGATTATGGAAGCAATATGCGCAGCTTCTTTATTGGCTCTTTGACGTTCGGACTGCTTTATATAATTGATTCGGCTAAACAGCTTCCCACCTGGGTTCGATCGTCCAGCTTTCGGCAAGTAATAGGTTTCCTGGAATTAAAACGTTACTTGATATTTTCTTAAATAATTCTTTTCAATTAATAATGAACATGATATTATCATCACGAGTACCTTTGACTCTTTAGTAAATACACAATTATTTCTGCTGTTGTTTTGCGTCCTAAGGATAAATGAAATTGTGCAACTGTGTTCACTATTAGTTTTTGGCCAGCATCGGAAAGCTTATGCGTTGTAGCGTGTTTTAATATTTGTTTACCATAGTCGGTTTGCTCCAAAAGAACGCGCAGATGGGATGGTGACAAATGGGTAAGCTTTTTTGAGGTTATGACTCTGTTCTCTATCTTCTGAAAGAATACATTAGAATGCTGTATTTGGGAAAGAACAGTAAAAGATTTAAACATCAGGAATAAGATTTCAAAACTGTGTGATTCTTTAGAAATCATAATACATATGTATAATCAAAATGAATTCATTGTATTCTAATTACCTAGATATCAGCATCAATACAATCAATGACCTCTCCAGTTCCAAACGATATATTTAAGTCGTGTGGAGTATAATAATAAAATAATGAATAAAGACTTACATTTCTTTTCCTCTAGTCCGCAATCCAATTCTAGACAATTTGTGGAAGAACGGAGTATTTTGAAGCCAAAGAATATATTTCTTTTTCTCCGCAGTCGATCAACTCTGTCAATTGTAATTTTGAATTTTTAAAAAGTAATTTGCACGCTTCAGATGGTGTGCTTTCCACAAAGTCCTGAGGCGAAATGTGTTCGTTTAAAACAACGGTGTCTTTGTTTTCCATTTTCACGACTTGACTGCTTTTATAAGGAATAATTATGATATTTTTTGACATTTCCTGAAGAGGTCCCACCCAGTTTTGGAAAATCGTATTGTTTTATTGCTTTAATCGAAATATATATTAACTAAGAATGAATGAGAAACTAAGCTCTGTATAAAAATTGAATTTCAAACGCTTTCGCAAATATGGTTCATCGAATTTACTTGCACTTAGTGGTCTTTTTCTGGTGTTTCGTGGAGTACTTTTCTCGCGTACCAGCTCAAGCCCTTTTATTAGTTTGATTAATCCATCCTTATGAGCTTAAGCCATTTGACTTTAGCTGTCTTGTTGAGCAATTTCAGCAAATTTTGCTATTCATACCATGTGATACAGAACGTCGACGAACATTTTACCTTGAAACTGAAACTGAAATGCCTTTTAGATTTCGCTTGGTTTCGAATTTTCCTTGGTATCTAGGAATACATTTTTCTGCAAACTATAATTTTATTGTCCTTTAGAATTTTCAATAAATATAGTTATTATTTGATTTGAATACAATAAATGTAAAATGACATATGAGTTCATAAATACTAACTTTAAACCGTATAATAAAACCTAAATATTTGTCAATTCATTAGTTCTGATTTATGTTTCTCTCACCGGTCCTTCCTTATGAAAATTCTTTATTAAACCCTGAACTCAAGTTGTAGATCGAAACGCAAGGTATTTAGTTCTAAGGGCATGTGCTATATGATTTTAGAACTAAATACCATGCGTCTCCATCGGATGATGACAATTTGATGGAGACGCATGGTTTTCTGAATGATTTTTTTTTATGTCTGATACTATACCTGTCCACATTTTTTTAAAAATCTAAAAAAATACAGCGTACTGTACTAATAAATGATTTATTTTTGATGTAAAATCTAGAGTGGTACCAAAATTGTAAGTGCGAAAAAAATTGGAAATTTTGAACATTTTTTTTCAAATGAAATACATTTTGAAAAATTCTGAAAAAATCAGAAAAGTTCCCCATAATTCCTAAAATATTCCTGATTTTTTTCAATTTTTTTGCTGAAGAGGTTTTTGAAAAAATTTAATAAAATGAAAATCAGAGGAACCACCCTAACTCCACCAATATGGCAGTTAAAGGGTTAAAATTTGAGGAAAATCATCTCCAGCATAAACTTTTTCAAACAGCGTATATCAATTTTTATTCTGTTTGGGGGCGAAGTTTTTATATGCGAACCCGGCTACAACCTTAGTGAGTGAAATTGAAATTAAAGAAATCTATCTTACCAGGTATTAGAAATGGATTATTATTGAACTTTCAAACTTAACCTAAACGTATCGTATTTAGAGAGCTACGTGTGTTGAGGTTAGCTGATCTATTTGGCGCGGTACGGATCGACCGGTAGGAATTCTGTTGAAAGGATAAGGTGCCGAGGTTCGGTGATAGGAAAGAACGAAGGAAATAGAAATCTACACTGAGCTAAATTCTTAATTTCACATTATATGATATTCTAATGATTTTTCACTATTAGCATTTCCATTGATAGCTACAAAGTGTATTCAACATCATGTCAAATATATAAGATAATCTTATGAAACATAAAACTCTTCGTAACGTTGTTTTTATAAGATTTCCATATAAGGAATGAAATTTCCAGTCTGAGTCAAATTTATTGGCGCGCCCTATAACCATTACTAGATATCCACAAAACATACATTAAAACAATTTATGAAGCGCATATTATATTAACTTCGAATTAATATAGATAGGTTTATCTATACCATATGACTAGTTTTATAAAATTTATATATAACTTTTGATGGAGGTCATCCCAGTTCTATATAGCAGTTATATATAGATTGATTGACATATAAGATTCAAATTAATTAAAATACTGGGAAAATGGTGCTTAAGGTAATCAAAAAAAAAATTGTCTTATCAAAAACTTGTTATATTTTTCGTATGTAAAGTGTTTCATAATGAAAATTTATTTTAATATTTAAACTACACTTACTTCTCTGGAGCTGGCTGATTTCATCGGATATTTACTGTTACCAGACGAATCAGATGCACAACGAATCGGAAACTACTTCTTTTCTCAAGGATTTGAGCTATACTAGTCGTTAATTTTGTAAGGGAGCACCTCCTCATATTTGCGAAGGAGAAGTAGGATCCCGAAACTATAAATAAAAAATTCAAATCCTCTTATTAGACAGACAGAGTGATGAGACGTACCGGGTATTTATTTCATAATCCGTTAGGGCATATCCTTGAACGAAATTGAATGAGCTGTCTTGTCAGCGATTTAAAATAACGGAACTTCCTCAAAAAACTGTCTGGAGCAGTTAATGAATATCGAGGACAAAACTCCTTCTTCAGCTTCAAGCAGTACGATTCACAACTATTCTTTCGTTAAATCAAACTCCATTATATATCTAAGTTAAAAAATTCATGTTATTTTCTTCAGCTTAAGAAAACAGTGTCTCGTTTTCTTCCTTGTTGCAGATTTGATGTACTCTTCCAATGAAACTTATAAGTTTTCACATGACTTTTATTGAACATAATCAGCATGCGATTAATAAAAAAATGTAATGAATATCAAAATTATATTGGCTCAAGTTTTATCGACTTTTCGCATAACTTGTATATGGTATTTTTATCAATATCATAAAGATTATGAAGATATAAAATTTATTGAACTTCATTTAGATTTTTTGTAGAGTCCATTAAAGGTCATAAGTTGTCATATGTCTTTTGTGAAATACCATCTGCGTACGATCCATAAGACATATCCAATGAATATATATTATGTAACGAGTTAGGTTTTATCGGATTTCCATATACATTATATGGGATATTCTTATAACTTTCATTATGGTAATGTCTATTTAGATTTAACGTACACTTTTAATAAAGATTATAAGTTTCCATATAACTTCTATAAATTATATTTTGCATATGATACATATGATAAATCTAATGATTATAAATAAGATTTTCATTTTAGTGTATAGGAAGAAAATTAATAGGAATACAGAATCGTATGTATTTATTTAAGAATAAATAAAATTGTAGCTTTGATCTACTGAAAGTTAATACCAAGAGGTGTTTACTGGATACATGCCGAACAAACAACCTTTCACACATTGAATTTTTTTGTAAATTTAGGTAGATATTTGAGCATAAATAATGACACATTTTTACAATTGATTTTACGTAGTATTAATTCATTTTGATTTATTTTTACTTGTTAAAACATGTAATTTTATTTCGCCGTGTGAAAAGCTGGGCATGTTTGATACAGATTTACTACCTTGAACAAAAAGTACCCGAAATTTATTCAGAAAATTAATAATACAAGATTATTCATCAAAATCGATATTTTCGCCTTCATAGTACTCCCCATCGACTGCAATATACTTATGTCAGTGCTTGATCCAATCCTCGAATCATTTTTTATACTCAGTTTTCGGTATGGCCGTCAGAGCCATCTGTGATTTTTCCATAATTTCATCTCGGGTGCTGAAACGTGTTCTACGGAGCGGTTTTTTGAATCGACCGAATCGGAAAAAGTCGCAAGGAGCCAAATCAGGTGAATTCGGTGGTTGCCGAATGGTATTCGTTTCGTTTTTAGCCAAATATTCACGAATAACGATGGCATTGTGTGACGATGCGTTTTAATGGTGCAAGATCCACGAAATGTTTGCCCACAAATCTGGTCTTTTCCGGCGAATTGTTTCACACAAGCTCCTCATAACGCCCTGATAATACTTCTTGTTGATGTTTTGGCCTTGTGGAACGAATTCATGATACATAACACCCTTGCAATCAATGAAAACTGTGAGCATCGCCTTCTTTTTTGATTGAAAACGACGTGTTATTTTCGTTGCAGAAGCACTCTTCTAACAATTGCAATGTCGTCGCATCATTGAAACCATTTTTAACGCAAAATTTAATGTAAACTAGTTGTTGCAAATTCAATTCCATTTGAAAAACTGTACAAAATCGAGGACACCCACAATCGCAGATGTACTCAACACAGCGTAACTTTTACAAATGTACAGGTAGCAAGTGGAAAATTTGATAGAATATCAATGACATATGTGGTAACCTAAAAACAACAATCTAATCGGGTGACTGAGCGCCACATGGTGGTGATTCCGGGACCTTTTCGATCATGGTAGTACTTCACTCTTTTAGTTACAATTTTATAAATTAAGTCAAACGTGGATTTACTTCACATGTAGAACTCATAATTTTTACCGTGTTGTGTTTAACCCTTTCGGAAACGATAACAGGATATGATTAAGGATTTCTATTTCAGTTACTTTAAAATTGCTCACTGTTGGAAGCGTGCGGTGTTGCTACGCTATTTTTAACGAAACTGAAAACAATAGTTCAACCAAAAAAAACCTGGATGCCATGGTCAGTATGTAAATTGAACTGCCACGCTGGCAGTAGAGCAATAATGTTGATTCACATCCTCCGCTGAAGTAAGTAAGTACCCATTCCGCAGGCTTTTGTAGTTGATTTAATTCAATTTATGCTTCCATTATGACTACCAACAGAGACGCCTAGTGGCATTTACTGGCCCAATGCTCTGTGGTACCTTGTAGTTTCCCATAGTCTGCGGTTCGGAAGTCGTCGATTCCACGTGCTTTGTATGCAGGCGTCTGTCTGTTCCGAGCATGTGGTAACATAAACTAAACGCCAGGATGAGAAGCGTGCCCTGCTATGAATATAAATTAGCAACTTATTAAATCGAAATTATTCAAAGTCGTTGGTTGGCTTGGTTGGTTGGTTGGTTGGCTTGGATGCGAAGTGAGTCATTCCAACCACGACTTGTTGCCGACGATGCAATGATATAGACACAGTCTAATGAGAACTTCCCAAGCTTTAATGAGCAAACTGTAATCGAATCAACCGAAGATTGGTCCTGTGAGTTCAACGTTCGGTATCGTACTTGGCTGGCTGAGCAATGAAAATTGATTGAGGAGGGACTGCTGACAATTTTTCCGTTGTAAATTTATAGTTTGTACATCACTGATTGATATCAGATGAAACTGTCAAACATTAAACCTGTTGAAGAGTGCAACAACAAATTCCTCCAGCTCTGGAGTTGTTTAGAAGGCTGCTGTTTCAGACACTTGTCAATGAAAGTCCTACTCGTAAAGAGGAGAAACTCCTGCCGTTGAAAACTGCGAAACGGGCGACATATAGATGGCTCTGTTTGTGATTTTGACGAGTCGCGCGGTTTGCCACTGCGTTTCTGGTGCCTGCTTGACTCGCATTATCACTTCATCCCGACATCCCGACGGTACCCGCCATCCGGTTCTATTTCCTGGCATCCATTCGGGCCGAATGAATGGGCTGAAAATGAAGGTTTCAATAGGACTCGCGCTCGCGACAGTCAGTGCTTGAAGCATTGTGTTTTCCACAAAAAGTGCCACTTCAACGCAAACGGAAAGTAAAGGGTTCGCCGAGGAATCGGATGAAACCAGCAACTAGTTAGAGTAGCTACTTAATGGCGGCTATTGTTTGTAGCTGCTGCAGAGTATTTACAAATTTGAATGGTGCCACATACTCTTTGGAATGTGTTTTTATTATTCGATGAGTGAGTGCATTACTGCCACTCTGTCGGATCGCAACCGCTGTTTGTTGGTGGTTGCGAATTTTTATAAACTCTGAAGAGTGTAGGAACTCAATGAAACTTGGTTTTGTTGATGGTTTATGGTTTCTGTTGCCAGTTTCTGTCATTTATGTTTAGTTGCCGCTGGTTTACCTGTTCATCCGATTGCTAACCCATTATAACCCGGGGTTTTTAAAATTTGAATCAAATGAACTGATATCATCAGTTCCATGATATTTTTATTTATTTATTTAACCAACTAACTTAAGTCCTAATGATTGTTTTTTAGAATATTTCGGTTACGGGAAAATGGAAATCGAATCTCGTAGGAATACTGTTGAAAGCACCGTTGATTCCGGCGTAGATGCAATCTGAGGAGATTGTTGTTGCGGAGAGCTCTGTAACAAAAGTTGATGTTGATTTGACTAAAAAGTGCTGGGCAATCAATATTGTTCGTCAATACATCGGCAATCACCATTACACGGAACAGTTCACGTATCGAGATCGATAAGCATTCCACGGCTTTCGTAACTCGGCAGCTGATGGTCCAGGGTTGTTCCAGGGCATTTGGCGAAGAGCGAAACGTCGTTGATTTGACTCGATTCTGAGAACACCATTGTGAAAGTTCCATATCTCGCAGTAGTTGACGCTGAAGGGATAAAGCATCCTCTGCACTCTTGATTATTTGGTTGTAACTTTAAGTCATCAGCAAAAGATAGTCATGAACCTTCCAGTGAATAATTTACACCGTTGAAATATAGGAGGAAAATCAGTGGACCGAGAAGGCTTGCTTGAGGTATTCCAGAAAAGCAACGAACTCCTGCGATAGACTGTTATTGATTTTACCGGCCAACCGTCGATTGTAGAGATAAGATTGCATCCATCGAAGATAACTGGAACCGAAACACAGCCTATCCAGTTTGGCGATCTTGATAGCATGATTGATTTTATCGAAAGCTGTGGAGAGATCCGTGTCGTATCACGTGTTGATCATATTATGTGTTGTGGATTGTGGGAAACGCAAAAACCACAGTTAGCAAGCTTTTCTAAACAGTTCGGTTTTACATCTCATCCAAGTCAGTCGATAAAACAAAACCGCTTACGTTGGGGACAGAAGAAACCAAGTACAGTATTGTGTAGTGAACAATAGACCTCGAAAATGAGTGAACCAAACGAACAAAAGCTACCGCCGACACGGAAGAATACAATTGTTGTTGACTTCAGGCAGTGCAAAATTCGACCTTCGATACGAGAACTTGAAGGTTTGCTTAAGGAGCAAATGCATCTTGACATTAAACGTGTGCATTTACTTCAATGTAATAAGACGAATAATGTTGTTTACATCCAGTTTTATAAATAGTTGGATGCAATTCAATTCGCAAAAGACAATAACAATGTGCACTATGTGGAGCACGAGAACATTAAGTGCAACATTCCAGTATATATGGAAGATAGTGCTATAGAAGTGCGTGTGCATGATCTTCACTCAAGCGTCACCGATTCTTATATTCGCAAAACTATGTCCCAATACGGAGAGATTTTCTCTATCGAAAAAGAAAAGTGGAAGAATTTTTTCCCCGGTATTCTAAATGGCGTACGTTTATTACGCATACACTTGAAGAAGCCTATACCTTCTTATGTGATTTGCGGTCAAGATACAAGAATTCCGTGCAAATCACTTGTTACCTATGATAATCAGATGGCCACATGACAATATTGCCAAAAGGCTGTTCACTACGGTAAACCATGTGATAAACCGGACAAGGAGACAACTATACCAAAGGACAACGGTGCTTCCTTCACACCAACCCCAAGCAACCCCAGTACACCTGTGACAATCACCAACAACAGGGAAGTATCCCCTTCAACGAAACCATCCAACGTAACCCCTATAGAACAAAGTACATTAGCTGCAGTTAACAACTTACCATCCAACCAACCAGCAATTGCAAACAATGTACAACAAGGCTCATCTCCAGCAACTAGCAATGAAACCAACAACAATACCATCGATGCGGCAATGGATGACGAGACGAACCACGAACGAAGTGCCCCTCAATCCTCACAGGAGGGAAATGGAAGCTTCTGATCAAATTTTTACACCTATCATCTTGTAATTCCGTAACCAGAAATCGAATCCGGATAAAATTTGGTAAGATTTTATGAGATTATAGGACCTTTTATTTGAACCTAACTTTGTGGAAGTTCATAGAGCGATCTGAGAGAAAATCGAGTGCACTTGTTTTGTGCACATTCTATCCGGAACTACGAGACCGGAAGTCGGATGCTGATAAACTTTAATAACAGGCAGTGGGACAATAAAGCCTTTTATTTCAATTTGATTTTAAGCAAACCGCTTAAGTGGTCTTTGAGGAAATCGAGTGCACTAATTGCACTCTATTTTTTCTGAACAATTTACCCCATTATTTCTGAACCAGAAGAACCGAAGATAATAGTCTCACGGCGTCAAATCACAGCTCCGAGGCGGCCAAACGTGTAATGCACTGATGCCAAATCCGACCAAAACAGCACTGGATTATGATGTTTTCAATCATGGGGAGTAGGCGCCGCGGCAAGCATTCCCGAAAGTAAACATCCGCTGTCATCGAATCTGTTGTCACAAATAGATTCGAAAGCATTTCCAAATTGCTTTGCCAAACCATTGCCTTTTACCGAATCTATAAAAATGGACTTATTGGTATGTTCAGCACTGTGTTCAGCACCGACTCTGTAGAACTGGTCACTCGGAAGCGTCTTATAATCGAATTTTACATGGGATTTAGCGTATAACTTATAGGTCCTCGGTGTGACCGATGCGCCCAACTAGTTTTTTGCTTCTTGAAAGTCCTCAGTCCATTGACCGACGGTACTCTTATAGGTTCTCAGCATTTTAGTCAATTATCGTACAGAAGCATTGTTCTACGGTCCATTTTTCTGATCCAGGTCTTGGTTCAAAGAGCTAGATTTACGTCAAAGATGGCTGAACCGATTCCAGCAAACTTAGACTCGTTTAAAAGTTGCTATTAGATAATTGATCAAGATCACAGATCAAATGGCTGTTATTTCTAGTTCCGAAGATATAATGGTATGAGCGACGTAAACGACAAAACGCATTGGTTTTTTTTCGCGCTCGATTTCTTTGTAATGGCTAAACTGATTTCAGTAAAGTTAGGCTCGTTTGGAAACTACTATTGGTTCATTATACAGATTTGAAGTTCAAATGGCTGTCACTTACGGTTTCGGTGATATAATGGCATAAGCGACGTAAACGTCAGAACTCATTGCTGCTCATTTTTCTTGAATAATAATAGTTTTAGGCTCGTTCTAGACTAACATTGGGCTGAGGCGTGGTCTTAGATATGTTGCCGAATATGCGAACCAACCGGATCAACCTCAAAAAGAGCAAAATATACTTTAATGGACTGTGTTGATAAAACAGAAAGGCATTATCACACCATAGTTTTAATTGAAATTTTATGAACAGATATGTTGCACTTTATTTAAAAAAAACCTTCTTATTCCAACTAGTGGTGTTATAATACCTTTCTCTTTCTTCAAAACAGTCTCATAAAACATTTTAAACAGTCTCATAAAAACATGCTTCAACTTTTGAACAAAAGCGCTTTACAAAATTGGAAGTGATCCCGAAACATTGGCACCCTTATATACATTGGAGCGGTAAAAAACAACGTGTTTTGTCGGTTACGTCACTTTTACCATTATATCTCCGGAACCAAAAGTCATAGCCATTTGGTTCTCGAACTTGAACAATGGCCTAACAAGAGCTTTCACACGGGCCTAAGCTTGTTAAAATCTGTTTGGTCATCTCCGAGAAACTTGCGCGGTAAAAATACAACACGTCGGTTACGTCACTTATACAATCATATCTCCGGAACCAAAAGTCACAGCCATTTGATCTTTGAACTTGATCAATGGCCCGATAGTAGCTTTCAAACGAGTATGAGTTTGTTAAAATCGGTTCATCATCGAAAAGTGCACACATAGACATTTTCCGATCTCGTCGAACTGAGTCGAATGGTATATACAACTATGGGTCTCCGAGGCTTCGTTCAAAAGTCGGTTTTTACAACAATTCTAATACCTTTCTACAGAGAAAGGCAAAAACAATACTTCCTGTTTACACGCATATGCTTATTTCTTCTATACTGCTACCTAGAAAAAACAATGTAAATTCGTTGTGATTTTATGTCATGTCAGTGTGTTCTTACGCCGGAGATCTTTTTACACTGTTATAAGCTATGCTCGACAGCTGATTGAATTATTGAGCGTAAGTCATGGAAGAATTTTCGTTAGCTTCTCTTCATAAGTTTTCATAATTTTGCCAAGCATAAAAACGAAACGGCTTACGTTCCAAGAGGTTTGAAAACATGACAACCACAATGGGGCTCATCATTAAAATTTTATCTGACAGAAAAGTGGGTAGATAGTATCAGATACTTAACTGGATGACTCGAATACGAATAAAACTTCACACTTCTGACTATCTTAAATCGATCTAATAAGTTGATAGTTGAGTTTCATTTCTTTACTTCTAGAATTGTGGCGGTGCAGCTATACTAAAGTATGATAAATTCACGTCACAATTGTTTTAACACACAAATTAATAAGACAAGGTAAAAGAGAGTCAAAATTGTATGCCTGCAGAAATATACACGGTACGAAATACAATAATTTCAATGGAAGAAAATATCAAAAATTTCTTTAATAATGAATTGCTGAATGACACTTTACATTTGAATTTTTACATTTTTTTCCTACACATTTCCCATTCCGCTGCATCAAAACCATCGGCCGAGTACGAGAAAGACAAACAAGTGTCATGAGTTTTTTTCTTTGATACTCGTTGAAACCAAACATTTCATAAATCTATAATTTTGAGTTATTTGTAATTAATTCACCCTACTGAAAATTTAATCATAAATTGCTGATCATATTTCCGTTAGCATGGAGACAAAATTTTGTTGTTGGGTTAAATACAACAAGAGGTATTCTTGATTAAGTTCTACCCATTCATGTATACAGTAAATTTGGAAAAGGCACCCCATAGTGAAGTACGTCGTATTCATAAAAAAGCGCTAAATAGGCGAATACACTTCGCGAAGCAAAAACAAAATTTATATTTCATTTATAGGAGCAAATGCATCTTGACATTAAACGTGTGCATTTACTTCAATGTAATAAGACGAATAATGTTGTTTACATCCAGTTTTATAAATAGTTGGATGCAATTCAATTCGCAAAAGACAATAACAATGTGCACTATGTGGAGCACGAGAACATTAAGTGCAACATTCCAGTATATATGGAAGATAGTGCTATAGAAGTGCGTGTGCATGATCTTCACTCAAGCGTCACCGATTCTTATATTCGCAAAACTATGTCCCAATACGGAGAGATTTTCTCTATCGAAAAAGAAAAGTGGAAGAATTTTTTCCCCGGTATTCTAAATGGCGTACGTTTATTACGCATACACTTGAAGAAGCCTATACCTTCTTATGTGATTTGCGGTCAAGATACAAGAATTCCGTGCAAATCACTTGTTACCTATGATAATCAGATGGCCACATGACAATATTGCCAAAAGGCTGTTCACTACGGTAAACCATGTGATAAACCGGACAAGGAGACAACTATACCAAAGGACAACGGTGCTTCCTTCACACCAACCCCAAGCAACCCCAGTACACCTGTGACAATCACCAACAACAGGGAAGTATCCCCTTCAACGAAACCATCCAACGTAACCCCTATAGAACAAAGTACATTAGCTGCAGTTAACAACTTACCATCCAACCAACCAGCAATTGCAAACAATGTACAACAAGGCTCATCTCCAGCAACTAGCAATGAAACCAACAACAATACCATCGATGCGGCAATGGATGACGAGACGAACCACGAACGAAGTGCCCCTCAATCCTCACAGGAGGGAAATGGAAGCTTCTGATCAAATTTTTACACCTATCATCTTGTAATTCCGTAACCAGAAATCGAATCCGGATAAAATTTGGTAAGATTTTATGAGATTATAGGACCTTTTATTTGAACCTAACTTTGTGGAAGTTCATAGAGCGATCTGAGAGAAAATCGAGTGCACTTGTTTTGTGCACATTCTATCCGGAACTACGAGACCGGAAGTCGGATGCTGATAAACTTTAATAACAGGCAGTGGGACAATAAAGCCTTTTATTTCAATTTGATTTTAAGCAAACCGCTTAAGTGGTCTTTGAGGAAATCGAGTGCACTAATTGCACTCTATTTTTTCTGAACAATTTACCCCATTATTTCTGAACCAGAAGAACCGAAGATAATAGTCTCACGGCGTCAAATCACAGCTCCGAGGCGGCCAAACGTGTAATGCACTGATGCCAAATCCGACCAAAACAGCACTGGATTATGATGTTTTCAATCATGGGGAGTAGGCGCCGCGGCAAGCATTCCCGAAAGTAAACATCCGCTGTCATCGAATCTGTTGTCACAAATAGATTCGAAAGCATTTCCAAATTGCTTTGCCAAACCATTGCCTTTTACCGAATCTATAAAAATGGACTTATTGGTATGTTCAGCACTGTGTTCAGCACCGACTCTGTAGAACTGGTCACTCGGAAGCGTCTTATAATCGAATTTTACATGGGATTTAGCGTATAACTTATAGGTCCTCGGTGTGACCGATGCGCCCAACTAGTTTTTTGCTTCTTGAAAGTCCTCAGTCCATTGACCGACGGTACTCTTATAGGTTCTCAGCATTTTAGTCAATTATCGTACAGAAGCATTGTTCTACGGTCCATTTTTCTGATCCAGGTCTTGGTTCAAAGAGCTAGATTTACGTCAAAGATGGCTGAACCGATTCCAGCAAACTTAGACTCGTTTAAAAGTTGCTATTAGATAATTGATCAAGATCACAGATCAAATGGCTGTTATTTCTAGTTCCGAAGATATAATGGTATGAGCGACGTAAACGACAAAACGCATTGGTTTTTTTTCGCGCTCGATTTCTTTGTAATGGCTAAACTGATTTCAGTAAAGTTAGGCTCGTTTGGAAACTACTATTGGTTCATTATACAGATTTGAAGTTCAAATGGCTGTCACTTACGGTTTCGGTGATATAATGGCATAAGCGACGTAAACGTCAGAACTCATTGCTGCTCATTTTTCTTGAATAATAATAGTTTTAGGCTCGTTCTAGACTAACATTGGGCTGAGGCGTGGTCTTAGATATGTTGCCGAATATGCGAACCAACCGGATCAACCTCAAAAAGAGCAAAATATACTTTAATGGACTGTGTTGATAAAACAGAAAGGCATTATCACACCATAGTTTTAATTGAAATTTTATGAACAGATATGTTGCACTTTATTTAAAAAAAACCTTCTTATTCCAACTAGTGGTGTTATAATACCTTTCTCTTTCTTCAAAACAGTCTCATAAAACATTTTAAACAGTCTCATAAAAACATGCTTCAACTTTTGAACAAAAGCGCTTTACAAAATTGGAAGTGATCCCGAAACATTGGCACCCTTATATACATTGGAGCGGTAAAAAACAACGTGTTTTGTCGGTTACGTCACTTTTACCATTATATCTCCGGAACCAAAAGTCATAGCCATTTGGTTCTCGAACTTGAACAATGGCCTAACAAGAGCTTTCACACGGGCCTAAGCTTGTTAAAATCTGTTTGGTCATCTCCGAGAAACTTGCGCGGTAAAAATACAACACGTCGGTTACGTCACTTATACAATCATATCTCCGGAACCAAAAGTCACAGCCATTTGATCTTTGAACTTGATCAATGGCCCGATAGTAGCTTTCAAACGAGTATGAGTTTGTTAAAATCGGTTCATCATCGAAAAGTGCACACATAGACATTTTCCGATCTCGTCGAACTGAGTCGAATGGTATATACAACTATGGGTCTCCGAGGCTTCGTTCAAAAGTCGGTTTTTACAACAATTCTAATACCTTTCTACAGAGAAAGGCAAAAACAATACTTCCTGTTTACACGCATATGCTTATTTCTTCTATACTGCTACCTAGAAAAAACAATGTAAATTCGTTGTGATTTTATGTCATGTCAGTGTGTTCTTACGCCGGAGATCTTTTTACACTGTTATAAGCTATGCTCGACAGCTGATTGAATTATTGAGCGTAAGTCATGGAAGAATTTTCGTTAGCTTCTCTTCATAAGTTTTCATAATTTTGCCAAGCATAAAAACGAAACGGCTTACGTTCCAAGAGGTTTGAAAACATGACAACCACAATGGGGCTCATCATTAAAATTTTATCTGACAGAAAAGTGGGTAGATAGTATCAGATACTTAACTGGATGACTCGAATACGAATAAAACTTCACACTTCTGACTATCTTAAATCGATCTAATAAGTTGATAGTTGAGTTTCATTTCTTTACTTCTAGAATTGTGGCGGTGCAGCTATACTAAAGTATGATAAATTCACGTCACAATTGTTTTAACACACAAATTAATAAGACAAGGTAAAAGAGAGTCAAAATTGTATGCCTGCAGAAATATACACGGTACGAAATACAATAATTTCAATGGAAGAAAATATCAAAAATTTCTTTAATAATGAATTGCTGAATGACACTTTACATTTGAATTTTTACATTTTTTTCCTACCCATTTCCCATTCCGCTGCATCAAAACCATCGGCCGAGTACGAGAAAGACAAACAAGTGTCATGAGTTTTTTTCTTTGATACTCGTTGAAACCAAACATTTCATAAATCTATAATTTTGAGTTATTTGTAATTAATTCACCCTACTGAAAATTTAATCATAAATTGCTGATCATATTTCCGTTAGCATGGAGACAAAATTTTGTTGTTGGGTTAAATACAACAAGAGGTATTCTTGATTAAGTTCTACCCATTCATGTATACAGTAAATTTGGAAAAGGCACCCCATAGTGAAGTACGTCGTATTCATAAAAAAGCGCTAAATAGGCGAATACACTTCGCGAAGCAAAAACAAAATTTATATTTCACTACTTCTCTTCAACTGAAAAACGATTATTTACTGATAAACAAGAAAATCAGACTTATTCTGAATATCGCCAGATTGCCTAGCTAATTTCAATCAAGGTGTTTGGGTTTTAAAAAACAAGCTGAAACGAAGAGTTATTATTTTCGAGTTGTTCAATAGAAATAAAGCATAACATAAATAGTTGACATTTTTGCTATTCACAACTCTTCGCATCTGGATTGAAGCAAACGGTTAATGTTTGAATAACATAGTATATTATATAAAGCATACATTCCAACGGGGATTCAGATCTCACAATTTTAGATGTCTTTACTAAATAGTAGATTATTCGTCGGTTGAATCATTATTGTTAATCAAAAGATCAGTTCACTTCGATAAAATAATGCGCATCTCCCAAGCATTGTCTAAGTTGTGGTAATAAGATCTATAGTTAGTTATGAACACTCCTCTCTCTTTCCCAGCAACAGGTATTCAATCGTAAGTACTGCATGACTTGATAAATTGGAAAGTTAAATAATTGAAGCTATCTTAATTGAAGATTTTTTGCTGCCTGGTGAGGAATATATTTGAGGTGGTAACCCTACCGATTATTAAAAGATTTGACCGAGTAACTTCAGCCAGTCAAAACCTAGAACGTAACCTATTTTAGACGTGTTTGTTTCAGTAGTAATCGCCACAAACATTTGCATATATAAATGGATTTTTGCGGGATTGACTAGTTTGGCTTATTTTTCGATAATTTTGGGCAGCTCGATGGATTCATTTGGCACACATATGTGGTGGACTGATCTGTGTGTCAATTTGCGGTCTTGATTACTACAATAGGATATATTGATATTTTGTGATTACATATTAAATATGGTGATAGAAACTGGTATGAATTGTTAACTCGATTTAGGTTTAGCGTATTGTGGAATTTGTAGCTTGCTAGTGTTGTATACAAATTACAGAATGTAAACTAAAGGGACAACATCGTTTCCGTTACCGGTGACGACGATACCGGAATGTTTGAAAAATATTACTTGGTAACTTATTTTGTATTGCTTTTCCTTGACTGAACAAAAGTCGTTGTTTTCGTAAACTTTTAACGTAATTGGAATCACAATAAAATACATCCAAGAAACTTTATATCGTCATTCCGAAAAGACAAATTTAACCTTATTACCGGTATTACTACACGGCAGGCCCGTATCCAGGATTTCGTTTCGGGTCCCTAATCAAAAATCTTAAAACTTTCTCTTATCATATAGTCCCGTAGTGCGGATGCGACTTCCGATTCCGGAATTGAGTGTGTAAACCTTCAATTTCAAGAGTGTATTTTTATAAGTGATTATGTAGAAAGGAGTAAATACTTTGAAGTTACTCAGTAAGCTTGTCTGCTTTGGAAAATGTGTTGGTCATTTTTCGAATAAATTTTCTTCGAATGCATCCGTTTCGGAAGCATCGAAAATTTCTCACATCGATTTCTCAAAAACATTAGAACCGATTTTCTCAAACTTATATTAAAACGAAAGATCTTGTAATCCCACTATATTCTATTTAATTAAAACGAGATCCAACTTCCGGGTTTGGAAATACAGGGTGAGTGTTTAAATTTTTTCAAATATAAAAAAATCTTAGAAGCGCTCAAAAATTGCAAAACAAGAAGAACTGCTGAAGAATTATTCATATATTTTACAAAGTATGTTGGTTGATGAGAGCACAGCGATTCTCGTAACGTAGTAATTGAAAACGATTCTGTAAAGGTTGTCTTACTTACCTTACCTAACAGCTATAGGCCTGGGGTGTCCTTTGCTGTATCAAGCATACGTCTCCACATAACTCGGGCCATGGCCGCTCGTCGCCAGCCACTCAAGGCACGGATGCTTCTGAGATGACCCTCCAATTGATCGATCCACCTTACTCGCTGCACTCCTCTTCTTCTTGTACCAGTCGGATTATATTCAAGAACCATTTTCACTGGTCTGTCGTCCGACATCCTTATGACATGCCCAGCCCATCGTAGACGTCCGATTTTAGCAGTCCGTACGATGGGTGGTTCCCCTAGCAGCTGTTACAATGCGTGATTCATACGCCGTCTCCACGTTCCGTCTTCCATCTACACTCCGCCTTAGATGGTCCTCAGTACCTTTCTTTCGAAAACACTGAGGGCGCGTTGGTCCTCTGCCAACATAGTCCAGGTCTCGTGGCCATAGAGAACACCGGTCCAATGAGCGTTTTGTAGATGGTCAATTTCGTGCGGTGGCGTACTTTTCTCGATCGGAGGGTTTTTCTGAGTCCAAAGTACGCACGATTCCCTGCCAAAATACGTCTATGAATTTCTCTGCTCATTATCGGCAGTCACCAGTGAGCTCATGTATTTGGTTTTCGACGCATTTATGGCCAGTCCGGTACGCTTAGCTTCAGCTTTCAGTCCGATGTAGGTTTCCATCATCTTCTCAAGGTTACGTGTTACAATATCAATATCGTCAGCGAAGCCACTTGTACGGACTTTCGGAAGATCGTGCCACTCGTGTCGATCCTCGCTCTTCGAATCACACCTTCCAGGGCAATATTGAACAAGATACAAGAAAGTCCATCACCTTGACGTAGCCCTCTCCGAGATTCGAAGGGACTCGAGAGCGTCCCAGATACTCGGACGTAGCACATCACTCTATCCATCGTTGCTTTGACCAATCACGTCAGTTTATCTGGGAAACCGTATTCGTGCATTATCTGCCATAGCTGTTCTCGATCGATTGTGTCGTATGCCGCTTTGAAGTCAATGAATAGGTGATGCATGGGTACCTTGTATTCACGACACTTCTGGAGTACTTGTCTTATCGCGAATATGTGATCCGTAGTGGCGCGGGCTCCAGTAAATCCCGCTTGGTACGACCCTACGAATTCCTTAGCTATTGGTGATAGTCGACGGCAAAGGAAAAAAATAAAAATATTATTTTTGAATATTAGTTGTTGTATTCCTAGAAATTATTCGATTCTAAAAACTTTAAAACGTCAACAAATGATTTACAATATTAGATTACAGTATCAAATCTAAACTTGATCAGTTTTTTGGAATTATCAACCCTTTTTCATCATATCGAAACTGTTTCCATCAGAATGAATTCAAATAGGCTTCACGTGGTTGTCCACTTCCACAAGCAAATATCAGTACTCATCAATGCTCTTGATTCGACCGGTGATTTCAGATCGTTCCTCATTCTTAACCGTGACAGTATCTATAGTAGAGTACATACAAACAATGCAAATCCTCGCATCGAACTTAATTAAAAAGACTTTCAACTTCAGAATTTCCGTCAGAATTTGTTCATATCTCAAATGTGGAAGATTTGTTTCCATTCTCGAATTGATATCACGAATCAGATCATCCAAGTAAACTGTCGGAGTCGAATTGCTAAGATGACTGTGACAATTTTCGTTACCTCATTCGCATATATATCAATCGGTCATTTCCAACCGATCATATCCCGGTATACTTTCATGAATAGCCTTAACTATGGCGATCGCAACCAAATGTTGAGCTAGCGGCAACCCCAACAGACTAGACAGTGGAACATGCAGTTGGATTGAGAACATTCCATATCACTTTGGAGACCGATTCCGTTGGTCTGCCGGCGAGGAATGACGAATCCGTGAGCCAGCCTAGCATTCGAAACGATTTCCATTGAAGTGCTAACTACGGGTAAATAAAGTGATAATCTGCCAAATGTGTACGTTTTGAGATTATTCTAATAGTCACTTGAAGAAAAATCAATAGGCATTTGATTCATATAAATTGGTTTCGAAGCGGATGTGGATATTATTGGAGACAATGATTTGCTTGAGAATTACATAACCATTCTGCCCGTTTTAAGAACATTGCTAGCGTCTGATTAATCTGTGCTAGGAAATCAGTTTTGCATTTGTCGGTTCCCATGGTAGTTTTTCTTAAGAAGCATTTCAGTGTGTTTCCAAAAGTGCTCTCCAAAACTGATCTATAGGTAAATAAACTGTTAAACCCTGCAAGTAACAGAACGTTAATAATAGGAATGCATACAATTAAAATTCTCACCATATCTCATACACAACAACATAGCTCAAGTTTATTTTTCACTACAATAAACAGTAACTATGGTGAACTTGTTCTTACCCTTCAGTGTTGCTAGTTAAAGTACATTGTCACTCTGACAGTGTATCATGACAGTGTACCGCACGATGCAAAATGTGTCCTTGAAAATTTGTCGAAGTATTCCGTATTATAATTTGTATTTGGTAGAACTATCCGTTGAATAGTATTGATCGTTTGCGGGAATCTGCGTCTTCAAAAGAGGGAAGTAACTTTCGTCGTTCAAAACAAAACTTTTTCCGGAAAAATTTTTAATCAACCAACGGCATTGGGACTTCAGCGTTGAAATCTGTGCGTCAGTATATCCCGGGACTCGTATCTTCTTCCGGTACTTTATTTCGAGTCTTTTGAATGTTTTGCAGATGTACTGGTGAGAACAGTTGAACTTTTTTGCGGCATCCCTATGACTCAGTGAATCCTTGTTGTTGATTGGTCTTCCACTACCTTCATTTCGAGCAGTTGTTGGGCATCTTAGGATAGTGTAAACTGTCGAAGCCGCCACATTTTTGCTTTTAAAATGTTGTACCGTATACTATTTGCCGAGATTTCTGTGCAGTTCGTAGAACTATACAATGCGCTCGTGAAATACTGTAACACGTTGTTTCGACGGCATTTTGAGCAAAACTGAACAAGCATGAACAAAACAGACAATACTAGCAGAAAGAGGAATTGTGAATAACGGAAAAGGTCTTCTTAACGTTCTTCAAAACTACTCCAATTTGTAAGTTATATTAGTTGATAACCATACAAACTTACTTCGGCGGTTTCCGATTTCAGGTTCCAGCAGTAACAGTCGAAAACTTCAAAATGAAACTCACATCGATTTCTTAGAGATGGCTTACGTTTTTGGAAAAAATAAGTGCAATGAGATCGTTATAGTTCGAAGAAGCCAAATCGGCGAATAAGGAGGATGGGGCAATTGGGACGCTAATTTTTCAAGTAATTTCATAAAATGTATACCTTTCCAACCCTAGCTTCCCTAGGACGCTTCAGAGCACTCGTTTCAATACACACAGAAAGAAATTATGGATTCTACAGGTGACATAATTCTTAAAATGATACAATTCATGACTACTTAACTTCTCAAATGATGTAATTTTCCATTCGTACAGAAATTTACTGGCTCCGAGTGTAATTTTCACTCGGCTAGCAAGTGAGACTGTATGAATTTATATGCACGATTTACCAGCCAAGCAGATATGTGGTTCTGTGGCTCAGTGGACTGACTAGTGTGCTTTGTGATCTAATGTTTTTCAGTTCAAGTCGTGTTGTTGCTGCCGATTTTTTGATTTTTATTCCATTCCTTTTAAAGCCATGTAATTTTCAAATCACACAATTTTACATGTTCTTGAATATAAATTTTTGTGCATCTTAGAAGATGTAATATCACAAGAATTTTTCGAACTGTGCATTGTTGGATAATTATTCTTTTCTTTGACTTGTAATGTAATCAGTACAGCCAAACATGCTCCCGAAGTCCGCTCGCATTCGTCTTTTTAGTCAAACGGCAGGATGTCTTTATCATATTCGAAATCTTACTCAAACCGTCTGTTAACTCGCGCATATTCTCTTTTCAGTCATCCAGTACCATTTCATGTAGTTTTGATATTAAGCGCATCGAAGGGCTTACCGATGCGGGCTTTATCGGCAGTGAGGTTTCGATCACCACGAAACTCTAGAAACCACAATTTCAATGTACAATCTGAAGGAGCACTAGCCTTATGATAACATATCAAAACTTTTGTTTGGTTTTCTTCACCGTTTTGCCTTTCAAAAGTATGTTGTTCAAAAACGAACATCTTCCTCCTAAGTTTTATAACATGTACGGAAGTGAGAACAGTAATAAAAAATTTCAAATTGCAAACCATCATTCAGAGTGACGTTGCAGAAAATGGATTTTTTTTACAAAATTGACTTAAACAGTTTCAATTTGCAGTTTATGTTTGTTGCTGGCCACATGAAAAGATTTGTTCTATACCGGTTTCAAACCCTCGGGTTCTAGAAGTACTGGAAATTCACTATCTTTACGTTTCGTCTTAGACTCGTCAGTGCAGAGTCTAAGACGAAACGTAAAGATAGTGAAATTGGTTATGTGCCCTAGCACAAAATAAGGTTAACCCCTAAATGATACTGGAAATTGTTATCACAATCTGTGATACGGAAATCATTTCATTTTCTCAGAGACGGCTGAGCCGATTATCACTGACTAAGGCTAAAATGAAGGGTTTTATGATTCCATAGGTTGCTACTTAATTTTGATCAAATTTGAATATTTGAAAATTGGCTAGAAATATCTTATGATATTACACTTTTTTTCTGTTGTCTCTGTAATTCGTCTCGTAATCGTTCAAGTTACGTAAGTTTCGAAAATTTTTAAACTAATTTACTTCAATGTGCAATATGCTATACTTTATCATTTCCGTGTCACAACATTGGGAAGAGAAACTAAACTTGCTCACTTGGTTGCTTGGAACTACAGAGTGAAGGGCGTTTAAATTTTCAAACCATTATTTAAAGCAACGATGAGGAAAAAAATTGTAAATTTGGTATACATCTGTTTACAACTTGAAAAGTAATGCTAGTTTATGCCCAAACAAACTTTTTTGTTTTCTATTCAAAATTCTATGAAAAGTTTTTTGAAGAACCTCTTAGTAATCAGAGTAATCAGAGAGTAATTTCACCGAAAGCCGTTTCGCCGAAGGGGTCATTTCGCCGATTCCTGCAATTGTCTTAATATTTTAATTGGAATTGATTTAAAATAAACACAAATGCATGATAATACGTTAAAGTCCGTTTTGTTGACCTACAACTGTACTTCTTGAATAAAGGTTGATTCATGAACATCAGAACGGAGTTCCCAAGGAAACTTGTTGACTATTAGCCACTAAGCATCAAAGCAATTGCATAGGTGTATCTACCAAGCAAATGTATGTTGTATTTTCCCTTTACTAAGTGAAAAAATAACTAATGCGGCTCCACCACATCGATTAGATTCGTGAGGCATGACTAATTTTGGCTTCGAGTGAAAACGACATAAGAAACTGAACGATCTTAATCGGCACCTCGCATCGCAACCAACCAACTTTTCGGAAGCCTATCTCAAAGTAATGTCAACAAAAACGGAACTACGATCCCATAAATTAATTTCGAAATTTATCTGGATCCAACTGCAGATTTCGGAAATACACTGTGATAAGTTAGTAAAATCTCAATTTCAAGAGTTTCAAGAGAGTAAATTTTTATAGAGCTCCCCGAAAAATATAATTTACTTTTCATACTCTAAGAATAATATCAACTGGTAAAGAATTTAATAAAATCACGTTTGTTACTAGAGATGGTACCACTCAAATATTTAATCCAATAATTGTTAGCTTTTTTTATTGATCAGTTAAAACCATCACGATTTCGTCACACACTCATTATGTCAAGTGACAATAATATTGGTTGTGCTTGTCAGCACAAGATCTTGCTCTAAGGATGTAGGTCCGCATACTGTTTCTACCGTGTACCGTACATGTATGTAACTATGTATGTTTGTATGTATCAACGAAGTGGACATCAGACTCGGAAGGATTAAAGTGGAAATCCGGCAGAAGAATGATTACTCATAGTGCTTTCGCTCGTTCGCTTCCAAGCAATGTCGTAAATCTAGTTAGTTCACGACCACAGATTAGCCCGCAGCCGGTGTGCGGTGGTGGAAATAGATTCCCGAAACATTCTTCCCGTATGAACGTGGTACGTGGGATGGACTAGCAATGTTTCAGAACCAGTCCTGCATCCACACCTTCGACGTGGTTCCCACCACGAGCTGGAGATGCCAGTTCTGTTCTGCTTTATGTATTTACAAAGGTTTTAATCTTGACACCGTAAATATAATGGCTTATCGGATTTGTCTGCTGAGCTGTAGCGTTATGTTAGTTGTAAGGCTGCGGTCCAAATAAATATGCCCCGGTCATGGCACTTTTTTCGGTCATCCATTGTCCTACTAGGGGCAGTATGTTGCTATCTCTAAAATTTTGTCAGATGAATACAACATTTATTCAGAATTTTTCCATTTCTACATAAACAATAAGTTGATAGCAGGATCTTAGATAAGTATAATTGAACAAGCAAAACAAGAAAGAATATTATTCTTGTGTTTTTCACCGTTATTACGGTTAAGACCACAATTCACAATTTTGAAATCTTAACGGACAATGAATTTATTGTTTTAAATTACGGCCTCTGATTTTAATTGGGATCACTGAATCCGAAACTACATAAAGAACCGCCTGACAACCTACGATTGACACATCACTCTTCAATATTTAACCATAAAAGCCATTGATCAGCGTTTGCCAGGTTCAAACATATATCGATTTATGTATGAATAGGAATATTATTCCGACTGTTTTTGTACTTCTGTGTTCGAAAAATCTAAAAAATGTAAACTGCCCGGTTTATTATTTTTCAAGCGTTTACGTCTGCACTGTTTCCTAACATCCATGTCAAATTTAAGACAATAATCTCATTCTAATTCACTTAGCGGCGTGATAATACCTTTGACTCAGTCATCACTGAGATGGAACCAGTGAGCGAAACGGAACGAAAAAAATGCGTTGTGTCGGTTAAGTCACTTATACCATTGTATCTCAGGAACCGGAAGTGACAGCCAATTGCTTTTCAAACATTATTTATATCCCAATAACAACTTTTAAACGAGCTTAAGCTTGTTAAAATTTGTTCATCCATCTTACAGGACACTGAGCTTAGACAAAAAAGAATTGTTTTTTCGGTTACGTTACTCATCAATGGAACTGAAAGCGATAGCTATTTGATCTTTGAACTTGATTCACAATCCTAAGGTAGCTTTCAAAGCAGAACTTTTGGGAATTCAACAAATATCGTTTCACGACCACCGTATTCGCCTGTTTTAGCTCCGTGTAACTTCTGGGACTGGGACTGGGACTGGGACTGGGACTGGGACTGGGACTGGGACTGGGACTGGGACTGGGACTGGGACTGGGACTGGGACTGGGACTGGGACTGGGACTGGGACTGGGACTGGGACTGGGACTGGGACTGGGACTGGGACTGGGACTGGGACTGGGACTGGGACTGGGACTGGGACTGGGACTGGGACTGGGACTGGGACTGGGACTGGGACTGGGACTGGGACTGGGACTGGGACTGGGACTGGGACTGGGACTGGGACTGGGACTGGGACTGGGACTGGGACTGGGACTGGGACTGGGACTGGGACTGGGACTGGGACTGGGACTGGGACTGGGACTGGGACTGGGACTGGGACTGGGACTGGGACTGGGACTGGGACTGGGACTGGGACTGGGACTGGGACTGGGACTGGGACTGGGACTGGGACTGGGACTGGGACTGGGACTGGGACTGGGACTGGGACTGGGACTGGGACTGGGACTGGGACTGGGACTGGGACTGGGACTGGGACTGGGACTGGGACTGGGACTGGGACTGGGACTGGGACTGGGACTGGGACTGGGACTGGGACTGGGACTGGGACTGGGACTGGGACTGGGACTGGGACTGGGACTGGGACTGGGACTGGGACTGGGACTGGGACTGGGACTGGGACTGGGACTGGGACTGGGACTGGGACTGGGACTGGGACTGGGACTGGGACTGGGACTGGGACTGGGACTGGGACTGGGACTGGGACTGGGACTGGGACTGGGACTGGGACTGGGACTGGGACTGGGACTGGGACTGGGACTGGGACTGGGACTGGGACTGGGACTGGGACTGGGACTGGGACTGGGACTGGGACTGGGACTGGGACTGGGACTGGGACTGGGACTGGGACTGGGACTGGGACTGGGACTGGGACTGGGACTGGGACTGGGACTGGGACTGGGACTGGGACTGGGACTGGGACTGGGACTGGGACTGGGACTGGGACTGGGACTGGGACTGGGACTGGGACTGGGACTGGGACTGGGACTGGGACTGAGACAATATTTGTCAGTTATTTGTAGTAATCTCACACTGTTAAAAATTTAATCATAAATTTCTGATCATATTTCTGATGACATTAGGAAAGAGTTGTTGTTTCGTTTCGCTCAAGATATTTACGATTAAGTTCTACCAATTCTTCCATGTTGCGAATTTTGTAAAGTAAGACGTATTCACTTCAAAAACACTTTCCACACTATTTCGAAAGTACAACTATCGGAAAACCTTTTTGGAATTAGTTTTCCAAAATGTGCGAAGTAAAGGGTGACTTTTTTTTGCTGGTATCTTTTTGGCAACACAGTTTTTGACAGATCACGCGTAAATCGTGTCTTGTGTCATTGTCAAACTTATTCAGCTTGGTCTATAATTTAACCATGTATCATCGTTTGGTCTATAGTTAAATCAGGAAGGTGCGCTGGTAAAGTTGGAAGAAGGATTCACTTTGTTATCGAAAAATTGTGTTTAGCGACGAAGCTAAACTTCTTTCTGGTTGAATGGATACGTCAACAAGCAAAATTACCGCATCTGGAGTGAAGACCAGCCAGAAGCATTGCAAAAGCTACCAATGCATACTAAAAAGTCACTGTTTGGTGTTTTGTTTCGGCCGGTAGCATTATCGTGAAACACCAGTCGATATATTGGAGAGTGTGCCAAAATTGAACCTTGTGCAACGCGGCCAACATTTACACGAGATATTCTTCAAACATTAAATTATATTAATCGTTCTATCGATTCCAATAAAGATTTCATCAAGTTTCTCAAATTTATATTTTTTTTTAATGCAATCTTATACCTCTTAAAAAATCACCCTTTAGATGCGGGTGCGACCAATTAATATTGTTTTAAATTAAAAGGTGGCTTTTTGGTTAATTGATTTCTCGTCAAAACATTTATTTTTCATTAACGGCAACGTTTCAAAGGTTATACCTTCATATTCAGGGCCTAATGACAACAAATGACTTTGATTGAGCACTGATCGAAGTCGATGTGTGTGGGAAGGGCTTGTTGTAGAGTAGACGTTTTTCAACCAACCATTTTAAATGTTACACCATACTTGAAGAAAAATATTTGTAGTCGTTTTGCCCTGAAGATGAAGGTATAACCTCCGAAACGTTGGCCGTTTACGAAAAATAGATGTTTTGACGAGAAACCAATTGACCAAAAAGCCATTTTTCGATTTGGTTACCCTTTAGTTTCGTATGCTGTCTTATTTCTGGGGAATTTCAGAGAACTTTTTAGGAACATTTTTAAGCGACTTTTGATACTTTTGAGCGAATTTAATCAATTGCAGATTTATTGGTAAAGACAGACAAAAAATTTCGCAAATCAAATTGTATACTCGACAATTTGAATTTTATCGAAAACAATTAATTTTACATAATTTCAAAGAATTTGTTCAATTTGAAATATCAAATTCATTGAGAGAATTAAAACTATTTTTTTTTAAATTCCAAAAATACAACAAAACTGATTTCCTTAGGGTTGGCATCGCTGGTTGGAAGTCGACTGCTATCATACACATCGAACAGTTATAACGATAAGCGTGGTGGCAATCCCTCGGGTGTAATTTTCCTTAATCATTTGGGAAAGGAAGAAAAAAGAGCAGGCGAAAAAACTGGTAATGGGCAATAATAACAATAACAATCACTGACTGATGATATTAAGTTGTCATGTATGATTTGATCCTTCGGTCAATGAGTGTGTTTTTATTTTCGTTGTTACTGCGTTGTCGTTTGTCGCGGCCGCCTACTTTGACTCAATTTAATACTACCCACCCGAAACTTCCAAAAAGTCTTCAAACTTGGTTTATTACCCACCTGAAATTTCGATTCGAATACAATAGTAATATTAGAAATATTATTAATATGAATATTTTTTGCAACTCGAAATAATGAATGAAATCGTTCAAAAACAATATTATGTCGTATTTAAATAACATTTCCATTAAAATCGAGGAGAACTTCAGTTTTAAAACGAATGCTTTCACTAAAATTACTATAAATGCTATGATTGCCAGATTCATTCGATGATTAACTTAATTTCGTTAATTTTGCCACTTGCTTCTGTAAGTCTGGACAATTTTCGTCAACCAAAAAAATTGCTCTACGATTGGTAAGGTTGCTATGGTGCATTTGGCTAGCACTTGTGGTGACAAGTTGCCAATATTTTTTATAACATCTAATCGAATCAAACCCCAAGGGTGCTAGGGTTCGACAGTGTCATGTAAAACAGTTCTCAGTTGTGCATCTATCTCATACATACTCAATGAATCGCACCGAAGCAAGCGACACGTAACTCAGTGCCGGTTGCAACAGCTTGCAGCCAACTAGGGTGGCCATCTAGGATGTACCACTAGGTCCGATGACTAGGAAGAATAGATTGGTTTATTGTAGATTTTGCTAGCAAAATTTGGGCTAGTAGACTGCTGTATTTTGTACCAAGTCCTCGTGCCCATAGAAGTCTATTTTCAAGATATTATAGATTTTTTGTTTTACACCTTTCGTCTTCGACTCGTCAGTGCACTGCAGTTAATATTAAAATGACAAGCCAGTCAATAGTTCAACCAAAACCGTTAAGCAGACGTACGTACGTTTTTGTTTTTCATAACTAAAAGTGATATTCAAATCTAACTTTGATAATCCGATGGCATTCATTCACGAACCCGAAAGGGTGGTGGTGGTAGCCCTACAGAAAACACCATCATTGGCGGAAAATCTTCCACTTGAGCTCATTGTACAAACAGAGCACGCCAGCGGGATCGGTTCATCGAACCGGGAATAGTGTCTCAGCATGCGAACAGGAAAGGCTTGCCCGGCGTAGATGTAATGTCATCTGTGAACCAAATTGGTGATGATATCATTCGATTCGAGAATGAGTCTATCCGGGCCTTTCTCATCCGTTTCCATCACACACACAGTGTCATCCAGTTTTCATCGGTGGGCGGAGTGAATCAGTGAGTGGGTGGTCTTTATGGATGTCAGTAAAGCAGCAATCGCAGCTGTATCCTTCCTCATCTCTCAAACTGTGGGACATCGCGTGATTTCGGATGCCGGTAATTATTTTTGTCCACTTTCCACTTCCGCTTTCTGTTCGAGGAGGTATGATGGTATGATGCACTCAACAACCTTCCAGCGGTGCATGCAGGGTTGGAAATAGTAATGGCCTGCTGCGGGAGCAGTACAATACATGAAAATGTCAAGTGAATTAAATTATCCGTATAATATTATTGTTATGGTAATTTAAATGATTTTTTATGGATTTTCAAGAGCACTGCTCACTAACATGCACAAACGTGTAATGTTATTCCATGTGTGGTGCTGCTCCCGGTGTTATCCGGTGTCATCTATCACGGAATAGAGCAAACACAGGAAGAGATATACACTCCGTGATTAACGCTTTATCGATGTGACCAAAAATAGATTAAGTATTCATGTCTGAAATAGTTCCAATAAACAATCAGAAAATAATGTTTACAAGCAAATTGTGAACTATTCCGCTTCCGACTTTTGGGAGACGATCATTCTCGGAACTGTTGAGGATTTAAACTAACTCACAACGAAAAAAACAATTTCGAGGCCCAATAATGCAGAAATATATCTGACACTAAAAATGAACAACAAGAAAAGTTTTTCCCAAACTAAGCCACAGCTGGCAGAGTATTCGTCGAGCGATGCAAATGTAAAGGAATTTTCATAAAGATGTTTATATCGTCCTACCGTCAACCAACCGGTCCACCCACACAGAGCACTGCAAAATGCACCGCTTGCGATAGTGACTGCACAGAACAAAGGGGGTTGGAATGTTCGAGCTGCTAGCTTCAGGAAAGGAATCAACTTTAATGTATCTTAATTAGGCTCTTGAAAAACTTGAATTTTATGCAAATTTAGTGTTTACCGTGTTGAAAGCACTCGACTGGGTTCGCTTGTGAAGGTGTTGTTGGTGCCATGCTAGGGATTTTTTTTACTCTCCGAAGTTTTTCGGCGAAAGAATGCTTCTCCGCATTTCAAATTAGTTCGCGAACATTTTCCCGGGAAAGGTATACCGAGTGGGATCATACACTGTTTCGTTAATTACTCGTTTATTGTTCAATCTTCGTCCCGCACTTACGAAGAATGAGGAATCGTGTTCAGACGGGCAAAAATGGACACTCGACAAAGATAGATGCTGCTGCTGCAGAAGTTGGATCATGGAAGCTAATTAAAGAGAGGAACTTTTTCTAATTTTCCATATTTTCTATGTTTTCTTAGTTTGTTCAAATCAAAATATTTCTGCATAAAACTTCAGAACTTTCATTTAGGGGTTATCCCAAGTTGCTTATGGCACATAATCGTTTTTACTTTCCTTTACGTTTCGTCTTAGACTCGTCACTGCAGAGCAGTTCAAATTAAACTGCTTAGTGCAAACTCAAACAGTTCAATTTGTATCGCTAAGCTGACGTAAAGTTTATTGCAAAACATTTTTTCAATTGGCACCGAAGTGCCATGTCACCTGTGACTTTGAACCATTAAGAAGACTTAAGCAGTTAATGCTACTTACAAAACACTTTATTTTGCACAGAAGTCTTTACTAACGTACCGAATTGTGAGTTATTTGTGGTTACTTCATACTACTGAAAATTTTATCACAAATTGTTGGTCATATTTTCGATAGCATGGAGAAAAAAAATTGTTGATGGATTAAGCACAACAAGATATATTGACGATTAGGTTCTGCTCATTATTGTACAGGGAAAATTTGGAAAAGACATCCCATAGTGAAGTAAGTCGTATCCCGGTACAAGCTCAGCAGGTCGTATACGGTACAAGCTCAACAATGGCTTCAAAAGTGTTATCCGGATTTTGCTTCATCGTAAAGAACCATTTATCATTGATTGGCTGAATTTGAATGTGGTCGTACAGATATCGTTTACTTACAACAGATATATTACGCTACTCAAAATCGACACTTTTTAACAATGTATTACTCGAAATACATTTCAAATTTCTAGACACTAAGATATCAAAAGCAAAGCCTTGGTATTACATTCCGGTAGTGGAATTTGACCTTCTGTTCCAACAGCCGATTCTGCACGGAACGACCGAAATTAGCTCTGCGCCTAATTCGTATTACTGTTTTTGAATTAGTTGATTTAAACAACAAAATGGGTTTTATTAACAAGTTTATTAGCCAAAAATTCATGAGAAGTGTCAAAGCAAAACAATCCATTAAAAAGCTAAAAAGGACAGTCTTATTAAAACTGCTAGAAAATTGTTTAGATGTTTTTCGCATGTGTTACGATATATCCATATATAAATTTCTAAACCGATTTGTAAAAATGACGTAAACTCTTAGTGGAAAGTGTATTTATTCAGAATTTGTGCGCATTTGAAGCGATTGTGCGTAATAATGTTTTTACGCGGAACAGTGAAGTGAGTTTTGAATGTTGCACTC
This sequence comes from Malaya genurostris, assembly GCF_030247185.1. Taxonomy (NCBI): domain Eukaryota; kingdom Metazoa; phylum Arthropoda; class Insecta; order Diptera; family Culicidae; genus Malaya; species Malaya genurostris. The sequence continues at coordinate 264,033,755 of NC_080571.1, forward strand.
TAATTGTATATGTCAAATGATGTTTTTGTTTTTTCCAAATTTCCGAGATACGCCGTCCAGTGTACTACTTGTATTCGATTTTAGTTTTCCGAGTGCTCAAAGTTTTCAGTGATAGAGTCGATTTCGCGAAGTCGTATGAAGAAAACAGCGATTTAGAAGAAAAAATTTCAAAAAGAAGTTCATGTTTCGTTTATGTCTTTTTGAGCAAAAGGAAAATTTTTTTAGTTATCTCAAAAAATAACTAACTAAAGCATTTTGCCGAAAAAAATAGTTGACTTTCTGATTTTAGTTAGTTAATAATAATAATAAAATATTTGTTGAAATCGCTATTTTTTAGTTGAATTCACCAATTCAACGTACTGTCATATCTTAGCTAAGGCACACTTCATTTCCATTCAACTAATATTTTAATTGAATTAGAGAAATAAAACGTTGTTTTAAAATAACATGAATGTTTGAATAGGCTTCTGCAATTTGCAACTATATGGCGCACTGTCACCGAAAAAAAACGTTAGCATCGTAATGACTACTAGCCACTAGATGGCACTCTACTAATGAATTGTTTTTCTCTATATTGGTAGATATAAATACGATGTCGTATTGGAGAAAAAGACATAAACGAAACTTCTTTTTGAACATTTTTCTTCTAAATCGCTGTTTCTTCATTCGACTTCGCGAAATCGATTTTCTCACTGAAAACTTTAAGCACTCGGAAAGCAAAAACAGAATACAAGTAGTACACTGGACGGCGTAGCCCGGAAGATTGGAAGATACAAAAAACATAATTTGACATATACAACTAGAGTGCGACATTCGAGACCCTCTCACTGTTCCGCGTAAAAACATTATTTAGCACAATCGCTGCAAATGCGCACAAATACAAAATAAAACCACTTTCATTTTTGTTTTCTTCAGCAATGATGGTGATAGATAAATAGAGACGAATTTTCTGATTTCAGTCACAAAATTATTTCACCAATATATTTTTTTTTATTTTTGTGTCCAGGATATTCACCAACTAAGCACATTCTCTAAAAATAAGATTTTTTTCAGCAAAGTAAACTCTCAATTTTAACTAATTTAATAGTTATTTTGGAAATTGTGTTGTTAAAATCAACTAATTCATTAGGCGCAGAGCTAATTTCGGTCGTTCCGTGCATGTATATATTTTTTCTCCGCAATCTTTATATTCCGTGACAATTGCGTCAATAGTAAATACCAGGCATTTAAAAAAGAAGTTTTGAACAAAGTGGCTGCAAGTATCGCCGTGAAAGTGATTGAATCAGATTTTTCCACATATCTTAGAAATTCTACTGAGTAAGTATATTCATTAGATTGTCCGTAACTTTTCAAAACACCGAACCAGCTAGTGGCAATTTACTTTTGTTTATTTTCACCTCTTTCACCATGCACGAAACTAAACCAGAAAACATCAACTATAAGCTGGTGCTTGAACTTGGAGGAGAAAATAAGCAAAGAAAACTCATCATTTGCTGATGCAATTTTATAAATTCTCCAGAAATTGTTCTATTTTTATTTGCATCACTCATCGAAATTAAAATCGTTAAATTCTTCCAAGGCGTTTGAGTGAGTCGGCGAAAACGAATATTAGAGTGTCATTCGAGAAAGACGTTTGTACAATGAATGAAACCACTGATAAATTTTCATGTTCAAATTGCAATGGAAATCATAAATCCAATTATTTGAAATGTCCTGTCAGGGAAAAAATTTTAAACGCTCGTTCGCTTAGACAACAAGTCAAATCAACGACCTTAAATTTACAGAACATCAAAAAACCGTTACAAATGCCACGCCTAATTCTTCTAAGGCACTGATTTCTTCGAATTTGAAACAAAAAACAGGTACTCCTGCCAATTCGTCTTCTAACGAAAACAATTTATTGACAGGTAGATCGACCTCGTCATCATCTTCTTCTAATGTCAGTTATGCTGGTATATTATGTTGAAAACTACCTCCTATTTCTTCTAATCTAAATAATTCTAACGAAAACAATTTATTAATAGGTAGACCCGCCAAATCACCTTCTTTCAATGGCAGTCTACCTACCAATATTCCTTCAATGCCATTCGCTTCTTTAAATGAAGTCGATTTAGGCGATATAACTGAAAATAAAATGATCTACCTACAAGATCAACTTTTTCAAATGATCATCCAAATGAATTCGACTTCATCTCTTTTTGAAGCATTTCAAATCGGATGGCAATTTGCAAATAATATTATAATGAATTTAAAATTTAACAGTGATGTTAAATAAATATTTGAATATTTTAAATTGGAATGCTCGATCTTTGAAATCGAGTGAAGATGAATTTTATAATTTTCTCGAAGTTCACAAAATTCATATTGCCATTGTGACAGAAACTTTTCTTAAACCAAATGTCAAATTGAAAAGTAATCCACATTATGTGGTTCATCGATTTGACAGGTTTACTGGAAAGGGTGGTGGAGTTGCCATTTTTGTCCAACGGCAAATTAAACATCGAATTTTACCTTCTTTCAATACTAAAGTTATTGAAAGCTTGGGAATCGAAGTTGAAACCATTATTTCATCGCTGGAGCATATTTGCCATTCCAATGCACCGGCGAACAATTAAATTTCTTTAAAGGCGATTTGCAAAAACTTACAAGATATCGATCGAAATTTTTCGTAATAGGGGACTTAAATGCTAAGCATGTCCAGTGGAATTGTAGGCAAAATAACAGTAATGGTAAAATACTTCATAATCAACTCTCAGCTGGTTACTTCACAGTTCTTCATCCCAGTAATCCGACTTGTTTCTCTTCAGTGAAAAACCCGTCTACAATTGATCTGGTTCTAACAGATCAAAGTCACATTTGTAGTGAACCGATTACACATGCTGACTTTGACTCAGATCATCTTCCAGTAACATTCAGACTTTCCAACGAAGCTATAATTAATCCAATTAGTTCTATTTTCAACTATCATAGAGCTAATTGGTTGGATTACAGATCTCATGAATCTCATTGAAAATCATGTGGATCATGAAACTATTTTAGAAAATTCTGCGGACATCGACACAGCAATTGATAATTTGAATCATTATATTATCGAAGCTAGAAATCTTTCAGTTCCCAAAGCTCAAACTAAATTAAATTCTCCTATCATCGATGACAATCTTCAACTGCTCATTCGGTTGAAGAATGTTCGTCGACGACAATATCAACGTTCTCGTGATCCTGCTATGAAAAATATAGTTAAGGATTTACAAAAAGAAATTAAACATAGATTTACTCTTTTGCGAAATGAAAATTTCGCTAAAGAAGTTGAACAAATTAAACCAAACTAAACCTTTCTGGAAACTTTCTAAGGTTCTTAAGAAACCTCAGAAACCAATTCCTGCTCTCAAGGAAGGAAATCAAATACTTCTTACAAATGGCGAAAAAGCTCAAAAACTTGCTCAGCAGTTCGAGAGTGTCCACAATTTTAATTTGAACGTTGTGAGTCCTATTGAAAATGAAGTCTCACTGAAATATGATCATATTTCAACCCAAGTGTTATCACACGATGACATTATTGAGACCAATTTTGATGAAATTTAATCAATTATTAGAAAACTTAAAAACATGAAGGCTCCTGGTAATGATGGAATTTTTAATATTCTTATTAAAAATCTTCCAGATGTTGCCTTGAGACTCCTGGTTAAAATTTTCAAAAAAAAAAAAAAAAAAAAAATGATTCAAAAGTCAGTTCCAAAATTCTGGTTCGGAGCTCAGATCCAAAATTTTATTTCAAAATCCAGATCTACAATTACTGAAGTTACTGAATTCCTGAATCGGGGATTCTTGATACGAGTTCCGAACTTAAGTGAACGTACAAAAAACTATTCAAGAAACCAGTTTCCAGAATCTAGAATTAGAATTAAATTCCAGAGTCTTAGTTTTTACTTTTGAACCTGTATCCTGGAATTAAATTCAGAAACTGAATTCCGGACTTAAATTTTAAACCTGAAATTAAATTCAGAATTCAGGTGGAGCAGAATCCAGGATCAGAGTTCAGGCCCAAAATTCAATTTTAGAATTATGTTTCAGAATACAATTCAAATGAGACTTTACGCCACGCTAAAGGTCGTTTTTTTGCAGCTGATAGTTGAAGGCGACTGCTCACCACGACGTCCAAAATGCGAACGAGAGCACGACCTGTGCGTTTGAGGGGTTATACCACGTAGAAGGGCTGTTGCAGTTGGTGCAAGGTTCTCGCCACGATGCACAGTCATCCCGAAGTGGCAGAAACTCAAAAGATTTTTTTTCACGCGTATGAAACATTATTGCTTTTAAATTTTCTAAGAATTGCTATTAATTTTCGTGAATCGTAGATCGAAGTTTGGAAATTTTTGATTGAGAAATAAACTTTTTTTAAGGTTCTGTAAGATTTATTTTATTTCTTCCAGATAAAAAGTTTTATTTCTGCGCCTTAGAAGTTTTAAGCAATAGATTCGCCAGGTCGAAAATGACAATCATGCGCCAGGTTTGAAACTAAGTAGTTGAGAATCTTGCCAATTTAGTCTGAACTTAGACATAACAATTGTTGTGGTTATTATAAGAAAATTTTTAATATAGAATGAAAAAAATTTAGCATTTTCAAATTAACAAAACAAGTTAAGTCTAAAATTTATTGTTTATCCAAAATAATATCACTATACATACTTTCGAAGCAATTTTGAGTCAAAACTTTATGATTTTATCGCATAATTCTCATGAACGTTTCAAGCGAGGTTTTCTATAATTATTTTTTATGTCGTACCAAAACGTGCGTTGTTTATTTAACAGTGAGATAAGATTTTTATATCTTAACAAAATATTGCAATTGACGCTACAAAAGTTTCTCATCGGGAATACAAGAAAACGTGTTTATATTTGGGTACCACATTCATTTCATGGTTCAAATACTGGTAATGTTTATTACATTTTTTATATTCTATAGTTCATATTTTTTAGTGCTAGGTCTTGGAAACTTCGCTCGTTCCAATTTTGTTGTCAGTACTGGACTAATCAGTGTCAACCTATTCGTGCTGTTGTTCGAAAATCATGTTATCCGCTCCCGATAAACATTTGCCCTGAGCTTGACATCATGGGGATTCAAAATTTTCATTTATTTTTCTAGCAATCGTGTGCTTGAATAATAATAAAATGAATAAACGTCCACTCAAACAAATAATTTACTTGGTCGATTCTAATCTCCTGCTCCATGACACCATTTGATGAGTCATCGTCCTTACGTCAAGTAAGTGAAATGTGAACTTCTATACCCCTACTTTTAACATAAACAAATTTGTGTTTCAGTGGTGTAGAGCTTTGATATCATCAATCCACTTTCATTCGCTAATCAACAGGCGATATTTTGAAAGAGTTCCTTCATCATAGATGGTTCGGTGAAATATAAATTAAGAAGAACTTTGTTCTTTGCTGTGACTTCAGATTAAGAGCTAAAGTTAACGAACGCAACCTTGACATCCAACCAGCCTTCTTGAACCCAAAGCTGCATTCTACCATTCGAAAAACCTCGTCCCGTCCCCCGTCTCATCGAATTGAAAATGGCTCAAATTGAAATAAAAAAGTCATGATATAAATGGAATAAAATAAATCTCAAGTACGCGTGATCCCATTTTATGACGCAGAGCATACGAGTTTTACGACGAACAGCACTCGTTGGATTTGTCTATGATGCGTATACGAGAAACGATAACAGTGCTTGAAAAGTGTTTCGAATTGCATGCATGATTTTCAACCAAGAAACAAAGAACAAAAGAATCCTGCACAATCCGCTCCCGGTCGAAGCACGCGCGACCGGGAACAGCCATAGCTTCATCAATTTTTGACTTTACGTTTATTGTGGTTGGCACTGGCAGCATTGTGGAGGCTATAAACATTTTATAGTAATGGTCTGAGAGTCGTACATAAGTCGAAAGTGTTGAACGAACGATGAACGTTCACACATTTCTCATATGTCTCGTATGCCTGGTGTGCATATCGGAAGGGTGTAATCTTGAATATTAAATTCCTTTCGGATGGTTATTGCTCCAATGAGCTTTCTGGATCAGGACAATTGCTTTTTTTTATAGACGAAAAGGACTCCAATAAAACTACACCAGATGGATTTGAACCTTTGACCATTGACCAACCAAAACCAAAAAAATGGTAGAAAAATTGGCTGTTCTCAACGTCTAAAGAAAAATGATACCACAATTCAAATCACACGACGCGACGGGTTGGGACTCGAGGGACACCGATATCAAGTTCACTAACCCCAATGAATCACACAATAAAATTGATGCTATAGTAAATTACGAAATCTAAATCGCCATCTAGCGGCTCGAACAGCAATCGCAACGAGACCCATTCTTCTCGAGTATCATTCGTAAACTGACAGCATAGTTAAACGATACTCCTGTTGAGCACGTGACTATTGCAAGCCAAACCCGATCGATTGCAGGAAAACCGAAGTGAAAATTGAGAGAGGATTCCTCGATGAGAATTTTTTCTCGGTACCATCTACTCCAAGTCAAAATTGTTCTCGAGTCGGAGCACGGAGAGTTTGATGTAGAGAAAAAAATGTAAACCAATTCGGTAAATCAAGGCACGAAAGGAAGTCCATGACGTAGATGAGCCCGTGAATGGACCAATCTACTACTAGATAAATAACGACAATGACGTTCTTCAGATGTAATCGAAAAAGGTTCGGAAGCGTTCGCCATTCATAGCGAGTGGCGTTCAATGAATAGCAGGTGGAAGCCATAGCCATGATATGAAAACAAACAAACGCCCTCACTGTTAGGGTTCCATGTAAACGACCACAAAACAATTTATATTTATATTTATATTTGACAACGAAGGCCTTCGGGTTTAATCACTGATGGAGGGTGTTACGATAAAAAATTAGTCAACCTAAACTTAAGGCATTTTAATTATTTTCTACTTCAAAATAAATCTGATTACCCATATTGTCTACTATTGGATAATAATATATCAAATAATTTGTATAAGCTGAAATCCATAATATTTCTCTTCTGCAGGAATAAATCCTCGTTTTGACGTAGGACCACGTCTTTCGTTACTATGTTCACCTGGGTGCACTTTCAAAATTTCTCAGCACGAAAGTGTAACAAAATCCCTCCAGATTAGTTTTCATAATAACTTTTTCCTTGTTTGAGTATTTTCTCTAATTCTTTCACGAAACGAATGGAAAAAGATGTAAGATTGTCTTTAGTGTCACGTTTATTTCGAAAACATTGTTTAAATAGTGAAAAAATAGGTCCAAACACAAAACATCTAAACCAACCGAATCTCTAAATAGACCCTGTTGCACGTTTGCTAGATTCAGTCTATGATAATCCATGAACGGAGACACATCGGATGCGCAGGCTGCCATCTACGCCAAGACAATGGATCTACTCCCGGCATTATTCAACTGCACGGAACCACCCGCGATCCCATTTCAACTAGAATATTAGTTGAATTTCTGAATTCGATTGGTTAAAATTTGGTACAACTAATCGACTGTTGTTTTAACTAAACTGTCATTTTTGTTTTTCGATTAGCAGAAACGATGGTTGAAACAACTAATTTAATTGGTTGAAAAAAAAATGCTGTCAATTAGTGAGGACACATACCTTTCAAATTCAACAAATATTTTAGTTGAAATAACTGGCGTTGTTATTGAAACAAAATTCTGTTAGTTGAAAAGTTAATCGGTTTTAGTTGTTTTTGACATTGCAATTAGTTGAATCAACAAGAACAATAATCAAAAATCAATAATAATAAAAAAAAATCTCACTGATATACGTTATGATCTATTTGAAAAAAAGTTCGGTATGTTGAGATACATGAAATATATATCGTTGTTCCAATATAGACAGTATTTTAAAATTGACTTGTTCCGCGTAAAATCATTATTTTTTACAATCATATCAATTGCGCATAAATTTTTAATAAAAAACACTTTTCACTATGATTTTACCGTATTTTTACATTAGTTAAGATAATTAAATATGCACATATCGCAACACATTGTTACACAGTCACATATTTTGCGGTGCGGTGATTTTTCTAAAGAGTAGTAGAAACCATGAAGCATATGAATGAGACAAAACAATGACCTATTATCAGTAGTGTCAACACGAAAGTTTGAAGGTATTTAGGCGATGACATCGCACACCATTCGTACGATGGTTTCTATTAGAGTGAGAATGACTACGATTCTTTAGCCTGACTTGTCTCCAGGAAAACATCCTATTTCAGGTATTGAACACCGACATGGAGGTCCAACCTCGCATAGCAATAGAGCAAAATAATGAACAACTGACGATATAAAGACTTCGTAAGAAGCAACGAAAGAAAATTTATGGAAATACCCAACTAAAATGAACAAGCATGTAAATACTGGTTAGGTTAGTTCGCGGTTAACATCCTACGGTAAATCGTTAAGTTTTAGTACTTACGTCTAGATTAGTCGATAGGTTAAAATACTCTGTTTCCTTGTTAATATTTTCCTATTTTTGTACTCTCCCTCTTCAAAATAGCTCGTTTTCCATATTTAAAATTATTTTTGCTTCAGTTTCATTTCAATAATTTTCAATATTCTTCTGCAAATTTTTCATATTTTGTTTCAACATCTTCCAGTAAAATGTATTTGTTACATAACAGATCCATGTTTTCAATCATTTTCCAGTTCAGATTCTTGATTCTTCGCACATATCTAACACCTGAAAATAAAAATAAAAAACCGTCGTCCCTGTAAAGAAAATTCTTATCAACAACCGATAAAACGATACATTATAAAATACTTCCCTTGAATTGATGCAATCGAGTCCAAAAGAACTGTATCCTGACAAGATAGACCGTGAGTGGTCTTAGCCGTCCTTATAGTGACACCACAAAAGAAAAAAAAAGAACTGTATTTACATCGAACTAACCTCTCGGCAACGCACCAGAGTTGCCAGGTCGTTTTTCCAAAAATCTGTACACAACATTTGTATCAGAAAATGGTGAACGCGGTTAATTTTAATCAGAAAAAAGGCCCCACAACCTCAATTTGCTATTTCTAAACAAGTCAAAACCGAAAATCAGTATTTATTTGTATCAATTGTGAATAATCGGTATTTTCGGAGAGCGTATCGATATTATTGTATAAAGGTCATAAATCGGAATAAACACCGATAAAGCGGTTTATCTGGCAACGTTTCGCTGGTCAAATACAATTTTTTGTTTTGACAATTTCTAGTTTTTGTTCGTTTCTAAAGTTGGCAACGTGTTAGAGTATGTATGGATGAAAGCGTCACAATGACAAACTGTGATGCAAGTGTGATCGAGGGATGTTTGAGTGAGTTATGTTTTCTTGCAATATTTCAAATGAAATATTCTCGACGGAAAAAAATAATATCGTGTATTTTTTTATGGAACAAGTTATCACGTTGGAGATGTTGGTTGGTTTAGAAAACTGAAGTTGTATTTAATATGAACAGTAAATTCGATCGAAGACTTCGGATTTATTTTGATTATCACCCAGAATAAATCCCGATCCTTCGATCGATTTTACTTTCATTATTAAATACAGCATCAGTTCACTGATCCAACAAACTCCACCAACGTGATAAATTCTTTCACAAAAAAATAATACACGAAATTAATTTTTTTCCGCCTGCAATATTTCATTTGAAATATTGCAAGAAAACAGAACTCACTTCAAAAATCCCTCGTTCACACTTGCGTCACAGTGGTCACTGCGACGCTTTTATCCATACATACTCTATCACGTTGCCAACTTTACAAACGAACAATAACTAGAAATTGTCAAAACAAAGAATCTGTATAAAATGTTCAAAACGACGAATGTAACAATAAGAGATTCTCTTTGTTTACTTTCTCTTTCGATTATTGCGAAATATTCCTGCTTTTTTCGGTAATTTCTTCAGTGCAGATTAAAAGATGATCGCTTTAGTTATTTTTATCGGTACATAATTGGAGAGAAGGATTCCTAGGAGTACCGTAATAATCGAAAGAGAAGGTAAACAAAGAGAATTTCTCATTGTTACATTCGTCGTTTCGAACATTTTATACAGAAATGGTATTTGACCAACGGATTGTTGCCAGGTCTACCGATTTATCGGTGTTTTTCCTATTTGCGACCTCTAATCTCTATACATTAATATCGATACGTTCTCCGAAAACACCGATTATTCACAATTGATACAAATAAATACTGATTTTCGGTTTTGGCTTGTTCAGGAATTTCGAATTGTAGCTGTGGGACCTTTTTGCTGATTGAAATTAACTCCATTCACCATTTTCTGATACAAACGTTGTGTACAGATTTTTGGAAAAACGACCTGACAATTCTGGTGCGTTGCCGAGAGGTTTATTCGATGTCTACAATTCTTTTGAACTTGATTCAATCAATTCAAGGAGACAGTGGCGGATATGAGACTACGATCTTCTAACCAAAAACAATTAAATACAACAACAACAAACAATTCAAGGGAAGTATATTATAATGTATCGTTTTATCGGTTGTTGATAAGAATTTTATTTCCAGGGACGACGGTTTTTTTGTTCAATTTTATTTTCAGGTGATTGCTATGTGCGAAGAATCGAACATCTGAACTGGAAAATGATTGATAAAATGGATCTGTTATGGAACAATTATATTTTACTGGAAAAAGTTGAAACAAAATATGGAAAATTTGCAGAAGAAAACTGAATATTATTGAAATGAACCTGGAGGAAAAATAATTTAAATATGGAAAACGAGCTATTTTGAAGAAGGGGAAAATATTTACAAGGAAACAGTGAGTATTTTAACCTATCGACTAATCTAGACAAAAGCACTAAAACTAGATTTACCGTAGACACCAGTATTCACATGTTTACTGGGGGGGATTGTTGAAAAATTCTCCCTTTGGATATTTTTTGTTTATCTAAGTTGGGTATTTCCATAAATTTTCTTTTGTTGCTTCTTACGAAGTGTTCTTACACATCGCGTGCTGTGTGTTTGAAACCCTTCGCTTCTGTTACTTCTAAAAATTAAATTCATGTCATGCGTTTATTGTTAGTGCATGAACATTATCATCAGCATCAAACAGCTGCAAGTAAAACAGTCTTTTGCCTCTCTAATCACTATACGTGGGGTGAAATATTTTTTTTACTAATTTCGCATTGCGTATTGCTATTGCAAAGTGAACCTTCATCTAGCATTCATTTCTCCTAATCTAGCATTCTTTTTATTGCGAATTAAACAATCGGTTGCATCAAACGAGAACATATGTTGAAACTACATAAGCCGGGCCTTAACGAAAGCTGTATTTTTTTCCCCAACTCTGGTGATAAAAAGTGTTAGAGGAGCATCCCCCAAAGATACAAAATTGCCGATTTTCCATGATTTTGAAACACGACACGCGTTATCCTTAGTTATTAATTCCTGTAAGATCAATCGGCACTCATTGCTGAACTTGATCATATGTGATTCTCATCCACAAAGATCAAAGCTGATCGAATCATCCAATGATTGATCTTTTATGAGTCAATAATGATTTTAGCTCAAAATCACTACCGATTTTGTGTGACGAAATATCAGTACCGGTTTTGATCGATGTAATTTGAAGATCACTGATCTTAAAAAGATCAGATCAGTAGTGATATTTATTGGTAAAAATCACAAGTGATCTTCTTTGGCAGTGATCTCGATTGGACGATTTTTTAATCTTCATCTTCCAGCCCAGGTTATTAATAAATGTATTCTTAACTGTTATCAACCCTATGTTAACGTGCGCTTATATCTAATTCTGCGCGTAGAGCTTCTACGCATTGCAATCTTTGTTTTCATTTTTTGGGTCAAAGTAACTGTTTTTTTATTTATGAAAATAGATGGACATTTTTCTTTTAACATTAAACCAATCGAATGAAGCATAAAACTTTTGCGCATCCCTGAAAGATTACGAGATGATCATTCATTAACATGGATTTAACGATTAAGTATAGACGAACGCATATACATTTGATTGAGGACATTTCATTATTAGCAATCTTTTTAATTACAATATCTCACCAATTCAGTAAACGTTTTCCAATTTGTCACCAACATGTTTTAATCTGAAACAAGGTAAACTTTATCACAACACCTCAGTTCGATAAACACTTGTTATGGAATCATAAATTTCTTCAAATCGAATGAACACAATTTTCTCAAACGCTTTAACCATCAATGTTGTTTTTATTGACATTTTGAAGCGACGCGAACAGGTTTCAACTAAATAAATTGTTGATTTTGCATTGCGATTATTGTTTTGCTTTCAGCTGTCTCCGGCATTTGACAGCATTTAAATCAACAGATTTTTCAACTAATTGAATATATGCAAATCAGAAACCAGAATTTTTGAATCAAAAAGAAATTAGTTGAATCAACTATCGCAGAAATCAAAAACTGCGATATCGCAATTTTATGATCGGAGGGTTTTCCGTGTGGTGCTTCACTTAATGGCAAATATGAGGTTCCATTCACCCAGCCTAAAAGCTGGAAAACAACAATTAGTTCTCCTGTGAAGATATCTGCTGTTGGACTTTCACAGTGTGAGTTTCACTTCAAACAAGAGCGATTGTATCATTTAGTTTTTGGTTGTTTGCTTTGGAGGAAAAGAAAACTAGAAAGTGGACAACGATGGGGAACATTATGCAGAATCAGCCATTTCTAATGGCTCTAAATTTAATCAATTAAGGTTACTTTCTATACAAATCAAAGGTAAAAATCATCAGTTTAGTGCAACTGTAGAATAATATGATAGATTGTGTACTTTTCGCTGTGCAAAATTCGCACCAAACGAATGCAAATAAAACCAGCACACTGCATATCAATATCGTGGAAAATACCATATTCTGAAAGCCGGAAATGAATCCCACGATAACATCATTCAACTGCTGGTCGTTTGCGTACGAGTAACAGAAAAAATACATTTAATCGGCCCGAAATATGGAAAATAATAATCCGAAGTGGAGTAATCAACCATAAAATTTTTTACGTTGGTATTTTTGTAGTCGTTAGAACCGCTATTTTTGATCATTGTTCGCTCTGTTCGCAGTGCGGCTTTCGCTTCAAACAAGTGCGGAGAATTCATCAAAGTTTGTGTTCATACGGAGAGAACCATACATATACAAATAGACAGTTCTTAATGATAGTGTTATAGTCCGCAAATAAGGTTAATTCATTCAATTCCAAACAATTTTCATTGCCTCTTCCTGGAATCAAGCAAAGAGTGCGGCATTTTGCTTGTGGAAATAATTGTCAACTGTGTTGAAAGCTGGAGAAATGGTAACCTTCGGTTCTTTTCAGAATCCAAAGCATTGTACAAAGATCTAACGAAATTTGACTTGAAATTAATAATTTATTAGTAAAACAATGTACCAAAATAGATGTGCATTTTTAAAATGATCTACCCCTTGTCGACAGCAGTCATACGTCAATCTTACGGTTATGTCTCTAACATTACCTACTAAAAGTTTTTTTAGCGTTAATGCATTTTACTTTACTGTGGGGAGCCTTTTCAAAATTTACCCGCTGAGAGAGTGAGTTTTTGAGCGTGAATATCTCCTGTTGTAATTCACGTATTAACATAATTCTTGCTACATTCCATCGGAAATATGATCAGCAATTTATGATAAAATGCTCTGTTGTATGGCATAACCACAAATAATTCAAAATTAAAGTTTTCTTAAATGCATGGTATTAACTTTTTCCAGGTGTTCGGGCTTCTCTAGTACCCGCGACGACGGTTTTGACATATCAATTCTGCGTTACCTACTGGGCAGATATAAAAGGTAAACGCATGATATATTTCATTCTTTCTAACCGTCGCAATTGACATAACAGGAAGTGAAGCAAGTGCATCTTGAGCACCTCATATCACGTGGTTCAGGTTCAGAGCTCAGTTCTAGTATTTTAAATTTAGTTCCTGAATATATTAGCAAGTCCAGAATTCAGTTCTAGACACAGAAACCAGCATTCAGTTTCAAATGAAGGAGACATGTTTTACTGTTCCTGCGTTGTATATTCTTTTCAGAGCCTCCCAAATTTTTGCAATGAATTACTAGCATGTTTTCCTCCTTCGGTTTTACCAAAACGCATATTGGCTTTGTACGTCGTTCGTAATTCATTCATTTTTCGCTGTGGTGTGAGAAAAAATTACAGCATTTTCATTGAAGCTAAATAACTCCAAAAGTGAACACCATCGGAGGAAATTCAATAAATCAGCCCTTTTAAGGGCCATGAATGTTTAAGAAAGAGCTTTAAGAATTATTCAACTGTTGAAGAATTTAGTAAACAGCTCGCTTTGCGAACTTTGCACCAAACGAGTGCGAATAAAAGTTTGCATCGTCAGTCACTAACACAGTCAATTACGACGAAGGCTCAAATCGTTCGAATAGAGTAAGAAGAAAAAGAACCGAAATGAATGCCTTGAGTTACCCCAAAGTTTCCCTGAAACGGAGCAGCGGTGCAGTCTACGACTTTAGCTGTCACAATACAACCTATTAAATACGAAATCAGCCATTTAAAACAAGAACCATTGAATCCGATCGTCTTTCAATTTGACAATAGCTATTTGATAATTTAGTAAAATCAGCAGGGAAGTCTTTGTAGTTGGTGTCAATCTGAAGTCGTACCTGTAACGACTGAATGACGTAGGATGTATAAAACACAAGGCTTGAAGATGTGGATCCTTTCGGCATAAAAACGTGTTGAGTTAAAAATACGTAACTAGAGTAATTGTTGGTATGTGTTTCAGCTGAAAATGGTATCAAATTAAAAAAAAACTCGTGCGTATCGCGAAAATCCTAACTACTCGCACGACAAGCTAACAAATTGTTGAGTATTGCCAAAATAATAGCCCCCAACGTAGTGAAAGTGTCCGAAGGACGTTTTTCGACAGAAGGCCGAGGACCACATAAATGTCGAAGAGAGTAGAACTTTTGGGAAAAATCTCTGTGAGTGGGAAAAGGCTGGGGTTTGAATTGTAGCTTTTAATGAAATTAATGTTCGTTAAATTCTAATAGTATTCAAACCTCTCTAAAGTCAACTCGAATCATGATTTACATTTTGTATGTGTTATTTTAATTCAAGTTCCAGCTTCATCTCAATTGATTATAAGTTCCAGAGAATCGATTTATTTTCTAGAATTGCAATTCTAAAACATTTGACATTTAAAGAAATGTTCTTTTTGCACATGTTTATGAACTGAGATTAGTTGCGCTACAATCAGGGGGAACTTTTTATTAAGTTATTTGGTATTGAGGTGTATTGACAATTACGAAAATGATGAATTTGTATAAAATACTTACCAATTTGGACACTGTATTCGTCAACTTCATCTCTTCACAAGAGTCATCTTCCACCGTGAATGACTTTTGTAGTTTTTTTTTCAATTTCCGAAAAACGCCACTGCTTCAGCTAACCCAAGCAAAGTCTTGATGTTACATTCCTTTTGTGAAATTTTACCACTTTGTTTCAACAGTGTACAGAGCTATAGCATGGCTAGAGCTACGATTATATTGACATTCTTTTCAGGGCGGGACTCGAACAAATGACAACTGTTCTGTAAGACCATCCCCCTATGCGTTGAGCCGCCCACCCGGAACGCTAAAATAATAAGCTAAAATATTTATAGGGCCTTTCCTTGTACATATGAATAGTAGAAACCGTTTAGGCCCTGTTCTATGTAGAGTTCAAGAGTTCATAGACTAATTTGTTGTGTTAACTTGACGGTTTTGTCCGCAACTGCAAATCAAACGTTTTACAGCATATTTCAACAAAAACTAATTGCACAAAACTTTTGCCGGCTATATAGAACTATGAAACTGTACAGGCATAATACGAAAATAATCTTCGCGTAGCAGGAACGTAGATAAACGATTTTAATTGTATTTTATTCAAACGTCGTCATCCAAGAGTCTTACAGCTCCTACATTTCTCTGCGACGCGCACTGAGATTCATCCGAACAAAAGTTTTCCGATACGCTAGTTTCGAACCTGACCATGTAGAATTTTCAACGTGAGTGTCCAAAATTATCGACGATTGCTCGGTTCTCATCTATCAAAACCTTTCAAGTTTAAATGGATTATTACAAAAGTTGTACCACTAAACGATGACAACTTTCCAATGTTCAAATTCATTTAAATTTGGAAAATCTACAACAAATTGTTCAAGGCCATCTATGAGTTCTAAATTCGAGTAAGGAATATGAAATTATTTTTTTTATCACTTACTTCGACAAGTAACATATAACAGTTTGAAAAAAAAACCATGATTCGGGAGCTGCCATTTTGAATTTCAATTATTCTTCAACAGTAAATTATTCACATAGACTCGCCAAGTGCGAACAATACCTATAATTTCTCCGAAATTTCATGGGAAATATTTCATGGTTTTTTTTCACATATAACAAATTTTGCTATAGGCGAAAAAATCAATAATAAGAGCATATTGATTATAAAATGAATGACTAAATTGACCGTCGATAGTTTAATAAGCCTGTTTTAATTGCAAACAGAACTTGTCGTAAGCTCACTGCTCTCAATCACTGAAAATATTTCGTATTTCTATGTGTCGGTTTTGCTCGATACGTTTTGTGCGATAATTCGTTCAAAACATCCAGTTGGAATTTTGCGCGCCTTTTTTTAGTACTGAATTTCTCCTACCAAACAATTAAAAATATATTATTTTGAGTTATTTTGGGATATCTCAAATACCAAATACTTAAAATTCAATCATGAACATATTTTAATGGTATGGAAAAGAAATTATGTTGCTGCGTTAAATACAACAAGAGATATTCACGATTAAGTTTTGTCTATTCTTGCTTAAAGTTAGTTTTGAAAAGGCGTTCCATGGTAAAGTAAGACGTATTCATGTCAAAAGCACTACGACACACTACCGGGAGTTCTGTCAAATATATGTAAAGTAGTGCGTCCATATGTTAAATGAGTCAAGCTTTAGATTTTAATGGCTATGCAGTGCCGGTTTCTAACTCGTGGATCAATAAGTCCCGGGATAAATAGATGGCGTTGCTAATAAAATTATTATTTTATTTTTCATGAATACCGACCTTCAAAAGAAACCTGCCAAAATTTAATGTTTACAATAGAGCAGAAAGTAAATTTAGCAGGAAATGATTGTTTTCGTTTTTATCTCTAGACAAATGAAGGGTCTCCCCGTCACCCAGAACACTATTGAATGGTTTTAAGATCGGATGTTTACTTTTTGAGTTATACGAAGTTTTATGTCAATTTTTTTATTTTTTTGACAGGTTCTGTCAATCTCAACCTTGAAAACAGAAATTGTTTCTTGCTTAGATTCCACACGGTAATAGTTATCCAACAAGCCATAGATTGTTGAAATCCGTCCATTTTCAACGGAGATATCGACATTTTTGTGCTAGCGACTTTTCCCCCTGTTCCAGCAGTAGAAGTTTTGAGCGCTGTATGACAAAGCAATGTGAAACACGATTTTTTTTTCTGTTACATACAACTGTTTCTAAGTACCAAAAAGACGGTGTACAGCATCCTTTTTCATGACAATTTGCCTCGGACCGATTTTAGCACGGTTCATTTTTGGCAACATGGCATGGCATATGTAAATCAGATGATATCAGCATTTTCGAGTTGAAAGTAATTCAATGATTATATTGATTTAAACTACTTACAGCAATAAATGCTGAAAGAACATAACTTCCATATACCATTCGCATCAGTTCGTCGAGATCAGCAAATGCGTGTGTGACAAATAATTTCACTCAATTTTCTCGGAGATGGCTAAACAGTTTTCTACAAACTCAGATTCATATGAAAAGTAGTATAATCCCAAACAAGGTTCCTGAATTATGTTTGAATCCGATTTCTGGTTCCGGAACTACAGGAGGATATGTGAAACGAAATTAAAATTTTGTAACTCATTTTTCTCGTAGATGGCTGAACTGATCTAAGATTCAAATGAAGGAGAATATAAAATATCTTGCTTTTTAGTCAGATCCGACTTCCGGTTTAGGATATACAGGGCGATTAGTATAAAAATGTCTATTTCACGTAAAATAGTCAGGTTTATCGGGTTTGCAGATTTGGATGGTCAATAACCAAATAAATTTACTTCAGTTTTAGCGGTATTCAGTTTTCGATCCTGGAGGTACCCCAAAATTTAATTCGCACTACGATTTTAATACACAGATTTTCAAAAATATTGAATCAAATATAAACTATACACCTTGGGTGAATTTAGTCGACTTCGACTATACAGATTTTCGAATCCCGGCTCCGGTATTGAATCGTTTCCCAAAGCTCAATCGTTTTCTTAAAAGAAGGCCAAATCGAATTTCAAAAACAAAAATTCAAATTAAAGAATTTATGGTCTTATACAAAATTAATGAATTATATCCGACTCTGGAATTACAGAGTGATGAGTTTTTAAAATTCAAATCGATATAGAAGATGGCAATACCAAAAAGCTTCAAAGTTGGACTCAAAAGTATTGCAATTTTTATAATTTCTGGTCACACGAACCGTTTTGGGTTATGCTGGTTCCTGAATACCGGCTCTGAAAGTACCGTAAATAATGAGAAAAACTCTAAAGTAGAACTTACTTCGATATCTCATGGAATGTTCAATCGATTGTCACACGTTTAGATTCAAATTTGATCCGATTTGCAGTTCGAAAATTACAGGTTAATGAATGATTAAAACCTCAATCTGCCGCTTTAAACGACGATCATTGAAATATTATCATGAGTACAAAAATGTCGAAAAATATTTATGCAAAAAGGTAAAACACATGCGGATTGATAAAAAAAAGGTATCATCTCACTGCTAGGTGGATAAAGCACGTTTTTCTTAGTTGTTTTAGGATTTTTTGACTAACAAGTCAATATTACATTAAACGCAAATAAAATCAATATTATTTCACTAGAACTTATTGTCACTGTCAATAACGGTTTCTGCACGAGACCAGTAAATTTTCGCGATTGTTATTGATACCGAAACCCAATTGGTACTCTTTAGGCACATACGCAAATTACAAACTCCATTCATGATTGCGGAAAAATTATCCGCTGACGAATAGAATGTTTTTCCTTTAGCGACGTGCATCCTCTATCATAATCCTGAGGCATTCGTAATTTTATGGTACAATCACCCACGCACACTTGAGTGTCGTCTATAATGTTTCTAGAGGTTCAACACTATGTACATTATTATTTTCATCAGTGAATCTTTTGCTTTATGCTGAGCAGCAGGGGCGTATCTAGTTCTTAGAGAGGCGGAAAATCAATTCTTGTGGGGGAGACAAATCATATTTTGCCACGAGCGTCAAATCTCCTCGGTACGCCACTGCTGAGAAATGAACAATATGTAAAATCCTCTGCTAGTTTTATTGAATTGAATGTATAGCAGTTTCTTTAAAATCGATACGCATTCGACACTTTCGGAAAATAGGCTATCCTAAGCAGTTACGTGATTCGCAAATTTATGGCAGAATTTATCAGGATTGAGTTTGCTTTAGTTTAGTCTATATTCACCACGAATACGCTTCCAATATCGAAATAAAAAAAAACAGATTCGAGTGTGACTATAACTACCGACAGTTTTAATCCCGGAACTTATATCAAACATATAAACATTTGCCGTGAATAAGCATAAATTTGCAGTGGTAATCTCTTGCGGCTATCGTTACAGTTTATTTAGAGCATCCCCCTTTCCAGCGAGTATAAATCCAAAAACAAAAATACGTCGAGTAAAATATCATGACCCTTCACGACCATCCATTTCCTGCACAAACACATCAATTCCAGACGCTCTCTCTCTCTCTCTCTCTCTCTCTCTCTGGTTAAATTCATTCCAACAATGGTTAATTTTTATCGCATTCGTTCATATTGTGTGTGACTGCGACTGTGCCCGTGCCGCTGCGATCCAAAAAGCAGCAAGCAAACAATAGAGGCAAAAAATATGCGTCGTCCCCATTTGCACATCGAGTCAGTCACAGGCCCAGTCAAACCCATGGACTGAATGCGACTAGTTTCGAATGTATGTGTGGGTGTGTTTTTTTTTCTCACGCCGGGGTGAACCCAAACATATTTGTTCCTGACCGACCCCAATAAAGCAGTGCAAATGTTGACCATGTGTCGGTTGATCCTGGCATTGCGTTCCCTCTGACACTCGCACTAAGCTCTACTAATCCTCCTAGAAGTATAAGGCTTTTTTTATTCCAACTAATGAATGTGAGCAATTTTAATAAGTCCAACCCTTTTCATCTAAAGAAATCGCACCAAAAATCAACACGGACGAACGGAGTATTCAACCGGATAAGTAAAGGCTGATATTCACTTTTTTCGGTTCAAGTTCTTCCCCCTACAAATGAACCATTTGATCCTTCCGCCTTTTGTGGAACTGCGTGTAGATAGGTTTTTCTGTCTTGTGTGGGATTTTGAACTGAATTTGCACCATCATGTGCGGGGAACAGTCCGAAACAAAACGACACTTGCTGGAGCAGGCAAGTGTGGCTCGAACGATGATTTCTAGACAAAAAATTCTTTTTTTTTTCATGCGTATAAAATTGGAAATTATGATAGAAGTACTACGATTCTGCCGTCGGTTTTCATTTTGCTTGTTTCGATTACACACGCTTGTAAAACATAAAAATTACACATGACGTGAGCCACACAATGCCGTATTTTGTGTGATAACAGGTTATTAACATGCTAAACTCAGATTTATGTCTGTTTTATGTCACATTGACTATCACTCTAATCTCATGACAATCTACCACTTTGTTTGTTTCATAAATTAAATAAATTCTGACGCGTCTATTATAAGCATCAATCGTAATTTAAATTTGCCTTTTTTCGTATAGGGCAAAAACACATATTTGAATTTTATAGTCAAATCCGATTCCTTGTTCTTAGCTCATTGTACAGCTGAGCATGCTCGAGTATTTTGATCAATTTGGCTGTTTCTGCGTGTGCAGACTTACCTAATGACAAATTGATTTCTCCAAAAAGGAAAAATCGCTGGCTCGAGGCCCATCTTCGCAATTTTTTTTTAACATTACGTTCATCTCTGTTGTTTAGTTCATCAGTGTTTTTTCAATCTGTTTTTATAGTTAGATACAGATAAAAACCTAAACAAGTTTGAGACGATTCTACGTCTTAACAAGACTAAAATCTACAGTGTTCGAACTGTTGACGTAATCTAAACCCTTTTTTTTAACCCTTTTCATCTAAAGAAATCGCACCAAAAATCAACACGGACGAACGGAGTATTCAACCGGATAAGTAAAGGCTGATATTCACTTTTTTCAGTTCAAGTTCTTCCCCCTACAAATGAACCATTTGATCCTTCCGCCTTTTGTGGAACTGCGTGTAGATAGGTTTTTTTGTCTTGTGTGGGATTTTGAACTGAATTTGCACCATCATGTGCGGGGAACAGTCCGAAACAAAACGACACTTGCTGGAGCAGGCAAGTGTGGCTCGAACGATGATTTCTAGACAAAAAATTCTTTTTTTTCATGCGTATAAAATTGGAAATTATGATAGAAGTACTACGATTCTGCCGTCGGTTTTCATTTTGCTTGTTTCGATTACACACGCTTGTAAAACATAAAAATTACACATGACGTGAGCCACACAATGCCGTATTTTGTGTGATAACAGGTTATTAACATGCTAAACTCAGATTTATGTCTGTTTTATGTCACATTGACTATCACTCTAATCTCATGACAATCTACCACTTTGTTTGTTTCATAAATTAAATAAATTCTGACGCGTCTATTATAAGCATCAATCGTAATTTAAATTTGCCTTTTTTCGTATAGGGCAAAAACACATATTTGAACTTTATAGTCAAATCCGATTCCTTGTTCTTAGCTCATTGTACAGCTGAGCATGCTCGAGTATTTTGATCAATTTGGCTGTTTCTGCGTGTGCAGACTTACCTAATGACAAATTGATTTCTCCAAAAAGGAAAAATCGCTGGCTCGAGGCCCATCTTCGCAATTTTTTTTTAACATTACGTTCATCTCTGTTGTTTAGTTCATCAGTGTTTTTTCAATCTGTTTTTATAGTTAGATACAGATAAAAACCTAAACAAGTTTGAGACGATTCTACGTCTTAACAAGACTAAAATCTACAGTGTTCGAACTGTTGACGTAGGGCTAAACAACTATTGTCAAAATCATTGTTGATTTATGTTTTGCGAAGAACATTTTTCATGTGTTCCACACATACTTATTTGTATTTTTGCGAAATATATTTACTATCGAAAATAATTCATTGAGAACTTTTGATTCTCTTAAAAGGACCGAAGTTGCTGTTGGTGATTGGTAATACTGATTCAGATCATCTAGCACTTGATACAAGTAGTTCTGAAGAAAATTGCCTCTCGTACGGGACGAACGGCGTATGAAATAAATACTAGCCGATGTGCACAGGAACCTTCTGCAGTGCATTAACGAATTACACAGGACTCGCAGGTTCGATATTAATGATGGTTATTCGAGAAGGTTTTGTGAAAAAAATAGCGTCTATTAGTACTATCCCGGATTGTCGGTTCAATGCAAAGGGCACAGGTCTTACAAACCAGTTGTTGTATGTTCGAGCCCCGATCTGGTAGGATTCGTAGTGTTAGTATTAATGAATCGGCTGCGAAGTCTGTTGAAACAGAAGGTCAAATTTCACTACAGGAATGTAATACCAAGGCTTTGCTTGTCTACTTGTACTATACGAAATTCGAATTCAACTTAAATATGCGGAGCTGTCGTCTCTGGTAGGGAAAACCAGGGGACTGGAAAGCATTGTAAAAGTATCACAGTATTGAACTTTTGCTTTCTTCACATCTTGACCTCTTTTCTGTCAATCTACGGATACCACGCCAATAGAAATGTTCGTCTTTTGAAGCAAATCAATTGGACACCGAGTTTTCGACTTCCTCGTACGATTCAAGGCGGCCCATCAATGAAAGCAAATAATAGTGCCAAAACTAGTTTATATGGCATGTGGGACAACAGCTCATAGTCAAGTGTTTTGATTGTATCCTGAACCGGATTGTATCGTGTAACAAAATTACTTTACCGTATCTTTTGGCTCAAAACGTCCCACAAAACGTGAAAATAACAGAACAGAAAGTCAAACTTGAGGAAATTCTGCACACTTAGATGACCTGCTGTTAAATTCACAGAACATTCAAATTCAAATATCTTACAAGACTATTCAATGCGAATACTACTGTGGGCAAAAATTAGGAGGACATTGTTCATAATTCCAAATTGCGTTGACACAAGTGTATTGGGGCCGGGGAGGATTACTTTGACGGGGACGAAATAGATTTGGAAGAATAAATAATTCCAAATCTATTTCGTCCCCGTCAAAGTAATCCTCCCCGGCCCCAATACACTTGTGTCAACGCAACAACGAAACAGTTGTTAAAGCCAATTTCCGGAATCGCCTTGAATGCGCGTAGCAATTACGTTTGATGTTTTCAATCAATTCAAAGCGGTGGTTTGAGTTCACTGAATAGCCAGAAGTCACACGGAGCTAAATCAAGCGAGTACGGTGGTTGCGGGACGATATTGGTTGAATTTTCGGCGAAAAAATCACGAAGAGTCAATGCAGAATGGGATCAGAATAACTTTCATTTGAATCTAAGTTTGTAAAAATCGGTCACGCCATCTCTGAGAAAAGTTATTTCAAAACACATTACATACACAGATACACACACTTGCACAAGCAGACAAATTGCGTACTCGACGAATTGAGTCGAATGGTATATGACCCTCGGTCCCCCGGGTTTCGATTCAAAAGTCGGTTTTTACAATCATTGCATAACCTTTCTATATCAGAAAGGAAAAAAATAACAATCAACCATGCGTTTCCATTGAATGTTTGTTAGAAGGAAACGCATGGTGCTCAGTTCTAGTAGTTAGTGCACTATGCGTTTGGTTCTTACAGAACTTGAATGGAGACGAATGGTTAAATGGTAACTTCTATTAAGCAAAATATACAAATTTGTGGATTTCTACATTTTAAGCAATATGAAACCGTAGCACTTCAACATGTCCAAAATTATTGATTTATTACCAAAATCTAGAGTGGTACTAAAATCGGAAGTGTTAAAAACTAAGTTCCAAACATTTTGAGTGTTTATTAATTCAAGAAATACATCTTCAAAACATTTGAAAAATACTGTAAACTGTAAAAATAATCTAAAATATCTCTGATTTTTTTCATATTCTTAGGTAACGCGGTAGCTTCAAAAATAAAAATGAAAATGTAAATCAACAAAACCTTCCCTGCTTCATTAATATGGCAGTTAAAGGTTTGAAATTTTGGGGAAATTGGTTCCAGTCAAAGATTTTTCAAATAACGGCGTATCGACATGAATTTCCTTTAGAGCAAATTTCATATGCTTATCCGGCTATAGCCTCTCAAAATCTACTTCAAAATGACCTCAAGTCTGAAATTTCTTTTCTACGATGGAAGCACATGGTCCACCATTTGCTAAAACTATAAAGTCAAATAGTCAAAGTCAAGTTATGTCCACTCGAAATACGTATCGCCGATCGTGAGAATGTGCAACCAGAAAGAAAATTCATTGTAAAAATTTAACATCTTTAAATCCAAATTTAAATGTATCCAATTATAAAATAAGTCTAGTAATCGTCAAACCCCATTTTAAATTCTGTTGATACAAAACAACTTATATCGCATTTTATAGTTACAACATTAAAGTAATTTTTGTTTTAATTCAGCAGAATGTTGGTTGAATATATTAACAATATGATACTTTCTCAACAAATTAGTTTTCGCTTGTCAAGTGTAAATCATCACATTTTTTACTCAAGAATTTATTCATTGGAAAAAGCCATCAACAGCTGCTTTCAAGCCAATATAACAGCATTTGTTGCATTCATTCATTGAATCAAATGGGTCCATCCAACCATTTTATGGAATACTTAAAACGATACACTTCTACCACCCCGCACATGTCAGCCACGATGGAGACCGATTTTGTGAGAAAATATAACCCGGAAAATCGTTAGGGTTATGACGAAGGAAATGAAAGCAACATTCGACTCGTTGTCGACTTGAGTGAGATGGTTTCTCGGCGAAAAATTTTGTCCTTACTTATTCCACACTCAGCGCGCCCTCACTGCCCGGAAAAGCTTTAACTTTTTCCATGTCCTTAAACAGAAGATTCATGCCAACGACCAAAGAAGTTTGAGCAGCAATGGCCACCACCCAAAAGGAAATCTCTTATTGCGAGTGAAGCGTAAAGTTACATTTTCACTGTTGTGGCCACGAATGGACCATTATTGGATGTCGTTATTTATGAGAATTGCGTATTGTGCCCCGCTCATCGACGACTATACAACCGCTTCCATGTGCAGATAACCGCCAAAAATCTAGTTGATTTTCTCTTTAAGAAAGATTTGAAACACTATGAAATGTTTATTCAAGGGTAGATTATTAGGTCTTAAATATGACGAATTCGTTCTTTGTATTCTTCGTTGCACCACCATTTTTTGGAAAATATTTGTATCAGTTCATTTGAATTAATCGTCACAGGCTTCAGGTACAGTCTCGCCTTGCTAGACAAGACTAGACTAGACTAGACTAGACTAGACTAGACTAGACTAGACTAGACTAGACTAGACTAGACTAGACTAGACTAGACTAGACTAGACTAGACTAGACTAGACTAGACTAGACTAGACTAGACTAGACTAGACTAGACTAGACTAGACTAGACTAGACTAGACTAGACTAGACTAGACTAGACTAGACTAGACTAGACTAGACTAGACTAGACTAGACTAGACTAGACTAGACTAGACTAGACTAGACTAGACTAGACTAGACTAGACTAGACTAGACTAGACTAGACTAGACTAGACTAGACTAGACTAGACTAGACTAGACTAGACTAGACTAGACTAGACTAGACTAGACTAGACTAGACTAGACTAGACTAGACTAGACTAGACTAGACTAGACTAGACTAGACTAGACTAGACTAGACTAGACTAGACTAGACTAGACTAGACTAGACTAGACTAGACTAGACTAGACTAGACTAGACTAGACTAGACTAGACTAGACTAGACTAGACTAGACTAGACTAGACTAGACTAGACTAGACTAGACTAGACTAGACTAGACTAGACTAGACTAGACTAGACTAGACTAGACTAGACTAGACTAGACTAGACTAGACTAGACTAGACTAGACTAGACTAGACTAGACTAGACTAGACTAGACTAGACTAGACTAGACTAGACTAGACTAGACTAGACTAGACTAGACTAGACTAGACTAGACTAGACTAGACTAGACTAGACTAGACTAGACTAGACTAGACTAGACTAGACTAGACTAGACTAGACTAGACTAGACTAGACTAGACTAGACTAGACTAGACTAGACTAGACTAGACTAGACTAGACTAGACTAGACTAGACTAGACTAGACTAGACTAGACTAGACTAGACTAGACTAGACTAGACTAGACTAGACTAGACTAGACTAGACTAGACTAGACTAGACTAGACTAGACTAGACTAGACTAGACTAGACTAGACTAGACTAGACTAGACTAGACTAGACTAGACTAGACTAGACTAGACTAGACTAGACTAGACTAGACTAGACTAGACTAGACTAGACTAGACTAGACTAGACTAGACTAGACTAGACTAGACTAGACTAGACTAGACTAGACTAGACTAGACTAGACTAGACTAGACTAGACTAGACTAGACTAGACTAGACTAGACTAGACTAGACTAGACTAGACTAGACTAGACTAGACTAGACTAGACTAGACTAGACTAGACTAGACTAGACTAGACTAGACTAGACTAGACTAGACTAGACTAGACTAGACTAGACTAGACTAGACTAGACTAGACTAGACTAGACTAGACTAGACTAGACTAGACTAGACTAGACTAGACTAGACTAGACTAGACTAGACTAGACTAGACTAGACTAGACTAGACTAGACTAGACTAGACTAGACTAGACTAGACTAGACTAGACTAGACTAGACTAGACTAGACTAGACTAGACTAGACTAGACTAGACTAGACTAGACTAGACTAGACTAGACTAGACTAGACTAGACTAGACTAGACTAGACTAGACTAGACTAGACTAGACTAGACTAGACTAGACTAGACTAGACTAGACTAGACTAGACTAGACTAGACTAGACTAGACTAGACTAGACTAGACTAGACTAGACTAGACTAGACTAGACTAGACTAGACTAGACTAGACTAGACTAGACTAGACTAGACTAGACTAGACTAGACTAGACTAGACTAGACTAGACTAGACTAGACTAGACTAGACTAGACTAGACTAGACTAGACTAGACTAGACTAGACTAGACTAGACTAGACTAGACTAGACTAGACTAGACTAGACTAGACTAGACTAGACTAGACTAGACTAGACTAGACTAGACTAGACTAGACTAGACTAGACTAGACTAGACTAGACTAGACTAGACTAGACTAGACTAGACTAGACTAGACTAGACTAGACTAGACTAGACTAGACTAGACTAGACTAGACTAGACTAGACTAGACTAGACTAGACTAGACTAGACTAGACTAGACTAGACTAGACTAGACTAGACTAGACTAGACTAGACTAGACTAGACTAGACTAGACTAGACTAGACTAGACTAGACTAGACTAGACTAGACTAGACTAGACTAGACTAGACTAGACTAGACTAGACTAGACTAGACTAGACTAGACTAGACTAGACTAGACTAGACTAGACTAGACTAGACTAGACTAGACTAGACTAGACTAGACTAGACTAGACTAGACTAGACTAGACTAGACTAGACTAGACTAGACTAGACTAGACTAGACTAGACTAGACTAGACTAGACTAGACTAGACTAGACTAGACTAGACTAGACTAGACTAGACTAGACTAGACTAGACTAGACTAGACTAGACTAGACTAGACTAGACTAGACTAGACTAGACTAGACTAGACTAGACTAGACTAGACTAGACTAGACTAGACTAGACTAGACTAGACTAGACTAGACTAGACTAGACTAGACTAGACTAGACTAGACTAGACTAGACTAGACTAGACTAGACTAGACTAGACTAGACTAGACTAGACTAGACTAGACTAGACTAGACTAGACTAGACTAGACTAGACTAGACTAGACTAGACTAGACTAGACTAGACTAGACTAGACTAGACTAGACTAGACTAGACTAGACTAGACTAGACTAGACTAGACTAGACTAGACTAGACTAGACTAGACTAGACTAGACTAGACTAGACTAGACTAGACTAGACTAGACTAGACTAGACTAGACTAGACTAGACTAGACTAGACTAGACTAGACTAGACTAGACTAGACTAGACTAGACTAGACTAGACTAGACTAGACTAGACTAGACTAGACTAGACTAGACTAGACTAGACTAGACTAGACTAGACTAGACTAGACTAGACTAGACTAGACTAGACTAGACTAGACTAGACTAGACTAGACTAGACTAGACTAGACTAGACTAGACTAGACTAGACTAGACTAGACTAGACTAGACTAGACTAGACTAGACTAGACTAGAGTGGTAAAAGCTGCTAGCATAATGAATCAAAAATGACAGTTCAGAAGAAAACAACAACAATTTAGTTATGCCACATTTTAACCAATAAAATTCATAGAAAACACTGAGCTTTTCTGTGTACGACAGTCACTGTTATCAATAACAATTACTTAAATTGTTTACAAAGAAATATTTCCGAAGCGTTTTAAAACAACCAAAAGCACGCACTAGGACACTATATCCGGAAGCATTTCAATTATTTTTTACTGTATTTTTTAGAACAAACTTCAAAAGCGCATTTCACAACAAACAATGCCACTAACATCGGTGCAATTTCTTTATCTTATTTCATAACAGCATATTTTTCTCTAAGTTTTTTTTTTGAGGCACATAAAACTCTCGGTGTTCCACTGCTCCTAACATCGTCGAGCCACTTTCTCAAATATCTTAGATATATGAGATTTCTCATAATGCCTCCACAACATAGAAGAAACTATTTAAACACGAGATCCAACCCCTCATTTTTAGCCACCGGATTCCTCACAGTGCACTGACCCAACCCTACTATCCAGACATCCCAGATGCTTCCGTTGCTTTCGAGACTTAAGCTCGCAAAATACCCAAAAATTCCCCCGTTGATTCCTAAGCTTAGCAAATTGCTTGGTAAGATAGCATTCAGCACTCGGCTGGTGCTGATTCCGCTGGTTCCGCGGTTGCTGATGGAAGGCTTGACTCACCCAAGCCGCCTCGGGGTTCTTCAAGCAAGCAGCAGCAGCAACAAACGGTGGCAGCTGCGAACAGCTAGTGTGGCAGAATTTCTGCACAAAAATTTCTCTAACAAAATACTTGGCAAAAACGCTTGAGGCAATTTATGTGCTGGTGAAAATTTGTCATAATTTGCTCCCGTTCTATATGCCAGAGCGAGTTGCCCCAGCTCGTAACAAAACTGGTCTTTTATTGTTGTTGAAAACTGCGGAGGGGGGATTTGTCTTCCTTTCCAGTCCCGCACCCGGCACGAAACAGGCAGACAGGCTTAGGCCCCGAATTCCTTGCCATTGCAACTGATGAAATAACTATCATCGGTCGGGATTTGAGAGAACCGAAATTCTTTCCCCTGGTTGTTGTACGATGAGGTCGGATCATGCAGTTTCGGAACTTATTTTATCATCGCGATGCCAGTCCCCGTCGGTGGTGTTTGCGTCAAGGGAACATTTGTTTCGAAAGGTTGGAAATTCCGAGAGTCAGATTTCCATTGTCCTCGTCAGTAAGTTCACTTTCATACACACACACGCCAAATGGTTCACGGGCCTGCGGTTGCTGATATGATGGATCTTTGCAGCACAAGCGCTGTCTCGGCAGGAATTTGTATAACCTGAAATGAGTTTTCTTGTTAGCTTAATGAGTGTGATTTGAACTATTTGCGAAAGTAATTAATGTATTTCAACTTCAGAGCACACACACACACACACTCACCGGTAAAAGTTTCCAGATTGAACAACACAACTCATTCAACAATATTTCATTTCAAAAATTCTACAGAAATCACCAAACACTTGATACAAGGAACCTTAAATTCCTATCTGCCATAAATCAGGGCCAGGCCTGGGCTCACAAGATACGTTTGAGCCGAATAATTGATTTCATAAACAGATCACAAACAGTGCCAGCGGTCGATTCGAAATGAATCTGAAAGGTTAACTACGTTATGGGCCATCAGGTGCTCAAAACGGTTCCTGCCTCGGTTAGCTCGGACTGCGATGATAACTCAATTCAAACACCTTCTGCTGTCCGCACGAACCGATGACAATAGGTAAATATCACCGATTGGCATATTTCAGTGAAATGAGCAACCCACATTCTATTTGGCGATAGAAGCTCAGTTCTGGCCAAATCTGAAATTTTCGGAATCGAAATAATGTATTGATATAGTCGCACTGCTACCGGCCCAGCATCCGGTGAACTCATCAAATTTTTAATGTGCCTATTTCCAGACAGCAAACCAAGCTGGTAACCGAAACTTGGAGAGGGAAATATTTTTTATCACTTGATGTTTCCATGCGGCTTTTTTTTCGCTACCACCCATCGCAGTAAACTCGTCTGCATCAATCCTCTTCCAGGTTCGGTGCCAAGAATAGCTTCGGATGGTGGTGCGACCGGAACAAACTGGTTCCCACAGCAGATCAGTCAGTGACGTGATTGTGTAGCACCGAGCAGACGTTCCGGCCGTGGTGGCTTTTCGTACACACAATCGCGACCGACTCAGACCGCATCGCTTTGCCATGTCCTCCTACCCCCACCCCCCTCCCATGCTGGGCGTACCGGGTTGGGTCAGCCCAGACTCCTGATACTTCTACACGTTCGGCTTCCGATTTCATGTGTGGATACGCTTCAAGTACGTTTCAATTTCTGCTCTTGACAGGCTGAGTGGATGAATTACAGCTCTATTAAAGTGATTGTTTTTCCGGTTGAAGCTGGCATCGTCGCCCGGTCCTCGGTGAAGGAAATTCGGCTGTTCAATCTTGAATGGGAAATATATTTTGGTGATGCCTAAAAATACATTAACTGCTCCATTAAATTGGAAACATAAACCCATGACAAGCGCAGGAAAGCTTTTAGAAGAAAAGACAGGATACGAAAAATTGCACTAGTTATTCTGTTGGCAATGTTCGGTTTGGTTAATCTATTCTATTTATTTTCTTCTGATTTTCTCTTCTTTTGTGATCTTGTTCATTCCTTTATTTAATTTTTCATATCTTTGTTTACGTTTCGTTGTGTTTTATTCTGTTAAATTATGTTTTATTTTATTTAATAAAGCTTCATTTTGTTTAATTTGTTTTATAATTTTTGTCTATTATTGTTTTGTTGTCCTTTATTCAGTTTTGCCTTTCTCTATAGAAAGGTAACAGAATTACTGGAGAAATCCGGCTCAATGTTTTGTGGAGTCCATCAGGAATCAGAACAAATTGGCTCAAATGGCACGTTCCCCTTGATATTTGGAGATTTGTGCCTTGCCATCAATTTGTTTTTAGCATCATTTTCCCGATATATAAGAGGGAAGGATTGAAAGGAAATGGTAAGGGTTGGACTAGGAGGATGGGAAAAATTGACGACACAAAAACACATAAAAGCAGAAGTAAATTCTGCACCCCTAAAGGATGCTGAACAATCTGCTGAGGATCACATTTAGTGGAAACAGAAGGAAATTCTGAACCTCTACGAGGTCCAGAACAGTCTGCTGTTAATAAAACCTCCAACCCCCGAGAGGATTTAGAGATCTTACAAAAGCGACACCATTCTGCACTCCCGGAAGAATGCAGAACGACTCGCAGTATGTAAGAGCAGAAGTAAATTCGGTACCCCCCAAAGGATGCCAAACAATCTGCTTAACCCTATTTAAGGTGAATACAGAAGGGATTCATTCACTCCAGGAAGAACGATGAACCCTTCTGACTATAGCTCCTTACCACATTGGGTGAGAAACGAGAGAATATCCTTCAATTTTAGCTCCGCATACACAGACTCAACCATGTACGGAGAACCAGAAACCCGGATACGTAGCTGCGTCAATGCGGGACAGTTACATATCAGATGATATGAAGTACCATAATCGCATTTACACAAATCACACGAATAATACTCAGCACGTTGAATAGCAGCCATGTGATAATTGAGTTTGCAATGTCCAGTCAGAGCTCTGACCAGAATACTTCAATGATACTTGGAGAAATGCAGTAGACACTTTGACATTTTCAGATTTAAATCTGGTAGAAATGCTTTTGTCTGAGCGCAAGTTTGCAAGCTGCGCCAGTAGCTGGCATGTTTGGATGCAGCCCAAGAACGAATCTTGTGCTTTATCCAACTAGTTGAAAGTGGTAAAGCTGGTTCAGGACCAACGAAATCATTCGTTGCACCAGCTCTAGCCAACTCATCAGCCCATTCATTTCCAGTAATACCAGAATGGCCGGGTACCCATAAGAAGTAAACAGCATTTGAAATGCTGAGGTCTTCAATTTGAGTTCGACATGCGATCACTAGATTCGACCGTGAGTCATTCGAACTGAGTGCTTTTGAGGCTGCCTGACTGTCGGAACAAACATAAATACGTTTACCACAGATCCTCTGCTGAAGTGCCGATTGTACTCCACACAGAATTGCGTAGATTTCTGCTTGGAACACAGTACAGTATCTACCAAGTGAATGAGACTGCTCCAGCCTCATTTCACGACAGTAGACACCAGCACCAGCACGACCATTCAACAGAGAACCGTCCGTATAACAAACTATGTGTTCATCAAGTTGTCGTTCCAGACAACCAGACAACCATTCCTCACGAAGAGGATAGCTCACATTGAATGTTTTGAAAGGAAAACTACATGTGAGAGTTAGGTCACTAGGAGCGAGTAAATACTCATCCCACGTAACCATTTGAGACCACAAGCGAGTGTGGCTGGTAGCATAATCTAATGGGTTACTGTTCAAAAGCCCTGTAACCTTAATGAAGTGGTTTAATGCACAGTAGCGCCTCTAGAGCAGCAGTAGGAGTTGTCGTGAATGCTCCTGTCATCGCCATTAGGACCATCCTTTGGAGATGATTTAGCTTTGACTGAACTGTCGCGACTTCTCCTTTCTGCCACCATACAAGACATCCATATGCTAAAATTGGTCTAACAATAGTTGTGTAGATCCAATGAATATATCTGGGTTTGAGTCCCCACGATTTTTCAAAAGCTCGTCTGCATTGGCCGAAAGCCATGCAAGCTCTTTTAATCCTGAAGTCAATGTGAGCAGACCAATTCAGTTTTGAGTCAAGAATAACCCCGACGTATTTAACTTGATCGACCACAGTGACCTCTGAACCAAAGAACTGCAACGGACGAGCTACTGTAATTATCCTACGATGAGTGAAAAGCACCATTGATGTTTTGCCCGGATTTACAGATAATCCAACCTGACAACACCATTGTTCAACAGATCGCAGGGCTTGTTGCATTAAATCAAAGAGAGTGTTAATGCTTATACCGGTCATCAATATATGATAATCGTCGGCAAAACCATAAGTCGGAAATCCGAGGTTATTAAGTTTCCTTAACAAACCATCAGTGACTAGGTTCCATAAAAGTGGGGATAGTACACCACCTTGAGGAAAAACCCAAGATATTCCGTTCACGACTGCAATGTTTAACCTCCTGCAGCCATTCAGCCATCGGCACGGAAATACACCTTGACTTAGGAGTTCCTATTTTTGTGGCCTTTTACGACATGGAACAGGAAACCAGTGGATCAATTCTTGGTAAAAAATAATTCCGCCGGATGCCACACGGCTTACCTGTTTGGTGGACTTATACCACCGGTACAGGTGGACCGTAGCGTTATTCTTAGCCAGTTGGGAAACCGCTACCGACACTACACGGCTATCTAGGCTGCTCAGAGAGGGAAGTTAACATTGTTTTATTTTATTTAATAAAGTTTCATTTTGTTTAATTTGTTTTATAATTTTTGTCTATTATTGTTTTGTTGTCCTTTATTCAGTTTTGCCTTTCTCTATAGAAAGGTAACAGAATTACTGGAGAAATCCGGCTCAATGTTTTGTGGAGTCCATAGTAGGCACGACTTCCGGATATAATGCGCCTCCTGATCTACCGGCTGGTGTCGTTGTCCGCAGTCACCAGTGAGCCAAGATAGATGAACTCGTCAACCACCTCGAACTCATCGCCGTCGATCGTAATACTGCTGCCCAGACGTTGCCTATTGCTTTCAGTTCCGCCAGCCAGCATGTACTTTGTCTTAGACACATTTATCCTCAGTCCTACTCGTGCCGCTTCGCGCTTTAGTCGGGTATACAGATCTGCTACCGTCTCCTTGTTTCTACCGATTATATCCACGTCATCAGCGAAGCACACGAATTGTCCGGACTTCGTGAAAATCGTGCCCTGCATGTTGAGCCGCGCTTTGCGCATAACTCCTTCAAGTGCGATGTTGAACAGCAGGCAGGACAACCCATCACCTTGTCTTAATCCCCTACGTGATTCGAACGGTTCCGAGAAACCGCCCGCAATCTTGACACAACACTGTACACCATCCATCGTAGCCTTAGTCAGTCTTGTCAGATTCCCAGGGAAGCCGTTCTCGTCCATAATTTTCCATAGCTCTACACGGTCTACCGTGTCGTATGCGGCTTTGAAGTCGATGAACAGATGATGCGTCGGGACCCGGTATTCACGGCATTTTTGGAGGATTTGCCTTATAGTGAAGATTTGGTCGTTTGTTGATCTGCCGTTGATGAACCCGGCCTGATAACTCCCGACAAATCCATTTACCAGTGGTGATAGGCGCCGGAACAGGATCTGAGATAACACTTTGTAGGCGGCATTTGACACTGTGATTGCCCTGTAGTTTGCACAGTCCAATTTGTCACCTTTCTTGTATATCGGGGTGATGACCCCTTCCTTCCTGAGAACGATACAGCATCTCCATCTCCTCTCTCTCCGACTCTTCCAGGTGGCGCTTTTTGTCCCGGAAAAGGCGAGTTTGCTGCATTCGTCTCTGTCGATACGATTCCACGTTCTGACGGGTGGCTTGACGCAACATCGCTGCGCGTGCTGCATTCTTCTCGTCTAATATCTCCTGGCATTCGCCGTCGAACCATTCGTTCCGTCGACTTCTTGGCACGTATCCCAGGACGCTCTCCGCAGCATTGCTGATGGCTGTTTTAGTTCTGGTCCAGCAGTCCTCCAGGGGAGCATCATTGAGCTCCTCCTCCGCTAGCAACGCTGCTTCGAGATGCCGTGCGTAGGCAGTCGCGACCTCGGTGTCCCTCAGTCGGTCCAGATTATACCGCGGCGGGCGTCGGTACCGTACGTTATTCACAACGGACAGTTTTGGACGCAGCTTAACCATCACAAGGTAGTGGTCCGAGTCGATGTTAGCGCCCCGATAGGTTCGTACGTCGATAATGTCCGAGAAATGCCATCCATCAATCAGGACGTGATCGATTTGTGTCTCCGTTTGCATGGGTGATCTCCAGGTGTATCGGTGCAGGAGGCGGTGCTGGAAAAAGGTGCTTTTTATGGCCATGTTTTTGGAGGTGACAAAGTCGATGCAGAGCCGGTGAAACATGTTAAGCCCAGGTGGGTAATTTTTCGTACCGGGGAGAACGACCCACTATTTTGAAGCTAAATAATACTTTAGATTTTCAAATAATATTTTGTTTCGATATAACTTTGCATGAGACGCGTAAATTCAAAGCTTGAAGCGTTTTCGATATTTTGTTGTAAAAGAAAATTGCGCATTTAAGGGTTAAATACAATATCAAACTATAAAATTTCTGCCAATATTTGTTTGGAATATTAAGTCAGCAGTCTTTTAGGTTCCGTATAAACTTATATGTGTTTGCAAATTTTCGAAATTATTTCTTTGAGAATTTTGGTTACCCTGATCGTTTAGTTAGTTGTGGTTGATGGTGAAAGATGTCTCGCATGAATCGAAAGCAATGTCTTGGTATTACATTCCTTCTGTGTAATTTGGGGCCTTTCTGTTTCAACAGACTTCGCAGCCGATTCTTAGCATACATAATCATTTTATGGCTAGTACTACGATCCTACTGACACTATGAATCATTCCACGTCGGGGCTCGAAGATATGACAACTGGCTTATAAGACCAGCACCGTATGCATTCAACCGCAAACCCGGGTGAATCAAACGGTGCATAAAACAAATCCAGCCGCTGATGAGCATAGCACATTGTTAAAAAAAAGTCCCGGGACCGACTGAGATGACGTTTGTCAAACTATCATCATCGTTCAGAAGACAAGTGTCAAACTTTCACGTCAATCGCACCTCGAACACTAAACTTACCGACATATAAGTGACGTTACTTTTTGATTTACGAAAACTTAAAAATAACGAATTCCGTTTATTGATAAAACATTGCTTCCTATAAGGAAAAACCGGACAAGTCCAGCAATGGTTTAGTGTTACCCGCACTCAGATTAAAAACAAAGATTTGTGGTATTCTGATTTTAACGTGACCAAATTGAGCAGTCATCCGGAAAAAATGTGAGCAAGTTTTGATAATCGTGATGGATGAACACAAAATCAAAGTCCGACTGAACTGGAAGTGCTTTTACGATCGTATGCGAAAATCTGGGCATGAAAAAAATCTTTTCCAAATAGGTGTCTTGTTCACTTTCAATCTACCAAAAGCAACAACGCATCAACAATCCAGAGAGCTGGTCGGCACTGTTTAATCGCAATAAAAAGGATTTCATGCGTTGGTATGAAACAGTGGACGAAACATGGATCTATCTTTTTTCTCCGGAGTTGTTAGACATTTAGACGGGGAAAACGCAACAGGTAGCTACAACAAGTATGGCGTCAGTTTTTAGATGCTCGAGGTATAAATAACGTCGACTATCTTGAAAAGGAAGTACCAACAAAAGTTTTTAGTTATCAATGCGTTTGAAGTATGGAATCGTAAAAAACGGCCTCATATGAAGCAGAAAAAATCATCTTTACCCAGACAATGCACCGTGCCACAAGTCAATGAAAATAATGGCCACATTGAACGTATTGGACACCGATCTGTTTCTTCAACCACCCTATTCTCAATAACCTAGCCCCCAGCGACTACTTGTCATTTGATGATCTGAGAGAGTCATCGCCGAAAATGAAGCCTATTTTAAGGCTATGGACAAATCATTCTATATATATGATATAAAAAATTTAGATAATAAATAAATAATTTTTGCTCAAGAAATGTTGCTTTTCTAGTTAGTTCCTGAACGTTTTGGACGATGTGGAAGCAACCTTCTCTACGGCAGTATCGAACCGCACAGAGTGCAAGTCGATTCGACACTGAATTTTGTTTTCTGTGAATAATTTTCTCAAATGCGAACGCACTCATTGATGAGCAGAAATCATATGGAAACCGTGAACTTATGTATACGAAACCGTCATATCAATTAGAGGAATGACAATGGTTTGAAAAACAGGGAGAATTATACATTGTTCGTGGTTGAGTTGTAGATGTTCAAAACCTAACCACTGTCTATATGGTTTTACTTCTATATTTTGAATTTATACCCCGATATAGAAAACAAAGACGCAATCCTACGTCAAAAGATTTTGAGTGATTTCATTTATGTGAAGATAAAGAATGGAAAGACGAGATGTGACAAGGTTGATTTTAGCAAGCTGAAATCTTTTACTAACTTAACTTTCGCATAAGGAGTTGAACTTAAGCATCTCATGAATGCAAATCACTCGAGTCTCTGGTATGCCGGAAAGTACCGATAAAGGTCTTTTACCACTTACTATCCGAACCGACAACAGAATAGTTATCAGAAGTTGTTACTTTCTACTTGCGGCTGCATTTTCGTGCACAATTAATTCTTCACTATCTCTAATAGTGAAAAAGTAAAAATAGCATGATGGGTTTCCATCAGGTAGCGGTGAGTGCAGCGCTACTGAATACCGCTTACAACCTAGGCTAAACAGCCAGCACGCTGTGACTCTGGGGGCATAAGCAATAGTTCGAACAAACCTTTCATTCTGATGTTCAACTAGCTGTATAGAGATTGAGAAAAATATCCATACAGTGAACTCAATGTGTATAAGAATGTTGTCGCAAGTAGAAACTGACAACTGCTGGTAACTTTTCTTTTACCGGTTCGTATAGTAAATGGTAGACCTTTTTCGGTATTTTCCGGAATCCGGAGACTCGATTGATTTGCATGAATGAGATGCTTAAACTCGACCCCTTTGGTTAAAGGTAAAAGTTAAGTCACTGAAAGATGTCTGCTTGACCATTGTCACACCTCGCCTTTTTACTATATATCTTCACATCCTATCTGTACCTTGAGTACTAGCATTTTATCATTCTGTTTTATTTAATATTCTCAGTTACAATAAAACTATTTTTATTGTTTTAAATGATACTAATATTACTATTATTTTTCGTTAGAAATTTCAGGTGGGTAATTACCCACCTTTGGAATTTTCGGGTGGGTAGTACTACCCACTGTACCCACCTCTTTCACCGGCCCTGAGTCGATGAGTCTTAGGCCGTTCTCGTATGTTTGCTGGTGGCGCTGAACCTTCCAACCACCGGTCAGAACTCCACCTCCTGGCCAACCTGAGCATTGAAATCGCCGATGACGATCTTGATGTCATGTCTTGGGCAGCGATCGTATTCACGTTCCAGCTGCGCGTAGAATTCGTCTTTGTCATCGCTACTTCCGAGGTGGGGACTATGCACGTTAATTATGCTGATATTGAAGAACCGGCCCTTGATCCTCAACCTGCACATTCTGTCGCTGACCGGCCACCATCCGATCACACGCTTTTGCATCTCCCCCACCACCATAAAAGCTGTTCCCAGCTCGTGTGTGTTGCCGCAGCTCTGGTATATGGTGTGGTTCCCGCGAAAGACCCGCACCGTAGACCCCTTCCAACACACCTCCTGCAGCGCTACGATGTCGAACTTGCGGTCTTTCACTATATCGGATAGTATACGCGTGCTTCCGATGAAGTTGAGAGACTTACAGTTCCACGTACCGAGTTTCCAATCTCTTGTCCGTTTTCGTCGCAAAGGTCTGAGCCGATTAGATCCATCCGAATTTTCTTGTTGAACTTCCTGAGCAAGCCCTTTTTATGGGCGGCTAGCTAGGCCTGCGCCAACCTTGCAGTAACGCTGAAGGACCGCGAGAAGAGAGAGATTTGGGCCAGGTGCATATTGAAAGGCGGCGCCAACTCGCCTTGTCAGGTCTTGTGGTTTTTAGGCCTACAACGTGTAGGGCCCACTACCTCGTCCTACCCACACCTGCAGTCAGCTCCCGCTACATGGTTCGTGTCGCGAGTCACAACGAGTTGCTATCGCGACTAAGCATTATCCACCACCTATGACCCGCCCGGTAGCTTGCAGCTCAGCTTCCCTCATAGTGCTCCTCCTCCACCACAGGGCCCGGGACCAGGCCATTGATCAAGTTCGAATATCAAATGGCTGTGACTTTTGGTTCCGGAGATATGATGGGATAAATAACGTAACCGACAAAACGTGTTGCTTTTTCAACGCGCAAGTTTATCGGAGATGGCTGAACTGATTTTAACAAACTTATGCTCGTTTGAAAGATACTATTGAGTCATTAATCAAGTTCGAATATCAAATGGCTGTGTCTGTTGGTTCCGGAGATATGATGGTATAAATGACGTAACCGACAAAACGTGTTGATTTTTTACCGCGTAAGATTCTCGGAGATGGCAGAACCGATTTTAACAAACTTATGCTCGTTTGAAAGCTACTACTGGTTCATTAATCGAGTTCGAATATCAAATGGCTGTGACTTTTGGTTCCGGAGATATAATGGTATAAGTGACGAAACCGACAAAACACGTTGTTTTTTACCGCTCTCATGTATATAAGAGTGCCAATCTTTTGGGATCACCTCTAATTTCGTAAAGCGCTATTGTTTTAGCGTTTAAGCACCTCGAAAAAAGTCCTCATGCAAAATTTGAGCTAAATCGTACATGGGTGCTGCCCAGCGGTTAAAGTTTTAAAATTTGCGATCTTTAAAAAGCACCAGGTACATGAAATTTCCGAAATCGAAAACTTTTTTTTATGCCAAAAATCTAAAAATTGCATAAAACGTCAAGATTTAGTGTTATCTCAAAAAAAATTTTTTTTTAAATCGACTTTCTGGGACTATTGGGAATTTTGATATAGTCCCAGAAAGTCGATACAAAAAAAAATTTTTTCGAGATGACACTAAATCTCGACGTTTCATGGAATTCTAAAACTTTTAATATCAATTTTTTTTCATGATCGTCCCCACAGCATAACCTGCTTAGTTCTGTTTTATTATGTTTTACTCTATTCAATTCTGTTTCATTCTGTTTTTCTCTGTTTTGCTCTGTATAAATACTTTCTATTCAGTTTATTATTGTTTTATTATTATTAATTCTTATTTATCTTTATTCTGTTTTATTCTGTTTGATTCTATTTTACTATGTTTTACTCAGTTTTATTCTGCTGTTTTCTTTTTATTCTGTTTGGTCCTGTTTTATTCTGATTTACTCTGATTTCCACTGTTTTGCTCTGTTAAACTCTGTATAATTAATACATATTCTCCTTTTTGCCTTTCTCATATAAAAAGGTGATGCAATATCTGTGAAAACCGACTTTTTAACCGAGGCCCGGAGGGCCGAGTGTCATGTACCATTCGATTCAGTTCGTCGAGTACGCAAAAGGTCTCTGTGTGTATGTGCGTATGTGTGTATGTAACGTATTTTTGCACTGACTTTTCTCGGAGATTGCTAAACCGATTTTCACAAACTTAGATTTAAATGAAAAGTCTTATCTTTCCATACAAAATTCCTGAATATTATTTGGATCCGGCTTCCGGTTCTGGGGTTATGGGGTAAAATTTGCAAAAAACAATGAAAATATGTGTTCTAACTTTTCTCATAGATGGCGCGACCGATTTTCACAAACTTAGGTTCAAATGAAAGGTCCTGTGGTCCCATACGTAATTCCCGAATTTAATCCGGATCCGACTTCCGGGTCCGGAAATATAAGGTAAAGTGTGTTAAAAATTTTATATCATCACTGAAAAGGGCGA
The DNA here is from genome assembly GCF_030247185.1 of Malaya genurostris. Lineage (NCBI taxonomy): Eukaryota > Metazoa > Arthropoda > Insecta > Diptera > Culicidae > Malaya > Malaya genurostris. The sequence goes on from NC_080571.1 coordinate 264,075,025, forward strand.
AAAACCGAAAAAAAAAACTTCTAAATCGTCCTCAAATCTTATCCAATTGATAGTTTTTATCAGTAGACGGTCAAATAAACCGATTTCGGTTTTAAGAATCGAAGAAAATTATTTTGAAGAATACCACAGTATTATATACGATAGTATGAGCAAGGATGGCTTTTATCGTATCAAAGAACGCTCGCTAGCAACTCTTCACACGATTCAATCAGTTCCATCAAAGAAATATGGGTATCATCGCTGCAACAAAAACCCGGCATGTTAGAATAACATAGAATAGACACCAGTGCGAGAGCGAATTTCTCTCGATGACATTTCTGAGAATCAAAGGTTAGGACGCTGCTGTGAGGATTTTCTCTGAAGCAACAAATGGTCGCTTATTCTCATTTCGCGACCCGATTCTGTATGGGTAGTGGATAATTGCGATAGAATCATTGTACTATTGCCGTTTATTCTAACTATGTGCGTATAACCTTTGTATAAGTTGTGTCTATGAAAATGTATGTGAATGTTTTTAAAATATTGCAACCTAGTATGAGAATCATCAAGTCGAATCATCGACTCACAGCAACGATCATTATAAGACTGTAAATTTTTTTAGGGGCCGTGAAATACTCAGAATATGAAGTGGAGCGAAGAAATGTAGAAAAATTTTCTCACGGTTCATGCATTGAGATACACGATTTCTTGCAGCATCTTCTACCAGATTGAAAATGTTGTATACAATATATATAGCAATATAGCTGCTTCTGTCAAATTTTCGGCAATCACCAACACTGAGTATGATTGATATGAGAAAGACATCATTACACCACTAGGTGGATTAAAACAGGTGTTTCTGTTTTATTCTTAGTTATTCTACTTTATTCAATGTTTTTGTTTTTTGCTCAATTAGGTTTCGTTGTGTTTTATTCTGTTTCACTTCGATTAGCTTTTATTCTGCTGTTTATGCCTTTCTCATATATAAATGTTATGCAATCACTGTGAAAACCGAGTTTTAAACCGTTTCCCGGGGGGCTTAGTTTCATATACCATTCGACTCAGTTCATCGAGTACGCAAAATGTCTGTAGGTGTGTATGTATGCATGTAACATTGTTTTGCACTCGCTTTTCTCGGAGATGGCTAAACTGATTTTCATGAACTTAGGTTCAAATGAAAAAGCTTGCAGTCCCACACTATGTTCCTGAATTTCATTCGAATCCGACTTCCGGTTCCGGAATTATAGCGTGATATGTGCAAAAAATGAAAATAAGTGCACTAAATTTTCTAAGAGCTGGTTAAACCGATTTTCCCAAACTTAGGTTCAAATAAAAGATATAAATGTCTTATTCAAAGTTTCCGAATTTTATTTGAATCCGACTTCCGGTTCCGGTATTACAGGATGATTAACGTGAAAATTTCAATTTCATATTACTTTCTCACTTTTCTCAGAGATTTTCACAAATTTAGGTGCAAATGAAAGATCTCAACTTCCGAATTTAATCCGGTTCTGGAAAGGATAAAGAGTGCTTAAAATTTAAAATAGTTAATACAGAGCGGTAATGCAAAACACGAATATATATTTCAAAACTGAGCTCAAATCAATTTAAATCGAAATGCTTTGTCAGTTGAAGGCCAAGTAATTCGACTTCGGCTTTCGGTTCCCGAAGCACTGGGAATATTTTTCACAAACTCCAGAATAGAACGCAATATTTTCGCAAAATTATTTTCAAATGAAAGGTCTTATGATTCCATGCGGAATTCCTGAATTTCATCCCGATACGACTTCCAACTTCGGTTCCGGAATCACAGGGTTATGAGTGTCAAAAATTTCAAACCTACATAAAAAGCGCACCGGTACGTTCATGCCCTGGTAGGAAGAAGAAAACACAACGCCGTTTCTACAAACAATGTACACAGCGTTCTGCATACGATTTCATACACGCGGTAAAGAAACCGGTAACCTACACCGTCTGATGCGCAGCAGATTTCAGAATGCGTCACAAAAATTGTCTATACATGTTTCGACATGTATAGACAATTTTTGCAACCGGTAAAATTATAACGATAATATTAATAATAAAAATGCAATCATAAAGCATTTAATATGTTGCAGGCTCAAAAGTATTACCCTATTTAGTAAAAATTTCATATACAAATTAACATGAGCGCAGGATTTCGCTCGTTCAATCCGTTTAATCGAAATAGTGCATGAGATGTAAACCAACCAGCTTGAATTAAAACAAAGTCATTGTCTCTATTCAATTACTTGAAAAATCGACAAGTAGAAATTGACCCGGATGGCCGAGTGTCCTAGACCATTCGACACAGTTCGTCGAGCTGAGTAATGTCGGTGCGTGTGTCTTGAAGCGGAAAAAGCGAAAAATGTAAAAAAATCTAAACTTGCTTCAAAAATACTCCAATTGATAGTTATTATCAGTAGATAGCCAAACAAACTAATTTCGGCTTTCCTGGTTCGAGGTTTTCGATTAACAACCTGAGGTAATAGGATCTCACTTACTTTTCTCGAACCGACTTCAATTATAACGATAAACCAAAGGTCTTTATCTTCGAATTCGAAACGACATCTAACATTGTTTTCCGACATCTGTTCATCAAACCCCTTCCGAAAATACCCATATTATAAGGGTTTTCAAGGAATATCAATACACCGGAAGTGGCCATATTAGATTTCCAAACATCGTTTTTGGGAATCAACTCGTTAACCCCGTTCTAAAATTACCCATATTGTAGTAGTTTTTTACGAAGTTGATTCTTAAAAAAGATTACGTTATTTGGAATTTTGATCGTAAAAAGAGTTAACGCAAAAAAAGTGTTCGTAAACGGAGGTTTGGGTGTACCATAATACTGAAATTCCTCAACATTATGTTTTGTCCAATGGGAAATGTATCAAATCGAGACAGCAGATCTCATACAAACTGATAATTTCTACAGAGAGAATGAGTGAAAGCGTGGAAATGAACATGGGTTTTGGATCACACTACTGTTTCCATGACCTAAAATCCGCGCGCTGCTCGTGAGTTTAGGACAATAATTTCGGTCGTGTTCCGTTCATGACACCGACTCTGATCATTTCTGTTCTTGGAAAAAAAACATTCAAAACCGACAGCGGAAAGTCTCATTCCAGTGGAAAGTCGAATAGATTTCGAATTTGTCATTCACGGCCATTCATGAAATACCCTTCTCTGCCCTCGGTACAAGTCACTTGCCTCACATCGAACCGAAAAGGCAATTTTCAAACTGTTGCTTTTTTCTTTGAATCACGTACCTCGTGCAGTGAATGGTGAATTAGCTCCGAAAAATAGCATCATTATCCTTTTTTTACGGATTGTTTTTTTGTTTCCTCAAACGAATGAGGTTGCGTTAGGAAGCTGGTTTTAGCAGGCTGTGATTTTTATAACCGGGTACACTAAAAGAATCAATCGTTGGCGAATTTGTTGCACGTAATTTTGTTTTCGCTTGAGGAAACTGAAACTGACCCAGGGTAATATCATCAAACAAATACTTTTCGCAAAACTGTGTTGGCTACGCACTTACCAACGGGGATTTGAGCAAACCTTATATAAAAACTAGATTCCAAACTGACTCGATTTTCAGTTCAACAACGTTGAATCTAGGTTCGAAACTAGCTTCAAACAAACGGTTTGACAGCAGTTAGGGTGGAAAATGGGTTAGGTTTGGTATCAAGCGAAGAACGAAACCGACTGAAATCGCTAGCTCATCTTTTCATGTAAATATAAGTGAGTGCCTTGGCCCTATTTTCAGTGCGTTACCGGGAAAGCAATAACATTGTATCAAATTTCAATAACAACACAATTTGCTCTGCACAAATTCCACTACAACCGACGGTTCAAGAGCACTTGACATTCTAGATGGCGAAGCTCCTGTCGCACATATGCAATGTTCTCTTGTTTCGATGTCTTGTATGACGGTTAGGTTTTGTGGTTATGGCCAAAACGTGTTCCACGTGCGCTGCCGCATCCTCACGGGCCGAAGACCACTGTAAGTTCCTCCACTTACCAGCGTGACACATCTGTTTCGCATGTTCTCGATAATGTTCTGGATCCTGCACACAAACCAGCAGCGCTAGCGGCAGCCCAGAAAGGATGGAATTGTACGAATGGAACGATCGCAAATTGTTCTGTTCTAACATATTTTCCTGATGATAATTGATGAGAAATTTCGTCACAAATCCCGTGACACTCGAACGAACCACATTCCGAATGTGGGTTACAGCGCTCGGAATCGAGGGTGAATTTTGGTGAGCCATTTCAGCTGGTAGTCGATTTCATTATTCATATAAGAAGATTATTTCTAAGATATTCGGAGTGTACAGACATCGGCTCACAATGATAGAAAAAACACACACTGATGTCAACCATCATTGCATTGCGATCCGACACTGACAAAACGTACAAATTGTACTGAAGATTGATTTCGGTGCACACACACCATTCTGATTAACTCCAGCTGAAAGTGTCTTGTGTCTGTTTTGGCTGTTCGCTATCGTCAACCCGCACTCGGTTCACACAGCAGGCTATTGCCATAGAAGCTAACCGTTCGAACGGCTCTGCAACTAGGATACATGAATTGTGTCCGCAACAAAGAGAATGGTGCTCCGGTTCATAACTCAAACCGGTATTCATCATCATGCCACCAGCTTTCAACCTGAATAGCAGCTGCAGCAATGACAATTTTCTTTAGGGTCACATCGTAAATTTCCGCTAGTCTAATGTCAATGCTACGTTGTACCGTACATAAAATCGTTTTCCAACATTCAGAGGACAGAACATTGCTTATTCGACCTACTCAATCCTCGCGCAATGCAATCTGGAAACGACAAATCTCCCCGCACAGGAAGGCACACTAGCGTTCAATCTCATCATGGGTTGGTTTCTCTGCTTCATAAACTTCATCGCTTTCGACTCATCAATCGTACAAAATCCTCAATTAATCAGCAATGTTCTGGCAAAATCCTTCCAATTATATTCAGATTAAAGGTTCTTATAAATTGCGTTCCCAGGAGTAACCCCAACGGAACTCCACCCGAATGCTGATGCATCTTACGGTACCGCAAATCACCATCGGAGCACCACTGCTAAATCGGAAAAACAGATACACAACTGGCGGAACATGCACTGAACCTGTATTGACATTTCATTTATGAACGTTAGTCCATTAGCACCAAATGCAGTGTGTGCTCATATGCTCAGTTGATTTGTAGTGTAACAATTTACGATCTTTCGAACTGCCTCTGCTCCGTGGGAGTGGGAGTGCAAACGGATGCCATTATAAACACTCCGGAAACGGTTCGACGTAGACAACAAGGCTTGATAGAATAGATTAATAGAATTCACCCCAATAATGCTGTGCAGGGAGCTTAGTGGGACAGTGATTATTTGTACAGTTCGATAGTTTTAAGGAATATGTAGAAACGATTAAAGCATCATTTTCTCACGCAACACAAGACAAAAGTATAGATATTGCTTTCCCTATACAGTATACAGCTTCCACAATGTACAGGGTGTCCTAGGAAAAATTTCGAATTTAAAAATGCAATGATAAAAAAAAACAGGTTTGATAGATTTCAATGATTATACAGGGTGATTTTTTAAGAGCTTGAGAACTTTTTTAAACAATAAAACGCATAAAATTTGCAAAATCTCATCGGTTCTTTATTTTAAACGTTAGATTGGTACATGACATTTACTTTTTGAAGATAATTTCATTTAAATGTTGACCGCGGCTGCGCCTTAGGTGGTCCATTCGGAAAATCCGCTTTTTTATCGACAAATTTTGTTCAGCGATGAGGCTCATTTCTGGTTGAATGGCTACGTAAATAAGCAAAATTGCCGCATTTGGAGTGAAGAGCAACCAGAAGCCGTTCAAGAACTGCCCATGCATCCCGAAAAATGCACTGTTTGGTGTGGTTTGTACGCTGGTGGAATCATTGGACCGTATTTTTTCAAAGATGCTGTTGGACGCAACGTTACAGTGAATGGCGATCGCTATCGTTCGATGCTAACAAACTTTTTGTTGCCAAAAATGGAAGAACTGAACTTGGTTGACATGTGGTTTCAACAAGATGGCGCTACATGCCACACAGCTCGCGATTCTATGGCCATTTTGAGGGAAAACTTCGGAGAACAATTCATCTCAAGAAATGGACCGGTAAGTTGGCCACCAAGATCATGCGATTTGACGCCTTTAGACTATTTTTTGTGGGGCTACGTCAAGTCTAAAGTCTACAGAAATAAGCCAGTAACTATTCCAGCTTTGGAAGACAACATTTCCGAAGAAATTCGGGCTATTCCGGCCGAAATGCTCGAAAAAGTTGCCCGAAATTGGACTTTCCAAATGGACCACCTAAGACGCAGCCGCGGTCAACATTTAAATGAAATTATCTTCAAAAAGTAAATGTCATGTACCAATCTAACGTTTAAAATAAAGAACCGATGAGATTTTGCAAATTTTATGCGTTTTATTGTTTAAAAAAGTTCTCAAGCTCTTAAAAAATCACCCTTTACATTTATTTGAAAAGTTGATTCATGAAATTTATTTATGAGAAATGTTTGATTTCAACAAGACGGTGTCTCAGTACCACACAGCCAACGACACAATCGAAGTTCTGCGAACAATCAGTGAAAATCGAATAATCAGCAGAAATGGTGATGTGAATTGGCCTCCGAGAAGGTGCGATTTGACGCCGCTGGATTATTTTCTTTGCGAAGCCAACCATCCAGAAACAATTGAAGACCTTAAGCAAGAAATTCAAGTTGTTATTGATGACATACGACCAGAAACAATTAAAAATGTACTCAAAAACTGGGTGGATCGGATTTGCTACTGCCAAGCTAGCCGTAGGGGTCATTGGAACGAATATATTTTTCATGAAAATTTGATGAATCAACCGTTTAAATAAATGTATAATCATTGAAATCTACCAAGCTGTGTTTTTCATTACTGCATTTTTAAATTCGGATATTTTCTTGAAACACCCTGTATTTTCGAGAGCAGTTGGTGAGTGCGTCAAACGCAACATTGTTTCACTCTTGTTGAAGTTTCAACATATTTTCACGTGTATTGAAATGATTTCTAACATTTTAACATTAAAAATTGTTCGGTCCGGCACTCAGACGACTACGTCAGACTTGTTCGCGACAAAATCTAGGCATCTCTAAATACGTACATCTCTGGAAATACTTCATCATCTTGGAAAATATTTCATTCACTGATAAACGTATGTCTGTTCAATGTGTAAAATCAATTGTTGATGATGCAGTTCGGTTTTACATCTCATCCATGTCAGTCGATAAAACAAAACCGCTAGGTTCGTGCTCGCATCGCAAACGACACAGTCGAAAATTTCTTACGGTCGCGACGACAGAAACAAAGACAATACAGTGCAGTGAACAATAAAGTGTACGAAATGGGCAAATACGATTTAACAAGGCCTGAAACTTGGCATACAAGGCCAAATTCAATTTGTATTGATTTCAAGCGCTGCAAGGTTAGACCTGCAGCAACCGAAATTGAAATCTTGCTTAAGGAACGAATGCATCTAAACGTTAATGATGTAAGTGAGATTCAATTCAACAAGGCGTCGAACTGTGTGTACATTATGTTTAAACGTGAAAAAGATGCAATTGCATTTGCTCCGGTTAATAACGGGGTGCACAGTATTGATAATGACAATGTTAAATATAAAATCCCTGTGTACACACGGAACCACCCGCGATCCCATTTCAACCAGAATATTAGTTGATTTTCTGAATTCGATTGGTTAAAATTTGGTACAACTAATCGATTGTTGTTTTAACTAAACTGTCATTTTTGTTTTTCGATTAGCAGAAACGATGGTTGAAACAACTAATTCAACTGTTTGAAAAAAAAATGCTGTCAATTAGTGAGGACACATACCTATCAATTTCAACAACTACTTTAGTTGAAATAACTGGTGTTGTTATTGAAACAAAATTCTGTTAGTTGAAAAATAAATCGGTTTTATTTGTTTGTTTGTTTTGAGATCAGTAAAGATCTAAATTCTAAAAAAAATACTTCTGATTCGATCGGAAATAATTGATGTAGAAAAACGTTTTTAATCAGCAAAAGTGCCCGGAGGGGCGAGTAAATTAGCGAAATTATTAAATTTACCTAAAATGATGCCTTCAAACGGTTGAACTAAAGTTATGAACTGATAATTTTAGTCAATTTATATGAGCTTGGGTACATCAACCGCTGGGAATTGGAATTTTGCGACGGCAATTCAAACGCGCCATTCACGCAGTGCGTTCTTTGTGTTTGAAACCCTTCGCTCCTGTTACTTTTATAAATTAAATTCATGTCAAAAAGCGTTTTATTGCTAATGCATGAACATCATCATCGGTATCAAACAGCTGGGAGTAAAACAGTCTGCTGGAAGTAAATAATGATCGAATTTGAAGCATAAAATTTTTGCGCATACCTGAAAGATTACGAGATGATCATTCATAAACATTTTCTAATTTGTCACCAAATCTTTTTCATCTCAAACAAGGTTAACTTTATCACAACACCGCTGTTAGATAAACACTTGTTATCATAAATTTCTCAAATCGAATGAACACAATTTCACCAAACGCTTCAACCATCGATGTTGTTTTCATTGACATTTTGAAGCGACGCGAACAGATTTCAATTAAAAAAGTTGTTGATTTTGCATTACAATTATTGTTTTGCTTTCAACTGTCTCCGGCATTTGACAGCATTCAAAACAACATATTTTTCAACTACTTGAATATATGCAAATCAAAAACCATTTTGATTGAATCAAAAAGAAATTAGTTAAATCAACTATCGCAAAAATCAAAAACTGCGATATCGCAATTTTATGATCGAAGGGTTCTCCGTGCATGGTGGACAATGCCATAGAAGTACGCGTGCATGACCTTCCCCCGCAAACCAGCGAGGGGTATGTTCGGGAATGTATGTCGAAGTACGGTGAAGTTCTTTCCATCGAAAAGGAAGTATGGCGGAATTTTTTCCCGGGTATCCGGAATGGCGTGCGAGTGGTACGTATGCAACTACGTAAAGCAATTCCATCTTACATCATTTGTAGTTAAGACGGGATACATCCGTGTAAAACGTTGATTACGTATGAAAATCAATTGGTTACATGTCAGTTTTGTGAACAACCTGCACACTACGGCAAACCTTGCACTGAAACTGCGAAAACAAACAAAACAAACAAAAACAAGGACAATCACCCAACAACGGAAACTAGTGAATGCAGTGCTCCTGTTTCAAAAGCACCTTCACCATCTAATCAACTATCAACTGCAATCAATGTACAAAGCGCATCTACAGCAACTGCAAATGAACCCAAGACTGCGATCAACAATGAAAACAAGGAAACGGAAACCACTCACAATTCCAACGATGTAGCAATGGATGATATGAGCAACGGACAAAATGACCTCCAATCTTCGCTAGAAGGAAATGGAAGCTCCTCTACCCCTAGAAGAAGGGTGACAACGAGATCCAACAATAAAAAAAATATATTATGTAACAAAAACATGGGTAAATCGGCCACGTAAAGCTATACGCAAATTGGCCTGAATAAAAATTGTTATAAATAAAAACAAAACCGCTTACGTTCGGGACGGAAGAAACTAAGTAGTATTGTGTAGTGAACAATAGACCTCGAAATGAGTGAACCAAACGAACAAAAGCTACCGCCGACACGAAAGAATACAATTGTTGTTGACTTCAGGCAGTGCAAAATTCGACCTTCGATACGAGAACTTGAAGGTTTGCTTAAGGAGCAAATGCATCTTGACATTAAACGTGTGCATTTACTTCAATGCAATAAGACGAATAATGTTGTTTACATCCAGGTTTATAAAAAGTTGGATGCAATACAATTCGCAAAAGACAATAACAATGTGCACTATGTGGAGCACGAGAACATTGAGTACAACATTCCAGTATATATGGATGATAGTGCTATAGAAGTGCGTGTTCATGATCTTCACTCAAGCGTGACCGATTCTTATATTCGCAAAACTATGTCCCAATACGGAGAGATTCTCTCTATCGAAAACGAAAAGTGGAAGAATTTTTTCCCCAGTATTCTAAATGGCGTACGTTTATTACGCATACACTTGAAGAAGCCTATACCTTCTTATGTGATTTTCGGTCAAGATACAAGAATTCCGTGCAAATCACTTGTTACTTATGACAATCAGATGGCCACATGTCAATATTGCCAAAAAGCAGTTCACTACGGTAAGCCATGTGATAAACTGGACAAGGAGACAACTACACCAAATGCAACCCCAGTACACCTGTGACAGCCGCCAACAGCAATGAAGCATCCCCTTCAACGAAACCATCAGTATCCTCTATAGAACAAAGTACATCGGCTGCAGTTAACAACTTACCCTCCAACCAACCAGCAATCGCAACCAATATAAAACAAGGAACATCTACAGCAACTAGCAACGAAAAGAAGACGGAAATCGACAACAATACGGTCGATGCGGCAATGGATGACGAGACGAACCACGAACGAAGTGCCCCTCAATCCTCGCAGGAGGGAAATGGAAGCTCCTCTCCCCCTAGAAAAAGGGTAACAACGAGATCCAACTTAAAAAAAATTAATTAAAAAATCGACTCAACCGGCCACGTAAAGCTTGTACGCAAATAGGCCTGAATAAAAAATATCTTTTAAATAAAAAAGAATTGTTGACGATACTACAAGCTTCTAGATCGAATATGTTGTCGATAAAGAGCAAGTGTGAAATGCAATTGTATGCGGTTACAATGAAAATCCGGATCTTTCAGTAAGAAAACTTGCAAAAGAGCTTGATTTTGCTGCTAGCACTATCCATAATGTTATTAAATGAATGATGATTAAAAATACATCTCGAATTGAACCAACAACAAATTCGTTTTGTTCATTATCTAATCTGTCCGGATTTTGTCATAACCGATCCTTATAACTTCAACATCGCATATAATCCAGATAAGTGTTAGGGTTTTACACCGTGATTGGAATGTTGAGGATTCAATTTTTTTTTCGAGCTAACACATGGGCTAAAAAGTGTTACTTTGTGAGTTATTATGCTAAGAGTGACGCTACTTTTGTTATTTTCAGATTTCGTGTTTTCATTTTCACTGCTTCTTGATGGGAAGAAATACCGTTCAAGCGAAACAATCTGGAAGCGAGAACGATTCGATGATTCTGATCAGTGTTTGGCCATGTTCAAACGTAACAAACCGGAATTTTTGCGTCGATATATGACATGGATTCATCACTTCACACCGTAATCAAAACGATCGTCATCTGAGCGGCTGAGCGGACTGAAAGCACAACAACCAGCTGGAAAGGTTATGGAATCGGTATTTTAAGATGTGCGTGGTGTTATATTTATATTATTGCGAAAGGCAATACCATTAACAGTGAATATTTTATAGCGTTATTTGAGCGTTTGAAGATTAAAATTGCAAAAAAAAGACCGCATATGACAAGGAAAAAAAATTTGTTTCATCAACGCACCGTGTCACAAGTCAATCAAAATGGCTAAACTACGTGAATAGCACTTCGAATTGCTCCCACATCCACCGTATTCGCCAGATTTGACTCTCAGCGACTACTGGCTGTTTGTAGATATGAAAAAATGCTCCCTGCTGAGAAATTTCGCACGAATGAAGAGGTTATCTCTGAAACTGAGGCCTATTTTGAGGTAAAAGAAAAATCGTTCTACAAAAGTGGTATTAAAATGAAAGAGAGGCGCTGGAATGATTGCGTCCCTCTTGATGAAGATTACGTTGATGAATAAAGTTAAATTTGAATAAAAAAAATCGTGTTCTCTTTGTAAGCCCCGGGTCTTTGAAGACAAGATTTGAAAAAATGACTGATGAATGAAAATAGCAAAAGTGAAGACATGCGAAAAATTTGCTTTTATTCATCTAGTGGTATAATTATGTCGTTTTTATGGTCTGAAATACATTACAGTGGAATTCTTCAATACACTTTTCTTTGACACTTAAGCCACAAATTTATGAAAGTTTGTTTAAGTAAGTATTACAAAATCAACAAATTGGAATGGTTTGGAACTTAATATAGAAGATTTTTTTTAGGTTTATTGAATCATCGCTCTAAATGACGGTTTGAAATTGTCAACACTGTATTTCCAGAACAGGAAGTCAGATCCAAATGGAATTAAACAGAAACCTATTGGACTCCTCGAATTCATATTTGAATAAGTGTGTAAAAATCACAATTTCCCATACATCAGAAACAAGGAACGAGGGTCCAATAAGGAGTGTATCGAAAATCCACACATTTTTCTTTCAAATTATGATAAAAAACGATATTTTATTCAAACTAAAAATTGATCCTCTATTGTACGAGGTTAAACTTGAGCATGATGAAAACCGGATGAAATTTAAGTTATTCCTTCACGAATTTTCGAACTTTTGATCGAATGCTCTTCATCAAGTTCCGGACAAGTGTTGCATCGCATTTTTTGGACGCTTGAGCCCAAATTTTTTTGAACTCCTGCATGTTCCCAGCTGCCTTACCAAAGCAAAGTCTCGGCATTACATTCCTTTTGTGGAATTTGGCCTTTCTGTTTCAACAGACTTCGCAGCCAATTCTTAGTGTACAGAATCATTGCATGGCTAGTACTATGGATCCTACTGACCCTAAGAATCCTTCCAGATCGGGGCTCGAATATACGACAACTGGCTTGTAAGACAAGCGTCCTATGCATTGAACCGACAACCCGGGCTGCCTTACCAGTCTTCTTGAAGACCCTCTTCGATTGGTCGAAGCTAAGGGCACTTTGGTGGATTGATATTTTTCCCAACGAAATTTATATCCTTTTCCGCAAGCCAATTGACAGTGGTTTTGGCATAGTGAGCCGACGATAAATCCGGCCAAAACAGTGGAGGTGTACTATGCTTCTTATATAAAGGAAACAATCGATAGATTTCTGCATTTATAGTTCCGGTAGTGTTAAAAATGGTTGACTTCAAACCACAGGAACATATTGCTTGCCATACCAGTACCTTTCGACCAAATTTCTCCACTTGAATCGACCTGTCAGCATCGCTCACATCCTCCCCAACGACAACAGTAAAGTATTGTGGACCTGGAAGGGTTTTTGAGTCCTCCTTTACATAAGTCTCATTGTCCATTAAAACGCATGCATCCGGACACTGCAAAAGACGCGAATACAATTTCCGGGCTCTTGTTGCTGCTCGATTCTTCGGTTCTACACTTTGTTTCAAGATTTTCTGCTTCTTGTAGGTCTTCAGGTGATTTCGCCTCTTGATACGCTGGATCATTCCCACACTCGTTCCTGCTTTTTTGGCCAAATCATGCATTGACATTGATTTGTTCTTCATGATTAGAGATACCACTTTCTGGTCCAGTTTCGGATTGGAAGAACCGGGTTTTCTGCCTCTTCCTGGTAGCTCATCCAAAGAATAGTGTTCCCCAAACTTATTAATGGTTTTAACATGATGAATTCCAAACCGCTTCGCCAATTTTCGCATAGTAATACCCTTCTCACTTAGCCATGTGTCCAGAACCTTAATTTTCACTTCCTTTTCAATACGCGACATTTTGAAAACGCAAAATTTCAACCGCACAAACAAATAAAGAAACGAAAGCTGACAGCCAAACACACAGCATGCTGTGAACTGAGTATCAAAAACCCATCACAAATACATGCATACATAATAAATTTATGTGGATAGCTTATTTTCGATACACTCCTTATATCCTAAGTCGATTCGGTTTGCATTAACTAACATCACTTATCGGTTGAAATAGTTTTGAGCCAAATTTATAATAAAAGGATCAGCCCCATGGGGTTGTTCGAGCCATTGATGTGGAACAAGGTAACCAAAATTTCTAATGATCGACAATCAAACAGTTCAATCAATCGTCACACTTTTGAATCCGCAATTGCACGAGAGTCTGCTTAGATTAATTTTTATTAGGAACCAACACCGAACACGCGAACCCTGAATATAGACTCTGTTTGGCATGATTTGTATTTGTTTTGTAACCGACGAATATATCCCAAATGTATGCAATCATATATTTGTACATACTTGCGATACGGATTTCAATATTTGAGCTTCTCTTCGCTAAGTTTGTGTTCAAATTTTGTATGCACGCAGTTATTTTTATAGCGTTAAGTGTCTCTACCGTTACTACCTTACTGCGATTCCGGTTGAAGCGGTAAACTTTTTCTCATTATTATACGAATTCATTTTATATAAATTAGAAATTATTCTTAAGCACTCAAAATTTATCCTGGGTCAATTTCTCAGGCGAAACGACATAACATGGAATTTTATCCGAGCTTGCATGACACAAGATCAGAGCATACCAATTAAAGCTTCAAATCGTTTTATGGCACCTTTTGTCTTGATGTCTAGCAACAGCCTACCTCTAGCATGCTACATGTAGGACTGAAACGTAGCTATAATTTCGCTTATATTTGTAGATTCGCGTGCTTCCAACAGCTTCGCTTTTACATCGGTTGACCAATCAGAGCGATATTTTCCCATTGATATATCACATACTCCTTAAAAACCGTCGTCTATGGTAGGGAAATCCGGTATGTCGGAGATTTTTAGCAGACAAAATAGGACATTGCTCGCTACTAATCAAAATTTCAATCATATATAATTGAAAGTACATGGCTTTGGACACTCAAATCAATACGTAGAAATATTTTCAATCAATTGGTGAAATAATATTACTGATTGAAATTAAACTGATTGAGCTGTAAGTGTTCGAAAGCTGACCGCATTTCGCAACCTATGGAACTTTGCGATGTCCCATATGGATCCTTCACATTCGATAAAAATACTACTAATATTGTCAATCAACGTAGACTTATTAATTGGTTTCCAAGAACCAATAACTGAATACGAAAGAACTGACTGATATGTTATTTTCTTTTTTTGAATTCAGAAGCGGCACCATGTTAGTTTCGATGAAAAGATTTGATGACATACTGAAATTACTAGCAGGAATATCCCTAAAGTATAAGTGAGCTTCATGCTGAAGATTTTTTAAAATGGAAATGAAGTTTAAATAATAAATTTGCATTACAATGTTTGGCATGATGGCAGAAAGTGGAATCTTCAATTATTTAGATTTTATGAAAAAATCTATCCAAAAACCATATGACGATGAACCAGTGTTGACGGAATTGGCTCTATACTTGGATCAATGCCATTCGTAACATTCTATCGTCTCCCCCGCAAGTACAAAAGCTGCGGCACAAGTTAATGGATTCGGACAGTCACCGTTAATCACTTTTCATCGTAGATGACAAGATATCAAATGCGAAAGATTATTTCAAATGCGGAAGAAATTGCCATTAGCATTGTTGAACATCGAAGAAATTTAATGATTCGGGTTTTTAACAAACCTACAAACTAATCCTTGCCATTCAACTATGGTATATTCTTCCATTGGATCGTGTAGATCGGAATGTGAAATATCCATCCAGAAGCAGATATTTAGTGTAAACTATAAATATCAGCCGAAGAAACCTAGTTCGCATCAAGTCCCTGAATCTTCATGCCTAACATGAATAAAGTCCTACGTCAATCTAGCGGTCGAGTATGCGATAGTGCTTTCTCCAGGATTTCATTTCGGTTTTATAAAGAAGAATCGGTATGCAGATAGTCGATTTTTATTGAACCAACACGGATGTGATATTTAGTGGAATCAAATAGACAGCACACTTCAAAAACATGTTCATTTTATATTATTAGTGGTAAGTTACTTCCGGTTCTTGGTTATTGTTATTCTGTTTACACAATTTAACTAATTTGATTTGAGTGTTATAGTTGTTTTACCTTCAATATATCTTGTTATACAATTCTTACTCAATGTATATTTGATTAGTAATAATTATATTATTTATTGTCTCTTCAATTCATTATGTTTATAGAATAGTAAACATCTTGTCTTGTCGCTTCACTCATATTTTCAAATCGCTCACATTCCTGTACCCGCATGCGCACCCATATTTGAACTGTATTTAACATTTGATATACGAATGTCCCGTTATAACTGCAACACAGCAGAGCCTGTGAGATTGGGACCTAACCTCACTCAGAGTTATGGTTTGATTTTCATTACTGATAATTTTCGGTATCGGATAATCCCAATGCAAATATCTGTGAACAGTCCAATGGAAGTTTGAAATGTGGGATGTCTGTACTGGAAAACAGGTATGATACATAATATTCTTACAACACGTGATCGTTCACCGGTACCTCGTTTCATTTCTGCTATGCGAATGGCATTCGTGTGTTATGAAAACTATCTGGCTCTACTCTACCTTATTGATGTTATTGATTATCACTGAACGTACATTTTTTTTTTCTTTCTTTTTTTTCTTTTTGTTTCAATCGGATGATTCCCGGTGACCTAACTCGTCTCGTTTTCCGAGGGCAGAAGGGTTTGCGTGACAGTCAGAGATCACACTATTTACAGTAACATTTGGCAGCAAATCATGTAAGGTTAAAAGATCGGTACTTCGGTAGAGGAAATCATACGTTGAACGTTGAAGGGCAAGTCCATGGCAAGGATGTAGACAAATCCAACTAGCGGTTGTTGACTGTAGACAAATAGGGTTTTACTTCGTTTATACATTCAGATTGGTGAACTCACGCACAGCGCCTCCCCCGCAAACCGCTCACATCTTTACCGTTGATGGAAGAGAAGATAAATTTTTTATTTATGTACATTTGATTAAATTAGATGAAAACAAAATAAATAAGAAATCGAATGAAGATAACTTTCAAGAGCTATTTAAGTTCCATTGCGAGAATTATTAGTAATGTGACTCGAACGATTAGGTTCGAGTTTAATTCATGGAAAGATCTTTCCCGTTGCAGCAAATTATTCCCTCAAACAATCACATTCCTAATTATCTCAACAATGCACAAAAATTGCCTAGGGAATGAGCGCAAATTCGGGTGCCACATTTCGTAAGCACCACTCACCGCACTCATATCGTTATCAGTGTCAAAAACACCATTAATTTCAATTTAGTTACCATCACGACGCATTCGGCTGGCGGAACGACGACATTTCCAACAAACCCTACATGAAAAGCGAACTTTTGTGCCAGCGATGCCCTAAGGGCGGTCCCGCCACAATTGAATTTATCGTAATTGCTTATAAAACTGCAGTTTTAGGTTGTTTGGGGCACAAACTTTGTCTATTAATTATCTTCGTACTCGTGTGTGATGCTGACGATGACGATGACGATAATGATGGTACCGATGAGGGCCGAGGGAAAGTTGCACACCGTCTCGGCCGGTACCGTGATTGTCATCGGCTGACTTTGTAGATAACAGAACTTGTGGAACTCGGTCCGCCCCAACCCCGGAACGGAACGGGGAGCGCCTAGGTGTCGAAATAATAATAGTCCATTATCGCAGGAAACAACTTGCAGCAATGGTCTAGGAGGCATCATAGTATCTAGTCGACGAAATCACGCTTTTACCAGTTCTTCACCCAGTCGGATAGAGGCATATCGGATACCTTCCCCACCATCCCCACCTGTATCCTTTTTCTTATGCTGCACAAACGGAATGAGTGAGAGATTCGGAGCGTCGTAAGCAAACTTTCACCAGCACACCGACTGACTGGTTCGTTGGTTCTGGGGTTTTTATGCAACGGAAACTTCTCCATGCAACGAATATATGGAAACTTTTCCATACACTGTGTGCCACAGATATGTGACAGCAATTTTCGGAAGAGAATGAACTCGTCTGCCTCCCTCAACCAACGAAACAGAGACTGCCGTAGTTGGAACTTCAGCACAATGAAATGTAATCAAACATTAAAACGTTATGTTATTGAATACAAAACATAACGCGTTTCCACTCAACAAAGTTACATATCAACAACTTTCAATAAACACGGCATTTCTGGAAGTGTGAAACAGCAGTATCACGTTTATTCCCTGTCAGAATCCGAGACTGGTATCGCTCAAGACTGGGTGCGGTGGAAGTATCACATCACACAAAAACATGTTGCGCCAGTGACACAGCGTTCAGGGAGTGATGTCTATTGTTTAGGAAAACTTTTTACCAACTCATGTTGAAAATTAAACAACTCTAGTAGCATAAGTAAAAAAAATGCGTGTCATATTCTCGTCTGTGGCAGCTCCATCCCGACAGATTATTTAACGGGGAAAGAAAATTATCACCGAAATTGAATTAGAAGTATAAACCGATTCCATACACGTTTGAAGAACCGGCCGAAATTGTGTGGACCAGTGTTCAATTTGGAAAACCTGTCCGCTGTCATTGTTGGAGTATTTTTAGACTTAACAGCGGTAGCTAATGAAAGAAAATTTCGAATTAAGTTTTACAAAATGACATCTCAAATGTCAGCTCATGATGATTAAAACTCATGTTTAAGGAGTGTATCAAAAATAAGCTATCCACATACATTTGTGTTGTACGTATGTATTTGTGATGGTTTTTTATGCTCAGATCGCAGTATGCTGTGCGTTTGGCTGTCAGCTTTCGATTCTTTACTTGTTTGTGCGGTTGAACTTCTGCGTTTTCAAAATGTCGCGTATTGAAAAGGAAGTGGAAATTAAAGTTCTGGACACATGGCTAAGTGAGAAGGGTATTACTATGCAAAAATTGGCGAAGCGGTTTGGAATTCATCATGCCAGTGTTAAAAACATAATTAATAAGTTTGGGAAACATTATTCTTAGGATGAGCTACCAGGAAGAGGCAGAAAACCCGGTTCTTCCAACCCGAAACTGGACCAGAAAGTTGTATCTCTATTCATGAAGAACAAATCAATGTCAATACGTGATTTGGCCAAAACACCAGGAACGAGTGTCGGAATGGTCCAGCGTACCAAGAGGCGAAATCACCTAAAGACCTACAAGAAGCAGAAAATCTCGGAACAAAGTGTAAAACAGAAAAAGCAAGCAGCAACAAGGGCCCGGAAATTGTATTCGCGTCTTTTGCAGGATCCGGATGCATGCGTTTTGATGGACGATGAGACTTATGTAAAGAGGACTCAAAAACCCTTCCAGGTCCACAACACTTTACTGTCGTCGTTGGATAGGATGTGACCGATGCGGACAGGTCGATTCAAGTGGAGAAACTCGGTCGAAAGGTACTGGTATGCAAGCAATATGTTCCTGTGGTTTGAAGTCAACCATTTTTTACACTACCGGAACTATAAATGCAGAAATCTATCGATCTGAGTGTTTCCAGAAGAGATTGCTGCCTTTATATAAGAAGCATAGTACACCTCCACTGTTTTGGCTGGATTTGGCGTCGGCTCACTATGCCAAAACCATTGGCTTGCGGAAAAGGATATACATTTCGTTGAGAAAACTATCAATCCACCAAATTGGCCTCAGCTTCGACCTATCGAACGTTACTGGGCAATCGTGAAGAGGGTCTTCAAGAAGACTGGTTAAGCAGCTGGGAACATGCAGGAGTTTAAAAAAATTTGGGCTCAAGCGTCCAAAAAATGCGATGCAACACTTGTCCGGAACTTGATGAAGAGCGTTCGACCAAAAGTTCAAGAAGTCGTGAAGGAATAACTTAAATTGCATCCGGTTTTCTTTATGCTCTAGTTTAACCTCGTACAATAAAGGATCAATTTTTAGTTTGAAATATCGTTTTTTATCATAATTTGAAAGAAAAATTTGTGGATAGCTTATTTTCGATACACTCCTTAAAACACACAACACAGCGACCTAAATTTATTGTAATAGGGAACTTAAATGCAGCATGTCCAGTGGAGTTGTGGGCAAAATAACCGGAATGGAAAAATACTTCATAATCAACTCTCCGCTGGTTACTTTACAGTTCTTTATCCCAGCAATCCGACTTGTTTCTCTTCCGTGAGGAACCCCTCTACAATTGATCTGGTTATAACAGATCAAAGTCACATTTGTAGAGAGTCATGCAGATTTTGCCTCGAATCGTCTTCCTGGGTCATTCAAACTTTCCAACGAAGCTTATTCAACTAACTTATAATCAGTTTTATATTCAACTATCATTTAGCGGATTGGTTTGAATACAGATCTCACGTTGAATATTATGTGGATCACGAAATTATTTTTAAAAATTCTTCGTACATCGACACAGCAAGAGATGATTTGAATCATTACATTATCGAAGCTTAAATTCTCCTATCATCGATGGCAATCTTCAACTGCTCATTGGGTTGAAGAATGTTCGTCGACGACAATATCCTGCTATGAAAACCATAGTGAAGAACATACAAAAAGAAATTGAGCAAAAGTTTACTTTTTTTTTGCGAAACGATAATTTCACTACAGAACTTGATCAAATTAAACCATATTCTAAACCTTTCAGGGAACATTCTAAGGTTCTTAAGAAATCTCAGAAACCAATTCCTGCTCTCAAGGAAGGAAACACTCACAATTTTAATTTGAACGACAACCTTTGCTTCAACTGAGATCTGCGATTATCTGCGATCCAATAATCGTTATAAATGACTGAACAAAATATTCTTTCATTTCCATCTCCTTCGTGTACAAAATAATTAAAGAATCAACCCCAATAGCTTCTGGGACTACGTGAACGAACGGAGGAAGGAATTAGAACTACCCAATTTGCAATCTATTTAAATCACATTTCAGCAGTGTATTCTCCGATGAAACGAATAATCAGATCTCCAAAGCTATCATTAAAGTGCTGTTCCCCGATTGGCCCTCATCCAATCATAACGGGAGCTGTGATTGATAAAGCGTGTTCTAGAAGGAAACTATCTTCTACAGCTTGACCGGATGGTACACCCAAATTCCTTGAAATCTCTTACAATATGGAGATTTTCCGAACGGAATTAACACTCCTAATACCTAGCCTCAAAAAGTTACGCGAAGCACCAAGCCTCAAAAAAGATGGAACGGTAACTTTGAGCTGTCATAGCTCAGCTGTTTTTCAACGGATCTCAATAAATTTTACACCCTCGAATTTTGTACAGTTCGTAGATTATTTTAAGTATGTCATTATTGACAATCGGTTAGGAAAAATCAATGAAAATGTGATTTTCCCCGTTTAAAGTTTTTTTTCACGCACAAAATATGCCCTATCTGCATTTATGCGGCACCAGCATTGTGAATAGAATTTTGAGAACTTCAACTTTCTCGCGTCATAACTTTGTTGTTAGTCAACCGATCTTCGAAATTTGTTCACCATTGGAATGGTACTAGTTTCAGAAATAAAATGCACTAAAACCTACGTAAAATAGAGTTGTCTACCTAAAGTTATAGAGAAAACTGTGAACAGAAGACCACAAAAAGATGAGATTTTTTACAATGGTCGTAATTATCTCTGAATTCAAAGCGATGACCTATATGTTTTTATACATTATTCGATTGCTAGTCAACCCAGCTACAATTTATGATAAGCTGACGTTTTTGCACCATCAAAAACAACCTGAAAATATACAGTGTAAATGTAAATATTGACAAATATTACAAAAAAATTATTTTTAACATATAAATCAAAAATGAAAGCGATGACTTGTACATTTTTTGCTCTAAATTGTTAGAATCATTATTTTAAAGATTGTTTTGATGAATAAAATTATATATTCTCTCAAAACAACTAAACAAATCGGTAGAAATACATGCAATTTCTATCAGCGGAAATATATTGCCTAAAAATTTCAAGCCAGAACAGTTACGTTATTGACTAATAGAAATTTATCCTTTTTTACCTTTTTTACCTTTTTTTATATATATAAAAAATAGGTATAGAATTCGCTCAAACTTTCGAAAAAATTTCCGAGGCCCGGATGGCCGAATGTCATATACCAATCGATTCAGCTCGACGAACTGAGCAAATGTCTGTGTGTGTGTGTGTGTGTGTGTGTGTGTGTGTGTGTGTGTGTGTGTGTGTGTGTGTGTGTGTGTGTGTGTGTCTGTATGTGTGTTGTCAACTAAGAGGTCGAGATCTCAGAGATGGCTGGACCGATTTTGATCAAACTAGTCGCAAATGAAAGGTCTCCCCGTCACCCAGAACGCTATTGAATGGTTTTGAGATCGGATGTTTACTTTTTGAGTTATACGAAGTTTTATGTCAAAATTTTCAGTTTTTTGACAGTATCTGTCACAATTGACCTTGAAAACAGAATATGTTTTCAGACTTAGATTCCGCACGGTAATAGCTATCCAACAAGCCATAGATTGTTAAAATCCGTCCATTTTTAGCGGAGATATCGAATTTTTTGTGTAAGCGACTTTTCCCCCATATTCCAGCAGTAGAAGTTCTGAGCACTGTATGGCAAAGAAAGGCTTGGGAGCAACGTAAAACACGATTTTTTATACTGTTACATACAATAGTTTCTAAGTACCAAAAAGACTGTGAACAGCATTATTATTCATGACATGTTGCCTCGGACCAATTTTAGCACGGTTCGTTTTTGGCAACATAATCGTTCGAATATGACATATTGGAAAGATGGCAGTACTTCCGAATTCTGAACAATTTCATAATTATATTGATTTAAACTGCTTACAGCAATAAATGCTGGAAGAACAAAACACCCATTTACCATTTGAATCAGTTCGTCGAGATCAGCAAATGCGTATGTGGCAAATAATTTCACTCAATTTTTTACCTTATTTTCGAAGATGACTCAACCGTTTTCTACAAACTCAGATTCATATGAAAATTTGTATGCTCCTAAACAAGGTTCCTGAATTATGTTTGGATCCGACTTCTGGTTCCGGAACTACAGGATGATATGTGAAACGAAATTAAAATTGTGTAACTTATTTTCCTCGTAGATGGCTGAACCGATCTAAGATTCAAATGATATCTAAGAATCATCTAAGATTTGCTGACTAGAATAGTCGACAACCAAATAAACGTATTTCAGTTTTAGTGGTTTTCAGTTTTCGATTCGGAAGGCACCCAACAATTTAACTCGTACTACGATTTCTCAAAGATGTCTATACTGATTTTTAAACATATTGAAACAAATGTAAACTAATCAGGTGAATTTGTCTGACTTCGGCTACACCGATTTTCGAATTCCGGCTCCAGTATCGAATCGTTTCTCAAAGCTCGATCGTTTTCTCAAATAAAGCCAAATCGAATTTCAGAAAAAAATTCAAATTAAAATAAACTTATAGTCCCACACAAAATTAATTAATTTTATTCAATGCTGACTTCCGATTCTGGAATTACATGATGATGAATTTTTAAAATACAAACCGATATAGAAGATGATAATCCCGAAAAGCTTGAAAGTTGGACTCAAAACTATTGCAATTTATTCGTCATATGGCCATACGAATCGGTTTGGTTTATGCTGGTTCCTGAATACCGGCTCTGCAACTTACTTCGACATATCATGAAAAGTTTAATCGATTGTAACCTTTTTAGATAGAGTAATGAGTGATTAAAATGTAAAATTGCAGCTTAAAACGACGGTCATTAAAATAATGTCATGAAAACCGAAGAATATTCATGAAAAAAACACATGCCGATTGATAAAAAACGGTATCATCTCACTGATAGGTGGATTAAGCACGTTTTTTTATATAAAAAAAAATAGGTATAGAATTCGCTCAAACTTTCGAAAAATTTTCCGAGGCCCGGAGGGCCGAATGTCATATACCAATCGATTCAGCTCGACGAACTGAGCAAATGTCTGTGTGTGTGTGTGTGTGTGTGTGTGTGTGTGTGTGTGTGTGTGTGTGTGTGTGTGTGTGTGTATGTGTGTGTGTCTGTATGTGTGTTGTCAACTAAGAGGTCGAGATCTCAGAGATGGCTGGACCGATTTTGATCAAACTAGTCGCAAATGAAAGGTCTCCTCGTCACCCAAAACGCTATTGAATGGTTTTGAGATCGGACGTTTACTTTTTGAGTTATACGAAGTTTTATGTCAAAATTTTCAGTTTTTTGACAGTATCTGTCACATTTGACCTTGAAAACAGAATATGTTTCCAGACTTAGATTTCGCTCGGTAATACCTATCCAACAAGCCATAGATTGTTAAAATCCGTCCATTTTGAACGGAGATATCGATATTTTTGTGTAAGCCTTATTCCAGTAGAAGGAATTTGAGCGCTGTATGAAAAAGTAATGCTTGGGAGCAACATAAAACACGATTTTTTATACTGTTACATATAATTGTTTCTAAGTACCAAAAAGACTGTGTACAGCATTCTTTTTTATGACAATTTGCCTCGGACCAATTTTAGCACGGTTCATTTTTGGCAACATAATCTTTCGAATATGGCATATGTAAACCAGATGATACCAGCATTATCGAGTTGGAAGTAATTCCATAATTATATTGATTTAAACTATTTACAGCAATAAATGCTGGAAGAACATGACTTCCATATACCATACGACTCAGTTCGTCGAGATCAGCAAATGCGTGTGTGACAAATAATTTCTATCAATTTCCTCGGAGATGGTTAAACCGTTTTCTACAAACTCAGATTCATATGAAAAGTAGTATACTCCCAAACAAGGTTCCTGAATTACGTTTGGATCCGACTTCTGATTGCGGAACCACAGGATGATATGTGAAACGAAATTAAAATAATGCAATTAATTTTTCTCGTAGATGGCTGAACCGATCTAAGATTCAAATGAAATCTAAGAATCATCTATGATTCAAATGAGAGGTCTTAAAATCCTATGAACCTCTTACTTTTTAGTCAGATCCGACTTCTGGTTTAGAAAATGCAGGGTGATTAGTATAAAAATGTCCATTTCACATAAATTAATCAGGTTTATCGGGTTTGCAGATTTGGATAGTCGATTACCAAATAAATTTATTTCACTTTGAGCGGTATTCGTTTTTGTATTCGGAATGTACCCCCAAATTTTAATTCGCACTACAATTTCTCAAAGATGTCTACACACTCCTCAGGTGAATTTAACTGATTTCGGCTACACCGATTTTAGAATTCCGGTTCCAGTATCGAATCGATTCTCAAAGCTCAATCATTTTCTCAAAAAAGACCAAATCGAACTTCAAAAACAAATATTACAGGACTTAAGGTCCCATACAAAATTGGTGAATTTTATCCGATTCTGGAATTACAGATGATGAGTTTATAAATTTCATGTAAATTGTTTGGCGTAATAATTTATGGCCATTCGAATCATTTTGGGCTATGCTAATTCCTAAATAACGGCTCTGGAAGTACCGTAAATAATGACGAAAAACTCTAAAGTGGAACTTACTTCGACATCTCATGGAATGTTCAATGGATTGTCACACGCTAAGATTGAAATTCGATATGTTTTGCAGTTTCGGCATTACAGGGTAATGAGTGACTAAAATCTCAATTTGCCGTTTGAAACGACGATAATTAAAATAATGTCATGAGAACTAAAACACCTAAGAATATTCATGCAAAAACACATGCGTATTGATAAAAAAAAGGTATCATCTCACTGCTAGGTGGATTAATCACGTTTTTTATTTTGAAATCAATTTATTTACAATTTACTAAAAAATGGAGGCTTCGATTTTTGTGCTGTAATAAAGAATGAACACATAGATCCAAATCATTTTTATGTACATATAAAACAAACTCAATTGATATATACTACAATTTTGAATTTGTCCAACATTTCCGTAGAATTTAAAAAAAATGGTGCAGGATCGGAAATTTTAAAATTTCTGTTATACCTTAAACGTTTCAGTATACACTCTAACCTCAATTTACGCGCAAAGTCGTGGGAGCGTAAATTAAATTTCGCGTAAATCAAGATTTTATTGTATCAAGATATGTTTTCATACTTCTATCGTTTGCAATCAATAGAAACTTTAATTCTTACAGACTCAAAATTTGAATTTCACCAACAGATTTTTAGGTTTTAGATAAAACGGAAATGCTTAATTTTTGCGATAGCTTTGTACAATAAGAAAGTAGAACTTGAACTTGTGGTGTAATGATGCCTTTCTCATCATCAACTAGTATAACCTGCAGAGTAAAGCAGTTCTCAGATCGATAAGACCATTTCTGAGAAAATGAAGTGAGTTCCACTATTGCAGGTACTTCCGAAACAGGAGTCCGGGAGCCGGTACAATCGAAGTCGGTTCGAGAAAAGTGACTGGGATCCTTTTCCGAGTCTATAGTCACGATAACCGGTCGTTAATCGAAAACCGGGAATCAGAAAAGCCGACTTCAATTTATTTGACCGTCTACTGACAATGACTACCGATTGGACTAGTTTTGAGGTAAGTTTAGAAATTAGTTAACGTCTTTTACTTAGCGCTTTTAGTAACGGTATAAATATTTTAATAATCCTCACCCTGTAATTCCGCAACCGGTTGTCCGGAATTGGTGTCGGCTGAAATTCAGTAATTCAATATGGGACCACGAGACTTTTCATTTGAACTTATATTCATTTGTGAAAATTTGTCAATCCATAGCTGAGGAAAGTGAGTGAGATCCATTTTGGAATAAATGAGCATTTTTTCCGGTGCTTTCGGAATCGGAAACCGGGAATCAGGATAGCCAGAAACGGTTTATTTTATTTGTTCACTGATAATTACTACCGTTTGGAATAGTTACGCGGTTAGTCTAGAATTTTATTTATGTTTTCTTGTTTCGCCACTTTAAGTGACTGTATTAATTTTCAACAGACTTCACCCTATAATTCCGGAACCGGAAGCATTCTGATGGAACTTTGGAGTTTTATATAGGACTAAGAGACCTTTCATTTGAACCTAATTTTGGTTAAATCTGTTACGCCATCTCTGAGCAAAGTGATGAAATAATTTGAAATTGTAATTTTCATACTAATCACCTTGCAATTCCGGAACCGGAAGTTGAATCGAAATGAAATTCAGGAACTTTGTATAAGACATTTATACCTTTCATTTGAATCTAAGTTTGTGAGAATCGGTTCAGCTATCTCTGAGAAAAGTTAGTGCACTCATTTTCTTTTTTTGCACATATCATCCTGTAATTCCGGAACCGGAAGTCGGATTCGAATAAAATTCAAAAACTTTATACGGGGTTACAAGACCTTCCATTTGAAAATCGGTTCAGCCATCTCTGAGAAAAGCGAGTACAAAAAAAGTTACATACATACATACATGCACACATACATACACACACATACACACATACAGACATTTTGCGTATTCGAGAAACTGAGTCGAATGGAATATGACACTCGGCTCTCCGGGTCTCGGTTCAAAAGTCGGTTTTCACAGTGATTGCATAACCTTTCCATATGAGAAAGGGAAAAAGTTTTTAAAATTTTTGTATTTATGCCGTTTGTGTTTAGATTCTCCTTAAGAACATTGAGTTTAATTTGTTATAAATAATCGTGAGTATTAATAACAATAATTAAGTGTATAAAAAGTGTATGTCACCGCTTTAATTTCTAAGCATTTTGTAAAAATAACTAAAATTTGAAATTTTTTAGTGTTTGTCATTTATTTTTAGATGTTTTTGAATATAAAAAACTGCTAGTTTAGCTCCATTTGTAACTGGTTTTATTGGCAATTTAATGGTGTATATAAACATATAGGTCATCGCTTTGAATTCAGAGATATTTACGACCATTGTAAAAAATCCCATCTTTTTTGTGGTCTTCTGTTTACAATTTTCTCTATAACTTTAGGCAGACAACTCTATTTTACGTATGATTTAGTGTATTTTATTTCTGAAACTAGTACCATTCCAATGGTGAACAAATTTTGAAAATCGGTTAACTATCGACAAAGTTATGACTCGATAAAGTTGGAGCTCTCAATATTCAGTCGCGACGTTGATGCCAAAGGAAACAGAATTAGATAGCAGATAGTGCATTTTTGCGCCTGAAAAAAACCTGGAACGGGAAAAATCACATTTTCATTGATTTTTCCTAACCGATTGTCAATAATGATATACTTAAAATAATCTACGAACTGTACAAAATTCGAGGGTGTAAAATTTATTGAGATCCGTTGAAAAACAGCTGAGCTATGACAGCTCAAAGTTACCGTTCCAACTTTTTTCGGGCTTGGTATTTGGAGTGTTAATAAGCAGATGTTGGAAAACGATGTTTGAGGCGGTTCTGAAATTAAAGATGGCCACCTCCGGTCTATTAATATTCCTTGAAAATACTCACAATATAGAACAGATTTGGTGTGTAGGTACCAAAAAACGAAGTTTGTGGTCGTTTTAAAATCCAAGATGAAGACTACCGATTAACTGATATTTTTTGAAAACTCTTACAATTGCGATACATTTGGAACGGATTTAATGATAATTTGTAAAAAAAACATGTTTGAGATTGTTCCGAAATCAAAGCTGACGACTTCCGGTTTATCGTTATTTCTTGAAAACTCTTCTAATATGGGTATTTTTGGAAAGGATTTAATGGACAGATGCCGGAAAAAGATGTTTGGTGACGTCTCGAATTCCAAGATAAAAACCTTCGGTTTATCGATATCCCTTGAAAACCCTTGAAATGTAGCAATTTTAGGAACAAATTGAATACCAATAAACTATGTTTAAGCTCGTTTCAAAACTCAATGTGGTGACTTCCGGTATAGTGTTTTCAAAGAATACCGAGTTCAATGAATACGATAACAACTTTCAAGGAATACCAATAAACCGGAAATCACCATCTTGGAATGCAGAACTACCTCAATCATCATTTTTTGACATCTTCTTATCAATCCCGTTTCGAAAATACCTATACTGTAATGATTTTCAAGGAACATTAGTAAACCGGAAGCCGCCATCTTTGATATTGAATCGACCCCAAACATTATTTTCATGCACTTATTCTTCTCATCCGTTCCGAAAATAGCCATATGATGGGGAGGGTGGGGTTGGTTTTTTCACATTCATTACACAAAACTTTTTTACGAATAAAATCCCAAATAACATGAACTTTTTTTACGTACTGCTTCTTTCTACAAACCTCCGTTTAGTTCGTGAATGCAGGTTTCGGTGTATTCCTTCTTTGGTATTCAAAAAGGGCTCGAACAGCCTGTTTAATATCTCACTTTTCCGGATTCAAATTTTCAAAAAGGGAAATAAAGCTGACGTATCTAACTATCAAAGGATAGCCGCACTATGCGCTGTGTTTAAGTTACTTGAAAATATAGTTCTGGATTTCATCACGCATAACTGCAATAACTACATCTCGGAAACACAACAATGATTTATGTTAAAACGATTAACTACAACGAACTTACTGTCCTACACATCTTTTGTAATCCGATCTCTACAAGCACGTCTTCAAGTTGACGCTATCCATACAGATTTTTCCGCTGCCTTTAAAAAAATGAACCACCAAATTGCAGTTGCAAACTCGAAAAACTTGGATTCAGTAGATCTTTACTCAACTGGCTTCAATCAAAACTAATTGGTCGTAAATGTCTGTGAAAATTGGTAACTGCACAGCAACACCGTTTGCCGTAGGCTCCGAAGTCCTTCAAGGCGGTCACTTTGGACCATTTATATTCTTGCTCTACCTCAATGATCACAACTTTCAATTAAAATGCCTCAAACTATCTTTCGCTGATGATTTTAAGCTATATTATCTAGTAAAATCGCCCAACGGCATCATATTTTTGTAGTCAAAGCAGGAATTATTCGTGAAATGGAGTATTGAATAGAATATAGAGTAGAATTGTTTTAAATTCCTCGAAATATTCCGTTGCTGTTGTCTGGTCACCTCATTATCAAATCGACTTAGAGCAGATCGAAGCTGTTTAGCATAAATTTGTTAAATTTGCCCTGCGCAACTCTTACATAGATCTTTTGACCTGGATCGGTTGTTTGTTCGTTGAAATATCTCCAAGGCAACTTTCGTTGATGATTTACTTCAATCACGTATCGATTGTCCCGAGCTTCTGTTTAATCTCGACGTAACCTACATTCCCAGTCCTTACTGAGATTACCTATTGCAAGAACAAATTGTGGTTATAATAAACCGTTCTCCAGTATGTACCGAACATTTAACAACTGGCCCAATGTCTTCTACTTTCATTTATCTCGAAATTTAACTACTCCCTAAGCAAGAGCACTATTACTACCATGTTATGCTTGGTGACATCAGTTTATAGATTTAGATTTAGATTTAGTTTTAATTGTTAGTTTTATATCTAAATGTATCTGTTGGATCACTATAATCTGTTGATACAAAAGATGAGGAAGTTTTATGCCTGCTGGAAAGAGAGAAAAATTGCCAAATTTCAACTCCATCGAGGTTTTCCTTGCTCCAAAATAGATAAATAAATAAATAAAGTTGTGAGTCCTTTTGAAAATGAAGTCTCACTGATATATGATCATATTTCAACTTAATCACTGTTACGAGATGACATTACTGAGACTAATTTTGATGAAATTATGTCAATTATTAGGAAACTTAAAAACATGAAGGCTCCTGGTAATGATGAAATCTATACTTTTCTTATTAAAAATCTGCCCGATGTGGCTTTGAAACTCTTGGTTAAAATTTCTAACAAGTGTTTTTCATTAGCTTACTTCCTTAAGAGATGGAAAAACACTTAAGTAATTCCCATCCTCAAACCAGATATAAAACCCAGCAGAAACATCAAGTTATCGACCAATTAGTTTACTTTTTTCTTTAAGTAAACTTTTTGATAAGAAATATCTTGTTGAGAATGATATATAAATGAGAATTCTATTTTTTCACCAGAGCAGTTTGGATTTCGTCATGAACATTCAACTACTCATCAACTTGTAATAGTAACGAACATGATACAAGCAAATAAATCTTCTGGCTTATCCACTGGAGTTACTCTTCTAGACATAGAAAAAGCATTCGACAGTGTTTGGTATAAAGGTTTAATAGCAAAAATGTCTGATTTTCAGTTTCCTATTTAATTGATCAAAATAATTCAAAATTATTTAACTGATCGTGCTCTTCAGGTTAGCTATCGGAATTGTAAATCTGAATTGCTACCCGTACGAGCAGGTGTTCCGATCTTTTTCAATAAACGTCAATGTGGAGAAGCGGTTCGAGTTGTGTTTCATAACTAGAGGTGTCCGTATGCCAGGAAGCGGGATATTGAAATAAATTAGTTGAAATTCAATTTGGAATAAAAATCTATTTTTATTCTTCTATTACGACAGAATTCTTCGAAAATTCACTGGAGAATAAATGTTCCTATGTATTTTTAACAGTTTTATTAGAAAACATCATCGTTTGAACAACAACGCTATCTACATGTCGAACTGTCGTTAGAAGGCCACGGTTATCAAATTTGGGCGTTCACAGGTACACAGATTTTTCAACTTGAAACACATGTTTTAAAATGGCAACTCTGGCTGAGAGCCGCGGATTTAATTTTGAAGAGCCGTGGTTCGTTCGCTCATTGCTACGAATCGGTTCAAATGAACGGCTCGTGAGCGCTCGCCCATCACTAGCAAAAATTCAAATCATTATTTTTCCTCATAAGCCAAGAGCCTATTTTCTTAAACCAAATAATAATCACATTATCAAATTGAATGGCATGGAATTGACATGGTCTGATAAAGTAAAGCACTTAGGTTTAACGTGTGACAAAAAACTCACTTTCAAGAATCACAACGAAGGAATCCAGACAAAGTGTGATAAATATATTACATGTTTATATCCTCTTATAAACAGAATTTTTTAGCTCTGTCTTATGATCAAATTATTAATGGATACACAAATTTTCAGACTAGCCATGCTTTATGCAGTACTAATTTGGTCAAGTTGTTGTTCCACCAAGAAGAAAATGCTTCAAAGAATTCGGAACAAAATTCTGAAAATGGTTTTTAAGCGTCCTCCCTAAGTAAGCAAGTAAGTTACACAGACTCACAAATATAGAACCATTAGATGTAATGTCACATAATATTATAAGCAAATTAACGTAGTATATAAGTTCATTATCTCCCTGACAAATTACAAGTAGGTTTACACTTTTCCTTACAAAAACATCACAGACTAGCGAAAGAAAATGTCGTATTAATTTTAATAACCAAATCATTTTAATAATAGGGTTGAAAAATCACCACTTTTGAATAAACACCCAACTAAAATAGTTACATTTTTTTTTCAATTATAGAGGTTTTAACACCTTAAGGTTATTCGCCTCTTCGGACCAGAAAATTTTTTCTGGCCCTATGTGCGGGGTTGGGAATCGAACCCAGGTGGGCTGTGTGATAGGCATCGACTATCCCATCACGCTATACCCGTCCTCCGTTACATTTTAAATTTAACTCAAATTGCAATAAATAATACATTTAAAAAAAAATTCATACTTGACATGTGCTTCGTTAACACGTATTTAAATTAGAATGAACATGTAAATAAAAACCACCATTACCTAATGAAGAATTTCGCACTAAATCGTAGTCGCAGTTGGCAACACTCTCAGATCTGAATGAAACCTTCTCGACATAAAGCCACTTTGCATACTAGGATTTATCTAGACTATCCTTTAAGAAGGGTCAATTTTTTTTTCTTAAATCAAATTGTCGAAAAATGACACATTCTGTTATGCTATTGATTTTCACAAAATCAGACAAATTTTTAAGAAGAAATATTTAAAAAAATCATTATCGAGTTCTCCACTGAAAAAAAAATAACTTTGAAAATTTAAAATCTTTTTGCCAAAAAAAACATTTTTGATTTAGATAAAATTTTGTCCCAAGATAGGTAATTATGTTTCTCACCAACCGTTCATACATTGCAAGATGCGCACTTTTAAGGAAAAAAACTTTTTCTAACGAAACTTTTTCTTGTCCAAACAGGATTTTTTATCAAGCATCTTATTATCGAAAACTAAACTAAGCAGAAAGTCTTTATCATCCAAAGTTCCAATGAAACTAAACTTCTTTTCCTTTAAAATGCATCTCTTGGAACATGTGAAAGGTTGACGGGGAAAATGATTACCTACCTTAATATCATTCAATTCAAAAATAGCGTTTTTTTTTAAATCGACTTGAAATTTTTGAAATCGCTTATTTGTTCAATATTCGAATAGACGAATTCCACGTCCAGTCGTGTTCGGAATTGACAGCGCCCTTTCAGATTTAAATGAAACTTTTTCAAGGTATAGAGTTTATCACAAAAAGCCACGTTGCATGTTTTGTTTTTCCAAAATTGTTCTAGACTGTCATTTGAAAATCGTCAACCTTTTTTAACCTTTCCTTTTTCAAATAGTTACCGTGGAGAAACGACAAACTCTACAAAAAGATTTTCTACTAGTGATATTCACAAAATTAGCTAAATTTTCGAATGACAACGTCGAAAAAATTATTTATCGAATCCTACACTGAAAAAATCGGTCTTGAATACTTGAAGTCAAATTCCAAATAACACCACTCTTTAGTTGAATGAAATTGTCCCAACATAAATAATTATGTTCCCTATCAACCTTGCATGTGTAGTAAGACGGGAATTTTAAAAATGAAAACATTTTTCCATCAAGTTTTTTCCTTATCCAGCACTGATACATTTTGCTAATGTCGGGCTACTAACAGGTTTTCGAATTTCTGTGCTAGTAGTAAAATAAGTACTCAAAACTCAATAAATAGAGTCCAAAACAAAACAAAATGTCAATCTAAAATGTCACCCGAATTACGATACAGTGCTTTAAATTTTAACAATGTAGCGTCTTGTCTTGGCTCTGTGGAACTCTCTTCTGTAACAGTTTGTGTATCATTAATATTCTATCTGATTGTCGCGTTCAATTTCAAAGTGTAATTTCATTAATCGCAAACATTATTATTTTCACATCACTCCAGTGGGTACTCGTATTCCCGCCTTGCCTTCATCTCATTTGTTTAATATGTACAAACTTGCTCTAGTTGTTTTGTTTCCCACTTTCCGAATAAATTACGAAAGACATCTATTATAATTATTATTATTATTGTTATTATTTCAATGATTACTTTTACTTTGTCACAATTTTGGTAGTTCTACAAGCACACGACCGGATAGAAGTCGGCTCCATTGCATGTTGTTGGGCGCAGTTTGGCTTCAGGCCAGGCAACGGTCGTGATGTGGTTTCGCGGTGTTATTTTCCTTTTTTTATTCCGCACCGGGCATATTTTAATGCGACTAGTGGTTTTATGACCCCCTTTCCCCCCCGTTTCTCCGATACGCTTTACGATACGTCTGGCTGCCCTCTGGCGGGGCCGTTAGGTAATTAAGTTTTATGGGCTAGCTAATTCGCGTTTATCTCCGGCGTGGTCGTATTTGTTTTTGTAGTCTTGTTTTCTACGTGGATGAGAAACTACTTTGCATAATGAGAAATGTGGTTATGGGACTGTGGAATTGGGTGTGCTGCTTAAAACAAATCGAAGTATCAATCCAACGAAAAACAATGTTTCGAATGTTGGGAAGATATGTTCTGAGAAAACAAAGCTTAGAAAACAATATTGTATTAACCGTTGTGCACTCGAAAAAAAAAACACCTTTAACCACCCGAATGGGTACCCGGGTACCCATTTTTTTAAATCGCTGTAAGTTGAGCATTTTTCAACCGATTGAAGTAATTTTAGCACTGTTGGATTCAGGAACTTAAGCTCTTTGGGATTGGTACCCATAAAGATGTACATGGTGCTCCTGGTTCCCAGGAACCCGGATATCCTAAATGAGTTCCGACATCGAGGCATTTATACACGGATTTCACGTATTTTTGTAATCTTATCTAAGAATTGCTATATGAAATCAAGTGCTATGCTGAGTTGTTATGTTTATATATTTCAGGGGGCATCCGTTATGTACGTAACATAAAATTTTGAATTTTTCTACCACTCCTTTCCCCCTTTGTCGAGCGTTTCTCAATCTTTTCACCATGTATTGTCACGTATTTTTGAAACCTCTCCCCCCTAAACGCGTGACGTACTTTATGTATGTTCCCTTATATACTTCACTTTCTTATCTTCAGTTTGAAAATTATTATGTACTTCAGGCCTATTGCGAGGAGCACGCAATACAATTTTTAATTCTGGCAACAAACATTTCGAAACATCACGAAGTTACTTCCCAAACAGTTTCGTTCTCATTTATATTTCCTTTTTTTCGTTCTATGAGAGTAAGTCCAGAATAGGCCAACTACCCTTTAGATGACGTCATTTTTCTACAAAAGGTTCATTTTGGTACGGCCTTTCTCAAATAGCTGGTTTGGAAAAGTTTCAAATTAGTAAATGACATTTATGGTGGAAAACACAAGTGTCGGAACATTCTACGGAAATCCGGATTAACGGGAACCAGAAGAACCTACTACAGCAATATACACGGCCATCGAAAAGTGGATAAATTTCTGAATTTACCCGTACTGAAAAAATTCAAATCGGATGGAATTTGCCTTAGTTACAAGCATTTTTATTTGTGGGTACCCGGGTACCCATTCGGGTGTTTACGTAATAAAAAAAATTTGAGCCCCCCCATTCGACCCCCCTTACTGTAAAATGAAAAGTCAAAGCATGAGAAGTTATGGTCCAACTAGTTCTTGGAATTGACCGAATTGCAGAATCTTAGTTTAAACCTAACTCAGAAATTTCTTATTTTGAAATTCGAAAAGGTACCCGGGTACCCATTCGAGTGCATAAGGGTTAAACAGACCTCCTTCACACTGCAACTCCAATAGAATATATGTATTGGTAGCATATAAACACGAATTGGTGAAAATGTGGTGAATATGTGGAATCACGTTCTGATTGCTGCTCAAACGAACCGAAGTACCGGAAATAGTTTTTTTTTTTGTTTCGATTATAGAGGATTTAACCTTAAGGTCATTCGCCTCTTCGGGCCAGAAAAACTTTCTGACCCTATGTGCGGGGTTGGGAATCGAACCCAGGTGGGCTGCGTAAAAGGCATCGACTTACCCATTACGCTACACCCGTCCCCCCGGAAATAGTGATTAATAACTCTAAAAACGGATCTAACTTTATTTTCCCAAAGACGCTTAAACCGATTACAGCAAACTTAGGTTCAAATGAAAGGGCGGACTTACGGTCAAATATGCTACTATCGAATTGTATCAGGTTCCGACGTAATGCCTAAAATCTCCGAAAAAGGAACTGTTTTTATTTTGGTTCAAAATTCATTGACAACTGGTTTGAAGTAATATTCATGAAACCATGAGCAAAACGAGAAAGGCATCATCATATCACTATAGTTGGATTAAAACAGGTTTTTCTATAAGATTCGATAATTATATTTGGCTTAGAATAAACGAATTTCTGCTGATTCAATAAAAGAATTAGATGAAAGAAATTGATTTCAGTCGCTGAAGTTGACAGCATGTTTAGTAGATTAATCCAAAAATTCAGCATTTTTTAAGGGATTGAGAATGACAAATCTAAGCTAACAGTTGTAAGAACTTTTCAGCTAAATTCAAAGATTACCCATTTTTTGCCGAAAAGCTGATTTCGGTCTCTCCTTGCTTTCGGATTGGCGTTCGAACATCTGACAGCTGTCTTGAGTGACCAGCACCTTATGCTCTTAACCGCCTACTTAGGCAACCGGTTTTTTCAGGATGAATGATATATATTAGTACCTTGCGTTTTTCCTACATTTGAACAAATATCGATTATCCACACTGTTATTTCCTTTAAAAAAAGCGATATCCGTTACCCGGACTCCACAGTGCGATAACGATACTATTGAAATCAATGTGCACTATAGACAATCGACCGATGAACACGTCACCTGTCAAAGTACATCTCACCCGACAAGAGCCGGCTGAATGAGATGACATATGCTGTAACATCACATCCGACGCAATCGACACGAGCCCTGTCTATCACATTCCCTGGCGTTTTTTTTCTTTTTCGACTCGACACGTACGGCAGCAACAACGAAAAAAAAATACGCCAATCAGCATCGATATTGGTTCTCAGCTTATAATGTTGAAAAACAATTACTCATTCAGATCCCACCCCTCCTCCCAGCCGTCGTTTGTTTGTAGGAAGGTGTACTTACACAAACGGAAACACTCAGAAAAATACAAACGGAAATGCATTTTGCCTACAATAGCTTCATGTCGGTTCCAGGTTCTAGCGAGTTCTGTCGTTGAATGCCGCGGTGAATACAGAAAACACTCGATACGGTAATTGCGTTGTGTCTGGAGGCGCCCGGTGTTTGATAGATCCCCGAAGGAAAATTTAATTGCTTCTTCCGTACAATCGAGAAAGGAACTTTGAAATTTTGCACTCTTCGGCATGATTAAGTTCGTAAACTGTGCCCCAGTAGTTTCCGAAAAGCTAGCACAGCGCATATCTCTGTGCCGGGCAAAAGTTTCAATCAACTCAAACTCTTTGAGCGGGGAAAATTGCTTACGCTTGCCGGAAATCTTGAACTTGCTTTCACTGAGTCAACATTGCGAAAGTTGACAGAAATCGTCAACGCTTTCAGCTCCACCAACCGACCGACCGACCGACCGACCAACCAGTTCCGAATGCTTCTCCCTTACCGGCGGAGTCGGAAGCTTGCGTAACTGCCCTTCTAATCTTTTCAGCATAAACTACCGGGCGCCAAAGACGCTGACACGGGAAGCAATCTGGAACTTATTCTGAAACTCATTATAACTCAATTAATTGGTTGACACATATGTGACGGCAATTAGGACAGGTCTCGTGTAGAACGCGTTCCGGAAGTGGGGAGTGTTACGGTGTTCATTGTTACGGAAATTTGTTCAATTGTTCGCCCACATGGTATCGCTGTTTCAAAATTTGCTCTAGGGTTTATTCCCCAAACCATGTTTTTTTTTGTTTCAAACTTCAGTTATTTTCACATCCGATTATTACCAGTAACAGTCGTAATCAGTGCAGCGCGGATAATGTTACGAAGCAACGCAACCACTTCACGTACGAACTTTTCCAATGCTGCTGTTCCATCGACTCAAATCTCGGAGCGCTCATTCGCCACTTCCACCATACTATAACCGAAGAAAATAATCACACCGTCGTTCGGAAAAGCACCAGCAGCAATGACCAACACCTTGCCAGTGCTTGCAAACCCCCGGGGGATGGTTGTTATGCTACTGCGGTTTTGGCAAACGGAGCATACGAACAAAGAAGCGCATTATGGTCATTAACTAAAGGAAATTAAAGCATTTGAATTTGTTTGGCGAACAACGTCCTTTTCCCAGTTGTTTCATCGCCGCTCCTCCACCACAAAACATTGGCCAGTCGACCAGTCTACCGAAAACGTTGGTTGGGTTTATTCCACGACGTTATGGCTCGGGCACACTCACCTCTTTACGGTCCACCCCGGAGGAGGGTATTAAATTTAACAATTTGCTTTATAACTTTTGATGGCGCACCTCGAGAACCACGGGTGCAGATGTTTTTTTTTGTTCACTTGTGCGATGGTTCTACAATAATTTCATTGACCGTTCCAAACGGTCGAAACGGAATTGATGTTTCACTCACTCACTGATGAAGCTATA
The DNA here is from genome assembly GCF_030247185.1 of Malaya genurostris. Taxonomy (NCBI): domain Eukaryota; kingdom Metazoa; phylum Arthropoda; class Insecta; order Diptera; family Culicidae; genus Malaya; species Malaya genurostris. The sequence goes on from NC_080571.1 coordinate 264,113,455, forward strand.
ATGGGTGTACTATAGTTTAACGATATACGTAAAAAAATACATAGCGTTTTTCTAGATGATATTAATGAAGAATGCATACAGTTATGTCGTGTCCCACGAAGTAATTAAATGAGACTTGATTTCATCGTTTCTTGATAAAACTGAACATCATCGAATCATATGCATCCTGTATCTTACTGATTTTTTTAAGTGTTTCACGTTTTTGAATATATCATACATTGTAAACAAGCATTTCAATAGAGAAACAACAAAGAAGCAAATTGTAAAGACTGAAAAACTGGGTGTCTCAACTAGGAGCTTAGAGTGTTTCACATCTTGCATTGCAAACCGTTCTGTCCATTTAAAACCTGGCATTACTACTTCAGAATCTCTCCCAAATCTGTCTGGAGTGCCGCAAGGCAGCAATCTTGGCCCTCTGCTATTCTCAATTTTCGTGAGTGAGTGAGAGTTTGCTTCTCAGGTGTACTACTAAATAATTTCCTAATATATAGGTGCACGAACCAAATGTTGAGCATACGCACCATGCATTCTTTTTCATGTTCAATCATGAAATAAGAGTCCGTGCGCTTATAGAATTGGATGGCTTTTGGACCATAAAGTCATCAAATTTTCACTAGTCAATTGTTCTATATGAGAATGACACAAAGTATACACCGAAACCTCCATTTACGAATAAAACGGGGGTTCGTAAATGGAGGTAGTTCGTAAAAAAAGTTTACGTTATTTGGGATTTGGTTCGTTTAAAAAGTTTACGTTATTTGGAATTTACTTCGTAAAAAAAGTTTTGTGTAATGAATGTGGAAACCCCCAATCACATGGCCATTTTCGGAACGGATGTTATAAGTGGGTGCAAGAAAATGTTGTTTAGGGTCGGTTCAAAATCTAAGATGACGACTTCCGGTTTATCGATATTCCTTAAAAACCTTTACAATGTGGGTATTTTCGAAACGGAATCGATGAGTAGTTGACGGAAAACGATGTTTGAAGTGGTTCGGAAATCCAAGATGGCGACTTCCGGTTTATCAATATTCCTAAAAACCCTTACAATGTGGGTATTTTCGAACAGGAATTAATGAGTAGATGACGGAAAACGATGTTAGAAGGGGCTGGGGTCCACTAGGAGATTGATAGTACCTATTAGCTCTCTCCGGACAGTATCAGCCTAGATGCCGTGTGGAATCCGGCGGAAAAAAACTGAACCAAAAATATCTACACTGGGTTCCTGCTTCCATGTCGTAAAAGGCGATAATTGCAGGAGTTTCTTTTTCCTTTCAGTTATCAGATATTTTCAATGTTTTACTTCTGATTACTCTATTTTACTAAATTATCTCTTCATTCAACCTATCAATTTCCGTCTAACTTCGAAAAAAAGTTTGGAATTTGGAATGTTTTCTTCTTCCATGTTATTGATTGTCTGTCAGGATTATAAATTGAATGATAAATAAATAAATAATCTATAACTATTGCGCAAATCCGTTGATATTACAAAGTTAATAACAGAGATAATATTGAACACGTAGTAAAAAACACTTGATATTAATATTTCAAAAAAGAAATTAATATTTTTCTTGGTAGCCGGCTGCTCAGATCAACCAATATAACGAATTAATAATTTTAATAAGTAATTAAAATAAGAAAGCGGAAATAATAAAGAATAAAAAATAATAAATAAAGACGCGCGTGAAATCTGTTGACCTTTATTTGGTGATTTAAAATGATTTTATAACAATTATAATAATTTTATGTCAATGCAATGCAATGTAATTTCTTATATAAAAATAGGGAAGTTTTCATTCTTTACGCGAAAGTATTGCAAATTTTTCTTCAGTTTTCTCGAATAAGAGCTGTGAATCAAGACATGCCGGGACTTCAATATAGGATATTGTTGAAACGTTCACTCGGGAAGTCAATGAGTTTAGTGTTACATCCGAGCACCTTGAAACCGGAACATACTAAGTCGCCCGCGAATAATACCAATACTGAAATTTTTACTAACAAATATCCTTCTCCCGTGACACTTGTGGAGTGCGCAGTAGTATATACGGCCTCTAGTAACAACAAGTGTTGGACTAACATCCCTTCCCATTCCTTAGACGATCTACGTTCTGGCCTGGCCGGCGCCGGTACTGATCAATGAATTCTGGGATTACCAGAAGATGTACATTGAAGGATGATTTACCAGTCCCAGGATGGATCATCTAGAAACTCCCTGTACAATTTCAGCTAATCCCGATCAGTAACGGAGTAGCAACCAGGGGTGGTCAGTCAAGCTCAAGCTCAAGCTCAAGATGACGGAAAACGATGTTTGAAGTAGTTAGGAAATCCAAGATGGCGACTTCCGGTTTGTCGATATTCCTTAAAAACCTTTACAATGTGGGTAGTTTCGGAACGGGATTGATGAGTAGTTGACGGAAAACGATGTTTGAAGTGGTTTGGAAATCCAAGATGGCGACTTCCGGTTAGCAATATTCCTAAAAACCCTTACAATGTGGGTATTTTCGAACCGGAATTGAAGAGTAGATGACGGAAAACGATGTTTGAAGTAGTTCGAAAATCCAAGATGGCGACTTCCGGTTTTCCGATATTCCTTAAAAACCTTTACAATGTGGGTATTTTCGCAACGGGATTGATGAATAGTTGACGGAAAACGATGTTTGAAATGCTTCGGAAATCCAAGATGGCGACTTCCGGTGTGTCGATATTCCTTAAAAACCCTTACAGTGTGGGTATTTTCGGAAAAGGATTGATGAGTAGATGACGGAAGACGATGTTTGAAGTGGTTAGTTACGGTTTTAAATTTCGACATTCTAAAACTTAATATTGAGTCGAAAAGGTTCCTTTATCAGGAAGAAGAGATTGCCATACTGAAGAGGTGTAAATTGTTTCATCCGATTGGGAGAAAGTCGATCCTGCCAGTTTATCTGCTATTTATTTCTGGAATTGCTCATTTATTTCTGGAATTGCTCATAAATGTGAATTCAGTGTCATGTGGTTGTCTAACTGACTCTTACCACTTGAGCCAAATAATATTCCTTTTTCTCAATGGCTTGCAAAATGTTAAATCATATTCCGACGGGCCAGTTGACATGAGATTTTGACAAGTTTAAATAAAAACAAATGTGTCGTGATGAGAGTAGAAGTACTTTTTCGACTTTATCACATACACTAAAACAACTGAAATAATAAGTGTAACACTGAAAATAAAAAAAAAGAAGAACACGGTCATTGATTTGAAACCAAATTTTAATGTTTGTTTCCAAATATTATATTGAGACTCCCAGTTGTTCAACAAAATATTGAAAGCATACAACATAACTATAACAATATAAAAATATTATAGCTGTTCAGACGTCTACTTGTTATGGTCATTTCGAAAATATAGTACAATATTCAAACAGTAATGATTAGCAGGAAACACCTTTGTCAGAAGCATAACTTCTTTTAAACGATATATAATCATATCGTAATGATCGTCAAAAAATACCGATACAACTGAATTCATCATTTTGATTTTTGAAGCGCTTTCAAACATAATTTCCCTGTATGTACTCATCAAACCCATCCCGAAAATACCCATATTGTAAATGTTTTTAAGCAATATCAAAGAACCGGAAGATGCCATCTTGGATTTCCGAACCCCTTCTAGCATCGTTTACCGTCATCTACTCATCATTCCCGTTCCGAAAATACTAACATTGTAAGGGTTTTTAAGGAATATCGGCAAACCGAAAGACGCCATCTTGGATTTCCGAACCAATTCAAACATCGTTTTTCGTCATCTACTCATCAATCCCGTTCCGAAAATACCCATATTGTAGTAATTTCCATGGAGCCGGAAATTGTTTTCATTGGATGCAAAAACCTCTTTTTACGAAGTTGGTTCGTAAAAAAAGTTTACGTTATTTGGGATTTGGTTCGTAAAAAGAATTACGTAAAAAGAGGTAACATAAAAAGTGTTCGTAAACGGAGGTTTGAGTGTATCCTAGAAATCTACAATTCGTTCGATCATGTTCCGGAGACGGGATGTGCACCACTGAAGTAAGAAAGTAAGATTCAAATAAAAGGTCTTATAGCTTGCAATTGAATTTAATCACTATCCGACTTCCGGTTCTGGATTAACTAAGTATCTCTCACTTATTCTTCTCGGAAATTTCTCAACCGATTTTTACAAACTACGATGTAACTAAAAGGTCTTTAAAAGGTCCCCAAAAAGACGGGTGGGTAATGTCAGAGACTAAAGCTTGCTACATTTAGAATTGAAACAAACTTTTGCTCATATTGTGGCGCTCCTGGTGGACGGATTTTGAAGTTCTTGGCACCCACGTGTCGGGATTTTTGTCAGCTTCACGTATGATTTTTGACATTCCGCAAATCGACTGTACTTTGTAAACAATCAACATGGAAGCCGAAGGAAGGGAAAAAATTGTGCACAGTTATTTGGAAAATCCATTGTGGTCTGCATCTAGGCTAGCTAAACAGCTGAAATTGCCCAGAAATACCGTATGGCGCGTTATCAAACGGTATAAGAAAACATTGACGACGATTCGGAAGCCTCAAGCCAATCGTCGGAGTGGAACTGTCGAGCGAAGACTGCGTGGTAAGATTTTGAAGACGCTTACAAGGAATCCTAATCTGTCGGACCGTGATTTGGCCAGAAAACTCAGTGCTGCCCATAGTACCGTGAGGAGAACTAAACTCCGGGAAGGAATCAAGTCGTATCGAGCTATCAAACAGCCAAATCGGACCATAACACAGAATAGTGTGGTCAAAATTCGTGCTCGACAACTATATAACCAGGTGCTGACCAAGTTCGACGGGTGTCTTCTGATGGACGTTGAACCCTATGTCAAGGCTGACTTCGGGCAAATCCCAGGTCAAAAATTTTACTTGGCAACGGCTCGGGGGGATGCACCAGCCAAATTTAAATTTATTTTTGCCGACAAATTTGCAAGAAAATTTATGATTTGGCAGGGCTTTTCCAGCTGTGGCAAAAACGAAAGATTTCGTTACAAATAAGACAATGACATCGGAACTATACCAAAAAGAGTGTCTCCAAAAACGAATTTTGCCGTTCATTCGATCCCACGACCATCCCGTAATGTTTTGGCCAGATTTGGCTAGCTGTCATTACAGCAAAGTCGTTCAAGAATGGTATGCAGAGAAAGGGGTCCAGTTTGTTCCGAAAAACCTTAACTCACCCAACTGCCCCCAGTTTCGCCCTATTGAGAAATACTGGGCAATCATGAAGAGGAGTCTCAAGGCAAAGGGAAAGGTTGTCAAAGACATCAACCAGATGACGACCTGGTGGAATAAGATAGCTAAAACGATGGACGAAGAAGGTGTGCGCCGCATAATGAGCCGTGTTACAGGAAAAATTCGAGAATTCCTTCGAAACCGTGACAAAATTTTATTCGTATTTCTTCTTAAAAGTATGAAGAAAACACCACATTTGTATAAAAAAGATCTTGATTTCAATAATAAATAACTGAAATACAGGCAATTGTCTTTGTTCCAATTCTATCTCAAGCAAGCTTTATGTTTATGGATGACGCGAATACGAACAAAACTGTTACGCTTTCTTTACATTTCCGAATATCAGTTATGGATTTTCAAAAAATCTTTATAGTTTTTTAGATAACATTTGGAGCAATTAGAAGGATTTTGCATAATTGTTAATTGTAAAACAAGTTTTCCATGCACAGAATAGATACCGTATAAACGTTTTAATTTCATCCGCGAGTTTTGAATTTTCGGACAGTTCATGTCAATGTAATTAACTACGCTTAACGCTTAAAAATTATTGCTGAAGTGAAGCCGAAGTATTTGTATTTTCATGAAAGCGTACCTCTAGCTACATTCTTGAAAACGGAATTAGAAATGCTCTATCAGCGAGCCATCCAGCAGGGGGAGTAAAAATTTTTTAATGCCCTGTGAACATTTTGCTGGTTAGTTCCATCTTCGAAATTATAATCTATTGTTGCATTTCTACAACATTTGTAAGTTTTGTGTAAAGCTATTAGCAGCTACATTGGCAACCTTTCGTAGTTTAAATTTTGAACGATTAGTTCCCTTCTGAAGAAACTAACCATAAAAAATATCATGTACCGAAACAACGGTTATTCCTACAGATTACAGTAAGTTGAATACTTCTGCATCAAGTAATCTAATCTAAGACATGACTACATTAATTTAGGCTTAATAGTCAACAAAACAAATCTAATCTGGAATTCGAACCGGTAGCGACATATCGGACCTACACAGTTCATTGAGTTCAGAATGCAGATGACAAATTTTCCGGCTATTCACCGGTACAACCATGCAGCTTGTGCTTTGAATTTGTGAATGCATCATAAATTAGCACAAGTCCTCGACTGTCCAAAACTTCAGCAGAAAATTATCCAGCACATCTTCCCAAAAAACCAACCACAATCTGACGTACCCGGGGTCGGTAACGAAATCCGGAAACGAAAAATTGGATCAGCAAAGTGAAATAAATCCCTTCGCTCCATCAACCATGTCGGCATCCGTGCCGCGAGGCATCAGCGGGAACGGAGAAACCGAGGAATAGCTTTTGTTTTGCGAGACATCCAGAAGTTTTTAATTCAATTAACCTTCTCTGGTTTTCGCTGTGTGTCAGCTCCTGCTCGGCAACCGAGGCGTTTCAGATCCGCGCGATACGACGCTGCTGCCGGGTATGAGCAACCAGCCAGTGTCAAGTCTACTTTGACCTCCTCACGTCCGTCGTCGTCGTCGTCATCGCCGCCGTCATCATCACCGTCATCGGCGTCGTCGTCGTCGTTGTTGGTGTCGTCGAAAAAAGAGAATGAGATGTGGCTTTCATGAATGGGTGGCCTCGTGTCAGGAAGTAGCTCGGGATGAATAATACTCGCTGATGTGCCAGCCAGGCGGATTCCGTTTTGTATGGATGATACAGTTTGGCCTCACAATAGTCGCTAGCTGCCAATGCTGTGTCATGGATGCCCACCGGCAGACAGCTGTTCCGGGGACTGACGGTGTTGATGGGCGGTTCAATGGCAATGGCATAATTACCGGGAACCTCAATATGGCAAAGGTCTCTGGGAACTCTGGGAATGCACTCAAACAGGTGGTCATAATGAGCTCCTCCAGTCATTAATCAAAAATATGTATTTGAATTGAAGCCATATCTAAAGTGAACACATCACACAAGCCTGCAACTGAAAATGGCTAACTCACATATATCATAAAATAACAAAAAGGCTGAAAAGTTCTGGGGCTATCACATAGATGGCACTAGTTTTATTGCAGTCACCTTTTTTCAGTTAATACTAAACTTTTAAAGACAGCTGTTAAATTTCCATGATATTCTATTCATTAGTTTGTAAGTTATTGTGCTAAGAGTGACGCTACTTTTATTATTTTCAGAACAATGGATCAAAACCAATTTCGTGTTTAAACTTTACACTGCTTCTGAAAGTGTTATGGAGTGTTATGGAGACTCCGCTCCATCAGAAACAATAATAAAACTTTGGTTTGCTGACTTCAAACGTGGTCGTAGAGACACCAATGATGCAGAACGCAGTGGACATCCAAATGAGGCGGTAACACTAGAAAGCATAAAAAACCACAAAATCGTTTTGGATGATTGAAAAGTACAGTTGCGTGAGTTAGCTGAGATCATAAAGATATCAAAAGAACATGTTGTCTTTATATTACATGAGCATGCCTCGTTTACTCACTGTTGACCAAAAACGAGAACGTGTTGATGATTCTGAACAGTGTTTGGCGATGTTTAAACGTAACAAACCGAAGTTTTTGCATCGATATGTGACAATGGATGAAACGTGGACTCATCCCTTTGCTTCGGAATCAAATTGAGCCGATTTTTTAAATAAAAGATTTTTTTTTGTATTTGATCTCGTTGTTACCCTTTTTCTAGGGGGAGAGGAGCTTCCATTTCCTGCGAGGATTGAGAGGCACTTTGTTCGTGGCTCGTCTCGTCATCCATTGTCGCATCGATGGTATTGTTGTTGATGACCGTCTTGAGTTCGTTGCTAGTTGCTGTAGATGCGCCTTGTTGTACATTGGTTGCAGTTGCTGGTTGGTTGGAGGGTAAGTTGTTAACTGCAGCTGGTGTACTTTGTTCTATAGGAGATACTGATGGTTTCGTTGAAGGGGATGCTTCATTGTTGTTGGTGGCTGTCACAGGTGTACTGGGGTTGCTTGGGGTTGGTGTGAAGGAAGCACCGTTGTCCTTTGGTGTAGTTGTCTCCTGTTGTTACTTTCCGTAGTGAACAGCTTTTTGGCAATATTGACATGTGGCCATCTGATTGTCATAGGTAACAAGTGATTTGCACGGGATTTTTGTATCCTGACCGAAAGCCACATAAGAAGGTATAGGCCTCTTCAAGCGCATGAGTAACAAACGTACGCCATTTAGAATACCGGAGAAAAAGTTCTTCCACTTTTCTTTTTCGATAGAGAGAATCTCTCCGTATTGGGACATAGTTTTGCGAATATAAGGATCAATGACGCTTGAGGGAAGATCATGCACACGCACTTCTATAGCACTATCTTCCATATATACTGGAATGTTGTACTTAATGTTCTCGTGCTCCACATAGTGCACATTGTTATTGTCTTTTGCTAATAGAATTGCACCCAACTCTTTGAAAAACTGGATGTAAACAACATTATTTGTCTTATTGCATTGAAGTAAATGCACACGTTTAATGTCAAGATGCATTTGCTCCTTAAGCAAACCTTCAAGTTCTCGTACCGAAGGTCGAATTTTGCACTGCCTGAAGTCAACAATAATTGTATTCTTTCGTGTCGGCGTGTTTCCGAGGTCGTTCTATTGTTCACTACACAATACTGTACTTGGTTTCTTCCGTCCCGAACGTAAGCGGTTTTGTTTTAACGACTGACTTGGATGAGATGAGAAAGCGAACTGTGTCATCTTAATTTACAGCAACTGGCGAACCTCTTCCAAAGCGCAATCAGCTGGGAAGGTTATGGCCTCGGTTTTTTTGCATGTGTGTGGTGTAATATTTGTCGACTATCTTGGAAAAGGAAATACCATTAACAGTGAATATTGAAATTGCAAAGAAACGACCGCATATGGCAAAGAATAAAATTTTGTTTCATCAAGATAACGCACCGTGTCACAAGTCAATCAAAACTTCTAATTACTCCCACATCCACCGTATTCGCTAGATTTGGCTCCCAGTGGCTACTGGCTGTTCACAGACCTGATACAAATGCTCGCCGGTAACAAATTTAGCACGAATGAAGAGGTTATCGCTGAAACTGAGGCCTATTTTGAGGCAAAAGATAAATCGTTCTACAAAAGTGGTATTGAAATGTTGAAGCAGCGCTGGAATGATTGCGTTGCTCTTGATGGAGATTACGTTGATGAATAAAGTGTTCTCTTTGTTAGGCCCGGGACTTTTCAGCCCATGTGTTAGTATCTTGATATTTCGTATTTGCTCTGATTAAACTAAATTGGAATCGGATTTAATATTCCATATTCAAAAAGCTAGCTTCTCATACGCATTTATTTAATAAATTTGTTTAGATTTCAAATCTATATACTCATATACTCATCATATTTTGGACACTGTTAGCTAGCCTGAGCGACTCAATTCAACTTCTGGACGAGTTCAGGAGTAGTTCTTACAAAATACGAAAAATGAGTTTTCGTAAGAACTTGTCTTTTTGGTTGTTTAAAAACACGAAAAGAACGAAATGCTCTTCGCAGATGAATCCTTTTCACAGTGCTTTGGAAGTTTTTTTTTGTTCTAGAGGTTTTAACGCTTCTTCGGGCCAGAACAGCTTCTAACCCTACGTGCGGGGTACGAACCCAGGTGGGCTGCGTGAAAGGCATCGACTAGCCCATCTCGCTATACCCGTCCCCTTAGCAGGCATTGAATTCCTTGGCTATATTGTAAATCGACGGCCCTGAGCTCGTCCTAAGCGTTGTCGGAACCTTCATAAGGCTTGTTCGCGTCAAAATCTGGACAGATTCAATATGGAATATAACAAATTTGCTGCAGGTTCAATCCAAAATACATTTTCATTCCTTCCAATTTGCATTATTAGTCATACTAAAACTAATTACAGTTACTTAATCAGCTCGCATAAGCAAATTACGAACTTTCGAGTTTACTCCAGTCATTAGGATCTGTGCAGACTTATCTGCAATCGATTTAGCTGCTATTGTCCAAGATTCTCGAAATTTTTCTATAGTTGTAGCTTGTTGTGTATATTGAGAGAGCTCTCTCTCTCTTCACGAGAGCCCAAGATCACTCAATAGGTCGTAGCTCCGGACAGTCACCTCTTTTGGTACACCATGGACAGTCGCCTCTTTTGGTACACCATGGACTCCATTCGTTTTATACCATTCCAAAACATCTTTGGCGTAGTGACAAAATGCCAAAACAGACCAGAACAGCGAGAGAGCGTTATGGTAGCGTAGAAATGGGAACAGTCGCTTCCTTAGGCATTCTTCACGGTTCACCCAAACCTCCATTCACGTAATAATCAGGGGTTCGTAGAACGAATTATGACATAACAAAAGCTTACGATATTTTGAATTTTCAACGTATAAAAATTTTCCTTGTGTATATGTGTTATTGGATATGTATAATATAATGGATAACTTTCTAACAAAAATGATCAAAAATTTCAGGAAAAGGATGTTCTCAGTCGCTTCAATATTCAAGATGGCGACTTCCGATTCATCGATATTCGTTACAAACCATCAGAAGATAGGTATTTTCGGAACACGTTTAGATAAATAGATGTAGGCGACTTCCAATTAATTGATTTTTCTTGAAAACCCTCACAATTTGTGTCATGAGTAGGCCCTTACATTTTTGAAGCAGTAGAACAATATCCTGCGGCAGATCTAAATTATAGCCATAATCAGTGAAAAATACTAAAATATCAATCAAATCAGTTTCAAATTATCAAGACATTTTAAGCTAGACAAAGGGTGAGGACAAATCGCAAGACTCGACATATTTATTAAATTTGAAACATTGAACTGTGTCCTAAATAAAGCAAAAAGCAGGATATAAATAACTGGAGCAGATGGCTATGCCATTTTGCTATTCAGAACCACCTCAAACATCGTTTCCCGGCATCTACTCATCAAATCCTTTCCGAAAGTACTGATTTTGTAAGGGTTTTCAAAGAATTTCAATAAACCGAAAATCGTCATATTTAAATTCAGAACTACCTGAAACATCGTTTTTCGGCATTTTCTCATCAAACCCGTTCCGAAAATACCCGTATTGTAAGGAATATCAATAAACCAGAAGTCGCCATTTTAAATTTTCCAAATACCTCAATCATCATTTTCCTCAAACTCCTTAAATCCGTTCCAAAAATACTCATATTATATAAATTTCTATGAATATAAATGATCCGGAAGTCATTTTTATTGCATACAAAAACCTCATTGTACGAAGTAGGTTCGTCAAAAAAGTTTACGTTTGGTTGGGATTTGGTTCGTAAAAAAAGATTACGTAAACGGAGGTTTCGGTGTTTATTTTCTTGTTCACCATTCCGATAGGGATGATCAACCACAGCTTCATATTGCTTGCCAAACCCAAGATTGGGAAACTTGGCCTTTGTCTTCTGTCTGAAATGCTCTTCTACGCGGTACCGTTGCATGGCAGTATGAAAAATCATTCCGGGAAGCTGCTTACAGTCTTCCGGAACATAAGTTTCATAGTCCATTATCGCTCAGGAATCCTTCGTTAAATATTCACGAGATGATAAGGAGTGTATCGAAAATAAGCTATCCACATACATTTGTGTTGTACACATGTATTTGTTATGTTTTTTTTGATGCTCAGATCACAGAATGCTGTGCGTTTGGCTGTCAGCTTTCGTTAGTGTAGTGTTTGTGCGGTTGAAATTCTGCGTTTTCAAAATGTCGCGTATTGAAAAGGAAGTGAAAATTAAGGTTCTGGACACATGGCTAAGTGAGAAGGGTATTACTATGCGAAAATTGGCGAAGCAGTTTGGAATTTATCATGGCAGTGTAAAAACCATTATTAATAAGTTTGGGGAACACTATTCTTTGGATGAGCTACCAGGAAGAGACAGAAAACCCGGTTCTTCTAACCCAAAACTAGACCAGAAAGTGGTATCTCTAATCATGAAGAACAAATCAATGTCAATACGTGATTAGGCCAAAAAAGCAGGAACAAGTGTTGGATTGATTCAGCATATCAAGAGGCGAAATCACCTGAAGACCTAGAAGAAGCAGAAAATCTCGAAGCAAAGTTTAGAACAGAAGAAGCGAGCAGCAACAAGGGCCCGGAAATTGTATTCGCGTCTTTTGCAGTGTACGGATACATGCGTTTTGATGGACGATAAAAGAAGGACTCAAAACCCCTTTCAGGTACACAATACTTAACTGTCGTCATTGGGGAGGATGTGAGCGATGCGGACAGGTCGATTCAAGTGGAAAAATTCTGTCGAGAGGTACCGGTATGGCAAGCAATATGTTCCTGTGGTTTCACACTACCGGAACTATAAATGCAGAAATCTATCGATCTGAGTGTAGAAGAGATTGCTGCCTTTATATAAGAAGCATAGTACACCTCCACTGTTTTGGCCGGATTTAGCGTCGGCTCACTATGCTAAAACCACTCTTAATAGGCTTGCAGAAAAGGGTATTAATTTCGTTGAGAAAAAATATCAATCCACCAAATTGCCCTCAGCTTCGACCCATCGAACGTTACTGGGCAATCGTTAGGAGGGTCTTCAAGAAGACTGGTAAGGCAGCTAGGAACAGCCAGTAGTTGGGATCAAGCGTCCAGAAAATGCGATGCAACACTTGTCCGGAACTTCATGAAGAGCGCTTGATCAAAAGTTCGAAAATTCGTGAACGAATAACTTAAATTTCGTCCGGTTTTCATTATGCTCAATTTTAACCTCAAACAATAAAGGATCAATTTTTAGTTTGAATAAAATATCGTTTTTTATCATAATTTGAAAGTAAAATTTGTGGATAGCTTTTTTTCGATACACTCCTCACGAGCCCGGGTTTGAACCGTCACATTATGTTTATCATTACGGTTCGGTACAGTTTTCAACTTAAACGATTTCATACCTTGCCGGTGCTCTGAAATGTGCATATTTAGTTGTGTTCAGATTTTTACGATTTTTATTTAATCTACGATTCTTATCACCTCTACGACCATTGCTGTGATCTTGCCAATCGAAAGCATGCTGCTTAAGAGAATGTCCGAGAGCACTGCATACGGACGATTTAGCCAATTTAAAAAATTTCGCGATGTGTGAAACTGACCATGGTGGATTTTCGAAGTGGATGTCCAAAACGGTTGATGGTCACTTTTCTACAAGCGTTTCAACAACGAAACGGTAAGTAAACAATTCAATCAAAGTTTCATTTGCTGTATAATTAGTAAAATACTTCTATATATCGATTGCGTAACTCATCAAATAAATCACAACTTCTACTACTGGAATAAGTGCGTAATTTACAAATATTTCGTAAATTCTTGAAGATCATAATCGAGAATCGTGAAACTGAAAGGGCCAAAATAAACTTGTTTGGTTACCAACTAACAAGACCTATAAATTTAAATTTTGATTTTTTTTTACATTTTTATGCATCGTTCTTTAAAAAAATGATTGGAAATTGTCTACACAAATCACTTTATAACTCCAGAGCCAGAAAACGGATCCAAATGAAATTCAAGAGCAGTCGATGAGGCAATGAGTTCTTTTATTTGAATCGAAACGTCTGAAAATCAGACTAGTCTCTGCTATGGCGTCTCTGCTATTTCGATTGCGACCTACGGGCCGTTCGATTTTTTTTTTGGAAATCTATGTCTGTTTTGCAGCTTATGATACGATTTTTAGCTGTATTAGATAACTTTTAGGTTTGTGTTTTGTGAAAAGATTAAACTAAAAAAAAGTTATTAAACAGTTTGAATTACATATTTTACAATTGTACGTCCTCGAAACATAATAATAAAGAAATTAAATATAACTTTAAGTTAAATGTTCACAATAAAAAAACGAATTCATTGTTCATTTTCAATTTCAGAAGGCTCAGTAATTCATAAATTTCCATTCGTTACTTTTTCCGAACATTCAGTAAAGGTTATGCCGAAAAGACAGTAAACTTTTTGCTGGCAAATTCTATAATAACTGACGTTTGTCAAATTTGAGATTGTCGATACCCCGTAATCGTATTTTTTGCCGAGGTGATTACTGAGTACTCGGTGGTGCAGATCTCGGCAATGATTTGGCCGAGATTCGACGAAAAAAATAAGTGTGTAAGGTGTCCAGTTCCAGAATTCAGTCCTAAAATTTATTTGTCTTTCTCTTACCCGCACAGATCGAAAAAATCTTGTGATTTTACATCTTTTAAGATGCACATGAATGGAGCGTCGAATTTCACACAAATTTTTATTCAAGAACATGTAAAATGGTGTGATTTGAAAATTACATGGCTTGAATTCGAACGAAAAAAAAACAAATGATCATTAGCAGTTGCGAGACTTGAACCGAGAAACATTAGATCACAAGCACATCGATTACTCGGTTCAGTCGAGCAGAGCTCATATCTGTTCATTGAATAATTGATACATATAAATCCATACAGCGGCACTTGGTAGCCGAGTGCAAATTACATTTGAAGCATGTAAAATTCTCTACGAGTAGAGCATTGCGTCATTTGAAAAATTAAGTAGTGGTGATTTGTATCGTTTGTAGAATTCTGTCACCTGTAAAATTCATAATTTTTCTCTGTGCGTCGACTGTTTCGATCATTTTCGCGTTCGAGAATCCAGGAAACAGATTCAGAATTCAGTTTCAAAATCAAAGTTACCTAATTCAGTTCCAAAGTTCTGATCTAAAGCCTAGATCCTGAATTCAATTCCCAGATATTGTTCCAAAATCTTGTTTTAGAACTCAGACTTAGAATTCAGTTTCAAAATTCAACTTCAACATTTTTCTTTTTCTCACTCGGAAACCGACTTTGACTAGAAACATCCCCTCGTTTCATAACCCAGGATTCAGATGCAGATGTCAGGTACAGTACTCAATTACAGAATTCAGCTTCGAAATTCTATTCTGAAACTAAAATCCAGAAATCAATTCGAAAATTTATTTCCAAAATAATGTTTCATAGTTCAGACATAGAATCTTGGTTTAGAATTCATATTCAGAATTCAGTTCAAAAATTCAATTCCAGAATCCAGACCTTCACTCAAATTCATTCTCAAAATTCAATTTTTGTTCCAATTTTCGTTCAAGAGCTCATCCGGAAATAAATTTATTTGAAAATATATTTGAAATTTGATGTAAAATTCAGTTACTAGTTTCAGCCCCTTATTCAGTTCCAGAATTCACTTTTAGAATTCAGCTTCAGAATCCAGGTCCTAAGTTCATATCCAGGATCATTTTCAGATTTAAGATTCAATATTCAATTAAAAAATTCAGTTCCAGAATTCAGTAATAGAATTCAGTTCAAAATTCTGTTTCAGAATTCGTTACCAATTCTGAATTCAGAAAGTGGAGAAAGTTCCGTTTATGGATTTCGACCTAAATTTGTACTTGGATCTAGAACTGATCCTAAACCATATTACTGATCCAGGTCTTGATTTTGGTCGTGGACTTTGAATGCAAATTTCGGCAATGATTTTGCCAAGATTCGGCGAAAAAAAAAAGTTTGTAAGGTCCAGAATCTAGTTCCAGAATTCAGCTCTAAAATTGATTTGTCTTTCACTTACCCGCCGACTATTTCTACTGTTTCGAGAATTCTGGATTCAGGTTCAGATTTTAGTTTTAAAATCAAAGTGGACTACAGTTACCAAATTCAGTTCCAAAATTCTGATCTAATGCTTTGATCCAGAATTCAATTCCAGGATTTAGTTCCAAAATCTTGTTTCAGAACCGACCTTGACCATCCTTTCGTTTTAAATCCAGAACTCAATCCCAAAATTTATTTTCAAAATCATGTTTCAGAATACAGATACAGAATCCAGGTTTAGATGCGATTTCGAATTTCAGCCCCTTATTCAGTTCCAGAATTTACTTCGAGAATTCAGCTTCAGAGTCCAGGTCCTGAACTCATGTGCAGGACCATTTCCAGACTTAAGATTCGACATTCAATTCAAAGATTCAGTTTATGAATTCAGTAATAGAATTCAGTTTAAAAATCTGTTTCAGAACTCGTTTCCAATTTTTCCAAGTCTCAAACCTGGTCGTAGACTTGCACCTTTTATATTACTGATCCAGAGCCTAGTAGTTTGAGAAGCTACAGTTATACAATCACTGGAGAAAACCGACCTTTAAACCGAGGCCAGGAGGGGCGATTGTTATATAACAGTCGAAACAGCTTGTCAAGATTGCAAAACATCTGTGTGTTCGTGTGGGTATTTGAATCACTTTTGTCCGAAATGGCTAAACCAATTTTAACAAATTTAGGCTCCAATGAAAGCCACTCTTGACTCACAGAAAATTTTTGAATTTTGTATAGATCTGTCTTCCGGTTCCGGAATTACAGAGTGGCGTGTGAAGAAAAAACTGCAAATTCAATAGTTTGACTTTATAGAGAATGAGTAAAGATGAGCTATATTCACAAAAATAGTAATTGAATTACTCTAGTTCACAGGTCTGGCAAATTCAAAACCACAAAAGCTCACACCGGACATACCGGTCCCCGGAATGCGGTTGCTGAAGCACTGGAAATAGTTGTCAAGAAACTCCAAGCTAAACTTACTAATTTTTCGAGGAAATGGCTTAACGGATTTTCAGAAACTCAGATTTAAAAGAGAAGTCTTACGGTCCTTTTCAAAATTTCGGAATTTCGTCCAAATATGACTACCGGTTCCGGAATTACAGGGTGATGAGTGTTTAAATTGTCAAGCCGTCGGACAGTGCGACGAAACAAAATAGGGAAAAATTTTGTACAACAATTGGGTAGAAAACTGTTCCAATGTATAGGACACGTAAGTTTCAAGCCATACGAACCGACTTCGGCAAAATAGAGATCCCCGGTATGCGATTCTGAAAATAACAGAAATAGTGATCTCAAAAACAGAACTCAATCACATTTCTTAAATATTAACCGATTTTCACCAACAAAAGGCCCAAATAAAAGGTATTCCGAAACTACAGGGAACCAAATTGTCATTCAGAGCGATGTTGCAAAAAAACGAAAAAAATCTTCAAATTTTGGCTCGTAACTATTTCGATCGGTAGACTATGCTGGTTTACGCCCGACCAAACCACCCAAGTTTTTTCAAAAAAGGCACATAATAATATATCTGAGAATATGACTAAGATGAGAAAGGCATCATCAAAACAGGTTTTTTTACTGATAGTTTCTTTGTTATATTCATTATAATTGAATGTAATTTTCATTTGGAAGACAATAGATAGTAAAGTAATATAAAGTCATAATGTAAAAACGCAACGCTAGATTGTAAGAAAAATTTATCAGCAAAATATTTACTGGGCAGCAGAGATGTCCATCTCCTCTGTGTGACGAAGAGCGAGCAAAATTTCTCCCCTCGCACTGACAACTTCAAAGAGAGCTCTTCTCTTTCACATATATACACCAATGTTGTATAAAGTGTGCATGCATCATGAGTGCGTTTGTTTATTTCCTTTTACCTCCTCCACTGAATCGCACCAAAGTGCCAGAGTATTAGCTAATAAATTCTCAGAGGTGGATGCCAGATACTTCCACAGAGGTGTACACGCCGGTGAGCACTCTGGTGTATGGTTTGCGTAGAAGAAGCACGGGGCACACAAAATCTGCAAAATAAAACAATTTATCGTTAAATTTTCGGTTTTCATTGCCAATTTTTCATAGCAAGGCCAGATCTACTCGCTATTAATTAAAGTTCACAGAAGTGTTCGCTCACCATCACGCGCCAGTGGTCACTTGGGTGTATTTAAGCGAGAGCACGTGAGAGCGATTCGTGTGGAGAGAATGTTATTCTCTCGCACCAGCCTCTTTCAACACAAGCGCGCACTCAAAGTCTGTCTGTCTGGACACTGAGAAGAAGTGCGCTTCCCTATTTGTGTGGAGCGCAGCAAATGTATCCGCAGTGTATAATTGAAACCTACGCCCTGGTGTATCACTTTAGTAAAATGCCATCTCTGCTGGGCAGCTATTACTCCACAAGCAAATTTGCTCGCACAAAAGGCATTTTTAATTCCATTTTCAGTATATTGTAGAAGAGCCTAATTCTAGGGATGCACTTTTAAGAAAAGACAAATACTATCACTTCACATTAGCAGCTATTTTTAACCAGTTTTGCAACGACTGACTGGAAAAAATAGCCTACTACGTGACTATAATCAGAGTGGCAACAGCTGTTCGTTTGGAATAACAGCTCCCAGTTCCAAATGAGCAAACGACCAGTCAACTACAATGTAAAGCTAACGAAACTGCCAACATTTCGGATCAAACGTTTTGACTTGTTGCCAACATTACGAATGACAAGTCGTTACTTTGGTTATAGCATAAAGAAAATAAACCTAGAGGCCTCATAATGAGGAAGTGCTAATGACACTGAATCAGCGCAATCATTTTCTGAAGGCGGCAAATGGGTGCGTTAATAATGATGCACCTTGCGCATTCTTTGCCTTAAGTCTTACATATCCATGCGTCTACTATGATTATAGCTATGACAATCTGACAAATTGTAACCAACAAAAAATACGTCGGGTGTCGATTTTCCATTATTGTCTACCGAAGATGTGCAGTGCGAAATTGTGGGGATATTTCAACTGGGCCGTCGCGAAGTGCTGATAAAGAACAAGTAAGGTAATGTTTATCTATAGGATTTCAAGTTAATAAAATTTTGGGTCTAAAGGACACGCAATATAGAGGCATGGAAAAAGTTATGTGGAGTCTCCCAGTTCACGAATGAGGACTATGTGTGTTCCGCTCACTTTACCGAAAATGATTTCAAAAATTATCTCAATAGAAGCCAAGGGTGAGAACACGAGATTAAAATTGAAGTATATCATTTTTCAATAATTTCATACTAATGATAGATTGAAGAAATCTGCCCTCCCCTTCATACGAGAAAATTCAACCCCTCCATACGAAGAAAATTTAACAACCGAATGCGTTTCTTCAGAAGAGCCGATGGAAACAGAAAGCATTGTGACCGATAGATGTGAGTTGGAAATAGCAGGTGAAATTGTTTGGGATGATTCAGGAAATCAGAACGATCAGAATCATGAATCAGAAGATGAAATAGAATTACACGATAAAAGAAACACCGAGAATTTAACAATAAGTTCAATTAAAAACGATCACGACTACCTCCCGAACCCTACACGATACGTGTTCATGGCTCAACAGCTCTTGGAATTGAATTATAAATTAACCTTCCTTGGATAAATTTTCACACCCTCGTAAATTTAAAAAAAGCTGTTATAACAATATTTTCATTAGACTAGAAATTTGTTACTTGTGATGTTTCTTCAAAATCACACAGAAAATAGAATTATAAATCTTTTAATAACTTATAACAAATGATTGAGAGTTGATTTGAAGTTCAATATAATCACGAAGCAAACAAAATTGAAATACAATAACTGGCTTATCACATAAAAAAATTTTATTTGGCTGTCAATACAGAAGAATAATTAGACTACGAAATGTTGTACATTGAACTTATTGAGAAGAGGGCTTCTCAATTAGATCAAGTCAAATCTTCCAGTAAAGCACTCTATGGTATTGCAATTAATATCATATCATATCTATTTTAGTTTAAATTGTAATTGTATTTTCCAGCTGATTACTTTCCCTTTCCACAAGCGTAGAGAAATTATTACAAGCTTAGCACTGAGACTGCGGTCACCATTCTTTGATCAATCGTTCCATTCGTATTTACATTCTGAAGAGAAACAAAACAAATCATACCTGTGTCCATGACAATGCCATTTGCTATTAAAAAGAGCATGGAATCATAAATCAAATAAACATAGATTTCCCAGTGTAATAGTAATGTAGTTGAGCAACCCGTGACACCAAAAGCACCGTCTGGTGGAGAATGGGTGCGTAAATGCTCCTAAAATGCATGCAAAAAGTTGCCTGCTCATTTAACACAACCACAGTAGCTAATGGAAAAAAGTACACCCGTTTGTCACTAGAGGTGCTGTTAGTGTCACCGTACAGTGAGAAATCTATGTTTATTTGATTTATGATGGAATGCTATAAATGTTAAACAATATTTGCGGGCACATTTACGCACCCATTCTCCACCAGACGGTGCCTTTGCTGTCACGGGTTGCTCAACTACATTACTATTACACTGGGAAATCTATATTTATTTCATTTATGGTTATAGGCACTCTAACTACGTCAAATGACTTAAAATTCCATTTTTAAAGACTTGAAGACTTCATTTAGGTGCATCTTATAAGATGTAAAATTGCAATGACTGAGTAGAAACATATATTGAAGAAGCCAAATGAATGAGAGGGCCTCGCAGAAAAGATGATTTTTTGGAAAAAGATACGCTCAAAGGCAGGGCTCGAAGCTGCGTTCTTATGCAATCCGTGCATACGCGTTTACCATTTTCGCCACCCTGAGCTGTGGTAGACACAGTTCTACAACAGCACCGAGTTGGTAAGCGTATATTAGACAGTGATCTAAATGCTAGCCACCTTACGACCTTATATGGTTGATATATATTTGTTGATATTTGACAACAAATCTGGTTTGATTTAGCAAATGTTTTCTTGAACCAACAACATTTGTTCTAAACAATTAAGCTGTAGTTTACAATAAGCATATGATTTGCTGATTCAAAACAACTATTTTTTTAAATTGATAAAGACTGTCCCAGAAAGTATGGACGCACTTCGATTTCGCTGTAAATAATTCACAAGTATTAGATATTCAAATTTTATTCGATATACTGATAATATTAGACTACAACAACAGAATATTATTAGACTATTAGACTACAACAATAGAATATATTAGACTAGCTGGCGCACCTTCTTGCAAACGTTCCTCATTAAATTCCGTTCAGACTTCTTGGTGACAAGTTTTGACACTTTTTTCCAATCTTTTTCGAACTGTTGAATGGTTTCGGCTGCCGAGATATGTTTCCTAAGATTTGCCTTCGTTATTGCCCAAAATTTTTCAATTGGTCGAAGTTGTGGGCAATTTGGTGGATTCATGTCTTATGGGACGAAAGTGACATTTTTGGTAGTATACCATTCTACCGTTAATTTCGAGTAGTGGCAAGAAGCAAGATCTGGCTAGAAGACAACAGGATCCTTCTGGCTTCGAATCATGGTTAGAAGTCGTTTTTGTAAACATTCCTTGATGTATATTTCGCTGTTCATTGAAGCAGTGGTGATGAAGGGTTTCGAAATCTTAGCGCAGCTACAAATTGCTTGCCAGACCATTGCTTTCTTACCAAATTTTTCGACTTGACTTTAATCGATGTTTCGGACTGGTTTAACACTTGCCCTTCTCGCATCGTATAATATTGTGGTCCCGGTGAGGATTTGTAAATCTACCACGTAGATTTCGTCGTCCATGATTATGCAGTTCAAATTTCCAGCAAGAATCGCATTGTACAGCTTTCGAACCCTCGGCCTGATCGATGCATCTTGTTTCGGACAACGTTTTGGTTGTTTCTGCTTCTTATAGGTTCGAAGATTCAAACGTTCTTTAGCACGAAGAACATTTGACTTCGAAGTGCCCACTTTTTTGGCCACATCCCGAACTAAAACCTCTTTCTTTTGATCGAACGCCTTCAGTATACGTTTATCAAACTGAGGGTTAGCAGGACCTTTTTTTCGACCCGTTTTTGGTTTATCCTCAAAGGTGTTATCCTCACCAAACTTACTGATTGCATTTCGCACGGGTTTTTCACTTACTCCTTCCATTTTTGCTATCTTTCTCAGAGACAGTCCGCGTTCTGTTCACCATTTGTACACAATTTTTCGACGTTGTTCTGCTGAAAGTCCACGCATTTCGAAACAAACTAATGAAAACGAATAAACAACTGCACAAGTGGTTAGAGAAGAATGTAAACAACAGGACGCAGCCATAAAAATTGACATATTCTGAACCATTGCGAAATGGCTTTGGTTGCGTCCATACTTTCTGGGACACGCATTAGCAAAAGCTTGTAGTTTATTCGAAACAACTTCTATCGATGATTTTTAATTTTAAATAGGACATACACTGAGGTTTTTATGCGTTTTTGTCTTCTCATATAGAAAGGTTATGCAATCACCGTGAAAACCGACTTTTGAAACGAGGCCCGGAGAGCCGAGTGTCATATACCATTCGACTCAGTTCGTCGAGTACGCAAAATGTCTGTGTGTATGTGTGTATATAACGTTTTTTTGCACTAACTTTTCTCGGAGATGGCTGAACCGATTTTCACAAACAAACAAGATTCAAATAAAAGGTCTTGTGGGCCCATAACAAATGAATATTATTTGGATCCGACTTCCGGTCCCGGAGTTATAGGGTAAAATGAAAATATGTGATCTAAATTTTCCAATCGATGGTGCGACCGATTTTCACAAATATAGGTTCAAATGAAAGGTCCTGTGGTCCCATACGGAATTCCTGAATTTCATCCGGATCCGGAAATATAGGGTAAAGTGTGTTAAAAAATTTTTATCACTGAAAAGAGCGAAATACCGTAAAAAGTTTTCTAAAATGACCTCAAAACTTCTCCAATTGATAGTTTTCATCAGTAGACGGTCAAACAAACCGATTTCGGTTATTCTATTAAGAATCGAAGAAAATTATTTAGAAGAATACCACAGTTCTATATATGATAGTATAATTGATATGAGAAAGGCCTCATTACACTACTAGGTGGATTAAAACAGGTTTTTTCTATGAGGTTTCGTTTTACGCAGCATTTTTTACGTGGATTTCCGAGGTTACACGTAGCCAATTAAAAATACTCATGGTTTTTAACATACATAGTTAGTGTCTGTGGTTCTATAACATTTCCCCGAAAAGCATTATCCAGAACATAAAAAACCGAAGCTTTTTCCCCAGAAATTGATAACCCAGAAAGTACTAATCTCCAGAAATACAAACTCTAGAAAGTGAGAAAATCCAGTAAAAAAAGATCTGTTCCTATGAAACAGTTTCTAGGTATTTGCTTCTTCTGGGAGATGGTATTCTGGGGAATGGTACATTCTGTTGTATGTCTTTCTACTAATTGATACCTTCGTGACTATGGTACATCCGGGGGAAAATAGTTCGTTGCTTTCTTTTCTGGGAAATGGTTTTCGAGAGATTGTCGTACTGTATTACTAGCGAACAAAACGTGTCGTAGACCCACTGCACTTAATCAACGAAAATTTTCCGCATTTCTACGTGTCGGGTTTGCACGATACGCGTTGTGCGATGATTCGTTCAATTATGCGTTTGGAATTTCGCTCGCCTTACTCTGGCACTGTATTTCACCTTAATGATTGTTCATACTAAACTTTTGGAAAAGTTTATTTTGAAGTTATTTGTAGTTCTCTCATACTACTGAAAATGTTACCTTAAATTGTTGAACATATTTCCAATGGCATGGAGAAAAACATATGCTGCTACCTTAAATACAACAAAAGATTTTCACGATTAAGTTTCGCCCCTTTTTACAGAGTACGTCAAAAGTACGGAAACCGTTTTGAACTACATAAAAGCATGCTAGCTGAAAATTTTAGAGTAATAAATAACCACAACTAGTAGTTCCCCAACCGAAAATTAACACTTGCCATCTTTCGAAACAGTTACACGTTCAGAAGCAAAAAACGAATCTTTTCACCCATTGTGCCGGCTGATGAAGCGGATAACGCTTTTTGCCCTATAATTATCCGTTCTCTTCTCTAGGTTGAATGGGGACGACATTTTTACACCGCTCTGGCTTAATTTTCCTGTTTGCAAGTTCGTGGTACAATTTTAATTAAGTTTTTAGGCAGGTCCGTGTTTTTTCGTCAATTAAATTCTCCTCTGTCTGACCGGCTCTTGTGGATATGTTTCAATGAGTCATTAATAAACGGGATAAATGCCTAAATCAATGCAAAAATTTATATTCAGTATTATGCCATAACTTAGCGCAGAGTTGGAAACAAATACATGTTTATTGTGTGCAAGTGCTTATGGTGTTTTCCTATGCAGAGCAATATCTCATCGGTCTCCCACCAATCCATCATCGTAAAGTGCACTTATAAAAAAAAACAACGTGTTATCTGTTTTCCAATCCACGCAACATCAACGTACATAAATTTAATCTAATTTGCATCGGAAATTGTGATTTTCGTTTTGTTTAAGTTTCGATCCGATCGTCACCACCCAGCCCGGTTGGCAAATCCATTAATTCTAGATTAACCATTTACCACTTGTAATTTAGTAGCGAACAAAATCGAATCGGAAACATGTAATGAATAAATTTAACTAAATGCACCTCATCCCAAGCAGCACGCAGTGCTATTTTTCGCTACGCACCTCTTAATGGTAATTTGACAGCCCGACAGCCGTGTACTGTTTTCCCCGATCGGAAAATTCCAACCCCACACCCCACCCAAACACAGGCAACAGGCGATATTCTATCAATGGACACGATGACCTGTTGGAAGCTTGACCACCACTGTGCTACAGTTTACGGCTCGATTCCCGATTGTCCTTAGAACATTTCATGATTTCATTAGCATAAGTAATTTGCGGGAGGTGTTATTGTTTCGGAATATGGTTTTTCATTCAATTTATTTACACTCTCGTCCGACATATCATATTATTTATTACACGCCTGATTCATTCCAGGTAATTATCTATAGCGTATGAGTGGATGATGTTTTTCTCTTTGTATTTTGTTTCCAATAATGTAGCCCATCAACGTCATCAACGTAAACCAATAATCCAAAAATGACAGAACGCAAATACAGTCGCAAAAGGGCAACGTTAGTTGCTGTAATTTTAAAATAGAGATATCTACTTCGGCCACTACTTGTGACCCACAACTGTGTCCGAATGCATCATCGGACACCTATATAATAAACTGTTTTAGTTCCATTTAGTATACGTAATTTGTAACTAGAATTTCTGGCTTTCTTCATTGAAAGACGCAAATGCGAAAATTCAAATTGACTAGATTTCATCAGCGATATTCACTTGCACGGCTTGACAAGACATAGAGAAGTACATTATAGTATGTCTACGATAAATTTCGGACACTTTTATTTCAGTGTAGCGTCTGAATTATTGCACCGATTGTTGAAACGTTTCACTTATATGACAGCTGAAACTCTCCACTTTTCTTCGTGGTACAAAATGTTTACATTTTTGTTACACTGAAAATAATTTGCACGCTAGCATCATGTGCAAAGCATTTGATCTATCGCTGCTTGTAAAACACATGAAATTCATGAAACTTAACAGGTCGGCTGAAAAGTTCGTATCGTTTCTATGAGAGGGCGCCACTAGAATCAAATCCATACCATTTTCAGTTAGTACCAACCTTCAAAAGATACGTGTATAAATTTGACAGCTGTCTGATTATTAGTTTGTGAGATATTGCATTTTGAGTGAAGCTACTTTTGTTATTGTGAAAAAAATGGAAAAAAAGGAATTTCGTGTGTTGATGAAACACTACTTTTTGATGAAAAAAAGTGCCGCCGATACCAAAAAATGGCTTGATGAGTGTTATCCAGACTCTGCACCGGGCGAAGCAACAATTCGTAAGTGGTTTACAAAATTTCGTACTGGTCATATGAGCACCGAAGACGATGAACGCAGTGGACGTCCAAAAGAGGCTGTTACCGATGAAAACGTGAAAAAATCCACAAAATGATTTTCAATGACCGTAAAGTGAAGTTGATCGAGATAGCTGACACCCTAAAGATATCAAAGGAACGTGTTGGACATATTATTCACGAATATTTAGATATGAGAAAGCTTTGTGCAAAATGGGTGCCGCGTGAGCTCACAATCGATCAAAAACAACAACGAATTGATGATTCTGAGCAGTGTTTGGAGCTGTTATATCGAAATAAAACCGATTTTTTTCGTCGATATATAACAATGGACGAAACATGGCTCCATCACTTCACTCCGAAATTCCCACTTCACACACGAAATTTTTTTTTTTGCAATAACAAAAGTAGCTACACTCAAAATGCAATATCTCACAAACTAATAATCAGACAGCTGTCAAATTAATACACGTATCTTTTGAAGGTTGGTACTAACTGAAAATGGTATGGATTTAATTCTAGTGGCGCCCTCTCATAGAAACGATACGAACTTTTCAGCCGAACAGTTAACTCACAAAATGTGGGAAAAAACTGTTGATATTTAATTAAAATCATGCTACGTTCATATGAAATGCACTTAAAAACGATCAGATATTTCGTTACCTCTAGATTCTACATGCATTTCATGTGAATGTCACATTGTTTTCCACATAGATATTCCAATTGAAACAGAGTTGACCGATTCAAGTGTTTTGCACATACATTTGTGCTGTACTCATTGCCACTAGAAAATAAAGTGTTTAACTCGTGTAGTTAGATTTAATAGCAAAACACATCACATCTTAAGAAAAAACACATTAAAGATAAGTGAAAAACAATACCATCTCGCATCTTAGTGAATTTGCATACGAAATATTAAAACAAATCGCAATGTTTATATATTGAAATGAAAAATCATAGTGAATTGAAGTACTGTTTACATATGAATCGATCGTGCAAATTTGTATCAATGTACTTTCAGTGAAATGACGTCGAATTAAGCGAAAGTGCTCAAACGCATTTTGTACAAACGGCAGCAAAATCCGAATTTATCGACACGCGACCATTCCACGAAACTAAAACTACCGGAAAATATCGTGTTCAGTGTTTGCAAATTATTTAACCAGCTTTTGATTCTGGATCGGAAGGTTGGAAGTGAAACAAATCGAAAAATATGCTACCGACAAATGGACTAGAAGGTGATAGCCATTATTGAGAAAAAATCCAATTTCATTGCAAAAGTCGTGCTAAGGAGCATAATATCGATTTTTTGCAACAATTTCCTGTTAACAATAATGGTCGTTAACAATGAGTGCTCAAAGACTAAATAGATTCTGAGTCTGTCTTTTCAAATCGTAAAGCAAAGACACACTGTTGCCGAGCATTTCCAGACGAAGAAGGTGTCCAAAAAAATATGGAAATCGGACTTTGCGTGAGAATCGAGAAGACTACATCAGTAGAAACAAGCTTCAAAAGCTAAAAGTTTCCAAAAGCAAATAAAATTACGTAATAATGAAAAGTGCGTTGAAAATGAATGAAATTTGTAATACAATATAGAGTAGTTCTTATGCAATAATCTTAGCTACAGAAACAAGCTGGGATGAAAGTGTTAGGAGTGAAAAAGTTCTCGGAAATAATTACAATGCACAGTGGACCAAAACGGGAAATTAGCGAGGTAAAAATATGTTGGCCATTAAATTTTTTTTTTGTAGTTGGGGTCTTCACAAAAGTTATTTGTATTATACCGACGCATTTTTTTTATGTAAAAGATCATTAGAGCGGTCCATGTTTGGAGTTAAATCTGAGTTCTAACTTGCTTAATTGAATTTAAAAATTATTGCACTTTACAGTAAAGTTGTAGAAAATTTTATTTTGAGAAACTTTGTTGAAGAAGCCATCTTCCTAACTCATTCATTTGATCGAGTTACATCTATTTTCAGGAGTAAAAGTAAGGTGGCTCTCAAAAAATCACCTTTTTTGTACTACAGTTTTATCAGGTGTACAACTTTGCTTCCGCCGATTTCCGATAGGTGGCTGTACCGGCTGAGGCTGGTTGAAATACATAGATGATAATACCTTTAAAGTGAGTGTGTACAGTGCCTAACGAATTGTCATCGCCATTTCAGTGACAATTGTTCTTGTTTTCGTATTATTCACGCTCGAAAATGTTTGTTTATGTGCCCAATTCTCGCCATTTGCGGGAAGTTTTACTTTTCTGTTACAATTCGAAAAAAATGCAACTGAAGCGCATCGAATGCTTTCAGAAACTTACGGTAATGCTGCTCCGAGTAAAAGAACGTGTCGGGAGTGGTTTCAACGTTTTAAAAATGGTGATTTCGATGTCGAAGACAAACATGATGGTGGAAGAGAAAAAACCTTCAAAGATGAATAACAATTTACTACGAGCTCTTAAAACCGGGTGAAACCATCACAGGATATCGCTACCGAACGCAACTGATTCGCCTTAGTCGCGCGCTAAAAGAAAAGCAGCCACAGTATCAAGAGCGACATGACAAAGTCATCCTCCAACACGACAATGCTCAGCCTCACGTCGCAAAAGTGGTCAAAAAGTACCTGGAAACGCTGAAATGGGAAGTCTTGCTCCACCCGCCGTATTCCCCAGATGTCGCCTCTTCTGACTTCCACCTATTCCGTTCGATGGCACACAGTCTGGCAGATCAACATTTTCAATCCTTCGAAGAGTTGGAAAAATGGATTGCTTCATGGATAGCGTCAAAAAAGGACTCCTTTTTTCGAGCCGGGATCCGAAAATTTCCGGAAACATGGGAGAAAGTTGTCGCTAGCGACGGACAATACTTTGAATAATACATCTGTAAGCACTTTTTCGCAATAAAGCTTTTAATTTTTCGAAAAAAAAAACGGCGGAAGCAAAGTTTTACACCTAATACTTGAAAATTGCCTTCCTAAAATTTGTCGAGCTAATTATTGTGCACAATTTTGCTCAACTAAGCTATTCAATATAAGCTTTCATTCCCGGGTGGACGGTTCAATGCATAGGACGCTGATCTTAAGGAGTGTATCGAAAATAAGCTATCCACATACATTTGTGTTGTACGCATGTATTTGTGATGGTTTTTTATGCTCAGATCACAGCATGCTGTGCGTTTGGCTGTCAGCTTACGTTTGTTTATTTGTTTGTGCGGTTGAAATTCTGCGTTTTCAAAATGTCGCGTATTGAAATGGAATAAACAGAGCTAATAACATGCTTGCCTTTTTTAAAACGCTTCAGCTATAATTTTCGCGATCCTTACACGATTTAAACATTATATATTGCTTTGGTAAGGTCGATCTTTGCTTTGTTTGGTCCCCATTCTCAATCACTCACAATGATCTTATAGAATCAGTTCAAAAGCAATTTCTATTTTTTGCGCTACGTAAGTTAGGCAGTGCAAGATTTCCTCTATCACGGTAAATAAGGTCCTGAGCGCTGAAGAAGTTGGCAAAACACATACTTAAATATCAGACGATTTTGAAATTCAATTATAACATCGCTGGCAAATGAAACACACGATTTAAATAAATAAATGTCCGCAGCTGCAAATACCTTGCCGGATTGGAAAATATCTTGCGAAATTTTCTGCAAAATCAAATGTCAGCTGGCTAGAAACATCATCTTGACCAATGCCTTTAAAGAACTTTCATCCGAGAAGCTGTCTATAATTCATTGCGGCCTTTTGTTTTTCGTTTTGCTTTCAAAACTGGTCCGCCCATAATAGATTTCTTTTAATAGATGTCTGATTATACGTTGGAAAAAAACAAAGTATGCCAAGATGTTTGTTGTGATAAAACCTACATGTCCAGGAAATTTCGTTGAAATATAACAGGGTACTGCCAATTCCAAATAAGCAGTGGCGCAAAACTCATCACATACAAACATTACACTCTAAACTAGTTTCATCCAAAACTTTCTCCTTTATCACTCAAGTAAAAAAAAAGTAATACACAAAAGAAAGTGTTGCATATTTCCATTGTATACTGGGTTCTTTTTACGCGTTTTTTTACACGAGTTTACGAAATAACGCGGTTTTATTATGCGGATTTTCTATGTTACGCGGTATTTTTATGCAAATTTTCAACGTTCTAAGGTATTCTTGTTTTTTTTTCTCAATAAATTTTTTTATTCAGGCCTTCTTGCGTACAAGCTTTACGTGGCCGATGAAAATAGTTATTTTCTATACGATCTCGTTGTCACTCTTTTTCTAGAGGGAGAGGAGCTTCCATTTCAATCTAACGACGATTGAAGGTCACTTTGTTTTCTTGTTTTGCCTCGAGATCTGGTGTTGTCCCGGAATTCTGACGCTTAGAAAATGTTCGACATTTTAAAATTTTCCATTTTTTTCGAAAATTTTTTGAGACTACACCAGTTTAATGCATTTCGAAGACATTTGGAAAAATTTCTCATATTTGTCATCAAAAAAATGTTCGATTCTAGAAATCTTCCATTGTCGATTATTGCAAACAATTTTTTGTCGAGATAACACCAGATTTCGATCTTTTATGAATTGACAACAATAAAAATTTGCAATAGGTTCGCGATTTTTTCGCGGACTTCCGAAGTTTTTTTACGTGGACTTCCGAAGCTACACGCTTTTTTAGCGCAGTTTTTTTGTGCGGTACAAAACAGGCTTCAGTGTAATGATTTGAGCTGTGATTTCTTTACAGCTCCAGAGCGACTCAATCGATAAAGCTGTTCAATGAGATGGGGGAAAAAGTTCGTGGTTTAAATCATCTGTGTTTTAGATTTGATCGAAAATTGTTTCATTTGATCTGTTATTTAGATCTGAAACGATGAAAAACTGCCAAACAAACTGATGCAGTCATACTATTAGGAAAAGGATTTTGATTTATTTTGAGTGAAAGGTTGAGTAATAGTGCTTATATATTTAAAATATAACCTTACGTTTTTCGCCTTTCGGAACCTAGATAGCTCTAAAGTCAATGATCATTATAAAATAGCAATAAAATAAAGTTTCGTTATAATTTGACAAGATAAATTAATACATGCCTAATAACAGCTCAGTTCCAAAAAATGCATCTCCCGTGTAAAACTCGTCCCTTTCATACGCATCATTCGGAAGGTCACGCCGCTCAACTCCAGGCGAAACCGATCCACCGTAGCGATTGTATGCCAAGAGATATAGATGTATTCATAATGACGATAATATGCACACGCATCCTAACAGTAGTGATAACACCCATAGACATAATTTCATGTAAATGTCAGCAACATCAACAGACTATAAATCATCAGCAAACAACAGCTTACGATGGCTGCACCCAAACCCCTCCGCCGGGGTAACGGCAGGGATCCGTCAAGCCAACCCGATCCGAACCCGAACGGTCCCCGGCTGCAGGATGCCGACCCGCTGTTCCGTATCCAGAGGGGAGGCTGCCGCGATGGGATGGGCGCCGGCATTTGGGTGTTTCGTGCCTTCTCCAGGCTACTACCGCCGGGGCCAGTTCCACCACTGTTGCCGTTTCCGGTGCCACCGTACACACCCGCACCGGAACCGTAGCCACCGAGTCCGGCACCGTTCGCACCGGGACCTCCCCGTGGGGGCACTAGTGGAGAAAGAGAGAGAGAGAGAGAGAGAAAGAGAAAAAAAAACATTTTTTTCGATTAGTTGTGTGCACGCAGGAAGTTTTATTTTGGGTCGTGTGTCATTTAAAAGCACAATTAATATTTATTCGATCAAATTTATGGGAGAGCATGTACTTTTCGTGCATGCATATCAGACGCTTTCCGCAGAATGTTGTACATATCAGGACATGACGGATGTCACGAATCGTTCACGCGATGGTGAGAGTGCTCGCGCAGGAGAAGGAAAATGAGGTGCTTTTTATGATGATGGTACATGAACCCAATTTCCAGAGCATTCAAATATATCTGCTTTATTATCGGTTGGTTTGATTCGCAGGGCTCCAAAATTATCTGCTAATTATAATTACGTAACAGAAGCTGGGAAAATGAATTACAAAACTGGCTGCAAATGCAGTGGTTCTCAAACTTTTTGGTCGAATATCAACATTGGATACATTATTCTGTCTACTACTCACCAAGTTTTAACTTGAGCTTCGAACGTAAAATAGAAAGAAACTGTAGATAAGACTGTTTTTCCAATCCTACAAAGTTCAATTGGAATGTTAATTCTAGATCCTATCAAGCCAGATCAAGTTTTTATTTCTCAATGAGTCTACTATGCTGTATTTCATCACATCCAGGGTACGGGAGACCGGGGCTAGTACGGACACGGGGTTAAGCCGGACAGCTCAAATATCTTCTACCCTAGCAATTATTTCAAACCATTTTTTTGGTTTTGTAAACGCGCTTACATGTTACAGACAGACGTCAGTTAGCTGGATTCAGTTTGGTGACAATCGTGTTCATGTCAAGAGATATACGTTTTTTACTGAATTTTATATACTTTACAGCCCCACGGTTCCTAAATATTGGCATTTTGGGTGGGTCACTTTATTGTGATTTGGTTGAAAAACTACTGCATGTTTTTCCAAGTCACAAATTGGGAATGGTAGCTGAAGGTTGAAGCTACACAACGATATGTACAAATCGGATGAAAACCTAGGTCTAAGGGTTTTTTTTTTCAATTTCTAAGAAGTGTCCGGATTAACCCCAAAGGGTGTCTGTTTTAGAACCGCAGTGTATAAATTATTGAATTTTGGGTTATTCAATTAATTGTGAACATGCTTTTCACTATAGAATGTATAGGTTGTTAAGTATCGTAACAATTCAAATCATAAAATTTTCTCATACATTTTTCCTTGGAAAACAATCAAATGTACAGTTTGCATATTGTTGAAACACCACGTGTACAATAAATTCAATTGTAGAATCGTAGAAACAATATATTGAATCGTTGGAAATGAAAACTATTTTGTCAAGATACAATAGAATGTATTGTAACCCATAGATCTAATTGTGAATCAATCGTTTATGCTGTGAAATCAATTGTTTCTATCATTACCCTAATTGGTTTGTTTGCAAGATCCTAAAGGAACGTGTTCATAAGCATTACAACAGTCTGCAGAAGAGAAAAATAACAATTCCTGAGCAATCGTATGTTGCAGTTCCGTACATTCCTGGGCTTAGTGAAAAATTAGAAAGGATTTTTAAAAAGTACAGCACAAAACTTGCATTTAGACCAAGAGATAAAATTAAAAATCAAGTTTTCACTAATCTAAAGGACCCGATCCCACCAGGAAAACAGACGAATGTAGTATACACGATCCCGTGTGGTGCTGATGACCGCAAGGTTTACATTGGACAAACAGGTAGAAAGCTAGAGACGAGAGTGGCGGAACACAAGAACGATACGAAGAAAAAAAAGACGCAAGAACTGGACTGTCTCAACACACACAACAAGAGGGACACCTTTTTGACTTTGCCAATACTCGGATACTGGATCGAATTGATAACCAGGAGAGCAGATTAACAGCAGAAATGTTTCACATAAAAATACTCGGAGAGGACAGAACGGTTAATGATTGTCCAATCGTCGGCAATGAGTGAGTGCGAAATAGAGTGAATGATGAGTGTGAAGTTTTGTAAATTGTAAGTCCATTGATCCAATTTGTGATTATTGAGTATGTAATATGTTTGTTTGATTTGTGAAATTGTAAATTGTATGTTATTACTGACGAAAAATATATGTTGTAGGCGTCCGACGATGGCTGAAGCATAGTAAGCCGAAACGTTATGCAGTACAAAAAACGGCATTAGAGTGTATTTATTTCTCACCGAAAAATATCGAAAAACAACAAAATCTAACGAAGTTGCGGTGACTAAATAGAAGACAAAGTCAGTCAATTTAGTTTCAATCACTAATATCATTTTACCAACTAATTGGAAATGTTTCTACGTGTTGATTTCAATATTTAAAGTCACGTGTTTTAAAATACATATTTTGGTTAATACCTAGCAGTTTCCTATTTTGCCTGATAATGTCATTCACCTCTTCGGACCAGCAAAACTATCTGACCTCATGTGCGGGGTTGGAAATCGAACCCCGGTGGGCTGCGTGGAATGCATCGACTTACCCATCACGCTATACCCGTCCCCTTCTTTGAGAACCAATGTCGTTAGGCTACGTATTTCGTTTCTTTTATTTCATCAGTCTGCTTTTTTGTTGGGTAATGTATCAAAGCTAAACCATGCAAAGTCTGGCTTGGGCATATGTGACTAAAACTGTGTATTTTTCTTTTCTAAAATTTGGTATAGGACTGAGACACGACTAGCTGCCAGTTTCGTACGATCCATAAGTTTTCGCAACTAATTTCACATCATCCCAAAAAACAGCTAACCGTCAGTAATTAAGATTTACAAATCACCTGATTTGTAAATTCCTTGGTGCAAATTTCCACACACTAACTAACAGGGATATCGACAAATCTCAACATAAAGTCATTCGTACAAACTCAAAAGTTTTTATCTTAATTTTATTGACCCCGTCGCAATTGCAATTTGACTTACGTGCTTAGAGTACTCTATGTCGTTTTCGACCTCGTCAAATATCAAGCCTACTGTTTAATTGTGACATTTGCTTCTCGGTTGTTAATATGGCATCGAATCAAGAGTAGCAACGTGTCAAAATTTTGCTCGCCCACCGCAAAAATCCAAACTACTCGCACGCAAAGTAGTTGAATTTGATGAATGCGGAAATACTAACTGTTATTAATGCAATAAAAGTATTCGGAGACTGAATCGGGAGGGGTTGAAATCGAACGTCAAATGTCGTAAAATTGTCGAAAAGTGTCCATCTGTTTCAAGCGGAAACCCAACTTCTCCATCCAAGTTCTCACAAGCAAGCAGGAAATGCCTTCTACAACCGTGCATTGTATAAAAAAAACTAGCAGGACTGTCGACTTACAAGTCTGTGATAACTCCAAATCGTGCGATAAACAAATCTAGTCGGTTTGTCGCGCAAGTTAGAGTACATGGTACAGGATGATGAAACCTACATCAAGACTTTCATTTTACAAATTTGAACAGGAATATTTACCGGCTGCTGGGAGAGGGATTTTCAAATACCTTGAACTACAAAAATAACGCATGTGGCGAACCATCTGTTCCAATTGATGAACGACATTTAAATCACGACCGAAATCATTGATCAAAAATTTATGTACCGGAGTGCGTGTACAAACTTTTGTTTTTTTTTCTTTTTCAAGTAACACTATTTTGGTCGGATTTGTCATCTCGGCATCATGGAATAGTATTCCACGAACAACAGAAATGAATCCTCCTTGCAAGACGCCAAAGCTGGCGACAAGCAGTTGTCAGCGCGTTGCAGTTCAAGGCAAACTGACAAGATGCAG
Source organism: Malaya genurostris (assembly GCF_030247185.1). Lineage (NCBI taxonomy): Eukaryota > Metazoa > Arthropoda > Insecta > Diptera > Culicidae > Malaya > Malaya genurostris. The sequence goes on from NC_080571.1 coordinate 264,148,579, forward strand.
TTCTTCTGGCGAGGGAAGTTACCAAGAATGCAATACAAAACTTACTGGAAACAGTCAAACGAAACACCCAGATAATCGCCTTTGTTAAGAAGAAAGCTTGAATTAATATTTTTTCTGTACTCTGTATGAACTGAACTTGGATCACAGACATGACTCTGGTTTGACCAACTAATAATCATAACACTTTTATGTTTATAAATGCTTGTGAATCTCATACGATTTTAATGATTCTCTATTAACATCATATTTGCAAATAATATGTTGGCTTGATCCTGGACGGGATTTAGCAATGATTCCATGACAAATTGTTTACATGTCTATGTAAACTTGTCATGAATACAATTGCTCAAATAGATTTTTGTCGTGAATACGACTTACTTCACTATGGGACGCCTTTTGAAAATTTACCCTATACAAGAATGGGTAGAACCTAATCGCGGATATCTATGGTTATACTTAACGCAGCAACATAATTTTTTCTTCATATAATCGGATATATGGTCAGAAATTTATGATGAAATTTTCGGTAGTATGAGATAACAGTCACGTACCCAGAGGGGGGGCCGAGGGGCCCTGGCCCCTCCCGAAATCAAAAACAGATATATAAGTGTTACAGAAATAACAAGACAATAAACGTAATGAAATGTAATGAAATGTAATACAATATCAGTTCCAGTGGAAAAGTTTAAAGTGGCCGTTAAAAACACCCGTAAAAGGTAGATCGAGAATTAGGTACATAAGCAATCTTCAGTAACATTATTTTTTTTCATTGGGCCCCTTCCGAGATGAAATCCTGGGTACGGGCCTGTGAGATAACAACACATAATTCAAAATCGAAGTTTTCTTAAATGTTTAGTATGTACGAGCATTAAGGTGAAATTCAATACCAAAGTAAGGCGCACAAAATTTCAACCGCATGAATTGAACGAATCATCGCACAAAGCGTATCGTGCAAAAACGACACATCGAAATACAGAATATTTTCAGCGGTTGAGTCTAGTGCGCTTATGGCATATTTGGTCACTAACTATGATCAATTTGTTACTAAATTGCAAAACCAAAATTGTTTTCTCGCGAAGTTGTTCATTGTTACAAATCTAAACCTTTGTCATTATTTCATTCATCTGATTCCAACTACTATCATATTATGAAAGAGCTAAATAATATTCAAACATGATCTTTTTCATATGGAAGTACAACTGGTTTGTGAGATGTTCAATACAAATATCTAGTTTTTGAAGTGCGTATTATATCAGTATATAAGTGAATAATATTTGTGTGAAGTGAATAATACTTTAGAAGTAATTTTAGAACACTTTTGTCCTCGCTAGGCGAGTAGATATCAATAATTTATATTTAGGAGTATTTAAATTCGAGGATATTCTTCCATATCGCAATACAATTTATATGTATTTTCGAGACGGGTTTGACAAGTAAGTTATTGAAATTAATTAATTTCATATTAATCCCCAACTCAAATTTAGAAATCCGATTTGTTGTGGATTTTTTCAATTTATGAATGAATTTTAACTTTGCTTTTTTTATTCAATCTGCATTGTCCCCGTAATTTTTTGCGTAATTATAATTGTAATATTACAATCAAGCAAGTTTGAAGCATTGAAAGTTTGCTAAATTTACACAATCAATCCACTAGTTCGTTCGATTATCGATATTTGAATGCGTGGAAAAAGCTAATCAGTTTTATTCGTATTCACGGCATGTCATGTTATGTCTCTGACATTACCCTCCCGCCTTTTTTTCTAATGGGAAAATCAACTATCTGAGACATATTGTCCACCTGTTGACCACTTAGAGATTACTGTCCACCAAAAATAAGCTAGTGCCCACAGCTGGGTAACAAGAAAGCCGTTTGGGTATCACTGATTCAGTGTTAGCCGAAACGTATTAGTATACAATGAGACACCATAACAGTCCATAACCATAACAAAAGATATGCAAGTAATGAGTCCAAAATTGAAATGGAGAGAGAAAAACATTATTTCAGTTTATGCTTAGTTATCTTATAAAAGACATTTGAATAGTAACAAAATTAGTTTTTTTTTTTCAATTTAATGTACCGATGAAAAACCGGAGGCGTATAGCAAATAGCAATAGAAATGAAACTGTGTTCGAACGATTGTCTGTTGGTTTCAACCTTACGTGAGCCATAATCCTTCTCGCTGAGAATGTAGGGATTGGCTTGAAATTTCACGCCCGGAAGTACTAAATAATTGATGTTGAAACTAACTTTAAAGTTTTTATTGGACACTATTTGATTGTTTCGCTACATATAAAGGCTGATTTTCAAGAGGTTTTTGATTTTCAAAAAAACCTGTTTTAATCCACCTAGTGGTGTAATGATGCCTTTCTCATATCTCACATATTCTCATATATAAATGTAATGTATTCTATAAAAAATACAGTTTATTGGAAAAACAAAAAAAGATTGATCACAAACTAGTTTAACCTACAGAGTGAAACAGTATTCAGGTCGGTTAGGCCATCTCTGAAGAAACGAGAAGAGGTACTTCCGAAACCAGAATCTGGGAACCGAAGTTGGTTCGAGAAAAGTGACTGGGATCCATTATTGAGTCTATGGCTACAATCTTCGGTCATTCATCAAAAACCCAAGAGCAAGGAAAGTCAAATTAATGTTTCGCCGTCTACTGACAATGACTACCGATTGGAATAGTTTTGAGGCAAGTTTAGAAATCAGTTTACTTTTTATTTCCGTTGCTTCCGGAATCAAAAACCGCGAACCAGCATAGCTGCAATCGGGTTGTTTGGTTGTCGATTTACAATGGCTACCAATTGGAATAGTTTCGAGGCCAGATCAGAATTATTTTTTACAAGTATTGTTTCGCCGCTTCAAGTGACGGTATCCAATTTTTAACACACTTCACCCTATAATTCCGGAACCAAAAATCGGATCCGGATGAAATTTGGAAGTTTTGTATGAGACCATGAGACCTTTCATTTGGATCTAAGTTTGTGAAATCGGTCACGCTATCTCTGAGAAAAGTGAGGAAGTAATTTTAAATAAGAATTTTTTCACTAATCACAATGTAAATCCGGAACCGGAAGTCGAATGAAAATAAAATTCAGGAACTTTGTATAGAAAAATTGTATCTTTCATTTGAATCTAAGTTTGAAAGAATCGATTCAGCTATTTTTGAGATAAGTGAATGCACTTATTTTATTTTTTTTTGCCCGTATCACTCTGAAATTCCGGAACCGGAAGTCGGTTTCGAATAAAATTCAGGAACTTTATGTGGGTTTATAAGAACTTTCATTTAAATTTAAGTTCATGAAAATCGGTTCAGCCATCCCCGAGAAAAGTGAGTGTAAAAAAATGGTACATACATACATTCTCACACACATACACAAATACAGACATAAATGTACTTTAGAACCCTCAAATTTGCTCTGAGTGAAACTGTCATCCAATGAACACGCACACACACAAAACTAGATTTATGAAAGAATTTAATTGACAATAATGTTTTAAAGAAAATGTTTGAAAGCAATATTAAGAGTGTTTGCATGCTTTTATTCTAGTACGCATTATTTTATTTTTAGTCCAGTTGTTAGTTAGTCTGGGTAAAAAGTTTTATAGAAGCTTTAAAAACTATGAAATTACTTGTCAAAAGAGACATTTATTATAGTCGTCATGAAACAGGTAGTGATTGAAAAATCAATTACAAAACTCCTATAAATTACAATCAAAATCATTAGGCATTCGAACTGTTACTTGGGATATGATAGCAATAAATTTCTGTTGAAAAAACGTGATTAATCCACCTAGCAGTGAGATGATACCTTTTTTTATCAATCCACAGTTTTCATTACATTATTTTAATGACCGTCGTTTTAAGCGACAATTTGAGATTGTAATCACTCATTACTCTGTAATGTCGAAACTGCAAATACAATCGAATTTAAATCTAGAAGTGTGATAATCGATTAAACATGCCATGATATGTAAGTTCCTCTTTAGAGTTTACGGTAATTTAAGGTACTTCCAGAGCCGATATTCAGGAACCAGCATAACCCAAACCGATTCGTATGGCCATATGACGAATAAATAACAACAGTTTTGAGTACAACTTTGAAGCTTAATTGGATAAAATTCATTAATTTTTGTATGTATGTATAAAACTAATTAATTTTGTATATGAGTTTAATTCAATTTGAATTTTTGTTTCTGAAATTTGATTAGGCTTTTTTGAGAAAACGATTGAGCTTTGAGAAACGATTTTATACTGGAACCGGAATTCTAAAATCGATATGGCCGAAGTCAGATAAATTCACCTGAATAGCTGTATAGTTTGCATTTGTTTCAAAATATTTGAAAATCAGTGAAGACATCTTTGAGAAATCATAGCACGAATTAAATTTTTAGGTGCCTTCTGAATCGTCAACTGAATACCACCAAAACTGAAAAAGGTTAATTTTTTTATCGACTATCCAAACTTTTCATTTGCATCTTAGATGATTCTTAGATTTCATTTGAATCTTAGATCGGTTCAGCCATCTACGAGAAGAATGAGTTACACAATTTTGATTTCGTTTCACATATCATCCTGTAGTTCCGGAACCAGAGGTCGGAACCAAACATAATTCAGGAACTTTGTTTGGGAGCATACGAATTTTCGTATGAATCTGAATTTGTAGAAAAAAAATTTTCAGAAAAAAATGAGTGAAAAATTGTGCTGATCTCGACAAACTGATTCGAATGGTATATGGATGTTATGTTCTTCCAGCCTTTATTGCTGTAAGTAGTTTAAAACAATATAATTAAAAAAAAATCTGCCATCATCTGGTTTATATATGTCATATTCGAACGATTATGTTGCCAAAAACGAGCCGTGCTAAAATCGGTCCGAGGCAAATTGTCATGAAAAAGGATGCTGTACACAGTCTTTTTGGTACTTAGAAACAATTGTATGTAACAGAATAAAAATTGTGTTTTCCGTTGCTCCCAAGCATTGCTTTGTCATACAGCGCTCAAAACTCCTACTGCTGGAATAGGGGGAAAAGTCGTTTACACAAAAATTTCGATATCTCCGTTAAAAATGGACGGATTTTAACAATCTATGGCTTGTTGAATAGGTATTATCGTGCGGAATCTAAGTCTGAAAACATATTCTGTTTTCAAGGTCAATTGTGACAGATACTGTCAAAAAACTGAAAATTTTGACATAAAACTTCGAATAACTCAAAAAGTAAACATCCGATCTCAAAACCATTCAATAGCGTTTTGGGTGACGGGGAGACCTTTCATTTGCGACTAGTTTGATCAAAATCGGTCCAGCCATCTCTGAGATCTCGACCTTTTAGTTGACAACACACATACAGACACACACCCATACACACACACAGACATTTGCTCAGTTCGTCGAGCTGAATCGATTGGTATATGACATTCGGCCCTCCGGGCCTCGGAGCTGTACGGAGCTTCTTATTTCCGGAAAGGAAAATTAATTAGAATATTCGCACTATAATTTCTACTTCGAATCAATACTTTCAACTTCAAATTATCATGATTAGATTACCGTATCAACAAACAGTCATTTGATTAATTTTGATAACGCAAATCTATTTAAAAACTTAATGTCAACTAAACGCAACCGAATAGTATCGATACCAAGTCTAAAAATATTTTTTAATCAACCTAGTGGTGTAATGATGCCTTTTTCATATTACTTATTTTTTGAAAAATATAACTAAAAGATTCTGTCAAGGAATTTTTTTTCATTATTGAATGAAATAAGAAACTTTTTTGTGTAGGAAATAACACAACCTTTTTAATTTGTAAACAGTTATGTCAAGTTAATAAGTTTGAAATGATTAAACTCACTTTACTCTATAGTTCTGGAACCGGAAGTCGCACCAGGATGAAACTAAACAGCAACAGTAACTTTTATTTGAGCCTGTTTGTGGAAATCGATCAAATCATCTCTGAGAGAACTGAGTGAGTCTCATTTCAGAGTTTTTGATCACTATTTCCGGTACTTCTGGAACCGGGAACTTGGAACCGGTATAGCCGAAGTCGGTTCGTTTAGTAAGTAACTATTATAGCCTACAAATTAAATCAGTTTTGTGTCAAATCTAGAAGACTTTTATTATCTTTTGTATTGTCGTTCTAAATGATGGTGTGCAATTTTAACACACTTCACCATATGAAAGCATGAAGAAATTCAATTGCAACCTATGGGACTAAGAGATTTTTTATTTTATGAAGGACATTACTTGACACATAATCACACATATACACATACATTGCTCAGCTCGACGAGTTGTTAAGTTGCATAATCTTTTTATATAAGAAAGTCGATAAGTGTACTTTTATAGAAAAGTATCGTTGTCATGAGTTTGTAATAAATCCAACAAGTAGGTACAAATTGAATAAAAGATATACAAATTTACACTTTTTTTCACCCGAAAAATATAGATTTAAACGTGGCAACCCTGCACGCTATACGAAATTGAACAAAGCACGCTGCGAACGGAGCAAAGCCGCATGTACCGACGCGTCATGCGTCATTTTGAATGACGATATAAATATTTTGACACTTATCGGCCTATAATTTCGGAACCGGAAGTCGAATCTGGATGAAATTGAACAGTATAATTAAAGACAATGAGAGCTTCATGATTCGTGAAAATCGGTTAAACTGTTGCTGAGAAATCGAAGTGAATTCCGTTTTTGGAGCTTTTCTTCTTTTCTTTATCGGTGCTTTCTGGAACGGAAAACAGAGATTAGTAGTCCCAACGTAGTTTTATATATTCACTAACTAACAAAATCTGCCAACTAGATGAATTCAGCAGTAAGTTTTATAAAAATGTTGAGGTGCACATTTCGGCATCGCTTGTGAAAAAATAGTCATCAAATAGAAAATTTTCACTAATCGCACTGTATTACCGGAACCGGAAATCGAATGTGGATCAAATTTTCGGGGACTTTTTAAAGAATTTCAAGACCAAAATTACTAATGATCTACAATCAAAAAGTTCAATCAATCGTCAGACTTTTGAATCCGTAATTATACGAGAGTCTGTTTAGATTGATCTTGATTAGGAATCAACACCGAACATCGTTTGTCTCGATTTGTATTTGTTTTGTAGCCGACGAAATTACATCAATAGCCCAAATGTATGCAATTATATGTTTGTACATACTTGCGATACAGATATCGATATTTCAGCTTCTCTTCGCCAAGCTTGTGTTCAAGTTTTGTATGCAAACAGTTATTTTTATAGAGTTACGTTTCTCTACCATTCTGCGATTTTGGTTGAAGCCAAAAACGTTTTCTCATTATCAATCGAGTTCATCTTATATAAATTAGAAATTAATCTTAAGCACTCAAAATTTATCCTGGGGTAGTTGTCAATTTCTCAGGCAAAACGACATAACATGGAATTTTATCCGAGCTTGCATGACACAAGATCAGAGCATATCAATTAAAGCTTCAAATCGTTTATGGCACTTTCTTGATGTCTATCAACAACCTACCTCTAGCATGCTACACGTAGGACTGAAACGTTAGCTATAATTTCGCTTATATTTATAGATTCGCGTGCTTCCAACAGCTTCGCTTTTGCATTCATTGACCATTCAAAGCGATGCTTTCCCTTTGATATATTGCTTACTCCTTCAAAACCGTCGTCTATGGCAGGGAAATCCGGTATGCCGGAGATTTTTGGCAGACAAAATAGGACACTGCTCGCTACTAATCAAAAATTCAATCATATATAATTGAAAATACGTGCCTTGATACATTAAAATCGAAACTTAAAAATATTTCCAATCAAATGATGAAATAATATTAATAATTGATACAAAATAAACTAAGCTGTAAGTGTTTAAACCTGACCACATTTCTACATGTAGTTTTCCTTGAGTTTCTAACTTGCACCCCTATATAGAAAATAAAGATGTGTTCCACATCAAAAAATTCCCGAGAAAATTGAGTGCGATTTTTTTCATAAATTTGCACATATTTCCTAGTAATTCCGAAACCGGAAGTAGTATCCAAATGAAATTCAAGAAAATTGTATGAGGCCATAGGACCTTTCATTTGAATCTGAGTTTGTGAAAATCGATTCAGACATTATTTGTCACATACACACATACATACACACACATACGCACACATACATTTTGTGATCTCGACGAACTGAGTCGAATGGTATATGGCACCGGGCCCTTCGAGCTTCGGTTGTAAAGTCGGTTTTCACAGCGATTGCGTAGCCTTTCTATATGAGAAAGGTAAAAAATAGTTACATGTTTTCCGATTAGGATCCTTTTACATATTAGTCGAATCAAAATTAAATAAAATCATTCAGGCGTATTAAAATATTAATTTCAAAATGTATATCGAATGGTTCAATGTCATGCTTCTAGGCATTTCCAATGACCATTATTGGTACTTTGATTCCACAAACCAATTGGAGTTTGGTCGGGAGGCGATTAAGAACAATAAAAAAAATGCATTCGAACGCCATGTTGGTGAAGTAAAAGTTGGAATATGACTACTGCATGGCATTATCTGCGGTATGCGGTATGTGAAGAACAACACCCCCAGCGAAGCAAAACAAAAAATGTCAATGTTCAATCGCAACAGAACCTGGTAATCGTATCAATTAATTTATTGCGTTCCCGTTGACCTGTTCGTTGTCAAACCAATGCACGCCGTTTTCCACACTGGTGCTGCTTTTTCCCCGGTGCAATGAAAATTAATTGAGCCTTCAGTTCGGGAGTGATTTTAAATTAATAATCTATGGTTTTTACTCGTCGATTGAAATCAGAACCCATCGGCTTTAGTCCACTGTCCCCAATTCAATAATGTCTCCCTCCCTTTGGGAGTGAGTTCGAAACACCAACCGGTATGAAACACTGATCGCCTGGGACAATTACGCTAGTAGTGCCAACAAAATGCATTATTTGGTGTATTTTCGAAGGCCATTATTCTGTGCGATGCTTGTGGTTGGGGCATTTTATGCGCCCGGAAGCCAAAATAACTGGTTCCCGCGGTGGAACTGTTGGTGGTCATGTGTCTGAGGTCAATAACCAATCAGAGCACTGTATTATGATGTGGTGATTTAAACAGAATTATCGTGGTCACGCGAACGGAACGCATTCATTAAGCTTGATTTAAAATGGCGCAAATCTTCATAACTCACGGGAAAGAGTTTTATCACACAGTATTAATCAAAACAATGATGCATAGGGCTTCAGTTTAACCTAACAGATATATCGATGGATTCAGGTGTCTATCTGATATATCGCAATGTACAAAACGAGCATACACTGTTGAACTTTTCCCCCTTTTTCGTATTCCAAGTAGCTGTCCACTTTGTTGAGCAACTTTTTCATAAACTAAGAATCAATTTTAGTTCCATTGATTAAACTTTCCAGATTGATACATAATCCTCAGAATCAGAATACCAGATTGGCTAGTTGACTTTATAATCTAGTCAGCATGAAAGCATTTGCTTTGGTGTGTTTAACGGAAAATTTTTGACCAAGCGAAAAATTGACAAATGCAACTTCATTACAGGATTTTTGTTCATGTGTTGTTCGATCTCGCTAAGGAGGAAAAGAAATCTACCCGACGTTTCGATTACTGGCTCTGATCTCTATCAAAAGAAATTTTAGAACGTTTGTCGTCCGGAGATCGTTTGTACACGATAGGTTATTTGCATTCTAAAACTAGACTCTAATACAATACTCCATTACATTTTCGGTCGGTTTATCATATCTAAGAATGTCTTTCGTCCAAATGGATTTCATTGAAATGGTAAAAATCATATTAAGGGAAACGTGCCATCGTTCTGATTTCTCATTCGGATGCTTCTGAAATCAAAATTCAAAAGTCGACAGTAATCAAAGTGAATCTGTTTCTACCTTCAACTAACAAGATTTAAAAATATGTGTAAAGGGTGATTTTTAAGAGGTTATGAAATTTTAAATTAGTGTATGGGATGTGACACCGTCTTGTTGAATGTCGACAACGTCAAATTCTTTTATTTTGGGAAAAAAATGTTGTCAATCATCACACGGTAGCTCTCCCCATACATAGTAACGTTGCGCCCATCGTCGCCTTTGAAGAAGTACGGCCCGATGATGCCACCGACCCATAATCCACACCAAACAGTGACTTTTTTGGGATGCATTGGTAGCTCTTGCTATGCTTCTGGCAGGTCTTCACTTCAGATGCGGGAATTTTACTTGTTGACGTATTCATTCAACCAGAAATGAGCTTCGACGCTGAACACAATTTTTGGATAGAAAAGTAAATTTCTTAATATCTTAACCGAGCATGAATTCTGATTGTAAAATTCAATGATTTGCAAGCGTTGTTCATTCGTAAGTCGATTTACTCAACTGAACAAGTTTGACAATGACACTAAACACGATTCACGCGTTATCTGTCAAAAAAAGTGTTACCAAAAAGACACCAGCAAAAAATATCACCCTTTACTTTTAAGATCAATTGAGTTATGGCATAGATTAACAGCAGACAAGGTGGTCTAGCCAGAAAAGGCTTTCGATGAAACTTTGAACACGTATTCAGCTCGGCAATCCGCAAACTTTACATAGAACCGACTCAAGACTTATCCAATTGTTGCATGCAATTTTATCTTTATCAGCTTCCAGTTTATCGTGCAACAACATTGCTCAAGAAGAAGTTGTAGGACGCTGAAAAAAAGTTAAATGAACCTTTTTTTGTTGAACAACCTTTATTAGCGCGGTTAGTGGAATGAAATAAAACACTTTTAAGGAATTTCATTTTTTTAGAGCGATTCGGAAAATTTGAATTAAAACGAACAAACAACTTCATTTTTACGTAATAGTTTCGAATCCGAACTTGCCAATAAAACCAACATTCGACGTCGATGAGATAAAAGTAGGTACACCGAGAAAAAGCTGAGAAATCAGGAAATCAGCTGAAAAAACGGAATTAAAGAAAACAGTGGCCTCAACTTTTTCGCCATATTTTTCTCTTAAACTAGGATACAAATGATTCTACAACCCAAGAGCAATACATTTCGTTACAATTTGCTTTCTTCTACAAGTTATCGTTCTCGAGACATTAAAACATGAAATTCAATGTCTTAAGATTTTCCTTGAATCGCCTAATTTTAGCAAAAGATCATTATATTTTTCGTTTGGACCATCAATTCTGGTATGTAAAAACTTCTGGTATGTGCATACTGTAATTTAATGGTGTAATTTTATTTCTTCCAGTTCCTCGATCAAAATCTCTTGAACTGTAATTTAAAAAATCTGTTTTAATCCACCTAGTGGTGTAATGATGCCTTTCTCATATATAATACTGTGGTATTCTATTCAAAAATTTTCTCTTCGATTTTTGAAAGAAACCAAGAGATTGTTTGTGCATTAACTAGTATATGTTAACATACAGAATAAAACAGTGCTTTGATTGCGTACGTCATCCTTAAGAAAACGAAGTGAGTTCACTTCCAAGTAGCAAATGTAACTTATTGAACTTTGAAGATGTTTTACAATTGATTTAGAAATGTTATTTATGTTAGATATGTTTAGAAATATAAATTAAAATTGGTTGTGCAACGTATCACTGTTAAGTTTCACAATACTACCGAAAAAATCACTGTAGAACAACTTTAAGTACATCTAAAACAATTGTGCAGTAAATCACCAACTTGTTAATATTTCACTGGAAGCTCTACAAAAAATTTTACATCATGTATAACGGAAGTAACTATAACAATTGTGCAACTTATCAAAAACTATCCAAACGGCTGTCATAATTGTACCGGGCACAATATACGTCGAAATTGCTATAAATCTCTTGTGGAAGAAAAAATAGTGAAATGATTGATGCTCTCCGCAAGCAAAAAATGCTAAGCCGAATTGATAACCTTACTGTAAAAAATATATTTCTGCAGAGTCCGCATTGTTTTTGCTGCCTCATGAATTTTTAGATCAGTGTGCGCAGTTTTCTTCAGTTTTAGAAAAACATTGATACAAAATTCAAAACTTGCAAAAAAGTTGTGCAAGATTTATCTGTTTAAATTGAACGTAAAACTTGCAGACATGAGATTATTATCATAAAAGTTGCAGGAATACAGCGTTATATACGCAATGAAAACAAAAATAAATCAGATAATTTGTATTCGGTTTTCATCTCGCGAAAAAAAATAAGCAGACCTGACATCACTTTTCAAAGATATTGAACGAAAAGTTAATTTCAACATAGTTACTCCCATAGTTCTATATTACCGCTTGTGCAACTTGTTTTTGCAGCTCATGCACACGGACTTGCCAAAAAATAATACCTACAGTGCGTATCACAAAAGATAAATGACTACACCGTATTGTTGTTTAATTCAACTAGAAGATTAAAACTGATAAAAAACAAAACGTGGAGAATTTCTTTCCGAAATATTAACATGTTAATGTTTCCTGTTATTTAGATAATATATGTCATTACGTTGGGTGAACCATTTTCTATTCAACTCACTGTTACAATCGATGCCATATTGAAAAATATTCAAGAAAAAATCATTTCGAGATTTTCCAGGTTTAATTACACATTAGTTTGATCAAAGAAGAATTGAAGAATATTTGGATACACGTATTTTAAACACCATGCAGATGATTCTCATTAAAAATAATAGACTGTTATTTTCACAGAAATTGGTTTAGAATCATCAAAACACGTTAATTTAAAGGCACTTGAATACATGCGTACGAATACATGTTTCACCATTAAAATGCAGTTCGTTGTCGATTTTCCATTTACAGAAACACAAAAGATTAATTCTACAATATGTGCATTATCATTTTTCATGTGCAGATTATTTTACAAGATCCATGTTTGTGTTGAGAGCAGTTGTATTGAAAATCAAATATGAAACTTATTCATTAGAAATTATGTTTTTTATGTTTTTGTAAACGTCGTTCCATTTCTTGTTTACACTACGTAGTAGATTGGACTAGTTTCACAATTGTTTTCTCGCTGATTTTATTACTGCTTTTTTGATGGGATTGACGCATGAGTTTTTGTGGCAGTTGCACAATCGTTGTGAATAAATGTTCGTAATAACGGATGAACTTGAAAGTATGTTGCACAACACAGAAAAATTGCGCTTTTTCCATAACACAACAGTTACTAGAATAGTGATATAAACTAACTTGATAAATTGCACAATCAGTAGAAATATACAGGACAGCAACTTAACGTGCTACTTGGGCTATTATATGCACTTCCGGCACCGGAACCCGAAAACCGGTATAATCAAAGTCGGTTCGTACGGCCACCAACTAACATGACATACAAACTTTACTAGTACGCACTCTAAATTACGATTTAAATGTTTGTTGCATCCGAAAATATGCAGTATTTTTTCAAGACCTTTCAATCGACCCTAAGATTGGGAATAACGGTTTAGAGTCCAGTTTATAACATTTTTTACGGCTTTTGTTCCGCCAGTTTAAGTGCCGGTGTACAACATTGAACACACTTTGCCCTATAACTCCGGAACCGGACCGGAAGACCTTTTATTTGAATCTAAGTTTGTGGAAATCGGTCAAACCATCGCTGAGAAAAGTGAGTGAGATCCATTTTGGTATATATGACCATTATTTCCGGTACTTCCGGAACCGGGGACCAGGATAGCCGGAATCGGTTTTTTTAGTTGCCTACTGATAATGACTATCGATTTGTGTAGTTTTGAGACCAGTTTTGAATTTTTTTTACATGTTTTGTTTCGCCGGTTTAAGTGACAGTGTACAATATTGAACACACTTTACCCTATAACTCCGGAACCGGAAGTCGGATCCGGATAAAATTCAGGAATTCCATATGGGACCACGAGACCTTTCATTTGAATCTAAGTTTGTCAAAATCGGTTCCTCCATCTCCGAGAAAACCTAGTGATATTATTTGACACATACACACACGCACATTGAGACATTGCTCAGCTCGATGAACTGAGTCGAATGGTATATGACACTTGGCCCTCCGGGTCAGTTTTCACTAGTCAGTTTTTCAAGTGATTGCATAACCTTTCTATATGAGAAAGCAAATAGCCATTTCAACTAACATTTTATTATTATTAAGCAAATGAGAATTAAAAATCTAAATTAGCAAAAGTAAGATTTTGTTAATTGTCTCAAGAAAAAAACTAACTAAAATCAGATCAGAAAATCAACTAAATTGATTTCAGTCTTTCAGTGTAGCAAAAATTTATCGCAGAGACGTGACTCGAACCCGTAGCTTTTTTTCCTAACCGGGGTAATCGTTTTGCCAATTAAACTACCCAGAAAAGAGCTTAGGAGGATGCTACGGGTGCGAGTCCTGTTTCTGCGATAACTTTTATCGTAGTTCTCATTATATATATATATATATATATATATATATATATATATATATATATATATATATATATATATATATATATATATATATATATATATATATATATATATATATATATATATATATATATATATATATATATATGTTACGAAATACCGGATCCGGAACAGCAACGTCAACAGTAAAGAACCCATAGTTCAACATAGCGACAGCCGAGAGTCCGCCGACCAACGCAGCAAGGAAAATGCTGACACGGGGTAAACCCGGCATAGCAACCGTTCCAGCCGCCAACCACACGACATCGAAGACAACGTGGCCGATCGACGATATCGAACTTTGCTGAATTGTCAAATCCAAATTAACAAAAGGTTTAGCGATAGGAATTTTTAGTCAGTCTTGAGTGAGATACGTAAGCGAATCCATGTAACCGAAAATTAAGTGAAATAAAGTTTTTTTTATTCAAACCGCGATAGTACACGGCATAATTTATATATATATATATATATATATATATATATATATATATATATATATATATATATATATATATATATATATATATATATATATATATATATATATATATATATATATATATATATATATATATATATATATATGTATATATACCTTATGATAAAAAAAGAACTGGAATTTTCATTTTAAAATTCCCGCGCTTGTCCAATCGGTTAACTTTTATTCTCTCAACGTTGACAACACTTTTATACACATTTTGTCAAATTTTGACGCATATCGTACGAGTAGTTTTTGTTCGGCGTCGATAAAAGAAGTTGAAAAATTTTCGTGTGGCGATTTTTATAATGAATGAAAATTTAGAACAACGTGCGTGCATCAAATTTTGTGTTGCAAATGGATTTAAGTGTTCCGAAACGTAAAAAATGTTCGAAAAGGCCTTTGGTGAATCGTGTCTAGGAAAAACACAGGCATACGAGTGGTATAAACGCTTCAAAGGTGGTCGTACAAGCTTGGATCATGATGAGATCCCTGGCCGCCCAACAACATCTGTTACTGAAGAAAACATTGAATCGGCGAAGCAAATCGTGTTGCAAAATCGTTCTGTACCGATTAGAGAGATTGCTGTGTTGTTGGGCATCTCTTATGGATCAGCCGAACACATTTTAACTGATGTTTAGGGTTAGAAACGCGTCGCTTCTCGGCTGGTGCCAAAAAGCTGAATTTCATTCAAAAACAGCGTCGTGTTGATGTGGCCAAAGAGATGATTTCCAACGCAGATAGTGACCCCACATTCATCGAATGCATCATAACTGATGATGAGGTGTGGATCTATGAATATGACGTCGAAACCGCACAACAATCGACCGAATGGCGCTTCGAAGGCGAGCCGTTGTTCTAAATTTTCATCCATTATAAAAATCGCCACACGAAAATTTTTCAACTTCTTTGTATAGACGCCAAACAAAAATAAATCGTACGATATGCGAGAAAATTTGACAGAATGTGTATAAAAGTGTTGCCAACGTTGAGAGAATAAATGTTTACCGATTGGACAAGCGCGGGAATTTTCAAATGAAAATTCCGGTTCTTTTTTGATCATAAGGTATATATATCAAATGAACTTTTGGAACCGAAGGTTTGACACATTTTAGTTCAGAATAATTAAGTGCAGTTTTTTAACTAATTATTCAAATAATCAAATACCCCGTGTTGTTCGTTAGACAGCGTGTCGTGATTAATCTACCATGAGGTACACCATTCCGATTCGAAGTATGAACATCAGGTTTAGAGCCACACTCTGTTTCGAACGTATGACCTGTATTTAAAAAAAACACCACTACTGAAGTGCAGTCACAAGATGGATGTTGACATACTTCATAATATTTTATTAGCCCGAGAGGAAGAATAGTTCTTGCACTAGATGTGGTACCAATTAATCATCAATCAACCTGGCCCCAATTCCATACTTTCTAAACAAATTTAGTATCGGAAGGTAAATTTCCTTTCGATACATAGTTGCTCCCCAGTAAAGGACATGGCTCAACAGTAAAGTGCAAGGTGCTCGGTTACTGGCACCATAACTTAGTGCACAGGTCAAAATGGGCACCGTCAACAAACACCGTCTTGTCCTGTGCCGCAAAGTGCAGACTGTACCCTGTGTTTTACTTACCGTCCGAGCCAAATCCGCCGAGCAAGTCGTTCTCCTGGATGTGATTGATGATGTAGCTGTCACGGTTGAAGCCACCGCCGAAGCCACTTTTCCCGTTGGCATCGTGACTGCCCTTACCGTGGCTCTGATGGTGCTGCTTCCGACGGGGTTGTTTCTGCGTTGGCGGCACGTACGGCGTCGGAGTCGTTGTTGGCTTCGGTGGCAACCGGAGCTCTGCGGAGCAGCAGGGAATACCCCGAGGGGGAAGGGAAGAAATAATATTATTAGTACAAATTTACATGCAATTAATTTTGTTGTCGCCGGCAAATGTCAATAAGTGAACAGGTTTAAAATGGATGCTGCAATTTTTCGGCTGCGCTTGGGTTCCCCGCTGATGACCATATTAAAATCGGAACATCGGCATCCATCACCCAAGGAGGGGGGGAGCGGATGAAGGCAGGAAAAATTATCTCACGCTACGGAAAACATGTACGGGAGAAAAGTCGCTTAGGGAAACCATTCGACCGGACTAATTTTCCATCAATTTTACTGTCACTCACACTTGAAGGGACTTTTTGCGACGCAAATTGGTCACTCGCTTGAGTGAAATTGAATTCGAAAGCTTTTCAAAAGATTGCTGTTTCGAAATCGGATCCAGTACCTAATGAGTCGGTTGTGAAATGATTTTTCCTGACAGGTGACCAAATCGAGGAGAGTACCTTAAATGTGTTCCCGGAAGTGTGATGATTTGTGTGATGGAACAGGATACAGTTGTATAGAATTTAGAAAAGAATTTTTTTCAGGAATCCTCGAATACATGCGGGTAAATTATCCGTAACTCAATTAAGGATATCTGAAATCTCGCGAAAAATGTAACTCATTCAATCGTACCGCCCGAACTTACCTTGTAACCGTATCCGGGCATCGGCCTTCCCCAGAGCGTTAATACTGGAACAGGCATACGCTCCGAAATCCGTTTTCTGAAGGTTTTTTACCGTTAAATTAAGCTGCCAGGTGAAGGCGTTTAGTTTTTCCTCGCTGACGACGTACTTTTCGCTCTCATACAGTTTGATTCCTGTGAAGGAGAGAATAAAAAGGCTAAACAACGAAGCAAATGTGCATGGTCATGGTATGGATTGGACCGAAATCGCCTGTAACAAATTAATCTAGAAGAAAAACTTCTGGGAAACAACAGAAAAAAATAACATCAGCTTACTGATACGGTTGAAACGAAACTCTGGTCCCAAGGAGTCAGGGAAGGCAAGCCGAAAATTGTATCCCATAAAACAACTCTCAACAACAGACGTTCATTCCGATTATGGATGTAAGGGATGTGACTTCTGTTGAGTAAGACCTCAGCAACTGCTATAAAAAAACGAAGCTTGAAGAGTTGTTGCTAGAATCCATTTAACGAACGAATGAACGAACGAAAGCATGGATCTGTACGACCCAATGTTGTTCATGTGCCACCACTGAAGAGGACGGCGCGTAAAAAAATCTCGAGAGAACAATTTGAGAGCTCATGTAGAAACCTTTCGAAAATTGCATGGGAAAATAAATCAAAATTACATGGGAAATCGCACCAAATGACTTGCGAAATTGAAAAAAATCGGAAACAGGCGACCACAGCACCATCATTAACAACATTATCATCATCATCATCTTCATCATCATCAATAAAAAAAAGAAACTCTCGTACTTTGCCCTTTCCCCCTGCCGAAACTCCCACCATACAAGGTGCACTTTTTCTGTCACACGCGGTGATCCCAGCAGGCGGTTGTTTTCGTTCTGTTATGTTCCCATGGGAATGTGGGCAAAAATTACAAAGCGTATTAAGTACGAAGTGTGTACTCGTGCTACTTACCATCGTTTTTATACCACCCATTCAGCGGTGTCGGGAAGGATTCCACGATACACTGCAGCATGACGTGACTTTCCACCGGAGCTGCCACCAGCTGATTGCCGGCTTTCACGCTGGGTGGAACTGTAATTGACAAATTGGATGGAATTGAAAATAGGGTAAATTAGTGGGATGGTGCAACGGAAAGTTTTTTTTTGATACTCTTCGAGGAAGAAACATCGACTATGCAAATCACACTCCTTCTCTTACAAAGGCAGTCTACGTTAAATTTTGGACACCAAAACCGGGTTTTTATTTCAGAATAATAGAGTTATAAAATTTGTTCGCGATAAAATCTGGACAGATTAAGTTACTTACAGTTTCTTAATTAGAGTTCATGAAGAAATTACATACTTTTGAGTTTACTCAGGGTCTGTGCAGACTTCTCTGCAACCAATTTTGCTGCTTTTGTCCAAGATCTCAAAATTTTACTACAGTTGTAGCTTGTTATTTATATTGAGAGAGTTTTCTTTTCACGAGAGGCCAATACCGCTCGATAGGTCGCAACTTCGGACAGTTAGGTGAATTCGTCTCTTTCGGTACAACATAGACTCCATTCACTTTACAAAACATCTTTGACATAGTGACAAAATGCCAAATTAAGCCAGAGTAGCGAGGTAGCGTCATGGCTCCGTAGGAATGGTAAAAATCGTTTCTTTATGCATTCTTCAAGGTATTACACATGGCTGATAAGTCCCGGGCCTAACAACACTCTCTTCTGTACACGATTTTTTTGGTTCAAAATTAACTTTATTCATCAACACAGCAACGCAATCATTCCAGCGCCACTCTAACATTTCAATTCCCATTTTTATAGAACAATTTAATTTTGTCTTAAAATAGGCCTCAGTTCCAGCGATAACCTCTTCATTCGCGCGAAATTTCCTACCGGCGAGTATATTTTCAAGCTTGCAAATAGGCAGTAGTCGCTGGGAGCCAAATCAGGCGAGAATACGGTGGATGTGGAAGCAATTTAATGTTCAATTCATGTAGCTTTGCCATTGTTTTGATTGACTTGTGACACGGTTGTCTCTGTGTAACAAAATTTTTTTCTTTGTCATATGCGGTCGTTTCTTTGCAATTTCAGGCTTCAAACGCTAAAATAATGCTATATGTATATTATTCACTGTTGATGATATTTCCTTTCTCAAGATAGATATTACACCACGCACATCCCAAAATACCGAGACCATAACCTTTTCAGTCGATTGTTGTGCTTTCGGAAGCTTTGGACGAGGTTCACCAGTTGCTGTCCACTCAGATGACAATCGTTTTGATTCCGGAGTGAAGTGATGAATCCATGTTTCATCCATTGTCACATATCGACGTCCACTGCGTTCTGCATCATCGGTGTCTCCAGGACCAGGTTTGAGGTCAGCAAACCAACGTTTTAATTGTTGTTTCTGATGGAGCAGAGTCTCCATGAGACTTTTCAAACTAATGCTTTATTTAAACAATGATTTTTAAAATCAAACACGAAATTGTTTTTGATCCATTGTTCTCAAAAATAACAAAATTAGCGTCACTCTTAGCACAATGACTCACAAACCAATGAATAGAATATCATGAAATTTTAACAGCTGAACAATTCCAGGAATGAGTAGACGAAAAAGTAACAAAATCAGAATCGACCTTCTCCGATTTGGATGAAACTTTGCACATGGCTTCAGTATGGCAAACCATAAGTTTTGAACCGATGGAGAGATCAATCCGACTCACGACTGATTTTTTCACAAAAATTGCCTTTTTCAAATCGTTAATTGTACAAAAATGGCGTTCAGGTAGAAGTTGTAGAAGTTGGCACTCTAAAAAAAATATACACAGACAAAATTTTTTGATTTTTTTCTCAATAATTACAAAATAATCCGAAAAAGTTAAATAAAAAAAACAGGGCTTTAATTTATTTTTATAATTTTTATTTTAAAGCTGTTATTAAAACCTACAGATTGATGGCTATCCCATTCGTGCCTTTTGAAAAATGAAGAAGTTACAGCTAAACAGTTTACGGGTGCATGCAAATGATCAAGTTCTTCTCGTTGTAATTTGGAAACCGTTCCTCGTACAAAAATGGCGTCTAAGAAGAAGTTGTAGGGAATCAATAGGGCACTCTAAAAATATATACACTTTTTTCAGTGTATATTTTTCTTAGAGTGCTCAATCGATTCCCTATAACTTCTTCCTGAACGCCATTTTTGTACAATTAACGGTTTCCGAGTTACAACGATTTGAAAAAGGCAATTTTTGTGAAATGCAAAAATACATACGCCCTTTTTAAAAATCAGTCGTGAGTCGGATTGACCTCTCCATCGGTTCAAAACTTATGGTTTGCCATACCGATGCCATGTGCAAAGTTTCATCCAAATCGGAGAAGGCCGAGTCTGATGATCTGCTAAGCATTTCTGGAATTGCTCTGCAATATTTGCTTCGCCTTCGCGTCCTTTTAGTGGTTGCTGATATCCGACAAGCGACGCGATGCCAAACTCTGAAGCTCGACTCCGTGCGATCTGTCAAGTTTCGCATCGCTTCGCTTTCTCTCTGGCTTCATCCTTAGGTACATTAGAAACAGTTGATTATGATGTTAATCCTTATTTCTGTAAAATTTTCTAACTTTCCGCCATTAGGTTCCGTACAGTATTCTTAGATACGCGTCAGTTCTCTTTTGTTTTCGGTACGTATTTGACCTTTTGTACAGAATTTCGTATAGTGGCAAGAGGTCAAATCATGCCAAACAGATCTAGAGAGTTGTGGCTTCTGATAAATAATAGCAACCGTTTTCGCAGACATTCTTTCTCGTTCATATTCTTACTAGTAGTGCCGATAAAAACTGAGCTTTCTGATTTCCGACCACAACTACATATGGCCTGCCAAATCAAATACTTCTTTGGCTTAGACTCATCAGTGCGTAGCAGATTTTGTTGAACTGCTATTTGAAAACACTTTTTGCTATTTCACCCAAGTGTAATGTCTAATCTAACGTCCGGAATGAAACAAGTTTCTGCTTGCTTGCCGTACAGATTGTGGTAATAACATTTCAACATAAACTGCAACACACTGATGAGTTAAAGACGAAACGTAAAATCAGTAAAAATGGGTATTTGCACCTAACATAAATTTGGGTGTTAAAAATTAACAATTTTTCCCCTGCAAATCACCACTTTTTTGGTACACCTATTTATACCATACGATCTCATTTGACATCCTAAGAATGTCATAATAGAATACAAAAAAGAACTTAAGCTAAGTTAGAAATATAAATGAAAAATTGTCGAACAAAGCTATAAACAACTCAAGGAAACCATAAAATATTAAGTGAATTGAGCGACCAAACGATGAGAAAGTACCCCATAAAATGTGAATACTATAGATGGCCTAGGCATGTATTTTAGAAAGTTCTCGATTCGGCCAGCTTTATACATGGGTTCTTAACAAAGCAAACGACAGGTTAAAATAACTTATGTAGGAATTTTTTTGACACAGTTAGGAGGCCTACGGAACATAAAATAAAGTCTAGATAGTTGATTAGTCTCCGGAACAGCAACATCCTTTTCCAAGTATACAAAAAATGACTATTTAACTACTACATGGAATGGAAAGTTCCGGGCTTCTCACAGAAAAGACATAAATAATTTCAAAACGCGTATATATTTGTTGAGTTTGAATAATAGCTGATCGTGTCAGGTGAGTTCTAGTTTTGATCAAGCTGTGGAGAAAGAGGCACCAGCGCATTCATGCATAAAACTAACGGTGAAATTGAATGATTTGCATATGGATTGGTCCACCATCTCCCATATTCTCCAGACCTGACCAACAGCCACTTTTATCTATTTCCAAACCTGAAAAGGTTTCTCCAGGGAAAGAAATTTTCGTTGAATGCTGAGATTATTGCACAAACGGAAACGAGAAATCTTCTTTTTTTTTAAAGGGCACCAAAATTTGGGACGACCAATGAGTCAAGTGTAACCATCTAGAATCTAGAACGCGAGATTATACTGAAGACTAAAAAAGTTTTCACGATAAACAATCGACTTTTTCTTTGTTAGGCCCGGGACTTTTTACTCCATGTAGTAATTCTCAGATAACCGAGCAACAAAGAATATGTTTCTTCTTTCAATGGAGAACATTTCTTTCTTTATGGTCTGGTCAGATATTTGTAGCTGCGTACTAAAACTGTGATTGTCGCTACAAACAAGACATTAGAGCTCATAACTGAACTGTTGTTTTGGCCAGATTTGCTGTCACAACAGCGGGAAGTGCAAAGTAAAGTCTGTTTTAAAGTTTTAAGTTCCAACTTTGCCAGGCACATTTCGCAATCACCTTTTTGTCCAATTGTCGGGAGCATACTTTCCGATTTGTTCCACTTCCAACTTTCCAATCCACAGTCAAGCGCTAGGCAAATGATTTACAAACACAAAACACGGTATTTGTCGGTGGATTCAATTTCTTGACAAGATCGCGTACCGATGAATGTAATTCATGTTTTCCTAAATATTACTAAGGGATTCTTCAAAAATCTGTACTATGAATCTTGAATCAGAAAAAAAAGTTTGTTTGGGCGAATACCTTAGGATTCCGATAAATTTCACCATTGTGATAAATTTATACATACAGGCAAAGTTAATCTAAATTAAATATATTATTACCAAAAACTTGCTAAGGCTGCGCAATTCTGTAGAATCATATTCAATTGCTTCAATAACAATTAAACATCAAGAATTCGAAGACTTTTGAATGCCCATAAGTTGTTTAAGCTGTAACTTCTTCATTTTAAGATAAAGGTATTGAACCTTTTTGTTCAGTGCATATTTTCCTAAGTGCCCGTTCGATTTCGTAAAACTTCTTCTTAGACACAGTTTATGTACAAATAACAAATTTTCGAGTAAATTTTATAAATAATACACTGCCTTAGCACTTTACTGCAACAAATTTTGGTGTATGCTGTCGCTGTGAGCGTTTCCGAATGATTAACGTTTTCGGTATGCTCTCAGTTTCACACGAAAAGGCTAAGAGCAAAACAATGTATTTTACTTGTTTGCTTTTTTGTCTAACCTTCCATTTTTTCCTGAGTTCCGAATTCTTAGAGGAGCTAAAGTTTACTGGCAGACCACTTCGACAGATTTTCCTGCCTTTTCTTGTTTTCGATTGGTGGTACAAAGTATTTGCCACGGGAATTTTTTTATACTCGAACATACCAGAACTGACCCTTTTCAGTCGGTCGCGGTAAAGCGATGGTAATAAATTATAGCAGTGTTACAAGCAAAATTGAAACCTTTGACAAATGATGAAGGAAAAAATGCTTTTCTTCCTCCTTAGTATACCAAACGAAACTTGTACTTACAATTCACTTGCACGTCGTACCGCTTGCTGACTGAAGGAGGCACTCCGTTCGATGCGATGCAGAGATATCCTCCCATATCGGTCCGTTGCACCTGATTCAGCACCAGCCGTTCTCCTTCGACCAACTTCACCACTGCAACAAAAGAGAGCAAAGGTTGAATTACATTTTCTGTTAATTAAACACTGAGGCCAGCTGACCACAAGCAGTCAAAGTTCCGGAGCATATCTTACCTTGTTTCTCCCGGGCGTCGGACCGCACGACAATGTCTTTACCACCCTCGCGGCGCCATTGTACATTTGGCAGCGGAACTCCAACCGCTTGGCACACAAGCAGAATATTTCCGCCCTCGTTGGCGATTCCTTCTTCCAGCGAGGCACTGTTCGGGTCGTTGCTGTTCAAGATGTCCGGTGGGACAACCACATCCAGATTGCCGGACTGCAAATCAAATATGACATTGAGTTAGGACAGCCGTCGATGGTGATTTGTGCAAGATACAGGTCTATTCTGAATACCGGAAATTGTATTATCATTATCTTATTAATTAATCATCTTATACAATAATTTTGTGCTGATTTTTGCTACACTTTTTTGCATTCATTAGTTTAAGAGAAAAAAATTAAGATTAAAAACATCCAAGAGTCCAGAATCAAGAGTCCAACGCCGGAAATCTAAAGTCTAAAGGCTAAAGTCTAAAGTCTAAAGTCTAAAGTCTAAAGTCTAAAGTCTAAAGTCTAAAGTCTAAAGTCTAAAGTCTAAAGTCTAAAGTCTAAAGTCTAAAGTCTAAAGTCTAAAGTCTAAAGTCTAAAGTCTAAAGTCTAAAGTCTAAAGTCTAAAGTCTAAAGTCTAAAGTCTAAAGTCCAAGGATGGCTTTTATCGTATCAATGAACGTTCATTCTTCACTCTTCACACGATTGAATCAGTGCCATCAAAGAGAGACTAATATCATCGCAACAACAAACAGCCATGCCGGGCTCATTTAACATAGAATCGACACCAGTGCGAGAGCGAATTTCTCTCGATGACATTTCTGAGAACCAAAGGTTAGCACGCTGCTGTGGGGATTCTCTCTGAAGCAACAAACGGTCGCTTATTCTCGTTTCGCGATCCGATTCTGTATGGGCAGTGGATAATTGCGATAGAATCATTTTACTATTGCCGCTTATTCTAACTATGTGCATATAACCTTTGTATAAATTGTGTCTATGAAAATGTATGTGAATGCTCCCCACTAGGGTTTTGAAATATTGCAACCTAGTATGAGAAATATCAAGATTAACCATCGATTCGATTTTCTGCGATAATTGTCAACTTGCGATCCTCTCTTGGGAAATTCTACACAGCAACGATCATTATCAGACTGTATATTTTTTCATGGGCCGTGAAATACTCAGAGTATGAAGTGGAGCGAAGAAATGTAGTAAAATTCTCTCGCGGTTCATACATTGAGAGACTCGAGTTCTTGTAGCATCTTCTACCGGATTGAAAATGTTGTATACAATTTAGATAGCAATATAGCAGCTTCTGTCAAATTTTCGGCAATCACCAACACTGCTAAAGTCTAAAGTCTAAAGTCTAAAGTCTAAAGTCTAAAGTCTAAAGTCTAAAGTCTAAAGTCTAAAGTCTAAAGTCTAAAGTCTAAAGTCTAAAGTCTAAAGTCTAAAGTCTAAAGTCTAAAGTCTAAAGTCTAAAGTCTAAAGTCTAAAGTCTAAAGTCTAAAGTCTAAAGTCTAAAGTCTAAAGTCTAAAGTCTAAAGTCTAAAGTCTAAAGTCTAAAGTCTAAAGTCTAAAGTCTAAAGTCTAAAGTCTAAAGTCTAAAGTCTAAAGTCTAAAGTCTAAAGTCTAAAGTCTAAAGTCTAAAGTCTAAAGTCTAAAGTCTAAAGTCTAAAGTCTAAAGTCTAAAGTCTAAAGTCTAAAGTCTAAAGTCTAAAGTCTAAAGTCTAAAGTCTAAAGTCTAAAGTCTAAAGTCTAAAGTCTAAAGTCTAAAGTCTAAAGTCTAAAGTCTAAAGTCTAAAGTCTAAAGTCTAAAGTCTAAAGTCTAAAGTCTAAAGTCTAAAGTCTAAAGTCTAAAGTCTAAAGTCTAAAGTCTAAAGTCTAAAGTCTAAAGTCTAAAGTCTAAAGTCTAAAGTCTAAAGTCTAAAGTCTAAAGTCTAAAGTCTAAAGTCTAAAGTCTAAAGTCTAAAGTCTAAAGTCTAAAGTCTAAAGTCTAAAGTCTAAAGTCTAAAGTCTAAAGTCTAAAGTCTAAAGTCTAAAGTCTAAAGTCTAAAGTCTAAAGTCTAAAGTCTAAAGTCTAAAGTCTAAAGTCTAAAGTCTAAAGTCTAAAGTCTAAAGTCTAAAGTCTAAAGTCTAAAGTCTAAAGTCTAAAGTCTAAAGTCTAAAGTCTAAAGTCTAAAGTCTAAAGTCTAAAGTCTAAAGTCTAAAGTCTAAAGTCTAAAGTCTAAAGTCTAAAGTCTAAAGTCTAAAGTCTAAAGTCTAAAGTCTAAAGTCTAAAGTCTAAAGTCTAAAGTCTAAAGTCTAAAGTCTAAAGTCTAAAGTCTAAAGTCTAAAGTCTAAAGTCTAAAGTCTAAAGTCTAAAGTCTAAAGTCTAAAGTCTAAAGTCTAAAGTCTAAAGTCTAAAGTCTAAAGTCTAAAGTCTAAAGTCTAAAGTCTAAAGTCTAAAGTCTAAAGTCTAAAGTCTAAAGTCTAAAGTCTAAAGTCTAAAGTTTCAAGTTTCAAGTTTCAAGTTTCAAGTTTCAAGTTTCAAGTTTCAAGTTTCAAGTTTCAAGTTTCAAGTTTCAAGTTTCAAGTTTCAAGCTTCAAGTTTCAAGTTTCAAGTTTCAAGTTTCAAGTTTCAAGTTTCAAGTTTCAAGTTTCAAGTTTCAAGTTTCAAGTTTCAAGTTTCAAGTTTCAAGTTTCAAGTTTCAAGTTTCAAGTTTCAAGTTTCAAGTTTCAAGTTTCAAGTTTCAAGTTTCAAGTTTCAAGTTTCAAGTTTCAAGTTTCAAGTTTCAAGTTTCAAGTTTCAAGTTTCAAGTTTCAAGTTTCAAGTTTCAAGTTTCAAGTTTCAAGTTTCAAGTTTCAAGTTTCAAGTTTCAAGTTTCAAGTTTCAAGTTTCAAGTTTCAAGTTTCAAGTTTCAAGTTTCAAGTTTCAAGTTTCAAGTTTCAAGTTTCAAGTTTCAAGTTTCAAGTTTCAAGTTTCAAGTTTCAAGTTTCAAGTTTCAAGTTTCAAGTTTCAATCTCAGATATTTACTTTCAATAATGCTATTTGAGAAAGTTTGCATGGAAAGAAAAGTTGACTAGAAGTTCAGAAAAAAGTATCCCCTGCTTTAAGGATGTCATAATTCTAAGCATTTCGCTTGAAGATGCTTGTAAGAAAACGTTCGGAAAATTTAATTCATCCGCTTTGTTACGCTCTGCACTTCGTTAACATTGAATACAAGTGACATAATACAATCACGATCAGGCGCGTACACAGGGGGGGGGGGGGGGGTTATGGGGTTCAAACCCCCCCCCCCCCCCCCCCCCCCCGAAACAAAAAATTATAACCCATGGGAAACATTGTGATATAAATTGTACATGTGTTGATTTATCACCATGTTCTAAAACCCCCCCCCCCCCAAAATTTTCTCTAGCTACGCGCCTGATCACGATCATTGACATTCACGGGCACCATCCACGCAGTCATTCTGCTGCCATTGTGCTGGACGTTCTCCAAATCATTTGAATAATATTTTCCATCTGCTATCCGCCATTGCCCACCTGTTCGGATGAAACGCTATGCTATGAATACGTAAATTTCGGTTGGCCTGTTTCACAAACCACATTCCGACCAACTGCCGCAATGACCGACCGACAGAACAGTTGACAGGAGCTTAGCGGCTCCGTACCAAGGACCCCCTACTCACCTGATGCCGCATTGGGTCGGTGTTCACTTGG
The DNA here is from genome assembly GCF_030247185.1 of Malaya genurostris. NCBI lineage: Eukaryota > Metazoa > Arthropoda > Insecta > Diptera > Culicidae > Malaya > Malaya genurostris. Next base: position 264,176,219 of record NC_080571.1, read on the forward strand.
CACATGTAGCTTCCGGAGTCATTGAGCTGTACGTGCGAGATGTGCAGCTTCCAGGTGTTGTGTCCATTGTGCGTGACCGACAGGCGCGGATTCACCGCCACCATATGGGTGTGGATGGCCAGAATTGCCTTCGAGTCAGATTTTATCCAAGCCACCTGCAAAGGACAACAGATTATGAGCCGGTTCATGAGCTACTTATCGGCAGCTGCCGATGTCCAATGAATCAAATCCGAACTATGCGATGTTGAAGTAAAAAATCATGTCATCGCAGCCGGGAAAAAAGTTTACGGAATTCCACCACCAATGAAAAATTCATTTCCACAATTTCGATTTCGTGTCGCTGAAACAGCGTACAAAAAGTATATTCCAACAGGACACCGAAACGAACTTCCAGCGGTACCCACTCCCATACGTAAGGGGCCATGAAAACTTTATCGATGCTGAGAAACAAGAACATTTTCGTAGATAGCCTGCTGACACGCAAAATTTTAAATGGCGAAGTATTTATTATGTTCATTCCCGGCAAAAACTTTCAATCACGACCGAGGCGAGTTCGATAGCATAAAATACCCACAATCGTTATTAATGATTTCATTTACTACTCTGAGTCTGAGGATGACAAACGGGCGGCCAGAAAAAAGGCCCACTTGTGCATTTGCGGCGCGCTGCACGGAGGACATGACACGCAAGCCCAGCACTACCACAACAAGTTGATGATAAAAAACGAAAAACACTTTTAATAAACTTCCCAAAATGAAAATTTCTAACCAATATAGACATGAAAAAGTCTTGAGTCATGCAGTTGACCCAAACCACAACCGGCAGCAGTAGCAACAGAAGTAGTGGCTAGCGGAGGGTTTTCGAACTTTCCCGTAAATGCCTCGTCTTCCCGGGCCAGAAGGTTGCTTTCGACCGTGAAAAGTTCATCCGGCATGACTGGGACGAAAACAAAGGAAAAGTTTTTTTTTTTTTCAAGGATACACAACGTATGTCTTGTGGAAAGTTTATGTTGTTGGGTGCGAAAGTTATGAGGGAAATTGAATTTCGATTGAGTTTCAAACTGCTAATCATCGGAAGGAAAGTATCCATGGATAGTTTAAATGTTTTTCCAAGATCTGCAAATTAAATATAGAAACATTTTAGCTTTGTAAATTGTTTCGAAAGGGGGAATAGCGTGATGAGTTAGTTGGTACCTTATCTTGCAACCAAGTGCGATAAATTACTGTTACTTCTTAAAGCTTGCAAGCAAATTCGATAATAAATCGACTGATATGTAAGTCCAAGTTTTAGTATTGAATGCAGAAGCTGCTCTGATTTTGAATGTTTACTAAATAGGACAAGAACTAATCAACAAGCAGGTGGAAATCGTACTGATAACCAGAAAGACCTCACATAAGTTGCGTATTTTTGATCGTGCATTTAAGTTTTATTACTTAAAATAAGGTTACTTTCACAATCTGGACCTTCAATCGATAGCTATAGCTGCACATAAACTATCACAAATTGTTTAAGCTTTTGCAATGACTAATACAAGTCTTCTCGTTCTATATCTATTCTTCCGTCTGATTTGTCTGATGAACAGAGAAGATGTTTGGATATACGATACCGGCCGTGAGGCGGCTAGGATTTAGACCATGTTCGATGAACGCTTTACCAGACCCGGTCGTGTGGTAAAACCGTGTCTATCACGGGCTTAGAGTGGCGAAATGATAACGCGTGGGCACGGATTGCATAAGAACGCAGGTTTGAGTCATATCTCTGTGCATATCTTTTTCAAAAAAATATCGAATAGATTTCAATCTTTCATCTGTAAATAAAGCTATTTAAAACGATACTCCAGCTAAATTCATTGGCAATCGATTGGAAAACGATTTAGTTGAAATTTATTGAATTAACGAAACCTCTTTCTCCACGAAATTAATTGGAAATAACTGTATGTTTTATTTTTTTTTTGTTTCGATTATAGAGGCTTTAACATTAATGTCATTCGCCTCTTCGGGCCAGAAAAACTTTCTGACCCTATGTGCGGGGTTGGGAATCGAACCCAGGCGGGCTGCGTGAAAGGCATCGACTTACCCATCACACTATACCCGTCCCACCTGTATGTTTTATGATTGACTTAAAAAAAGATGTGCTATGTTATTTAGCAAATGTTAAACCAGTTTTCACCTTCTGGTGGATTCGGAATAAAATCCTGAAAATGATACTGAGGCGTTCTCCCGGGTAGAAGTGATTTGAAAATCAATAACACATTTTATTATTAAAACCAGAAAATCTCAATTGCAGAAATGAACATTATTGAGTTTGAAATAAGAGTTAAAATATCAAAAACCATAACTGCATGAAAAAATAGCAACAAAATTCTGCCATTGTAATATCAAAGCAACAACAAAATATTTACAGAAGACAGAATTTTCGGTTATTTGATATTCTAACATTCAGAATAGAATAATATCATAAGCATTTATCTGATGCAGTTCATTCAATAGTGTTTTATTTGAAGACAAAACTCCTAAGGCAATTGAACCTAATGAGATTGGAATAACTCATCAATAACGAAATAAGATATAATAACTTATTTTGATGTTAAACAGATATTGTACAATTCTTGATTACTTGGATGAAATGTTAAAAAATATCAAGTATCGCTATGACAGTACAAAAACATCAAGCCAAGATATGATGATAAAATTTGTTATTATTTTGATCTATCTTTGTTATTTACACCTACTCGGGCTATCTAGTTTAGTACAGACACACAAATATAAAATCATGTAATATCAATGTAATATCACACAATATTCTAAGCAAATTTTGACAAAAATCGATGCAATCTTCAATTGAATCGATTCGCTCTCTATTTTTTTTGTTTCGATTATAGAGGTTTTAACTGTAAGGTCATTCGCCTCTTCGGGCCAGAAAAATTTTCTGACCCAATGTGCGGGATTGGGATACGAACCCAGGCGGGGTGCGTGAAAGGCATCGACTTACCCATCACACTATACCCGTCCCCGATTCGCTCTCTGTATTAGTTAGAATGTTAGTATATAGATTCCTTTTCCTATTTACACATTACAAATACCTTTACAGCTTTCCCTACATGGAATCACAGAATTGCGGAAGCAAAGGATTTCTTAAGAGCTGAGGACAGTATTACGTTAAAGATGTGGGTTTTTTGCAAGTTTCCCGTTTCAAATTAAATTTTCTTGGAAACAGTGATGACTATCGAAAAACCCATCTGACAATCTCTTCGAAATTTAGCTGAGAATATTCTGTGAAATTTTCAGAATGATTCATTGAGTTTACCGCTCGTGTTCTCTACTTGTTCATCGAATGTCTCGACTTTGAAGGCTTGTATCATAGATCTACCGTGACAAAGTCTAGATAATTTAGTTTAGATGCGATTAGTACATCAAAACATATATGTTATAAACATGTATGTTGATAAAAATATTCGCTTTAGTCTCCTGGTGGTCTCCGGGAAAAGAAGAGGAGAGGAGAGTAATCAAATCTACTGAAAAACTGAAAAACTCAGATATGGTCTTAAGGGTATTTGTGGGGGGTGGATATGATGAGTAGATCTAAAAAAGGAAATTTAGTGTGAAGTTGGCGGAACTGTTCAAAATACTTCTTGTTAAGTACAGATATTATTTGCACTTCAGACGATCCTATGGGCATTTTCAAGGGTGGAGGGGGTGGTTAATAAAATAAGGGTTCATCTCAGGGGGGTGCATTGTTTAAATTGTTTATATGATCGACTATAACTCCGAAACAACTCAAAAGATTACCACACCTAACTTGGCACAAGTTATTATTACTGCTCATAGGTTGCTATAAGGAAATTATAATGGGAGAGGAATGTAGTGAGTGTTTACTAACAGGGGGAATTTGAGACAAAATGTTTCGAATAACTAAAGGAGGGTCATAGGTACATTTATACACGTGAAAGGTATAATATTCGCCCTTATTATGAATAACGACGTATTGGTTTTTCGATCGAATATGGTTCGGTTGAATCCTAGCTACCTTTGATTTTGCTAGCGTTATTGGGAATACAAATGAAATACAGTCGTAAAGTCGATACGACGTTATTCAGAATAATGGCGATTCATTGCAGAGGTGATCAAAAGGGTGGAATTTATAACAAGTGCCTCTGAAAAGGGGTGTTTATTGTAAAATTTATCTTATTTACGACAAACAAGAGGGGGGAGGAAGGCGTGATTCAGTCTAAAAGAAGGGAGATTTGAAAAACAATTTTCATCTCTATGTTTCTGTAAGACAAGAGAACGGTAAGAATTTCTAGATAGTATTGCTAATGTTAATTTGAATACAATGCATTTTTTTAGCAATTTCAAAAGATATGGTTACATTTTGGTTATAGTGAGATGTTAACAACCTTTTTTTATCAATCCGCACGTGTTTTTGCATGAATATTGGCCCTTATTACCAGTATCACTACACGGTGGAAACAAAGTGAAGTGATGGTGACCCTTATTACAGGTATCACTCCACGGTGGAAATCGAGTGAAGTGAATTTAGGTCCTTAGTACGGAAGTCGCTTCAAAGACAAAAGTTATTATTTGGATGAACTTGATGTCATTCTGAACATCACGCCATCAACATTGCGTTGAAAAAATGAGTTTTTTCCACTACAGTGATTACTTCACTATGCGTGATACTGGTAATAGGGAAAATCAAGTGAAGTGAATGTAAGTGAAGTGAATGTAAGTGAAGTGAATGTAAGTGAAGTGAATGTGGAAGTGGAAGTGAGAACGGTAATAAGAGCCATTATTCGGTGTTCTAGTTCTCATGACATTATTTTAATGGCCGTCGTTTTAAGTGGAAAATTTGAGATCCCTGTAATGTCCAAACTGCAAATCGGATCGAATTTGAATCTAAACGTGTGAAAATCGATTGCCCCGATTTTACGAGAATACCGTGAAAATTATAATTATTGTGAGATCTGAGTTGGAACACTGGCCGTGAGCAATCTGGGCATGTACGGAGTATTGTTCAATCGGGTTGCCGTCTAAGTTGTGTTTCACTGGGCAGGACAATTTCGAGAAACATTTTCGAGCTACGCCGGGTAATTCAGCTAGTCTAAAATAAGGACAACATTTTTCAATTCAACGCGTTGTTATCAAATTAACGTCACAAGCCAGCAAGTAATTATTGAACAGATTACAGTGCCTCCGTAAGCTAATTGCTAGTTTGTGGTGAATTTTTCAAATGTAAACATAGTTTTGAATGTGAAAATATGACTTAAACACTTCGTCTGTGCAAGCGCGATACTTACCCGATATTGTCCTAAGTTGTTAACCACGCAGGTAAATGACACATCGCGTCCCTGCGTCACCGTAAGATTGTCTAGCGGGGCCAAAAACTCCGGCTGCGAGTCGGATTGCGAGCCATGACCTAAACGAAACAGAAACGGGACAACAACAGAAGAAGAAAAAAACACGGGATAAAATACACTGTTGGAAAAAATAATCACTTCTGGTAAACACTGCTAGTCTTCCCTGTATGTGATCTCTGCTCACCCGGCCAGCAGCATCCGTGAGCGCGAGAGAGCTTGCATAATTAAATTCCACAAATTAAGACAGCGAAACGATTATGACAATTTATCATAGTCGACAGGAATATTCCCATTCGCTTTTAATTTGAATAAATCCAGTTCCACTTTCTCGCACTGTCCGTATGTATGCTGAGAGTAAAACGTTCGCCACCACCCAAGAACTTACCATGCACCAGTATTACTACGAACAGTACATTCAACAAAAGCTTCAGCTCCACAAAATTTATGTGTCCCATTTCTAGGCTCCGTTTCGGCACTCTGTTGCTCCCACGACTGTTTGCTGCGCCACTTTGGGATATTTATGCTCCCGAACCACGGCTATCACTATGAGCAACGATGCACTTTTTTGCCCCTTCCCCCAACCGAAATGCTTTTATTTTCCACCGTTACTATTGTGCACTTTTTCTTTGTTTTCCCCTCCTTCTTTCTAGAAGAGCACTCCACGGCCACTAAACTGCTCTATCGAATGCATTCTCGCAATTGCGCTAACCGGTGCCGTCACACCGTGAGTCGAGTGTTTTTCGGCGAAGCAATCCCTAATTGCAGCGGAAGCGTAGCTTTGTGCAGCTGATACTATCGTGCAGGGCTGCCGGCAGATTGGGAAGGAAAAGACCAATTTTCCACCAGCCGGACAGGAGCAGGAGCAGCGTGCCGTGCCGCCTTCGCCGAGGATGATCGTTTCCAGTGGTTTGCTGGTTGTTACATTTTAATGGCGACCGCTATGGTGATTGTTTTCTGTAATGGAGAAGTTGGAGAACATTGTTGAATGTGGGGTTCGTTTTTTGATTGGAATTTGGTTATGGGCTCGGTAATAGTTTTGTTTGGAAAGTGGAACTGTTCAAAAACGCATGTCGAACGGTACGGTATAACATACTTTCTCAAGTGCAATGAAATACGTATTCGCTGTGTTGATTTTATATGAAAATGTCTAGATGCATGAGATTCAAACTAACCTAACCCACATGAAAAATAAACGTCCCAACAAAACAAGCTAAAGCCGCTTCAAATTAAACATCAAACGGTCAAACAATTAAACAAAAGACTGACTTCACGAAAATTTCGTGGAATTCAATTCCGCTGTGGCACCGGAATCACGGAATTCGATTCATTCGGGAGAACATTCCACTCATTCTATTATGCTTTTCTAATGCCGCCACAACCAACGCAGTGCCAGAAAACGAAAAACATTCTATTGCTGTACAGAATTTGCCGTTTTTCGCTCATTGTGTGCCTTTCCTCATTCGCCAATTATTCCACTCGAGACGCACGGTACACCAACTGCAAACCAAGGAAGGACAGGAAGGAACTCACGGCAGCGGGCAACCCAGCCCGATGGCAAAACGGCAGTGTAGTCAGTGAACAATTGAAGATGAACGAGATCTCACTGCCGAGGCAGAAAACAATTTCCTCAAAGCCCTATCAAGATTTAAATTCCGGCTGTTCGGGACTTTTCAAACCAGCCGGAAAAGTGTAGGCGATTTGTTCCAGCACTGTAAACCTTATAGATTTTTGTGCGGAGCGATGGAAGCCAGCCGAGCATTGAAAGTTTCGGCGGTCATTAATTTTTCAGGACGTTAGACTAGTTCGAATACTTCAAGTACAAATATTTGGGATTTGACTGACAGGTCGTAGTCATTAGTTTCGGTGTTCGATGTAGAATCTAGAAACAATCTGTGAAAATTACCGAGGGAAATTGCGAGGAACCACTCCGCACATTAGGTTTATCGGGACTTGATTTAACCTCTTCAGTGGCTTGTGTTTGAAAGAGGACGATGACAGTCGCATAGCTTGTTCTCATTAGTGGTCAAGGATTGCTGAGTCGAATGTTGTTGGACGTTCGTGCTGAAGATTACGTATGTAGCTGTCAAGTTCGAAACTCACCAGACTTGTAGGAACCGTACAAACTTACAAATCTACATGATCCCTTTAGAATGACAGTGTCCCAATCAATCAATTGATCAATTATTGAATAGCTAGACAGAATTTCGAAAAAAACAAAAACTTGCAATTAAGTTTTTACAATTAAATTAGTTTTTAAAATGTATAAAAGGTTACGGTTCCGTTCCACGGAACACTATTTTAGAACTGAAAAATAGTGTTTGAAGCAAAATTTCACAAAGAATCTGAAACGGCAACTTGAAATTATAAAACTTTAGCCAAAATAACAGAAATTTGAAAAAGTTTCAAATGAATTTCAAAAACTTTGCATCATTTTCTGTAATGCTTGTGCGCTGCTGTTTCGTATGGTGGTGACGTGAGAAATGCATAGTGGGTTCGGTGGAGTTATATCATGAGCACAAATAACATATAAAAGCCTTATTTAATACACGGAACGACTGAAATCAGCTCTGCGTCTAATTCGTTTTACTGTTTTTGAATTAGTTGTTGTTAACAATTAATTTCTACGTTGTTGTTTTTTGTGCAGAATTTGTGTACAATTGATATGAATTTAAATAACAATGTTTTTCACGTTGCTCAGTGAAGTGAGTTTCGTGTGCTATACTCTAATTATATGTGTCAAACGAAATTCGTTGTATCTTCCAACAATATTGCAGCTTGTTATGGTTTATTCAGCAGAAAGCTTTATCAAAACAATAAAACTACAAGGATCAGCCCTATGGGGTTGTTCGAGCCATTGATGTGGAACAATGCAACCAAAATTTTTAATGATCTACAATCAAAAAGTTCAATCAATCGTCACCCTCTTGAATCTGCAATTGCACGAAAGTCTGCTAAGATTGATCTTGATTAGGAACCAACACCGAACATCGTTTGTCTCGATCTGAATTTGTTTTATAGCCGACGAAATTACACCAATATCCCAAATGTATGCAATTATATTTCGATATTTGAGCCTTTCTTCGCCAAGCTTGTGTTCAAGTTTTGTTCGAAAGCAGTTATTTTTATAGCGGTTAGTTTCTGTACCATTCTGCGATTTCGGTTGAAGTGATAAACTTTTGTCGTGAATACGGCTTACTTTACTATGGGGCCTTTTCAAAATGGGCCTTTTCAAAATTTACCCTCTGAGAGAGTGATAAGTTTTTGATCGTGAATATCTCTTGTTGTATCTAACGAATCAACATAATTTTGGCTACATGCCATCGGAAATATGATCACAATTTTATGATAAAATTTTCAGTTGTGTGACATAATCTGAAATAATTCAAAATTAAACTTTTCTGAAATGTTTAGTATAAATGAGTATCAAAGAGGATAATTCATAAGGCGCGTTTGCCTTTCTCGTATTTTGAAAGCTCATAGCTCAGTGATCTGTGAAAGGATTTATATAATATAACAACCAATAGAATCGAAATTGTTTAACTCAAGCGTGTATAGCAACATCATTGAAGTATTTCAATAGTACACTATTGAAAAACCTGTCTCATTTGACCCATGTCAACACCAGCCAATCAGAACGCGTTCTGGGGAAGAGAACAAAATATCTGCTGCTGTACAACAAATCGTTCGAGGAAAATGTTCCGAACAGTGCTTAGTATCGTAGTGCGTTCCACAATTTGGTCCGTCTGAAAGGCAGGAATGAATCCCGTACAGAATCCTGATAGTTTCTTTCAATGAAATGCAAATCCGAAATGAAATAATCGAAATTTAAATTCTATATGCTGCTATTTTTATAGCCGTGTTTGCGTTGGTAAAAAACAACGAAAAGAGGACGACGGTGGAGAGCATCACACAAAATCAGCCGTTCTAATGGCATTAAAAGTTTTCTAAAGAACTAGTAGGATTTCTTACTCGCAAATCGAAGGTAATTATCCTCAGTTTAGTGCAAATCTAGAACAGTTTGATTAGATTTGTGCACTTTTCGCTGTGTGAAATTCACAGTAATCGAGATCAAGTGAACCCTTCTTTGTTTTCGCGAAAAGTGTGAAAAGGGGAATGCTTGCATAATTCATACAATTGATCAACTAATTGATATACGGAAGTGTTAAGGAACATGTCAGTTGTTTTCGTATTCACGACATCCAATTATGTCTCTGACATTACCCACCCGCCGTTTTTTCTCATTATTAATCGAGTTCATCTTATATAAATTAGAAATTAATCTTATGCACTCAAAATTTATCCTGGGGTAGTTGTCAATTTCATGGAACATGGAATTTCATCCGAGCTTGCATGACACAAGATCAGAGCATACCATATAAAGCTTCAAACCGTTTTACGGCACTTTTTTCTTGCTGTTTAGCAACAACCTACCATTAGCATGCTACGCGTAAGACTGAAACGTTAGCTATAATTTCGCTTCTATTTATAGATTCGCGTGCTTCCAACAGCTTTGCTTTTGCATCGATTGACCAATCAGAGCGATGCTTTCCCTTTGATATATCGCTTACTCCTTAAAAACCGTCGTTTATGGCAGGGAAATCCGATATGCCGGAGATTTTTAGCAGACAAAATAGGACACTGCTCGCTACTAATCAAAATTTCAATCATATATAATTGAAAATACGTGGCTTGATACATTTAAATCGAAACTTAGAAATATTTCCAATCAAATGATGAAATAATATTAATAATTGATGCAAAATAGACTGAGCTATAAGTGTTTAAAACCTGACCACATTTCTACGTGTATTTTTCTTTGAGTTTCTGATTTGCACCCCTATATAGAAAATAAAGATGTGTTCCACATCAAAAAAGGTACTTTCCCAGAAATTATGGACGCAACCAAAAGCCACTGCCAAATGGTGCACAAAACGCGGACTGTCACTGAGAAAGATAGCAAAAATGGAAGGAGTAAGTGAAAAAGCCGTGCGAAATGCAATCAGGAAGTTTGGTGAGGATAACACCTTTGAGGATAAACCGAAAACGGGCCGAAAAAAAGTCCTGCTAACCCTCAGTTGGATAAACGTATACTGAAGGCGTCCGAGCAAAAGAAGGAGGTTTCAGTTCGGGATGTGGCCAAAAAAGTGGGCACTTCGAAGTCAAATGTTTTTCGTGCTAAAGAACGTTTGAATCTTGGAAATTTGAACTGCATAATCATGGATGACGAAACCTACGTGAAACTCGATTACAAATCCTTACCGGGACCACAATATTATACGGTGCGAGAAGGGCAAGTGTTAAACCAGTCCGAGACATCGATTGAAGTCGAAAAATTTGGTAGGAAAGCTATGGTCTGGCAAACAATTTGTAGCTGCGGTAAGATTTCGAAACCCTTCATCACCACTGCTTCAATGAACAGCGAAATATACATCAAGGAATGTTCACAAAAACGACTTCTACCCATGATTCGAAGCCACAAGGATCCTGGTGTCTTCTGGCCAGATCTTGCTTCTTGATTACTCGTAATCAACGATAGAATGGTATACTACCAAAAATGTCACTTTCGTCCCAAAAGACATGAATCCACCAAATTGCCCACAACCTCGATCAATTGAGGAATTTTGGGCATAAACGAAGGCACGTCTTAGGAAACATGTCTCGGCAGCCTAAACCATCAACGATTTGTTTTAGGCTTTGTTAAGACGTAGAGCCGTCTTGAGCTGGTTTTAATATGATCAGTATCTAACGGGGAAACAGATTGGAAAACTGACATGTGAACGCAATGATGTAATGAAAACCGCGAAAATGTTACCGAAGAGACATGTCAGTTTTCCAATCTGTTTCCCCGTTAGATACTGATCATATTAAAACTAGCTCAAGAACGATATTTTCAAATGTCTGCATCTTCGTTGATACTGAACCGATTTGATTGATATTTCTATCAGTGGATTTTTTGGAATGTCTAGATTAATGTAGACTAATACTGGCTTGGATTTGAGCATTGGTTAACTTTGTAGAACTGAAAATGTTGGAGCAACTACTGTAAAAAATCACATGCACTACGATACATTGTTGAGAAACTTTAAATCTATCGTGATAACCTAACGTTATTTTTATTTCGAATCATCACCAGTGACATTCCGAATGGCGTCAACCCGGTTATAGCTTTGACATTGCCCACCCACTTTGTCGCAATATTTTTATTTTAAACCTGATTTACCTCAATTACTGGTTTTAATATCAGGTATAAAATAAACTACAAATTTTATCAGTGCATTTCTACAATTGGAAAAGTTACAGCTGAAACAATTTACAGGCAATTTGTCAAACATCGCAGCAATAGTTCAAAAGAAATTTGGACAACAAACTGCTAGGAGTTAGATTTTTGTTAAATTGTTTCATGTTTAAAAAGTTCACACGTACAAGAACCGTTATTACCTTTTTTGAAAAATATACAAAATTGGTATTGAATTCGTTTAAACTTTAGAAAGATTTTCCGAAGGCCGAAGGTCATGTACCTATCGATTCAGCTCAACGAACTGAGCAAGTGTGTGTGTGTCTGTCTGTCTCTCTCTCTCTCTCTCTCTCTCTCTCTGTGTGTGTGTGTGTGTGTGTGTGTGTGTGTGTGTGTGTGTGTTGTCAACAGAGAGGTCGAGATCTCAGAGATGACTGGACCGATTTGAATCAAACTAATCACAAATGAAAGGTCTCCCCGTACCCATGAACGTTATTGAATAGTTTTGAGATAGGATGTTTACTTTTTGAGTTACGATTTACGAAGTTTTATGTCAAAATTTTCAGTTTTTTTGACAACTGACCTTGAAAACAGAATATGTTTTAAGACTAAGATTAAGCACGGTAATAGCTATTCAGCAAGCCATAGATTGTTAAAATTCGTCCATTCTTAACTTAAACGACGTTTCGCCTTGTTTGTTTGCAAGTAACTTTTCACCTCATTCCAGTAATAAGAATTTTACACGCTCGATGTTTCGGAACGAAGTGAAACACGATTTTCAATCCTGTTTTATGCATTTGTTTTTTAGCACTTAAACGACTATGCACAGCACCCTTTTTCATGACGTTTTGACGGTTAGTATTTGGCAACATTTTTCCGCTGGTTTTATTACTACCTTTTTGATGTGATCGAGGCATGAGTTTTTGTATCAGTTTCACAATCGTTATGAATAAATGTTCGTAATAACGGATGAACATGAAAGTATGTTGCACAACACATAAAAAGGCGCTTTTTCCATAACACAACAGTTACTAGAATAGTGATATATACTAACTTGATAAATTGCACAATCAGTAGAAAAATACAGGACAGCAACTTAACATGCTACTTGGGTAATCGTTCGAACATGACATATGTATTAGAAAGATGACAGTATTTTCAAATTTCATATTTATATTGATTTATACTGCTTGCAACAATAATTGCTGGCAAAACACCCTTATATAATTCCAAGAAGTTCGTCGAGATAAACAAATTTGTGTGTGAAAAATAATTTCATAATTTTTTTTCGGAGATGGTTTAACTGATTTCTACAAACTTAGACGTTTTGACTATAAACGATAGACTTTATTTTCCTTGATAAAGGCCGAAACGTCAGACAATAAACCGCATTTCGTTTGTATTAAAAGACAGTCGTTGTCCAGTTTTCCCCGATTTTCACACGTTTAGATTGAAAGAATAATTTTAAGGTTTTATACAATTACTATCTTTCTATGCAAAACAAATCTTGCAGTTCCAAAATTTTAATTGCAATTCATTTAAAACGACGGTCATTAAAATAATTTCATGAAAACTAAACAAAGCGAAAAATATTCACGCGAAAAACACTAACTGTAATACACCGATTTTAAATTTTTTGAACCAATTTTTTCCAGTGTGGGACGGTAAGGATTTTTTCAGTATTTTCATTAAAAAAATTGACTGATTTTGTGAAATCACTAGTACAACACATGTTTGTGGGATTCGTCGTTCATGAAACATTAAACAATTAGGTTAAAAACGGTGTGGGCATAAATCAATTTTGGAAAAAAAAAACAAATTATGCAAAGCGGCTTTTTGTGACAAAATCACCATGTCCAGAAAGTTTAATTCGAATCTGAGAGAGTACCACAATCTGTACGGCCAGTAAGCCGAAACTTGTTTCGTTCGAGACGTCAGTTTAGACGTTACACTTCTTGTGTAATAAAAAAAGTGCCTTGCAAATAGCATTAACTTTACGTCTGCTCAGCGGATTATGTTGATCCGGGGGTTTGCGTCAGCATAATCTGCTGACGCACTGATGAGTCGAAGACGAAACGTAAACTTAAGAAAATGGTTATGTGCACCTAGCATAAATTTGGGGGTAAAAGTTAGCTTTTTCCCCTTCAAATTACCACAATCTGTACGGCCAGTAAGCCGAAACTTGTTTCGTTCGAGACGTTACACTTCTTGTGTAATAAAAAAAGTGTCTTGCAAATAGCATTAACTTTACGTCTGCTCAGCGGATTATGTTGATCCGGGGGTTTGCGTCAGCATAATCTGCTGACGCACTGATGAGTCGAAGACGAAACGTAAACTTAAGAAAATGGTTATGTGCACCTAGCATAAATTTGGGGGTAAAAGTTAGCTTTTTCCCCTTCAAATTACCACAATCTGTACGGCCAGTAAGCCGAAACTTGTTTCGTTCGAGACGTTACACTTCTTGTGTAATAAAAAAAGTGCCTTGCAAATAGCATTAACTTTACGTCTGCTCAGCGGATTATGTTGATCCGGGGGTTTGCGTCAGCATAATCTGCTGACGCACTGATGAGTCGAAGACGAAACGTAAACTTAAGAAAATGGTTATGTGCACCTAGCATAAATTTGGGGGTAAAAGTTAGCTTTTTCCCCTTCAAATTACCACAATCTGTACGGCCAGTAAGCCGATACTTGTTTCGTTCGAGACGTCAGTTTAGACGTTACACTTCTTGTGTAATAAAAAAAGTGTCTTGCAAATAGCATTAACTTTACGTCTGCTCAGCGGATTATGTTGATCCGGGGGTTTGCGTCAGCATAATCTGCTGACGCACTGATGAGTCGAAGACGAAACGTAAACTTAAGAGAGTACTGCCAACATTTGTTCGAGTTGGTGCAAAATTCGTAAATTGCATCAGATTGTTTCAGAAACAGCGTGTCTTGTCACATAAAGATACATTTGAATGTAATCAGATATTATGCAGCAAAATACAAATTTATTATGCTATTACAGGAACTCAATCACATAAATTTATCTCCCCGTTGGACTTTACGCAACAAAACAGTCGCACAAAGTTTTTTTTTGAAAAGTGAATTGAGCTGCAGGAAAGTTAAATTGAAATTGACATTTACGATTACGAGACAAGTTTTTCCATCCTGTTGTGTCCAGTTTGTCAGCGCAGCCATTCAAATCCGGTACTCTTCTTCCGTTTTCCTTCAACTAAACAAATCTTGTTCTCCTCAGCTTGATTAGATTCATTATTATAGCTTCCAGGGCGGAGCCCGAGCTCATCTCCAAATTGAAAGCTTCATAAATTTCACTTTCTACTTAATCGTAAATCTTCTCACGGAATTACTTTCTTCTGGTGGGTGGCCCCCGCTCTTCGTACTAATAAAAACGTATGTACTTTTATTTTGCTGAATGGAAATGATACTTTTTCTTTCCTTCCATCGGGGGAATTGACAAGCAAAAGCTCGATTTCAATTTGGAACGTTTTGTCGGTGAAGGAAAAAAAATCGGATCTCAAAGCAATTCTTTTTGAAAGCAATCAACTATTTGACGTTTTTCAATTGCTCCTTCAAGAAACGAGTTCTAACTGAGGCAGTGGAAGGGACGGATTCCATTGTGTTACAAGTCCCCCTCTCCCAAAGCATATCCCACCGCACCGTGGCTGAAGCACGAAAAGATGAATCCACAATCCCCTGTCGATCCATTAGCGATCGGCGCTACACGGGAATGTCATCATCTAATCAAAACTGAAAGAGGATTTCCTCGTCAGCAGCGTCAGTATCGAAGAAAGTATTTATTCGCTGAGAAGTGTCAGATTTTCGGGAACGATAACCGCCCTGTACCGGTGCCGGTGCTGGTGCCAATGCCGGATGGAGCGGGTTACCAGCGGAACGGATGGAATAAATTAGAAATGAGCGAGATTTGAATTTACAACGTTGGCTTTGGGGAATTCCCCAAATATGCTCGCGAGATATGCGGAAACTGAACAATTTGGTTGATTGGTTTTCGTTTTTTTTTGCCTTCTGTGCACAAATACTAACCACACGTGTTCGTATATTTCAACAATCAGTGTTCGAGTTTGAGTGATTTTACCCATCCCATCGCAAAAAAATGGTTTTAAAAGGTCAATTAGACTTTATTGATTGTTAAAACTTAACCATTTTTTCACATGCCTTCGCTTATATTTTCTCCTCATCCTCAACCGTCGAAGCAAAACGAAGGACCATCAAAACAGAACAAAACTTTCCCCATAAAAACCAAAGTCTCGAGAAAATTAAACTTCTCGTTTGGCAAAGCTGTTCACCCATCCTAACGTCTTTACTTCCTGCGAAGCAGGAAAAGAAAACCGGAAGGAAAAAAGAACCGCGACGCTTTCATTCATGTTCAACATCTAAAGTCTTCTCAGTCACTTTGTCTTTCAGCCTGGCATCAAATCCAAACTTCCCACCCTGCCCGGAGCTCCCTAGCCTAGTTCGATTATTATTCATTTTTTTCCTCGATTTTTCTTTGCTTCCAACCCACCGTGGGAAAGACAGGAAAGACGCTTATAATGTTTACCTATCGGCTCAGCGTATCCCCGACTCCCGGAACCCAGGGTAAATATTCAAACAAGATTTGAAAAAATTGTACGATTTGATCCGCTTGTAAAATCAGACGAACGACCTCCTCACTCGCGCTGAACGGACTACAGTTTTGATGGAGGAAGCCGCATTTTCTTCTTCGTTTTTTTACTTCTTTTTTTTTGTGTCCTTTATGAGCATAAGCATCAAGTGACATCTATTATAGAACGCTGCGGCTCAGATGTGACAGTGTTTGCAAACTTTCGAAGCTCGACGAAGAATCAACAACGGAACCCCATCGGAGACAATATTTGCATTAAAGTGTTAAAGTCTGCGGCAGAGGGCGAGCCTGAGTTTGGAAAAGTGTTCTACGTACATAAACGAAGAGTAGTGATTTTTCAAGATTTACATGAGTATACCAAATTAGCAGCAACGTTAGAACCACAATCAAATGGGCTTAGTTTAACAATCTGGTGTATTTTTATATAGTGATTTATAAAGTTTTACGTATCTAACTATATCGCATCCAGTCGTAGAAGAATTACATCGTTGGCGCAATTCCAGAAATGAGTCTAGAAGACTTTACATAATCCTATTAATATGAAATTTAGCATGGCATACCTTTTTAAATATCACTGTATTTAGAAAACTGGTAATTTAAAAAAATGACGTCGAAGCAGAAGGTTCGGTTTTTTTTAATGACTGAGTGGAAACATATATAGTAGAAGCCAAATGATTGACAAACTTATAGAAAAGATAATTTTTTTTGGAAAAAGATACGCTTAGAGACCGGACTAGAATCTGCGTTCTTATGCATTCGGTGTATACGCGCTACCATTTCGCCACTCTAAGCCTTGTGATAGGCACAGCTTCGTATAACTCAAAAAGTAATCATCCTATCACAAAACCATTCAATAGCATACAGGGTGATGGGGAGTCCTTTCATTTGCGACTAGTTTGATCCAGTCATCTCTTAGATCTCGACCACCTTGTTGACAACACACATACAGACACACACACAGACATTTGCTCAGTTTATTGAGCTGAATCGATTGGTATATGATACTCGGCCCTTCTGGCCTCCGAA
This sequence comes from Malaya genurostris, assembly GCF_030247185.1. NCBI lineage: Eukaryota > Metazoa > Arthropoda > Insecta > Diptera > Culicidae > Malaya > Malaya genurostris. Next base: position 264,193,460 of record NC_080571.1, read on the forward strand.
AATTTTTCTAAAGTTTGAGCGAATTCAATACCTATTTTTCATTTTTATAAAAAAAGATAGAACTACTGTTCATTGAATAGAAACAGAAAAGTTAGTTCGGACGTAATCCACAAATCAAAACACCCTGCGGTTCTGGAACCGGAAGTAGGATCCGTAACAAAATCAGGAATTTCGTATGAAAATGTAGGACTTTTTTGCACTTTTTTTGCAATCGACCACTACTTCCGGAACCGTGGAATAGCTGCATTGAAATTTTAGTTCTGGATTTTATAACTAATAGTTGCTCTGACTACGTATCTAAGACTCAACATGGATTTAAACCCAAGTGAACAACTCCCACGAATTTAGTATTCTACACTTCTTTCATCATTTTTTTGCAAGCATGATTGCAAGTTAATTCTATATAAACCGATTTCTCCGCTGCGTTCGACTAAAGTAATCACCACATAATTCTCAATCATTGAAACGTTTCGTTTTCCCATTAGGGTGTATGTCATTACTTAACTGTAAAGTTTCATTACTCGTTTGTGGTACCTGTCTTTTCTGGGTGTCATTACTAAACTGCCAACACGATAAATCAAGAATGACAGTTCAGATAAAACAACAATCGATTAGTTGTACCAAATTTCCACTAATCAAATTCAGAAAAACAACTAATATCTAAGTTGTTTTGCTATCGCGGGCTTTTCCGTGTGGTTGCTCTGACTACACATCTAAGACTCATCATGGATTTATGTCCAAGTGTACAACTTTCCACACTTTAGTATCCTACACTTCCTTCATCATACGCTTTTTGTAAGCACAATTGAAAATTGATTCTATACACAGATAAAAATGTTGTGTGAATTTACATCTTTTTTCACGCACATATTCGGAGCAAGAGATTTAATTCAAAGGTACTTCTACAGTTCTTTATATTTCAATATATTTTGAAAGCAGTACTTAGCGTAAATTTGAATCTACAGTCTTGTTCATTGAAAAATTAATGTATTTAAATTTTCAATCGAATTTTCGATTCAACAGATAACTTTTTCATTGTACTATCGATTTAAATGTCGTGTAAATTTCATTATTTTTTCCTCCAATTTCTCCACTGCATTCGACTAATTCTCAATCACATCTCTCTGATGACAGTGACAGCGAAATGACAGTGAAAATAGGACTCTTTACTACTTCACCATTGGCTGTTACCTTTGAAGTTCCCCAAGGAAGTCATCTTAGACTGTTCATATTTTTACTTCATCTCAACGATATAAATTTTTCGATTTCGATCAAGTGCATGAAGCTATCCTTTGTTGATGTCTTCAAACTTCTTCTTGTTATCAATTCCGCAAATGATTCACATTTTTTACAGGAACAATTGGATAAATTAACAAATTGGTGTTATACCAACAGAATGGTTTTGAATGCCTATGAATGTTCCGTCATTTCATTTAGTTGCAAATAGATTGGAGTCAAGTTTGTCGACCATATTTCTCAAACTATTCCCGAACGCAGATCATCGACAAAAGATCTGGGTGTACTCCTAGACTCTAAGTTAAATTTTAGTTAGCATATTGAATTGACTATCTCCAAAGTCTCCAAGTTGATAGGATTCATTTTACGTGTTACTAAAGAATTCGAAGGTATACACTGCACAGTGGTACACAGTCCGAAACGGGAAATTAGCGTGACAAAAATATTTTCACTATTAAATATTAGTTTTTTGTAGTTGGTGTCTTCACAAAAAGCTGTTTGTAATCAAAAGGTGCTCCTTTTGATGAAGAAAGTTACTAGGGTGGTCCTCATTTAGATTGAAATCTGGAATTCTAACTTTCTTAATTGAACTCAAAAATGATTTTGTTGTATAATAAAGTTGTAGGCAATTTTATTTTGAGCAACTTTGTTGAAAAAAGCACCTCTCTAGCTCTTCATTTGATCGAGTTACATCAATTTTCCCGAGTAAAAGTAGGGTGGCTCCTGAAAAATCACTTTTTTTGTTCTAACTTTTTTGTGAAACGTTCTACGTTTCTTGTCTTCAGAAGAGTTGTTAAACTAATCATTGCGCATAATTTTGCTCAACCAAGCTTTTTCATACGAGCTACCAGTAAACAGTTGTGATTGTTTTTTCATCAAAAGCTAGTCAAGCTTTAAATATCAATATTCATTAGATGCCAGATCGATTAAAATGTATCCCATGCGGTTCCAGAAAGGTCATAATATAAGTAAAAATTTAACTCCTAAACGCCTTAACGTATCAACATACTTCCTTAGGCAAAATAGTAGTATCAAATTAGTTCTACAAATGTTCCATACGTTGTTATTTCGAGAAATGAGGCAGACAAAAACTACAGCCGAAAATAGATTGCAGAACAATTATTTTATTTAATTAATCAATTTATCACCAGAATAACTATTTCAATATTCAAGTAATAGGGTTATTCCGAATTAGTTGGCCATGATAAATCTATGAACAGAAATTATCATGATTTCGACAACCATTCCAACAAGCTGGTGCAAGTTAGTAAAATGCAAATATTTTCATCCACATCGTGCCAAGACGCCTATGACACTGGCCCTTCTTTCTCATCCACTTGTGTACCGAATAGCCTGTAAAAACCGTAAAACGACGCACAATGAGTTTTGGTTCGAATAAATACATTCTACTCATTTAAACAAACTCATGATTTTCTTGGGTTTCAGGAAATGCTTTGACTTACAAAAAATCTGTTTTCTGGTGTAGTTTTTGTGTGTCTCATTTCTCGAACATACAATGTATGGAACACTTGTAGACAGAGATGTCTATCTCCTCTGTGTGACGAAGAGCAAGCAAAATTTCTCCCCTCGCACTGACAACTTCAACGAGAGCTCTTCTCTTTCACATTTATACACCACTGTTGTGTAAAGTGTACACGCATCATGAGTGCGTTTGTTTATTTCCTTTTACCTCTTCCACTGAATCGCACCAAAGTGCTAGAGCATTAGCTAATAAATTCTCTGAGGTGGATGCAGATACTTTCACAGAGGTGTACACGCCGGTGAGCACTCTGCTGTATGGTTTTCGTAGATGAAGCGTGGACACGCAAAATCAGCAAAATAAAACAATTTATCGTAAAATTTTCGGTTTTCCTTGCAAATTTTTCATAGCAAGGCCAGATCTACTCTCTATTAATTGAAGTTCACAGAAGTGTTCGCTCACCATCACGCGCCAGTGGTCACTTGGGTGTATTTAGACGAGAGCTTTAACCACAAGCACACACTCAAATGCTGTCTTTTCGACACTAAGAAGAAGTGCGCTTTCCTCTTTGTGCGGTGCTTCGTTTTTTGCATCCTCGGTGTGGCAAAAATCTAACTCTAGCGTGTATCTCTCTGGTGAAATGCCATCTCTGCTTGTAGAACTAATTTAATACTATTATTTTGCGGAAGGAAGTATGTTGATACGTTAAGGCGTTTAGAAGTTATGCAATGTTTTTGAGTTTTTTGAAGGTATTTTTAAAACTAATTTAAAAAAGTTAAAAAAAATAACACCCTTCCACTTTTCTCTTAAATTTTTACTTATATTATGACCTTTCAGGAACCGCATAGGATACATTTTTATCGATCTGGCATTTAGTGAATATTGATATTTGAAGCTTGACTAGTTTTTGATGAAAAAACCAAGAAAAAACAATCATAACTTTGTTTGAGCAAAATTATGCGCAATGATTAGTTTAACAACTCTTCTGAAGACAACTTTTCCGTAGAACGTTTCACAAAAAACAAAAAAAATGTTTTTTTCAGGAGCCACCATACTTTTACTCGGGAAAATTGATGTAACTCGATCAAATGAAGAGATAGAGAGGTGCTTTTTTCAACAAAGTTGCTCGAAATAAAATTTCCTAAAACTTTATTGTACAACAAAATCATTTTTGATTTCAATTAAGAAAGTTAGATATCAGATTTTAATCAAAATGAGGACCACCCTAGTAACTTTCTTCATCAAAAGGAGCGCCATTATATTACAAACAACTTTTGTGAAGACACCAACTACAAAAAACTAATATTTAATAGTGAAAATATGGCACTGCTTAAAAGCATTGCTTTATTGTGCTTAGGTGCGCTCTACACTTGAATATACTTCAGTTGTCTGATCACCTTACTACCAAAACGATATCCAACGTATTGAAGCATTCATGATAGATGCAAACTAACTGACCTCGACTCTGTTCGCCGGGATGTCACGAATTGATTGCTGTAAGCTTTTACACTGCCGCTCTACGCATAACTGCACACCGTGTTCCCTTGAGAGTATTGAATACCAATTAGCTATTGATTTTGATTCTCCGGTAACTAGCTGGCCAATTCAGAACTATCGGCGACAGATTTCTCGGACCTAATTTGAAGCGCTTGTATCTGATGTGATTTTTGTCGTGCGCCCCCTCCATAAATATCTCATAAAACTGCTATTATTTAGATTCATGGATTGACTTTGTAAAAGCTTTTTTTTTAATTTCTAAAAACTATCTGAATTAGCCCGTTCTCCCCTATATTATGAGGCCTCGCATCTTTAACAATTTTACAATTTACATAGTCATCGATCCATCTCTATTTAATTGTTCACGAAATCGTCTCAAATGGCTCGCCTAATACAAATTAGAAGTTTAAAACATTAAAAGTATGACAAGGTCGGTGAGTACGTTGAAAAAGTATTACAATTAACTAAGAAATTTATACTCGATTGACTTTTTATGTTTTCTAAGAACCGACATAGTCTGATGGATAAATGTACCTTTTTTGGAGATAATATTTGTAATATTAGATTCTAAACACATAAAAACTAGTTTCAGAAGTGTTTTAAGAAAAGCTTTTGTTTTTTTTTTGGAATTTTAGTTATGTATTCTAAGCCTAAGTAGTCAAATATTTGTCCACTTTGCGGTTTACATTTTACTACTACGTGGCAATAGTGTTCAATTTGAACGGCTAATGCACTTATAAATCCAAGACGAACTGTGCAGAAAATGGAACAAGAAAATTGCTATCGGAACTTAATCTACGATTATAAAACGAGTGATAATTTTTTTATTTATTTATTTAATATACTCAAAGATGAACCGCTCAAATTAATCCATTGAATCTTTTTCCCAACAATCTTTTCTACTCCCAAGATTAACTCTTTTGCCTTTCTCTATAGAAAGGTATTAGAATTGCTTGAAAAGCGTGTGTGCATGTATGTGTGTGCACTTTTTGAAGATATTTATACGCGCTCAATTTTCTCAGGGATGGCTGAACCGATTTGAACAAACTTATGTTCGTTTGAAAGCTACTACTGGGTCATTGATCAAGTTCAAAGATCAAATGGCTGTAACTTTTGGTTCCGGAGATATGATTGTATAAGTGACGTAACCGACGTTGTATTTTTACGCGCTCAATTTTCTCAGAGATGGCTGAACCGATTTTAACAAACCTATGCTCGTTTAAAAGGTACTGTCGGGCTATTGATCAATTTCGAAGAACGAATGGCTGTGACTTTCCGTTCCGGAGATATGATTGAATAAGTGACGTAACCGACTAAACGCGTTGTGTTTTTACGCGCTCAATTTTCTCAGAGATGTCTGAGCCGACTTTACCAAATTTATGCTCGCTTGAGAGCTACTATCGGACCATTGATCAAGTTCGAAGACCAAATGAGTGTGACTTTTAATTCCGGAGATATAATGGTATATGTGACGTAACCGACAAAACACGTTGTTTTTTACCGCTCTAATGTATACAAGGGTGCCAATATTTTGGGATCACCTCTAATTTCGTAAAGCGCTACTGTTCATAAGTTAAACACCTCGAAAAATGTCCTCATGCAAAATTTGAGCTAAATCGGACATGCGTAAGGGTGCGGTTAAGGTTTGAAAATTTTCTATCTTGAAAAAGCACCATAGGGGGGGGGGAGTACATGAAATTTCCGCCATCGAAAATTTTTTCGATGCCAAAAATATTAAAATTGCATAAAACGTCGAAATTTTGTGTTCTCTCAAAAAAAATTTTTTTTGAAAAAAATCGACTTTCTGGGATATTTGATATTTTTTCTAAGTTCCAAAAAGTCGATTTTTTCAAAAAAATTTTTTTTCGAGATTACACTAAATCTCGACGTTTCATGCAATTCATGCCTTTTAGCATCAAAAAATTTTTTCCGATTTCGAAAATTTTATGCACTCCCCCCTATGGTGATTTTTCAAGATATATGAAAATTCCACTAAGTGGACTAAGAAGGGTTTTTTTTAGATTAGCATCACTGTTCTCATACAAATAGGCAACGCAAATGTCAAGCACTAGTTTGGAAAAATGATGCTGATTGTGTGACATAAACACTGAAGCATGCTGTTGTGAACTACTCGAATCAATCTGCATTAATTGGTGTCAAAAATGAGCCAAAATTAGTGTCAGAAATTATTTCATAAAATGATAAAAAATTCAAGAGACTGCTTTGAAGAAAGAGAAAAGCATTAAATGAAACGAGTGCATTTCACTTCCTTTGAAGATTGAAGTTTAACTATTAAATTCAATGTTTTCCAACAACCATTTGCTTCGATCATCGCTTCACATTCCACAGAATAGTAGAGAAATGAACAGAGTATCAATAACAGCAAAAAGTAGTGCTCGATTGAAAAAGTTGTGGCTTTGACCGGTTCATTAGCCAACGACGAACCGGTTTGTGTCCTATGAATCAGGAGCCCGGAGTAGTTTTCGTTTCTATGTTGTTCGATTTATGCTATGACAGGAGAAACATTTTACGTACAGTTAAAAAAAATTGAGGCAGGAGTGCCACAGTGGGATGAACAAAAAATAATGAAAAATGCTAATTAATACCGTCTGGTGCTTTTTCAATTCTGATAATAATTTCAAACCCTGTCATGAATAAACAGCGTCCGTCGTTCTGATGAGTGCCATACTGATGTGAGTTCAAACGCAATATGAATTTCAAACGTTAATTATTTCAATAATCGATTTTACCGAAGAAGGGCATCAACTATTATGTGATGTGGTGGAAAAAGTGCTCGAACATATTACAATAATTTCCCACAAGCTAAACCTATGTCGTTTCTTAAAATTATCACAACCACCAAGCCGAAACATCCAATTTGCACTAATGAAGCTGAACGAATAAATCGTCTTATTTAAGACGATTAAAATTCTCGTCAGTTAACAAATACTCCAGAAACGACGACAAAAAGCCTGCCTTGAGAAACTAATTGAGGCGATTATCTCAATTAAGGAATAAATTATCCCGGTTGAACCAACCAATGCAACACACAGATTCTAGGAGAAGAGAGATCGGTGCTAGAAAAAAAAAACACAAACTCACTTCAGCCTAATTGGACGATTATCCCGGTCGCAGGATCATTCCAATACCAGTCTGTCTCGGTGTAATGCCATGATAGCTGGACGGACAACTGCCTATCCGCTTATCTGCTCGGTGCCCGTACTTGGCTTTCGATACTTGAATCATTGAAAAAAGCAGCAAACTTTTTTTGCTAGGGATTTAACAGCAAAAGAAAGATGCACTTTTCCTCGTACTACGGTGGTAATGATTAAGCATGATTCAAACGATACGTGAACGTCACGACCAACAACATTACTAATGCTAACGTTCTTTGAGCAACTCGCTGTCGTGATACAATGACAAACGAATCGTATGAATCGAGCATTATGACTAGGAGAAAAAAATCCCTCAACCCACACAAGAAAATATAATTGGGTTTGAAATGGTTAAGAGCAGTTCTAGTTTTAATGAACATGATTGAATTGTCTGGTTACAGAAGGAAACAGAGCTTCCTCGGATTCGATTTGGTTTGCTTTTTGTCTAGAGGAAAAATATTAATCATTTCATTTCAAACGGTGATGTTTTAAAACGTTCAATTCTTAGAATCAAAACATTCGACTGCGGCTGATTAGGATGAATCTTTAATATCACAACCCCGTATAAAGATTTCGAGTTACTACAACTTCAGTCAGTTCCATTCACTGGGTCTGAACGTAGTTCTTAGGCTACTTTGTTCCAAATAGAACAAAACTGTAGAATGACATTACTTTCCTTTTGTGGAATTTGGCCTTTCTGTTTCAACAGACTTCGCAACCGTTTCATAGCGTACAGGACCATGGTATGGCTAGTACTACGATCCTATTGAGAACCGGTGAAACATGTTAAGCCCAGGTGGGTAATTTTTCGTACCAAGAGAGAACGACCCACTATTTTGAAATATTATTTAGTCGATTTTTAAATTTTGTTTTCGTATTTTGTTTCGATATAACTTTGCATGAGACGCGTAAATTCGAAGCTTGAAGCGTTCTCGATGTTTTGTTGTAAAATAAAATTGCGCATTTAAGGGTTAAATACAATATCAAACTACAAAATTTCTGCCAATATTTGTTTGGAATATTAAGTCAGCAGTCTTTTAGGTTCCGTATAAACTTATTTGTGTTTGCAAATTTTCGAAACTATTTCTTTGATAATTTTGGTAACCCTGATCGTTTAGTTGGTTGGGGTTGATGATGAAAGATGTCTCGCATGAATCGAAAGCAATCCCTTGGCATTACATTCCTTCTGTGGAATTTGGCTTTTCTGTTTCAACAGACTTCGCAGCCGATTCTTAGCATACAGAATCATTTCATGGCTAGTACTACGATCCTACTGAAATTATGAATCATTCCAGGTCGGGGCTCGAACATATGACAACTGGTTTATAAGACCAGCGCCGTATGCATTGAACCGCAAACCCGGGCGAATCGAACGGCGCACAAAACAAATCCAGCCGCTGATGTCCATAGCACATTGTTAAAAAAGTCCCGGGACCGACTGAGATGACGTTTGTAATGTCAAACTATCATCATCGTTCAGAAGACAAGTGTTTTCACTTCAATCGCACCACAAACAATAAATTTACAGACATATAATTGAGGTTACTTTTTGATTTACGAAAACTTAAAAATAACGAATTCCGTTTATTGATAAAAAATTGCTTCCTATAAGGAAAAACCGGGCAAGTCCAGCAATGGTTTAAGAAGTGTTACCCGCACTCAGATTAAAAACAAAGATTTGTGGTATTCTGATTTAAACGTGACCAAATTGAGCAGTCATCCGGAAAAAATGTGAGCAAATTTTGATAATCGTGATGGATGAACACAAAATCAAAGTCCGACTGAATTGGAAGTGCTTGTACGATCGTATGCGAAAATCTGGGCATGAAAAAATCTTTTCCAAATAAGTGCCTCGTTCGCTCTCAATCTATCAAAAGCAACAACGCATCAACAATCCAGAGAGCTGGTCGGCACTGTTTAGTCGCAATAAAAAGGATTTCTTGCGTTGGTATGAAACAGTGGACGAAACATGGATCTATCTTTATTCTCCGGAGTTGTTTCAACATTTAGACGAGGAAAACGCAACAGGTAGCTGCAACAAGTATGGCGTCAGTTTTTAGCTGCTCGAGGTATAATTAATGTCGACTATCTTGAAAAGGAAGTACCAACAAAAGTTTTAAGTTATTAATGCGTTAGGAATTATTACTGCGTTTGAAGTATGGAATCGTAAAAAGCGGCCTAATATGAAGCAGAAAAAATCATCTTTAAACAAAACAATGCACCGTGCCACAAGTCAATGAAAATAATAGCCAAATTGAACGTATTGGGAACCGATCTGTTTCTTCACACACCATATTCTCAATAACCTAGCCCCCAGCGACTACTTGTCATTTGATGATCTGAGAGAGTCATCGCCGCAACTGAGGCCTATTGTAAGGCCATGGACAAATCATTTTATAAGTATGATATAAAAAATTTAGATAATTAATAAAGAAATTTTGCTCAAGAAATGTTGTTTTCCTAATTAGTTCCTGGACTTTTTGGACGATGTGGAAGCAACCTTCTCTACGGCAGTATTGAACCGCACAGAGTGCAAGTCGATTCGACACTGAATTTTGTTTTCTGTGCGTAATTTTCTCAAATGCGAGAAGAAATCATATGGAAACCGGGAACTTATGTATACGAAACCGTCATATCAATTAGAGGAATGACAATGGTTTGAAAAACAGGGAGAATCAGACATTGTTCGTGGTTCAGTTGTAGATGTTCAAAACCTAACCACTGTCTATATGGTTTTACTTCTATATTTTGAATTTGTACCCCGGTATAGAAAACAAAGACGCAATCCTACGTCAAAAGATTTTGAGTGATTTCATTTATGTGAAGATACAGAATGGAAAAGTGAGACGTGACAAGGTTGATTTAAGCAAACTGAAATCTTTTACTAACTTAACTTTCGCAAAAGGAGTTGATCTTAAGCATCTCATCAATGCAAATCATTCGAGTCTCTGGTAGGCCGGAAAGTACCGATAAAGGTCTTTTACCACTTACTATCCGAACCGACAAAAGAATAATTATCAGAAGTTTGCATGAATGAGATGCTTAAACTCGACCCCTTTGGTTGAAGGTAAAAGTTGAGTCACTAAAAGATTTCGGCTTGCTCAAATGACCATTATCACGCCTCACCTTTTTGTTGTATATCTTACATCCTTGCTCTACCTTGAGTACTATCATTTTATAAATCTGATTTTTTTTATTATTCTCAGTTACAATAAAACTATTTTTATTGTTATAAATGATACTAATATTACTATTATTTTTCGTTAGAATTTTCAGGTGGGTAATTACCCACCTTTGGAAATTTCGGGTGGGTAGTACTACCCACCGTACCCACCTTTTTCACCGGCCCTGCTATTGACACTGGGAATCCTTCCAGATCGGGACTCGAACATACGACAACTGGCTTGTAAGACCTGCACCGTGTGTGCATTGAACCGTCAACTCGGGATTAGGACATAGTTCGTGAGCTATCCGAATTACTTGACATACTGTAGTGATAACTGCCATGGTGAAGAACGTCAACAGAAGCCTTAAGAAAAATGCTCAACGTATTGACATTAAAATGGTGGTGGCTCTCAACGTATCGGATCGAAGTCTCCATCGGGTTCATTTCGAGCTCGGAATGGTTTGTGAGTTCATCAGATCAGACCTGGAGTATGTTTGAGAGCGAAGTCTGCTGTGCATTTCCATTTGAATTCGAAGGTCAATTTTTTCAGTACTTTTAAACTGACTCAAATTTTACATACGCGTTTTTCTTTAAAAAAAATTAAAGGGTTACATACAAGACACGACCAAGCACAATAACATTAGAAATAAAACAATTCTAAGGTTCGCATAATAATTACAAAAAATAAGATGACGTTGGATGCACTAAACCGAAAACTTATTCAAGTGACAAATTAGAAATTAACTATAGTTTAAGCGCCTAGATTGTTCGAGAATGACGAAAGATTCTTATATGATAATTGATTCTATTCTTCCCATAGTTTTTGGCATTGTGAAATTTTTGAAAAATATCTTCTAACTGAAAGTCAATTATCATGATTTCAAAGTTACTTAAAAGAATCAAAATCAACCTCAAGATATAATTAAATGGAACGATTCTACATAATAATAATAACTTTCAAGAAAGGGAACGTACAAACTTATTAGTCTTACAAACAGTCAATCGATTCTAGAGAAGATATATATTTTGATGAAAAAAATGATGAATCTGTAACCGTGAATCAGTAAACTCAGTACTAGTGTAATTTTAATTGATCCTTCGTTAAAAAGCGTCGATAACGTCGGCAAGTGTCGGTAAATACTATGGTAACAATAAGAGGAAGAAACATGTCAAACAGTCCGCACAAAATATGTTGTTCCTTTCATTGATTTTCAATGTTTTATATTGGGAATCAATGGATACGCAGCCAAATACCGCAATTTGCATATTGTAACTTGATGTTATTAATACATGAACGAACATAATCATAATTGCAACGCATGTAGCAATCAGACGCTTGTATTTTTGATGCAAATAATAATTGAACTCATACTGGCGGTGAACCGAGTTCATCGAGGGGTCCTTAGGGGTGCAACTTATTTGTACTAAACCAAGGAGGCCGCTATAAAATAAGATTATTTTTATTCATAATCTTTTGAAGCGTTTTATTCCTGGTGAGACCACAACTTTTTCAAATTTATACTGTATAACGATTCGCATCACATTCCATTGTTTTTGCTACACTTAGGGTGAAGCCAGAGAGAAAGCGACAAGCGACGTAACGCGATGCGAAACTTGACAGATCGCACCGAGTCGCGCGGCAGAGCTCCGTCCACTTCAGCAGTTCAAGTTCATCAGAAAAATGAAAAAAATTCAGAGTGAACTTGATGCGTTGCGAGGCGATTACTGACCGCTCGCATCGCGTACCTTGTCGCTTTCTCTCTGGCTTCACTCTTAGTCTGCTTTCTGTCTATGTGATCCTTGGATGCAAGATTAGATCAAATTATTATGCTTTATAAACTAAATTTCTAACTATTCATTTAGATTAGACAATTATTGCTTGGTTCAGGTCATTGTTTGGTGATAGTTCAGTGTGTTTTTTACCATATTTAATTCAAAAAAGTGTATTCATGATTATCATCATAACGCAACTTTCAACTGAAACCATTAGCGAGCCACCGTTTTGGTCGATTGTTAAGGGAGATTCCATTATGCATACGACCCCGTTGATAAAAATATCAATTTTTAAGCTTACAATATTAAGGTAATGCTTTCGAATCCAGTAAAATGAGACGAATCCATCAACGAATCACCGAGATACAAGCGCTTCAAATAAGGTCGGAAAAATCGGTCGCCAATAATTCCAAATTAGCCTGCTAGTTAAGCTAATTGGTATTCAATATACTCAAGTTAACACGGTGTGCAGCAAACGGAAAATAGCATCAACACACCGCACACAGTCAAAAGCGACTATCCAGCGAGGGAATGGATGTAACTTTCATGTCGTTTTCGCTTGATGCCAAACCTATCCCAGTTTCCACTCCAACTGTTTGTTTGAAGCCAGTTTCGACCCTATTTTCAACGTCATTGAACTGAAAATCGTGTCAGCTCTGAACCTGATTCTTATACTGAGTACGCTCAACTCCCCGTTACTAAGTGCGAATCAAACACAGCTTCTTGAATAGTGTTTGTTTGGGGAACCAATCCTGGGTCAGTTTCAGTTTTCTCATGCAAAAACGACAACGGTTTCGTTATCATACTCACTAGTCAAACTACCTGCCTCGCTCACAGCCAAAGGTTGACTAAGAAAAAATGAGTTGGAGTATATATTTATACATACCGTTTTGTGCGATAGTTCATACTGCGCAAATCGGACGATAGGATGACATCATTATTGTAAGTTGTGGTTGGTTCATGAAAACATAGGTCGATTCAAACCAATTTTTCAAAAGTATACTATTGAAACACTAAAACGATGTAATCTCATATGTTTTAGTTAAATGTTTTCGAATCAATTGGTAGTTAAATTATAAAAAACCAACAATAAATCACTAAGTTATAAGCGTTCAAAATTATGACCGAAAAAGGTTACGCGGTTAGTTTTGCATTTTTCAATTGACACCCGGCCCCAAATAGAGAAGAGTATTTTTAGAGGCATTTTTAACAAGCCACTTTACCTTCAACAATTACAATCCGAATGGCATGTTCAGCGGCATGTTTCTCCAAAACATTCTAATATATTCTAAACAAAAAAAACTGTGATGCCTTTCTCCAATATCTCATATTATCCTTAATATTACTTAAGAATTTTTCAAAAAACTTTTCTTTGAATATTGAATAAGAACAAAAACGATTGTTTGGGCATAACCTTTTCAATTTTCAACAGTTTGTGAAAATCGACTCAGCTGTTTTTAAGAAAAGGAAGAGTCTCGTTTTTAATTCGATTGGCCAGTAACTAGCATAACCTATAAATTGAAACGTTTTTTGCAATTTCGCTCTACATGACAGGTTGCAATATCATACACACTAAAAACTGTCCCAGAAAGTATGGACGCACTTCGATTTTGCTGTAAATAATTCACAAGTGTTAGATATTCAAATTTTATTCGATATACTGATAATATTAGACTACAACAACAGGATATTAATCAACATTTGTTACTTAGCCATTGTAGACTAGCTGGCGCACTTTCTTGCGAACGTTCCTCATTAAATTCCGTACAGACTTCTTGGCGACAAGTTTTGACATTTTTTAAAATCTTTTTCGAACTGTTGAATGGTTGAATGCCGAGACATGTTTCCTAAGATGTGCCTTCGTTAATGCCCAAAATTCCTCAATTGGTCGAAGTTGTGAACAATTTGGTGGATTCATGTCTTTTGGGACGAAAGTGACATTTTTGGTAGTATACCATTCTACCGTTGATTTCGAGTAGTGGCAAGAAGCAAGATCTGGCCAGAAGACAACAGGATCCTTGTGGCTTCGAATCATGGGTAGAATTCGTTTTTGTAAACATTCCTTGATGTATATTTCGCTGTTCATTGAAGCAATGGTGATGCAGGGTTTCGAAATCTTACCGCATCTACAAATTGCTTGCCAGACCATAGCTTTCTTACCAAATTTTTCGACTTCAATCGATGTCTCGGACTGGTTCAACACTTGCCCTTCTCGCACCGTATAATATTATGGTCCCAGCAAGGATTTGTAATCGAGTTTCACGTAGGTCGTCCATGATTATGCAGTTCAAATTTCCAGCAAGAATCGTATTGCACAGCTTTCGAACTTTCGGCCTGATCGATGCTTCTTGTTGCGGACTACGTTTTGGTTGTTTCTGTTTCTTAAAGGTTCGAAGATTCAAACGTTCTTTAGCACGAAGAACATTTGACTTCGAAGTGCCCACTTTTTTGGCCACATCTCGAACTGAAACCTCCTTCTTTTGATCGAACGCCTTCAGTATACGTTTATCCAACTGAGGGTTAGCAGGACCTTTTTCCAACCCGTTTTCGGTTTATCCTCAAAGGTGTTATCCTCACCGAACTTCCTGATTGCATTTCGCACGGCTTTTTCACTTACTCCTTCCATTTTTGCTATCTTTCTCAGTGACAGTGACACCATTTGTACACAATTTTTCGACGTTGTTCTGCTGAAAGTCCACGCATTTCGAAACAAACTAATGAAAACGAATAAACAACTGCACAAGTGATTAGAGAAGAGTGTAAACAACTGACGCAGCCATAAAAAATGACAGATTCTGAACCATTGCGAAATGGCAGCGGTTTTTGATTGCGTCCATACTTTCTGGGACAGTCTTTAGCCTGTATTTCTGGAATCGTAAGTCTGGATAAAATTCTACATTTACTTATGGAAATATAAGACTTTACATTAAAATCTGAGTTTGCCAAGATCCATTTCTGACAAATTTGAGTGATTTCCGGTTTGAAGCACATGAACACTTTTCTGGTACTTCCGGAACCAGGAACGATTATCCGGTATACAAGAAGTAAACGTATTTGGTCATAAACTATCCATACCTACCCAATTAAGAATCATACGGCTACTTCAATGTATTTGGCTAGTTTTTTCCATGTCACGTATAAAAACACGCTCCTGAAAATGGAACTTGTATGCTTATCAGCCAATAATTCCGGAATCGGAAGTCGAATCCGGATTATATTTGGTAATGTAATATAGGGTTGCAAACCTTTCATTTGAACCTAATCTTGTGAAAATTGGATGAGCGGTCTCTTTTTTTTTTTTTTTAATTGCCTCTCTCTCTGATCAAATCGAGTGCACGGTTTCAGTTCATTTTGCACATTTTCCCTCGTAACTGCCGAACCGGAAATCGGATCCAAATGAAATTTAATAGCACGCTTTGAGACTACAAGGCCTTTAATTTGAACCTAAGTTGAAGAAAATCGGTTGAGCGATCTCTGAGAAAATCGAGTGCACTTTTTTATAATTTTTTGTATATTTTACACCGTTACTCCCGAACCGGAAGTTCGGTCCAGGTAAAAATCAATAACAACCTAAGGGACCAAAAGACTGAGTGTAACACATGGGCTGAAAAGTCCCAGGTCTAACAAAGAGAACACGATTTTTTGGTTCAAAATTAACTTTATTCATCAACGTAATCTCCATCAAGAGCAACGCGATCATTCCGGCGCTGCTCCAACAGTTCAATACCAGTTTTGTAGAACGATTTTTCTTATTTTCAGTTTCAGCGATAACCTCTTCATTCGTGCAAAATAGTACACCAAGCACATCCCCGAATACCAAGACCGTAACCTTTCCAGCCGATTGTTGTGCTTTCGGGTGCTTTGGGCGAGGTTCAATAGTTGCTGTCCACTCAGATCGTTCTGATTCCGGAGTAAAATGATGAATCCAGGTTTCATCCATTGTTAAATATCAACACAAAAATTCCGGTTTGTTACGTTTAAACGTGGCCAAACACTGCTCAGAATCATCAACATGTTCTCGTTTTTGATCAACAGTGAGCAAACACGGCACCCACTTTGAACAGAGCTTCCTCATAGTCATATGCTCATGCAATTTAAAGTCAACACGTTCTTTTGATATCTCTACGAAGTCCGTTAACCCACGAAACTTCACTTTTCGATCATTCAAAACGATTTTGTGTTTTTTCATGTTTTCTGGTGTTACCGCCTCATTTGGACTTCCACTACGTTCTGCATCATCGGTGTTTCTACGACCACGTTTGAAGTGAGCAAATCAACGTTGCATTGTTGTTTCTGATGGAGCGGAGTCTCCATAACACTTTTCGAGCTATTTTAACAGCTGTCTTTTAAATATTAGTATTAACTGAAACAAAGGTGACTGCAACAAAACCAGCGCCATCTATGTGTTAGGTCCGGAACTTTTCAGCCCATGTATTAAGTTAGTGAAAATCAGTCCAGCCATATCCGAGAAAATCGAATGCACAGTTTTGTTAAACACACACACACAGAGAGAAATTTGCTCAGTTCAGGCCTCGGTTAAAAAGTCTATATGAGAAAGGCAAAAATGTAAAATGTAAAAAGCTTCTTTTCTCTATCGTTTCCTATACGAGCGGCGTCTCGCTCTGAGGTATGGCATCTCACCCAGATTTGCATTTCTTATTCAAATATAAATATCAAGAACAAATTCTATTATTTTTTTCAATGCAGAATCAGTTTTTCAATAATAATAACAATAAGCTCAAGCTCTGCTTCAATGAATCTCACCCGAATTTACCCTAGTCATTTTTTTTCTGGGCGATTTTACGAACTCAAACCCCATCACAGTTCAGAGTGGCGAAATTGATGCGCGTATGCAAGGAATGCATAACAGTGCAGGATTGAGTTTTATCTTCGAATGAAAATTTCCCAAAGCGCCATTTCGGTACATTTTTTTCTCATTTGGTTTTTATTGTTGGATTGTATTTTTCGATACCGTAACTAAAGAATTATCATTGTCAAGATCGGATATAACTAGATGCTAATATGATATTTCGTATTTTGTTCTGCTGAAATTATTTTTTTCTTTTGGTTAAGTTACACTGTTTGCAAAAAAAGCACTTTTATTAAATGGTGGTGTTCCTTTTTTAAATTATGGTGTTCCTTTTTTATTCAATGAAATTTTTATGTATGTGGACTGTTGTTAATTCTATTCTTCTTCGATTGATGCTCAGACCGGATCAGCTTGCTTTGTGCGAATATCGAGAAATGCTACTCTCACAGTTTGCTAGATCCTAATTCCATCTCAAAATGGAGTCAAACCTGACGCCTACGCTGAAGCCTTTGACATCCGCTGTGCAATCTGTTCGCGTTTGTTTTCCACCCAAAAACCATCACATTGAATTAAGCCTGACCGCGAACGCGTCGAGCAACCGCAAGAACACAACCAAATGGAAGCCTAATTGGATATCCCATCTTCCGCCGGTTGAGTTTTTATTCGGCATCACATCCGCCCGGGTGCGGGTGGTGGTCGCATTTCATGCTCCGACTGAGGCAGTTTTCCACTTCCTGTGTCCAAGCGGGGCACCGGATGGTGAGCGCGGAAATTAATCCGCGTGACATCAGCCGCTGACTGGAGCGACGCCAGCCGAGAAAAAAAGTAGGAAAAAAATCTGCCAAAGACGCACCCGCAGTCAAAATTAGCTGGAAGCTGGATGGAAGGAAATTAAATTAAAAATACAGTTCTTTTTTTTCGTTCGCGTTGTCGTTGTTTTTGTGTTTCTTTCCCAAAACTTTCACATCCGTCGGTACCCAACTTGATTCAGCTGGCTGCATACAAACTCGTCCGAGAATAGTTTGCTTCGGACTGTTTCGTTTATTAAAAATATTTCCCTTCTGTTCGGAACGGCTGGATAGAACATTTGTTCGTGCTTTTTGCCCCAAACGGTCTCTGTCGCTATTTTCCACGCTCTATTTAATCCTTTTGCTTGAGTGATGCTGCTGGCTCCGAGGGCTCCCCTTACGCTTGCTGTGGCTTTCTCGGCCACCGGCTGCCACTGTATACAGATTTGAGTGGGATTTTCACTGTGCATTCAAGCGAACAGTATGTGACGAGCATTCGGGAATTTTCCCTGAAAGGGTGAACGAATTAAAAGCTTTGCGTGTTTGGATTATAGAGTACATTCCGAGGCTGCTAAATGGAAGCGAATAATGATGCCATATTTTCGGCATCATCGGAGCGATGTTATGCTTTCTCGGATTTAGAGAGGAACAATTGCGACGGGGTTTCCTAAGTAACTCGGGTTTAATCCACACTATCCAGGGGTAACGGAAATATGATCTTTTTTAGAAATCGAAAGCCCAGAACAACCAAAACCCAATTTTCTTTGGTTTCTCAGTTCACAGTATCACTTATTTTCATGCCTTAAAATGCCTCAGTTTAAACCCCGCGGGCATCAGCTTCCAGTATTTGTTACAGTATTATTCAAAGAAGAGCCCGATTTCTTAGAAGTAGTAGCATTGCAATAAATAACATGACTAAATTGAACGAGTTCTACTAGAAGCCAATATAAATTAAAAGTAAAAAAAATATTTCCCTCTAGTTTCACTCTTTTGCTCTCGTATTTTGAACCAATACATCTTTCGTATACTACTTGTAAGCTTATCCAAAGAAACTATGCTACAAACTTACAGCGAACCAAAATTGCACTAGAAATGATTGCAATAAAAAATCGGGAACATGAAACTGGAAAAAAGCAATCCAGCAGCCGGTTGTTCAAAGATCAAAATGCTATTTTAAAATAAAATGGCCCAAAAGAGAACAGAATCCACCAGAGGAAGCAACAAGAAAGAAATCGTGCTACACTTACGATTCCCGGCGGCTTTCCTGTATCCTGTGAACATCGGGTAGGAGTACTAGCATTTAGTGTCCATTTTTCTTCCATAAGTGTAGGAGTAGTTTGGAATAAAGGTGGTGTTATTTTCACTCACTATGTTGTTAAACACAAATGTTCACCTAGGATACGAAAACAAATACCAGCAACAGATTGTTTCCGATTTTTCCCTCGAGCATCAAATCGTTACGAACGAATCACTGCACCAGGAAAACTAATGAAATTGAAATTTGAGAACTTATCAGCGATTCTTATTGGAACTTAGGTGAGTGCTTTGGTGGCTTTGGTGCAAAAACTAATTACCGCCCAATTATATTTCAGCTGATGGTTCTATAAAACGATTTTAACTAAATATATCACATTTTCGTAAAGCACATCGTTAGGCAGCAAATCTGCACAATGGAATAACACACCGGTCTAAAACTCTCCGGTCTAACAAAGAAAACAACACTTTTTTTCGTTAGCATTTAAAAAAAAGCTGAACAAAAATGGCCGGGTTTACCTTCCCCGCTCTGACGAAACTACCCATGCAGCATCAATCACGGTGACCCATGAGTCAGCAGACAAAATTTGACAGCTCTATCAGTCGATGTCTTACCGTGATGGCAAAACAGTGAAGTAACTCCGTTCAGAAGTGTGCGCGTTAAAAGAACGCCACCTCGCCGCGTCGGAAACAGACATCGAGTGGCATTTTGTGGAAGCCGGATACAACATCTTGGTACTATTAAACAACAATCAGAGCATCTACCTTTCGTTCGCTCCGAACTGGCCGTGAACGGGGAAATTTATAGTACGAAATGCCTACCGAAAATTGCGTCGTTCGTCAAGAAATACCATAAGCACGAAGATGCGGCATTCTGGCCGGATCTGGTGTCGGCCCACTACTCGAAGCGATCGTTTGAGTAGATGGAGCGGCTGAATATCAATGTGGTACCCAATTCTGCGAATCCGACCAACGTCCTCTAGCTGCGTCCCATCAAGAATTTCTTGGCCAAATAAAACGAAGAAATAACTCAAAAACATGTCTACACGCATGCTTTCGTCCGCCATGGCGAATGTTCCGGTTAACTGCCGGAAGGCCGCTCGCAGAGGCGTAGAATTTTTTTGCATGTAAGCTAAACTAATTACTTTCCATGGGATATTTATCAAAAGCAGTTGTCTGTCTTCACTTCTTATTATCACCATTCGAAAAAAGTCCGTTGTTAATGCAAACGTTACCTTTTTTGTAAGGCCGGATTGCCATATACCAATCGATTCAGCTAGATGAATTGAGCAAATATCCGTGTGTGTATGTATGTGTCTGTGTGTTATTATATGTGTTGTTGAAAGGTCGCTCGTCAGTCTAAATGCAATTGGATGTTTTAGAGATAGAATGTATGCTTTTCGAGTTATACGAAGTTTTATGTTAAAATTGTGACAATATCTGTCGTAGTTGTCATTGTAGAAAAAATGACTATGTACAGCTCTCTTTTTAATGATAATTTGCTTCGTTTCGATTGAGGCACCGTTCGTTTTTGGCAACACAACCGTTCGAATGAATGATAAAAATTGATAAAAAATTTTAATACAGCAATAATTGCTGCAAAAACCTACCTTTTCACACCATATACCTTTCGAATCAGCTCGTCGAGATCAACAAATTTGTGCGAGTGTGATAGATAATATCACTCAATTTTCTCTTGATGCCTTAGCCTATTTCTACAAACTTCAGGAATTAGTAGTCAGAACTAATTGGCTCAAGTAGCACGTTCCCCTAGTTATTTGCAGTAGCGTTCCTTGCCGTGGCTTCTCATTATTTTCCTGATGGGAAGGGAAGTAACATGGAAGGGAAATGTGAAGTATGAGGTGAAAAAACAGCACAAAACAAAAAGAGTTAAATCGTTCTGCATCCACGAAAGAATGTTGAACGATCTGCAGAATGTACATTTAATAGAACCTCCAACCCCTGGGAGGAATGAAAAATTCTACAGAAGCGACACCACTTTGCATTTCCGAAAGAATGCAGAACGATTCGCTGTATGTACGAGCAGAAGTAAATTCGGCACCCCATAAAGGATGCCAAACAATCTGCTAAACCCTTTTTAAGGTCAATACAGAAAGGATTCATTCTCTCCAGGAGAAACAATGAGCTCCTTACCACATCAGGTGAGAAAAGATAGAATATCATTAAATTTTAGCGCTCCATACACAGATTCAACCATGTATGAGGAACCAAAAACCCGGATACGAAGTTGCGTCAATGCCGGACTATTACATATCAGATACTATGAAATACGCAATCGAAATTACACAAATCACAAAAATAATAATCAGCACGCTGAATACTAGCCATGTGATGGTTGAGTTTGCAATGTCCAGTCAGAGCACTGACAAGAATCCTGCGATTATGCTTGGAAAATGCAACAGACATTTTGACATTTTCAGAATCAAATCTGGTTAAAATGCTGTTGTCTGAACACGCGACATATTTTCTGTCTATGCCTTTAATTAGTCAGTCTAACTGTGACACGGAGTTTTAAGCTCCACAAGGAAAAAGCTCACAAATGTTCCATTTACGGCTGCCTTTTTTAGGCTTCTGCAGTCATTCAGTCTTCGACACGGAAATACATCTTGACTTGCGAGCTCCCGTTTTAGTGGCCTTTTACGACATGGAACAGGAAACCAGTGGATCAATTCGTGGTTGAAATATTAGCGCCGGATGGCACCAAGCCTATCTGTTTGGTGGACTCATACCATCGGGACAGGTGGACCGTAGTGTTATTCTTAGCCAGTTGAGAATCGCTACCGACACTACACAGATATCCGTGTTGCTTAGAAAGAGACATTCGCCCTTATTCCGAATAACGTCGTATTGATTTTTCGATCGAATATGATTTGGTCGAATCCTAGCTACCTTTGATTTTGCTAGCGTTATTAGGAATACGAATGAAATACGATCAAAAAAATGATACGTCGTTAGTCAGAATAAGGGCGATTGACATTGAAGATCAACTTGGTGGCCGAATAAGCTCATTGGAATCAACAAATGTGTGCGAGTGTGATAAATAATAATACTTAATTTTCTCTGTGATGCCAATTTCCACAAACCTAGATTCATTCAATACAAAGTTCCTAAATTTCATTTGGATTCGACTTCTGGTTTGCAAGCTACTGGACACTATGTGTAGGTAGTGGGGGGGGGGGGGGGGTACTGTTACAGACATAACTGGAGGACGTGAATACGGATAAAAATTATAATTTCGGATTTGCATATTTCAGTGAGAAAAGACTATAAAAATACTGTACGGGATTTATTTTTGGCATTCAGAAGAGCCAAATTGTGGAATTCGATATTTTCTTGAACGCAAAGCAATCAAATGCTGGCTTTATTCGCACTCATATGGTGTGAATTTCGCGCTGCGAAAAATGCACAAAGCTAATCAAATTATTCGACATTTGCACTGAATTTCTATCTCTGATTTGTGAAGAAGTCATCTTTTCAGTTCATTAGATAACATTTGGAGCCATTAGAAGGGCTGATTTCTCATCGTTGTATTTAGCTCCAATGCAAACGACCAGCAGCAGGATGACGTTTCTTGTTTGAATGAAACTGGCTCTTCAAACGTCCCACAGCAGAACTACTCACAGTGCCGATTAATTAAGATTAATTTTGGTTAAGATCTTTCTTTTTAAGTGATTTCTTTTGTAGCTTTTTCACAAATGGGCAGTACCAACGACCACAAAAATAGCAACATATAGAATTTTGATGATGATGATGATTTTTTCATTTCGAGTTTGCATATTTCAGTGAAAGAAACTATCAGAATGCTGAACGGGATTCGTTTCTGACATTCAGAAGGGCCAAATTGTGGAATTCTCTACGATACTATACACAGTTCAGAGCCTTCTTCTCAAAACGCGAAGCAGTCTAATGATGGTATTATTCACACTTATTTGGTGCCGAAAGTGCACAGAGCTAATCAAATTATTCTAGATTTGCACTAAATTGGTGATTCCAATCTCCGATTTGCAAAATGCATTCTTTATAATTCTTTAGATTACATTCGAAGCCATTAGAAGGGCTGATTTTACATAATGTTCCCCATCGTTGTCCACTTTTCGTTGTATTTAGCTCCAATGCAAACTACCAGCAGCAGGATGACGCAATCGCTCTTGTTTGGAGCGAAACTGACTCTGCGAACGACCCGCAACTGCTTCAATACTGAACTGAATTCTTGATACTGGAACTGGAACTGAGCTCTGGACCTAAACCAACCGGAATGATTCATTTGCTTTACTTCCTTTACTTTACTTTACTGCGCATGTTGTCATAAATTAATGATCATATTTCCGATGGCATGAGCCAAAAAAAATTGTTGATGCGTTAGAGAGATATATTCATGATCAAAAACTTATCACTCTCTCAGAGGGTAAGTTTTGAAAAGGCGTTCCATAATAAAGTAAGTCCTATTCACGACAAAATGAAAATAATATCTCTTACTTTTCTTGTAGTTGACTGAACCTATTTCCTCCGTCTAAAATTCAAATGCAAGGTCTTAAAATCCCATTAAAACTTCCGATCTTATAATCAGATCCGATCTTCGGATCCGTAGATACAGGGTGATTTTGATTTTTTGATGATATTTTGATAGTCGATGACCAAATAAACTTATTTCAGTTTTACCGGTATTCGATTCTCGATTCCGGAAGATATCCAAACAATTTATTTGGAACGCACTGCGATTACTCAAACATGGCTACACTGGGGTTTCAAAAATTTCGAATCAAATGAGATGGCTTACAATTCCTTTAGGTGACTGTTGAATTTTTACCGACCACGGCTACTCCGGTTTCCGAATTCCGGTTCCGAAAGTATCGGGAATAGAGAAGCTGTAGCGTTCCCATCGTATTCAGCAATCAGTTTGTTGTCTTTAGTTGACCCATGTCATTGATTGCGCCCGAAGTTATAACCTTAACCGTTAGCCTTGCGCAACGCTCTAATAAACTTCCCCTCTTTAAATCGGGTAAATAGAATAATCCGTTGTGTCTCTCCTGAAGGCGAAAATCACGAGGATTCTTCACGAATGATGTAGGATGGAAAGGGAGGGATGGCGCCAAGATTTGGTTAACAGAATGAAACAGTCAGTGGGGTCATTGGTTTCCGAAGTTGCCCGAAGAGATTAGCGGGAAATTACGTATTTCCGGTTAAGTCGTACGAGATTACCTTCCCTAATCTGAGGATTCACAACGTAAGTTATTTCATCTCAGTTCGCCAAACCTAGTGGAAGCTCGCGTTGTTGTCCGGTTCAAAGTTGTGAAAAGTAAGATAGTGACGCAAGCGTGCGTGAATTTTGTCTAAATGTTTGTCTCTCCCGTTCGAATAGATTATAAAGATAGCTTCGATAGCGTCGGTAGTGCGTGTAAGAATAGCGTGTGCAAATACAGTAAAGAAGGTAATTGTGCTCAAAATGTTCATGCCATTGACCTCACGAATGTGCTAATGACCCCGTCGCAATAGCCATACGGCACGCTTTTTTATTTGCACAGCTACGACTGGAGAAGCGGACAATCAGAACCACACGCGTGCGGCGAACTCTACACCCGGCCTCCGTTACATCGCCGGAAGCAAGCCGGACCGTCAACTGACCGCTGGACGTATCCTAGAGCCATCAACCGTCGGCTCGAATCTGCGTGGTGATGTGATCACCCACACCCAATCGACCAAAAACGTCATCGTCAACCGAACAACGATCGATCGCAGCATCCACCAGCAGCAGCAGCAGCCGAATCTATTGGTGAGTCGTATCGTTCTTTCTACCTTATTTGGAAGGGCGGCGTCCAAAGAACCCGCACCGTAATTAAACAAAGTATTGGAGAGCATATAGATAATTCCCGTTTCGAAACGAGTGATAGGGACGCGTCCATAAGTTGAGGGTTGTGTGTCGGCCATCATGTTTTTGTGACACCATCTTTGAACGCCACACACAACCCATACGATTAGTCACCCGGGTGCGAAGCACATGGTATCGAGAGAGAAGGAGTGACGTCATATAGTAGTAAAGCACAAAAATGGTCAATGAGCACGAGTAGGGAGAGAAAGCACGCACACGAATAGTAGATAGGCCTAGATAGAAATCGTGAAACCAATTATATAATATGCAATAGAACCCGTTGATTTTCACTTAAATAAATGTTGTTTGCTTTCCCAAGATATATGTTTATATTACCGAGGTAGCTAGGAAATCATTTAGTCCATTCTCGTACGTTTGTGTCGCTTCGTCAAGTTTGCGTTGTTAGCCGTCTTCCACTTCGTGGGATTTGAGCGTGTGCTATAAGTTCAGCTTCGATGAGGTTTACGCCATCTGGGGGCGAGTAGCTGCGTTGCCCATGATGATGACTTTGGGTACGGGTAAATCTCTTACCGCTATTTCTCGGAAGGTGATTAGGTATTGATGATTGCTGCTGGCTGATAATAGGGTCATCTACCCGTCTTTTGGATACTGATTCTTGGTATGCCTATCTTGACCGATCTTGAATTATCTTTGAGTCGACCTTCTTCGGGAACTCGCCCTAAGGAGAGTCTCATCCGGGCAAACACATCGCGGCATGCAGTCTTCCCAAGTGGAAGTGGCGCTTTAAACTGCATGCTTTTTAGGGATCGGTAAGGGTGGGCTACAAAGCTCATTCGAATATCATCCTAAATCTTCTAAGTTGGGCTCATAACTATTCCAATTTTTAGATCATATTAATTCAAGGCTATTCGAATTCTTTTTGGGTTATACTCACTTCAACATCTCATGAAATGCTTAATCGATTCTTACACGCTCAGTATTTCATGGTATTTCCATAATTAATTATTTTTAAAAATTGGTGATCGACTATAGATTTGTCATCATTTTGTCTCCCTACTAATATCTATCCTTTCCCTGTGACACTTGTGGTAAGGCCTAGAATTCTTCGGTCACTAGTAGAAACAAGTTTTAAACTCACATTCCTTCCTTTCTTACTGTGACTGACTGGCATGAGAGTGCATCGTCTACGTTATCACACGTTATATTTTCTAAGTCAGATGGGAGCGGGTTGTTCCACTAAAAGTCCTTTCTTCAAGTTTATCAATTAGCCGAATGGGTCATTTCGCCAAAATGGACATTTCGCCAAAATGGACATTTCGCCAAAATGGACATTTCGCCAAAATGACATTTCACTGAAGGAGACATTTCGCCGAAAAGGCAACATTGAATACATCACGTTATTTATTTTAAAAAATAACTACAAACGCTGGCTTTTCATCGAAAATATTTGTTAGTTTTATATCTCCAACATAATAAATGTGGTGCATCCACATAAACGTAGCCAAGGCGACTTCAACTGAGTTGACCGGCGACCCGCCGTCGGAATAGTCGGCCTCTCACATACAAACCTGTAACCGCTTCGTTTACCTAGTCTACTCAAAGCTAGGTTTCTTTGCTTTAATCAGCGGTAGCGAGGTCAGAATTTTAATCAATTACAATTACAATATTAAGACAAGTGTACATATAAGATTCAGCGAAATAGCATTCGGCGAAATGGCATTCGACGAAATGGCATTCGACGAAATGGCATTCAACGGAATGGCTTCCGGCAAAATGTCGACGAAATTACCCTTTCGGTAGAATGACTTTCGGTGAAACGGCTTTCACCTAAGTTAAAATTGAAAATATAATAACAAACTATGAGGCTACGTAGACTTATGGTAAACCCCTCATTCCCGTTTCCCCTCGGAGTAGACGTTAGTGGGATCCAAATGTAGACGTTGATGGGACCCATCTGCTTCATTCGCATATTGATTGGTCCTAGTTCCTACAGTCTCTACAATTAGATATTCATTCATGTAGTAATCGTTGAACCTCTTCTTTACTTCGGATACATCAAATTTCTGCCTGCATGTGCCACGTACTCGATCATTGCTCTGGTACATTTGGCGTTCATCTATCACGTAACGTTATAAATAAACTGTTTCTCAGATTTTGTCTTCTATTTAGTCACCGCAACTTCGTTAGATTTTGTTGTTTTTTGATACTTTTCGGTGAGAAATAAATACACTCTAATGCCGTTTTTTGTACTGCATAACGTTTCGGCTTACTATGCTTCAGCCATCGTCGGACGCAATTTACAAAAACTCACACTCATCATTCACTCTATTCCGCACTCACTCATTGCCTCAGATTACTGTCTAATTAGTTGTATCTATAGTAGAAGCATTATTTTTTTTAACAAAACGTGTCATTCGAATGTCTTCAACCCGTTGAAGCAGAAAGTAATGTGGTTTTATGCCTGGTGGAGAGCAAGTAAAACAGAAACCAAGCGTTTCCTTTGCTTCGAAATAAACAAAATAAAGTTGTCAAGAATTTAACGAGTTGCTGCACAATCTTTCAGAATTATGGCGCCCGGATTTCTCGATCAGCGCAGCATTTCGATGTCTACAGTTCGATTAAATTATAATAATACAATGCGACAGCATATGCGCAATTGTTAATGTAGATGTTCACCGCTAGGTGTAACATGACTCATTCAAATTTTCAGCTAGCGTGATTTCAGAAAGTATTCATCTGCTGAAGGCGTTACTGTTTTGTTTACCATTTTACCTCGATGACACTTTAGGCCATTCATTGGAGTTCAAATGTCTCAAAGTCGTTCAACCATATACGAGGAAATCGGTAGTTTTCGAGATAGCACAAACTTAATACGAACGGTTACTGCACTAGCGATGACAAGAAATAATGCAAAATCATTTGCTGTCATCCGCTAGCAAAATAAAGATCTTTGTCAACATAAGTTAAATCTACAACATATTGTAATTTCAGATTCAGTTGTACATATGCAAAATAGTGCTGCGATATTGGCCTTACTGCTCATAAAATGAATTATGATCATAAAATGAATCAACCAATTTATTAGCCTTACTTATCTCAGTATCAATCATTTCCTGCAAAGTGTCCGAACTGATCATAATATCGGGAACAATATCCGTTGCCAGGGTTCCCGTTCTAGTCCTAGTTGAAACCAAGCGTAAAAATAGTAATGTCAACCGACTCCTATCGGTGTCGCGTTCGCTGCGTACAAAGCCATCCAGCAAGACCAGCGAACAGGAGTGAAAAAGCATGAATGGAAGCCACCGAGAATCATTATTTGCCAGGGTATAATAAAACATCATTCCCGTTTGCCTCACAGTGTTCGCTATACTCTACGAATCCAGCTGAGCGCGGAAAGCGGGTGTGTATGTAGGTATGGACTACGATGAATCAGGCTAAGAAAGAAGCCACCACTGCCTTCACCACACCAAGGCTTGAGGCTTCGAGTTAAGTTGCCTAATAGAGAAGATTATGCGATTCAACAGCAGCAGTAGCAGCAGCAGCCTTCAGGTCTCAGGAGCAGCTTATAACAGCCCTACCCCCCTCTCCGTTTCCGTCATCGAAGATGGTCGAATGGAAGGCATTGAATAACAGTCTGCCAAACTGAACGAATTGGAAGGGGAAAAGTCAAACCATTTATTTGCTCGACAGACGCTCTCGGAAAATCGTTAGAAGCAAACCGATTGGCTGGTTCGAATTCCACGCGCAGTGATCTCGACAGTATTGCCGCCGGTACACCTACAATTACCGACATATCATTTGTGCCTCTCGCAGCGCCAACAAATACGATTTATCCGTGTGAAGGAGTAGTTATGTTGTGAATCGAGCTTTGTGGCGAATTTCTTCGTCCCGGTCCCGGAATGTGTGCGATGCCAAGCAAGGAGTTTAACAATGCTTATCGGAGCATTATTGGATGGGAAACATCCTTTCGGAGCCATTGTTACGCAATCTGATTTGTATACGGTTATGAAAGACGTGCAACGATTTTCCGATATTTCTCGGAATAGTCGATTGCCTATGTTTCAGAATTTATCCAATTATTAATCTTTTCGATATTGCACTTGTTTAATCTTTCATTATATATCATCTGATTTTTTCTTTCATACTATTATTAAACTATTTCAAGTTAAATTTTGCGTCGTTTGCTACAGAGTAAATGTGCCAGTGATTAGTTTCTGATCGCAAATATTTCAAGTTGTAATAAACGTATCAAAATTGTACCAATCTCATTAGCCGAATCAGCATATTATTTTGCATATTACTCGGCCTAAAACCAACGTAATATGCTGCAATCGATCTACGTATATTTGCTTCGACCCCAAGAAGCAATATTAACAGAAAATAAAGAGAAAAATGTTCAATTGTTCAGTTGTAGTGACCCAAAAGTTGCCCTAAGTCTTTCGCAACAACCTCGGAAATAGGATCGAAAATTTATCAATAAATTTTCATCTGCACGAGATAACCATAAATAACATAAAACTTTGGGAATCCACGAGCATCAAAGAGGAAAGCGCATCACGGTTGCTTGACTTTCTCGCACACGGACGACGATTTAGATGTAATCAGATACATATCTGTCGCGCTGTTCTACTGGACGAAAGCTATGGCCTCAAATCAATTGTTTCTTCTTGTGTGTTCGACGTAGGGTTACCACCTCAGATGCATTCCTCGCCCGGCAGTAATTTAACGAAGAAAAAAGCGGGTGTGTAATGTCAGAGACAGCATACGAATAAAACTAATAAGCTTTTTCAACACGTTCGTATTACTTCTAGACCAACATTTGAAAAGGGCGGAAATTCCAAAAGGTAAACATAGTACATAATACTTTATTTTTGTAGACTTTCGCAAAAACCAAGGATGGCTTTTATCGTATCAAAGAACGTTCACTGGCAACTCTTCAACGATTGAATCAGTGCCATCAAAGAGAGACGGAAATCATCGAAACAACAAAAACCCGGCATGGCTCATTTAACATAGAATCGACACCAGTGCGAGAGCGAATTTCTCTCGATGACATTTCTGAGAATCAAAGGTTAGCACACTGCTGTGGGGATCTTCTTTGAAGCAACAAACGGTCGCTTATTCTCGTTTCGCGATCCGATACTATACAGGCAGTTGATAATTGCGATAGAATCATTTTACTATTGCCGCTTATTCTAACTAATATAATCCCGTATATCGCACAAGATTTACCTTTTACACTCGTCTAGTAGAACATCGGGACTGACACTACCTTAAATCCGTCGTTCGAGTGCGAAGAAGGCAAGCAAGCGTGATGAGTTTTCCTTGCTTGCGAATGTTTGATCAAATCTATTTTATGGTTATCTCACACTGTTGAAAATTTCATCATAAATTGCTGATCACATTTTTGATATCATGAAGAAATAATTATATTATTGTGTTTAGTACAACCCGAGATATTAACTAAGATATTGATTTAGGAAAGGCTTCCCATAGTTAAGTAAGAAGTATTCACGTCAAAAGAAAGTTGAATTTTCAATTTTGCTTCTTATGCTGCAACTATCATAAAATCGTGATGTTGGAGTTGTACTTGGGCATTCATTACACCACATTATTCGCATTTTGTATAGGAGTGTATGTATTTAACTAGGAATCTATCTATTTACCGGATGATCTACGATGCGTAGAAGATGCGCATGGTTTTGTCGCAACCATTTTCCTCTGGTGGATAATGTGCTAGTTAGTTGATACATTTACCTCTTGGATTGTGCGATATGAAGTCGGATCAAATTTGAAGATTATATAATTTGTTTCTTATAGTAATATTGGCCGAAATTTTCAATCTATTCGAGAATGGAGGAAACTACATTAAGGAGGTACTTTATTTCGATAAAATTACTCAAACCTATAATAGTCTTGAATAATCATAATACCTTCATCAAAATTAAATACAGCCTAAAAAAATTTTGTAATCTTGTTTGCAAGTTCTATTTAAGCATAAATTGATATAAAATATGTACTAAATGCTAAAACTTTCTTGTATATGCTTATAAACTTGTTGCTCACAAAATGTAGCCGCCATTTACTGACTCTCTACCTAATAAAATTTCAATATTTGAATTCCATTTTGGTTGTTATGATGTTTGTCACTCGATTTGTGGGAAATTTAAATGGAAAGCTAATTTTCTTTTGTTTCAATTACAGAGGTTTAAGCCTTAAGGTCATTCGTCTCTTCGAGCCAAAAAACATTCTGACACTATTTGCGGGGCTGGGAAACGAACCCAGGTGGGCTACGTGGAAGGCATCGACTAACCCATTGCGCTATACCCGTCCCAGAAAGCTAGCCTTTAGTAGCGTTTCAAAATTATGAATTTTAATATTTAAAAATTTCAAATGAAAGTTCATTGTTGTGTTTCGTTTGTTAGCGATCCCAACGAATTCTCAGAGTTTATTTTCCGAAAGTTTCAAAGAAATACAATAAATCCGATTATTGTTATTACAGTTTTATCATCAAAAATTTTGATCCGTGCTAAATTTCTTTTATTTGTCAGTTGTGTTAGAGCTTCAACACTATTTTAGGCGAAGTTAAAAGGCATTCGTAGTAAACAAAATTTGGTTTTAAAATCAATCCTTGTCCTTTTTTGTTAAGATTATAGAGGTTTTAACCTTGAGGTTGTTCGCCTCTTCGGGTCAGCAAAACTTTCTGACCCTATGTGCGGGGTTGGGAATTGAACCCAGGTTGGCTGCGTGAAAGGCGTCGACTCCTTGTCTTAAAAATTCATATGATTGTAATATACGAACAGAAAATGTCATAGAAGTAAATATACATTTTGCTATGTCATATATCTTCAGTGTGCAAACGATCGAAAATATATCAAATATTACGAGTAGTTTGTGGATGGTTGTTTGTAATATAAATCTGAATGTACAACGCTCTGTTTAATCGAATTGTCTTCTAAGTCATCGGTCGCGCTGTGGCCCGGCAGAATTTTTTTTCCTATAGCTTCTCCTAGACCCAACACTACCGGGGGAGACCCATCATATATCTGGCAACCCTAATTAGACAGGAAAGGACCAGCGTTTTACAAAAATTGATTAATTTCACACCAACTCGAGCAAATCATGGTCGCACCTCCTCCGATTTCAATCAAATTTTCTAAAGATTTATACTTTGCATACTTTGTTTTCGTTAACATTACCTAGACTGTCTTGTGAAACAGGACTAACTTTTTCACGAATTTTATTCAAACGGATGTGGACTTTTAATTTTTGAAATCGATTTTTTTTTTCAGTGTGGAAATGAATAAGGATTGGTTCAGTTTTGCAATGACTGAGCGGAAACATATATTGGAGAACCCAAATGAATGAAAAACTAATAGAAAAGATGATTTATTGGAAAAATATACGCTCAGAGACAGGACTCGAATCTGCGTTCTTATGCATTCCGTGCATACGCGCTACCATTTCGCCACTCTGATTTTTGTTTGAGTTACTCTAAAACGCCAGTCACACACAGTCGAACGTACATCGAACATTGGTTACTTGCTCTTGAAGAACGGTTATGCAATCACTGTGAAAATCAACTATGCAACTGTGTATGTGTGTGTGTATGTATGTGTGCAACGTAAATGTACGATTGATTGTCTCGGAGATGGCTAGATCGATTTCGATAAACTTAAATTCAAATGAAAGGTGGTTTTGTCTCATAGCTTGCTATTAAATTTTATACGAATCTGACTTCCGGTTTCGGAATAACTGTGCTAAGTGTGCAACAAAATGTAAATAAGTAAACTCGACTTTCTTCATCTGAAAATGAACTCGCAATGGATTATGGTGCCTCTTTGATCATGACACAACTAAAAATCTGCCATTCGTGATATATGAGCGAAAGCTGTTCCCCGTGATATTCATCTAGTTCTTCAGAACAGAAAAAATGCGCTGTCTATTTTATAGTAATTGTGGTTTATTGGCCGATGTGATGCTTTGGGCCGAGTAAACCGTAAGAAACCATATTTTCAGTGTTGCATTCAAGAGAAATTTACTTGAACTTCTTTAAGATCAGAGAAATTCATCAGTTCCAAGAACCGATAATCAGCCCTGAAGAACTATTTGGCTTATTTTCCATTTAAAAGCTAATGTCAATATTGATGTAATACGAACCGACATTTTTTTTTATTTTCGTCAGTCCCGCCTTATTAACGGGAAACTCGTAATGACGCAGAATGCAAAACGATTGTTTTAATTCAGTTAACGTCAGTATTGATTTAATTCGCACTGTGTATATTTTTGCGGTCGGACAGTTTTATTGACTCCAGTTTACCAAAATTTAGCGAAAAGATCAGTTGGAAGATATGATTTGTGTGTAATTCGCATCGAAAAATTGGCATATATTTTCAACAATACGCACCTAGAAAAATTCGTGTGAAGTTACATCTTCTGAGACCGACATATTCAAGCATCAAAAATGACTCATTTCTACTGTTGAACGAACACAAGTTCAAAGCGTTCTGATATATTTTAAAGTGCTGAAACATATCACGTAGAAGTATACACGCCTGCTTGAAAAGTGATATATGTTTGACATATATTTGAATCATTCTTAAAAAATGCAGTCATTTTAAGAATAAAGATCTCATCAATTGTGTCATATATGGATTGGTGTTACCTGTAAATTTCATATTTTTTACTGAGTATTCAACAAAAATTTCAAGAACTAAAAATCGATCCTGAAGAAGTATTCAATAGACAGTTTAAAAAAGTACACAGTTAAACTGCTATGCCATACTAACAGTTCAATTAGAATTGGTATGCAGCAACGAGTCGAAGAAGAAACGTAAACAACAATTAAAATTGTTGGGGACGAAAAATGAATATGGTTAACCACATCCTTTAATAATCAGCTATTCTTCGACTTCGTGCGGTCTCGGCTGAAGAAATAGAATCTTTTCTAATTTTCTTCACTTTTCGTCTTCGACTCATCATTGCATAGCAAATCAAATTGAACTACTTGAGTAGCTTAGCAGTGCGACTTAAATCATACATCTTTCCTAATCTTTTATGATATAATGTAGAATCGATTATATAACACTTCTAATTTCATCTCGATGATCAAATCGACTAGTATCATTATCAAAACAAAACAATTACTAATACTTCTCACTTCGAGCTGGGACCTTCCTAGTCTAGAGCGAATGATAAACTTCGAACATCTCAACAAATTACTATTGCTTCGGAAAACTTCATTCCCAAAAGAATCCATTCAATCGCGTCAATAACCACAGGTTTAATTGCTAGCAGTTCAAATTTAATTTTGCAGCCCATTTCCTTTATGGCTCCATTGGATTCTCTAATTTGATTGTTTCCCATCCTCGGGCATGTCGAGCATACCTACCTTTCAGCCAGTCGCTTGGCAGTCGCTCAGAGTAAATTGGGTGCCCCGGAACGTAATCCAGCAAATACTTCATTGGACGTTCATCAGGACGTGGGAAATCTCCCTGCGGAAACCGAGAGCCCTGCAATGAAGAAGAAAGAGAACGAAGGTAAATGTTTTTTTTCCACTACGGACAGCCGTCAAGTGAACTTGATACTAATTTGATTACTTCTCGGAACGAAAGTGCGCATCTCTTCTATTGTGATGAATGATAATAAATAACAATAAATTATTGTGAAACTTTCGGCTGCCGGCTATCCACTGACTAGGCACCGCGGGAATAAATTTTATTATCGCAAGCTTTTGACAGACTGTAATAAAGACGCTTGATTGTTTTATGTAGAATTAATGAAATGGATATTTTGAAAAAGTCCTACATTTTCAAACTATTTTCCCGTTGTTTTAATTTTTCTTTTCTTCCGTTCTTCCATTTTAAATTCTCCATTTTTTATTTCTTTCCTGTCACTCCCAGAATTCATATTGATATTTACATCATTTATTAATGTCACTCCGAACCACTGCAACTGCTGCTACGCCGAAAGACTTTTGGTCTAATGAGAAAATTGAATCCGGAAACCGTGAATGCTACCCGACCCCGAATGTGAGCTGTTTGTTTTCCTCCCGGGACTTCTGAGCTCCTGAACTTTGTCTGTAGCTACAAGAAACTGCACCGGTACACTGTCTTAAGATTTTCTCTCGCTCACTTACCAAAGGTCCTTCCGTTGGGCGGTTCGACCAACATCAGAGCACAGCAATAAAATTCCTATTTGTAATTTAATTTGTACTCCAAACAAGAAGGAAATAAAACAAAACTTTGGGGTAATGTTTTCCAGTTGCCGTTACTAATAGGTAGCCGCATCCGTGGATGCTCGTTCCCGCTGCAGTACCTCGTGCCTGTCCGGATAGTTGCGTCACGACACGCCAAGTGCTCCGGCACTTTTGGCGATCCTGCTGACACGAATAGTGCGGGTAAGGTTTTGAAATTGCAGCCAAAGTCCTCCAACTCCTATAGCGCGGCTTCGAAATGCTTGGTAATAATTGTTCTTTGTATCTTGCTGCAGAAGTGAAAGGTTGCAGGGTAGGACTACTATTTACATATATTTTTCTTAGCTAACCCAACTCCTAGTCGGTGTCGACCGCTTGAATGATTGGTACGGTCTGTACAGTGAACAACGTCAATAATCTGTGATTAAAACAAGCAACAATTGATTTGACAAACGTCGATTCCAGAATTTGATTCACATCATCAGAAGAAGCCATCGGTTGGGATTTAATTTTCTGAAAAGTCATCATTTGTATGGGATATTTTTTTTACATTGTTTTTATACGGTTTGCTTACGACCCATAACTGCGTGGCAGATCGAATTGAAACGCTAGTGCAACTTGGCAGTTTTACTTGACAGGCTGAGTGGAAGACAAAGTTTACTCACAATTTTAACGAACGCCTTAATGTTGTGCTGATTATCCTACATCCAAACCTCGATTTATGAAATCATTTTTTAAGAAGTATTCGACTTACGCTATTTCTACGAATCATATTCCAAAAAATGTAAACTTTTTTTCGAAATAAACCTTAAAAAGAGGTTTGTACCAAATATGAATATATATGCCGTGTCAACAATCGTATCCTATATATTTGTAGCTGATTCGATGAATAGTTGCCGAAATACGACATTGAAAGTTGATTCGAAATTCAAGATGCCGACATTCCGTTCGTCTAAATTCTTAAAATATTAAATCTTAACGCTTAAAATATGAATATTTTCGGTAACGATAGGAAGATTAGATGTCGGAAAACGATTTTTAAAGCCGTTTTGCCTTTCTCATATAGAAAAGCTGTGCAACCACTGAGAAAACCGACCTTTTATCGAATGTCATCTACCACTCGATTCAGCTCAACGAACGGAGCAAATGTCTGTGTATGTATACACTCACTTTTCTCGGAGATGGCTGAACCGATTTCCACAATTACAAATTCAAATGGAAGGTCTTATGGTCCCATAACCTGCTATTGAATTTCATTCCGATTCGACTTCCGGTTGCGGAGATATAGGTTAATATGCACAACAAAAACGGATAAAATATGCACTCACTTTTCTTCAGAGACGATTGAACCGCTTTTCACAGACTAAGACTCAAATGAAAGCTATTAAAGTTATTTAATTTTTTTTAGAACAACGGATCCAACTTCCGGTTTCGGAACCAGAATGCGATAAAAGAATAATCTTCACAAACAATGGCAAAAACATGTATAAATCCCATAACACTGACTGATAAATTCATCTAGTTTCCAGAACTTGTCCTCCATATCCAGTTCCAGAAGTACCGAAAGTGGTGAAGAACAGATTCAAAAGTGGAACTCACTTCGATTTCTTTGCGATGCTTGAACCGATTTTCACAAATCTAGATTTAAATTAAAGCTCATATCGTCTAAAAAGCTACTGTGAAATTTCATCCGGATCCGACGTCTGGTTCCGCAATTACAGAGCGATGAGTGTCAAAGCTTTCAAACCACCATATAAAATGATGAACCGAAGCCGGTACGCACCAGTACGTACTGGCGTGGAAGAATAAAACACAACACACCTTTACTAACGATGTACACAGCGTGCTTTGCTCAGTTTCGTATAGACCATAAAGAAAACGAATAACAACACCGAAGCCGATTACTTACTCACTTTCCTAGGATAAAACGTGATCGATTTTCACAAACTTAGATTCAAATCAAAGGCCTTATGGTCCCATACAAAGCTTTAGAGTTTCATCCGGATACAACTTTTCATTTCTGTAATTGAAATAATAAACAAAAAAAAACGGACGGAACTAAACGTTTTTTGGAACGGTTTCAAACTGCGTTTTTTTGCATCTAGTCATTTAATCGCTTAAGTTCATGAAAGGAGATTTGAATGTAATATTGCAGTATATTATCAACGTAGTAATAATTTTTGAATCACTTGGAAATCTTTCGACTGAACCCTTTCGAAAGTTATGAAACGTATTTCTTTTTTTTTTTTAGTTAAAACCCAGCGTTTATACACTGTTGGTTTGAGTCGTTTTCAAGGGGGCAAATACAGATAATCTGTATTACTGGTGGGTTTGCTTAGCAAATTTCAGAACAACCCAGACCCAAAAAAATATTCCCCAATTGCAAAAAAAATGCTTTGGTTCTATCGCAATTTCTGTAGTCTTCATCCATAGGTTTGCGCTTTTCTGAGAGACTTTAAAATAGCATAAATAGCATAAGATCAAGCCCTTACGCAATCGTAAAAACAGATTTTTTTAATATGGATTGACGGTTATTCTGTTGCTTTGTGGTTGTTTGCGTCTAGTCTCATTCATTGTAGTTAAAGAAATTTAGCAACAGATAATTTATTTTGTTAATAATTTAAGCAATCAATTAAAATGATAATTTTAGTACTTTTCCGTTTTTACTTTCCTCATATAGAAAGGCTATGCTATCACTGTAAAGATTCAGCTTGACGAAATGAGCATCGATCCGACTTCTAGTTTCAGAAATACTGGGTTTCGTGAAAAAAATGGAAAAAATATTTACTAATTTTTCTCAGATATGAATGAATCGCTTGTCACAGAGTAAGAATTTAAAGGTATTACAGTCCCACATCCTGGCATTAAATTTTATCTGGATCCGACTTCCGGTTCCGGAGACACAGCTTAATATGTTCATTTTTATGACAAAATGTGCAACCAATTTCCTCGATGATTGTTAAACCGATTTTCACAATCTGTTATTCAAATAAAAGGCCTTAAAATTCTTCAGAAACAACTGAAATTTTAACCCAATTTTGAAGCTGATACAGTACAACAAGGGTAAAAATTTTCAATTTCATGAGTATTTTTTTCACATGTAATGGCGAAATGAGATGTGAATTGCATGAAACTGACTAGTAAGTTCTTCAAATATGCAAATATAATTGTTGAACAGACATACATTCATCAGTCTGCGAAATATTTCACGCGTTAATGAAGTTTTCCTAAAGATACATGTATCCCAGAGATACATGGCGTGTCCAGGTTTGTCGCGAACAAGCATTACAAAATGGGTTATCGGCATTTTATCTGAGTTCCGGAATAAAGTTATTTGCATGTACAACAAAACGGAAGCGGATAATTTCACCGAAAATCGTCTCGCCGAAAGTCGTTCCGCCGAATGTCATTTTGACGAAAATCGTTTCGTCGAAGAAGTCATTTCGCAGAAAGGGCCATTCCGCCAAAAGGGTCATTTCGCCGACAGGGACATTTCGCGGACACCAACTGAGTTGGCCGCCGACCCACCGTCGTAAGCGGCGGCCTCTTGCAGCGAGGTTGGACAGCACACGAATAAAAACGATGAGGCAAAGCCGTATTAGATATTAAAGTAAACGGAAAATACCACCAACATTTGCCTGGTAGATACACCTATACAAATGATTTGATGCTAATAGAGAGCGGAGATGAGGATGGAGAGGCACACGGCATTCAAAACGGCGAAGTTAGCACTAAACAAGGCCATCAGCGCAAGCAAAAGAGCCTGTTTCGACCAGCTATGCGAGGGAGCCAACTCCAACCCATGGGGCGATGCCTACAGGATGGTAATGGCCAAAACGAGAGGGGCGCTAGCACCCCCTGAACGTAGTTCGGCGAGGTTGAAGGAAATCATAACGGTTCTCTTTCCCCACCACGACACGCCCCCCTGGCAGCCAGCCCCGCTACCAGCGAACGAAGTTGGAAAAGTAACGAACGAGGAGTTGCTCACTGCGGCGAGATCGCTCGATACAAAGAAAGCCCCGGGCCAGACGGTATCCCGAACGTGACTCTAAAGGCAGCTATAATGACAAAACCGGACATGTTCAGGGATGTCATGCGGAGATGTCTGGATGAGCGTATGTTCCCAGGCATTTGGAAAAGGCAGAGGTTGGTACTATTACCGAAACCTGGGAAACCCCCAGGGGACCCACCGGCATATAGACCAATCTGTCTGATAGACACTGTGGGAAAGCTCCTTGAAACAATCATCCTCAACAGGCTATCCCCCTTCATAGAGGAGGCAGGAGGACTGTCAAGCCATCAGTACGGGTTTCGCAGAGGCAGGTCGACGGCGGACGCCATAACATCGATGGTAACCAGCGCAAACGACGAGGAATCCGCTACTGTGCGGTAGTAACGCTAGACGTTAAGAACGCGTTCAATAGTGCTTGTTGGGCAGACATTGCTGATTCCCTACTTCGACTGGGAGTACCGGAAGGGCTGTACAAGATTCTGGAAAGCTACTTCCAGAACCGAGTATTGCTCTACGAGACCGACGAAGGTACACGTAACACTCCAATCACGGCTGGAGTACCACAGGGATCTATCTTGGGCCCGATCCTGTGGAATATAATGTACGATGGAGTACTGAGGTTGAGGCTTCCTCCGGGTGTCAAGATAGTCGGGTTCCCGGACGACGTCACACTGACAGTCTACGGCGAATCCATCGAAGAGGTCGAACTGAGTGCATCACACTCAATCTGCTTAGTAGCGGCTGCGTAGCAGGGAACTGCAACTCGCGCACTACAAAACAGAGGTGATGGAGGTAAACAACCGCAAATCGGAACAGGAAGCGTTGGTAGATGCCGGAGATTGCGTGATTCCCTCCAAGAGATCACTGAAGCAATTAGGTGTGATGCTTGACGACAAACTCAGCTTCAGCAAGCACGTTGAATGCGTCTGCAAGCGCGCATCAAAAGCGATCGCGGCGCTCTCACGATTGATGACCAACAGCTCGCCTGTGCGCTCCAGTAAACGTAGGTTACTGGCAGGAGTGGCAGTTTCGATCCTCAGGTACGGCAGCCCGGTATAGGCGTCGGCACTTAATGTGGAACGCAACGCACAGATGCTGGAGAGTACGCGTAGACTGATGTGTCTTCGCGTGATCAGTGCATACTGATAGTGAAGGAAGACGCGTAGGGCCTCCAAAGCCGCTTCTATACGCATATGGCACCAAGAGTGGGACAGCTCAACCAACGGTAGGTGGACACATCGGCTCATACCTAAAGTCTCGAGTTGGTTAGATAGACCTCACGGAGAAGTGAACTTCGGCCTGACGCAATTCCTCACAGGCCACGGGTGCTTCAGATGATACCTCCACAGGTTCGGCCACGCGACATCCCCTGTATGTCCTGGCTGCCCAGACGAGATCGAGACGGCAGAACACGTCTTGTTCGCATGTTCCCGTTTCGCGGCTCAAAGGAGTGAGCTACTGGAGGCATGCGGCATTGACACCACACCGGAGAACCTGATCCAGAGAATGTGCCACTGCGTAGAGAACTGGAACGCAGTGTCAACCGCGGCATCCCAAATTGCAGCGGAAATGGAGTGCGGAACAACAACAGGCAGCCGCGACCGCTAGCCGCGTGCAACCGTAGTAGGCTCAAGAGGGAGCAGCGAATAAACGTCGGTCCGGGAGAACCTCCTTCGCCGGGGAGCTCTTCGTCGGAGTAGTCTAGATCCATCGTCGGGGACTAGACGAGTAGTACGTAAAACTGTTAGGATCGTCGGGGCCCCAGTGAACTGGAAGCTATCCTCCAACCGGAATCACTGGATCGACCCAGGCATCCTCTCGGTCGGGCGTTGACGGGTATCGAAAGCGTCGGTTTCGGGAGAGCCTCCTTCGTCGGGGAACTCTCCGCCGGCGTAGGCTAGATCCTTCGGCGGGGGCTAGTCGAGCAGTCGCCACAACACCGATTCGAGTCGTCGAGGCGCCAGCGAACCGGAATCGCGGGACCGACCTCGGCACTCCATCGGGTGTCCCGTGTGATGTAAGAGACTTTGTGTCGGGAGATTCTCCTTCGCCGGAAACCCTCCGTCGGAGTAGTGTAGATCCTTTGTCGGGGACTAGATGAGTAGATCGTCGCGTGGTACCGCTAGGATCGTCTGAGTGCCAGTGAACCGGAAGTCACGCTCCAACCGGAATCATTGGATCGACTTAGGCATCCTTTCTGTCGGGTCGTAGACGCGTAAGCGTCAGTTCGGGAGGACTTTCCTCGTCGGGGAACCCTCCGTCGGTGTAGACTAGATCTTTTGGCGGAGACTAGTCGAGTAGTTCCGCGACGTAGCATCAGTTTAAGGTCGTCAAGGCGCCAGTGAACCGGAAGTTACCCTCCAGCCGGCATCACTGGACCGACCTCGTCATCCAACTGGTCGATCCCTCGAGAGCAGGATGCTGATCCCCATTCTACATAAATCTGGGGAGGGTGCTGTGAGCACCAGTAGCCTTCCACCCCGAAGTAATACATAGCGGTGGTGCCGGGGAGGTAGGGTTGGAGATCCAAGGTGTTTTAGTGGGTAGTTCCAATCAACAGTTGGGTAGTCCTGTGGAGAGTCCCACACTCCGTGCGTAAATGCATTTCACATTGTAAAAAAAAAATAAAGATGCTAATAAAGTCAACAAGTTTTCTTGGGAACTCCGTTCTAAGGTTCATGAATCAAGCTGTATTCAAGAGTACAAGAATCAATCTTTATTGAAGAAATACAATTGTAGGTCAACAAAACTTGTATTACGGCTATCATCTTTCATTTGTCTTTATTTGAAATCATTTCCAATTACGATATTAAGACGATTGCAGGATTCGGCGAAATGACCATTCCGATAGAATGGCTTTCGGCAAAATGGACCATTCGCTGAAATGTCATTCGGTGAAATGAAAATTGGCGAAATGGTCCTGACCCAACAAAACATACGGTAACATTAACATTTATGGGTTTTTGGTTTGTACAATAAGTACATATTTCGTTTCGTTTTGTCACATTTCACCTTCGTTTTGGAAACATGTTTTCCTATTATTCTCTATGTTACATTTCGTCTTCGACTCATCGGTACACAGCTGTTCATGCACAGATGATCTTTTTTCCTGTAAACAAAACATTAAGATTTTCTTCCATGTACCTGAAAACTATTATTGATGCTTGTTTTAAATGCTTGTATAAATGCAGCTAGCTGTAACTTAAAAAAAAATTTCTTGTCATAAAACCCCCAAAGCTTAAAGATTTTTTTGTGTGATTCAGTTTCCTAATCAACACAAAGTTTTCGGCCTATAAATTCTTTTATCAGGAAAAGCGACATTCTGTCAA
Source organism: Malaya genurostris (assembly GCF_030247185.1). NCBI lineage: Eukaryota > Metazoa > Arthropoda > Insecta > Diptera > Culicidae > Malaya > Malaya genurostris. The sequence continues at coordinate 264,236,003 of NC_080571.1, forward strand.
CACTGCTTTTTATTCTGCACAAAAATATGTTCATTGTTTTCCAAGAAATGCGCCACCACGTCTCTTTAAATAAGCAAAATAACTAATCCACAAAAATTATTCTTTCAGAAACAATTGGCATTTCCTAACTACCTGCAGAGTTTTCTGCCAGAGTGTTATCAATGAAAAACCGTACCAACACTCCGTCCGAGCGAATGCGCCTACGTAGCAATCCTCGAATAACACCTCGAAGAATACACACTCGACATATCTGCGTCTCTTCAACAAACAGCTCTTAAGGACTGCTTGAAACCTGTTAAAATTCTTTATCTCGCCAGAAAACCGCCACACAGCACGGGACGAGAGCTCGGGAACACACGTGCAGCACCACAAACTGGCAAAACCTAGGAATCTAGAAACGTGTTGCAAGTCTCCCCGCTAGCAGCAGTGCCAAGGGAAACTCGTCCGTCGTCTGTCGGCTGCAGAGCGAGGATTAAAATTTTAATAAATTAACATGCCCGTCACCCACCGTCGGATTCGTGATGAAATTCCGTTCATTCTGTTTAAAGTCAGACAGTCGTTTCCCGTTACCGAAATGGTACCGTGACGGATCGACGGAGGTTGAGGTGAACCGTCGACAGTTTGAAACGGCGACACAAAGTCAGTGTCAGGATCTACTTATTGCCATCGTTTAGTGTGTTGGCTGGATGAAGTACATTTTTCATACTTCTTTTTTTTATGCTGATAGAACGCAATGAAGCTATCGCGGCAGCTCACATGAAACGAGTTCGGTGAAACGAATACAGTTTACTCACAAAATAATAATTTTGCCGTTCCATAGTAATACTCAAAAACTTGATCTAGCCTGAAAAGTTTCAATGTATTCGTCTTGAAAAAAAAACTGTGCACTTTGTCAATGACGTTCAAACTTTTCTGATCGGGTACTAAATTTAGATTGAAAAACTAACAATCTAAACACCGCGTCACTAGCGTCGGCTGCTTCTGACAACAGCGTATCAAAGTGTAATTTTGTTTATGTTGCACTTGTCCACCGTTGTTTTGCATTTTTCTTGCCCCTGAACCTCCCCTTGCTCATCCCCGTCAATCCATTCGTTTTCGACGTGAAGCCAACAGTAGAAATTTCTTTCGGCTTAGGATATAAGCGCTCCTCTTTCGCGTTATCGGGTTGAAGAAAGCCACCGCCAAGCCAACCTCCCGGAGGTACTTTCGGCAACCGACGAAATGACGATAGAATGCACCAAGGGAGGAACAGTTGCTGGCTTGGCTTGCCTTGGCTTGGCTGTAGTTTATGCTAACAAAGTGCTTTAAATAAGTTTGCAGACATTGACGGGATGTGTTTTTGGGAGACTATTCCGCTCGGTGACTATGGGTTTACGAGATGGATTATGTTCAACGTTCGTACGAAAGCGGTATTTCTTGTAACGAACTTTGAGCACAACACTGCTTCAAACCAAGTGGTACCGTGATCTACCGTTTTGTCATTTACGGGAGGTGTTGGAAAATTTAAACTGAAAATCATTTTTTGATGGCCCAACTGAGAAATTCGTATCCGTCAAATCGGAGAATAATTGTTTCTTGTTTTTATAGCTTGAACATACTTAGATTTCTCCGGATTCTTCACATAATTTCTCAACTATTCTAAAAGTTAACAAGTTTTCTAGCAAATCTTAAACGAAAATTTCATCATCCGAATTTACAAAAAAGTAACTCTGGCGAAAATGTTACTGCACGCGTTCAAGATTCAGAATCTTTACGTTTCGTCTTAGCCTTTTCTGTGCATAGCAGTGCTAATTAAACTAACGGTTCTACTTGGTAGTTAAACTTATAGTATTAAGAAGTATACAGCTTTCAGCGCGAGAAAACGAGTCCTCATCTTTCGTTTTATCTGGAAGATGTAAAAATGATGAATCAAAAAGCATCCAATTACACATGCTTGGTTATGCTTGTGAGTAAAATAATTAATGCAAAATTGTGAATTCTACGGTCCATGATCCGAGTTTTTGCCCCACTCATAAAAACGGATATAAAAACACAATGAAAATCAACGTTGCAACCATAGCCCGCAGTGCAAACTGTCATATTTCTTTATTTCTTTATTTTTTTATTTCTTTATTTCTTTATTTCTTTATTTCTTTATTTCTTTATTTCTTTATTTCTTTATTTCTTTATTTCTTTATTTCTTTATTTCTTTATTTCTTTATTTCTTTATTTCTTTATTTCTTTATTTCTTTATTTCTTTATTTCTTTATTTCTTTATTTCTTTATTTCTTTATTTCTTTATTTCTTTATTTCTTTATTTATTTATTTCTTTATTTCTTTATTTCTTTATTTCTTTATTTCTTCATTTCTTTATTTCTTTATTTCTTTATTTCTTTATTTCTTTATTTCTTTATTTCTTTATTTCTTTATTTCTTTATTTCTTTATTTCTTTATTTCTTTATTTCTTTATTTCTTTATTTCTTTATTTCTTTATTTCTTTATTTCTTTATTTCTTTATTTCTTTATTTCTTTATTTCTTTATTTCTTTATTTCTTTATTTCTTTATTTCTTTATTTCTTTATTTCTTTATTTCTTTATTTCTTTATTTCTTTATTTCTTTATTTCTTTATTTCTTTATTTCTTTATTTCTTTATTTCTTTATTTCTTTATTTCTTTATTTCTTCATTTCTTTATTTCTTTATTTCTTTATTTCTTTATTTCTTTATTTCTTTATTTCTTTATTTCTTTATTTCTTTATTTCTTTATTTCTTTATTTCTTTATTTCTTTATTTCTTTATTTCTTTATTTCTTTATTTCTTTATTTCTTTATTTCTTTATTTCTTTATTTCTTTATTTCTTTATTTCTTTATTTCTTTATTTCTTTATTTCTTTATTTCTTTATTTCTTTATTTCTTTATTTCTTTATTTCTTTATTTCTTTATTTCTTTATTTCTTTGTTTCTTTGTTTCTTTATTTCTTTATTTCTTTATTTCTTTATTTCTTTATTTCTTTATTTCTTTATTTCTTTATTTCTTTATTTCTTTATTTCTTTATTTCTTTATTTCTTATATCTTTATTTCTTTATTTCTTTATTTCTTTATTTCTTAATTTTTTTATTTCTTTATTTCTTTATTTCTTTATTTCTTTATTTCTTCCTTTCTTTATTTCTTTATTTCTTTATTTCTTTATTTCTTTATTTCTTTATTTCTTTATTTCTTTATTTCTTTATTTCTTTATTTCTTTGTTTCTTTATTTCTTTATTTCTTTATTTCTTTATTTCTTTATTTCTTTATTTCTTTATTTCTTTATTTCTTTATTTCTTTATTTCTTTATTTCTTTATTTCTTTATTTCTTTATTTCTTTATTTCTTTATTTCTTTATTTCTTTATTTCTTTATTTCTTTATTTCTTTATTTCTTTATTTCTTTATTTCTTTATTTCTTTATTTCTTTATTTCTTTATTTCTTTATTTCTTTATTTCTTTATTTCTTTATTTCTTTATTTCTTTATTTCATTATTTCTTTATTTCATTATTTCTTTATTTCTTTATTTCTTTATTTCTTTATTTCTTTATTTCTTTATTTCTTTATTTATTTATTTCTTTATTTCTTTATTTCTTTATTTCTTTATTTCTTTATTTCTTTATTTCTTTATTTCTTTATTTCTTTATTTCTTTATTTCTTTATTTCTTTATTTCTTTATTTCTTTATTTCTTTATTTCTTTATTTCTTTATTTCTTTATTTCTTTATTTCTTTATTTCTTTATTTCTTTATTTCTTTATTTCTTTATTTCTTTATTTCCTTATTTCTTTATTTCTTTATTTCTTTATTTCGTTATTTCTTTATTTCTTTGTTTCTTTATTTCTTTATTTCTTTATTTCTTTATTTCTTTATTTCTTTATTTCTTTATTTCTTTATTTCTTTATTTCTTTATTTCTTTATTTCTTTATTTCTTTATTTCTTTATTTCTTTATTTCTTTATTTCTTTATTTCTTTATTTCTTTATTTCTTTATTTCTTTATTTCTTTATTTCTTTATTTCTTTATTTCTTTATTTCTTCATTTCTTTATTTCTTTATTTCTTTATTTCTTTATTTCTTTATTTATTTATTTCTTTATTTCTTTATTTCTTTATTTCTTTATTTCTTTATTTCTTTATTTCTTTATTTCTTTATTTCTTTATTTCTTTATTTCTTTATTTCTTTATTTCTTTATTTCTTTATTTCTTTATTTCTTATATCTTTATTTCTTTATTTCTTTATTTCTTTATTTCTTTATTTCTTTATTTCTTTATTTCTTTATTTCTTTATTTCTTTATTTCTTTTTTTTTTTTCTTTATTTCTTTATTTCTTAATTTCTTAATTTCTTTATTTCTTTATTTCTTTATTTCTTTATTTCTTTATTTCTTTATTTTTTTATTTCTTTATTTCTTTATTTCTTTATTTCTTTATTTCTTTATTTCTTTATTTCTTTATTTCTTTATTTCTTTATTTCTTTATTTCTTTATTTCTTTATTTCTTTATTTCTTTATTTCTTTATTTCTTTATTTCTTTATTTCTTTATTTCTTTATTTCATTATTTCTTTATTTTTTTATTTCTTTATTTCTTTATTTCTTTATTTCTTTATTTCTTTATTTCTTTATTTCTTTATTTCTTTATTTCTTTATTTCTTTATTTCTTTATTTCTTTATTTCTTTATTTCTTTATTTCTTTATTTCTTTATTTTTTTATTTCTTTATTTCTTTATTTCTCTATCTCTTTATTTCTTTATTTTTTTATTTCTTTATTTCTTTATTTCTTTATTTCTTTATTTTTTTATTTCTTTATTTCTTTATTTCTTTATTTCTTCATTTCTTTATTTCTTTATTTCTTTATTTCTTTATTTCTTTATTTCTTTATTTCTTTATTTCTTTATTTCTTTATTTCTTTATTTCTTTATTTCTTTATTTCTTTATTTCTTTATTTCTTTATTTCTTTATTTCTTTATTTCTTTATTTCTTTATTTCTTTATTTGTTTATTTCTTTATTTCTTTATTTCTTTATTTCTTTATTTCTTTATTTCTTAATTTCTTTATTTTTTTATTTCTTTATTCCTTTATTTCTTTATTTCTTTATTTCTTTATTTCTTTATTTCTTTATTTCTTTATTTCTTTATTTCTTTATTTCTTTATTTCTTTATTTCTTTATTTCTTTATTTCTTTATTTCTTTATTTCTTTATTTCTTTATTTCTTTATTTCTTTATTTCTTTATTTCTTTATTTCTTTATTTCTTATATCTTTATTTCTTTATTTCTTTATTTCTTTATTTCTTTATTTCTTTATTTCTTTATTTCTTTATTTCTTTATTTCTTTTTTTTTTTTCTTTATTTCTTTATTTCTTTATTTCTTTATTTCTTTATTTCTTTTTTTTTTTTTTCTTTATTTCTTTATTTCTTAATTTCTTAATTTCTTTATTTCTTTATTTCTTTATTTCTTTATTTCTTTATTTCTTTATTTCTTCATTTCTTTATTTCTTTATTTCATTATTTCTTTATTTCTTTATTTCTTTATTTCTTTATTTCTTTATTTCTTTATTTCTTTATTTATTTATTTCTTTATTTCTTTATTTCTTTATATCTTTATTTCTTTATTTCTTTATTTCTTTATTTCTTTATTTCTTTATTTCTTTATATCTTTATTTCTTTATTTCTTTATTTCTTTATTTCTTTATTTCTTTATTTCTTTATTTCTTTATTTCTTTATTTCTTTATTTCTTTATTTCTTTATTTCTTTATTTCTTTATTTCTTTATTTCTTTATTTCTTTATTTCTTTATTTCTTTATTTCTTTATTTCTTTATTTCTTTATTTCTTTATTTCTTTATTTCTTTATTTCTTTATTTCTTTATTTCTTTATTTCTTTATTTCTTTATTTCTTTATTTCTTTATTTCTTTATTTCTTTATTTCTTTATTTCTTCATTTCTTTATTTCTTTATTCCTTATTTCTTTGTTTCTTTATTTCTTTATTTCTTTATTTCTTTGTTTCTTTATTTCTTTATTTCTTTATTTCTTTATTTCTTTATTTCTTTATTTCTTTATTTCTTTATTTCTTTATTTCTTTATTTCTTTATTTCTTTATTCCTTATTTCTTTGTTTCTTTATTTCTTTATTTTTTTATTTCTTTATTTCTTTATTTCTTTATTTCTTTATTTCTTTATTTCTTTATTTCTTTATTTCTTTATTTCTTTATTTCTTTATTTCTTTATTTCTTTATTTCTTTATTTCTTTATTTCTTTATTTCTTTATTTCTTTATTTCTTTATTTCTTATATCTTTATTTCTTAATTTCTTTATATCTTTATTTCTTTATATCTTTATTTCTTTATATCTTTATTTCTTTATATCTTTATTTCTTTATTCCTTTATTTCTTTAATTCTTTATTTCTTTATTTCTTTATTTCTTTATTCCTTTATTTCTTTATTTCTTTATTTCTTTATTTCTTCATTTCTTTATTTCTTTATTTCTTTATTTCTTTATTTCTTTATTTCTTTATTTCTTTATTTCTTTATTTCTTTATTTCTTTATTTCTTTATTTCTTTATTTCTTTATTTCTTTATTTCTTTATTTCTTTATTTCTTTATTTCTTTATTTCTTTATTTCTTTATTTCTTTATTTCTTTATTTCTTTATTTCTTTATTTCTTTATTTCTTTATTTCTTTATTTCTTTATTTCTTTTTTTCTTTATTTCTTTATTTCTTTATTTCTTTATTTCTTTATTTCTTTATTTCTTTATTTCTTTATTTCTTTATTTCATTATTTCTTTATTTCTTTATTTCTTTATTTCTTTATTTCTTTATTTCTTTATTTCTTTATTTCTTTATTTCTTTATTTCTTTATTTCTTTATTTCTTTATTTCTTTATTTCTTTATTTCTTTATTTCTTTATTTCTTTATTTCTTTATTTTTTATTTCTTTATTTCTTTATTTCTTTATTTTTTTTTTTCATTTTTTCTTTATTTCTTTATTTCTTTATTTCTTTATTTCTTTATTTCTTTATTTCTTTATTTCTTTATTTCTTTATTTCTTTATTTCTTTATTTCTTTATTTCTTTATTTCTTTATTTCTTATATCTTTATTTCTTTATTTCTTTATTTCTTTATTTCTTTATTTCTTTATTTCTTTATTTCTTTATTTCTTTATTTCTTTATTTCTTTATTCCTTATTTCTTTGTTTCTTTATTTCTTTATTTTTTTATTTCTTTATTTCTTTATTTCTTTATTTCTTTATTTCTTTATTTCTTTATTTCTTTATTTCTTTATTTCTTTATTTCTTTATTTCTTTATTTCTTTATTTCTTTATTTCTTTATTTCTTTATTTCTTTATTTCTTTATTTCTTTATTTCTTTATTTCTTTATTTCTTTATTTCTTTATTTTTTATTTCTTTATTTCTTTATTTCTTTATTTTTTTTTTTTCATTTTTTCTTTATTTCTTTATTTCTTTATTTCTTTATTTCTTTATTTCTTTATTTCTTTATTTCTTTATTTCTTTATTTCTTTATTTCTTTATTTCTTTATTTCTTTATTTCTTTATTTCTTTATTTCTTTATTTCTTTATTTCTTTATTTCTTTATTTCTTTATTTCTTTATTTCTTTATTTCTTTATTCCTTATTTCTTTGTTTCTTTATTTCTTTATTTTTTTATTTCTTTATTTCTTTATTTCTTTATTTCTTTATTTCTTTATTTCTTTATTTCTTTATTTCTTTATTTCTTTATTTCTTTATTTCTTTATTTCTTCATTTCTTTATTTCTTTATTTCTTTATTTCTTTATTTCTTTATTTCTTTATTTCTTTATTTCTTTATTTCTTTATTTCTTTATTTCTTTATTTCTTTATTTCTTTATTTCTTTATTTCTTTATTTCTTTATTTCTTTATTTCTTTATTTCTTTATTTCTTTATTTCTTTATTTCTTTATTTCTTTATTCCTTATTTCTTTGTTTCTTTATTTCTTTATTTTTTTATTTCTTTATTTCTTTATTTCTTTATTTCTTTATTTCTTTATTTCTTTATTTCTTTATTTCTTTATTTCTTTATTTCTTTATTTCTTTATTTCTTTATTTCTTTATTTCTTTATTTCTTTATTTCTTTATTTCTTTATTTCTTATATCTTTATTTCTTAATTTCTTTATATCTTTATTTCTTTATATCTTTATTTCTTTATATCTTTATTTCTTTATTTCTTTATTTCTTTAATTCTTTATTTCTTTATTTCTTTATTTCTTTATTCCTTTATTTCTTTATTTCTTTATTTCTTTATTTCTTCATTTCTTTATTTCTTTATTTCTTTATTTCTTTATTTCTTTATTTCTTAATTTCTTTATTTCTTTATTTCTTTATTTCTTTATTTCTTTATTTCTTTATTTCTTTATTTCTTTATTTCTTTATTTCTTTATTTCTTTATTTATTTATTTCTTTATTTCTTTATTTCTTTATCTCTTTATTTCTTTATTTCTTTATTTCTTTATTTCTTTATTTCTTTATTTCTTTATTTCTTTATTTCTTTATTTCTTTATTTCTTTATTTCTTTATTTCTTTATTTCTTTATTTCTTTATTTCTTTATTTCTTTATTTCTTTATTTCTTTATTTCTTTATTTCTTTATTTCTTTATTTCTTTATTTCTTTATTTCTTTATTTCTTTATTTCTTTATTTCTTTATTTCTTTATTTCTTTATTTCTTTATTTTTTATTTCTTTATTTCTTTATTTCTTTATTTCTTTATTTCTTTATTTCTTTATTTCTTTATTTCTTTATTTCTTTATTTCTTTATTTCTTTATTTCTTTATTTCTTTATTTCTTTATTTTTTTTCTTTATTTCTTTATTTCTTAATTTCTTTATTTCTTTATTTCTTTATTTCTTTATTTCTTTATTTCTTTATTTCTTTATTTCTTTATTTCTTTATTTCTTTATTTCTTTATTTCTTTATTTCTTTATTTCTTTATTTCTTTATTTCTTTATTTCTTTATTTCTTTATTTCTTTATTTCTTTATTTCTTTATTTCTTTATTTCTTTATTTCTTTATTTCTTTATTTCTATATTTCTTTATTTCTTTATTTCTTTATTTCTTTATTTCTTTATTTCTTTATTTCATTATTTCATTATTTCTTTATTTCTTTATTTCTTTATTTCTTTATTTCTTTATTTCTTTATTTCTTTATTTCTTTATTTCTTTATTTCTTTATTTCTTTATTTCTTTATTTCTTTATTTCTTTATTTCTTTATTTCTTTATTTCTTTATTTCTTTATTTCTTTATTTCTTTATTTCTTTATTTCTTTATTTCTTTATTTCTTTATTTCTTTATTTCTTTATTTCTTTATTCTTTTATTTCTTTATTTCTTTATTTCTTTATTTCTTTATTTCTTTATTTCTTTATTTCTTTATTTCTTTATTTCTTTATTTCTTTATTTCTTTATTTCTTTATTTCTTTATTTCTTTATTTCTTTATTTCTTTATTTCTTTATTTCTTTATTTCTCTATCTCTTTATTTCTTTATTTTTTTATTTCTTTATTTCTTTATTTCTTCATTTCTTCATTTCTTTATTTCTTTATTTCTTTATTTCTTCATTTCTTTATTTCTTTATTTCTTTATTTCTTTATTTCTTTATTTCTTTATTTCTTTATTTCTTTATTTCTTTATTTCTTTATTTCTTTATTTCTTTATTTCTTTATTTCTTTATTTCTTTATTTCTTTATTTCTTTATTTCTTTATTTCTTTATTTCTTTATTTCTTTATTTCTTTATTTCTTTATTTCTTTATTTCTTTATTTCTTTATTTCTTTATTTCTTTATTTCTTTATTTCTTTATTTCTTTATTTCTTTATTTCTTTATTTCTTTATTTCTTTATTTCTTTATTTCTTTATTTCTTTATTTCTTTATTTCTTTATTTCTTTATTTCTTTATTTCTTTATTTCTTTATTTCTTTATTTCTTTATTTCTTTATTTCTTTATTTCTTTATTTCTTTATTTCTTTATTTCTTTATTTCTTTATTTCTTTATTTCTTTATTTCTTTATTTCTTTATTTCTTTATTTCTTTATTTCTTTATTTCTTTATTTCTTTATTTCTTTATTTCTTTATTTCTTTATTTCTTTATTTCTTTATTTCTTTATTTCTTTATTTCTTTATTTCTTTATTTCTTTATTTCTTTATTTCTTTATTTCTTCATTTCTTTATTTCTTTATTTCTTTATTTCTTTATTTCTTTATTTCTTTATTTCTTTATTTCTTTATTTCTTTATTTCTTTATTTCTTTATTTCTTTATTTCTTTATTTCTTTATTTCTTTATTTCTTTATTTCTTCATTTCTTTATTTCTTTATTTCTTTATTTCTTTATTTCTTTATTTCTTTATTTCTTTAGTTCTTTATTTCTTTATTTCTTTATTTCTTTATTTCTTTATTTCTTTATTTCTTTATTTCTTTATTTCTTTATTTCTTTATTTCTTTATTTCTTTATTTCTTTATTTCTTTATTTCTTTATTTCTTTATTTCTTTATTTCTTTATTTCTTTATTTCTTTGTTTCTTTATTTCTTTATTTCTTTATTTCTTTATTTCTTTATTTCTTTATTTCTTTATTTCTTTATTTCTCTATTTCTTTATTTCTTTATTTCTTTATTTCTTTATTTCTTTATTTCTTTATTTCTTTATTTCTTTATTTCTTTATTTCTTTATTTCTTATATCTTTATTTCTTAATTTCTTTATATCTTTATTTCTTTATATCTTTATTTCTTTATATCTTTATTTCTTTATTTCTTTATTTCTTTAATTCTTTATTTCTTTATTTCTTTATTTCTTTATTCCTTTATTTCTTTATTTCTTTATTTCTTTATTTCTTCATTTCTTTATTTCTTTATTTCTTTATTTCTTTATTTCTTTATTTCTTTATTTCTTTATTTCTTTATTTCTTTATTTCTTTATTTCTTTATTTCTTTATTTCTTTATTTCTTTATTTCTTTATTTCTTTATTTCTTTATTTCTTTATTTCTTTATTTCTTTATTTCTTTATTTCTTTATTTCTTTATTTCTTTATTTCTTTATTTGTTTATTTCTTTATTTCTTTATTTCATTATTTCTTTATTTCTTTATTTCTTTATTTCTTTATTTCTTTATTTCTTTATTTCTTTATTTCTTTATTTCTTTATTTCTTTATTTCTTTATTTCTTTATTTCTTTATTTATTTATTTCTTTATTTCTTTATTTCTTTATTTCTTTATTTCTTTATTTCTTTATTTCTTTATTTCTTTATTTCTTTATTTCTTTATTTCTTTATTTCTTTATTTCTTTATTTCTTTATTTCTTTATTTCTTTATTTCTTTATTTCTTTATTTCTTTATTTCTTTATTTCTTTATTTCTTTATTTCTTTATTTCTTTATTTCTTTATTTCTTTATTTCTTTATTTCTTTATTTCTTTATTTCTTTATTTCTTTATTTCTTTATTTCTTTATTTCTTTATTTCTTTATTTCTTTATTTCTTTATTTCTTTATTTCTTTATTTCTTTATTTCTTTATTTCTTTATTTCTTTATTTCTTTATTTCTTTATTTCTTTATTTCTTTATTTCATTATTTCTTTATTTCTTTATTTCTTTATTTCTTTATTTCTTTATTTCTTTATTTCTTTATTTCTTTATTTCTTTATTTCTTTATTTCTTTATTTCTTTATTTCTTTATTTCTTTATTTCTTTATTTCTTTATTTCTTTATTTCTTTATTTCTTTATTTCTTTATTTCTTTATTTCTTTATTTCTTTATTTCTTTATTTCTTTATTTCTTTATTTCTTTATTTCTTTATTTCATTATTTCTTTATTTCTTTATTTCTTTATTTCTTTATTTCTTTATTTCTTTATTTCTTTATTTCTTTATTTCTTTATTTCTTTATTTCTTTATTTCTTTATTTCTTTATTTCTTTATTTCTTTATTTCTCTATCTCTTTATTTCTTTATTTTTTTATTTCTTTATTTCTTTATTTCTTCATTTCTTCATTTCTTTATTTCTTTATTTCTTTATTTCTTCATTTCTTTATTTCTTTATTTCTTTATTTCTTTATTTCTTTATTTCTTTATTTCTTTATTTCTTTATTTCTTTATTTCTTGATTTCTTTATTTCTTTATTTCTTTATTTCTTTATTTCTTTATTTCTTTATTTCTTTATTTCTTTATTTCTTTATTTCTTTATTTCTTTATTTCTTTATTTCTTTATTACTTTATTTCTTTATTTCTTTATTTCTTTATTTCTTTATTTCTTTATTTCTTTATTTCTTTATTTCTTTATTTCTTTATTTCTTTATTTCTTTATTTCTTTATTTCTTTATTTCTTTATTTCTTTATTTCTTTATTTCTTTATTTCTTTATTTCTTTATTTCTTTATTTCTTTATTTCTTTATTTCTTTATTTCTTTATTTCTTTATTTCTTTATTTCTTTATTTCTTTATTTCTTTATTTCTTTATTTCTTTATTTCTTTATTTCTTTATTTCTTTATTTCTTTATTTCTTTATTTCTTTATTTCTTTATTTCTTTATTTCTTTATTTCTTTATTTCTTTATTTCTTTATTTCTTTATTTCTTTATTTCTTTATTTCTTTATTTCTTTATTTCTTTATTTCTTTATTTCTTTATTTCTTTATTTCTTTATTTCTTTATTTCTTTATTTCTTTATTTCTTTATTTCTTTATTTCTTTATTTCTTTATTTCTTTATTTCTTTATTTCTTTATTTCTTTATTTCTTTATTTCTTTATTTCTTTATTTCTTTATTTCTTTATTTCTTTATTTCTTTATTTCTTTATTTCTTTATTTCTTTATTTCTTTATTTCTTTATTTCTTTATTTTTTTATTTCTTTATTTCTTCATTTCTTAATTTCTTTATTTCTTTTAATTTTATTTTTTTATTTCTTTATTTTTTGAGAAGAGCTCGCTAAAGATAAGTTAGTAACAATTTATCATTATGTCTTCAGTAGGCATAAAACCTCCTCATCTTTTCTACCAACAGATTAGAGAGTATCCAAATTATACATTTCATGTTATTAACTATTTTAACTACATAAATAGATACTTCGAACTAACAAAAAAATTTAAAAAGATATTGTACTAATCGATTCAGCTCGTTCAGTGGAAGTCATGGAATTTCGAACGATTACTCCTATCAGTCATTATCTGATTACGATTTTCGGAAGAGTTATCAGTTAAAATCAAAGTCTGGCTCGAGATTTCCCCTATGGATAAGCAAACTTTGTATGAAAAACATCTGCCCAAATGATATTTTCGTAGAAAATTTAACGAGGAAGAAAACCTTTGAAGACACCAACTTCGGACAATGGCTCATTCTGTAATATGACTAGCACCACTGCTAATAGTGATCGTAATATAGTTCGACTTTCTTTTATCGTAGTAAAACGGTTAATCTGAGTAGTTTGATTGCAAAGACATTGTTACTCAGCATAGTACGAAGATTTTTTAAGAGCAAAACCATGTTCAAAAAAATACTAAAGAGACACAAAAACCCATTACACTTACCCTGGATTACACCTAGTGATGTGATAATTGTCCTTTCTCTGGTCATTCAAACAGTAATGTTTTCATTATAATACTTTCTGGCATGAATATTCGACAACATTTTCGAAAGTAAATATATCAGCAATAATAAATTTGATCATTGATTACTTTCTTCGCGTTTTGTCGATTAATTTACTTATACCATTATATCTCCGAAACCGGAAGTGACAGTTAATTGATCTTCGAACTTAATCCACAACTCAAAAGTAGTTATTAAACGAGCCTAAGATTGTTATAATCGGTTAAGACATCTCGGAGAAAATTTACCTGATGAGAAAATGAAGACGTTTTGTCGGTTACGTCACATTTATATTTATTATTATGACGGGAATAAAAATATGAATATCATTTTGTATGTCGATGTTCTGAAACACAAAATATCGAAGGCGCGCACGTTTTCAATAAGTACAATGATCAACTTCACCATAAATATCGAATAGCATTTAGATTTTGAGTAGATATAGTGAGTTTAATGAATATTGAATTCTATATTTTAGCTCCCATTATCGGATGTCAATTTTTGATCGTAAATGTTGAATGAGAAAAACATCAACAAATTGTAACTTGACACAAACGTATATTTTCTGTTTCATTGTGACTGATGTGCGCGCTGAATCAAATCAAATATTCTTTACTGAGAAGTTGTTTGGCAACCCTTGGTAATTCGCACAAGCTCTTACGCTTTTCAGGTTACATAGCAGTCATAATGCTCGTTGCAAAGTCTTCAACTTGTTCCATGAATTTGTGTCATATAAGTTACTGTCATTGAAGTGTAATAACGTGTGCTACTTGGGCACTTATACCAATATATTTTCGGAGCCGGAAATGTCAGTCAATTGATCTTCGAACTTGATTGACAACCCAATAGTACATTTATATATAGTTCTAATACCTTTATATAGTTATTGGATTTTAGTTCATCTATAACATTGTCGAAGACACCAAACACGTTTTTCTTCATTTGTTCTTTGAACCACGGGCGCAAAAATATAGTTTATAAAATTTTTGCTTAGAAACCCAAAAACATCACGAAAAGTTTGAAGAAGTTGAATTTTAAATTTTGTCCCAGCGTACGGAGCGTATGCTGGGCAGGAAGGGAAGTTAGGTATTCAACCCCCTCCAAACTCATGAAATATTTATGGAAGACAAAAGCTATTTGGATGCATGGATTTACTGTAAACGCGCTTAGAGATGACAAGGTAGAGATGACTTAGGTGAAAACCTAGTTTTAATTAATGTTTCTTTTTTCAATTTCTAAACAATGTCAGATACGCGCCTGTCCAGCGAAGTGTACACATGTGTATATGCTATGCATTAACGAAAAGTTGCACTCGATTTAAATTTTAACAGAAGCGTACTCTCGGTTCCGGAGTAAGGAGGTTAAATTTTCTAAAAATGCAAAAAAATAAGTGCACTCGATTTTCCCCGAGACCGCTAAATCGACTTTTATAAACATGAAATCATAATCTACCATCTGAATTTTATCCAGATCTGACTTCCGGTTCCGGAGTAACGGGGTAAAATGGACTAATTAATGAAAATAAGTTGACTTATTTTACTAATAGACCGCCACCACTATTTTTTTTCTTGAAAGATCACGCAGTGAAAAAAATGGTGATTTATTTGATTGCAATAGTGACAACAGAAAATCTGGTTCGATACTGTTAATATTGTTCCTTTAAACAACAAAACAAGATATTTGTTATTTTGAATGGAAAAGTTTGTGAAGATAAATTGTTCGATTTTAACTGCTCCACTACCTGTTTTGATATATTAAACTGGCCTTATTTTTCGGTGTGAAGCATACGAAAATGTACCAATATTATTATTATTATACGTATTATTGTCGAACGGAGTATGTGCACCACTTGATAGAATAAAATTATTAATTCTAATTATGATTACAATTTCGTATTTGATGCAACAATTAAAACTACATTACGATAACTTTGGCTTAGTCTAAAAATGGTTATTCAACCAAGAAAAACGTGATTCTACAACAAAGAGAACACGATTTTTTTGGTTCAAAATTAACTTTATTCATCAACTTAATCTCCATCAAGAGCAACGCAATCGTTCCAGCACCGCTCTAACATTTCAATACCTCTTTTGTAGAACGAATTATCTTTTGCCTCAAAATAGGGCTCAGTTTCAACGATAAGCTCATCATTCGTGCGAAATTCCTTATCAGCGAGCATCTTTCTCAGGTCTGCGATCAGCCAGTGGTCGATAGGAGCCAAATCTGGCAATTCGAAGTTCATTTCATAAAGTTTTGCCATTGTTTTGATTGACTTGTGACACGGTGCGTTGTCTTGATGAAATTCTTTTCTTTGCCATATGCGTTCGTTTCTTTGCAATTTCAGCCTCAAATAAGGCTATATAATATTCACCGTTAATGGTATTTTCTTTCGATAAATATTACACCACACACATCCAAAAATCGATGACCGTCCATATCACATCCCAAAATAACGAGACCTTAACCATTCCAGCCGATTGTTGTGTTTTTGGGCGCTTTGGACGAGGTTCGCCAGTTGCTGTCCACTCAGATGACGATCGTTTTGATTCCGAAGTAAAGTAATAAATCCATGTTTCATCCATTGACACATATCGACACAAAAATTCTGGTTTGTTACGTTTAAACATGGCCAAACACTGCTCAGAATCATCAACACGTTCTCGTTTTTGGTCAACAGTGAGCAAACGCGGCACCCACTTTGAACAGAGTTAAAACGAAAAATTATTCACAAAAGAAATAATTTAGAAAAGACAAAAAACAACCTTGACAAAATTAGATTCACGCCTTATTACCAAAAATAGAAAATGCACTGATTTCCATGGGAAGAACAAAGATATATTGCATTCTCATTCTTTTCCTACTATAAACAGATTCACTTAAATCGAATAATTAATCTCAATCACTACCTCCAAAGGTTGGATTATTTCTTTATCAACCTTCTTTTTCAAAGTTAATGTTCCTATCCGTAGTATGTATTTCGAAAAGCTTGCAAAAGTTTGCACTATTTTTGGCCTATCTCGACTTTTTCTATAGCTGACAAAATTGAAGTAAACTAAAACAAATGTTGATGATCATTCAGTAAAAACCATTCAAGCGAAGAGGTTGTGTTTCGATTGTACTGGCTCGTGAGTTAACGGCTGCTACCGAGACAATTCTAAGCTTCAGGTAGTTAAACTGCCCATAGCAAACGCAATATTCGGGGCGTTTCCCGACTGGAAAGCTAGCAACGAAGGCCATCCCGTTCATACGCACAGAGGTGTAGAGACACAGAGGTGCGAGAGCATAGAAGTGACGAGTCACAGAGGTGCCATCGCATAAAGGTGCGAAGACGAAGGGGTGCAAAGGCACAGAGGTGCTAAAGCAACCCAGTGCTGATCTACCAGGTACCAGAATTTGTACGCTGCGTAGGATCAAAAGAGACGGCATATATCGCGAGGTGCTACACTGCAAGCATCGCATTTGATCGCCACCAAGAGCAAAAGCACTGTACCTGGGGTCAGGTACAGCAAGTGCAGTGGTGTTCACAACGACGGCAGAGCAACTGAGATAGCAGTAAACGACAGAAGACTGCCAATTGGAAACAGCAAAAGACTGCCAATTGGAAATCGTTGGAAGAGCTTCACGTCGTTCTTCACGATAAAGGAACAGAGACAT
The DNA here is from genome assembly GCF_030247185.1 of Malaya genurostris. Lineage (NCBI taxonomy): Eukaryota > Metazoa > Arthropoda > Insecta > Diptera > Culicidae > Malaya > Malaya genurostris. Next base: position 264,253,235 of record NC_080571.1, read on the forward strand.
CAGCTACAAGGTAGATTTAATTTAATTTATTTTTTATTTCTTATATCTGAAATTTTACTAAACATAAGTTTTTATTTTGGTATTATTAATTTACAAAAAAAATTTAATGTAATGGATGATCTCATGGAAGATCATCCGAATCCGATTCCGGATACTAGTAAAAGTTTAAATACTCCGAGGGCTAAACATTATCCACAGGGTACCACTGGGCCATGGATAGTCTATCTTCGAAAAAAAGAAAAGATTTTAAACTTGATGCAAATTACAAAGGATTTGACATCACATTTCTCTGAAGTTAAAGAAATCTGTAAGGTTAATAGAGATAAAATTCGAGTTGTAGTTAACGACTTGAAACAGGCAAACGATATTGTAACCTGTAAATTATTTGCTATTGAATATCGAGTTTACATTCCATCGAAGGAGGTAGAAATTGACGGTGTTGTGACTGAAGCAAGTCTGACAGCAGATGATTTACTTAAAAATGGAGTTGGCCGTTTTAAAAACTCCATGCTTGAGGGAGTTAAGATACTCGAGTGCAAACAATTGTACTCAGCATCTATTGTCGATGGAAAAAAGTCTTATCGTCCCTCAGATTCGTTTCGCGTAACATTTGCCGGATCTGCATTGCCTAGCCATGTCTATATCGATAAAATTCGTCTTCCTGTTCGGCTTTTCGTACCGCATGTTATGAATTGCACGAACTGTAAAAAATTCGGACATACAGCTACTTACTGTAGTAATAAGTCCAAATGTATCAAATGTCAAGGGCCTCATAAGGATAATCTTTGCGATAAAGATGTTGAAAAATGTGTTTATTGTGGGGAAAGCCCTCATGATGATCTTTCAGTGTGCGCTGCATTTAAGCTGCGTAAAGACAAAATGAAGCTTTCTTTAAAAGCACGGTCTAAGCGCACATATGCAGAAATGCTCAAAACGGTCATACATGTCTCCCCTTTGGAAACCGAAAACGGTTTTTCAAATCTTGCGGAGCCAGAGGAATCTGACTCTGACGGAAATAGTGAAGATACCTCGTTTGTCACTCCTCAAGGGTCTGTTAAGAGGAGATTAACAAACCACAAAATACCAAAAAAGACACCTAAAATTATACCTTCAAAAAAAGATCCCCGTGTTAAAGCTAAAAAGCCAAATTTAAAACCAAAAACTGTGCCTCCTGGTTTGTCAAATTCACAAACCAATCCAGGAACTAGCTCAAGAAAAGACAATAATCCAGTGGGCTCCATTTCACATTCACCAACAGGATTACTGAAATTTTCGGAAATTGTAGAATGGATTTTCGCTGCATTCAATATTTCTGAACCTCTTAAGACCATCATAACAGCATTCCTTCCAATAGCTAGAACTTTTTTGAAACAGTTATCAGCTCAATGGCCAGCTCTTTCAGGTTTTGTATCATTTGATGGATAATTTATCATCCGCCGCAAATGATTCAATCACTGTCCTGCAGTGGAATTGTCGAAGCATCATGCCAAAACTTGATTCATTTAAAGTTTTGTTGCATAGTCAAAAATGTGATGTATTTGCTTTGTGCGAAACATGGCTTACATCAAACATAGCCTTAAATTTTAATGACTTTAACATTATACGTCTCGACAGAGACTCCCCGTATGGTGGAGTGCTTTTAGGAATTAAGAAATGTTATTCCTTTTATAGATTAAACATTCCTTCGACTTCTAGTATAGAAGTTGTTGTTTGTCAAATAAACATTAAAGGAAAGGACATTTGCATTGCTTCGGTATATATTCCTCCAAGAGCTCAAGTTGGACAACGACAGCTTAATGAAATTGTCGAAGCCCTTCCTGCTCCACGTTTGATTTTAGGAGATTTCAATTCGCACGGAATGATGTGGGGTTCCGTTTACAATGATAGCAGATCATCTCTAATATATAATATTTGCGACAATTTTAGCATGACGGTACTAAATATGGGTAGCATGACACGGATCCCAAGACCTCCTGCACGTCCAAGTGCATTAGATTTATCTCTTTGTTCGACTTCAATTCGACTAGATTGCACCTGGAAAGTATTTCCTGATTTACATGGTAGCGATCATTTACCAATCATCATCTCAATTAGCAGTAACAAAGGCATTGCTAATTCAGTTAATATTCCATATGATTTGACAAAAAATATTGACTGGATTAAATACCAAAGTAATATTTCAAGTGTCTTAACTTCAATGGAAGAGCTTCCCCCACTTGAAGAATATGACTTCCTCGTTTGTTCGATTCTGGAGGCCGCAGAACAAGCCCAAACCAAACGATTTCTTGGTCCATCGTCTAACAGAAGACCTCCAAATCCTTGGTGGGACAAAGAGTGCTCAGATGCTAAACACGCGAAACAAAATGCTTTCAAGACGTTTTTAAAACGAGGAGGAGGAACTCCTCAGAATTTTGAAAAATTCTTGGTTTTAGAAACCAAGTACAAGAACATACTTCGGGTTAAGAAATGCAGCTATTGGAGACATTTTGTGGAAGGTTTGTCAAGAGAAACCTCAATGAGCACTCTTTGGAATACGGCCAGACGAATGAGGAATCGTAACGTAGGAAATGAGAGTGAGGAGTACTCGAATCGATGGATATTTGATTTTGCGAGGAAAGTTTGTCCAGATTCCGTTCCTACGCATAGCATTGTTAGGGAGTCTTCTTCAAATGATGATTCCATTGATAGCCCCTTTTCAATGATGGAATTTTCCATAGCACTCATGTCTTGTAACAATAACGCTCCTGGATTGGACAGAATTAAATTCAACTTGGTGAAGAATCTGCCCGACCTCGCAAAAAGACGTTTGTTGGAATTGTTCAACAAGTTTCTTGAGCAAAATATTGTTCCACCTGACTGGAGACAAGTGAAAGTTATCGCCATTCAAAAGCCGGGGAAACCAGCTTCCAATCACAACTCATATAGACCCATTTCGATGTTGTCCTGCATCAGAAAATTGTTCGAAAAAATTATTCTACGACGTCTCGACACTTGGGTCGAGACGAACGGTTTGTTGTCAGATACTCAGTTTGGCTTCCGTAGAAATAAAGGGACGAATGATTGCCTTGCATTACTTTCGTCTGACATCCAAATTGCCTTCGCTCAAAAGCAACAAATGGCATCTGTATTTTTAGACATTAAAGGAGCATTTGATTCAGTTTCCATTGATGTTCTTTCAGACAAGCTCCACCAACATGGACTCCCAGCGGTTATAAATAATTATTTGCACAACCTTTTGTCAGAGAAACGCATGCATTTTTCACATGGCGATTTGGCAACAATCAGAATTAGCTACATGGGTCTCCCGCAAGGCTCATGCCTCAGTCCGCTCCTCTATAATTTTTACGTGAATGACATTGACAGCTGTCTAGTAACCCCATGTACACTAAGACAATTGGCAGATGATGGCGTGGTTTCAGTTACTGGATCCAAAGCTATTGATCTGCAAAAACCATTGCAAGATACCTTAGATAAATTGTCCGTTTGGGCTGTTCATCTTGGTATCGAATTCTCTGCGGAGAAAACAGAGCTGGTCGTCTTTTCAAAAAAGCATGATCCCGCGCAATAACAGGGTCTTGGTGGGGTGCTCATCCGCAAGATCTAATAAAATTGTATCAGACAACGATACTTTCAGTGATGGAATATGGATGCGTTTGTTTTCGTTCCGCTGCAAATTCTCATATTATCAAACTTGAGCGAATTCAGTACCGTTGTTTGCGAATTGCTTTAGGCTGCATGCATTCGACACATACAATGAGTCTTGAAGTTCTGGCGGGAGTTCTTCCATTAAAAGATCGATTTTGGGAGCTTTCATCACGCCTGCTAATAAGATGTGATGTGCTGAATCCCATGGTAATTAATAATTTCGAACGACTAGTCGAGCTTCGATCTCAAACAAAATTCATGACAGTATATTTTAACCATATGTCACAGGAAATCAACCCTTCAAGATATATTCCTATCCGTGTCAGCCTCCTAAATGTACCTGACTCAACTTTATTTTTCGACACATCCATGCAGCGCGAAGTGCGTGGAATCCCGGACCACCTACGCTCTATGGAAATCCCAAAAATATTTTCAAGTAAGTTCAGGCATATTAACTCTGAGAAAATGTTTTACACGGACGGATCGCGAATGGAAGAAGCGACAGGGTTTGGTATGTTCAACAATAATGTTTCGGCCTCATTCAAGCTTCAAGAACCTGCATCTGTTTATATAGCAGAGTTAGCAGCAGTTCATTATAGCTTGAATGTAATCGTCACATTATCTCCAAACCATTATTTCCTCTTCACAGATAGTCTGAGTGCAATTGAAGCCATTCGCTCAAACGCTGCTGGCAAAAATGAACCGTTTTTCTTGGGTAAAATAAAACAGTGTCTGAACGACATATTGAATAATAATTATCTAATCACAATAGTTTGGGTTCCGGCTCATTGCTCCATTCCAGGCAATGAAAGAGCCGATATTTTAGCCAAACGTGGTGCTATTGAGGGTGAAATTTATGAGAGACCGATTGCTTTCAACGAATTCTATAGCGCGTCTCGCCAAAGAACACTTGCCAGCTGGCAAGCTTCTTGGGATAAAGATGATCTGGGTCGGTGGATGCACTCAATTATTCCTAAAATATCGACAAAGGCATGGTTCAGGGGACTGGATGTGAGTAGAGATTTCATTCGTGTGATGTCCAGACTCATGTCCAATCACTACACGTTAGATGCACATCTCCTTCGAATTGGACTTTCCGAGACTAATCATTGTGCTTGCGGCGAAGGTTACCGCGATATTGACCATGTTGTTTGGACATGCGTGGAGTTTCGTGATGTCAGATCTCAACTAATAAATTCCTTGCGTACCCAAGGTAGACTATCCAATGTCCCAGTTCGCGACATTCTTGCTTGTCGTGACCTTCCATACATGAAACTTCTTTATCATTTCATTAAATCCATTGGAGTTCCAATTTAAATTTTATTTTATGTTAAACTGTTTTCTCTTCCATGAGTTCAACCAATAGCCAACTATAGGATATTGAATATAAGTGGTGAACTGATACAAACAATCCTGAAATAGTTATAAGATCATGTACAAAATAAATGTATTTTATTTAATGTAATTAAAATAGCAACTCGCTTGATAAAAACAGTGTTTAGATTAACTAATGAGTACCAACATACTAATATGATATTCGAAATGTATTAGGTTTAAACTACTATGTATTGTGGATGCCACGGCGAAGAAAAACTTATGTATATTGCCTATGAAATAAACGTATTTATGAAAAAAAAAAAAAAAATGTTGATGATCCTTTGGCCAAGAGAATAATCATTAGGAGGGCAATCCCTTGATCGAAATAAGAGTCCCTTCTTTCTTCGGTGATAGCCAGATAAAAAGCAGCAGTTCTCACCATTGACAAATAATTCGACTATGTAACCCATTAAAACTAACTATCCAAGTTGTCTCAATTGCTTCCTCTAGCACCGCAGACAGCCGACGTCCACCCAACCCAACGAATGAACGAACGAACAAACGAACAGGGGAAGGGTTAAACATCTGGTTGGTCGATTTCAGCTGCCAGCAAGCCACCATCATCCAGTTCCTCGTTCTACACAAAACACTGCAAGAAGCCAGATTAATCCTCAAGTATCTTTTATTTACCACTGGTCCAGTATTATTTTTTCTCATTATTCCACGTCGTTTAGCCAGCTGTAATCCTTAATCAACCGACGCTATGAGAGAAGGGGAACTGGTCTCTAGTTCCACGTGAGAATTTTCCATCTTATTGCAATCTTCCCAATTCCCAGTATGCGAAAGCTCCAGCAAAGCTCCACTAGACAGTGACAATAGATTACCTACATTCATTTTTTTTCTGTCCTTCCTTCTGTTCCTAGCGTGCCTCTTTGTCGGGCAACTGGACGCGTCCTCACACATTTTCCTTCGGTACTACACAGTACATACAGCCGTAACGTTGCCCGACTATAGCAATGTCCTGTTCTGATACGGTTCAAGCATCATCAGTCAGGATAATGCTCCCTTTGCTATCTGCTTCGAATTCTCCTGTTTCGGGTACCGTCGCCGCCGCCGGACGAGTGGGGGGGGGGGACTCAGCACGCATCCTATCTACCTAGAGAAGCACTGCTGTGCCGATAAGGATCAAGGGTCCTCTATTACTATATCATTATGTTGTAATCCCGAAGTGGGCAGTCAATTGGCAGGAAGGGATTTTCGTGTTACGGCTTCTTCGTCCGGTTCGTTCCGTCTTCGGTTGGAGTGTGTATACAGCGCTGGACGGTCGTTGTGCCTTTCAAAAACCGAACCTGGTCGCGTCGTTATTTTTTGTTCACTTTGGGAAAAATGTGTTGGGCATCATCCCCATAAAGATACTTCAATGGCTGGGTTGGTTGGGTTCGAAATTGTTGACAGGTCTTTCGGGCAAGCGATTGTTTATGCTACAGGTATTTAATAGAAAAGCACACAGGAAATAGGGGTTTTACTTATGGCATGGGTCAAGGAATGAGAGCTTTAAAATTAAAATTGACTTTATTATAGGTCAGATTTTCGTCGGTTAGTTTTGAAACTTACCAGGCTGATACGATGGATGGTTGCTTTGTTGAACATTAACAAGTTCAGCCATTTTCATATCGTAGGATTTGATATCAGATGTACTTCTAAATGATTTCTGTTTTTTTTTCTTTCAAACATAACACAGTAAGTGACAAGGAAACCGTTATGGTTATTTCTTTCGAAATATTTTCCACCGCTTTCTATACATTTTTGTCATCTTGACAGAAGAATTGACAGCCATTGGCTGAGCCAAAGTCAAATTTATGGTCGCCAGTGACAATACGATACAGGAAAGACTTGCTTTTTCACCATTGAAGCAGCATTTCACACGTCACTCCGTTTGTCTCTCGGTCAGTGCATGCGGCACCAACTTTCCACCCTTCTGAATTTCCCAGGGCTTTCAGACGTATCAGGGTTGTTACGAAATATTTCAAAATCAAAACGCGCGGTTTCGAAAACTAAAACGCGTGATATTCGAGCGAAGCGTTTACACCACCAATTTTATGCAGGTGTTACTTTCCGCAAAACTTAAAAATCCTCTTGAATATAATCTAAAAATCTGCATAAGCTTGTCATATAAACACAATAAATAAGTCCGCATCCGACACGTCACTTTGAGAAACCCCTTGGATCTCAAAACCATTCAATAGAGTTCTGGGTGACGGGAAGACCTTTCATGATCAAAATCCAGCCAACTCTGAGATCTCGACCTCTTAGTTGATAATACACTCACACGCACACACGTACATACATACATACATATATACATACACACACATACACACATGCGCGCACACACACACAAACACACACACACACACACACACAAACATACACACACACATACACACACATACGCACATACATATATACATACACACACATACACACACGCACACACACACACATACACACACACACACGCACGAGTTCAGTTCGTCGAGCTGAATCGATTGGTATATGATACTCGGCCCTTCGGGCCTCGGAAAAATTTTCTAAAGTTTGAGCGAATTCTATACCTATTTTTTTATTTATGAAAAAAAGGTAAGAATAACAACGTTGACTTCACACCACTCCATCACCGGTCAGCGTCATGGCACGAGGCCAAATCCAGCCACCTCTCACCTTAGTGGGGTAGAATTTCACTTTCGTGGGATCGGAGGAAAACTAGAAATACTCCTCTCCGGGAATTTGATTGGTGTCCTCAATCATATTTTTCTTTACAAGAAACAGTATTATTTTAAGTGATATCAAATGAAACAATTATAAATTCAATTATGATAGTTGATGATAGTTTTTACAACCATGGGTCGACTGTAAAAAAATTTTTATGGGTAAACTACAAAAAAATCACAATAAAGGTAAGGTGGTAGACTTAAATGCCATAAAGCGGAGTTTTAAATATCTCTGGAGAAATATTAAATTCTGGTAATGAATTATGAAACTGGATTCTGGAGCTGAAATCTAGAACAAGAGTTTAAGTACATAATTCAGTTTTAGATATGAGTTTTGAAACCCTGAGTCCAGAATTTGATTTTATTATGTTTAAAAAATTCAGTTCCAGAATCCAAGTCTATAATGAGGTTCCAGAATCGAAGTCTATAATTTAGTTCCAGAATTCAAGCTCAGAGTGTAGTTCCGAAATTCAATTCTAGAATCCAGGTTTAGAATTCTTGTTCAAGATTTATTTACAGAATCCATGTCCAGAATTCAGTTTCAGAATCTAGTCCAAGAATTCAGTTATTTAATCGAAGCCCAGAGTTCATGAATCCATGTCGAGAATTTATTTCTAGAACTCATATCCAGTTGTTGATGTTGAACTCAGGCCAAGAAATCAGCTCCAGAATTCAATTATCGAATTTAGGTTTCAGAATCTCATTTCCAGAATCCATGTCCCGAGTTCAGTTCCCAAATCTATTTGTAAAATTTAGGTTCAGTACGCAGATTCTGAATTCAGGTTAACAATGAAGTTTCAGAAACTAAGTCAAGGTGAATTCAAGGTCAGAATTCGAAAACAAAATTTAGTTGCTTTTTTCCGCTTTGGTGCTGGTTTTAGATTCCAGGGGCAGCATTCATTTCGAAAATTCATATAGAGAATTCAATTCTCAAATTTAGTTCCAGATATTAGGTCCCAGGATCCCAGGATCAAAATTTCGTTCTAGAACTCAAGTTGAGAAATAAGTTCTAGAATTCAGGTTTCATAGTTCAGTTCCAAAATTCACTTTCAGAATGCATTCGCAGAATCCAGATGCAGGAATTTGGTTCCTGAACTTAGATTCAGGATCCAGATTTTGAATTTGGTTGTAGAATCAAGGTCCAGAATGCAGTTTTAGAGTCCAGGTCAAGGAATCAGCATTCACTTCTACAATTTAGGTTTTAAATTCAGTTCCAGAATGCAATATCTGAATGAAGTTTTAGAACCCAGATCAGGATATCGTTCCCAGACCCCGGTCCAAAATTTAGTTTCCGGACCCGAAATTGCCATTCAGTTCAGAATTAGGCTTCAAATTTTTTTCTATTGTGCTCGTTGTTTCGAGTTCCTCGTTTTATGACCGCTGAAAAGCTTAGGATGGAGTCTACAACTAAAAATTCCTTGCCAGATCAAACATCAAGCCTAATTATTTTTGTGAATTTCATTAGATTTCATGTGCTCTCGAGTCATAGGTTGAAAATTGTTCAACTTTACTATACATAAATTTTTCATTTATTCTCGAAAAGCTCTAACAAAAACGCCTAAAATTATGATTATGAATTTCCTCCAAAACTAAGTACCATATAGAAAGGATCTAAAGATCTAAATAATTGCTTTATTTTTTAAGTAAATTTTAGGTTGGCTAAATATTGGATATTGGATCAATTTTGAAATTTTTTATGTATTTTGTATCCTCAACTTAAACGAAGATTTGAAATTTAAAAATGCTTCTCACCTTATAATTTCATAGAAACCTATGGGACCATAAAAAATACATTTTTTCGGAGTGTTCGACCAATATTTCCAGTACTTTCTGAGCCGAAAAACTGGAACCGGTATTGCTGAAATGAGTTTGTTACTAAATTTTACAGCTACACTGAGGTATCTATTTATTTTACGTAAAGCGTAATAAAATCGCGCAAAAAATCACGCAACTTCGGAAATCCGCGTAAAAAAACACGTAACTTCGGAAATCCGATTAAAAAAAACCTCAGTGTAAAAAATATTGTCAACCAGTTTTGAAGAATCCGCTTCACGTAAAAAATAAATGTTAAATGTTTCCCACTTTTTGTAACTCCGGAACCGAAGGTTGGATCTTGATTAAACTCAGATTTTTTCCATAGTATTCTAAACTCAGTCATTTGAAGTCTGTGAAAATCGGTCAAGAAATAACCGAGAAAAGTTAGTACACATATTATTATTTTTTAGAGCATTACTCTGTACCTCCGGAACCGGGAGTAGAACTAGGTAAAATTCCGAAATTTTGTATAGGATTACTAAACCTTTCGTTTGAATCTAGGTTCGTTGGGCCTCCGTTCAAAGTCGGTGGATGTATAGCCTTGCATTTCATCGTTCCGAACTCAGTTTATACTTTCGCACTCGTGGTTTGAAGAAAACAATAAATTTATCGCAGAGAAATTGACTGAAACCAAATATTTTTCTTTGGGTATTTTTCAAACAAAATAAATTCGTTTGGGTAGTTTTCGTAGAACAATTTTACTAGCAATTTACATTTTACTATCACTGCAATGAATTGTTTTTTTCTGAACAAGAGTATGTCAAGATAAAAGGAAAATTCGACTGCTTCGACTTTTACTGTAAAAGAAAGGTAGAATATAATTTAAATAATTTAAAAAGTAACAAAAATTGTGTTTTCGACAATGTTGATAGAAAAATTCATTAATGATAATTTGAAAGAGGGAAAAATTAAATGGGGGAAGTTCAACGATAATTTTCCAATTTCTTCGGAAAAACATAGTTTTCGTAATCTAGGATGTTTCCTCGTTCAAATTGTAAGTGTATTAACACATTCTCATGCGAAATGATAGCTCCGGGACGAGACAGAAAATTAGGTCATGCATCGCACAGTGGGGAAAAAACGATCAAAAACGCGACTTTGCTCAATCTATATATATAAAAATGGATGTAAGTTTGTATGTTTGAAACGCGATAACTTCGGAACTACTGAACGAATTGCCATCAAACTTGGCACAAGTACTTCTTGTATTTCAGAGATGGTTTAAGGAATGTTTTTATAGGGGAGAGAGCGTAGCAAGTGTCATAAACAAGGGGGGGGTCATGGAAAAATTCATATAACTTGGCAAGAATCGATACTTTTTAAAGACCATAGAAACATTTTGCATACCTTAGATATGCCTATACGGGGGGGTGGATGTATCAAGTGCCTTTAAAAAGGGGGGTATAATGTTTGTAATGGCATAACTCCGGAATTACTGAACGGATTGCTATCAAACCTGGTACATGTACTTCTTGCTCTTCAGAGATGGTTATAAGAATATTTTCATGGGGGGAGGGAGCGTAGCATGTGTCCTTAACAAAGATGGTCATAAAAAATATTATCTAATTTTACGAGAATCGGTACTTTTTGAAGACATTTTTTGCACAACTTAGATAAGATTATAAGGATATTCTGTGGGGAGAGGGTGTAGTAAGTGCCTCTAAAAAGGGAGTTTAAAGTTTTGTAACGGCATAACTCCGGAACTACTGCTCAAATAGCTATAAAACTTGGAACAGGTATTTCTTGCTCTTCAGGAATAGTCATAAAGGTATTTTTATAGGAGAGGAAGCGTAGCAAGTAACATTAACAGGAAGGGTCATGGAGAAATTCATAAAATTCGACAAGAATCGATAGAACCATGCAAACATTTTCCATACCTTAGATATGAGATATATGGGGGGTGGATGTAGCAAGTCCCTTTAAAAAAGGGGATGTAACGGCATAACTGCGAAACAACTGAACGGATTGCTATCACACTTGGCACAGATGCTTTTTGCTCTTCAGAGATAGTTGTAAGGTTATTTTTATGGGGGAGGGAGCGTAGCAAGTGTCCTTAACAGGGGTCTTGAAAAAAATTATATAGTTCGACGAGTATCGATACTTTTTGAAGACCATAGATACCTTTTGCGCTACTTAGACATGATTATAAGGGTATTCGTGTGGGGTGGATGTAGCACGTGTCTCTAAAAAGAGGATGTAATGTTTATAAGGGCATAACTCCGGAAGTACTGAACGGATTGCTATCAAATTTGGCACAGATACTTCTTGCTCTTCAGAGATGATCTTTAGGATATTTTCAGGGGGGAGTGTATGGCAAGTGTCCTTAACATGGGGGGAGGGGATCAATGACGAAATTTATATAATTTAAAGAGAATCGACATTTAGACTAGAAGGAGGGGTTTTTGAAAATAAATTTTCATCTCCCATATTTTGTAAAACAAGAGAGTGGCAAGAATTTCACGTTCGTATTAGATAGTATTGCTGTTGATAATTTGTATAGTCACGAAACAACTAAACGAATCGCCACCAAGTTTGGTACATGTACCAAAGGTGGGAATCGATATGTTTTGAAAAGCACAGATACTTTCTACACTGCTCAGGGTAATCATGGAGGAGATCTGTAGTAAGTTCACTGACAAAAAGGAGGTTAAATCAAAATAGATTATAAGGTTATTTTGAGGGTGAGAGAGTGGAGTAAGTGCCCCGAACATGGAAAGTGTATGGGAAAATTGATCGGGTTTCACGAAAACTGGTATTTCTTTACGAGTACAGCATATTTCTAGAAACTAAGTGAGATTCACAAAAATATTCTCAAGAGGGAGGGGAAATAAGTATTCTCAACATTGATCTGAATTGACGAAATCATACAATCAAGGTGCATTTTTTATGTAAATTGAGAAAACTGTCGACTGTTTTCAACAAAAGGGTTCAAATATAAAACTGACCCAATTTGTCGAAAATACCATGAAAATTATGATTATTATGAGATCTGAGATGGGACACTGATCATTCGCAATTTGAACATGAACGGAGTATTGCTCATTCGAGTTGTCATCTAAGTTGTGTTTCTTTACAATAAGAGTATCAATGAGGACAATTTCTAGAAATTTCTTCGGCCCTCCCTACACGAAACATTTCTGAGCAACGCCGGGTAAATGAGCTAGTAATTTTATAAAAAACATGAGCAAATATTTTCAAAATTAGTATTTCTTATGCAAATTTTTCTGTAGAATCGATTTATGATAGAAGATCCGCAAAATTCATTTTACAAATTTATGATAGAAGATCCGCAAAATTCACCATCATACCCGTTTTGCTCCAATTCCTCTTTTTTCTGACTTTACTTTGAAAACTAACTGTGAAACTCAGGAAAAAATTCAATTCCACCAATCGGAAGGTATTCCTGACATGCTCATAAGTTAGATAAATGGATTGTTTTTAATAAGGTTGACCGCAAACAACTGTATTCTGTTTTACCCCAAGTCATCATTGTGTGGGTGCAAACGAGTTTATAATAACTAATGTATAGTATGCCATGACAAATTGCGGTAGACATCATTGCACCAGGTCAAGCGAGCTGTAACAGAATTGCTTTGCACATTTCACCACGAACAACCTTACAGGTAAGAAGTGTACCGCTCTGGGTGATTCCGTTTCCGATTAATAGTTAAAAAATGCACAATGGCGATCCTGCCAGGAGTTGCAATTCAAATAGCATAGTTATTCAAAACGGAAACGGAATCACCTAAAGCAACAGAAAATTATTCAAATATTTGGCACAAAGATTTTCATTTTCAAATGAAAAAAAAAAGAAGCGTCGGTGGAGATTACGTAACGTTGAAAATAACTGGAACAAGCGGATCATTATGGTCGCGCATCATAAGCGGACCAGGAAGGTCGCGCATCAAAGCGGACCAGGAAGGTCGCGCATCAAAGCGGACCAAGAAGGTCGCGCATTAAAATACATTTCAAAAAATGTTGACGATTTTTTTAATTGAAAAAGGCGGATTCATAAAATCGCGCATCACATAGCGGATCTGGAAGGTCGCGCAAATATTTAAATATAAACGAGCGAACCGAAAACGTCGCGCATAAAGGAAGCAGGCTACGTGGCCGTGCAAATGAAAAAAAAAGAAAATTAATGAGCGGATTTTGAATAATCGTGCATTGCAAAGCGGATTTTGAGATCGCGCACATTTGCTTCGTAAGTAATCTTACGCGCATATTTTTGCGTGCAATTCCAGACCACAAAAAAAGTGTTAAAAGCAAGATATATGGAGAATAACGGAAAATATGTCCGATGGGTCAGCGGTACGAGCAATGCAGAGAATCAGACGACATTTGACGCATCTGTTGATCAGACTGACGAGGAGTCAACGATTTCAGTAACGCCGTGCAATTTGAGCATGTTATGCTTCAGGTAGTGAAATCGAACTCGGAAACATGTTGACAATGATTTAGAAAATGTACAAACAAATAATGTAGGAGTTTCGCTTCGCCATCATGATACACCACACACAAAAAAAAATGTATTTTACAGGTGTACTCATAAAGACCTGGGAAATTTCATTTGTAATGGCTTAATTTTTTTTCCATAAGTACGTTTATTTAATAGGCAATATGCTTAAGTTTTTCTTCGCCGTGGCATCCACAATACATAGTACTTTAAACGTAATACATTTCGAATATCATATTAGTATGTTTTTATCAAGCGATTTACTATTACTGGGACATTGGATAGTCTACCTTGGGTACGCAAGAAATTTATTAGTTGAGATCTGACATCACGATACTCCACGCATGTCCAAACGACATGATCAATATCGCGATAACCTTCGCCATAAGCACAATGATTAGTCTAGGAAAGTCCAATTCGAAGGAGATGTGTAGTGATTGGACATGAGTCTGGATATCACACGAATGAAGTCTCTACTCACATTCAGTCCCCTGAACCATGCCTTTGTCGATATTTTAGGAATAATTGAGTGCATCCACCGACCCAGATAATCTATATCCCAAGAAGCTTGCTGGCAAGTGTTCTTTGGCGGGACGCGCTATATAATTCGTTGAAAGAAATTGGTCTCTCATGAGTTTCACCCTCAAAAGCACCACGCTTGGACAAACTCTTTCATTGCCTAGAATGGAACAATGAACCGGGAGCCAAAACTAAAGTGATTTGATAATTATTATTCAATATGTCGTTCAGACACTGTTTTATTTTGCCCAAGAAAAATGATTCATTTTTGCCAGCAGCGTTTGAGCGAATGGCTTCAATTGCACTCAGACTATCTGTGAAAAGAAAATAATGGTTTGGAGATAATGTGACGATTACACTCAAACTATAATGAACTGCTGCTAACTCTGCTGTATAAACAGATGCAGGTTCTTGAAGCCTAAATGAGGCCGAAACATTATTGTTGAACATACCAAACCCTGTTGCTTTTTCAATTCGCGATCCGTCCGTGTAAAACATTTTCTCAGAGTCAATAGGACTGAACTTACTTGAAAATATTTTTGGGATTTCCATCGAGCGTAGGTGTTCCGGAATTCCACGCTGCATGGATGTGTCGAAAAATTAAGTTGAGTCAGGGACATTTAGGAGGCTGTGACGGATAGGAATATATCTTGAAGAGTCGATTTCCTGTAACATATGGATAAAATATACTGTCATGAATTTTGTTTTAGATTGAAACTCAACTAGCCTTTCGAAGTTATTAATAACTAAGGGATTCAGTACCTCACATGCTATTAGCAGTCGCGATGAAAGCTCCTAAAAACGATCTTTCAATGGAAGAACTCCCGCCAGAACTTCAAGACTCATTGTATGTGTCGAATGCATCCAGCCTAAGGCAATTCGCAAACAACGGTACTGAATTCGCTCAAGTTTGATAATATGAGAGTTTGCAGGGGAACGAAAACAAACGCATCCATATTCCATGACTGAAAGTATCGTTGTTTGATACAATTTTATTAGATCTTGCGGATGAGCACCCCACCAAAATCCTGTTTTTTTTCGAAGAAAATATACTTTTTGTTGGCATTTTGTTATCAGATACCTAATGTGTCCTCCCCACGTGCATTTGGAATCAAACTACACTCCGAGGTATTTGAAAGTCAAAACCTGTTGGATAATTCTTCCCATCATATGAAGCTGAAGCTGCGCGGGATCATGCTGTCTTGAAAATACGACCAGCTTGGGCTTGTTCTGCGGCCTCCAAATAATGGCTTAATATTTTACTAGTTTGATTGTAGTGTGCATTCGGCTAGCGGGTTAGACTGTATGAATACAGATGTGTTCTTCTGTTGCTCAGTCGATCAATGGACGTACTTTGTAATCCGATTATTCTCAGTTCAAGTCACAGCGGTCGCAATCATAACCTTCTTTTTATTTCAATGAATTTCATGTCATGGAATTTTAGGTATAATATTGAATGTTCTTGCACGTAAAATTGCTCCATTTATGTGCATTTGATAAAATATAAAATCACAGGATTTTTTCGAAGTGTGCAGTGTTAATTCTACATCGTGGATCCGAGCGATATACCACTCGATACACCCAGGGATGCCAAAGGTTAAAAAAAAAATCTGTGCATAGCGAAAAATCTGAAAACTTGAGTGAAACTGTATGATTACACTGAAACGTTATTCCTTCTCTGACATAAGTTCTCGTATATCGACCTATAAGATTTATTTATTTGTTTTTATTTTGATTTATTAGAAGTAAAGCTAAGAGAACTAGTATTTCATTTTTTTTTTTGAGAAGAGGGTGGATGTGTGGGTGCAAACGAGTTTATAATAACTAATGTATAGTATGCCATGACAAATTGCGGTAGACATCATTGCACCAGGTCAAGCGAGCTGTAACAGAATTGCTTTGCACATTTCACCACGAACAACCTTACAGGTAAGAAGTGTACCGCTCTGGGTGATTCCGTTTCCGATTAATAGTTAAAAAATGCACAATCATCTTCCGTGAAATAACAGGAAAAAAAGGTCTACTGATCGGTGTTTGGACCAATTTTGGTTAAACAAGACAGTTCTATGTTTTGCATATAACCTCAAACAATAATTTACAGATAGTGTTCATGATCGCATGCTTCGTGCTACATCGTTTTACCCCAATTTTCCGACAAATATAATTTTATGTTGAATTCAAATTTACAATCCCGAAGCAGATCCAGTGTGACCTACCAATATTGGTTCATATTACGCGCAAAACATTTGTGATCCAATTAAACACAATGGGAATGACAGTACTAGCCTGTTTAACCCGTTTTACCTCAATTTAATTCATAAGTTGTATTTCTGGTTAAACTTACTTTCACATACCGAAAGCAGGCTGATTGTGGTTGATGAAAATCGATTGATATTACGAAGAAAGACCTGAAAATTGAAAAAAATTATGTTAAATTCAATGTGGAGCAAAATCTTAAGACTCAGTTGATGGATAAATTAGGGTAAAACGGTATAAAAAGATTCGTGCGATCATTGAATTCATTTGTAATCCTATTTTCAAGTCTTTCTCCGTAATATCAATCGATTTTCATCAACCGCAATCAGCCTGCTTTCGGTATGCGAGAGAAAGTTTAACCAGAAATACGAGTTTTGATATAAAACTCGGGTTAAATAGGCTAGTACTGTCATTTCCATTGTGTTTAATTGGATCACAGATGTTTTGCACGTATTATGAACCAATATTGATAGATCGCATTGGATCTGCTTCTGGATTGTAGATCATATTTCAACTGAATATTATAACTAGAAAAGAAATAGGGTAAAACGGTGCAACGAGTTTTCTGCTGTCAATAAAACTATATGCAATCGATTTATTAGACTTTTTTACATCGGAAACACTCTATTCGCTCTTCTGCAAGTTTTTCGGTTTCATGTTATATAGTTAAGCTTGAATACAATGCAGTATAAAAAGGGAACTTGAGGTAAAAAGAACATGAAAGCGTTTCGTGCGGTCTTTCTAAATACATAGAATCGATTTTTACATGGAATTTTGGTCCATTTTTCCCCACTGTGCATCGGTTGTGCAAAGTTTAAACAGGTGCGGAGTTCTGCACAATTAGGTTACTTTAGGTGTTTTTCTTTATATTCAGTGTAGTGTAGTTCGACTCCCGTATCTGAATAAATGTTCACCTATTAATTTTGATTGCTGCTATATCATTATCCAATTATTTTCCAGGTTTTTATAGATATTGTGCAATAGCTGATAACTATCGAGGACTCACTTAATAAACTTTTACCTAACTATAATTCAAACACGGATTATCAAAATATGCAATATTCTATATTCCAATTTTCCTAGTCCGTAGAGGAAGTAAGCAACTATTGACAGAATGCTAATGAATTGAAACTAATACCAGCAACTAGAACCAAGCGGACGTAAATTGCTTTATTTAGAAGACTAATTTAATTAAGGTTAGAATCCAATACCTACTTCCATGAGAACGTAAGACACTACAAATCCCATTGAAATTGGTTTCCCAGTATTCAGCTTGGTACGTGTGCAAGCCACTAATGATGTCAACAAATGTGTACTGTGATGAAGCTTAATTATCATCGTTTCAACTACCTATTTTTTACACATATGACAATGAATAAATTTTCCTGAAGCTCCTTCAATTTGAAATTTGAATTGACAAAATAAATTAAAATCTAACTTATATCTAAATCCTGGTTAAACACCCACATTTCAGTTACTTAACTTCAGTTTTTCTACAATACCCATACATTGCGAATAAAATTTACACTACATTCCAATTAAAACTCGTAACAAACAATGTTATATTTTCGTCTGCAAAACTTTTCCATTTGCCATCTCATCGTAAATTTCATCTGACCGCTATACTTTCAACCCACCCTAATAATCTTACTCGAATGCCATTAGTTGTCAAACCATCCCTGACAGACTCGACTGAATGGGTAGCAATTAATCTCAACCAAATCCCATAATCAATGTCTGACTTTTGCTGTCCCCAGTACCCTGCAGCGAGACTACGAACCCGCCGGTTGGTGGGACAAAAACAAACGATTTGAGTGGGATCGACTCGAAATCCCTAATTCCGTTTGCTCCGGCAGTCTGCCGCTCGCGTACGGCAAGTGACTCTCCGCTCGGCTGCCAAGAGCAAAGAACAATCATCTATTTCATCTTTTAATTCCCGTCGCGGACTGGCGGTTTTACTGGGTGTGGATGTGTGTGTGTGTCTAAGCGAGATGGGTATGGCACAGTTCACTGGTGGTTAGATTCGGAGTAACGGTTGCTTACTACTACTTGGTTCCTAACACCGCACCCGCCAGTAAATCTTTGACACCGATTTTATCTTTATCAGCAGTGATCCGTCTTGCTACGCTCGAGAGACTGTAACAACATATACACACATTAATTACACCACTTCAACATGCTTAAGACAAAATCCTCCGCTCTCATCTCCAGTGTTGTTGGATTGCGCGGGAAGTGTGAGGTGCCGCAAGGATAGAACAATGATTACAGCTAGTTTGTATGAAGTGCAATAAGTATGGTGTTTGTGGTGTTACGCTCAGTGGCGGTTGGGGATGCAAATTGATTGTAATGTATTTAGATGATCTGAACATAAGTGGGTACTTTATTTAGTCAAATTCTATGCGTACTGGAATAAGTGTCAATTTGCAGCAGTATCAGCAGTAGCGTTGAACAAAAGTATGACTTTCATTTCCTGAAAGAGAGCGCTCTAGCGCATACAAGCATTGCTCTTGGTTCTTGGTAACCAAAAGTAATTCGTAATTAAAGTTATCTGAAATGTATCAAAGAGGATAACTCATGACGCGTGTTTGCCTTTCTCATACCCGCGACGACGGTTTCGATGGATTAAGCGACAAACGCTTCAAACAAGGGCAATTACATCAGTATCGGCATTGCTGGTCGTTTGCATTGAAGTAAAATACACCAAAAACGATGGAGAAAACTTCACAAATCTGCCCTTTTGAGGGCTATAAATGTTTACAAAAGAACTACAAGAATTGTTCAGCTGTTGGATTAAGCACATTGGCATTGAAAATAATCAGATTAGTGCATGGTTTCCACCAAACGAACGCAAATAATGATGTGCAATGCATCTTCTTCATTCTAGTATGGGTGTCGTGTGTTATTATATTCGATATTATACTTATTATTATTATATAAATTTTATTTAGCTTCAATTTAAATCTGTATCTGTGTTTGCCGGAGTTGACATCGTGCTTTACAAAGGCACAGTTCCAGCTTCAACGAACCAATGTTTTTGAATAAGAATATTAAAAATTCCATCATTACCAGGAGTCTCCATGTTTTAAAGTTTCCTAATAATTGACTTAAGGGGCGGGTAGGGTCTAACACTTTTGAAAAATCATTTATTATTTTCTTTATATTTTCTTATAGTAAAACATTTGAAGAATTTTCTGTGAAATTTTCAAGCCTATTGGAATGAAACTCTGGAAGTTATAGATCTTTATCAATGGCTATCTCATTCTACGAAGAAGCAAGACCTCGGCGCACAGGTCCAAGATTTCTACTTCGATTGACTTCAAAACTTGACAAAACATTCTTGAAATGTTTCATTATAATATATTATAAAAGAAAAAAAATATTTTTTTTTAAATGTTAGACCCTACGGGCTCCCTGGAGTAATTAATTGTTCCTATTGATTTTATAGAAAAAAAAACTTTAAACGTGTTTTCTCGGAAGTACATAGGTTTTGAAAGTCCGTGTCCATCGTCATTCAAAAACTACTGATCCAATTTTTTTTAAATTTTGCACACACTTTCTACGTATAAAAAACTAGACCCCAACGTTTTCCTTTTCGTTGTTTGTTACTTTGGGGAGGTTTAACAGCTAAAAAAATGGCGGATTTTTTCGTAAAAAATCGTAGTTTTCACTTTAAACAACCACAAAAAATTTAAAAAAATTTAAAAAATCAAACAGAAACGTGGGGGTCTAGAAAAACTTCTACTCAAACTATGCTGCGTTCATTTGTTCACTTCTGATTAGTCTGTGCTGAGATACAGTGGACACCGCAAATCATGATTTTTAAGAAGCGTTCTCCAAAATTCCTCTTCTCAATATTTTTCCACAAAAAAATTTCAAAATGTTGTTCGAATAATGCTTTTTATCATGCAAAACATTTGAATTTATTTGGTTGAACGATAATTCTTGAAATAAATCGCAAAAATGATGATTTTTTTCATTGTTTAGAAACTACCCCCCCCCCCCCCCCCCCCCTTCTTAATTTAATCAAAATTCGTCTCAGTAATGTCATCTTGTAACAACACTTGAGTTGAAATATGATCATAATTATGTGAGACTTCATTTTCAATAGGACTCACAACGTTCAAATTAAAATTGTGGACACTCTCGAGCTGCTGAGCAAGTTTTTGAGCTTTTTCGCTTGTAGAGGGGGTTTTCACGGAAAAGAAACAAGTCGGGTTACTGGGATAAAAAGCTGTAAAGTAACCAGTAGAGAGTTGATTATGAAATATTCTACCATTACTGTTATTTTTTCTACAATTCCACTGGACATGATTTGAATTTAAGTTCTCTATTACGAAAAATTTAGATCGATATCTTATGAGTTTTTGCAAACCGCCTTAAAAAAATTTTATTGTTCACCGGTGCATTGGAATGACAAATATGCTCCAGCGATGAAATAAATTCCATGAATGGTTTCAGCTTCGATTCCCAAGCTTTCAATAACTTTAGTATTGAAAGAAGGTAAAATTCAATGTTTGATTTGCCGTTGGACAAAAATTGCAACTCCACCACCCGTTCCAGTAAACCTGTCAAAACGATGAACCACCAAATGTGTATTGCTTTTCAATTTGACATTTGGTTTAAGAAATGTTTCTGTCACAATGGCAATATGAATTTTGTGATTTTTGAGAAAATTATAAAATTCATCTTCACTCGATTTTAACGATCGAGCATTCCAATTTAAGATGTTAAAAAAATTATTAACCATCATTGCTGAATTTCTAATTGATGATAATATTATTTGCAAATTATCACCCAGCATGAAATGCATCAAAAAGTGATGAAGTCGCAATCATTCGGATGATCATTTGAAATAGCTGATCTTATAGGTAGATCATTTCATTTTCCGTTATATCGCATAAATCGGCTTCGTTTAAATAAGCGAATGACATTGATGGGTTTCTAATAGGTAGTTGTCTACCTGTTATGCTAGTGTAACTGTCATTATAGGAGAAAAATGACGTGGCCGATCTACCTTTTAATACATAGTTTTCGTTATAAGAAGAATTGGAAGGCGTTCCTGTTTTCTGTTTGTTTGCATTCGAAGAATTAAATTCATTAGAAGACGAAGAGGAAGGCGTAACTGTTTTTTGTGCTTCATTCGAAGAAATAAGTGCATTAGAAGACTTAGGCGTGGCGTTTGAATTCTTTTTTATTTTCAGATATGTTCTGTAAAGCAAAAGAAAGAAGCAATTCGTTCAGTTCATTTTTAATTTCTTCAGTATTTTGATCATTTGATAAGCCTTTCAAGAAATCCTTGAAGGGTCTATTTGATTTTATATCATATGAATAAAATGTATAAAGTTTCTTGGACAAATACCGCAGAAGACGTTCGTAATCTTCCAATCCATCAACCAAGATTCAACATTCGTCCGATTTGAAATGAGACCTTTACTTCCGGGAGAAAAGTAGAAAGCTCAGTACGGAATGCTTTAAAGTTTGAGATCATCACCATCACTGGAGATGCCTGTTTCTTCCCAGAACGACAAGCGTCCATTTTAGGATTTTTTGAAGAATTTTCTTCTATGTCACTACAATCAGATTCAGGAAGAATATTGTAAATATTGTTAGATGGTACAGAATTGATGGAAGGGGAGCCCATCCACTGTCTTTTACTTTTGCATTCGGATTCTGTAAGATCGTCAATGTTATTAGAAGAATTTTGAATAACGGATGGGGATTTCTTCCGTATTGTATTATTTCCAACATTAGGCTTGTTGCCTTTCCGGTTGGATGCAGGCATTATTGAAAAATATAAATTAACTAGGCTAAATTAGTCTTCGAATAGACTCCTAGTTTGGATAAGTCTAAATAAAGACTGATTTTGTGGTAGTCTTAAGAAAACCTGATTACTTCGAATATTAATTCTTTGGATGGCTAGCCTTAAAAAAGGCTGATTAAAATCTTAGTCTTGAAAAAGACTGATTATAACAGAATATCACTCTTCATATAGCCTTAAAAAGGCTGACTAAATTAGACTGTTATTGATTCTGGTAGCCTTGAATCGATTCAACTCTAGGTAGCCAGAAAAAAAATTCCAGGAGCCAAGAGCTATTTCACGTGCGGTGCGAACGAATGTTCAACACCGACTAAAAATAAATCCTTACTTTGTATCACAACCCAACGGGAAAAAGATAGAAACCACACATTTAATCCACCTTTTGGGGAAATGTAGTTTGATGGAATCTAAATGAGTCGTAGTTCAAATCAAACAAAAACAGTAGATTGACAAATTACAGAAACGGAACGGTAGGGATGTCATTTATATAAATTATGACAAACGATGTGGGTTCAAGTTATACTCTCATAAAAGTCTAGTTTTAATGTGTATCAAACAACTTTTAGTAAAATTAATTGGTCGAAGCAGTTATTCAAAAAAGTGCTAAATGTGTTATTTCTTGCATGATGCTGACTCGCGAAACTACAAAATGTTCAAGTGACGAACACTGATAATTTACCGCCTAAAATTGAATGATGTTAACCGATCGAAGCGCCATCTGCATATCGTTGTCGGCATTATCAGATTAAGGCAAAATAGATTGTGGTCGTTGTGCCGAGACAGTTAAATCTGAAGCTGATTTAATCGAATGTTTCGATTCTCGCAACCGTGTAGTGCATAAGAATTGTGTGAGTGCTTTCTTTTTTTTCAGTTGTGGTGTCTCATCTCGCCACCATGTTTTGTTTACAGCCAAGCGAATACAAACAAGATACTGGTGAGATCGTTCCATAAAAATATTTCATGCTTTTCCTTATTGACACAGTGTTTAGAAAAAATCAAAATTTCGAAAGTCGCGATTGAAATTTTTCATAAGTGATTTTTAGACATAAAAAATCATCGATTAGAAAACTCACTGCAAAAAAGTTCATTACTGATTTGTTGACAACGCGATCCTCACTGGAACTGATTTTTTTTTTTTATTCAAGAATATAATGTTTAAGGCACACTGCTTAAGCTCTAAGATGCCAAGGGCTTTTACTAATTTAAAATTTACGACTAACTTAAAACTAGGGTTGTATCATTAAGTAATGTCATATTTGGGTCGCAGTGGTTGACTTTGGCAGATCCAGCCTTCAAGTGGTGATCGGCCGGTGATCTGAATATTTCATGAGAGTCTTCCATATGGCGTTGGTGAATATTCATGTTGGCCGCATTCTTCGGTCCGTGTGGGTCCGCGGGAAACACCCCCAGGTTACACTGGAACTGATATCACATGGCGAAAAATCAGTTGTGAAAAGTTCACTAGCGTATATTCTGCTCGATTATCTATATCTGATATGATTCTCGATCAGAAGATTCAGCATCGAAATATCATCGGACAGTCTTCTCCCTTTCGAATATATCTTAATCGATATTTCTGTGGGTGAAAATTCGTCATCAAGTTTCGCTGACACAAAATATCACTTGAGAACTTCGAGGTTCTGAGTTTTGTAGATGCTTGTTTCATGAATGAGAATCTCGGAAGTGTTTTTTCAGCCACTGAGTTTTTTTAGAAAATCTCTTATATTGATTTTTTCACGAGTGATTCTGAAATGAACTTTTTCTGATCATGATATTCCCAACACTGTTGACAATGCCTTATTATATTTATCCTTTTTAACAATTTCCTTATTAACAATCGGGATAGAGTAAACTCCGAGGAATGTATAATCGATGGATCTATTTCCTTTTTTTTACAATTATTAAGTATTGAAGACGGGCGCGTGAAGCTGATATCCCTGTAGATATTTCTTGCGACCATGTTTGACTAGGACGTACGTATATATAGTTTAGACTGCGAGGAGACCTCATTAAGCATTTTCTTATTTTGGCTAGGAAGTAGATATCAATATAACTTCGTATTGTTTTAGGAGTTGTTGTTCGATTGATGGTGAGTGATAACTTTCTAAACTGACACACTAATGATGAATATAGAATTCAAAATACTATTATCTGTCTGTCACTATTACGTTACAATAACGAAATAGTTAAAAAAAATTCCATAGTGGAATTTGAGGAAACCTTCATTTTTCTTTTCAAAAACGGTTTAACTATCGACTTCTAATTGTCCGTCCATTTCGATAAATGTTTTGCCAAGTGAAGCTAAAAAGTTCGTCATTTTGTTTCACATAACCTCAATAAGCGTCGATTGCTTACCACATGCAAGGGATCCAAAATCTTTCTGTAATGTTGAAATCCAATTGATGCAAACATTGCTTTGAGGCGGGGCTTGTCGATGAAACGGTTACCTCGGAACCTGATTTGCTCTCTATACGAAATGGGTAATCGTTATTCGATTAAGTCAACACCTTCGTGAGTCTTGAACGAAAATTATTTACATGTATAAACAAAACCCATGGAAATATTTTTATTCTGTAAACCGCTGCCAGACAGTAGGACTTGGGATAGTTTAAACACGCACGCACAATTTCGTCATTTTGGTTCAATGTGGAAAAATCGAAGGTAAAAAAGGGGGAAAAATCGAAAAGCAAAATCGTTTCTAAACATTGCAATTGAATGTGTGAAGTATTCTCGTAGACGACGAACCGTATGAGAACATAGATTATGTGCAGCAATTGATCGATGTCCCTAGTAAGTTCAATCCGTTTTTCCGATAAATTCGCAAAAAAACTATGATCTTGTTAGATATTTACTGGTAGAAACCAGATTTTCGCGACAAACCAGTGGCTGAGAAATATCTGGCAATTGGCAAACAAAAGCAAGAGAAGAGTGGAAACTTGACTCGGAATGAGTGAGTGAGATGATGGTTTTCTGATTTTAATAACAAAATTAGTTGTCAATGAGAATTTCGTTTTGGATTGAAATATTGCTGGTTTGTGTCCAGGATATTCGCCAACTAAACACATTCCTAAAAATAAGAGTTTTTTTCAGCAAAGTAAATTCTCAATTCATAGTTATTTTGGAAATTTTGTTGTTAAAATTAACTAATTCAAAAACAGTAATACGAATTAGGCGCAGAGCTAATTTCGGTCGTTCCGTGCTGGAAACTTGTTAAATTAACATTATGTATTGTAGTAAGTCTTTCATAATCTACAAAATATTGAACTAACACATGACTAAGCAATGCACTCGGATGCTCTGGACTCTTCCCCCAAAGCATCTATCCGATATATCAGATAATCACAGTAACTCACTCGTACTAACAATGTTTCTTCCGCCTGCATTATGCCGTTATGCAACTGTTCAATTATCCACACTCCTTACACCCGTATATCAGGAAACTGCAGAAAAACCATTTATAATAAATCTGGAATAGTTCACATATTCGTGTATATATTTTTTGTCGCAATACATACTGTTTACGACAAAGCACTTCTATCAGCGGGTGGCTTCTTTCTGTACAATATTTATGTAACAGATTCATCTTTTTTTTCACGTGTGCATCCGAAAGGCACACTCTCGCTGCTATTTGCAGTTCGTATCTAAACTAGCTACTAGATATACTGATACAAAGGACCAATGTCAGGGTGTTCCTTCGACATGCATAAAAGGCTCACACGACAAGAAATAGTTGGGTTACACCAAGACAAGAGATCTCGAAGTGTCAGACACTAGGCAAAAGTAGTAAAGAAAACCGAGAAGGTGTACGGCCAAGACTGGACATTGTTTATGTTTTTTTTAAATTCTGCACTTAAGTGAAACCAACAACGATGACAACCTTCACAATAAGGTAACCCATAAAAAGGCCAACATGAAACCACTCGGGACATGTTACAAATTCCAGCCAGGAACACACAAGAATCGAGCAGTTTGGTCTGCACAGACCAACGAACATAGCAGCTAGTTGTACTCCTTCATTTCCAACTTTCCCTGGAATCCAAACTTTATGATCCGTACGACAAGGGTCACCCCAGCGAGCTGTTCCCGACTGTTTTGGCTCCAGAACGAGATGATACCGACCGTAATCCAACAATACAACTCGGCAAACAGTGTGCCAGCCGTACAACTGAAAAGCGGAAAATCTTTTCGCAGCTCATGGCTCAGTATATCCTTATTCCATGGTGAGCAACTGACGAATGAAAGAAGTCGGCATAAATATACAGCAGCCGTAGGTAGAAGGCAACAGCCGGCCTGAAGATATGTTTTATATCCGTCTCTGGAAGCTGTCGGCTTTGCTGCCGGGTTATATATAAGTTGGAGATTAACAGCTCAACCTCGGCAGCCTCCCGGTTGCGAGTTGGGTTTGGAAGATGAAATGGATGACAAAAAAAGAATACAACATTCACCTGTCTGTGGTGACTTTTCCCCGTCCGACACGCTCTCGGATTGTTGGATGACAACGCCGGCTGCTGCTGTTGCTGTTGCTACAGTGGGATAATGTGCGGCACCTACAGCTATTCGAGCATGTGACAGACACCATAATCGGCTTAGTCGGTAATATCTGCCCCCAATCCGGGCTTCATCGTCTGGTCTGAGCTCGGAACGGAACCTCGGGATCGAAACGCTCTTGCACTCTTGCGCTGTACGTGTCACATGGGAAGCTGAAAATGCAAACGAAGGAGATGTTGTTTATGGAAGCACTGATTATGGCGAAAAATTGATATTATGCCGGTAAGTAGCTTCCGAAATATATTCCACGATGATGATATTGAGTGGGATTCCGTTTTCGATTGATATGAAATGGGGCGTGCTAAACCCGGAGGACAAAATGGTCCGTGGAATTTGGATAAAGGGAAAGTTTATAGTATTGCAATTTTAAATTTTATACATTTGTATGAAAGTATGCATAATGATGAAGAATACATTGAAAAGTTGAACAACCATGGTTCTGAATCCAACAAACATATTTGAAATGAAATTTGAAAAATATTCGATCAGGAATAGAATCAAGACTAACTTTTGAAAAGGGCCAATGTATTTTTGCATGCAATTTATCCGAATTTCTTTAACTTAAAAGTTGTAAAATATACAAGCAAGGTGTCTTAAAAATGTCGTAGGAAATAAAATAGGCACACTAAAATATATGTACTGGAAAAAAAATTATATGCCTCTTCGAGAACCAGAAAATAATCCAAAAAAACCAAAATGCAAAATAACCGGATCCTTAGCTTCTTTTACAACATTTTCATCGTTTTAGCAGAGCAATACCAGGAGTTAACAGCAGAATACGTGATTTCGAAGAAATTCTGCACATATCTCCAGTATGACAAACCATTTATTTTGCACGGAAGGAGAGACCAATTTTAATCAAGACTGCTTTTTAAAAGAAGGGTATGTACTTCTGCATGAAAATTTCTTCGAATCGATGTAAAACACCTAAAGTTGAAAATTTAAATATAATTATAAATTATCCTTGAAAATCAAAATGAAAACACGTCGCTTCAATTTTTCCATTTTATCGTGAAAATTTACCCTGTAAAAGAATGGGTAGAACTTAATTTAGAATATATCTTGTTGTATTAAAAGCAGCAACATAGTTTCTTCTACACATAATCGAAAACATGATCAGCAATTTATGATAATATTTGCTGTAGTATGAGATATCCGAAAATAACTCATAATTGAAGTTTTCTAAAGTGTTTAATATTATCGAGCATTAAGATGAAATTCAATGCCAAAACAAGGCGCGTAAAAACAAATTCCAAACACATCAATTGAACGAATCTTCGCACAAAGTGTATCGTCCAAAAACGACACACAGAAATACAGAATATTTCCAGTGATTGAGTACTGTGGGTTTACGACACATTTTGTTCGCTAGTAAGTATTTGTAATTGACTGATATGAGGGAGACATATTTGTGTATGTTGTTTAAGACAGTTGATTTTGTCATTGAATTTTGAAATTCTGTTTCATTTTCTCACCTATTATGAAATTGTTCATTCTATTTTACAAATCAAAATATTTGGCATGACCTGTGTACAGCTCATTCGGTTCATAAGCGAGGGGTGTGAACGCTGAGTGTTAATTTGAGGGCCACGCTTCCCCCTATTTTGGCTACTGGAATATTTGAAAACATTTTGTATAATAAAATTTTGTATATTTTGTAATTCCTGTTTATATACCATCATCAAATCCGAAAGTAGCGTTTACTACAAGTTCGAATTTGTTTTCATTCATACCAAACTGCATTTTACTCTGTGGACTTTGTTCTTGAGAAGATACTACAAACATCAGATTTTACTTTTATTCATACGGCCCATTGTTTCATGTTACTCCAACTTTTAATGATCACTCTAATCGTTTGCTTTATGATATTTTTTGTGCTAAATAAAATGATATATGAGAAATAATTATAATGGGTTAATTGTAATTCTGACAGGGAAGAGAAAAAGTTTCTAGACTTGACAGGGAAGAAAGAGAGTTTCTAAATTCAAATAACCAAAACCGTTAAGAAGTTTTGTTTTATTGTATCTTCTTATTTTATGATAATTTATGACTTATACATTACTATGTGTTTCAGATACAACAATTTATCAATCGCCAGATACTATATTACATAATGATACTACTCTAGTTTTAAGTTAGACGATAATTAAGATTAGTAAATACCCTTGGCATCTTAGAGCTTAAGCAGTGTGCCTTAATATTATATTATATTATTGAATAAAAAAAAACAATTTATCAAATACATTTTGACACTTCCTATAAGGAACCCCTGATAATACAAAAATGCGAATATTCTGGGTTTCAAATCGAAAATATTTGTTTTCATTAAATTCTTTTACATTTTATACGTCGCTCGATGCAATCATTGTACTTGAAGTATCATAAAAAATGCAATTTTTCCAAATTTTTTGTAAGATTCACCATAAATGTATTGTGTTTGTTAACCTTTTTCATACGGAATAGGTATAGAATTTGCTCAAACTAAGGGAAAATTTTCCGGAGTGTGGAAAAGAATGTCAGTTTTATTCGTATTCACGTCATCCAGTTATGTCTCTGACATTACTCACCCGTCATTTTAAACCAGTTTTAAAAGCAAGACATTGACGTGAATGCGATTCGTGACTTTTGATAAATTCAAAAAAATACACTTCTCATAATGAAATACTTGCTTTTTAAACCCTGTAACAAACTTTGTTGTATAACAATTAATTGTGAATATTCGTAGTAAAAATGACTTTTGAGATGCTGGTATCTCTTTCAACAAAGATTTCTTTTTTTTTAATATCAAACAAAGGAACAAAAAACCTATTCCTAATCCAGCTAGTGATGTGGTAATGCCTCCGACACAGTCTCATTAAACATATGTTGTCCTTTTTATTGAGATAAAATTCTGACGCTAATTTGGGTTCATTTTTGACACCAATTTATTAGGATTGTTTCGGGTAGTTCACAAAAGCACGCTTCTGCGTTTATGTTACATATTCGGCAACCTTTCTCTGACCAAGCGTATCAGTAGTAATACATTTGAACGTGGTCATAGGTCACTATCTGAAATAATTATACGGATAGAAAAAAGGCGGGTGAGTAATAACAGAGACATAACTGGAGGACGTGAATACGAATAAAACTGACATGTTCGCACTTACAAGCAAAGTCCTGGAATAACATTCCTTTTGTGGAATTTGGCCTTTCTGTTGGCAACAGACTTCGCAGCCGATTCTTAGCGTATAGAATCATTGCATAGCTAGTACTACGATCCTAGTGATACTAAGAATCATCCCAGGTCGGGAACGTACGATAGCTGGCTTGTAAGACCAGCACCCTATGCATTGAACCGCCAACCCGGGGTGAACATGTTCGCATTAGTTAATTGATTTTGCAAATTTTACTGCTTCGCTTCTAGAACTGTACCGGTGCATCTATACTAAAGTATGACTTGTTAACGGCAAGCATATTCTACCACACAAATATTTATAATCAAATAAAATACAACAATCAATGTCACAGTTTTTTCTTTTTGTAGATTTACATACTCAGTGGAAGAATTCTTCGCATAGTTTTTTGGGAATATTTTAATGGTTCTAGAAAGAATCGATTTGTGGAATTTATCCGATGCTTACTATTGAGTAGTTTTTGCCATCATTTATTTATCTACACCAGAACCTGCGTTTTGGATCAGAATTCAGGAACTGGAACTGAGTTCAAGAACTAAATTCGGAACCTAATGCCCAAAATTCAGCGGCCAAATTCAGGTTCGGTATCCAGATCAAGAATTCAGCTCATGAATGTAGCTCTAGAATTCAGAAAATCTTAACTTGAATTAAAGAACTTTAAGTTTAATTTCAAAGCTAGTTCCAGAATGCAAGTGCCGGATTTAATTCCAGCATGCAGGTTTTGAATTCTGGAAATTGATTCTAAAACTGAATTTGAGAATTAAATTATGATACTGAATTCAGAAATTAAATTCTGGTTCAGAAGTTAGTTCCAAAATTTTGATTCGGAGCTCAGATCAACAATTTAATTCCAGAATCACGATCTGAATCAGTCAAGGAACTAATTCCAAAAATATAGTGATATAATCCAGAAATGAGATTCAGTGCCAATTGAAAACTGAAACTGAATTCTGCAATTAAATTCTGAACCTTGAATTAGGTTAAGAATTAAAGTGTACCAGAATTCCGATTGTCAACTATAATTTCATTCAGGGGTTAACTAAATTTTTTGCTAGTACACATAACCGTTTTTAATACGTTTACGATTCGTCTTTAAGCCATCAGTGCATATCAGATCAAATTGAACTGCTCAATGCAAAACTCGGCAGTTCAATTTTAACCGCTAAACAGACGTAAAATGATAATGTTCGAATATTTTCAACTCTCCTGCTATCTCTAAAACTAATTTTCCTTTTTTTCTTGATATCGTCGGGATTTTTCCAAAACTCTTGCACTCCCAGATATTGCAGATGGCATTCCAGAGACTCTGTCAACCGCTGAGCTTGAAATCGATAAAAACCTTCTGAAATCTCGCCCTCTAAAAACGTCATCAATCACCAAAAATTATGCTAATTGAATATGATCAGTATCTAATGGGGAAAACAGATTGGAAAATTGACATGCAAATGCAATTATGTAATGAAAACCGCGAGACTAGGCTCGAACCCGTAGTTAACTCCTAACCGGGGAAATTTTTTTACCAATTAAACTACCCATACATTAAAACGCATAAAGAGATAGCCCAATTGATTAGAAGAAACTAAGCATGCTTCACTGTCACCACGGCATTTACTTGCAGTGATCTAAACTAGGCTTGTGATCAAATGTGTACGAGGTCTGTTCAAAAAGTTCCCGGAATTTTTTAATTGCGCGCGTCTGGAGAGTCCAGTGGTCAAAATTTTTTTTTATTGTGTTGGTACATATGTCCCTAATGTATGGTGAAATTTTCAGCTGTATTCATTGTTTACATTCTGTCTTGTAGCGGCTGGTGTAGACGTGTTTTTTTGAGCTCGGCGATTTTTGTCTTGGTGACGTTGGGTGCTTCCACGTGGACGATTGTGCTTTGGTTTCGACATCATAACCGTACACCCATGTTTCATCACCAGTTATGACCCTTTCAAGTAAATTTGGATCGTCGTTGACGTCGTTTAACAGCTCATGAGCGATGGTAATGCGTTTGTTTTTTTGATCAAAATTCAGCAGTTTTGGAACGAATTTTGCTGCATGAGCCAACTGATATGCCAACTTCATCAGCAACTTCTCTAATAGTGATTCGGCGATCATCCATAATCATTTTTTCCACTTTTCCCACATTTTCATCGATTATTGCCGTGCTGGGTCGACCGGAGCGTTCGTCGTCTTCAACGTCTTCGCGGCCATCTTGGAAACGCTTATACCACTCGTAAACACTTGTTTTTTTCATAGCAGACTCACCGTAGGCTCTCTGTAACATTTCGCACACTTGGTTACACTTTATTTCATTTTTCACGCAAAATTTAATACAAATTCTTCAATTCTTCCACTGTTTAAACTAACAAAAATCGCCGAGCTCAAAAAAACACGTCTACACCAGCCGCTACAAGACAGAATGTAAACAATGAATACAGCTGAAAATTTCACCATACATTAGGGACATATGTACCAACACAATTAAAATAAAATTTTGACCACTGGACTCTCCAGACGCGCGCAATTAAAAAATTCCGAGAACTTTTTGAACAGACCTCGTATGTGTTCTGTTAAATTTGTTTCGTAGATATTGGACTGCAAGTGTATGCCGTGGTGACCAAGAACAGTAAAGCATGCTTGGTTTCGTTATGCGTTAGATACTCTACGTCTTAACAAAGACAAAAAAAAACACAAATCGTGATTAGTATTTTTTTTCTTTATTTGTTCTGGTTACCGCAACTTTGTTCAATTATGATTTGCTTGTTGATTTTTTTCGGTGAACCGAAAAAATCAACAAGCAACCATAAGTGATTAGTAATTGTTAAAACATTCCGAAATCAACAGCTTGAGCAAACAGCCCTGGTTGCTACTTCGCTACTGATCGGAATTACCTGAAATTGTACAGATAATTACTAAATGATCAGACCTGAGGCTGGCTAATCATCCTTCAATGTACATCTTCTGGTAACCCCAGAAGTCATTGATCAGAACTTAGATCGCCTAAGGAATGGGAACGGATGTTAGTCCAACAGTTGTTGGTACTAAAGGCCGTAGATTTTACTATTGCGGACTCCACAAGTGTCACGGAAGAAGGATTTTTGTAGATATAAATTTCAGTAATGCTCGTATTCGTACGCGACTTAGCATGCTCCGGTTCTAAGATGCCCGAATGTACCACAAAACTCATGAACTTTCCGAGCAAACATTTCAACAATATCCGATACTGAAGACCTTGAAAGTCTTGATTTATTCGTGGAAACTGGAGGAAAATTTTAAACGCAATTGCGAAATGAATAAAAGTTTCTCTATTTTTTTCTAATTGAAATAGATTGCAACAGTATAAACAAATGAACAGGATTTGGACAAAATAGTTGATTTATTATGCACTGTCGGGGGGTGCGTAAATTAAATAAAACAATGTGTTATTTTAACTTTTTCGCTTAATAGAAGGGTTTTTCAATTCCATTCGATTTTTGTGTAAATAACACAAAAAATCTAACTACATTCATACGCAAAAGCATCTAGGACCACCTGAGTATATTCTGGGAATACGGAAATCCGTAAGAGATATTCCAAGATCCAAGAACTACTTTGGAATATTGTCCTTATAGATTGCCACAGCAAGAACTACAATGGCTAATATCTATTTTTTGTGCGCTGTTCATATTTTTAAAGCTGCACATTGCTTAATTGTCTATTTTTAGCTGTTCCAGGTATGTTCTCAGTAGTCCAAGAACTTCAGTGAAAACAGGTCTACAGATCTTCACGAGCAATCAGCAGCTTCTGAATAACTTTTCAATGCTGTTCATAGTCATTGAGCTACATACTGCCTCCTTGTCTATTGTGATCTGATCCAGAAACTTTCTCAGTCATCCGAAAACTTCAGTGAAAACAGATCTTAAGGTCTACACAAATAATCCGCAGGTTACGTATATTTGTTTCAATGCTGCTCATAGTCATGGAGCTAATATTGCTTACTTGTCTATTCTATAGTTTCAGGAATATTTTCAGTCTTCCAGGGACTTCAGTAAATTGTGAGTATGAAGTGTGAAGATTTAGTTTTTTAATTTACTTTGTTATTCTGGTAGATCGTACGCTCTGAACTGTAGGTAATTTTTAGATGTCGTAGTTCTTCCACATTATACTTATTAATTGCATGTAGTAGAACGAGTATTGGCCGAGGACAAAAAGTTCATTAACGCAGCTCCTTGTGTTAGTAGATCTTGAAGCTTGAGCTCCAGTTTCTGGATGACCTAGAATATTCACAATAAGAAAATGATTTGCATGTGGTATCACGAACATGAACCGTGTACAATTTTCAATAAAAAAAGAAAAAAATTAGGCCCAAGTTTGAAATTTATTTTATTTGTTTATCAATTCTTAATTTTTGCCATCAAATTAACTTTAAATATTGTTTTATTGAATCGCTTATTTGAAAGCTAAGGAAAAGACGCACATTTCATGTCTTGGACGAACTTTTGTATCTTTATTAGATTTTACAGTATAAGCTGTTGAAAAAAGGCTCTTTTGTGAAAACGCGAAATTTCAAAAATTCATATCTCGAATATTCTACGTACCATATTGAAAAAATACGTGTCGTATAATTTCGAGTTCTTTACCGAAAAAAAATAGTTAGATGAAAAAAAAATTTTAGGCGGCTGATTTTGCGTGCAATGCCCCTTATACAACTTCCCCAACAATGCCACAGAAAATATCACGCGTTTCCATGGAAATGCTACATCGTGGAGACCCGCGGTTATCCAGTACACAAACACTGGGTTCTCGTGCGAACTGATAATCGAAAATCTGGTCTTCTATTCACAAAACGATTTCTCAATCTAGATTGTGAATGATAATTATGTTAACATCTCGATCATTGAAACATTTACGAAACTACTTGAAAATATCGCCATCTTTCATCCTGAATGCAAAAACAATCAGATGTTACAAACAATTGCTAATTCAATAACAACGACATAACACGTCTGTGCAGTCTATTCCATTGATGAACTTATTCAATTGATAACCGATCTAAAACAAACTGCAGGCGGTAGCCACTTAGCCCACACTTAACTAGTTTACAAGTGCAGTGCATCGATAGTCTGAACTTTCTCTTCCAGCAACAAGAAAACTTCTGACTCAGCACGACCGACGACGACGGCAGAAGCAATGGAACACTCCGATGAATCTCACCCCGGGTCCCAATCCCAACAACCGAAACTGCAGTCACTTTTTATCAGAAAACTTTCAGTTAAAAGATTTATTTCCATTGGGTGCTTCTCACCGCTCCACACCGCATCGTTTGCCATCGGAATCTTCCTTCGAGTTCTGTAAATTCAACACCTGAGCCTGCTACCGTTCTTATCCAATGGTTGTGAGTATTACTGAACAAGTGAATTTACACCAGCTTTAATACGAGTTCCAGAAGACTTCTATCAAAAAAGAGATAACTAAATTGAATAATAGTTTGAATAACCCTTTCTTCAGTTCTTAAAATCACATCATTTATGATATATCCTAAATTACATCTTAAAATAATGGTCGTGGCTCAGCATCTAGGAATAATTTGATTTGTTAATTATTCATATCTGCAAAAAAATGTAGTTCATAGCTTTAGTGAAATCCAAGCAAAACATTACCTTCAGTTTCAATAGACTTCGCAATAGATCCGTCAGAGTCGCGATTAATGTTGCAATTCTACTGACACAGAAAGTCCGTCCTGTTTAGGACTCGAACATACAACAACCGGCATGTAAGATCAATGCCTCCGAATGCTTCCGAATGCTTTACTAAAAACGTGGTTCTGAAAACAATATATTTGCTTTTCAATTGGGATTTATTTTGAACTACTACTAGCACTAATTTTTTTATGGAAACTTTTTATTTTCAGTTTAAGTTTAAATTGATTTTAATTATTTGTCGCTAGCTCAGGAACGCGCCAGTTTTATGACATTGAATTATGTTACAACATCTAATTCAGAATTTCTGTAATAAGAAGAAAGAAATGTAACAACTGAGCAACATTGAGGTCTCTTTTTACGCGGCGGATACTTACCGTGTAAAAGAAAACGCGCAACTTCGGTAATCCGCCTAAAAAATTGCGTAACATCGAAAATCTGCGTGAAAAAACACGCGTAACTTCGAAAATACGCGTGAAAAACCCGTAAAACTAAAGAATGGTTTTTTACGCCAAATATCTTAAAAATTCATGGAACGTCAAAATCTGGTGTATTCCTAAATATTTTTTTTTTTAAATCAACTTTGGGACTTAGAGACCGCGTAACTTCGGAAATCTGCTTGGAAAAAAACTCCAAAATTGAAAAAAAAATGTTTGATTGTACATGTCATCCGTAAAATCGAAAAAAAAAATGTCTGATGTCAAATGCCTTACAAATGCATAAAACGTCCAGATCTAGTAAATTCTCCAGAGAAAAAATTCAAAAAATCCACGTTAAAAAAAAAATTGATTCCGCTTAGAAAAAAAACCTGTTTTAATCCACCTACTGGTGTAATGATTCTTGAAAGTATTACCGAAACCGGTTTGTTTGACCGTCTACTGACAAAAACTATCAATTGGAGAAGATTTAAGATCGATTCAGATTTTTTTTTGCGGTTTTTCGCCCTTTTCAGTGATGGTATAAAATTTTTAACACACTTTACCCTATATTTCCAGATCCTAGCGATTTATGTTGAACCGCCAGGTCGCGCTAGCAACAAACAGCTAACTCAACATAAGCTGCTATGCACTGATGAGTCAAAGACGAAACGTAAAATAACTGAAACAAATTTGTTTGATGCCAAATGTCTTAGAAATGCATGAAAAGTCCAGATCTGATGTAATCTCGAGAAAAAAATTAAAAAAAATCGACATTGGGACTACCCGCGTAGTAAAAAAACTGCAAATTGAAAAAAAAAATTGTTGATGCCAAATGTCTTAAAAATGCATGAAACGTCCAGATCTTGTTAAAAACCCAAAAACGTTTCTAAGACAAAACGAGAAAACCGCGTAACTTCGGAAATACGCGTAAAAAAGCCGCGTAACTTCGGAAATACGCGTAAAAAAGCCGCGTAAAAAACCGCATAAAAAAGACCTTAGTGTAATTATTAGTGGAGTCCTCGGCGAAAATGGCCACTCGCGATAATTCGAACATTACATAGATGTCACATCTTGTCGGCTAAACGTGGGCCCGAGTATCAGTGCGAAAGTGTCGTTTTTTTGTCAAAAGTGAAATTTTCTAGCTCCAGAATTTTTCGACTGAAGAATATATTCCCAGCAACAAATCATATCTAGTGAGTGTTTTTAGCTAGTCATGCACACTTCGAAAAAAAACCCTGTGATTTTACATCTTATTAAATGCACATAAATGTAGAGTCGCAGTTGACGCAAATTAACGTGGAAAAACATTCAATATTGTGTTTAAAATTACATGACATGGAATTCATTGAAATTTAAAAAAAAAATATAACGATAGCGACTGCCGCGACTTGAACTGATAATTATTGGATCGCAAAGCACGTCTGTTAATCGACTGAGCCACAGAGGCACACATCTGCTTGACTGGTAAAAGGTGCATTTAAATTCATACAGTCGCACCTGCTAGCAGAATGCAAGTTACTGTCAAAACCAGTAAAATTCAAGCTAATCTGACTGTAAGTCATCACAAATGAAATTTTCCGTCATTTGACAAATAAGGTCTTTATAAATTACATCGTATGAGGGATTAAGTCGCCTGTAAAGTTCAAATTTATTTGTGTGTGTTACACTGAATCGAATGGCACAAGTTGTTTTTAGGTTAAAAATATTTTCAGTTTTGTTAAGACTTCGCAAAATCAAATTGAATACTCCCACGGAGCTTACTCGAATTCTGCGCTCAACCGACAACATTTTCACATGCGTGAATTGCTTTTCTGAGCCAGACAGTAAATCAGACTATGAGGGAAGCGTTATTTTTATTTCTAAACTCAAAATTTATTTCTAAACTTAAAAACAATTGCATTTGATTTCACAAGTTTTTTCCTTGTCATTTTCCATATTTCCTTACCAAATCAGTAATTTTAAAATGAAATGATATTTTTCATGTACGAAACAGTTGAGAGATATCAATAAGGCCGAACAATTTCAATCAAACACAACTTTGGATCATGTCTGATTGTGTTTCCTGCGTTAAAATGTGGCCGGCACACAGTTCGCTTTCACATCTCATCCAAGTCAGTCGATAAAACAAAACCGCATACGTTCGGGACGGAAGAAACCAATACACGGAATACAGCATTCTGTAGTGAACAATAGAACGATCTCGAAATGAACTTGAAGGTTTGCTTAAGGAGCAAATGCATCTTGACATTAAACGTGTACATTAACTTCAATGCAATAAGACAAATAATCTTGTTTACACAGTTTTATAAAGAGTTAGATGCAATTCAATTTGCAAAAGGTAATAACAATGTGCACTATGTAGAGCACGAAAACATTAAGTACAACATTCCAGTATATATGCAAGATAGTGCTACAGAAGTGTGTGTGCATGATCTTCCCTCAAGCGTCATCGATCCTTATATTCGCAAAACTATGTCCTAATACGGAGAGATTCGCTCTATCGAAAAAGAAAAGTGGAAGAATTTTTCCCCGGTATTCTGAATGACGTACGTTTGCTACGCATGCGCTTGAAGAGACCTATACCTTCTTATGTGACTTTCGGTCAGGATACAAGAATTCCGTGCAAATCACTTGTTACCTATGACAATCAGATGGCCACATGTCAATATTGCCAAAAAGCGGTTCACTATGGTAAGCCATGTGACAAACTGGACAAGGAGACAACTACACCAAAGGACAACGGTGCTTCCTTTACACCAACCCCAAGCAACCCCAGTACACCTGTAACAGCCACCAACAACAATGAAGCATCCCCTTCAACGAAACCATCAGTATCCCCTATAGAACAAAGTACACCAGCTGCAGTTAACAACTTACCTTCCAACCAACCAGCAACTGCAACCAATGTACAACAAGGTGCATCTACAGCAACTCTCAACGATCTCAAGACTACGATCAACAATGGAAATGAAAAGAAAACGGAAATCACACACAACATCGACGATGAAGCAATGGATGATGAGATAATCCACGTACAAAGTGACCCTTGATCCTCGTTAGATGGAAATGGAAGCTCATCTCCCTCTAGAAAAAGGGTGACAACGAGATCCAAAAGCCAAAAAAAAAACGAAATGTGAACCAATCGGCTACGTAAAGCTTGTACGCAAAAATGGTCAGAATAAATTTTTTTTTTATGTGACCGACTTTTTTCGCTCCATCCATTTTGTGATTTTCGATTTCAAGGTTAATGCTCTCCGAGCTGTATAAGTATGAATATGTTTCTCAAACCAAATGCGTTTCGTAACTGAAAGTTGTAGATTTCGAACAGTATATAACATTCGATCATATGAACACGATCCTGCAAAATCTACTGAACCGATTCTTTCCAAATTTGGAACATACTTTCTTGGTTTAAAATGCCTCCCATCTACGTTTTTGAATTTTTTTCATTTTCATATGATGGTAGTTTTTCACCTCAAAATTTGGCGAAAGATCACGTTTTCTGCTTATATATGCCACAAACTGTAAAAAAAATCAAAATAATAACTTGAGAACGACGGAGGGAGAAGAAATAACTCGTACTTTAAGTAAATTTAAGAATATAATTCTACACCGATTTATCGTGTTCAACGCGCAACGTGATTCTCATAAGAGGTTTTGGGGAATGCTTCGTTACCACCTAATTTTGTAATATTAATACACCGAAATTTAACTTAATATTCTTTAAATGATGCTTTATAATGTAAAAAAAAGTTTGAATGAATTTGCTTAGGCAGTTTCACCGTAAAAAATTACAAAAAAAGTGTTTTTTGATTCAAATTATCCTTTACTCCCCCTTAAGTAAGGGTGCAGCTGTGGAAAGTGTGTGTTGATTAATAAAAAGCGTTATTCAAAGAATAATGGTGATTCGCGCAACTAATAATGTTCAAGCGACAGATACTGCGAATTTACCACCCAAAATTAAACTTTGTCCGATGTCTATGTATATTAACCGATCGAAGCGTCTTCTTCATATTAACATCTTATTATATTTCTCCTTACTAAAAATCGGACTGGACTAAAGTTCGCCGACTATTCGGGAAACCTTTGATCAATGGATATGAAGTGAAGTTTATAACCGTGCAGACATTTCTTGTGACCGTGCTCAAATATGACGTATATAAATATAGTTTGGACTGCGAAGAGGATCCCTTTTACCTTTTTTTATATATATAAAAAATAGGTATAGAATTTGCTCAAACTTTAGAAAAATTTTCCGAGGTCTGGAGAGCCGAATGTCATATACCAATCGATTCAGCTCGACGAACTAAGCAAATGTCCGTGTGTGTCTGTATGTGTGTTGTCAACTAAAAGGTCGAGATCTCAGAGATGGCTGAACCGATGTTGATCAAACTAGTCGCAAATGAAAGGTCTCCCCGTCACCCAGAACGCTATTGAATGGTTTTGAGATCGGATGTCTACTTTTTGAGTTATACGGAGTTTTATGTCAAAATTTTCAGTTTTTTGACAGTATCTGTCATAATTGGCCTTGAAAACAGAATATATTTTCAGACGTAGATTTCGCACGGTAATACCTATCCAACATTTTTGTATAAGCGACTTTTCCCCCTATTCCAGGAGTAGGAGTTTTGAGCGCTGTATGACAAAGCAATGCTTGGGAGCAACGTGAAACACGATTTTTTATACTGTTACATACAATTGTTTCTAAGTGCCAAAAAGACTGTGTACAGCATCCTTTTTAATGACAATTTGCCTCGAACCGTTTTTAGCACAGTTCGTTTTTGGCAACATAATCATTCGAATATGGCATATGTAAACCAGATAATATCAGCATTTTCGAGTTGAAAGTAATTTCATAATTATATTGATTTAAATTACTTACAGCAATAAATGCTGGAAGAAAATAACTTCCATATACCATACGACTCAGTTCGTCAAGATCAGCAAATGCGTGTGTGACAAATAATTTCACTCAATTTCTCGGAGATGGCTAAACCGTTTTCTACAAACTCAGATTCATATGAAAAGTAGTATACTCCCAAACAAGGTTCCTGAATTACGTTTGGATCCGACTTCTGATTGCGGATCCACAGGATGATATGTGGAACGAAATTAAAATAATGCAATTCATTTTTCTCGTAGATGACTGAACCGATCTAAGATTCAAACGAAATCTAAGAATCACATATGATTCAAATGAGAGGTCTTGAAATCCTATGAAACATCTTACTTTATAGTCAGATCCGACTTCTGGTTTAGGAGATACAGGGTGATTAGTATAAAAATGTCCATTTCATATAAATTAATCAGGTTTATCGGGTTTGTAGATTTGGATAGTCGATTAAAAAATTAATTTATTTCAGTTTAATCGGTATTCGTTTTTCGATTCGGAATGTACTCCCAAATTTAAATTCGCACTACAATTTCCCAAAGATGTCTACACTGATTTTCAAACAGTTTGAATCAAATGTAAACTATTCAGCTCCTGGGGTGGATTTAACTGATTTCGGCTACACCGATTATAGAATTCCGTTTCCAGTATCGAATCGTTTCTCAAAGCTCAATCATTTTCTCAAAAAGGCCAAATCGAGCTTTAAAAACAAAAATTCAAATTAAAGGACTTAAGGTCCCATACAAAATTTGCGAATTTTATCCGATTCTGAAATTACAGGATGATGAGTTTTTGAAATTCATACCGATATAGAAGATGTAAATTGTTTGGCGTATTAATTTATGGCCATCCGAATCATTTTGGGTTATGCTAGTTCCTAAATACCGGCTCTGGAAGTATCATAAACAATGACGAAAAACTCTAAAGTGGAACTTACTTCGACAAATCATGGAATGTTCAATCGATTGTCACACGTTAAGATTGAAACTCGATACGATTTGCAGTTTCGACATCACAGGGTAATGTGTGATTAGAATCTCAATTAGCCTTTTAAAACGACTATAATTAAAATGATGTTATGAGAACTAAAACACCTAAGAATATCCATGCAAAAAACACATGCGGATTGATAAAAAAGGTATCATCTCACTGCTAGGTGGATTAATCACGTTTTTTTTATTATTATTTTGGTTAGGGAGTAGATATCGATATAACTTCGTATCGCATAAATCGTTATTATTTGATTGATGATGATCAAGTGATATCAAATTAAATGTATAAAAAAGCGAACCTTCCGACATGCGGCTGTCCGGAGTTTTACGAATTTTGGAAGAAATTTCGTATTTTAACAGGAAGTACAAAACGCGATAAAACTGCAACGTATTCACGGTAGCCGGCTACCCAGAGCAATAAACACATGATAATATTATTCGAAAACTTACTAACGAACAACCCATTCCTGTGATGCATGTAGAAATGCAGAGGATTCCTTGGTTTCTAGTAGCAACATGCAGTTGAACTAACAATCCTTTCTTCCCAAGTAGATCTGCATTTGGACGTGGCCGACGTCGGTATTGATCAGCATACAGGGATCAATGCAGTTTATACAATGTGAAACTACGTGCTATTCCCAAGCAAGTTGTTTCAGAAAAAAATATGTTGCAAGTTAAATTTGGTCTGATCTGTAACGGAGTCTAACAACACACGGGTGGTCACTGATGGATCAAACATCGACAGGTCCACAGGCTTCGGCATCTTCAATCAAAACATCACCGCTTCTTACAAACTCAGTGATCCGGCTTCAGTTTACGTCGCAGAATTAGCTGCTATTCAGTACACCCTCGAGATCATTGAAACATTGCCCAAAGACCATTACGTCATTGTCACGGACAGTCTAAGTTCAATAGAAGCTCTCCGGGCAATGAAGCCAGGAAAGTATCCCCCATATTTCCTGGGGAAAATACGGGAACACTTGCGAACTTTATCTGAACGGTCTTATTCAATATCGTTAGTCTGGGTCCCTTCGCATTGTTCCATTCCGGGCAATGAAAAGGCAGACTCATTGGCTAAAGTGGGCGCATTAGAAGGTGACATTTATGAAAGACCGATCTGCTTCAATGAATTTTTCAGTATCTCTCGTCAGAAAACTCTCGAAAGTTGGCAAACTTCATGGACGAATGACGAACTGGGACGATG
This sequence comes from Malaya genurostris, assembly GCF_030247185.1. NCBI lineage: Eukaryota > Metazoa > Arthropoda > Insecta > Diptera > Culicidae > Malaya > Malaya genurostris. The sequence continues at coordinate 264,296,725 of NC_080571.1, forward strand.
GCTACACTCCATTATCCCTAAGGTATCGACGAAACCTTGGTTCAAGGGGATGAACGTGAGTCGTGATTTCATTCGCGTTATGTCACGACTCATGTCAAATCACTATACATTCAACGCACATCTCCGGCGTATCGGGATCGTGGAGAACGGGCTCTGCACCTGTGGCGACGGTTATCAGGACATCGAGCATGTCGTGTGGTCGTGCGTAGAGTATCGCGACGCCAGGTCGAAGCTACTGGAATCCCTCAGGGCCCGAGGTAGACCGCCTGAGGTTCCGGTTCGGGATGTGTTGGCGAGTCGGGATAGTTCATATATGCTTCTCATATACCAGTTTCTCAAACACATTAATATACAAGTGTAATCTGTTACATCTGGCTTAGAAAGTTCCTCCTATTTATCGACGTTGTTTCAACTGTGGCTAAGAATTATTTCTCAACTGCAGGTTCGACACTAACTTCCGCCGATTATCCCGATTCCTCATCTGTCCACCATCTTCATCGGAACTAACAAGATCTTTTTGCTGTCACTAACCTTCGCTTCCCCCCTCCCCGTCTCTTCACCATCTCGATGTCAACTAATTAGATCTCTGTCGTTTTAGTCATTTCATTCCCATATCCCCATTTTACTTCGTTTTCCGCAATATTTACTTCTCTATATTTTTTCGTTATATTTACATCACCATCATCGCCCACGGAAGGTCGCTCTAGTCATGCGGGCCACCCGCCGGGTATTCGTAGCCTGGGGGTGTTTCCCGCGGACCCACACAGACCGAGGGATGCGGCCAACGTCATCTGGAAGACTCATGATATATTCCACCCACCGGCCGGTGCCGATCGCCAGCTGAAGGTTGGATCTGCCAAAGTCGACCACTGCGACCCCAATACAACATTATCCAATCATACTATCCTAGTTTTAAGTTAGTCGTTAATAAAATTAGAAAAAGTCCTTGGCACCTTAGAGCTAAAGCAGTGTGCCTTAAAAATAATTATATTATTGAATAAAAAAAAAAAAAAACACACGGGTGGTCTCTAATGCTAATGCTATTGTTAGTTACTGTTAAAGTGCAGGCTACAATCGAACTGCAATTAACTCATGTTAATGTATTAACTTACTTTCAAGTAATCAAGATCCAAAACAATGTATCGATAAATCAACACTACGATGTGATTTAATTTCTACTCCCTGAGACAAACATCATTCACAAGTCTGCTAAATTATAATATAGAAAGAAATCCGATAAAACAATATACCGTACATGTACACTGGCACTTATTACCGTTCTCACTTCCACTTTCACATTCACTTAACTTACATGTCACTTCACTTGATTTTCCCTATTACCAGTATCACGCACAGCGAAGTAGTGAAAAAAATCATTGTTCCAAAAAAAAATTGGTTATATGATGTTCGTAATAACCACAAGCTCATCTAAGTAATTACTTTATTCTCTGAAGTGACTTCCGTTATAAGAACCTACATTCACTTCACTTGGTTTTCACCGTGCAGTGATACCGGTAATAAGGGCCACTGTGTACCGTCAGCAAAATGACACATTTTCACTGCATCAGTATAAAATAGAGAAGCATCATAGTTGGATGACATAAGTTTGTCATGAATGTTATTTATACTATGCTTAAGTCTTTGAGGTACAGAGTCTCGAAATGGAACAACATTAAAGACGAATTTCGCACCAGCTCCATCAGATGTTGACAGTACCTTCTCAGATTTTATTGAAATTTTCTGGACTTATAGACTTTGTAACAGAAATCCACTTTCCATCTGGACTGTCATTTGTAAATGCCCAAAATTAGTTTAAAAATAAAGAATCCTACAATAAATGCGTTGTAATAGTTATGTTCACAAAGTTAGTCAAATCTTCAAACAAAATATTTAAAAAATTCTAGTGGAAAAATCAATTTAAAAAATTTAGTAATTTCACAAAAAATTCAATGAAATTTTGTCCCATTTGACTAATTTCATTCGCCACCAATCGTGAAAGATGAGAGCTTTTAACGACAAAAAGTTAACTAAAACTGTTTCTTGACAGTCTCATAATTTCTGAAAAAATTGGGCTTTTAACAATAAAGTAGTCTGTAAAACCTTCTCACAAATTGAGTTTCAACGGGATGGTTCTGGGATGATTACCTTACCTAACAGCTATAGGCCTGGGGTATCCTTTGCTGTATCAAGCATACGTCTCCACATAACTCGGTCCATAGCTGCTCGTTGCCAGCCACTCGAGGCACGGATGCTTCTGAGATCACCCTCCACTTGATCGATCCACCTTGCTCGCTGCACTCCTCTTCTTCTTGTACCAGTCGGATTAGATTCAAGAACCATTTTCACTGGGCCGTCGTCCGACATCCTTATGACATGCCCAGCCCATCGTTGACGTCCGATTTTAGCTGTCCGTACGATGGGTGGTTCTCCTAGCAGCTGTTGCAATTCATGATTCATACGCCGTCTCCACGTTCCGTCTTCCATCTGCACTCCGCCATAGATGGTCCTCAGTACCTTTCTTTCGAAAACACTGAGGGCGCGTTGGTCCTCTGCCAACATAGTCCAGGTCTCGTGGCCATAGAGAACAACCGGTCTAATGAGCGTTTTGTAGATGGTCAATTTCGTGCGGTGGCTTACTTTTCTCGATCGGAGGGTTTTTCTGAGTTCAAAGTACGCACGATTCCCTGCCAAAATACGTCTATGAATTTCTCTACTGGTGTCATTATCGGCGGTCACCAGTGAGCCCAAATACACGAACTCGTCAACCACCTCGATATCGTCACCATCTATCAATATTCGTGGTGGGAAGCGTTGTATTTCTTCTCTAGAGCCTCTTCCTCTCATGTATTTTGTTTTCGACGCATTTATGGCCAGTCCGGTACGCTTAGCTTCAGCTTTCAGTCCGATGTAGGTTTCCATCATCTTCTCAAGGTTACGTGTTACAATACCAATATCGTCAGCGAAGCCACTTGTACGGACTTTCGGAAGATCGTGCCACTCGTGTCGATCCTAGCTCTTCGAATCACACCTTCCAGGGCAATATTGAACAAGATACAAGAAAGTCCATCACCTTGACGTAGCCCTCTCCGAGATTCGAAGGGACTCGAGAGCGTCCCAGATACTCGGACGTAGCAGATCACTTTATCTGTCGTTGCTTTGACCAATCGCGTCAGTTTATCCGGAAAACCGTATTCGTGCATTATCTGCCATAGCTGTTCTCGATCGATTGTGTCGTATGCCGCTTTGAAGTCAATGAATAGGTTATGCGTGGGTACGTTGTATTCACGACACTTCTGGAGTACTTGTCTTATCGCGAATATGTGATCCGTAGTGGCGCCGGCTCCAGTAAATCCCGCTTAGTACGGCCCTACGAATTGCTTAGCTATTGGTGATAGACGATGGCAAAGGATTTGGGAGAGTACCTTGTAGGCGGCGTTCAGCAATGTGATTGTGCGGTAATTGCAACAATCCAGCTTATCGCCCTTTTTGTAGACGGCACATACCACTCCATCCATCCATTCCTGCGGTAGAATCTCCTCCTCCCAAATCCTAGAAGTCATCCAGTACGGCGCTCTAGCCAGTGCCTCTCCTCAATGTTTGAGCAGCTCGCCTGGCAACTGGTCATTGCCCGCGGCTTTGTTGTTTCTCAGCTTGGCGATCTCCTCACTTATCTCCGACAGATCAGATGCTGGGAATCTGTCGTCGGCTGAGCGTGCACCCAGATTGATTGTGCTTCGCCATTTAGAAATATAGAAACTGTGAAAACCGATACCCGAAGGGCCGAGTGTCATTCGACTCTGTTCGTCGAGTACGCCAAACGTCTGTGTGTGTATTTGCGTATTTTTTTGCACTAACTTTTTTCGGAAATGGCTTAACCGATTTTAACAAACTTAGATTCAACTACAAGCTCTTTTGATCTCATAGTAAATTCTTCAATTTTGTTTAGATCTAGCTTCCGGTTCCAGAGTTATGAGGTAAAATGTACAAAAAAATGAAAATATGTGTACTAACTTTTCTCAGTAAAGATGCAACCGAATTACACAAACTTAAATTCAAATGATCTTATGATCTTTCACTACACTTTTGAATTTGATCTATATCCGACTTCCGGTTCCGGAATTATAGGGTGATTAGCGTAAAAAATTAAAATTTTTAATAACCTAGTCACTGTTCTCAGAGATCCAATTTTTACAAACTTATGTTCAAATGAATGAACCTACGGTATTTTACAAAACTTCTGAATTTCATCTAAATTCGACTTCCGATTCCGGAATTATAGGGTAAAGTTTGTGAATAATGGTACACAGTCACTTAGAGTGGCGAAACAATAAACGAAAAAAAAAATCTAAACTGACCTCAAGACTACTTCAATCGGTAGTCATTATCAGTAGATGGCCAAACAAACCGATTCCGATGGTTAAACAAACTGGCTCCCGGTTTCCGATTCCGGAGGCACCGGAAATAGTGATCATAATTTCCCAAATGGAACTCACTAACTTTTCTCAACGACCGATTTTCACAAACTTAAATTCAAATGCGAGTTCCATACAGAATTCCTGAATTTCATCCAGATCCAACTTCCGGCTCCGGAAATATAGGGAAAAGTGGGTTAAAATTTTTATACCATCACTTAAAAGGGCGAAAAAACGTAAAACAAATTCTATATCGACCTCAAAACTACTACAATTGATAGTTTTTATCAGTAGACGGTCAAACAAACGGATTTCGGTTATTCTTTTAAGAATCGAAGACAATTATTTTACAGAATACCACAGTTTTATATATGATGGTATGATTGATATGAGAAAGGTATCATTACACCACTAGGTGAATTAAAACAGGTTTTTTTCAATCCTCGAAACAGTTGCTAAAGTCGAGTTCCGGAATGACCCTCGATGTGCGTAGCGATTCACGTTTGATGTTTTCAATTGACTCAAAACGATTTCCCCGGTGCGGTCGTTTTAATTTGCTGAATAGTCAGAAGTCACATGGAGCTAATTCAGGCGAATACGGTGGTTACGGAGGTATGCGACGGTGCATTATTGTGGTGCAAAACCCAAGAGTTGTCAGCCCATAATTTACGACTAGCTTCACGCAAATGATGCATAACACTCAAATAGTATTCCTTGTTGACAGTTTGGCCATTCGGAAGAAATTCGGAATGCACCACACCTCGATAAAAAAAACTGTCAACATTACCATGATTTTTTATCAACGCATTTTCGACCCTTTCTGAACAACTGGAACCAATCAAAAACACTTGCTCGTGACATATGATACGATTATCACCGAAGACTTTTTGCAACATTCTGAACGTTTCGGAACCAGAAATTTGATTCGGCACACAACATTGAATATAACTTTGTTGAATAATTTCACTGATTGTAAAAATCGCCGATTGAACTTTTAATACTTCAGAAAGACAGACGTATACTAAGCAGTAATAAATATTTTTACGTGACACTTGGCACAGATGTCACTGACAGTCATACGAACCTAGAAAAAAAATTTCAACGAATAAGGTTCCCGCGCGAAATTCAATTCAAAAGTCTTATTACTCTTTGTTGCTTTTATATGAATTAAAAAGTAGAATTAATCTTTGAGAATCTGGAGAATAAGTCTTTACTTAAGTCATTGAAAATTTATATTAGAACGTCATTTCCGGTGAAAACATATTAATACAAAACAAAGATTAATTTCAATACTGTGTAAAATGACGTTCGTGAACTTAATGAGTAATGAATTATGTTGATCCCAGAGAGAGTATTTTCGTCAAGCTGTTGTATTGAGTTACAAGAATTGAATCCATACAGCTTCGGTGATATCGGAGATAAAATTTAATTTTCTTGAAGCAAACGAAGGATCAATTCTAAAACAAGCCGACACCGTGTAATGGGTTAGACAGAATTCGTCTGAATTCTAGCCGGTAACTATGCCGTATTGTGAAATTTGTATCCGCCGCGATAAAGGGTGCTATTTCTGACACTTCCCAAAAACTTTTGCAAACTATGACGGCATTCATTACACTCAAACAAAGCGTCAACTTTCCTATCTTCACTGTTGTAATTCACTAGCAAAACCGACGCAATACCCTTCCCAAACATTTATCATTCGCTTTTCTCTTTCGTGTTCTATTGTTTGCTCGGTTTATGAAGAACAATGTCAGTGGGTGAAAGGCCACATACGGGAAATGTACAATGAAACAAAGTTTCACCAAGATAAACTCCACTACTGCATGGTTTGTTCCACCGGCGTCGTCCGGCGTGCTCACGGACCTTGTCCAGGTCAACCGACAAAAACGGAATGCGGAGCTGGTCTAGATGCTCTGGTACTGGGAATCCTTAGATGGAAGGGGTGAGGTGAGAGGGTCACAGCGGATCAATTAGAGCCGCTCGCTGTGGTTGTTTACACAGTAGAACCCTGTTGGTTCGACTGGTTTGTTGTTAGAAAAAAATGTTGAACTCAGATATATTCGGGATTCGAACTCCGAGCAACTGGCTTGTTTTTTTACTGGGAATAAAAAATGGCCAAATTACAAAAGTTCCGAATCCGATTCAACGGTGATATAATTTAATGTAAGTTGGCAAAAAAAAACGCACCTGCTCCTGGTATGGTTTCTCTTTTCACTGGCACTCTGCCAAGTTCAGGTGTTATTATTAGTTTGTTAATTTTTGTCAGCTCGTAGCGCCCGGTTGGAAACCCGAAACTGTTACATAGATAAGGTAGATACGATGTGAAACAAAAACCTCCAACTTCTCGTTTTCGAACGCTGTGTAGAGTGCGGTTAACAAAGCCACATCCATATCTCTGCAGTTGGTGCACCCTTCTCAATTTGAATGCCACCTGTTATTTAAAATTCATTCGATTATTCCGCTTCGCGTGGTTTTCCGTCGGCTCCCTTACCGACACCTCTCACAAATTCTATTTGCCGTCCAATTTCACTTATTTGAGTTCGTTTTCACACCCAATTCACAGTCTAAATTTTAGCATCGTTCCACCTACCTCGGCACAGTTCGCGCCAGGGACATTCCGTCTCGCAAAATGTGCTATCATCTAGTCCCTTCCGGTTAGCTGTTTGCACCTTCTTATCTTCCGACACTCCCCCGCCCTACCCGTATTTTCCTCACGAAGACAATAGCAAATTATGGAAATTGAAAAGGAAGCCCATGAAATTTGATTTCCTTAATCAAGTTGTTGTTATTTATTTACTCTAACTTCCGGTTCCGGTTTCCGCATTCAACGCTGCTTCTGCGGTAGCTCCATCAGTTAAGTTTGGCGAAAAAAATGGGTTAAGGTACGACCGAGGAGCGACCGCAATCGAGACACATCATCATCATCATCATCAACCACGAAAGCCACGACGGTGTAGCGATAACTTCATCCGCATTGAGCATCCCTTTTGGAAATATCCTTCTCCGTTTCAGCGCGAATAATTTGTTGCTGTCGGCCAACCTTCCAGGGACGAAAGAAGGCAACCTGATGAATGGGATTGGGTTATCTAGCGGCACGTCGCACAACCGACGACCGGATAGGATCGACTGGCGACGCTTGTTTATGCTTCAGCAAAAGCAAGCCATGTGTGAAAGTCCCGTCCATTGTCACACACTTCACGCCTAACAACTTCCTCTCCTCTTGGTGGAAGCGGGGGTTTTCGAAAGTGTTACGATGATCGAAGGAAATTGTGTTCTTTGGATCGTGTTGGGTTAGCTGAAGAAAGGGGAGCATGTAATCGAGCTCAGAAACATTACATTCTTATGTTAGGCACATTGTTTCCAACTCTGGAATGTTTGATTGTTGCAGGTTGTTCACTAACACTGTGAAATTTCGTGGTTCCAAAGTATAACTTAGGGATTCTAATATAAGTTTTTCGCTTCGTTTGTAAGATGAAGTAAGTAACTTTTTTCAATTATGATTGTTTCATTTTATTTAATAATATAATTTATACGGCACACCACCTAAGCTCTAATATGTCGAGGGCTTTTTCTACTTTTACCTAACAAATTACTTCAAACTAGCATAATTTCACTGTAATGTCGCATTGGGGTCGCAGTGATTGACTCTGACAGACCCAGCCGTCAACGGTAGTCGATGGGTTGAATATTATATTAGAGCAGACCCTGTCAGCTTGGAGCGAAATCAATCTTCAGTTCCGCAACGCCATCGCACGGTGTCACATTTAACATATCATGTCAATTGTATGGGTGCGCAGTGCTGCTATTTTGGCACGCACGAATTTGACATTTCTCTCCCCTATAATATTGAAAGTGTGAAAGTGTGTAAAACTGAAAGAATTTACCGGCCACAAGCTGAATGGTTTTTGCTTCATCCGATCCCCATAACGATTTTCAGATGGTTTTAATAAGTCGGCCATTCAATTTCCCCTCTGTCAAAAACAAATTGATTTGTATGAATATCATTTAAAATTTGTTTGAAGCACATACACTTATAAATTGAATGAATCCAAAATGTAGATGATTTTCGTTTCAAAATTAATCATCACAGCAGGCATATAGGAAATACTATTTATTTTGTAGTGCGTATGATGTTCGTACATATAATCGCATACCATAAACCGAATGAATTTAATCTACACCAATCATCGGATGATATTAATAAGATTTTCATGTAGTTTTATGTATTACGGAGTCCTAATAATGCGGATGATATTAAGATGAATTATTATTGAAATTATACATCTGGAAATGAAAATTAATCAAAATGCAAATGACCTACACTTAAAAAAAGTTTTAATTATGCTCCACTTCCATTTTTAAACATTTCTATGACAGTTGAATTTTTTTACAATTGCATTGGAGTTCAATGAGTATGAATAATAACTGGTCAAAGTACCGAAAAGGTATTACAGTATATGAATATTTTTCAAAATCGATGAACTGATATGTAAGTGCTCCTAACAAAGGTGGAAATGATCAGATTTGATAAGAAAAATATGACGAAGAATGTCCCACACACTTTCGTCAACCAAGATGTTGGAACGGATTTTGACGTATACTGTAGTTTACAAAAATTGATAAGATTATTCGCAAGAGTGTTTTTGGCTGGAACCGCAGGATGCCTAATAAAACTATGAAATACTGTACGAATAATTAAGTTGGGTAATTTCAAAATTATTTTATTGAAATAGTAACAAAATCATAAAAAAGTTAATTTAATGAATAGAATTGGTTGAAGCTGCAATTTGTTTTCCTTAAATGGATTTAGATTTTTATAAAAACTTTTTCATTGAATTAATAAAAATCATAACATTGAAAGAAGAAGATACAAATAACACTGAAGATATAGATCATTTATTTAACAAAAATAAACATATATTTATTCAAATTTAAATTTGGTTTATTTTCGTATACGTATTATTATAATTATAAATAATATATTTTAAACCGATCAGCACTATCACCCGATTCATCTGGAAGACTTTGCTCCTAACCATTACGACGACAGTTTTTTTCAAGTTTTGATCTGCTTTTTGAAGTTGGTCGTATTTTTGTTGTTGATAAAACGGTTCATAATAATCGAATGATTTATTGCCGAATTTATGTAAATCCACTTACACTGATTATACCAGAAATTACCGAGCGTGCTATTTTTTTTTGAAATAAATTCCGAACTGTAAAACATGTCGCAGCATTGGTCGTATGTATGCGGATCAAAGATAGTTTCTTCTGGCTTCTTGCCCTTGACTAAAATAACTGAAAGACAATTGGTTGAATAGTTGATAATGTTTCAAGAAAATTACCTTCCCACTCCATGGTAGTAAAAATAATATATTTAATGAGGCACTCTGCTTTAGTTTTAAGATGCCGAGAGCAAGGTTTTCACATATACCACTTAGACACCTGAGACAATGTTGCAGAGAAACCATAAGATTAATTGTTACATATTCATGGAAACTTTTTCATTGAACATAAGTAGACATTTCAATATTCTGTATAAACTATGCTGGAGTCGGTTGAGTTATCGTACTAATTTTCGTCAAGGTATTCAATGGATTGTACACAAACTTTTTATAATGAAGTGTGTAGGTTGTTAAGTATCGTAACAATTAAAAGCTTAATTTTTCCCCTCAAAAATTTTTCGGAAAAGAGTCAAGTGTACAGTTTGAATATCTTAAGCAGCAGAAACCAATATAAGAAAAATATATTGCACAGTGAAAAATATATTTTGTCATCAAAATACAATAAATTGTATTTAACCGAATAGTTCCGATTGAGAATCACTTATTTCCGCTGTGGAATTGGTTGGTCAAATGAAAAATACAATGGTTTATTAATATAAGAAAATGTAAGAAAACTTTAAAGTTGAAAGTATCAATTCCATATAAAATATCATTTGCTGTGAGAAACACGACTTTTCCGTTTCCATTCAAATGCAAATAATATTACTGTTGAAAACCGTTATAACTTTTCCAGAGATTTGTTGGTTTCCATCTTCATAGCAACCCTGGGAAAAGACGCTTGTAAAAAGAAAAAAACTCAGATTTGATCCATTCCAAGAGTATGCAGTAGCTCCATGGTAGAATGAAAACTTTCTTGTCAAATTTTGATCATTTCTCTTTCTACTGATTAAGTCTGAGTTTTTTTTTCTTTAAAAAGCGTCGTCATTCATTTCAATTCAGTTCTTTGGCTCGATTTTCTATTAAACATAAGGGTCTCCTCTTATCAAACTGATTGTTTAGGATAGTAGATACAAATAAAATATAATTGATCCGATATACGGATTCAAAAAGGTTTTGAATTTATTAAATCAGGTGGTCAATATACAATTCTAGAAAAATAGAATTGGCACCAATAATTGTTTGTCTAAAGCAGAAATCGCCCTTACATTACGTGAATTCTAAGTCTACTACAGACTCTTACTTCACTGAATACTCCAAAGTACTCTGACACCAGGTTTTCCAATATTTCCATCGAGCACCATTCTTAATCACTGATTTCGTATCACCACCACAATACGTATTAAATAGAAACCTTAAACGTATAACTTCGGTTAAAAAACGCGTTTTGTTCACATTGACTTTTCTGACAAGTTATCCAAAAATATTTTAATAATTGTAGGGAACGCACTGATCATTAATAATAAAATCATGCTATGTTATTTTTCCTTCAACATTGCGAATCATCAAAGTTACATTTAAATTTCGAAAGAAGAAATTCTTCTGTGTTGGATTGTATGAAACACTGCAAAATGAAAATAATACATGCATGGAAAGATTTTTGTTACGGGAATATCATATAACAAATTCATTTCGATTTTATCAATTTTACATACAATTGTAATACAATTCCATATATTTATGCCAATCATATAAATGATGGAAGAAAATCACAAGAAATGAGTATGAAACTCATTTCTCGCTCATCAATCAATTAATCGAACTGTTCTATAATTCATTATTAGGAATAAACTCTTCTCAGGGATTAAATGACAATGGGTAACATACATCCCGTCTGATTCATGATGATTAACACACACTTCACTAACATTTGAAACGTAACTGACAGTCATATAATATATGAATGGTAATCACACATATAAGAAGTAAAACTCACTGAATATTGATCATATGATCATGCAGATTGTTCTATCATTCAATAGTCGGAATTCTCAGTTATTTATCGCATTGAATGAAAATTCATGCAAAATGCGGTTGGCGTTTTCTTTCAGTGTACTTCTGTGTACGAGATTCGATGCGAACTCGCCTGAGGGCGCCATGCTCGCCAAAAATGTTGTTGCCAATGATTTGTTCTGGAAATGTGAGAGCTGGATATCTTGTTAATATGATGTCTTTGATTAGAGCGATCATTTTGATGCTGTTGGTACGATCGATATTGGCCCATCCTTCGATTCGTGTGGGTCTGCGGGAATTGTTTGTTGATTTTTTTGGTAAGAATTAAAACACTATTCTTAACGTTTTTTGTTCATTATCGTTGTGGATTCGTTAGTGAAATACAGTATCCTGTGTTACTGACTAAAAATACTAGCAACAGTTTATGGCTATACAAACAATTGACATATCCATAGAGTAGCATACTATAGAAACATACTTTTTATTAAGACTAATTTCGCGCTAAATCGTATTCAGAGTTGGCAGCACGCTCTCAGTTTTTTATGGAACTTGCTGTACATTAGAAAATGTTGCACATATTCATCGTGTAACTAAAGACAGTCCCAGAAAGAAACTGAGTAAGATAGCAAAAATGGAAGGAGTAGGTGAAGAAGCCGAGCGAAATACAATCAGGAAGTTCGGTGAGGATATTACATTCGAGGATAAACCGAACACGGGTCGAAAAAAAGGTCCTGCTAACCCTCATTTGGATAAACGTATACTGAAGGCGTTCGAGCAAAAGAAGGAGGTTTTAGTTCGGGATGCGGCCAAAAAAGTGGGCTCTTCGAAGTCAAATGTTCTTCGTGCTAAAGAACGTTTGAATCTTCGAACCTATAAGAAGCAGAAACAATCGAAACGTAGTCCGAAACAAGAAGCATCGAACAGGTCGAGGGTTCGAAAGCTGTACAATACGATTCTTGCTGGAAATTTGAACTGCATAATCACGGACGACGAAATATACGTAAAACGCGATTACAAATCCATGCCGGGTACACAATATTATACGGTGCGAGAAGGGAAAGTATGGTCTGGCAAGCAATTTGTAGCTGCGGTAAAATTTCGAAACCCTTCATCACCACTGCTTCAATGAACAGCGAAATATACATCAAGGAATGTTTACAAAAACGACTTCTACCCATGATTCGAAGCCACAAGGATCTTGTTGTCTGCTGGCCAGATCTTGCTTCTTGCCACTACTCGAAATCAACGGTATAACTATAAATCTTGTATAATAAACGTCACATCACATATACGCATTTCGAATACAATTTATATTCTTCTTCAGTGTGTTAGGTTTGTTTAGTTATTGAAAGAATGCTGCAACGTTGTTCCTTTTATATGAAATGGAAGTAGGTAAATTCCTACAACAGGTATAAATACCTCGAAAAAAATTATCTAATTTGTTCAGGGTAGGGGGAGGTTAAATGTTTTCTATGTTTGTTTGTCCCATGTGTGTGTGACCTATTTCCTTGATCTCTGTTTAGTAAAGAAATGGAATTATGTTTGAAAATTTCTAGACTTTCTGCCGAATCCAATTTCCATGGGTTGGAAATTTGTCTTAAATTTTTTATGTCATTTGTAGTGAAATCATGGTTTTCGGAAAAGGCATGCTCAGCTACTTTCGACTTGAAATGGTGTGATAAACCCCGTTCCAAATCATTGGATGCTTTCCCTATTTCCGCTATGTGTTCCTTGAAACGGATATGTAATGATCTCTTCGTTTGTCCAATGTATAATTTATCACAATGAGAACATGAAATTTTGTATACCCCCGATTTTTTCAATTTGTCAGTAGGATCTTTAGTAGATCCTAGTAAAGTTTTCAACTGGTAGCTAGTACTACTAAACACTAAATCCAAGCCAAAGGGTTTTAATTTTGATTTAAGTGGATATGCCATGTTAGAGTTGAAGTCTACCGATATTCTTTTCAAATTTTCTGATAGGGAGGTCAAAGTTGTAAGTGATAATTTTTTCAATGATCTTAATTTCTTATCGAGGATTGTTTGGATTGAGCGCTCCGGATATCCGAAACCATTTAACAGTTCGAAAAAGATTGGAAAAAAATGGCAAAACTTGTCGCCAAGAAGTCTGTACGGACTTTATTGAGGAACGTTCGCAAGAAGGTGCGCCAGCTAGTCTACATTGACTAAGTAGCAAATGTTGAGAATAATATTCTGTTGTTGTAGTCTAATATTATCAGTATATCGAATAAAATTTGAATATCTAACACTTGTGAACAGCGAAATCAAAGTGCGTCCATACTTTCTGGGACAGTCTTTAATTCATTCAACCTTCTTCGGTGCGAATATCATTATATTACTTCCGCCCGTCTCGAACAACGTTGAACCAGCGACATCAGATCGTGTGCGCCGAATTTCCGTATTCCATCTAGTATCGAGATGGTGGCAGAGGAAACAAAATCAGTATAAATCCGTATATCATATTTTACATTGATTACATGTTTTCTATACCAATTATTGCATAATTTATGAAAGGGGTGATTTTTTGGTTTTTTTTAACGAATTTTTATTATTTTATACGAAGAAGTGTAGTTTAATCGAAAGAAAATTACCTCTATCTTCATTGCTATCATTGAAGTACCCAAATACATCCAGGAGAGAACATCACGGTCGAAAAAAGAACATTCATCATTTTAATATTCGAGAAAGTATAAGACATTATTTAATCTTAAAAACATAGCCAATATATAGATTAATTAATCTTAATTACATAGCCAATATATAGAAAATCTGCTAGAATCTGTCAAGAGGAGATAGCAAATGATGGCAAATAAAGCGCATAACTGTATTAAATGTGCAGAATGCACAAAGTTTGTACATGTTCTGAAAACTTTGGGTGCGTTCTGGAAGTTCAACAATGATTTAACTGAGTGCAATTTTGTCGGCCGGAATCGGTCCGATTGACTTTCCTCTATCATCATATTATAAAGCAGGAAGAACTTTATGTACTATTTCTAACTGGGAAACCCCAACTTGTTTAAAAATTCTGTATAAAATCAATATTTTTTTGCAAAATCCGTACAAAATTCAGTAAATTTTATCAACGCACTTGATAATCATTAGAATACTGAAAAATCCGTATATCTGGTAACCCTGCGTTGAACTATTGAACTGCATGAAAGATAGAAGGGTAAAAATGAATCAGCAATAATCGTAGAGAACCCGAATCTACTAATCCATTCTTCGCTGCTGGTTTACTTCGTGCATGTTCGTTTCATACATTCGTTTGTCATTCGTTCATTTTACTTTACTCTTCGAATTGGTTCGAATAGCGTCACTGTGATGATCGTTGGTTTTCATTTTTCGCGAAGCATTCTTCATCTAATAAATTCATCATATCTCGTGAGGTAGCAGCAATGGGAGTGTACTGTGACATGGTTCATCAAACACACATAAGACTATGGTACTAATACAGAGGAAAACGCCTTAATTTGCTTGTTTCAAAGACAGCACGAATGATCATCGCGAATCAGGTTTTGTTGATGAATGAATATTCGTTCTACATTCGCGTTAAGTCATTCAGGGGCAATGAATAGATCTTCATGCGAGCAACGGAGCAGCGTCGACTTCGTTCGCACCCGAATTTACGGACAAGTCCGAATATCAGAGCGATTATCGAACAAAGGCGAAGGGAAGCGAACGATGATCATTGGCGTTCGTTGCATTTTCGATATTCAAGCAAAATTGCATGAAGACTTTGTCACAAAAAAACGTGCTTAATCCCCCTAGCAGTGAGATAATACCTTTTTTTCATCAATCAGTTTGTTTATCTCGACGAACTTCTTCGAATGATATAAGGATGTGAGAAATTGTCTTCTTCCAGCAATTATTGTTGCAAGCAGTATAAATCTACATAAATATGAAATTGTTTTGAATTTGAAAATACTGCCTTTTTTCTAATACATATGTAATGTTCGAACGATTATGTTGCCAAAAACTAACCGTGCTAAAATCGAAACGTCATGAAATACGGCGCTGTGCTTAGTCTTTTAGGTGCTAAGAAACAATTGCATAGAACAGTATTAAAAATCGTGTCTCACTTTGTTCCGAAACATCGCTTTATCGTTAAGCGCGTAAAACTTTTACTAACTGGAATAAGGCGAAAAGTCGCTTACACAAAAATATCAATATCGCCGTTCAAACTGTACAATTCATCCAGCAAAGAACATCCAAATCCTAGTAGGATAGTTTAATAACGACGTTAGCACTCGCTACACTGCTAACCAAAATGGCCACATACGGACTTTCTTGGAATCAGAGAACTCAGGAACTTGATTCTCTGGCGATTTCCATTATTTGTAGTTCCACATTCTCTCTTCTACCGGAATAAGATTATTTACGATTTATTGAATTTATGCTCGACTTCATAGCATGACGTTTTAACAGTTCGATAAAATCTGTACAGACATTTGACTAATTGAATAATTGAATTATTCAGCATGTATTAATTGATTTTATCCAACAAGATGCTTTCAATTCAAGGAATTTATCTCAATCGTTCTGGGAAATATCACTGCACCCGAGGAAGAAGCTGCATCCATGCAATATTTACCTATGAATATGTGCATATCATTTCCCCCACATTCGCATACTTTGTGCCCAATCAGTGTTCTCCCGGGGAACGTTTCTACTATTCTGCCATTTCTCATTCCGCAATGTGTTTCAATATAAAGGCCAATCCAGCACAAGCCACACCAGTAATACTGGGAAATCTTCACATTTCCCGTTGTGTACGGTTTGATTCTCCACCCGAACCCGGCATCTACCGTATCACACATCGAATTCCTTCTTCGCAAATCGGTTCATGCATTCATGATAATCGCAAATTGAGTGAAAAATATTGAATCAAACAAGGATGGAAGGTGTGAAAAGTTGGCTTCCCGATGTGGTTTTTTTCTGACACTACGGGCACTTTCGGAAGAACCGATGCAGTCGTCAATACTTTTTGATTTGAAAATGGGAAACGAACAAAAAACTGATTTCCCTTTTTTTTGTCGTGTTTTGCCACAATCTCGTTTATCATGCTTGACGACCAAACCAATAACCACGGGAAGGATATTGCACGAATAGATGCAGTGCAGTCTTTTCCATCCGAGTGGCGCAGTTTCTCCCCAAAACATAGCGTGACGAACCAACACCCGGGAACCACCGCCAGTCGCGAATATGCTGATGTTCACGAGTCGGACTGAACTATTTTCCAAGCAATTTAGGCTGGAATTGTCGTGTGCTGGTGTGCTGCTTTTGTAAAGTGTGTAGATTTGGATTTTTTTCCTTACCAACAAATGAGTAAATATCGTTGAAAATCAGATTCACATTGATCGAAAGATAAATTTTTCACTAGAAAAATCGCATGTTCCCAAAAATCTTCCGCTTCGTTCCGAACTTCTTAGCTGTTAATTTAAAAAGAAATTAATTTAGCTGGAATGCGAAAGTCGTTTGATCGTCGAATACGGTTCCACCATTCTACGGCAACCACGAACCCTGTTTCGAACGGAGCTACCTTGAATACATTGTATGTCAGAGACATTTTCCACCAATTTCCTATAGTGGTTATGTGTTTATACATACATGTATCCTAAACCGAAAATGTGATAGTTTTACCCTGTTCGCGGTGTCTGCTAACTTTCGCCGGCACAGGTGTGTAAACGTTCGGTAATATGTAAAATCGTAAATCAAAAAGTTCACTCGAAACAAACCGTACTGTATTCTCACTTTACGAAATTGCTTACTGCCGTTTAGCAATAATGGTTGGGTCTATTTGAAATTCAAAGGAACAATTTTGAATATTGTTGCGTTCACGTTTCGCTAGCACATGCAATGTGACGATGAATAAAACAGTTCATGAGAGAATGAATCATCCTGCAGAATAGATGCTGACAGTCTGTTAAAGTTCAAGTGCAATTCAGAAGAAGCAAACGAGTTATTCATAAAACCAATTGTTTCGACCTTTTCTCGCATCTTTTCCAAAAATGTAATCCGTGGTCATTGATTACCAAATAACGTATGCTTGTGGGTAAGTGGGCCGAATGGGAAAGAGCTTCCCAAAAAAAAGCCATCCAATATTTCGCAACCTGTTTAATTTCTCAAACTTTGAATTGGTCAAAGTGTTGATATTATCGTTTTTTATTTCAGCGCTTGGAATTCTCAAATTCTTGCACAAATTTTTAATAAACCGTCTTTGAAATTGCATTTTATTTGTAAATATCAAGGTATATTAAAAACAGTAGTAGAAAGAAAATTTTACACTGAATTCCGAACGAGAAACTTGATCGAATCGAATCGACCATGTGTTCTATTATGGTTCTCGATTCGAACTCGATCATCGAGCTTCACTCGAAGAAGTATTAGATTTTTGACAAGTTTTGGCTATAGGAAACCAAAACAATCGAGCTAATGAACGATTAAGCTCGATAAGAAGTGGTCGAATTTTATATACGTTTCACCTTATTTGTGGGTAGTTATCGATAGCATCATTGATTATCATAAACCTATACTCAGTATATTTATTTTGATGCATTGTTATATAAAGCTTGCTTCATTTAGAATTGGAACAAACTTTTGCTCATATTGTGGCGCTTCTGGTGGACGGATTTGGAACTTCTTGGCCCCCACGTGTCGGGAATTTTGTCAGCTTCACGTATGATTTTTGACATTCCGCAAATCGACTGTACTTTGTAAACAATCAACATGGAATCCGAAGGAAGGGAAAAAATTGTGCACAGTTATTTGGAAAATCCATTGTGGTCTGCATCTAGGCTAGATAAACAGCTGAAATTGCCAAGAAATACCGTATGGCGCGTTATCAAACGGTATAAGGTAACATTGACGACGATTCGGAAGCCTCAAGCCAATCGTCGGAGTGGAACTGTCGACCGGAAACTGCATGGTAAGATTTTGAAGACGATTTAGAGGAATCCTAATCTGTCGGACCGTGATTTGACCAGAAAATTCGGTGCTGCCCATAGTACCGTGAGGAGAACTCGACTCCGGGAAGGAATCAAGTCGTATAGAGCTAGCAAACAGCCCAATCGCACCATAAAACAGAATAGTGTGGTCAAAATTCTTGCTCGACAACTATATGACCAGGTGCTGACCAAGTTCGACGGATGTCTTCTGATGGACGATAAAACCTATGTCAAGGCTGACTTCGAGCAAATCCCAGGTCAAAAATTTTACTTGGCAACGGCTCGGGGGGATGTTCCAGCCGACAAATTTGCAAGAAAATTTATGATTTGGCAGGGCATTTGCAGCTGTGGCAAAAAACGAAAGTTTTCGTTGCAAATAAGGCAATGACTTCGGAACTATACCAAAACGTGTGTCTCCAAAAACGAATTTTGCCGTTCATTCAATCCCACGACCATCCCGTAATATTTTGGCCAGATTTGGCAACCTGCCATTACAGCAAAGTCGTTCAAGAATGGTATGCAGAGAAAGGGGTCCAGTTTGTTCCGAAAAACCTTAACCAACCCAACTGCCCCAGTTCCGCCCTATTGAGAAATACTGGGCAATCATGAAGAGGCATGATTGCCCAGTATTTCTTCAGCAACTAAGGTTCGTAGTTAACCATTACTCGAACTTGGTAACATTAAAAATTAAAATTAGACTTTATTTAATTAAAATTGAATTTAGAAAAATAATGTGAATAAGGTACATCAGTTTGATTCCTTTGGTAGAAGATAGGTAGAAGATTAATTGAAAGAATTAATATTATTAATATTATTATTATTATTATAAATAATCGTTTATTTGAAGCCGGCTTTAACTTCTTTACAACTACTTATTTGTACATAAGTACTGTGGTACTGTGGTTTTCATAATCTTTATCAAGCAGTTGACGAATTCACCCAACTCTTCTGTGATTGATTGCGCTGTCCAATCTGAGAACTTAGAACTAATCAACGCTGTTAATTTCCAGATTTTGCAGGAAGATTGAAAAAATTTGCTAGTTTCTCATAAATCAAACACTGTCATAATATCAAATATATGTAAAAATTGGATAAAAAATTGATAACTAATGTATCGGCGACTTTCCGCTGTATGTTTGATATATATATTAAAATCGGAATATCAACTTCGAGGAAGTCAGGCTGGGCGCTGCTTACAAATTTGGAAAATACTTAACTTGTATGGTTGGATCTAGAGATTGATAAATCATGATCGAAATTGATTGAAGTGATGTTTGATGTTGTTTCGAATTCCAAGATTCATCGATACTCCTTGAAAACCCTTAAAATAAGGGTATTTTCGATACAGATGATATCCAACAATAAACGATAAATTCAATATGGTGACTTCCGGTATATCGACATTTCTCTAAAATCCCTACCCATATTGTAAGGCTTTTCAAGAAAAACAAATAAATCGGAAGTCGCCATCATGGACTTCTCAAACATCGTTTTTTGGTACCTAAACATCAAATCTGTTTCAAAAATATTCATATTGTAAGGATTTTCGAGGAATACTAATAAACCGTAAACCGCCATTTTGGTTTTAAGAACGACCCCAAATATTGTACTTCGGCTCGAATTTGGCTCGAATACAATTGTTTCTTAGCACCTAAAAGACCATGCTCAGCACCCTTTCATATTTATAGTGATTTATATTGCTTGCAACAATAATTGCTGGGAGAACACAACTTCTTACATCCTTATATCATTCGAAGAAGTTAGTCGAGATAAGCAAATTCGTGTGTGAAAATGTTGGATCCATGTTCCGTCCATTGTTTCATACCAACGAAAGAAAACCTTTTTATTGTGACTAAACATTGCCAAGCAGCTCTCTGGATCGTTGATGCGTTGTTGCTTTTGTTTTATTGTGAGCGAACAAGGAAAAGACTATTTTTATGCCCAGATTTTCGCATAAAATCGTAAAAGCATATTCAGTTGATGTGCTAACCATTCTCACGAACTTTGATTCTTCGTTCACCCAACACGAAGTTTTCATGCCTATTTTTCCGGATGACAGAATATCAATCGTTTACAGTGTATTAATTATTAGACTTTATTCATAAATTCAATGTGTGATCTGTGCTGGTTTGACTGTGCCGGTTTATTATGGATTGTGGAGAACATTCCCGGGTAGAACGCTGGTCTTATAAGCCAGTTGTCATATGTTCCGATCTGGAAGAATTCTTAGTGTCAGTAGAATCTTAACACCACCCATGCAATGGTTATGTTCGCTATGAGTCGAGTGCGAAGTCTGTTGAAAAAGAACATCCAATTCCCTAAAAGGAATTTATTAATAAGACATTGCTTTTCGATCATGGGGAACTGGATGAACGAGCTCAGCACCTTCCATCAGTGATTTTTTTTCGAATTCCATCTCAATAAAATGTCTCATCTTTTGAGGTAATCCAAGTTTGAAGCCAATTTTCGATTTCTGCAGAAGAAGTAAACTGATAACCTACCAGATCGTGCTACATCCGTCGGAGCAACCAGTAATCAGAAGGAGCAATATCAGGAGAATACGGCGGATGCGGAAAAATGTCACACTTAGGCATTTCCAAGTATTTTAAACGACTTTTGCGATATGAGGGCGAGCGTTTACTTACAGGAGAATAATTCTATCATGTCTTTGCTTGTATTCCGGCCAAACGCAACATTTTCAGCCTATACCGCAACATTTTCAGCCTCAGCTCAAACGCAACATTTTCAGCCTATACCGATTACCCGCAGCTCATAGTACACAACTTCCTTTTGGTCCAACCGGATGCACAATATGACCTTCGAACGATGAATATTCGGATTTGCTGTTGATGTTAAAGTCGATGGCAACAATTGTCCGGGCATAGCGTGGTCGTTTTTCTTCTTGGAGTTATCATAGAATTGTAACAATTGTAACTGTAACAATTCGATGTAAAAAACCCTTTCTTTGTTTCAGTTGCTCGCAAGTGAAAAATCGCCTTTCAATGTCTTCCGGTTTCAGTTCATGAGGTATCTAACTGCCTTGCTTTTCAATCATTCCTATGGATTTTAATCGTATAGAAACTGTCTGTTGAGTCACTTCCAATGATTCTGCAAGCTTCTCTTGGGATCAGGGTCATTTCGCCGAAAGCCATTTCGCCGAAAGCCGTTTCGCCGAAAGTCATTTCGCTGAAAGGGTTATTTCGCCGAATGACATTTCGCCGGATGCCATTTCGCCGAAAGCCATTTCGCCGAAAGGGTCATTTCGCCGAATCGTGTAATCGTCTTGAAATCGTAATTAGAATTGATTTCAATTAAAGACAAACTAAAGATGATAGCGTTAACGCTCGTTTTGTTAACTTACCATTGTACTTCTTGAATAATGATTGATTGTTGTACTTTTGAATAAAGATTGATTCATGAACCTCAGAAAGTAGTTCCCAAGAAAACATGTTGACTATTAGCTAGTAAGCATCAAAGCAATTGCATGGGTGTATCTACCAGGCAAATGTAGGTGGTATTTTCCGTTTATTAAGTGAAAATGAAAAAAATACTAATGCAGCTACGCCACATCGTTTTAGTTCATGTGCTAACTAAAGCAAAGAAACCTAGCTTTGAGTAGACCGGGCAAACGAGGCGGTTACAGGTTTGTATGCAAGAGGCCGCCGCTTCCGACGGCGGGTCGGCGGCCGACTCAGCTGGTGTCGGCATATACAGGAGACATAACATGCAGGAGATATGACCCTTACGGCGAAATTACCCTTTCGGCAAAATGATCCTTTCGGCGAGATGACCCTTTCGGCGAAATGACCCTTTCGGCGAAACGACTTTCGGCGAAATGGCATTCGGCGAAACGACTTTCGGCGATATGACCCGCTCCCCTTCTATTGCGTTTGACTCGAATCTTCATCGATTAATGCCTCCAACTGTTTGTCTTGTACAGATCGAGGCCTGTCTTCAACGCTGAAATCTACATTTTTGAAACGTCGAAACCATTCCCTACATGATTTGTCAGTTGGAGCGTTATCACCATAAACATCCACAAGCATATGATGCGCTTCATTTACACTTTTCTTACAATTAAAACTGAAAACTAAAACTTCCCGCAAATGCTGCTTCGTTAACACAAAATTGCTCACAATTAGCACAGTGAAAAACAAGGTTTTGTATTTAAAAACTCGAAGCAACATGAATTGAATAGTTAATGACAAATGTCTAACCTCTTGAAACTATCGACATCAGCTGTTACTGTTCATTATTCATAACAGCCAGGGCCATCTTTTGAAAACGGACCGAACTAATTTGTACACCCATTGTAACATTTAGGTACCTTCGAGGATCGAAAACGGAATACCGGAATAACGGCAATAACATAAGTTAAAAGACTGTCCCAGAAAGTATGGACGCAACCAAAAACCGCTGCCATTGTTTACACTCTTCTCTAACCACATATGCAGTTGTTTATTCGTTTTCATTACTTTTTTTCGAAATGCGAGGACTTTCAGCAGAACAACGTCGAAAAATTGTATACAAATGGTGCACAGAACGCGGACTGTGACTGAGAAAGATAGAAAAAATGGAAGGAGTAAGTGAAAAAGTCGTGCGAAATGCAATCAGGAAGTTCGGTGAGGACAACACCTTTGAGGATAAACCGAAAACGGGTCGAAAAAAAGGTCCTGCTAACCCTCAGTTGGATAAACGTATACTGAAGGCGTTCGAGCAAAAGAAGAAGATTTCAGTTCGGGATGTGGCAAAAAAAGGGGCACTTCGAAGTCAAATGTTCTTCGTGCTAAAGAACGTTTGAATCTTCGAACCTATAAGAAGCAGAAACAACCAAAGCGTAGTCCGAAACAAGAAGCATCGATCAGGCCGAGGGTTCGAAAGCTGTACAATACGATTCTTGCTGGAAATTTGAACTGCGTAATCATGGACGACGAAACCTACGTGAAACTCGATTTCAAATCCTTGCCGAGACCACAATATTATACGGTGCGAGAAGGGCAAGTGTTAAACCAGTCCGAGACATCGTTTGAAGTCGAAAAATTTGGTAAGAAAGCTATGGTCTGGCAAGCAACTTGTAGCTGCGGTAAGATTTCGAAACCCTTCATCACCACTGCTTCAATGAACAGCGAAATATACATCAAGGAATGTTTACAAAAACGACTTCTACCCATGATTCGAAGACACAAGGATCCTGTTGTCTTCTGGCCAGATCTTGCTTCTTGCCACTACTCGAAATCAACGGTAGAATGGTATACTACCAAAAATGTCACTTTCGTCACAAAAGACATGAATCCACTAAATTGCCCACAACTTCGACCAATTGAGGAATTTTGGGCATTAACGAAGGCACACCTTAGGAAACATGTCTCGGCAGCCGAAACCATTCAACAGTTTGAAAAAGATTGGAAAAAAGTGTCAAAACTTGTCGCCAAGAAGTCTGTACGGAATTTAATGAGGAACGTTCGCAAGAAGGTGATTAATTTATGTTTTGGCCAGCCTTTCGGGTTCAAGTTTTATGTAGCCTCCGCTCTAGGAGATATCCTCATGAAGTGTGAGTTTGTTTTGTCTGAAAAGTCCGCTCAAAGATTTCTGATTTGGCCAGAGGATTAAAACGTTATCGCTCCAAACGGGTCCATCAACTGAAAACTCAATAACAATACTGTTCAAAGGATACAGAAACGATCGTTGAATTAGTCCTATTATCACAACTAAAATGGATCACAACTAAGTGGCTCTGATATTTACTTTATTATTTGCATGTTCATTTAATTTAAAACAATCCCGAGATTGATAATCTCTTACGTTTGGATATTAGGTGAATCGAGCTGTAGACAGCGTCTAAAAAGTTTATTCTCCTTTCTACAAATAATACAAAATTCAGAGATCTAGAATTTCCTGGGACACATTTGAAAATTGCTATAGTATTCAGCACGGAGACACTTGAAAATTCCAAACTTATGGAACGTGATGAACAGGCGGCTACATCATCGCTTACGGGTTGCTGATCTGTAACCAAGTCTCTCGCCTTCATCAACTGCTAAATCCACTGACCCCAGAACCAGCGATTTCCCGGGCCTGAATACAAATGATCCACGCCCGGCAAAGTCAAGAGCTCACTGGAGCTTGGCTGGAAGCCGCAAATACCGAAAATCTCCAACCTCAGCACGTACTCGGAAATAGCCCTATATTCGTCTTGTTATATTAAGAAATCCACTCAGCACATGATTCCGACTAGCAGGTCGTCCGGTGGCCGATTCCACACTGCACTAGCTTTGGCGAAGTGAAGAGCTAAAGCTGATACCATACCGCCTAGCCAACGTCTCAATTGCAGGGACCGGGTGTCTGCATCATCGCCCGCTCGCAAAAGTTCACTCTTCCGCAACCAGCAGCTTCTTATAAGCCTCGGCTATTGCCAGAAAAGAGCCAACGTAAGGAGGAAAATACCAGATTTATGTGAACTGAGTAAGAATTATGGTGAGAGTTTTATCTTGCTCGTTGCGGATCATAAATTCTTTCTTCCAACTCGGCCGGCCATGGCAACCGGGATGCCGTCCGGAATTTCAGCCCGCTGCCGGGTTCAGCTTTGGCCACGATGCGATGGAGGAGTGACACGGGACGGAAAAAATGTACATTTAATTGAATCACTGCACTGAATGTACCGGCTTCACCTTCGGTCCTCTGCCCCATCGAGTAGCAATTGTCGAAACCACATCGTCTTCGTGTTGGTTCGTTGTCGCATCCTTCGCATCACAAGGCAAGGGGGAATTTTAAAGTGACTTCTCATATTTTCACGCTCGAAGGCCAGGGACGGTGACGGTTGTTGAATCAGCAATTCGCCGGCGAACTGGCAAAAGACGCATCGGGTCCCACCCCCAGCTGGTGATGCACCTGAAACAACGTCGGCAGCTGCGGCTTGGTCCGCTGAGATTAAAGATGATCGGGATTATGAGTAGAGCGTAAAAGTGGGATCCCAGTTTGCTTCCGTTTACTTGGCAAATAAAAAGTGCAAATTACGTTGCTGGTGTCAGCGGAGCATTACGATTAGTACCGTATTAATTGTGTAAGCAAGGAACGGAAAATTCTTAACCTAATTTAAGTCACAGCGTGCAAAAAATCGCATCAAAAAGCTTAATATTGTACCTTAATACAGTGCCCTAAAAATTCCGCCAAACAAAACTTTGATAGTTCACGCCTCTGAAGATCAATGAACTACAATCAATTTGAGGGGGTTTCGGAAATTTTCATCTGAAAACAAATCATACAACGAAAATTTACCGTATGAGAGATTTTTTTTGGTAAATCAACATGCTCTGTGCTTTGAGCAACCAGAGTGACATAGTTTTTATTTGGAACTCTTAAAATACAAGAAAACAACTAATTATAAACATTAGCAACAACGATTGATAAACGTTCATTGATTTATAAATAATTAAAATTTAGAAATACAAAAAGACATTTCCTAACTTTCACTAATTGCAATTCTGCCCCATGCGGCTTACTCACCAAAACTTGGTTCCTTCCGATTGTCACTTGAATAAACCTTTCTCCGAACCTAACGTGTTAACTCATTCAACTCAATTATTCAAAATTCGGTCCAAAATCTATGAAGTTAAACATATCTCATTTCTATTTATGTTGTCGAGATACTTTCCAACGGAGCCTCGGAGACCCATAGTATTACATATCATTCAACTCTGCTCGACGAGATCGGAAAATGTCTGTGTGAATGAGCACCTTTCCAAGATTTCCTTGCCGCAGACGACTGGACCAATTTTAACCAGCTTAGGCGATTTAATGGTACTATTGGACCGTTGATCAAACTCAAAGATCATTAATGGTACAGCAAATATAATGGTATAAATGACTTGACCGACGCATTGTATTTCATACCGTTCAGTTTTCTACAAGATCACTGAACCGATCTAAACAAGCTCAAACTCATTTGAAAGCTACTAATGATCCATTGATCAAATTCGAAGATAAAATGACTGTCCCTATCGATTCCGCAGATTAAATAGTATAAGTAACACAACCGACAAAGCGCGCTTTATTTCTTCCCGCTTAATTTTCCCGAGATGGTAGAGCCGATTTTAACAGAGCTATGCCCGTTTGAAAGCTTCGTTCAGATTGTGAATCAAGTACGAAGATCAATTGACTGTCGCTTCCGGTTCCGGAGACATAATGGTGTAAGTGACGTAACCGACAAAACACTTTTTTTCTCTCCGCTCAATTTCCCCAGAGATAACTGAACCAATCTCAACAATCCTAGGATCGTTTGAAAGCTACTATTAGATCGTAAAAAACATCAAGTATGAAAATCACATGGCAGATGCTTCTGGTTCCGGAGATATAATCGTATAAGTGACGAAACCGACAAATTGAGTTATTTTTCTATTCGCTCATTTTTTCAGAACGCGACCAATGATATTACTGCTTATATTTTCAGTTTTGAGAACGTTGTCGGATATGCTATTTAAGCGAGGTATCCCTCTTTTGAGAACTAACAGAATCAAACTGAATAAATTTATGTCTGAAATTATCAACCCAGATTCGTGACAGAAATTATCGTAATAAAAACTTTATGTTAAAAAAATCGATTTTTCGAAAATTTTACACAGATGTTAATTGTAGTATACAACCCCTTAAGGTGAAATGTAGCGTCATAAAATGCGCGCAAAATTTTATCCGCTTCAGTTGAACGAATCGTCGCACAAAGCATACCAAGAAAAACGGACACATAGAAACAAGAACTTTTTTCAATGATTGAGCGCAGTGGGTTTACCTCTCGTTCTATTGGCTTGTAAAAAAGACTGGACGAAATGGATTTTTGAATCCTTCACACTTTGAATATATGCTAATTCAATCGTTATTGTTAGTGATTACTCTTACACTAGAGCTATAAATCATGAGTAATTATGAATGACTAACATGAGGTTATATGTATATGTATTGAATAACTTGCTAACCATGTATATGCTTGAGTTTAGTAGCAAGCATGGATTCTTTCTCAAAAGAACGATTGAAGACAAGAGAACATTCAAGTATTTTTGATATCTTTGCAGTAGTTCACCAGGCCCTTCCCGCTGATGAGATAGAATTTACGTAAAAGTATTTACTTGACTCGCATGAGTTCATCTTACCTTGCAGTTAAAATTATTTAGTGAATCTTTTCTCAAGCACATATTTGGGGCACGAAATTAAATATAAAGTTATTTCGTAGTTCATTATTATTCAATCGATTTTGAAAGGAAAATCAAGCGTTGATTCATTGTATTCATAATAATTGAAAAACCAATGAATTCCAATAAGATTTCCATGCTGACTGGCTCGAAGCTGTCTCTCAATTTTTATCACATTGTTTGTATCACAGGTTAATGAACGACAATACTTAGCTTGTATTCATTTCATTCAGTAGCTTGTCAATGATGAAGTTATAGTTTTGCTATTAAAATTGCTGCAATCTAAAATAATCCATGTTATACTATATTACACAGACAAGCTTTATTGCTTCAGCAACATCAATGCATTGAACTCAACAGAATTGAACATTATTAGCATTACAATCTTACAATACCCATTTTATTGTATTCAACTCGTTTTTATTTCAACACAAAACCTAATGCTGCATAAATTCGCGTCATTATTTTATATGTAATTTTTGCTCACGATATAATGCCACCGTGCCCACTATGCATTTCTCACACCACGTCAATACGAAACAGCAGCGCGCAAGCAATAAAAAAAATGCGGAAAAGTTTATGTAAACTTTTTCAAATTTCGGTTGTTTTAGCTAATATTTTAAAATTTTGAGTTGCATTTTCAAATTCTTCGTGAAATTCTGCTACAAACACCACTTTTCAGTTCTAAAATCATCCCCGTGGAACGGAACAGTAACCGTTTATACATTTCAAAAACCAATGACGGCTCGGCAAAGCAAAATTTCAAAATTCTAAGAATACTTAGTTATGATAAATTTGATTTCGAAAACATAAGTGTTTTTGGTTTTTCGAAAATCGGTCTAGTTTTTGAATAATTGATCAAAAACGCGATTTTCGCATTCCGCTACATTTCACCTTAAGACCACTTTTTACAAATTCAGAGTGTTGAAAAAATAAATTTCGAAAGAATAATTTTTCCAGTGACGATGTGAAAATGAGCGTATTCCTAGAAAACATACATTCCGCGAAAAATAATAACCTGGGAACGTTCCATTTGAACCAATTTGTTCTGATTCCTGAAGAGGCAATATTACAACAGAAAAAAATAAAGATAAAATGAGCAATACTTATGTTTTTCGAAACAAAATATCAAAGCAATTACACCTATTTTAGTCTCATCCTCTGAGTCAATACATTGAAAAGAGTTGGCAGATCACACTCAAACTAATGTTTCCTATATAAAATGAACGGTGTTGCTGGAATGATGAAGGGTGCAGCTACCCCAATTTAAATATTTAGTTCTACTGATAACTGACTACTGATCTTTTATACCGAAAGCTTAATCTCCACCGTTTGGCTTTTGACACATACAGGAGTGTTTCTGATGAGCAACGCTAGAATAGTATTTTTTTTTTCTGAAGAAGACGCGAACTGATAGCGTCGAAACGTCGTGTGTTGAATTAAAAATACAGAAAAAGATATGCATTTATTGTGAAAACCCTTAAAATCAGTTCGTCGAGATCGCAAAACAAAAATATGCACTCGATTTTCTCAGAGATGGCTGAACAAACTTAGACTCAAATGTATTACTTTCCCATAGAACACTATTTAATTTCATTTCGATCCGGTTTCCGGTACCGAAGCTACAGAGTGAAGCGTGTTGAAAATTGCCAACCGTCATTTATACCGTTTTCGTTTTTGAACCTAGACGCGGGCTACTCTGACTCCGAGTAAAACGAACACGTGGTACGCGCCCTAAACAACAACTCATGAAAAAAAGAAAAAATAAACAAACTCGGCTGGATGCGTGGTGCGACCCGAGAAAATTTTCAGAGCGAAACTACGCGATTGGAATCCGACCTAGAGCGACCTCAGGTTGCTAAAACAAACATATCAAACGTTGTTTGGGCGACTCTGGGTCAGCTTTCGGGCTGCTCTGATCAATAAACGAAAATAATGCTAAATAAGGAAAAGTTCTACTAAATATGGTTTAAAACCTCTTCAATTTATAGATTATGTTAGTTGCTGGCGGCATGAACCGATTTCGACTATACCGAATCCCAGTTTCCTGTTCCGGAAGTACCAGAAATAATGATCAAAAACGTGATTAATCCACCTAGCAGTAAGATGATACCTTTTTTTATCAATCCGCATGTGTTTTTTGCATGGATATTTTTCGCTGTTTTAGTTCTCGTGACATTATTTTAATTATCGTCGTTTTAAACGGTAAATTGAGATTTCAAAATCAGATCGAATTTGAATCGTGTGACAATCGATTGAACATTCCGAGAGATGTCGAAGTAAGTTACATTTTAGAATTTTTCGTCATTAGTTATGGTACTTCCAGAGCCAGTATTCAAAATCTACCATAACAAAAAATGATTCGTATGGCCATAAATTAATACGCCAAACAATTTATATCTTCTATATCTGTATGAATTTTAAAAACTCATCATCCTGTAATTCCAGAATCGGATGAAATTCACCAATTTTGTACGGGACCATAAGTTCTTTCATTTGAATTTTTGTTTTTGAAGTTCGATTTGGCCTTTTTGAGAAAATGATTGAGCTTTGAGAAACGATTCGATACTGGAACCGGAATTCGAAAATCGGTGTAGCCGAAATCAGTTAAATTCACCTGAGGAGGGTGTAGACATCTTTGAGGAATTGTAGTGAGAATTACCGTTCAAACAGAAATAATTTTTTTTGGTTATCGACTATCCAAATCTGATAAACCTGAATAATTTATGAGAAATGGACATTTTTATACTAATCACCGAATATCTGCTAAACCGTCGGATCCTCGTAAAAAGTAAGATGTTGTATAGGATTTTAATACCTCTCATTTGAATCATAGATGGTTCTTAGATTTCATTTAAATCTTAAATCGGTTCAGCCAGCTTCGAGAAAAATGAGTTACACAATTTTAATTTCGTTTCACATATCATCCTATAGTTTCGGAACAAAATGTCGGATCCAAACATAATTCAGGAACCTTGTTTGGTAGCATACGACTTTTCATAAGAATCTGAGTTTGTTGAAAACGGTTCAGCCATCTCCGAGAAAAATTAGTGAAATTATTTGTCACACACGCATTTGTTGATCTCGACGAACTGAGTTGAATGGTATATGGTTGTTATGTTCTTTCAGCATTTATTGCTGTAAGTAGTTTAAATCAATATAATTATGGAATTGCTTTCAACTGGAAAATGCTACCATCATTTGGTTTACATATGTCATATTCGAACAATTATGTTTCCAAAAACGAACCTTGCTGAAATCGGTCCAAAGTAAAATGTCATGAAAAAGGATACTGTACACAGTCTTTTTGGTACTAAGAAACAATTGTATGTAACTGTATTGAAAAATCGTGTTTTACGTTGCTCCCAAGCATTGCTTTGTCATACAGCGCTCAAACCTCCTACTACTGGAATAGGGAGAAAAGTCGCTTACACAAAAATATCGATATCTCCGTTAAAAATGGACGGATTTTACCAATCTATGGCTTGTTGGATAGCTATTACCGTGCGGAATCTAAGTTTGAAAACATATTCTGTTTTCAAGGTCAAACGTGACAGATACTGTCAAAAACTGAAAATTTTGACATAAAACTTCATATAACTCAAAAAGTAAACATCCGATCTCAAAACCGTTCAATAGCGTTCTGGGTGACGGAGAGACCTTTCATTTGCGACTAGTTTGATCAAAATCGGTCCAGCCATCTCTGAGATCTCGACCTCTTAGTTGACAACACACATACAGACACACACACATACACACACACACACACACACACACACACACACACACACACACACACAAACACACACACACACACACACACACGGACATTTGCTCAGTTCGTCGAGATGAATCGATTGGTGTATGACACTCGGCCCTCGGAAAAATTTTCTAAAGTTTGAGCGAATTCTATACCTATTTTTTATATTTATAAAAAAAGGTAAAACAGCAAAAAACAAATCCGATTTCCACAAACTTAGGCTCAATCGAAATATGTTTCTATTGAATTTCATCCGGATCCGACTTCCGGTTCAGGAACTGCGACGATGCAAAAACGGAAAAAAATCTTCTTAATTCAGCTCATAACTGTTTACAAATTGGGAAGGTTATGCTTGTTTATTCCTACATAAACTTTCTAGTTTTATTTCAAGCTCATTTTTTTTTGTTGAGGAATCTTTTAGCCATATTTTTTCGGAAACCCTTTCACAACCCTTTTGCTACTGCACTGAAATTCAATGTCTAATCTGTCGTCTCAGAAAAAAAAATTCTGAACTCTGATGGAAACTCCCCAGAATTCGCCTCTTTCGGCTACCAAATCAATTTCTTCACATTTCGCCTTCAACTCATCAGTGTTTGAAACAGTTCTAACTAAACTGCCATCTTTGCCTATCTGTTCAATTCAAACCGTTCAGCAGACGCATAGTTTGTACTAATTATGTAACAGTTTGAAATATTGCACCGAGATGATTTTATAGCAAATTCTGGAAACGGGAATAAGAACGGTCGAAAGCTACAACTTGCGCTTGGTATCATATATCCTAACTACTTACTGTTGTTCTTTAGTACTTCGGCATTATAATTAGCAGTACACTAACCTGAAATTGAGAAAAGATAAATGTTAGGAAAAAAATTATATAGAATAAAAAACAGTTTATATATGTAGAATAAAAATGAAATTTATCCAAATTAGTCAGAAAACATTCGATTGAAGTCTCAAATGTGTCGACTGACGCACGGAACTGTACAAATTTGTACTAAATTCCAGTAGTCTATAAGTTAGTTAGTTGGTAAGTTCTATAATTGTTGAATCCCGGTTTCAAACTTTTCAATTTTTCCCCGATAACTGGATTAACGTAAATCACTTTACACAATATAGTGCTGCAGTTGAAAATATATTTCCCGAAACGATTGACAACGTTTTTGATAAGACTATTTCCGGTGGATGATTGTGCTGGGACTGCGAAAAACATTCCCTGGGAGAAATTATTTTGTTCTGGGCCTCTTTGGTATCATATTCCTGGTGAGAGAGGCAGTCTGTTTACCATTCATCGAGAATTTGGGGTCATTGGATCACCTATCGCACTTTTGTCCGCCTTAATTCGTCATCCCTGCTACTGCGTTCATGTTCTTAAAAGCGCATCGTTATAAGATTTTTTCTGCATAATTAGTTTTTAAATTGTTAGCGTCATTGTTTACAGTATTTAGTTGTAATATTTTATTGATGCAAACTTTTTTTTAAGTGCTTGAGTGGGTTGGAGTAGGTGTTCTTTTGTCGGACTCTTCGCCAAGAATGGATAGGTTTCTTCATAATATTGCCAAGTGGCCCCGTTGATTCTCGTATGTGATCAGTGTTTTGTATTGCATTTTTTCGTATCTCTCGTTTCCGAAAACAAAGTAAGAAGAAATGGTCATCCCCAGACGCACATGTAGTACATGAATATACTTCTCTCTACAGGGTCCGCCGAGTAACTTATTTTTTAACATGCAATAAAACACAAACGGTTCATCCGATTTCAAAATTTTTTTTTTCATATTAAAGTACAATCCTTCCGGTTTATTGTGGAATATAATTTCATTCAAATGGCAGCCTCGGCTGGCCTTGCAGTACGCCATATGGTTCCTCAAGCGTATACACAGCCATTTTCGTTCAGCGGAAGGATAAAACTAAGTTTCTGTCAAATCAGAAGTGACATTAAGGTTACCAATGTCGAAACAACCGCTAGTTAAAAAAAAAGTTACATGGTGGACCCTGTAGATGGAGAAAACCTCATAGCACTGCTCCATATGCTTTTGAATAAACCTATCTTCAAACACCGGGGGAGGTCATGTACGTGCTCATCAATAGCCTTGTCTTGAACATCGACAGAAATTTTAAACTTGACTTTTTTACGTCCAATGCAATGAACTATGCTATTTTTCGACGCTAATATGGCTTCCCTCTAAAAAAAACGTTCCTTCGTTGGACCAACGTTGAATCATTGGTCCAATGAACGTCCAATCAATCGTTCAACGGGAGCCCAACACGGGACCTTCGTTTGCCGATTTTGAAACAGACCGTTGAACCGAATGCCATTTTTCGTTCAACAAACCCGGCAGACAAAGGTTCAACAATGGTTGTGCCATTTTTAATATGGGGAGTTGTACTAGTTTTACTGGAGAATTTTTGAATTTTTTCCACTTATTTTATTTAACTAACACTACATACCTGTACAAATCTTGTACTTCACGTAGAATAACAACAAATTTTCTTTCTATATGAAGGTAACACCTAATTTTGACACTATTTTTGCAAGAGAAAAAACAACAAACCGACCCAGCAAACTGAACGAATATTTCGTGCAGTATGTCATTCAACAAGCGCTCAACGACCAACTAAATAGAACCGCTTGCTGAAAGGATTCCTTCGCTTTGTCTATTGCATTATCAGATTTGATCAGCTGCAGCTCTTGTATCTTGTTTATGTCGAGCCGCATTTTTTTCAGTAAGGTTACAATACAGTTCTTTTTAAAGTCAATAACAATTGACCTACAGTTTTCGCTCGCATCTCATTCGACACAGTCTAAAATTGCTTACGTTCAAAAAGACAGAAACATACAATACAGTGTAGTGAACAATGGAGTATACGAAATGAGCAAATACGATTTACAAAGGCTTGAAACTTGGCCAACGAGGTCAAATTCAATTTGTTTTGTTTTCAAACGCTGCAAAGTTAGATCAGCAGCAAACGAAATTGAAATCTTACTTAAAGAACGAATGCAAAGCGACGTTAATGATATAAGTGAGATTCAATTCAACAAGGCGGCTAACTCTGTATACATTATGTTTGAACGTGAAAGAGATGCAATTGCATTCGCTGCATTGATGTCCACAGTGTCGAGTATGACAATGTTAAATACAAAATCCCTGTTTACGTCGTGGACGATGCCAAAGAAGTACGTGTATATTACCTTCGCCCGATGGCCTGTGATCATTTATTCAGGAAAACATGTCATAGTACGGAAAAATTCTTTCCAACGAAAGCATAAAGCAATTCCATCTTATGTAATTCGTAGTCAGGGCCGAAGGCGTCCTAGTTAATCGCTGGTTACCTGTGAAAATCTGCTGATTACATGTCACTTTTGTAAACAACCTGCACACTACGGTACATCCTGCACTGAAACTGCGAACAGGACATCTTCAACCAAAGACAAGGACAACCGTTCAATAACGATAACTAGTGAGCCCAGAACTTCTGCTTCAAAAACTCTTCCAGTTTCAAACTAGCAAACAACAGCAACAAGGCGCATCTCCAGAAACTAGCCAAGACTGCGAATAACAAGAAAACAAAAAGAAAACGGAACCCACCCACAACTCCGACGATGCAGCCTTCAATCCTCGCTAGATGGAAATGAAAGCTACACTCCCCCAAGGAAAACGTGATTCAATAGTAAAAAATTATCTGTATCTGTGGTCACGCAAAGCTTGTACGCGAGTAGGCCAGAATAGATAAATTTTCAAAAAAAATTGACCTTGGTGATGTAAACCTGAAAAACATCTTCAGGATTGCTGTTTTCGAGATCATCTTGTCGTTCAAAACACTGTATTGTATTGTATTTCTCGCACCGTGTTTCGATCGAACCACGCAAGTGAACTGGGCACATCTGATAAAAATAACAGCATAACTTCGGAATATTCGCATAAAAACGCATAATGTTCATTTCTAGAGATAAAATTCACGACTTATCAAAATTTCCGAAAAAGATTTTCTTTTTGTTTGGTGCCAAATATTTTAGAAATGCATCTGGTGTTATTTAAAGAAAAAAATCCAGTCCCAAAGAGTCGACTTTAAATTTCTTTTTTCGAGATAACATTGAATCATTACGTTTCGTGCTTTTCGAAGACGAAACAAGAAAACCGCATAACTTTGTAAATTCACATAAAACACCGTATAACTTACAAAATTACCATGAAAGGCCGCTTAATTTCGAAAATTTGCACCTAAAAGTCGCACAAAAATCATATAAAATATCACATAAAAAAAGGCTATTGTGTTTTTTCTTCATGCAAAAATTAACAGGTTTTCATTCCAAAATCAGAATTTTTATCTTACATTTGAGCTTCTGAAGAATAGTTTTTTTTCAAATCACGATCAGAAACTCTATGAAATTACTTCAAATATAAATTTTCACAAATCGTAAATTCACGCAACGTTAACGAAAAAAAATATTTGAACAATTCATCATAAATTTTCAAAAAAATGTATCAAGAAAAACTTTTCACTACCTCCACGTTGAAAAGCAGTTCAACACAGCAATGAAAAAAAAACCTCTCAACGAATAAAATCCCCATTCTTCAAGCGGAAAACCCTTACACATAAAAAAACCCCTTTTCCTTCAGTTCGTTCGTCCGTTCCGGTGGGATTCCCAGCGGAGCAGCGCGTATCTCATCTGGTGACATTTTACCACAACTCGTCGAATCAGTTTAACTCGAGCCCGAGCGAAAAGAGCTATGTTCGTGCAGCATCGATACCGATCGTCGTGGTGAGGAATGTGCAGTCGATACCGGAGAACAAACCGCACATCAAACGCCACCGAGAAGGTAGTAGTATCCACGTCCGGGATCCGTATCCGAGGGTGAAATATTATTACCTCCCCGGCCATTATCCCGTCGAGTGTGATAGCCGGAACTGGGGGCCCGTTCCTGTCTATGCGTTGGTAAGACGACGAGTAGCGTAGGAAATGGACGGCAACGACAACGACAACGGCTGAAGGGATAAAACTTTATTGTATTTTATGTACTGCCGCTATTACACCGATGATGGATTCGGATTCGATTATCTGGGTGTGGTTTGGGAAAGCAACTGTCAGCCGGAGGCATAGAAAACCGGTGGCAAAATCATATGAATGCCGTCTAGTTGTTCGAGCGAAGAAATGGCCAACGAAATATTGTATTGTACAAAGAGATTCTCTCATTGTTACATTCGTGGTTTTGAACATTTTATACAGAAATATCGTATTCTCGTATATGTGTAAGTGTGTGTATGTATAAATATGCTCTAGATTTACTCAAGATGACTAAACCGAATTTTGAAAACTTAGATTCATACAAAAGGTCTTATTGTCCCATAGATCGTTATTGAATTGTATCCAGATCCGACTTCCGGTTCCGGAATATGTGCAAATAGTTGCAAAAAGTATGCATTCACTTTTATCAGATATAACTGAACTGATTCACGCAAACTAAAATTGAAATACAACGGATGTTTATTGAATTTGATCGAGATCCGACTTCCGGCGCCGAAGCTACAGAGTGATGAGTAAAATAAATTTCAATTTCAAGCGCGTGTTTCTATACATGACGAATTCTATAAAAACGAATGAAATCCATTAAACAAGCGTATCCACGTAGAATTTCGGACACCAAAATAACATCAACAATTGATTAATATAATAATCTTTTTTTCTGTAAATTCTAGAACTCTCTGTGGTTTGTCCGCCATTATGCTCTGTACGGTATCTCAGATACCAATACCTACCAATTACTTTTTTCTTAGTTTCGGAGAGTTTTCGCTTAATTAGAGCCCAGTACTTCTCTCTTGGGCGAAATTCTGAACAGTATCTGACTTCTTGCCGCTTATAACATTTCAGGACGGATTTCGCATAGTGACTAGGGGCCAAATCAAGCCAAAACAGAAATGAAGGGTTACGGTTTCTGATAAATGGCAGCAATACAGTTTTCGCAGATATTCTTTTTCGTACACATGGGATTTGGATTTGGACACCTTCTTTACCCAAAAATGCTTCCCAACGACTTCACTTTTTGAACGTGCGATTTCGAGTTCCCAACCCCATTTCACACAGAGAGATTTGATTTTTTCTCAATTATGGCTACCACCTTTTTGTTCACTTTTGTTTTGTTTCGATTGCAGAGGTTTTACTCTCAAGGTCATTCGCCTCTTCGGGCCAGAAAATTTGTCTAATCCTATGTGCGGAGTTAGGAATCGAACCCAGGTAGGCTTGTCCATCTTGTCCATTTGTCGGGATCATACTTTTCGATTTGTTCCACTTCCAATCTTGCGAACGCTGGTCAAATGATTTGCACACTTCCACTTGATTGAATGTCATTTTACTAAATGTAACCAGAATGGACACATGTTGTACAGCGTCCCAGGTCGGCAGTTCAATGCATAGGACGCTGGTCTTACAAGCCAGTTGTCGTATGTTCGAGCCCCGACCTGGAAGGATTCTTAGAGTAGGATCCATAGTACTAGCCATGCAATGATTCTGTACACTAAGAATCGGCTGCGAAGTCTGTTGAAATAGAAAGACCAAATTCCACAAAAGGAATGTAATGCCAGGACTTTGCTTTGCTTTGTACAACGAAATAAAGTGAAAAGTTTCAGCTGCCATACAAATGAAACGTTTTAGCGATCCATGAAATAATTCAAAATCTTCACTGACAGAAAAGTATCCGAAATGGACAGGCTTCTCTTCGATTGATATTGGGTATTCCGGTTTCCGGTTTCTAAAGTACCGTAAATAATGGTCTGAAACTCCAAAATAGTTCTACAAACCAATATTTCATCTGCAGGAGTTTTTGATAAAAGAATCAAAATGGTCAACAATTTAAATATATCGTGAGTACAAATTAGTTCGGTCCGTTTTCAAAAGATGGCTCTGGTTGTTATGAATATTGAACAGTAACAGCTGATGTCGATAGTTTCAACAGGTTAGACATTTGTCTTTAATATTCAGTTCATATTCTACCGCTCTACGCATAAGTGTCCCATATTCTACAGGAATTCCTATGTATATGGGATAAATATGCGTAGAACGGCAGTATTGCTTCGAGTTTGTTTAAAAAATAACTTGTGTTTCACTGTGTTAATCAAGGATGGCTTTTATCGTATCAAAGAACGCTCTCTAGCAACTCTACACACGATTCAATCAGTGCCATCAAAGAGAGACGGCTATCATCGCAGCAACAAAAAACCGGCATGGTTCATTTAACATAGAATGGACACAAGTGCGAGAGCGAATTTCTCTCGATGACCTGTCTGAGAATCAAAGGTTAGCTCTATGAAAATATATGTGAATACTCCACACAAGAGTTTTGAAATATTGCAACCTAGTATGAGAATAATCAAGTTGAATCATCGATTCGATTTTCTGCGATAATTGTCAACTTGCGATTCTCTCTTGGTAAATTCATTATCAGACTGTAATTTTTTTAAGGGCCATGGAATAATCAGAGTATGAAGTGAAGCGAAGAAATGTATAAAAATTCTCTCACGGTTCATTCATTGAGAGACATGTTTATGACATGGATGTTTATGGTGATAATGCTCCAACTCGTGTCAGAAATTGTCTTGAGAAAAAATAATATCAGTATCTAACGAGGAAAATAGATTGAAAAAACGACATGCGAATACAACTATGTGAAGTGGCCATAGAAATATGATTATAATTGAATACCGTGGCGCTCGAGCGCAGCGAAGCATGCTCGGTTTTTCTTGTCAATTAGGCTGTTTCTTCATTTGTACGGGTTCGAGTCCTATCTCTGCGGGAACTTTTTCGCGGTTTTTGTTACAAAATTGTAGTTGTCGTCATTTTTCTAATCTATTTTCCTCGTTAGATACTGATCAAATTTAAAACCAGCTTAAGATGGCTCTACGTCTTAAGATTCAAACAAATCAATAAAAAATATGGTTTGATGAGACTCTTTGAATGACAAGAAAAATGTTGGATAAAAAAAGGTTTTTAATGAAAATCTAGTCATGAACACTTCACTCCACCATCGCATTTGCTATACTGATTATGAAGGAATTGCGTTGGCCGTCAAAGAGCAAAACCCTTCAATATCAAACTTAACATCTGTTGAAATTTTGCTATTTGTTACATCGATCATGTGTAAAGAACATGGGATAACCATGTTACACTGTATAATACCGCTTCAAAATAATCTGCTGTGACAGCTGGGGATAAAAAGTTAATTCTGTTTGATATGGAACATTAGCATAAAACAATGACGAACTGAGAATGTACGGGATAATAGTCCGGACGATGCCCGGATAGTTGATACGGTGAAATGCCAGATGCCATGTTGGAATAGAACCATAGAAAAAGGAACGCTAGCTACCCAAAGTCGTGGCATTTTTCTCGCCCTTTGCCGAAGTAAATAGCAAATGATTGAAGAATTTCATACTACATTCATCCTGCGTGTCTGCAAATGTGTGAAAAGTACATTTGCTCAAATGAAAATTGGCCGTGTACTATTCCGAAGCGAAGTAAAATCCACTTTCTCAGCTACACTCTTCCCTTCAACTCCAACAACAGCAAAAACAGCACCATTGCATCGTTTATGAAATTCCCCATGGCAGCAATATTGCTCACACATGCTTCGACCCTACCCTTTAAGCAAACCATAATTGATTTTCAAAGGAATTTAATTCTACACAGCATAATTAAATTCGCCTCCTGGAAGCAACTTGTTGGTTGTGTCTACCGTAAAAGTTAGTGATACTTCTTTTCCTGGTGGTAAACAGCAGATCAGCCTGTGTCTGTGTCTCGGATCATTTCGCATCCCAGCCAACCGGGAAACCGACTGCGTAGGGTTTTATAATGTACTAAGCTCGCGTGTGGAGTCACCGGAAGTGGTTTGTTCTATACTTACCCTACCCTACCTTCCCACAGGATAGCATGTGCGTCTGGCCGAGGCGCCTGGCGTTGTTCTCAAAACCACACAACCATAGAAAGCAGCCAAGCTCAAGGCATTGGTATTCAGGATTCGTTTTTGTTTTATGATTTTATTATTATATCTTTTCGCTTTCTCATGCATCACTGGCCAACCTCTCTCTCTCTCTCTCTCTCACACACACACACACACACACACACACACACACACACACACACACACACACACACACACACACACACACACACACACACACACACACACACACACACACAGACATCCACACTGACACAGCCACAGCAGCACAGTGTGGAGTCAGTTTCCGGCAGGAGTGGTCCAGCCGAAAAGTTATACGTGAGTATAGGGAAAATGGTCTTTTTGAGAGGTGTTTTGTATTACGGCAGAAGCCTGTTGTAATGGTTATTATTCCGAAACGACACTGGCCTAATTGGATGTTTATGGATATTGGAAAATTTGCAATCTGGTCTTGTGGGTACGAATTTTATGTGCTTCTGGTATCGGTTCAATGTACTGGCCGATGGTTAGTGCTAACGAGGATTTTGCTTCCTATAGTGGTTTTCCTCCTTATTCAATATCTTTAAGCATTGGCTCTTACGACAATTGGATGGTTACTTGTACTAACTGCTGCTAGTGGAAAGTGAATATTTGTTTGTTTTTCAATGGGTTTGTCTTCGACTCATCAATTCGCCGGTAGTTTATATTGAACTGCTAGCGAGACTTGACGGAGAATATTTGTACCGCCAAATAAAAAGGAATTCGTATAGTAAGTAAATATCGACAAATATATCATAAAGCTGCTCAATAAATACTAACTGACATGAAAATATGGAATCAGTACCAGCTGATACTAAAAAGAAAATTACCCTGATGGATAACTTTGGTTGCCTTGATGAATGACTTTAATTCAAACTACAAAGACTGATTTATTCGACAATGGCTTAATCAAATTCACACATATTCTTAGGCTTAGCAAACGATGATTGTAGAGTAGTGAAAGAGACAGTCCAAACGAGAAACTGCTGGGTGACTGGTAGTGAAGTTAGCGTTGTAGATACGAATGTGTAGATAATGAACATTCGATGTGAATTTGATGTGCCGTT
This sequence comes from Malaya genurostris, assembly GCF_030247185.1. NCBI lineage: Eukaryota > Metazoa > Arthropoda > Insecta > Diptera > Culicidae > Malaya > Malaya genurostris. Next base: position 264,338,248 of record NC_080571.1, read on the forward strand.
TTGTTTTTGTTTTGTTGGTATTAGAAATGGGCAATCCGTTTGTGAACGGTAGAAAAAAACTAATTCTTTTGAAAAAATGAGTTAACTACAGATCTTTGTTAAAAAAACAATAGTTCTCTAATCTTTTCAAAGAATAAAAAGTGATTGAATTCTATAAGAAAGACTTCTGAAAAATTCCCCAAAAGTAAACGATTGCAGCTTTAAATACATGCAAGAAAATTACTGCATTTCCATTGAAGAGTTTTCGACCAAAAAAGTATAATTATTCGCTTTCGTACGGTTTTGGCAGAAACATTCAACATTTCTGACGAACGAAAGAACGGTTCAGGAGAACTAGTTCTTCCGGTAGAACTGTTAAGTTCTGACCGGTTCTTTGGAATGAACTGTTTAGCCCTTCTGTAGTTGGTATGACATCTGCCACACATATTTAATAAATATCAAGTCATTGAACACAGTTCGGGTTTACATCTCAACCAAGTCAGTCGACAAACAAAACCGCTTACGTTGGGGACAGAAGAAACCAAGTACAGTATTGTGTAGTGAACAATAGACCTCGAAAATGAGTGAACCAAACGAACAAAAGCTACCGCCGGTACGAAAGAATACAATTATTGTTGACTTCAGACAGTGCAAAATTCGACCTTCGATACGAGAACTTGACATTAAACGTGTGCATTTACTTCAATGCAATAAAACCAATAATGTTGTTTATATCCAGTTCTATAAAGAGTTGGATGCAATTCAATTTGCTAAAGACAATAATAATGTGCACTATGTGGTGCATGAAAATATCAAGTACAACATTCCAGTATATATGGAAGATAGTGCTATAGAAGTGCGTGTGCATGATCTTCCCTCAAGCGTCAACGATTCTTATATTCGCGCAACTATGTCCCAATACGGAGAGATTCTCTCTATCGAAAAAGAAAAGTGGAAGAATTTTTTCCCCGGTATTCTAAATGGCGTGCGTTTGTTACGCATGCGCTTGAGGAGGCCTATACCTTCTTATGTGACATTCGGTCTGGATACATGAATACCGTGTAAATCACTTGTTACCTATGACAATCAGATGGCCACATGTCAATATTGCCAAAAAGCTGTTCACTACGGTAAGCCATGTGATAAACCGGACAAGGAGACAACTATACCAAAGGACAACGGTGCTTCCTTTACACCAACCCCAAGCAACCCCAGTACACCTGTGATAGTCACCAACAACAATGAAGCATCCCCTTCAACGAAACCATCAGTATCCCCTATAGAACAAAGTACACCAGCTGCAGTTAACAACTTACCCTCCAACCAACCAATCTACAGCAACTCTCAACGAGCCCAAGACTACGATCAACAATGGAAACGAAAAAAAACGGAAATCACACACAACACCGACGATGAAGCAATGGATGATGAGATAAGCCGCGGACGAAGTGGCCCCCGATCCTCGTTGGATGGAAATGGAAACTCATCTTCCCCTAGAAAAAGTGTGACAACGAGATCCAATAGCAAAAAAAATTTAAATAAAAAAAATGTAAGCCAATCGGCCCCGTAAAGCTTTTACGCAAAAAGTCTAGAATAAAAATTTTATCATAAAAAAAAGTATTATTAAACAGTAAGAACTCTTTAATAAATGCGACTTTCGAACGTTTTTCGAGAACTTTAAAAAAAATTCTTTCGGAAAAAAAACTCTTTTTAATAAACTCAAATAACCATCCGAAAATCGTTCATAAAATTTTGTTGAAAAATAAATTAAAAAATGTTTCATGATTTTCAAAAATTTACATTAGTTTGAAAATATTCACCTTTTTCAAATATTATTTCTCCATTCTATAAATTTGGGGACGGGTGTAGCGTTATGGGTAAGTCGATGCCTTTCACGCAGCCCACCTGGGTTCGATTCCCAACCCCGCACATAGGGTCAGAAAGTTTTTCTGGTCCGAAGAGGCGAATGACCTTAAGGTTAAAACCTCTATAATCGAAACAAAACAAAATTCTATAAATTTGATAGAGTTTTAGTTTGATTTACAGCTACAATGTATCAACAAATATGAAAAAATAAAAAATCCCTTTTTTGACATATTTTAATTTTATTTGTTCAAAATCAAATCAAACAAAAAAATTTCAGCCATATTACAGTTTTTTACACAGTCCTTATATTTACCTAAAACTCAACGACTCAACATTTCTGAAACATATATTATTGAAAATTTTCATAGTATTTTTGCAAAAGTAAGGCTAGAGTAAAAATGATAAACTTCTGATGCAAATTCGAGCTAAATAAAAAAAAATCAGGCATCTTCGAAAAATTAATCGGAGAGAAGAAGCGTGTTTTGTTGGTTATGTCACTTATACCATTAAATCTCTGAAACCAGAAATTACAGCCATTTGATCTTCAACGAGACTGATACGATACGATTAGAGGCAGGAACGTCGAAACTCTGCCGCTCAGCGTATCTTTTTCCAAAAAATCATCTTTTCTGTTAGTTTCTCATTAGTTTGGCTTCTTCAATATATGTTTCTACTCAGTCATTGCAAAGCTGAACTTTGTTATGATGACTTTACGTCAAGCCAACTAAAATTTTAATAAATTTTTTTAATCCACCTCGTGGAGTAATGATGTCTTTCTCAGATTACTCATATTCACATGAATATTATTACAGGAATCTACAAAAAACCATTTCAATTTGAAAAAAAAATTGGATTTAAAAGTTTCGATTCAAATTTAAGAGTTTTTCTGTTTCTTTTTTGTCGCGTCGCTCTGAACGACGTTTTGCAATTTTAAACACGCTTCAATCTGTAGTTTCGGAACCAAAAGGCGGATTCGAATAAATTTCAAAAGCAGTTGCTGGGATCACAATATTTTTTTTTCCTTTTGAGTGAAAGTTTGTGAAAACTGGTTCAGCCAACTAGGATATACTTGAAAAAGTTCCGGTATAGACATAATCGATTCGTTTGGACAGCAACTAACATAAACTACAAATTGAAACAGATTTGAGCCACGTTTAGGTGCAAGGATCAGCCCCATTGGTTTGTTCGCAGCCATTGATGTGGAACAACGAAACCAAAATTTCCGATGATCTACAACAAACAGCTCAATCAATCGTCACACTTTTCAATCCGCAATTGCACGAGAGTCTGCTTAGATTGATCTTGATTAGGAACTAACACCGAACATCGTTTGTCTTTATTTAAAAGATATTTTATTCAGGCCTATTTGCGTACAAGCTTTACGTGGCCGATTTAGCTGAGTTTTTAGATAAAAAATTTTTTGTATTGGATCTCGTTGTCACCCTTTTTCTAAGGGGAGAGGAGCTTCCATTTTCCTCCTGCGAGGATTGAGAGGCAGTTTGTTCGTGGTTCGTCTCGTCATCCATTGCCGTGGTATTGTTGTTGATTTCGTTGCTAGTTGCTGTAGATGCGCCTTGTTGTACAATGTTTCCAGTTGCTGATTGGTTAGATGGTAAGCTGTTAATTGCAGCTGATGTACTTTGTTCTATAGGGGATACGTTGAATGGTTTCGTTGAAGCGGATGCTTCACTGTTGTTGGTGACTGTCACAGGTGTACTGGGGTTGCTTGGGGTTGGTGTGAAGGAAGCACCATTGTCCTTTGGTATAGTTGTCTCCTTGTCCGGTTTATCACATGGCTTGCCGTAATGAACAGCTTTTTGGCAATATTGACATGTCATAGGTAACCATCTGACCATCTGATTGTCATAGGTAACAACAAGTGATTTGCATGGTATTGTTGTATCCTGACCGAATGTCACATAAGAAGGTATATTATATATTGATTTTTTCTGTCCCGAACGTAAGCGGTTTTGGTTTATCGACTGACTTGGTTGAGATGTACGAGCGAACTGATCGTTTGTCTTGATTTTGATTTGTTTCATAGCCGACGAATTTACATCAATATCCCAAATGTATGCAATTATAACTTTGTACGTGCTTGCGATACGGATTTCGATATTTAAGTTTCTTTTCACCAACCTTGTATTCGAGCTTTGTATGCACGCCGTTATTTTTATTGCGTTAAGGATAAAGAGTAGACCAAGTTGACTTGTGTTGGTAATTTGTGTATTACGTACATTTTATTTGGTACGTTTGTTATAGATCTATGTATTCATTTATGAAGTGCAACCAGTTTATCAAAGTGGTTTGCACGATTGAGTTTCATACAATCTGACAATGATTTATTCTCAAATGACTGGCCCGGGTTGGCGGTTCAATGTATAGGGCACTGGTCTTACAAACCAGTTGTCGTATGTTCGAGTCTCGACCTGGAAGGATTCGTAGTGTCAGTAGGATCGTAGCAACAACCATGCAATGGTTTTGTACACTCTGAATCGGCTGCGAAGTCTGTTGAAACAGAAGGTCAAATTCCACTACAGGAATGTAATACCAAGACTTTGCTTTTATTCTCAAATGAATGTTAAGCCTGACTTTTTGGATGATATAACAGTTTTGATCACTTTTTCAGCAACGTTTTATAGAAAATTGCTTACCTTTTTTGAATGAAAATTTTAATTCCCTAATAAAAAAAGTTAGCAACACTGCTTCAATGCATTTGTATTAGATTGCGCTACACAAAATAATCTAAGCTAAATATTTTCTGTTACAAAAGCAGTTTTTCGGAAAAATAAAAAGTTTTACGACAACATTCCATATCCATTGCCTTTCGCGTGTTAAATTAAAGGTTCCCATTTCACGGGTTTACTTATAGAATGTACGTAAATCTTTATATCACAATAATTTCTGCAAGAGGAAATCCATATAGGGATGTGTTTGCTGCTAATCAAATGTGTTTTAGTGTAAGTAAACTGAAACTGAAATTATTTTTTCTCCAGCAGTTTTAAGTAAAACGGAAGAGTTCTGGACTAAGATTTTCGCTTGTCTTGAATTGCAATTTTAAGCAGAATGAGCTTATTGGCATATTTTTTCAAACCTATGGAAAATTTATTGATTAAAATCAGGAAAAGAAGCGCCGGAAATTGTTTTTACGCACACGTTGTGGACATTACTCATACACTTGCAAGGAAGATTTGAAGCTTTTTCTTTTTTCTGAAGCAAGGAAGATTTGAAGATAAACTTTTTCTTATTATTAATCGAGTTCATATCTTATATAAATTAGAAATTATTCTTAAGCACTCAAAATTTACACTGGGGTAGTTGCAAATTTCGCAGGCAAAAACGACATTACATGGAATTTCAGCCGAACTCGTATGACACAATATCAGAGCATACCAATTAAAGCTTCAAAGCGTTTCATGGCACTTTGTGTCTTGCTGTCTAGCAACAACGTACCTCTACCATGCTACACATAGGACTGAAACGTTAGCTATAATTTCGCTTATATTTATAGATTCGCGTGCTTCCAACAGCTTCGCTTTTGCATCGATTGTCCAATCAGAGCGATGCTTTTCCATTGATATATCGCTTACTCCTTCAAAACCGTCGTCTATGGCAGGGAAATCCGATATGCCGGAGATTTTTAGCAGACAAAATAGAACAGTGGCACGAATAATCTACATTTCAATGGTATACAATTAAAAATACATGGCTCTGAACATTCAAATCAATACATAGAAATATTTTCAATCAATTGATGAAATAATATTGCTGATTGAAACTAAACTGACTTAGCTGTAAGTGATCAAAACCTGACCACATTTCTACTTGTAATTACCCTTGAATTTCTAATTTGCACCCCTATATAGAAAATAAAGATGTGTTCCACATCAAAAAACCTGTAATTCGAGAACGTACATAAATTGGTTCAGCCATCTTTGAGAAAAGTAAGCGACATTATTTGGCACATACATACACAGACATTACTCAACTTAACAAAATGACTCGAATGATAGGGGAGACCGGGACTAGTTAGCAGAGTAGCTTTTCTGAAAATGCTATTATGCGCAGTGGCGACGTCTATAGTAATTTTGATGGAGCATTAGGTCACCCACGTACCGACGTAATTTTAGGTGTTTCTGTGCTGTCTTTTTTCGGCACTGGTGAGTAAATTTCTGTTTTTGTAAAGTAATACTTGTGACGCGGATCAATTTATATTCGATTTCCAAAAACGTGGTACCATTGGAACGGGTATTCAAAACTTTACAAAATGTCATGTTGGATTTCAGTATAACCTTACTTTTATTTTTGGTAATCGTGATTGCTCTCGAAAACATTCATTGGGCAGGTTGGCGAGTTTTGTGCGGGGTTAGTTGGACGAGTTGTGATTTTAGCTTAGAGTGAAGTGCACTTGGATATTCGTGAAATGTTATCCTTTTTTTGGACGGAAATAGATTGTATGTTTATATTGATGGTTTTTAGAAAAATATACAGGAGAAATAAGTAATGGAATTAAATAAAAATCATTGACAAATAAAAATAAGTGATTAGAATTATTACAAGTTGGAAATTGTCGATAGAAAATATGATTTCAATTTTGTATGAATCAAATGCCATCCAAACTTTTAGCATTTAGAGTTCCTGACAGGATTTCTCGCAGATTGACCCAAGCCCGAACAGAACTCGTCCATCAGTATAGAATCTGCTGCAGATGTAAGCCATCCTGAAAATAACAGACATCTCCCCAAGACTGATTCGGAGGAGCGTCAAGGTCGTGAATCCCGAATCAATCCAAAATTTTAACAACTCTCTAATAAAAGCAGCATTGGAGGAGTAAAAAAATGAAACCAAGCGTAAGCGCGAACGCTGGTGGATGAAAAGGTAGAAGGGAAACTGAAATAGTTCACTAATGCTACCGAAACTAATTCCAAAATATTAACTATTCTCAAAAACCAAGAAGACTCAAAAACCAAGAAGGGGAGTTTTTTCACGAAAACGTTTATTGATACAATTGATGTGTTTCACATACTTTTTATAACTCGGCCAACCTACCCCGGCTCTGGGGTTGGTTGGCCGTTTTTTTTTCTCCGCATTTCATTGTTAATAACTATTTTCCGGATTTTCATACAGGAATGAAAAAAAATCACACCAAAGCGTTTATCAAAAAGTCTAACCAGAAAGAGTACAGAAATTCCGAAAGCGAAACTCGGCCAACTAGCCCCGGTCTCCCCTATATGACACTCTGCACTCAGGGCCAATTTTTACCTGTCAAATTTTCAAGCCATTTCCAATACATTTGACAGCAGTTTGGGGCCGAAACTGGGTTGAGTTTTACTTCAAGCAAAAATGCCATATATGAGACAGACAAAAACAGACACGTCGAAAATATATATTTATTGTGATACCTCATAGGCCAAAGACCAAAGACAAAATACCTCGCTTATAAGGCACCACCACCAAACGACTAGCAAAACGATTCAATGAAATCACCTTCTTTCGATGAAATGGCTTTCAGAAAAATGGCATTCACCAGAAAGACCTTTTCACAATGTTAAAAGGTGAAATTCGTTGCGATATTAAAGCCGGTTATCTGTGCGCCTTTGTCGGCAATACACAACGAAAAAATTTAACAAGATACTAAAGTTCGTGTAGTCACCAACGCAACTCGTATTTTTAAGCATTGTTCCCGAAAACTTCAAAGAACCACAATCAGAGCAATGTCCTCATTGTCACCACCATCTTTAGCGTAGAAAACTTTTCGCTTGCCGTTCCGATTCGCATGGATAACACTAATTAAGCGATTAAAAACTATGCAAGGGCTTTTCCTCCGCGAAAGCACCGTCTGCTGCGAAAGTTAATTTCGAATATCCAGCGGAAAGTTTTAATAAGGTCGAATCAGTGCTCGCAATCATGCCAAAATTGTTTGGCAATTGAATGAAGAAATACGAGAATGGCAGGGAACAGAGTCAACGTAGCACATAAAAAGTATAACTTTATGTATGCAACCGAGCACTGAAGGAAGGCGTGTAGCAAAGAAGTAGCTCAGTTCGCTTATGAATACGTATGACGAGGCGGCTGGGAGCAACGAAACGAGAGAATTCCTACACGGAGACGAAGCAAGGTCGGGGCTAAAATAACTGAAAGCAACAAATGCGTTCCGTTACAATAAAAGAAAGAAAAAAAAGAACAACCATAAACATAAGCTGCCACCATATAGCAATAGTTTGTTGGTTGTTGGGTTAGACAAGGGTGAACGGGACGGGAATCAACTGTTGAATTATAGACGATAAGAGAATATGTTTGTTTTAATTCTTGCTTGTAGACTATTCAGTGGCACATGTTCCCTGAACTGATTTGTCTTTTGCTGATTGGGTTATAAAACATATCCAGAAAAAAACACATATCTAGTTTGAGAAAGAAAAACATTAAAGTTGAATTTATCGAATCGATTTGTATGGTACTTACTGCACTGGAAAAGGCCAACTGAGTGTTTTTGGAGAGCTCTTTCGATTCGATCAAGACAATACGAAAACAAGAACACAATGTCCAATAAAGCAGATAATTAATGAGCATCTTGTCTTCTAATTGATTGGATTGAGTACCACAGACTTCGAATAACTCTCGCAAAATGAGAACTGTCCTTCTCTCTCTATATATCTTCTGAGTGGAATAGAGATACGCTTTAATTTATCGATCCCGTAGTCACCATACCTACTAAATCTCGTCGTGTTGGATTAATTTAAGCAGTACACACAGTTCTACCTGATGGTGGAAATTTAATTTTCATGTTTGATTTCCACTTATTCGCACCATTTAAGCGCATTAGACCATCCAGATAAATGTAGTCCCATATCTCGACACACACAACTGTCGCTATTTGTTTGCACTTCAATTGCGGATAGTTTACCCCCCCACCATCGCCGACCACAACCTGACAATAATTGCATACCGAGTAATGCCCAATGTAATTGATTGGTAAAACTTTGTCACCACGTCGATCTGTTTAACGAGAGACTGGTCGATGTCATTGTTTTGTGATAACACACGTGACGCGGAGTTCCACTCCGTCGTGGTTTTCACCGGATTTCAAATACACTATTGATTGAATGATATGCCAAGTGCTGTCCGATTTAGTTGATGTTTACGCCAGTGGCTAATGGAAACAAATCCGTTTCGTGGTTCGCTCGATGGTTGTTGGTAGATTGGCTATTGACAGTTTCAATGTTTTGAGGGATAATATTAGCGTTTAAATTTCTAGAATGAAAATATTGCGCAAAGTTGCACAAGCTTCGTAGCATACTGTGATTCAAATTGAGAGATTTGTTGGAATTTCAGTTGATTTCCAACCATCGTTTTTTCATCGATAAATTGATATATAATAGGTCTTCTGAAGGCGAGATAACTGAGTCGTCACAAGCTCCTATCTCATGCCTTCCTACGTGTCTACACACTTAGAAAATTTCGCAGATCTCGGTAATTTTTTACCGAATTTTCAACAGCTGAACGTTCGGTATTTGAATTGAATATCGATCGTTCGGTTATTGCTGCATTGTCAAACAACTACCGTAAACTGTAAACCAAATGGATCTAACGAATGGCTCGGTAATTTTTTGTGTTTGTTTAATTTTGGTTGAATTCTTGTGCACTTGTACCTCATTCCATTCGACGAACCTCTCAAGATATTTTTCGTTTGGTTAATAAAAAGACACTTACTGAAAATTTTAATAACTGTTTGACAGTTAGTTTTCACGACAATCAGTATTTACAGAAGTTCGGTTATTGGAAGATTATTTTACCATACGGAAGGTATGGTTTTTACCGTACTCGGCGACTATTCAGATTTACCGTATGAATTGTATAACTATTTACAGAATTCTGTAATAAAAACTTGCGTAAAACTAATCGTCCGGTAAAAATTTGCATTATTTTTGTAAAATAAAGTTCATGTACCGAAATATCTGTAATCGCTATTGATTACCGAAAGTTTTCGTCGAAAAAATTACCGAACAACGGAATCGAATCTTAGTGTGTATGTTGACATTTAGAACGGCGACGATTGGGTGCTGTCGCATTATGTGTTAGTAGCAGAATGAGAAGGTGTAAAATAACTTACAAGTTACAGCCCATCTTACATTGCAATTTTTATCAAAATATATTGCAAAATATGTGTTTTATTATATATTGCATTATTAATAGATGAAAATTATTTTTATTATTATTATGACTCTAATGGTAAGATGAAAATAGGCACATTCGCTTCGAGTTTTTGTATTGGTTTTAACAGCAATATTCCACAATTGTTAAACTATTTTTCCTGCGGTATTACTTCTTAGAACCTAAGCGAAGACCAAGAAAAAAACCGTTTGAGGCTTTGGAGGTCCGAAAAAAAAGTTTGTTATGTCAACGATAATATTGAAACATTATTTCTCCGATGTTTGACACTTTGCTGTTAAGTTTTTGTCGAATGCAAAGCTGCTGAATGTTTGTTTTATGTAGCCTGGGCACTGTGCAATGAACTTGTTATTTTAATTCGGCTCTTTTTGTCGCGAAAACCACTTACTTTACTATAGGACGCATTATTTACCTCTACCTCATAAGAGAGAGAGTGATAAGCTTTTGATAATGAATATCTCTTGTTGTATCCAACGTATCAACATGATTTTCACTACATGTCATCGGAAATATGATCATCTATGTACTGTAGCATTATTAGTTGTATGACATTATCACAAATAATTCAAAAATAAAGTTTACTAAAATGTTTGATATCAACGAGTATCAAAGAAAAAAACTCATAACACCTTGCTAGTACCTGGAATGGGTATAAAAGGTTAACACTTAATATATTTCGTTCATTATAGCCTGTCCAGTTGGCTGAGCAGCAAGTAAAGCAAGTGCGTCATTCCGGTTGGTTTAGGTCCAAAGCTCAGTTTCAGTGCCAAAAATTCAGTTCAATATTGAATTAATTGCGGGATACTGGCAGAGGCAGTTTCGTTTCAAACAAGAGCGCTTGCGCCATCCTGCTGCTGATCGTTTGCATTAGAGCAAAATACAACGATGGGGAACATTATGCAAATTCAGGCCCTTCTTATGGCTTCAAATGTTATCTAAGGAACAATAAAGAGAACTGGGAGATAAAAATCATAAGTTTAGTGCAAATGTAGAATAATTTGATAAGCTATGTGCACTTCTCACAGTGCGAAAATCGCACCAAACAAGTGCGAATAAAGCCAGCATTTGACTGCTTCGCGTTCGAGAAAAAATGCTTCGAACAATTTTTAATATCCAGAATACCAGAAATGAATCCCGTTCAGCATTTTGATAGTTTCTTTCACTGAAATATGCAAATCCAAAATGTAATAACCGACATTCTGTATGTTGCTATTTATTTTTACTTCCATTTGTTCCGCGTGATTTAATTGTGTGGTAGCAAATATTTGTCGCCAATAAGTCCATCTTTTGTATAAATTCACCGTTACAATTCTGGAAGCAAAGCAATAAAAGTTGCGAAATAATAAAAACATCATTGAGAACCAATCACAAAGCATGTTATGCTGCTGATTAAAAGTATTATCCTATGTAGCTTGAATATCATACGCAGAAGTAATAGGAGCGCAGGCTATCGCTATGCCAATTAAAACGCTGTGCCTGCTGTTTGTTCGAGACATGCAAAATGCTGCGTTCGTGTTGCTTCTATAAATCAAATTTATGCAAAATGGCTTTTATTGGGTTTAATTTCAATAGTCCAGTGTAATCAGCCAGCTGGAATTTAAACAGCTCATCGTCGCTATAATCACTATTTGGAATGTGGAAAAAAAATATTGTTGTTCAAATTGACAACCCTACGTGCAATACATTATCTTGAGTCCATTTCAACACTTTCTAATGCTTTGCTGACAGCCATGACTTCTTAAGCATAACTCTTCCCTTTGAATCATGATCGTATAACCGATTTCGTTCTGTTTGTGGTAGCTTTGATACCGTGCTCATCTCTAGTCAATTTGAGCGCATATAATCTTCGCTTTTGCTTCACCTTTCTCATAATATCTCTGTCTATTTTCGGAGTAGTACCAAGCCACACTATTTGAACTGATCACAGCTATTTCACTGTAACTTTTTCCGCTTTGATAATGTTATTGATTGACGAATATTCGTAAATGTGGATCCAAACTTAATACAAACAAAGCAACAACAGTGTGATCTACAGTTTACATTGAATAAATATGAACATGAACTTAGCGAGGCACCTCTTCCCGATGATAACGCAAATAGGTGAATCATTTTGTAGCTAATTAGTTATACTTCCATAAGTTTATAACAAATTAATGAAGCACCTCTTCTAAATTGAAAACAAATCGAAACCCAATGAATAATTTGTTGCTTATTAGTTGCTAATTAGTTACGGTAATTTTGAATTTGTTGCTCAATTCATTTTTTATTTCTTTGAGTATTTCGCCAATTTCATATGAAGTTAACGAAGCACTCTTTCGAAATGAGCTAGCAAACAAATCGAAACCCAGTGAATAGTTTGTTTCTAATAGGTTTGCTACTTACTACCGGTAATTTTGAATTTCAAAATTAAAACTCAAAATTACCGCAACTAACTAACAACAAACTATCCACTGGGTTTCGATTTGTTTTCAAGCTTATTTGGGAGGGGTGATCCGTTAACTTTATATGAACTATGCGAAGTACTCGAAAAAAAATCAACAACAAATTCAAAATTACCTTAAATAATCCGTAACAAATTATTCACCTATTTGCGTTATCATCGGCGAGAAGTTCCTCGTTAAGTTCATGTTTATTGAATTAATAACAGCTGTTTGTTAATAAACGCTAAAATATAAAAATAATATCAGGGTTATTATAATTATTTTGCAACGTTTTAGGGTAATGTTATTGTTTTTGGTTCAGATTGGAAAAATAAACCAAACTTAGAAGAGCTTTTCAAGTATCTTCAATTGTATGGGGAAAGAAAAAAAGATAGAAATTTTTAGTTAAGTTATAAATTACGACAATTTTAGCCGGCAAAATAAAGCAAATTCTTAAATTACGCCAAAAATGCATATTTCTGGTTCTAAGAATACCCGATTTGTTGGTTCTGAGATGACCCGATCTATCCCCATACATAATCAAAATGAACGGTCCTAACGACCACAAAAAGCAACGTTGTTGATCATATCACTTCCGGCTCACTTTTCTCAGCGATGGCTTGACCGATTTTTACAATCTTATGCTTGATCGATTTTTACAATCTTATGCCCTCTTATAAAGCGCACCCGTACCGGTAGAAGAAAAAAAACACAACACCACCTCTACAAACGAAGCACGCAGTGTGTGGTTGATTTCATACAAACGGAAAAGAAAACGAAAATCAACACTGCAGCTCAATTTTGAAAACACAAACAAGTCGATCGGCACCAGTGCGGTAAAATTTCATTTTCGATCGAATAATATTAGATGAAAATGAAATTTATGGCCACTGACCGTCAGCATATCCCTTCTAATTCATTTGACTTATGCTGCCAATTCCAAGTGAAGCTCCCAGCATTCATCGTCAGTTGAATAATCGTACCTAGTCATTCGAAGTTTTGCTTGCTCAGTTTCAAGTGCCAAGTAGTCTAGCTGCTTCATAGTCTTCGCTCTTGGTAGTAAGCAATTTCGATCGAATAGAATTATAAATGGAGTAAAGTGTTAAAAATGAAATCTTAAGGAGGAAACAATTAATTTATGTGTATTCTGTGATTGATATTTCAGCTATCTGGTTTGTCTTTCATCTATTATCTTGAACCAATTCGAATGTTTACATGAACCTCATTTGAAGGCCGCTCTCACACTATTGAAAGAGATATTTTGTTACTTCAAGAGATCAACTGACGGTGGTTAAACTAAGCCTCGATTGAAGAGAAACGAGTGATGACTGAATGCTGCCCGTTCGGGCCGTCAGCAAACATTGTGTGTGTCAGAGAGTGAAGTTTACTGCATTAGAGAGATCGTCAATGTGTTCCACATTCAGTTTCAATTGAATTGAATGAAGTTTTACAGCACTGATCGGCACGGCAGCTTTCAAACGTGTTGAAGAAAACAGAATCACGTCACAGACATTCGTGCGTCTGTTGTCGGTGTATGATTTTTGTTGGATACGGTGCTGAGGTTGAGACAAATCATACCCCAATAACAAAGTAAGTTTTTTTGCAACTGATTCAGAAATAATACTCTGTTTAGCTTGAATTTCACATATATATATATATATATATATATATATATATATATATATATATATATATATATATATATATATATATATATATATATATATATATATATATATATATATATATATATATATATATATATATATATATATATATATATACAAGGTGAGATGAAAAAACTGCAACAAAGTAAAACGCCATAATTTTTTCATTTTTTTTTTAAATTTTATTGAATGAAAGCAAAAAATGTCGGAAATAACATCAAATTTGAGAATCGGTTTAGATTTGTTCGAATTGGCCACCTTTGGCACGAACTATGGCCTTCAAACGGCCAATGAAACCATCACACGCTGCCCGAAAGTGGCTCTGCGGTATTTTGTCCCATTCTCGGCGAAGCGCTTGCTTGAGATGATCGACACTTTGGTATTTTTTAGTGCCAACCTTGCTTTCCAAAATACCCCAGGCACAATAGTCCAACGGATTGGCATCCGGAGATTTTGGTGGCCATTGTGCGGTGGAAATGAAGCGAGGAACCTCATTTCTTAACCATTCTTGGGTGGCGCGTGCTGAGTGCGATGGTGCTGAGTCCTGTTGGAATGTCCAAGGTCTGCGGCCGAAATGTTTGCGTGCCCAGGGCTTCAGAACTCCCTCCAAAATATTTTCGCGATAGATTTGCGCATTTATTTTGACCCCACGGTCGATGAATACGAGCGGCGAGCGACCATCGGCTGTTATGGCGGCCCACACCATCACCATGGCCGGCTTTTGAGTTCTGGTGGCCAACCGAAGTTGCAAATTTTCAGCTGACCTCTCTGGCAAGTAAACACGATCATTTTGTTTGTTTACAAACTGCTGGATAACGAATGGTTTCTCATCGGAGAAAACCAAATTCGGCAGTTCACCACTTTCGGCCAAGCGAAGCAACTCTTTAGCTTTTTCGAGTCTAACTTTTTTTTGCGCATCAGTAAGATCTTGCACTTTTTGGAACTTCAATGGCTTTAGTCCAAGCTCATTTTTCAATATTTGCCGAATGGCATATTGCGATATGTTCAGCTCACGAGCCATTTTTCGGCCACTGCGACGCGGATTTCGTTCAATTCGCTTCTTCACTTTTCGAACCATTTCTGCCGATGTTGCTGTTTTTTTTCGTCCACTTCCTTGACGTCGGGCTACGCTACCAGTATCACGATAACGAGCGATGGTACGAGACACAAAAGATTTATTCACTTTTAAATGCTGGAGGGCTCTAACGATAGCCACTTGTGGTTTTCCAGCCAAATGCAAAGCAATCACACTATCACACTTGAATTCCATCACAAATAACTTTTTTTCTGAAAAATTCCCACCAAAATGCTTTTGTGCGCTTGTAAATAATATAATGAGCTGTCACTAGAATAAATCTGACAGCTGTGGGACGAGCGGTTTAGAAATGACAGCAGTCTGTAGTTGGTTGCAGTTTTTTCATCTCACCTTGTATATATATATATATATATATATATATATATATATATATATATATATATATATATATATATATATATATATATATATATATATATATATATATATATATATATATATATATATATATATATATATATATATATATATATATATATATATATATATATATATATATATATATATATATGTATATATATATATACGCAGAATTTCGCTCGATTAGTTTATTTCCGAATATTTGTTTTTTTTTTTATTTTGTGAATTCTTTTAGCATGCAGGTCTTATTGGCTATAACCAAACAAACTAACTATGACTGAACGGGTCGAACTTTGATTCAAACAACTGTCCCATTATCCTATTGAATAAGGTTGAATTTTATCGGAATCCGACACCAGGATAATGAAACATAAAAATGTCTAAGCTTCATATAGTTCCATTTTGTAGGCCTGGGCAACTAGGTTAAAGCCGGGTATAAATAAATTATATGAAAAAAATATTCAATGAACATCACATAGTGCAATTGGAAGAAATGTACCGGCAGGAAACGCAAGACAATAGATCCCGTGAAAGCAAAGAAGGAATCAGTCCTGAGTGAGCGTCAAACAAACCTTTCCGGAAGTAATAAAAAGTAACGGACTGAAAATATAAAGTTCAGATTGAACTTAATCGGTAAGTCTGCGGAAATTTTTCTTGAAACCATCCAGAGAGAGAAACATCCCAAAATTAACGAGCAGAAAGAAAACTGCAAGGATGCATGTGTTCAAAAACGCTTCCTGTCCCACACGAGTTTCCCGATTGGTATAAAAACAATAATGTTTTTCTAATACTTAAAAAGCTAAGTCTAGTGATCCCGCTGCAACTTTGCAATGGAAAATACTGAGCCATAATGAAGGTAAAACTTCGCCTAACCACTGTAGGAAAGTGAACGAGACCTCAAGTGTCTGTCGTATTATGATCACAGAAGTAATATAATTTTGGATTAGAACATTTTTTTACATGAATTTTATTAGCAAGTGAACTTTAGTGATTCGCACCGAAAGCCGCGTCCGAAAATATTGTCTACTTCTCTGTGATAATCCCGCACGCTGTTATGCATAAATATATCACTACCGCGGACGTCTAGGAAAATTTGAATCCTAACACGAACGAAAACTTCCATTATGCTTTATGGCTTAATAATAGTTTGTGTTCCTAGCGATGCCACGTTCCACCTGACCGAAGCCGTGCAAGCGCTGAAAGTTCTTTAGTCACTTCAGATTAAAAGTTTGGCCCCGGTCCAACGCACAGACCATTAGACACAAGATTCCGGCTAGGAAGCCGTGTCTTAAGTTGCACTACCCTTGAAAATTACCGGTAAACGCTTCGTTTGAAAATTTCTATCATCAAGAATTTACAATGATAAAGATCTCTTATTAATTTTTTGTCACTGCAATACAACAATTCACAACAAGAGTATGAAATAGATTCAAGCTTGAAAATATACAGACGTCAAACCAATGAGACGCAACTTTCGAAACTGAAAACGTCTCTTTGTCTGTGACAGTGCAGCGAAATAGTTCGACTATCGACTACTAGATACCTCCCTCAGGGCTGGCCAAACTATTCAGGGCTACGAAAATTGCGTTGCCAAAACGTACTATCAACCCACTATTAGGAAAATTGAAACCAGCAGCTAAGGATGCGAGTCGTTACTGAGAGAAGCATTTTTCTGGCCTGAATTAATTTTTAGCAGCACGTGACACGAACCCCCTGAATACGTCCCTGAGTTCAATCACGTACTACCCGCGGATGTCCGCAAGTGATGATAATTCAACGCCATAGGAAGACTATGCCATAAATTGTTGGGCACGCCTTGACGTGGCGGGGTCCTGCATCACTGATTCCGCGAAGGAAGTTGCTAACTTTTCTAGATGTTGATAGTCAAGTTTAAAATTGTTTGAGTTGACACTCTTACGTCTAATGATCGTTTGCTTCCAGTGCGGAAAGTGTGCAGCGTAAAGTGCACAAAGTTTAAATGCGTTGAAGCGTTTCACTTCCTTGAAAGTCGCAAAATAATTAACTTTGATAATTAAGCTTGATCGTAACTGAACACAGGCGGGTTATTTCTTAAAACTTTGTTGCGCTTTGATCATCAATTTCTTGTTTTCCATCCGACATGAAAGCGCTGTTTTTGTGCCAGGGCAGATTGTTTCATAAATATTATGCTGCCCAATCAGCTGAACCCTGCGACCCCTTTTCCATAATTCTGAATCCCCGGCTAATCTAGACGTTCACCTTAGCTACATTCGAAATGACCTAAAAAAAGATCTCAAACTGTTGCACTGCTACAAAACCCACTATTTCATGGGCCCTTTTTTCCATCGCCTGAAGCAGTCACGAAGTGTTAACTAGAGTGGAAAGATATCGCGTCCCATCAGTGCTCTATCCTCCATTGTGCCATTTTCATTACCAACATCATCATTGCCGTTCTCATCGTCGTCGTCGTCATCATCTTCGTCGTTGTAAGGCAAACTAAAGAAAGAAAAAAACGTTGAGACGGTCGGGAAATGGAAAAGATGCTCAAAATGTATAAAATGCAATAATTAAAGATTACTATCAGTGGATTACGATTTTTCTGTTATTTTTTCTTCTTTGTGCACCAATCCGTGCGTCGAGCGAGAGTTGCTCAGTGTGCCATGAATTTCACTTGAATCAAAGACAAAACAACGAAAGGACTTACAACTCCTTTGAATTGGTTAGTACAGCGCCTCATTGTGGACCTTTTTTTCATTCTAATTTTAAGTAAAATAACTTGAATTCATAAATCATAAATACGTGTTTGAGTATAGTACCATTTATAACCGAGAGAACATGCTAATGTTACAATGTGTAGCCACCCCTCTTTATAGGGTGTCTTTGCTCCGAGGTTGAGCATTACTCGTAGCAAAATTTGAGCACAGTTCTCAAATTTCTTCCGTCACTTTTTCACTGGATGATGCTTTATTTGTTAAATTTGTAAAGCAGATGCGTCAGAAATCGGCTTAACTGATTGTGCTAATTAGACTGGTCTCAATTTAACCTTGACTGGATTGATGATCTATAAGTGAAATGTGCTGAAATGAAATTGAGCAATTGAATTGATCTTACTTTGTGGGGTGAAATATAACCTTCTTGGAAGTGAATAAAATGTTTTTTTGTCGTTTATTTATACTCGGCTTTAACCAACTTATTGAAGCGATTTTTGCATCTTTTGGATTCACTCACCCATGATGAAGATTTTTGCCTGATTTTCACCAGCTAAGATTCAAATGGAAGATCTCTTAGCCTTTGGGGCATGCATGCTATTGAATTTTATCCGGGTCGAGCTTCCGGTTAGGGAGTTCATTCGATTTTCTCAGCGACCGCTTAAGGGCTGAGGACAGGGGGTCCACGTGTTGAGTTTTAAATCGACCACATGGCTCACTCAACTCCCTTTGCGCATCGTATTTCACTTGTACTCTCTTGTATATGAGCAAACTGTACCGGTTTGCCGGCATACATTTTATTATTTTGATGAGAAGTTTGTGTTTGGCAGCCTTGTCGAGCCAATTTTATTTCTCTCTCCTTTTTCAGAATACTATTAGGAAACCAAAGCGAGAAAAAAAATGGTGGATGCATTGAAACTGACTTTGTTTCACAGAAAAATACAAGACTTTATTTTTATCGCGATAACAAATATGTTTTTATGTACTAATCGCATCTAAATTAAACTATCTAGACTTTGTCACGGTAGATTTATGATACAAGCCTTCAAAGCCGAGATATTCGGTGAACAAGTAGAGGTATGCATTTCCGAGCGTTCCAATTTTCAGCAGTTCTTCAGTCAGAAAAAATACAACACGACCGCTAAACTCAATGAATCATTCTGAAAATTTCACAGAATATCCCAATCCCGAAAGTACCGGAAATAGTGATCGAAAACTCAAAAACATGTTTTAAGCCACCTAGTGGTGTAATTATGCCTTTCTCATATTAATTATGTTTTCAAAAACATCACTAGAAGATTCTGTCATGATTTTTTGTTCAAACGTTAATAAAATCAAAAACTCTCATTGCTATTAACTACCATCACCATTTCAATTTTTAAACAGTTATGTCAGGTTTATATAGATTTCAATATGAAATCCCTGCACGCTATACCAAATTGAACAAAGCACGCTGTGCGCTAGGCGGTGGCGTTTTCTACTTCCGTACCAGCACATACCGATGAGTACCGATATTGCATCATTTTGTCTGACAGTTCAAAGCTTTTAATACTCATTGCCCTATAATTTCACCGGAAGTCGGATATGGATGAAATAAGCACTAAGAGCTTTAATTTGAATCATGGTTTGTGAAAATCGGTTTAACCGTTGCTAAGAAATCGAAATGAGTTCCATTTTTGGAGCTTTTCTTAACTATTATTATTTTTAACTCCTACATCCGGTTCCAGAGCAACAAAGTGAAGTGTGTGAAATTTCAAGCCGTTAAGTTGAGCAACAATACAAATATTCGAAATTTCTTCTAAATTGGCACAAAACTATTTGTGAACAGTTATGCTAGGTTATGCTAGGTTATGCTAGTTTATACCCAAATAAACTTTCTTCTTCTTGATCATGATTCAAAGAAAAGTTTTTTTTTTTGAAAAATCAAGCAGTGATATTCATGAAAATATAAGTTATGTGAGAAAGGCATTATTTCACCACTAGGTGGATTAAAACAGATTTCATTGATGTGTCAGTTTTGGAAACGTATAAGAGTTCGAAAGAGCTAAATACAAAACAAAATAAAAAGCAGTAATACTTCCTTTTTTTACAGCATACCTTGACAATCCCAGAAAACCACCGCTATGATCTTTACATAGACCTTCTCTAGGTCACTTTGGAGCATTCGTGCTGGCTTCCATCTATTGTCGAACACTTCCTCTATCTCTCTGGCGTGTAATAGCCAAAAGACCACCAACATAAACGTGACCAAACACGCTTCCGAAATGCGCTTGCGTTCGTATTTTTTGGTCCGTCTCACACGGCACGATAATTTTTTTAGTATTTCAATAAACTATACCAGGGGTCGGCAACATACGGCTCCTTGGATGTGAAGTTGTGGCTCTTTTGTTTTATACGCATATATAGTACACTGAGGTCTTTTTTATGCGGTTTTTGTCACGCGACTTTTTTTATGCAAATTTTCAGAGTTATGCGGTTTTTTTTATGCGAAGTTTCACAGTTATGCGGTTTTTTTTTATGCGAATTTTCAGAGTTATGCGGTTTTTTTTATGCGGTTTTTTTTATGCGGTTTTTTTTATGCGGTACGTGAATTCGCAAAAAAAAGACTTCAGTGTATGTTTTAACGAAAAGTCCTTGAAAATCGATCTAAATCGATTAACGAGGATTAGACACCACTTCTATCTCTCAACCACGTGTACTCGCTTTTCATCGAACCGCGTCGTTATTTCCGGTAGAAATATCGAAAGGCATCGCGCCTTCTTGAAAGAAATTGAGTTTCAATTTTCCGAGATCCTCCTTTCTAATAAAGTGCAATGGCTTTCCAAAAGTATGCTGCTATTCAATAGCACTCAAACGCACTGCAAGGGCCTTGAATTTAGTTTAGTGAAAGTGGATCCAGCCCTCTTCAAGAAATGAATAAGTTCCATTGCGAAGTCTTTTGTCCCACTACTTCCGGGGATTCTAGAACCCAAAATCGAAAACCGGTATAGCAAAAGCGAGTTTATTTGTAAATAAAATCTTGCAAACCATTTCGAAGTAGTTTGTTCATATCCCACATAACTAATCAAAATACATTTATGCAATACCCAAAAATTTAATCTATATTTCTCAATTTAATTTTAACTACAGGCCCCTTTCGTAAAATAAGATTCCATTTCCCGATGAATGAACTTGGCACAGTTTGCGGCAGAATGATCTTAGAATATCTATGGTAGCAGCATTAGCAGTATTACTTCCGATAGAAACAACCTTAGCATCTCAGATTAACATCCCCCTCAACAACAACAACGGATTCTTGGGTACGAGAAATGGAGAGATTTCAAAAGGATTGGAAAATCGGTAAATCCAGCGCTTATATGGAAAGGGTTTTGTACTCAAGTATATGTCAGGAATGGAATCAAAGCATATATCGATGACGAAAAGGGAAGTTAGATAACACTATTAAGCCGAGAGCATCCGTTGGAAGAGCTCCTTCACATATACAATTCAAATCTTTGAGTAATCGAAGTGCAATTTTCGATTATGCTCTCCGCTACAGGCCTTTGTTCGTGCGGTGAACTTTTCGATACGGCAAATTCTGTCTTTTGATTTGTGCCCAATCTTATCATGGGTGAGACATCTTAGTTAAAGATATTTTGAGAGAAACTTGTATCCCTGATGATTCAATTCAAATTTACATCCAAACAAATTCTATGCTCTTATTTTTTATGAATGGTTGTGGGAAATCATCTTTTCGTGTATGTTATTTCTCAAATATAAGATGACGTTATAAAATTTTCAACACTCTTCTTCCTGTAATTTCGGAATCGAAAGTTGTAGCCGGACGAAATTTTAAAGCTTTGACCATAAAACCTTTAATTTGAAGCAAAGTAATCAGAAATTCAAGTTTTTACACTACCGGAAGTCATATGAATTTGAAATTTCGTATGACTTCTTAAAACCTTTTATTTGAATCTAAGGTTTTGAAAATCGGTGCAAAAAGAGGCGGGTGGGTAATGTCAGAGACATAACTGGATGTCGTGAATACGAAAACAACTGACATGTTCCTTAACACTTCCGAATATCAATTAGTTGATCAATTGTATGATGCAAGCATTCCCCTTTTCCACATTTTTCGCAAAAACAAAGAAGGCTTCACTTGATCTCGATTACTCTGAATTCCACACAGCGAAAAGTTTCCCTTCGATTTGCAAACAACAAATCCTAATAGTTCCTTAGAAAATTTTTAGAGCCATTAGAACGGCTGATTTTGTGTAATGTTCTCCACCGTTGCTTTTTCGCCAATGCAAACAAATGACTGGCAGCTGTGACGTAATCGCTCTTGTCGGAAGCGAAACTAGCTTTGCAAATTACACAAAATAGATCTGCTCGCAGTGGCGATAGAATCCAAACTGATCCTATTTTTGTTGAGAGGCTTGTTTTTACCTGATTTCGTTTGTAACTTTTTCACTAATGGACGGTCCTAACGGCTATAAACATAACCGCATACAGAATTTTAATGTCGATTTTTTCATTTCGGATTTGCATTTTATTGAAAGAAACTATCCGGATACTGTACGGGATTCATTCCTGCCAAAGGCCATTCAGAAGCACCAAATTGTGGAACTAACTACGATATTGAACACTGTTCCGATCATTTTCTCGAACGATTTGTTGAACAGCAGCAGATATTTTGTTCTCTTCCTCAGAACGCGTTCTGATTGGCTGGTGTTGACATGAAACAGGGTTTTCAATAGTGTACTATTGAAATACTTCGATGCTTTCGCTATACACGTTTAAGTTGAAAAATTTCGATTCTATTGGTAGTTAGATTATATAAATCCTTTCACAGATCACTGAGCTATGAGCTTTAAAAATACGAGAAAGGCAATCGCGCCTTATGAATTATCCTCTTTGATACTCGTTTATACCAAACATTTCAGAAAAGTTTAATTTTGAATTATTTCAGATTATGTCACATCACTGAAAATTTTATCATAAAACTGTGATCATATTTACGATGGCATGTAGCAAAACTTATGTTGATTCGTTAGATACAACAAGAGATATTCACGATCAGAAACTTATCACTCTCTCAGAGGGTAAATTTTGAAAAGGCACCCCATAGTAAAGTAAGTCGTATTCACGACAAAAATGTTACATACACATTTCCATATGAGAAGAGCATACATTTATCCAATTTCAGGTTGAATGCGGTTTACTTAGTTTTAATTTATCGTGTTTAAACAAATATGTAAGAAAAAACTCAAAACAACTCAAAATTTCGTAACATGAAGGCAAATAATATGTGCGATTTATTTTCTACACATATAACCACCATATATTTCATATTTTTTATAAAATCAGCTTAAAGCCACTGTTTTGTAATTGAAAACCCTGTGTTAATCCACCTAGTGGTGTAATGATGCCTTTCTCATATTACTCATACCATCATCAACATTACTGTGGAATTCTAAAAACAACTGTTCATTGAATAGAAAAAGGAAAGTTTGTTCGAACGTTATTTAGAAAAATTCACAAATTAAAACACCTTATACTTCCGGAATCGGAAGTAGTATCCACAACAAAATCAGGGATTCCGTATGAAGCCTTAAGACTTTTCCCTTAAATCTAAAGTTTGTGAAAATAGAATTGACCATCTTGAAGAAAAGTGCGTGAGATCCTTTTTGCAGTTTTCAATTACTATTTCCATTACTTCTGATACTGAATTCCGGTTACCAGAGTAGCCGAAGTTGGTTCGTATGACCAACAACAAAAATGACCTACAGAATGGAAAAATTTTGAATTTGTCCCTCTTTTACTTCATCGCCTTAGGTGTTGGTATAACATTTTTAACGCTTAACCCAGTAGCGTCGGAACGGGAATTCGGATAAAGATGAAATTCGTGAATTTAAGATGGAACCAAAGACCTTCTACTTGCACCCAAGTTAATGAAAACCGGTCAAAGTGAAAATAGGCTGGGTTTCAATTTGGCGAATCTGAACACTATTTTCGGTGCTTCGGGAACCAGGATAGCCGAAGTTAATTTGATAGGCCGTCTACTAACAATGTCTAACGATCAGAATAGGTTTGAGTCCAGTTTAGACATTTTTTACGTCTTTTGATTCGCTGCTTCAACACTCTTCTTCCTGTAATTTCGGAATCGAAAGTAACCGGATGAAATTTTAAAGCTTTGACCATAAGACCTTTTATTTGAATCTAAGGTTTTGAAAATCGGTGCACAAAAAATGTTACATACACAGAGACATTTTGCGTACATCGGTTTTCACAGTGATTGTATAATCTTTCCATATGAGAAGAGCAAAATCCCGTGAAATAATATTTCATTTTGAATATTTTTTTTTTATTTAAAACATATTTTTATTCAAGCCTATTTGCGTATAAGCTTTACGTGGCCGATTGCGCCGAATTTTGAAATAATTTTTTTTTTGAGTTGGATCTCGTTGCCACCCTTTTTCTAGGGGAAGAGAGCTTTCATTTCCATCCTGCGAGGATTGAGGGGCACTTCGTTCGTGGTTCGTCTCGTCATCCATTGCCGCATCGATGGTATTGTTGTCGATTTCCGTCTTCTTTTCGTTGCTAGTTGCTGTAGATGTACCTTGTTGTACATTGGTTGCAATTGCTGGTTGGTTAGAGGGTAAGTTGTTAACTGCAGCTGGTGTACTTTGTTCTATAGGGGATGATGATGGATTCGTTGAAGGAGATGCTTCATTGTTGTTGGTGGCTGTCACAGGTGTACTTGGGTTGCTTGGGGTTGGTGTGAAGGAAGTACCGTTGTCCTTTGGTGTAGTTGTCTCCTTGTCCAGTTAATCACATGGCTTACCGTAGTGATCAGCTTTTTGGCAATATTGAATTCTTATATCCTGACCGAAAATCACATAAGAAGGTATAGCCTTCTTCAAGTGTATGCGTAATAAACGTACGCCATTTAGAATACCGGGAAAAAATTCTTCCACTTTTCTTTTTCGATAGAAAAAATCTCTTCGTATTGAGACATAGTTTTGCGAATATATGAATCGCTGACGCTTGAGGGAAGATCATGCACACGCACTTCAATAGCACTATCTTCCATATATACTGGAATGTTGTACTTGATATTTTCATGCACCACATAGTGCACATTATTATTGTCTTTAGCAAATTGAATTGCATCCCACTCTTTATAAAACTGGATGTATATAACATTATTTGTCTTATTGCATTGAAGTAAATGCACACGTTTAATGTCAAGATGCATTTGCTCCTTAAGCAAACCTTCAAGTTCTCGTATCGAAGGTCGAATTTTGCACTGCTTGAAGTCTACAACAATTGTATTCTTTCGTGTGGGCGGTAGCTTTTGTTCGTTTGGCTCACTCATGTCGCGGTCGTTCTATTGTTCACTACACAATACTGTACTTGGTTTCTTCTGTCCCGAACGTAAGCGGTTTTGTTTTATCGACTGACTTGGATGAGATGTAAAACCGAACTGATGTTTACCCGTTGTTTAAGATCATTCTGCCTCTATGTTCAGATAATCGTCACTTCGCGTAATTTAGAATGTATATTTTTCATGTTTTCCACGATCGGGCGTCATGCCCCGCGTATATTTCAATAGACAATTTTTAAGGGTTTTGGAAAATAAAATATTTCATGTATTTTTCAATGTTTTCAGCGAGTATTTGTACGTAATTTTGAGAAATAATGATTACGGAAGATAGTCATGCATGAAACTCTTCCGTGTTATTCTCTACGCCATCTACCCTTAAATAGTTTTATTTGAACACTGATTTTCAAAATAAATTTCCACGATTCGAAAGCATTGTTCTGGAGTTAACCTATTCATGATGATTTGCCAAACAATACTGAGTAGAGACGTCACTTTACACTGTCAAAACAACATTCAGACAACAGAATAATCCCTATTTTAAAAAATAAACCTCCAAAAAACACCAGTTACTAGACATGACTCTCAATGGATTTCAGCAGCTGACGACCAGTTTTTCTGACAATATCGATAGATCATATCAGAATTACAGCACGAACTTCAACGCTGTATGCAGCAACGATTATTGCGATTACTGTGCGCACAGATATGCAAATGACTACTGACTCAAAACAACACGTGAAATAACTGCACGAGAAGTGCACGTGCTGACATATAGAAATTCAAACGTGCTGTGACTTCAATTTGAAAATATTAGCAAACGCTTGCTTTTCGAGTAAAATTCGTTTTTGTTAATTAGATATTGATTTGTTTTTCATAACGAATTAACATGTTCTAATTTTTCTATTAAAATGATGCAATGCATTCCCGGGAATTCAAGGTATGATATTTGAAAAAATTAAGAAAATATTGAAATAAGATCTATGTGCAAAGCTTTACTCTTCGTCGTCTTTTTTTTCCTTCTCATGGTGCATCCTTACTTAAGATTGACAGAATTGAATTTTGACTGAATAGCTGCCGAACGGGTAACGGGTATAACGTAATGGGTAAGTCGATGCCTTTCACGATGCCCACCTGGGTTCGATTCCCAACCCCGCACATAGAGACAGAAAACTTTTCTGGCCCGAAGAGGTGAATGACCACAATGTTAAAACCTCTATAATCAAAGCTATAAAGCTATATTCATGCATTGGGAAAAATTGAAACCACAAAATCGAGTGAGAATTTCAGTTAATTCCCAGTGTTCCTTTGCTAAATTATATGTATGTGCTTCCCACGAGAACTATTTAGTAATTAGTAGCAATATTTCCAAAAAAACACGAAGTATTCACAAACAATTTAGTATGGGTTTATGTTTATGTATAGAAAATACAATAGAATTGCTGTAAAAACCTACTTTCAACGAATTTTTGTCGCGCTAAATTTTCTCAGAGATGGTTGAACCGGTTTCAACCAACTTTTGCTCGTTTGCAAGTTACTATTAAGAAATTGATCAAGTTCGAAGATCAAATGGCAGTGTTTTCTGGTTTCGGAGATATGATGGTATACGTGACGCAACCGAAAAAAATGTTTTGTTTTTATTTACCGCTCAATTTTATCAAAGATGGCTGAACCGATTTAACAAATTTAGGCTCGTTTGAAAGCTACTAGTGCCATTTTTTTTATTCAATAACATATAATAAGTACTAGTGCCATTGATCAAGTTCGAAGAACAAATAGCTGTCCCTTCTGGTTTCGAAGATAAAATGGTATAAGTAACGTAACCGACAAAACGCGTTGTATTCTTCGCACTCATCGCGCGAACCGATTCCAACATACTTGGAAAACTACCATTGCTTAATTAAACAGGTTTGAAGTTCTAATGACTTGTACTTACGGTTCCGGTGGTATAATGTCATAAGTGACGTAAATCGATATCGATAATTTTAAGCTCGTTTGAGACCAAATTGGGCGGTGGGTTGACAATTTTAATGAAACTGTATCGATGAAAGAGAAAGGCATTATCACACCACTAGGGAGATTGAGAATAGGGTTTTACAGTAAACGATTAACCCAATAGTAATCGGGTTTTTGAAAAAGTAATCCTTCCTAAATGTAAATAATCGTTTGATGTAAAATCATTTGAGTCTGGCAAAAAATCCAAACGATTGAAAAGCCAGTAATTAGGCAACAAAACTAATTACTAATCACATTATTTTACATATTTTCAAGTTTCAAAACATATTTAAGATAAGTTAAGCATTTGCCCAAAATTACACAGTTCTTCTACTAAAACAGAACCTTGACTAAAACCAAACACAATGCTTCAAATTCCGTGTTGCAGCTTAAGACGAAATCTTCAAAATTTATTCCAAAAGACGTGCCATCACTTATGTTCCTGTACCTACGATGGCGCATTACGATAACTACTGCAACTACTAACAGGCGCTTTCGCATCGAGAGCTAATTTCAAAGGACTTAGTGCTAATTGAAACTTGCGCTTTTCTCTTCGTTGCAACGCACTGCCAGTCACCGAGTTTTTCTTTGTTCACAGTTCCACAGTCTTCGATACGAAAGCATCTGTGTATAGGTGGGCGTGGGTGGTACTGGGAGGTGGTTGTGTATGTGTATGTGTACGTTCAAAGCATTTCGCCGGTTGGAGCAAATCTTCGCTAGATTTCTACCAACTGCAATAACACTGTTTATCCAACGACTCGACTAAGACGAGCATGCAAAGTTGAAAGGAACGTTTTGTTTTTTCTTCCAAAATTAAACGTATTTACCAAGCAAGCCGCTCGATCAGCCATTGGGAGAAGAAGGAGGGTTGCCCTGGAAGAAGGATTTACATTGAAGAAACCGAATGTGGGGTCGAAAGAATATAAACGAATGAGAAAAGTTTTCATTTCATACAGCTTGCATTCCTGGGAGAAATATTCGCTCCATAAAAGCGAACAGGGAAAGTAACTATTTGAAAGCTAGTTTTCAGGGCTTCAAAGCTACGCACCTACCTCTACTGCCATGATATTTGGAAATTTTCGAAGTCGAAAGCGTGGATTACTATGAAAGTAAACTTGTCTGATTCAATGTAAAGTTTACAACCAAAGTAACATTCAAAGTAATCTATCGGCACCACACTAAGAAACTAAATTTTACAGATTACCATGCGCTCCCACCGAACAAACTGAACAACCATCGTTTTCCGTCGGATTTTTTTTTTCACTATCAATTGAAGGAAAAGCAGCGGGTAGAATACCAACAATGCAGCATACTTTCAGTCATTCCAGCATACTATCAAAATAAAAGTCAGTTTTCACCGACCCGTATTTCCGTCGTTTTCTCGCAGTGCGACGAAGGTCAAAGAACAAAGAACAAAGGGTGTTATTTTTATTGCAGCTTGCTCTTTTTTTTCGCTTTACACCCATACTGACTATGAGACTGGCATTTTTCACCGTGAAATACTGCTTCCGTTGCGTAAGTTTGTCCAATACATTCACCGGTCAGAAACCGCACGGTGGCGGCAACCGCGAGTAAACTTTAACACTTTACAGTACGGAACAGAGAAGTGTCGGGTAAACATGGTTTGCAAATGAGATCCGGAAATAAGATATGACCGGTTTGTTGTGTCGGTCACCTGAAGTGAAAATGCAAAAACATTCATTCCAATGACTGTGGAATGAACCAGCTATAGCAAAGTCAGCACGATATTCTGAAATTTTTTTATCATTTTTTGAGCTGCAAAATCATTCCAGTAGTTTTGCAATACCATTTTTGTCAGTAACCCACTAATCATAAAAAAAATTGCTAAAAAGTTATCCTCGAGGTTAGACTCGAGCCGGTTATCTGTAGAATTGCTCTGTCGTTGAGCTACCCATAAGCTTAATTTTATAGATTCAACGAATTTAGGTAACGGAATTTTGTCTTAATCCACCTATTTGTGTAATAATTCTCATAGGGGAAAGTAAGGAATCGAAACTTCTGTCATTTTCTGCTTCATCTATTTTTTTCATTAGCAGTCAAGCCGATCAGACATATGTTGTGCTATCTGTGATAATCAAGTGATTTTTGAAACATCAAAAGTGTTTTTTGCGTTTTAAAAACTATATTCGGATTTAAAAACTTTTGCCTAAAAATAAACAGGTTGATGACTTCAAAATCATTGTCTGTAAATACTTTTTATACTTCAAAGAAACTGGACTCATGAGCGACTATGTAGTAGAACATAGCTTGTGGGGAATGTCAAATTACTACGTAATTCGAAACATTCCACGGTTTTCCTAAATGACAAAACTGAACATATTTTTAAAACTTTAAAAAACATTCAAATTCATAAATTCGGAAAATCCTCAAACGTGGCATTTCGCTTATAATTAAATCTTTTTTTCCACAATTTTGAAAAATTATGTGATTCGTATGAGGTATCAGTTAGAAGTGAAGTGCGGTTCGAAATTCAGCACTTTTCTCTAGTATTTAAATTACCATTAATGTTACTGCAGGGTTCTTCGCAACACTTTTCATTAACCATTGAATAAAAACAGGAAAAGTTTGGTCGCGAGAAAAATTTAAATTTTAAATTCCTTTACCTTCACCCTGTAATTCCTTTTTTTTCCTTTATAGGCTGTTCTGGCCGAGGGGGGTGGTTACAACGATCCACACTTTCCATACCGGACGAACTAGGCTATGGTGCCCAAATTAACACTAGTAACGAAGGAGGAAACCGGCCTATCTATGATAGGTTCCCTCCAGCATGTAACCCAAGCGACAGATTCCTTTTCGGTTATCAATTTGCAACTAAAGATACGAATATCTTCTATTGCAAGTTCACCAGAGAGTTTGTCACTTGGGCAGGAAGTGTGTGCTTCACCCCGTAACCAGTCAATCATTGAGTCGTGCGTCTGTATCGTATTGGTATTTTGTCATCCTACCAGCTGCTTCTGTGTCTTATATGTCCTCGTCGATGAAACTTTGGAAAATTTCGCATTGTATCCGCTTCGGTCTTGGCCCTGCTTTCCTATATAGTCTTTTATGTCTGAAGCGGTACTTACGATTATTACTTTGAAGTTCCCTAATCAATGTAGATATGTTTGGCCTACTTACACTATCCAATCTAATCTATTCTAATTGTTTCTATCTTTGTCGATGTTACGATACGTTTCCTTTTGCCCCATTGCATTGCTTTTTACTATACCGGAGACACCTGTTAATATCACAAGCTAGTAGATTATCAGGAATAAAGGAATAATAATAAGATTGATAATAATAATAATTACAATAATAATAATAATAATAATAATAATAATGATATTAATAATAATACCAAAATTTACTTACCAAAAGCTAGGTAATTTCATAAAATACCTTTTATATTTCATTTTCTTGAGAACATTCTAGGGTCTGTTTCTTGGTCTTAAATCTTCGATGATAATCCTTTGTTTCAGCAGGCTCGGTTTTCGTTAATAACATAAAATAAAATCAGGTGTTAGTAAGCTTGTTAAATTATATAACGTAAGGATGCGCATTTAACACTAGATTGCCCAGGAAAGTTACAATATGTAAACAATGGAAGATTGTTTAAAATTCTATGAACTTTTTTAATTCTTTATTTAACGATATATGTACTAAGGCACACTGCACTAGCTTTTATTTATTCTGTCACAGTTTTTATTATTGACTTTCTCTCTTCCAATAATTTTGACTTCTTTAGAGCAATTTAGGTCAAACTAAGTTTTGGCCTTTTAGTGTTGAGCACGCATCCAGGAAACAAGAACTACATGTATTTCGTGAAGAAATACTAGGTGTGATTAGATGAAATGGTCCACGTGAACCGTTCTCTTTCAGAAACACACATCTCACGCCCTTAGTTAGAAGGTGACATCTGTGTCCAAGTTGTAGAAATCTAAGTACATTCAAACCTTTCCCGATTTGAGAGTGTATTCACACCTGATTAATCAGTTTCGCCGTTATTGCAATTTGTAAACATTACCGGTACCGAACCGGATCGGAAAGGTTTGAAAGTTCCTAAACGGTTCATAAGATATCAATTTACTCCTATTCCTGATAACAATAGTCCTCCTTTTAGAATTAAATTCACCAAGTTCAGGACGAATATGATATATTAACATTAATCCCAACTGGATCAAAATAATTCAAATTGGTGACCAATTCCAGGCATAAGAATGCTCGAAACCACCTAATGACCTATTGTCAATTTCAAGCACTATTAGTCCTGTCCACTCCGTGATCGATCCAGACAACATAATAGTTTTCATCTTTTGCATTTATAAGCGAACTATCGATCTCGGTATGGTCCGACTTTGTCAATACGCGAAGTGTAAATTGACTCCCACCCAATCCACCAAGCGGGGGTACGCACCCTGTAGCTCATCATCCAAAGCCCAGGGCTTTACCTTCACCCTGTAATTCCGGAATCGAAAGTTAAATTCTGCACAAAATCAATTGAAAACGTATCCTGCCATAAGACCTTTCATTTGAACCTAAGTTTGTGGAAATAAGTTCGGCTATCTCCGAGACGGTCGTCAAATGGTGAGATAACTAAGTCCTCACAAGTTCCTATCTCATGCCTCCCCGTGTGTCTATGATGACATTTGGTCAATAGAACGGCGTCGACTGGGTGCTGTCGCCTTCTGCGTTAGTAGCAGAATGAGAGGGTGCGAATTGACTCATATGTTAAAGCCCATCCTAAATGTTTATCATAGTATATTACAACTTACAACATATGATTCTGTTGTTTATTACATCATGTAGTATTATTATTTTTATTATTATTACTATTATTATTATTATTACTATTACTATTATTATTATTATTATTATTATTATTATTATTATTATTATTATTATTATTATTATTATTATTATTATTATTATTATTATTATTATTATTATTATTATTATTAGAAGAGCGTAATTTACACTGCCACATTAACTGTTATATTGTATCATAGCATAATATTTCATATATTATCGTCTTACATGTTTTTTGTGTCTTTTATGTTATTATATAATATGTTGTATGGTATTATACTGCATTGCATTATATCATATTATATTATATTATAGGGTTTATTATGAGTAGTACTACGTACCTCTGCGCAAAATATAAATTTGTTTTTCTTATAAGTTATCATTTTTAAAGTAATCTTTTAACTAAATATCAAGATCGTCACAAGGTAAGCTTGGTCTTCACTGGTTCCTGTTTCATGCTTACACGTGTGTCTGTGGTGACAATTGGTCGATGGAATGCGTTGATGGCAGAATGAGAGGATGAGAAGTGACATATAAATTCAAGTAATATAATAGCATATCGCAACATATCATTTTATTCATTCTATTAATTATTATATATTTCATTGTACTGTATTATATTGTTTTTTATTATTATTTTCATTATTATATTTATTGTTATTATTATTAATTTGTCATCAATAATAATAACATATATTATTTTTATAGATGTGAATATTATCATTGTTATTAGAAGAGAAATATTCTAGAAGAGCATAACTGTCACTCTACATTAACTGTTATTTTATATATTGTTTTATAATATATTATATTGTATTGTATGACATTGTATTATATTATATTAAATTAAATTATATTATATTATGTTATATTATATTTTTTTGTAATCTATTATATCATTTTATGTTATATTAATTTCATTACACTATGTTTCAATATGTATCAATATAAACCATTTTGCACGGGGGCGTAAAGGGGAGGGAGCATCAGGGCATCGGACGAATTGATGACTGGACGAGGGATTGTGGATAGCCAGCCCAAGTCACTTGAAGGAAACTTGTTTCCTTCTGAAGGTTTGAAATAAGTCTGACGCGCCCTTCTCAAACAAACCATCAGGCGGGTTCAAGCATGTATAGCGATATGCTTCATCCATGCACTGGATATTATGGTTGGAAGAGCATCTTTTATTCCCGCGGAATACGAGTAAGTGACTCTACTTACATATCCGCCCAACCCTTTTTGTTCGCTTTTCGATAACAGCTATAGTAAGAAGGTGAATGGATGAGTTATATCGGAGCTACTGTAAGTCTACCCGCATCCACTGGCAAGTCCTTGAACTGATGGTGGCTTCACTTCACATCACATCACATCACATCATAAGTTCGGCTATCTCCGAGACAATGGATTAAGTTCTATTCTGGAGTGTTTGACCACTATAAAGAGTGTATCGAAAATAAGCTTTCGACAAATTTTTCTTTCAAATTATGATAAAAAACGACATTTTATTCAAACTAAAAATTGATCCTTTAATGTACGGCGTAAAACTTAAACATAATGAAAACCGGATGAAATTTAGGTTATTCCTCCATGAATTTTCGAACTTTTGATCGAACGCTCTTCATCAAGTTCCGGACAAGTGTTGCAACGCATGTTTTGGACGCTTTAGCCAAAATTTTTTTGAACTCCTGGATGTTCCCAACTGCCTTGCCTGTCTTCTTGAAGACCCTCTTCACGATTGCCCAGTAACGTTCGATGGGTCGAAGTTGAGGACAATTTGGTGGATTGATATTTTTCTCAACGATATTTTTCCTTTTCCGCAAGCCAATGAAGATTGGCTTTGACATAGTGAACCGACGCCAAATCCGGCCAAAACAGTGGAGGTGTACTATGCTTCTTATATAAAACCGGCAAAATCTTCTGGAGACACTCATATCGATAGATTTCTGCATT
Organism: Malaya genurostris; assembly: GCF_030247185.1. Taxonomy (NCBI): domain Eukaryota; kingdom Metazoa; phylum Arthropoda; class Insecta; order Diptera; family Culicidae; genus Malaya; species Malaya genurostris. The sequence continues at coordinate 264,372,606 of NC_080571.1, forward strand.
CATAGTTCCGGTAGTGTAAAAAATGGTTGACTTCAAACCACAGGAACATATTGCTTGCCATACCAGTACCTTTCGACCGAATTTCTCCACTTCAACCGACCTGTCCTTATCGCTCACATTCTCCCCAACGACGACAGTAAAGTATTGTGGGCCTCGAAGGATTTTGAGCCCTCCTTTACATAAGTCTCATCGTCCATCAAAACGCTTGCATCCGGACACTGAAAAAGACGTGAATATTATTTCCGGGTCCTTGTTGCTGCTCGCTTCTTCTGTACTACACTTTGTTTCGAGATTTTCTGCTTCTTGTAGGTCTTCAGGTGATTTCGCCTCTTGATACGTTGGATCATTCCGACACTCGTTCCTGCTTTTTTGGCCAAATCATGTATTGACATTGATTTGTTCTTCATGATTAGAGATACCACCTTCTGGTCCAGTTTCGGGTTGAAAGAACCGGGTTTTCTGCCTCTTCCTAGTAGCTCGTCCAAAGAATAGTATTCCTCAAACTTATTAATGATGGTTTTAATTCTGGCATGATGAATTCCAAACCGCTTCGCCAATTTACGCATAGTAATACCCTTCTCACTTAGCCCACTCAAGTGTCCTAAACCTTAATTTTCACTTCCTTTTCAATACGCGACATTTTGAAAACGCAGAATTTCAACCGCACAAAAAAGTAAACAAACGAAAGCAGGCAGCCAAACGCATAGCATGATCTGAGCATAAAAACGTGATTAATCCACCTAGCAGTGAGATGATACCTTTTTTTATCAATTCGCATGTGTTTTTTGCATGAATATTCTTCGGTGTTTAAGTTTTCATTACATTATTTTAATGACCGTCGTTTTAAGCGACAATTTGAGATTGTAATCACTCATTACTCTGTAATGTCGAAACTGCAAATACAATCGAATTTGAATCTAGAAGTGTGATAATCGATTAAACATGCCATGATATGTAAGTTCCACTTTAGAGTTTACAGTAATTTAAGGTACTTCCAGAGCCGGTATTCAGGAACCAGCATAACCCAAACCGATTCGTATGGCCATATGACGAATAAATTACAGTTTTGAGTACAACTTTGAAGCTTAATTGGATAAAATTCATTAATTTTTGTATGTATGTATAAAACTCATTAATTTTGTATATAAGTTTAATTCAATTTGAAATTTTGTTTCTGAAATTTGATTAGGCTTTTTTGAGAAAACGATTGAGCTTTGAGAAACGATTTTATACTGGAACCGGAATTCTAAAATCGGTATGGCCGAAGTCAGATAAATTCACCTGAATAGCTGTATAGTTTACATTTGTTTCAAAATATTTGAAAATCAGTGAAGACATCTTTGAGAAATCATAGCATGAATTAAATTTTTAGGTGCCTTCTGAATCGACAACTGAATACCACTAAAACTGAAAAAAGTTAATTTTTTTTATTGACTATCCAAATCTGCTAACCCGATAAACCTGATTAATTTATGTGGAATAGACATTTTTATACTAATCACCCTGTATCCCCGAAACCGGAAGTTGGATCTGACTGAAGAGCAAGATGTTTAAAATAATCTTGAAACTTTTCATTTGCATCTTAGATGATTCTTAGATTTCATTTGATTCTTAGATCGGTTCAGCCATCTTCGAGAAGAATGAGTTACACAATTTTGATTTCGTTTCACATATCATCCTGTAGTTCCGGAACCAGAGGTCGGAACCAAACATAATTCAGGAACTTTGTTTGGGAGCATACGACTATTCGTATGAATCTGAATTTGTAGAATATAAATTTTCCGAGAAAATTGAGAGAAATTATTTGTCACACACGCATCTGCTGATCTCGACGAACTGATTCGAATGGTATATTGATGTTATGTTCTTCCAGCATTTATTGCTGTTAGTAGTTTAAAACAATATAATTTAAAAAAATCTGCCATCATCTGGTTTATATATGTCATATTCGAACGATTATGTTGCCAAAAACGAGCCGTGCTAAAATCGGTCCGAGGCAAATTGTCTTGAAAAAGGATGCTGTACACAGTCTTTTTGGTACTTAGAAACAATTGTATGTAATAGAATAAAAAATCGTGTTTTCCGTTGCTCCCAAGCATTGCTTTGTCATACAGCGCTCAAAACTCCTACTGCTGGAATAGGGGGAAAAGTCGTTTACACAAAAATTTCGATACCTCCGTTAAAAATGGACGGATTTTAACAATCTATGGCTTGTTGAATAGGTATTATCGTGCGGAATCTAAGTCTGAAAACATATTCTGTTTTCAAGGTCAATCGTGACAGATACTGTCAAAAAACTGAAAATTTTGACATAAAACTTCGAATAACTCAAAAAGTAAACATCCGATCTCAAAACCATTCAATAGCGTTTTGGGTGACGGGGAGACCTTTCATTTGCGACTAGTTTGATCAAAATCGGTCCAGCCATCTCTGAGATCTCGACCTCTTAGTTGACAACACACATACAGACACACACACATACACACACAGACATTTGCTCAGTTCGTCGAGCTGAATCGATTGGTATATGTCATTCGGCCCTCCGGGCCTCGGAAAAATTTTCGAAAGTTTGAGCGAATTCTATACCTATTTTTTATATATATAAAAAAAGGTAAAAACCATCACAAATACATGCATACAACACAAATGCATGTGAACAGCTTAGTTTCGATACACTCCTTATCGGTCATTCAAGGGTTAGCCTAAATTTGTGCTTGGGGCACATAATCGTTTTGAACTTTGTTTACGTTTTGTCTTAGACTCATGGCACTACGGTAAATAGCAGAAACTTTACGTCTTTTTAGTGGCTCAAAATAAACTGCTGAGTATTGCATTGAGCAATTCAATTTGAACTGCTATGCACTGATGAGCCTAAGACGAAACAACAGTATAAATCAGATCGCTTTCTCATCTAATCCAAGTCAGTCGATAAAACAAAACCGCTTACGTTCGGGACGGAACAAACCAAGTATAGTATTGTGTAGTGAACAATAAAACGACCTCGAAATGAGTGAACCAAACGAACAAAAGCTACCGCCGACACGAAAGAATACAATTATTGTTGACTTCAGGCAGTGCAAAATTCGAGAACTTAAGGAGCAAATGCATCTTGACTTTAAACGTGTGCATTTACTTTAATGCAATAAGACAAATAATGTTGTGTACATCCAGTTTTATAAAGAGTTGGATGCAATTCAATTCGCAAAAGACAATAACAGTGTGCACTATGTGAAGCACGAAAACATCAAGTACAACATTCCATTATATATGGAAGATAGTTCTATAGAAGTGCGTGTGCATGATCTTCCCTCAAGCGTCATCGATCCTTATATTCGCAAAACTATGTCACAATCTCTCTATCGAAAAAGAAAAGTGGAAGAACTTTTTCTCCGGTATTCTAAATGGTGTTTGTTACGCATGCGCTTGAAGATGCGCTATACCTTCTCATGTGACTTTCGGTCAGAATACAAGAACCCCGTGCAAATCACTTGTTACTTTTCACAATCAGATGGCCACATGTCAATATTGCCAAAAAGCTGTTCGCTACGGAAGGCCATGTGATAAACTGAACAAGGGGACAACTACACCAAAGAACAACACCATCACACCAACCCCAAGCAACCCCAGTACACCTGTGACAGCCACCAACAACAATGAAGCATCTCCTTCAACGAAACCATAAGTATCCCCTATAGAACAATGATCTTCATTTCACTGTTACGAAATGAGCACAATTTCGAAGAATTTTCCGTTCTTTGCCTAGATTACCAATGTTGGTTGGAATTTTTTTTCTTAATTTCAATCAAAATTTGTGAAAACCAACCAAACCGTATCCAACAAATCGAAGTAAGTTCAATTTTTTAGTGTTAAATTAATATTTCCGACATTTCCTGAACCGGAAATTGGAAGCTGATGGAACCTAAATAAGTTCACTTGGCCATCAACTAACAAGATCTGTAAATTAAAAGAATTTGCTAACCAAAGACCGCTTATAAAAACACTTTTAAAAACACTCTTGAAATTCAACTCTTTGCATTCTGCAACTCTGGAACCGGGAGTCGAATCCAGAATTCAGAATTTTTGTTTGTGTGAAAATCGGTTATGCCATTTTCGAGAAAAATAATATTTTCATATTTGGCAATAATTACAGGGTTAATTCCGGAACCGGAAGTAGGATCCGGATAAAATTCAGGATCTTTTTATGGGACCACAAGACCTTTCACTTGTTTGCGTTGAAATCAGCAGAGCCATCTCTGAGAAGGGTTAGTAGATAAATATGTTATTGGACGTCAAATTAATTCCGTCTTTTTTTTGTGATCGAAAATGCAATTATTTGACAAAACCAACCATGGTCTTAGCCAGAAAACGTCTCAAAAATGCATTTATTTGGAAACAAAACGAATTTAAAGCTTAGTAAATGTATCGCCCATCATTGGTTACTAGTTTTTCTACCTCTTCGGCAATTTTCGAATTCCATCTCGAAATAAAGTCTCGTCTTTTGAGGTGATCCAAGTTTGAAGCCTATTTTCGATTTCTGCAAAAGAAGTAAACTGATGGCTTGCCAGATCGTGCTGCATCCGTCGGAACAGCCAGTAAACAGAAGAAGCAATGTCAGGAGAACACGGCGGGTTCGGAAAAATGTCCCACTTAAGTGTTTCGAAATATTTTTCCACGATTTTTTCGACATGAGGCCGAGCGTTGTCATGCAGGAGAATAACTTTATCATGTATTTGCTTGTATTCTGGCCGTTCTTCTCGTAATGCACGGCTCAAACGTATCAATTGCAGTCTATACCGATCGCCCGTTATAATATCTCCTAGTTGTAGCAGTGAAAATAAGTTACTAGAAGTATTTGTGTATAAGAACCAATACCTTGATTAAAAAGGTATTATGAAGCTTCCACATGAAATGACAGTAAATCATAGAACGACACGATGCTTATTTGATAAAAATCAGACAATTCGAAACGTGTAAAATAAAGTCCTAAAATTCACGTTAAAATGGTTTTCCTTTTCTTATAACTAATATCCTTAGTTTAGATGTCCAGTAGACGTCCAATCACCCAATGATTCAATTGGTTTCCCATACTCGGATCAGGAACTTATTATTAAGATAGTTTCTGACACTAACTTGAACTTATTTTTGACACCAATTCATTCAGATTGATTCGAGTTGTTCATAAAAGCATACTTGTCACATGTTCGGCAGTATTTCTTAGAACAAGCGTATCAGTAATAATACATTGGAACGTGATCATAGATCCCTATCTTAAATAATTATGCGGATTGAAAAAAATATTTTGACGATTACGTCACTTAACTTGACATTAAATATGGCCGCGAACTAACCTAAAATTATTGATATCAATTAATCCATATCCAAGAAAATTGAGCGATGATGAGTTTTGGCGGTTACGTAACTTATGCCATTATATCACAGGACCCGTACGTGACAGCCACTTGAACTTCAAACCTATTCAACGAACTTATAGTAGCATAAAAACAAGCCTAAGAATGTTGAAATTGATGTAGCCATCTTCGATAAAATTGAGCGGAAAGTAAACAACGCGTTTTGTCGGTTACGTCACTTATACCATTATATCTGCAGAACCAAACTTCGAACTTGATCAATGGCCTAATATTAGTTTCAAAACGAGTCTAAGTTTGTTGAAACCGTTTCAGCCTTCTCTGGAAAAATTGAGCGGTTAAAAAAACAACTACCATTCTAATAGAGAAATGCAAAAAATCTTCTACATTTTATTTTTGATGGAAATAATTTCTCCGTGCGGCAACCGTGGTCTTTCGAATACATTTATCGTTAGCAGTTGAGTGAAGGTCATTCACACGTACCTCTAGATCACAATCCTTCATATAGTACTTGATGTTTTCTGTATATTGTTGGTAGTATCAATTTTAATTGCTTTGCACTTTTTAAAGATTTGGATGCAGATAACAGTGCTCGTTGTATTCAATTGAAGCCAATGTATCGAGTAAATTTAAAGTAGATACTTATGCTGAAATTCCATGATGAAACCGATATACGATCTCTCTGAATGTCGTAATATTTGGTGGAATCGTTCTTCATCTGAAAATTTTAGATCAGTACCCGTTTTTTTAATTTTGTCAATAGGGTGACCATTTCCATGTTAGAGTGATACAAAAAAATCGATCATTTCTTTTTATGCGTTAGACAAAACTGGATGTCGTGGTAAGGACCATCCACCTCTAGCAGCAAAATCGGTGAGAAACCATCTGTGTGGTATAAACCCTCAAACGCTGAATTCAGAACTTGTATTCTGGTCCACCTGAATTCTGAACCAAATTTCAGTTTTAAAATTTAGTTTCAGAATTGAGTTTCAGAATTTAGTTCCAGAATACAAATTCAGAATTTAAAACTTAGACTTTGGAACTAAGTCCTTATTCTGGATTTCATTGATACTGAGTCCTTGACTAGATTTTGGAACTGAATTAAGTTCCTTAATTTATATTCAGAAAACGAAGCCAGCATCCCGAGATATTTCCAAAAATTCACGATATTTTAAATCTGGATTCTGAAACTAAATTCTGAAGTCCGAATCTCAATTTTCGATCTGACTTCAGAACCAGAATTTAATGGCTGAGTTCAGTTTCAGAAATTCGTTCCTAAAATAAGTTTCAGAATTCATGCAAGAACCTGCATCCTGGAATTACATTCGAAACCTGAATTCTGAAACTAGATTTTGAACTGAATTCAGTTCCTTTATTCAGGTTCGGAATTCAAGTTCAAAATTGAGTTCTAAAACGAAATTCGAAACCCTCATTCTGAAACTAAGCTCAGTTCCAAAATTCTAGAACTTAATTCTTGATCTGCATTCCGAACCTGAATTTTGCAATTGAATCCTAAGCCTGCCTCAACAAGAACAGTATTTATACGTGCTTTCGTTTTTCAATTTTACTCATTTCGATATTGTGTTAGTGTTCATACACTATATCCGTCTTTGTTTCTATCGTCCCGGCCCAAGCGATTTGTTTTGTCAGCTGTCTCAGACATATATGAAAGCAAACTGTTTTGTCTATTGACGGGCATACAAACTCACGTCGTATTGGTCCGCCTAAGTTACCGATTCGAGACGCAATAGAAATAGCAATCCAAAACTGCCAAACTTAGCCCACATATTTTTCTTAGAATAGCCTGAATCAGTTTGCACGAGCATTGTGTCGAATGAAGTATTTCTTTTTTTGCGAATTGACTATAGCTACGAACGGGTTTGAACTGAGTTACGCTCGATACAGAAATTGTAGCGAAGTAGACTTTATTATTTTTATGAGTATAGGTTACTGCAGTTGCAATTTAAAATTACGCTTTTGTATCGAGTGTCAGAAACAGCCAAACTAACGCATGAAAATATCATAAAAATAAATTTTAAAGATTATGCCGCGAAAGTGCACCACTTGCCTAGGAAGTGCAATAAATACCGTACCATAAATAGAGGATAAATCTTTTCTGCATCAGTCACACGCGGAGCAAACAGTGTACTGACCTAGTTTACACTCGTACTCAAGACTTCTGCTCGGTTCAGTTTCAACAATGAAGCACCAGCCATTAGTTCACTGTTATGAACGTACCAAATCCAACCCCATCAATCAGGGTTGCTGTATCCTCCCACGACCGAGCAACATTCCTTCAGTACAGTAGGTTCGCACTCTCGGTACCAGTTTTCGCGTCCTGAAGCGGTAGCGGCCGCTTGCTTGCTTACTTCATAATTCATTAAATTAACTTCGGCTATAAATTTAGCACGCAAACCCAACGACTTCGGTTGGGAACCCCGGAACATTCCTCCCCCCCCACTCAAGCTGTTACTTCCGCTGGTTTTGCCTCCCAGGCCCAAAAAGTGGGACGATAGCTCACCAGAGCAGCACCTCAAACCGATGATCTTTTCCATCCAACACCATGAACGACTGGAAGTCATTGTTTGGAAAACGTAATAATTTAATACGTAGGAACTTACTGAAATTTGCCACGAAATTGTCAACGAATAAGTTTGAATGATTCAAATTTCAACCGGCGTGCTGTAGCTGATGACAGAAAAAAAAATGATGTTATGATAATGATTTCATCCTTGTCATGGCTTTTCTAACAAAACGAACAAAACTCAATTATCAGAGTAATAAATTGGGCCCCATCATCATAATCAAAATGTATTTATCACGAAATCTTTTGACTATTATGGCGATCTGCAGGCGCTACAAGTATTTTATTTTTGTCGTTCTTTCTTTGCCCTCAATTAGTCAAGCGTTTTGGGAGGAATTCGCAATAATGAGCACGGAATGATACCACTTCAAATTAATTTGAAATAAAAACCTATTCGCTATTTAGAATAGATCTAGAAAATATAACAATTTTACTTTTTGTCATTTTAATAACTATAGTATAACTATAGCTGTTGAAGTTTAAAGTTAATTGCAAAATTCCAGATGCGCACCCCTTACAAGACTTCCTCCAAGGGAGGAACTTCCAAGTCTGCATCGGTGGATCTCTATCCCAAACATTCGTCGAGAGCAACGGCGTTCCCCAGGGTTCGGTTCTAGTCGTAACCCTCTTCCTAGTGGGAATGAACTCCGTGTTCAGTCGCTTACCAGCTAAAACATATATCTTCATTTACGCTGACGACATTGTGATTATCAGTGCCGAAAACTCCTCTATAGCAACCAGGAAAGTTATCCAACAAGCCGCCGATGCTATTTTGCATTGGGCAAACCGGGTGGGATTCAACATTGTCCCAAACAAATGCACCCTCTCACACTTCTGTCGAGGGGGTCATAGGAAAACCGACTCCACAATCAGAATAGGAACAGTCCAAGTACCATTCGTGAAGCACCCCAGAATTCTCGGCATCAACTTCGACCAGAAGCTGAACTTCACGCACCACTTTGGTCTAGTCAAAAAAGATTGTGAATCACGTCTTAGACTGATCCGTACTATAAGCACTGGGCACCCGAGGTGGAATCGACACCAAGGGCTACTTCTAGCCCAGTCACTGGTATGGAGCCGCTTAACCTACGGGATAGAGGCGACGGCGGTGGGCAGAGAGAATCTAATCAAGATACTCTCACCCACCTACAATAGGGCTGTCAGGATTGCCTCAAACCTACTTCCTAGCACCCCAGCAGTGGCCGCATGCGTCGAAGCTGGTGTATACCCCTTCCGTTGGTACTCCGCTTGGATTACATTCCGCCGAGCACTGGGGTGGCTAGAAAGAACTCACGGAGAGGAAGATTGCCTATTACAGAAACTAGCTGAAAGGTTGTTCAAAAGTTTCACCGGAAGCAACCTACCAAAACTGGCTCGCCTACATCGGGTTTGGAAAAGGCCCTGGTACCAACCAGACCTTCCCAAGACCGACACTTCCCTGGCACTCTCCCTCGGAGCCAAACCCCCTCCAGCAAAAGCTAGAAGCAATTTCCTCCAAATCTGCGCTGACCGGTTTACAGGTGTCCCTGCATACTTCACAGACGGGTCTCGAACAGTTTATGGTACCGGAATCTGGGTGTGGGGACCAAACTTCACCTTGCACCGGTGCCTACCCCCGGAAAGCTCGGTATTCTCTGCGGAGGCCGCAGCCATCTTCGCTTGTATTGAGGCTATCCCCCCGGGATCCGAAGCCGTGATCTTTTCGGACTCCCTGTCAGTTATCACTGCCTTGGAGGCAGAAAGATGCCGGCACCCGTTCGTCCAGGCGATTCAGGAATACACCAATGATCAAACCACTGTGTGCTGGATCCCTGGGCATTGCGGGATCCCGGGGAACGAAAGAGCTGATGAGCTAGCGGCCATGGGCAGACAGTCACCACGATATATATCGGAGGTCCCAGCCGCAGATCTGATCACCTACTTCCGGGAGAGACTCCAGGAACATCTTGTAAGTCACTGGAGATCTTCTGGAGGATACCTCCCCAAAATCAAGGGGGAGGTGATCCGATGGACTGATCGACCAGATCGGACGGAACAGAGAGCCTTGTCCCGCCTTAGGGTGGGCCACACCCGCCTTACACATGCCCATTGCATCGCTCGTGGCAGCCCTCCCTCCTGCCAACTCTGTGGAGTCAGGCTCTCGGTAGAGCACATCCTCACCTACTGTCCCGAATTCCAAAACCTTAGATCCCAATACAACATTAGCTCCTCTATCCGCAACGCTCTCTCCAACGATCCCGTCTCCGAAACTACCCTAATCCTTTTCCTTAAAGACGCCCGCCTCCTAAACCAAATTTAGTATCTTCCCCTCCCAACTAAATCCCCCTCAACTACCCCATCCCTCCTCCTCCTTCTTCTCTTTCAGAATCTCGGCGAAGACTCAGCATCCACTGCCCGGACCACCCGGCCGCTGCCGCACACCCAGTCGAGAAACTACACTGCTCCATGGGCCATCCGCGAGGGGGGGGGCGGAATGTCGACCACAGCCCCCTTCTCTTTCAACCACTACACGGACCACACCTAGAACCAACCTCTACCACCACCGACCACCAGAGCACTGTTTCACTACTATCCGAGGCACGACTCCGTCACCACGAGAGACTGGCCTCCAGGAACACCGATCACTGGACCCCACTCCCAACGGACCTCCACCTGCAACCATCACCCGAATACAGGACCGAGACCAGGAGCCTGGTCCCGACCTCCAGAAAGCAATCCGCCACAGACCCAGCACCTAAGCGGCCATCCGCCGGGGGCGCTGCCCTTGGGGATGTTACCCGCGGCCCGAAGCTGTAACATCAAACCCAGACCACCACATAAAAATAGTCTTTAACGTAGTCTTAAGCTTATCCCTATCTTCTCTCTTTCTCTATCTCTATCCCCTCACAATCTAAGACATATGAACCGATACCATGAAATGTAACCATTATTACTGACTTTATGTAAAAACTCCCCCCCTTTCCCCTAAATGCCCCACCTTATATCTCCCAGCCACCACCAAACCCCTACCACAATCTGATACATACCCGGTGAACGACCATTATTAGGTTAAAACCGGGGGTAAATAAACGATATAAACAAACAAAACAGATGCGCACCGATTTTTACTTCCGGTCTAATAATAAATCAATTCCAGGAATGGGTGGCCAATCACCAGGCTTCACATCACATACTCCGACTTGGATAAATCTTTGCATAGATCTTCAGTATGGCGTAGGCCGTTTTTTTTAAAGCACGCACAGATCTTAGCATACACTTTCCAGTGTTGGTGATTGCCGATAATTTGACAGAGAGTGGCTCGATATTACTCTACATTGTATACAACACCGTCATTCTGGGAGATGATGCTACAATAACTCAATGCCTCGCAATGCATGAACCGTGAGACAATTTTTCTATATTTCTTCGCTCCACCTCATACACTCAGCATTTCACGGGCCTTACCAAAATAGATACAGTCTGACAATCGCTGTGTGCAATTTACCAAGAGAGAATCGCAAGTTATCGCAGAAAATCGAATAGAAGAATCGACTTGATGATTCTCATACTAGGTTGCAATATTTCAAAACCCTTGTGTAGAGCATTCACAGACAATTTCATAGACACAGTTAATACAAAGGTTATATGCACATAAGCAGCAACCTATAATATTTTTAAGAGAAATTATCACCGAACAAAAAATATTTTCAGCAAAGTTTTCTCCATTTTTTCTATCTCTAAACAAAACTTCTCAGAAATCTGCTCAGCAAACAAATCATAAATAAGTGATTTTCAAATAGCAAATACTTTACGTCTGCTCAGCGGTTCATGTTGAACCATTAGGTGGCGTTAGTAGTTTAACATAAACTGCTGACGTACTGATGAGCTGAATGCGAAATATAAAAATTAAAAATAGTCATGTGCAATATAGCCCATGTGGTACCAAACCCCTGAATGAAAACAAATCATTGTTTTTTTTTGAATTAGAAAAATATTAATGGTTTGAAATTTGTCAGAGTAACTCTAGTTGTTAGATGATTTTTGCCAAATTTGCTTAGTTTTATCTTAACACATGGGCTGAAAAGGCCCGGAACTAACACATAGATGGCTATCATCAATGTTCCTAGCCGCTCTCCGACTGGTTCTCACCCCTTCATAACAACTGCGATGATTGAAAAAGCGTGTATTAGGATGAAATCATCTTCCAAAGCTGGACCGGATGGTACTCCTTCGTTAGTACTGAAAAAGTGCTCAAAGAGTGTTCTAATTCCACATACTTACTCTGCTACACTTCTTTTATAGTTCGATCTCTACAAGCACGACTACAGGTTGATGCAATCTTAACTGATTTCTCTGCTGCATTTGAACAAATAAACCACCACATAGCAGTAGCAAAACTCAGTGGATTGCTGCTAAATTGGCACGAGTCGTATCTAATTGGTCGCGAAATATCTGTTAAGATCGGAGACTTCATTACAGTGCCTTTCGCTGTCAACTCTGGACTCCCGCAAGGCAGTCACTTAGGATCATTCTTATTTTTACTCTACCTCAATAATCTCAACTTTATATTGAAATGGCAATTAAATGTTAAGAAGACACTATATATATATATATATATATATATATATATATATATATATATATATATATATATATATATATATATATATATATATATATATATATATATATATATATATATATATATATATATTTGCAATCACAACTAGACTTATTCACAAACTGGTGTCAGGATAATAGAATGGTTTTGAATGCCTCGAAGTGTTCCGTTTTGCCGTTTACTCTTAAACGCTCGCTGATTACCTACGACTACTGCATCTCGCACAATATATTGAAACGTGAATCTTCCGTGAAAGATTTGTGTGTCATTGTCTTAAGGCATTATTTTGTGCTCTAGTCCGTTCGACGCTAGAATATGCAACTGTTGTCTGGGCATCTCACCATCAAATCGACATTGCACGCATCGAAGCTATCCAGCGTAAATTTGTTAGATTCACTCTGCGCAACTTACCCTGGAGGGATACCACTAACCTTCTTAGTGACAAAGATCGTTGTAAGCTTATTGGCCATGATCTGCTATCTGTTCGTAAGAATGTCTCCAAAGCCGTTTTTGTTGCTGATTTATTACAATCACATAGCGCTCGTCCCGAACTTCTGCAATTTATTAATCTGGTCATTCATCGAAGTAATCTACGCTTTCATCGCTGAGTTTACCTATTGCACGAACAAATTATGGTTACAATGAACCATTTTCCAGTATGTGCAGTACATTCAATGTTTTCGACTTTCATCCTTCTCTAAATATGAACCCGGATAAAATTGAACAACAACCTATAAGATTGTAGGAATTTTTATTTGAGCCTGTTTGTCGAAATCGATCAAATCATCTCTGTGAAAATTGAATGAGTCTCGTTTCGAACTTTTTGACTACTACTTCTAATACTTCTGGAACCAGTATAACGAAAGTCGGTTCATTTAGTAAGTAACTAATACATATAGCCTACAGTTTTAAGCCAAATCTAGAAGAATTTTACCCTTCGTCGTTCTAAATGACGGTGTGAAATTCAATAGCAACCTACAGGATTACGAGATTTTTTTTATGAGTGACATTATTTGACACATACCCACACACCCATATACATTGCTCAGCTCGATGAACTGTGTCGAATTATATAGAACACTTAGCCATTCGGGTCAATTTTTCAAGTGATTGTATAAACTTTCTTTATGAGAAAGGCAATAAGTGCACTTTTATTGAAAAGCATCTTTATCATGATCATGTAATAACACTAACAAGTAGGTACAAATTGAATAAAAGGATTAGAAATTTACATATTTTTCACCTGAAAAATAAAAATTTTAATGTGGCAACACTACACGCTATACGAAATTGAACATAGCACGCTGTGAATGGAATAAAGCCGCACGTACCGTCGCGTACCAGTTTTGCATCGCTATTTTTTTCGATTATAGAATAGACGTTTTAACATTGTTGTCATTCTCCTCTTCGGACCAGAAAAGTTTTCTGACCCTATGTGCGGGGTTGGGAATCGAACCCAGGTGGGCAGCGTGAAAGGCATCAACTTACCCATAACGCTATACCCGTTCTCCTGCATCATCAATTTGAATTTGAATGTTTTGACACTCATCGTCCTATAATTTCGGAACCGGAAGTCGGATCAGGATGAAATTTCACAGTATATTTAAATACAATGAGAGTTTTAATTTGAATCATAAAACGTGAAAAACGGCTTAACCGTAGCTGAAAAATCGACGAGAGTTCCGTTTTTGGAGATTTTCTTCACTATTACCGGTGCTTTCGGAAGCGGAAACCGGAGACTAGTAGTCCCAAAATAGTTTTATATAATCACTAACTGATAGGATCCGTCAACTAGATCAATTTAGTAGTAAGTTTTATAAAAATGTGCACGTCGTTTCGCCATCGCTTGTGAAAAAATACTCATGAAATTGAAAATTTTCATCAATCGCACTATAATACCGAAACCGGAAATCGGATCTGGATCAACTTTTCGGGAACTTTTTAAAGAATTTCAAGACCTTTTATTTGCTTCTTAGTTTGTGGAAATTGGTCAAGAAATTTCCAAAAAAATTGATTGCATATTTTTTCATAAATTTTCACATATTTCCTTGTAATTCCGGAACCGGAAGTAGGATTCAAATGAAACTCAGGAAAATTGTATAAGGCTATAAGAACTTTCATTAAAATCTAAATTTGTGAAAATCGGCTCAGCCATCTTTGAGAAACGTGTGTAACTATTTTTTTCATTTTTTTGGTGCATATCACTCTGTAATTCCGGAACCGAAAGTCGGATCCATATGAAACACAGGAACTTTGTATGGGACCTCAAGACCTTTCATTTGAATCCAAGTTTGTGGAAATCGGTTCAGTCATCTCTGAGAAAATTGAGTGACATTCTTCACACACACACACACACACACACACACACACACACACACACACACACACACACACACACACACACACACACACACACACACACACACACACACACACACACACACACACACACACACACACACACACACACACACACACACACACACACACACACACACACACACACACACACACACACACACACACACACACACACACACACACACACACACACACACACACACACACACATTTTGTGATCTCGACGAATTGAGTCGAATGGTACATGACACTCGGTTCAAAAGTTGGTTTTCACTGTGATTGCATAAGCTTTCTATATGAGAAAGGCAGAACAAAACAAATTTATTGCAGTCACTTTTTTTTCAGCTAGTACTAATCTTTAAGAGACAGCTGGCAAAACTTCATGATATTTATTCATTAGTTAATGAGCTATTGTGCTAAGAGTGACGCTACTTTTGTTGTTTTCAGAGCAATGGATCAAAAACAATTTCGTGTTTTAATTTTACACTGCTTCTTGATGAGGAAAAATATCGTTCAAGAAAAGCAATGGTTTGAAAAGTGTTATGGAGACTCCGCTCCATCAGAAACAACAATAAAACGTTGGTTTGCTGACTTCAAATGTGGTCGTAGAGACACCGATGATGCAGAACGCAGTGGACGTCCGACTAAGGCGGAAACACCAGAAAACATAAAAAATTGTTTTGAATGATCGAAAAGTGAAGTTGCGTGAGTTAGTTGACATCTTATAGATATTAAAAGAACGTGTTGGCTTTATATTGTATGAGCATTTAACTATGCGAAAGTTTGCTCTTGTTTAAACGTAACAAACCGGAATTTTAGCGTCAATATGTGACAATGGATGAAACATGGTTTCATCACTTCACTTCGAAATCAAAACGATCGTCATCTGAGTGGACAGCAACTGATGAGCCTCGTCCAAAGCGCCCGAAAGTACAACAATCGACTGGAAAGGATATGGCCTCGGTATTTTGGGATGTGCGTGGTGTAATATTTATCGACTATCTTGAGAAAGAAATACTATTATCAGTAAATATTATATAGAATTGAATTGAATTTCATTTCAGCAAGACAACATCAATCAAAACAATGGCAAAACTACATGAATTGAACTTCATAAACCAGTATACCACGTAGGGGATTTTGAAAATACTAATTGTTCGAAAAATTATAAGCATATAAGTGAAAAGTTTTTTTTTCATTTTTCCATGAAAATTTCATATTGTATTGTTTATAAAAAAAAAGTTTACAACATGTAAAGGCACCCCTACGTACTATACCTTCGCCTCGTAAGGAGTGTATCGATAAGTAGTTAGCAGCATTCAAACAGTTATTACTCTGAAATGGCTTACTTTTTTGCAGCGTGTTTTGCGGTGTCATGTTTGTTTACATGTCAATAACAGCTACGCAATCGATTGGTTTCGGTACGGTTTATCGTTTCAATGATGAGTCGAATTGATCCGGAAACGCGAATGAAAATTCTGCACTCTTGGTGCTCAGTGGTCCCGGGTTGGCGGTTCAATGTTGGCTGCGAAGTCTATTGAAACAGAAAGGCCAAATTCCACAATAGGAGTGTAATACCAAGACTTTGCTTGGCGCTCAGAAAGTGGTGTCACGTACAACGAAATTGCAAATCGGGTGAAAGTGCACCACACCAGTGTCAAAAATATTATCGAGAAGTTCGGTAAGACCCTTTCCATGAAGGATTTGCCCCGATCCGGTAGGAAAACGGGTCCCAGCCTGCCCGGCCGGGACTTAAAAGTGGTTGAGTACATCAGGAAAAACCCATCGGCGTCGACGCGGGATTTAGCCAAGCAGTTCAACACCAGCATCGGGATGATACAACGGATCATAGTTCGGAACTCCCTGAAAACGTACAATAAACAGAAGGTGCCGAAAAAGTCCCTGGTACAGCAAGTTCAGGCCAAAACAAGAGCGCGAAAACTGTATAACCGGATTCTACAGAATAAAGACGGATGCATCCTAATCGACGACGAAACCTACGCCAAGGAAGACTCTCGAGCGCTGCCAGGACCTGGACGACGCTGGCGATGGAAAAGTTTGGGCAGAAGTTGTTGGTCTGGCAAGCAATTTGTACCTGTGGTTTGCGGTCTTCGATTTTCTTCACGAAGGGCACAATTAACGCCAAGGTGTATGAGGAAAAAGTTTGAAGAAGAGAATGCTGCCACTGTACAGAAAGCATAAGGCTCCTCCTCACTTCTGGCCGGATATGGCTTCAGCCGACTACGCCAACTCCGTTCTACAGTGGTTGTCAAAAAATAATGTACAATTCGTGGAAAAGGACATCAACCCACCGAACTGCCCGGATCTTCGGCCAATTGAAAGGTATTGGGCCATGTCATGGCCTTTCCATTTCAGTTTTGTTAATGAAAAAGGAGAATAAACAAACAGGGAGAAAGTTGTTTTGGCCAACAAATTGCATATGTTGACTAGCATTAGCTATTTTCGTTCTTTCTATTTCGAGCTTAATACATTGTGTTTTATAATGACTGCAGTACTACAGCTAAATATTTCGCCTCTTGTGGTATTATATCAACTTAACAGTGGCAGTGGCAGTGGCAGTAGGGCTGAAAGTCTTTAATGGCAAACCGGTAAATGAATATAAAGCAAACATACGACTTCGTTTTCATGCTTATTAGTTACTTGGGTTATACGTGTATAAAAGGGCTAGCTCACTAGAAATGGGTCAATTCAATTCAAGCTTACTGGAAAGAGCTTGTCAATTCCTAATATGTAGGAATTACATTCCTAATATGTAGGAATTACA
The DNA here is from genome assembly GCF_030247185.1 of Malaya genurostris. NCBI lineage: Eukaryota > Metazoa > Arthropoda > Insecta > Diptera > Culicidae > Malaya > Malaya genurostris. The sequence continues at coordinate 264,390,302 of NC_080571.1, forward strand.
TTACATTACAATATGTAGGAATTACATCAGGAAAAACCCATCGGCGTCGACGCGGGATTTAGCCAAGCAGTTCAACACCAGCATCGGGATGATACAACGGATCATAGTTCGGAACTCCCTGAAAACGTACAATAAACAGAAGGTGCCGAAAAAGTCCCTGGTACAGCAAGTTCAGGCCAAAACAAGAGCGCGAAAACTGTATAACCGGATTCTACAGAATAAAGACGGATGCATCCTAATCGACGACGAAACCTACGCCAAGGAAGACTCTCGAGCGCTGCCAGGACCTGGACGACGCTGGCGATGGAAAAGTTTGGGCAGAAGTTGTTGGTCTGGCAAGCAATTTGTACCTGTGGTTTGCGGTCTTCGATTTTCTTCACGAAGGGCACAATTAACGCCAAGGTGTATGAGGAAAAAGTTTGAAGAAGAGAATGCTGCCACTGTACAGAAAGCATAAGGCTCCTCCTCACTTCTGGCCGGATATGGCTTCAGCCGACTACGCCAACTCCGTTCTACAGTGGTTGTCAAAAAATAATGTACAATTCGTGGAAAAGGACATCAACCCACCGAACTGCCCGGATCTTCGGCCAATTGAAAGGTATTGGGCCATGTCATGGCCTTTCCATTTCAGTTTTGTTAATGAAAAAGGAGAATAAACAAACAGGGAGAAAGTTGTTTTGGCCAACAAATTGCATATGTTGACTAGCATTAGCTATTTTCGTTCTTTCTATTTCGAGCTTAATACATTGTGTTTTATAATGACTGCAGTACTACAGCTAAATATTTCGCCTCTTGTGGTATTATATCAACTTAACAGTGGCAGTGGCAGTGGCAGTAGGGCTGAAAGTCTTTAATGGCAAACCGGTAAATGAATATAAAGCAAACATACGACTTCGTTTTCATGCTTATTAGTTACTTGGGTTATACGTGTATAAAAGGGCTAGCTCACTAGAAATGGGTCAATTCAATTCAAGCTTACTGGAAAGAGCTTGTCAATTCCTAATATGTAGGAATTTTTTTTTTCTGCCTCACTGTGAAATAAATTATTTAATGAAATTTAATTTTAAAAAGAAAATTTTCACTTTCAGATAAATAAAATTTTCTCCGAAAAAAAAGTCTCATATTCGCCACGAAGAAAATCATTTAAATTTCCAGTTCTACTAATTCAATGATTTAACAGTCTACTTTGGCGCCATTATATAAATTGTAAGGGTAAAAAATCATCCCAATTTTAGTATTTCCAGTATTAGGATAATAATGCTGATGACTGATGAGATTACAATGCCATATGAATCGAAAAATTCATAATTTGCAATTGTTTCTCAATGAATAGAAAATAAGCAAAGAACTTCAATTATAAATCATCTCAGCCTCTTAACTTTTTTGTTGAATTGAGCTAATTAACAGATTCTTAAAAAAAACACGACCGTACTCATGCTTGCAGGAAACGGAATGATTTGATAGATTCCACACCCCACTTAAAAACCAACTTCCCGAAAAAAGTATATGATGAAGAACCATGAATAATGCAAGGATGATTAAAACAAAGGAAAAAGAACACTCACAAGCGCTCAAGAAACCTGATAGACTAGCGCCGAACGGTTCAGTAGATAGCAACGATGATCCCTCTGTCGGAGTCCGAAACCGACAATATTAATACGAGCTACCACTGAACTGGTTCGGATATGCGGCGCTCGTTTCTACGTCTCTCATCAACTGGACTTGGAAATAATACCTTCAACCGTTGTTTCAATCTTTTCCGCTGGCCACTGCTGTTCTGGCAGTCACAGGAAAATCTCACTTTTCGCTTGAACGATGTGAATTTATTTTATTTTATCTCCTGTTTCACTTGGCTTCTCACTTTCATATTTCGATGCTGCCTTCCCGGATTGGGCCGCCGCTTTCTTCCCTTTGAATGCTCAGTTTTTACACTTTGGCTTTGTTTGGTTTTGTTTTTTTTTTGCTCCCTTGTGCTTTTCCAACTTTTGGTGGTTGTGCTCTGCACTGCACGTAGAATGCCCGAGAGATTCAACATTGCCGAACCGTTTTAGGTCGGTCCACAGCCACCGGGACACTCTGTTATTTGCTATGTTTTATGGATGTTTTCCACTCTTGGCGAAGTATCCTATCACGCTCAACCAGAGCACAGCAGGAAACACTATAAAACAATTTAACACTTGTCAGCAAGTCAGACACAATGAAATGTGGGGAAACTGTGCTGTGGTGTTAAAATTATTTGTAAAGTGGAACTCCAGGAAGTTCTTTGTTCTAGCACGATGATTACTTGGCGGAATCGGCGTGAAGCGAGATTTGATGTTGTTGGGAAATTTCATTTTAATGATATCGTTGACGAGAAATTATCAATTAGGAAAAAAACCAATATCTTGGAAAAGAAAATGCATCAGACATAATGACTTTAAGTTTCCCGAGATTTCGATGGCTAGTTTGATAACAAACAGTGATATTTTCTATCGATGGTTTTCCAATCAATAGTCCTTGTCAGTTGACGACCGAACGTATCCATTTCGGTTCGGCTATACCAGCTTTTGATTCCGGAAGCACCCGAAATAGCACCGGTACTTACATGCGGTGGTACGGAAGAAGAAAACACAACACCGTTTTTACGAACAAAGCATGCTGTATGTGGTGTTCGCTTACGTACACGCGATAAAGAAAACGAAAACCAACACCGAATCTCAATTTTGAAAACACAAGCGAGTCATTCGGCACCGAGCACACATGAGTTCGAGTTTTTAACCGTTTGTAAGAACATCATTGTAACAGCATCACGGCACAGCAAAGTGGTTTGAATCGATAAACACGTGAACTTTATTCTCTAGCTGCTAAATCGTTGATCCGATACACATAGTTTTTCGGAGAACTTATAGACAAAAATATACCTCGTAACTTGATCACAATTAAAAATGTACAAAGCCTACTATGATAAAAGTTTATTTCAACAACTTCTTTTCCTTAAGAGATAGAAAAATACTTCTTCAAAGTTTTAGAACTTCTAATGAGAAAAAACTTTGCCGAAAAAACTATAGGTCTAACACGAAAAGTTTCGGATATATGAAGCATTTTCGTTTGAAACCCCTTAAAATAATTGTTTGTGAATAACTTTTTTCGCAATTGTTTTCAATGCCTACTATGTTCGGGACAATTATTAAAACCGTAAAATGTCGCCGTTTGTCGGGTTTTGTAGGAAATATTAAAAAATAGGAATCAAGCATTAGTATAACCTTGGTGCAATGGTGTAATGATTGAAAATATATTTTTATGATGCATTCTTGTACGCAATTAATCTAACTAAGGAAGCATGTTAACGCGCTCATTAAACTCCAACAAATTTTACTTGCTTCTTTGATAGAATTTGCCTTTTAATTATTATTTACTATGATTTTAGGATTACTGCTTAATGTTTATAGAAATCTGGATTTCAATTCTTTTCTTTGATCACTCGTTTATGGACGATAACCTTCACCCAAACCACACCTAAAAAAATCATTCGTCTTTTGAGAACTATTTTTAACTGCTTAAATGTGTAAGCTCATACCCCATCTTGAAAGGGTGAATAATTTTTTTTAAATCGTATCGGAAAATTCGATTTAAAACCATCCTCGATGTAAAACTGAATTGGAATGGATTAATTCTAAAGTGAATATGATTATATAATCATATTTATGCTTAGTTTTGCTTTTAAAATATATTGAAAAATGAAGAACAGAGAAGTATTTAATTTCCTGCTCCAAATACAAAAACCTGTTTCAATCCACCTAGTAGTGTAATGATGCCTTTCTCATATCTCACATATTCTCATATACAGTGGCGTCTCGTGGCAAAATTTACGGGTTGTGCACTGATTATATCAGATGTAATACAGTAATTACAGTTCGTTGTAAGCGAAAACTAAAGATTAAGGAATTGATATTCGCTTGTGTTTTTCAATACAATGAAATATCGATATACTTTTGGATGGGATTTTTTATTAAACTTTTTTCGTATCATCGTTACAACAGAAAAAAATCCTCGTGCTGCTCTTCCAGCAAATCTGTCAATAATATCATCAACAAAACCGCTTCGATGTTTCAACTGAGACAGCCAAGGATGCCAGGTCATTTTTAAACTCTGTGTGCGAACCAAAAATCAGTCTGAGCAAGAAACCGCTCTGTAGGATACTTTGCATAGCAATTTGAAGACTTTTAGGGACTCATTGACTTCAGAAATCTGTGAAAATTTGTGCAGCATAATCAGAATATGTGAAGCTCATATTAAGACAGCAATTTGTTTTCAACTGCCATAACCACAAACCACGGAAACCTCTACTGAAGGTGTGCATGCATGTGACAGAGAGAACAACAAATCTCAGAACTGAGCTGAGTAATTTCCTCTCTTCTTGAGTCAGTGCAGTAACTCATGTGCATGGAAAAGACACTAACACAGCGACAAGAACTCGGTGCACAAGACAAAGCGCTCAAGTTCAAAGAGCAGCAAGCGCAAGCAGCTTCGGGTGAATTTTTGCATATAATGCTTTGAATAGAATCGCTCATTATTTTCTATTCGGTGCCATCCGACCTGATTTCATCGAATAAATAGAAAATCTAAATAAAAAAATATAGAATGCGGATGGAAATGCAGTTATTTCCTCTAATTTCACCGGTTGCGCAGTGCACGAGATGTACATAAGGGCGAGACGCCACTGCTCATGTATAAATGTGTAGTATTCTTCAAAATAATTTTCTTTGATTCTTAAGTCATCTCTAAGGAAACGAAAAGAGATACTTCCGAAACCGGAATCTGGAAATCGGTATAATCGAAGTTGGTTCGAGAAAAGTGACAGGGATCCATTTTTTAGTCCAGGGCTACAATCTTCGGACGTTCATCAAAAACCCATAAAAACAAGGAAATCCAAATTGATGTTTGGCCGTCTACTGACAATGACTACCTATTGGAATAGATTCGAGGCAATTTTTTCCCGTGTTTACGTTTCGCCGCTTCAAGTAACGGTATCCAATTTTTAACACACTTCACCATATAATTCCGGAACCGGAAGTCGGATCCGGATGAAATTTGGCAGTTTTGTATGGTAACTTTCATTTGAAACTAAGTTTGTTGAAATAGGTCACGCCATCTCTGAGAAAAGTGAGGAAGTAATTTGAAATAATTTTTTTCACTTATCATCCTGTCTCTCCGGAACCGGAAGTCGGATCAGAATAAAATTCAGGAACTTTGTATGGGACAATTGTACCTTTCATTTGAATCCTAGAGAATTGTAAGAATCGGTTCAGCCGTCTCTGAGAAAAGTAAGTGCACTTATTTTCATTTTTTTTCACATATTACCCTGTAATTTCGGAACCGGCAGTCGGATTCGAATAAAATTAAAGAACTTTGCGTGGGGTCGCAAGACCTTTGGTTTGCGACCATGCTTCCTATAAGTAAAAGGTGATTTTTTTGAGGTTAGGATTTTCATGCATTAGTATTTGCTCAGATTTTTTGAGGTTATGATTTTCATGCATTATTATTTGCTCAGTATGCTTTGACATTTCATCATGAATAGACTTACTAACGAGCAACGCTTGCAAATCATTGAATTTTATTACCAAAATCAGTGTTCGGTTTCCGCTTTTTAATCGACAAATTTTGTTCAGCGATGAGGCTCATTTCTGGTTGAATGGCTACGTAAATAAGCAAAATTGCCGCATTTGGAGTGAAGAGCAACCAGAAGCCGTTCAAGAACTGCCCATGCATCCCGAAAAATGCACTGTTTGGTGTGGTTTGTACGCTGGTGGAATCATTGGACCGTATTTTTTCAAAGATGCTGTTGGACGCAACGTTACAGTGAATGGCGATCGCTATCGTTCGATGCTAACAAACTTTTTGTTGCCAAAAATGGAAGAACTGAACTTGGTTGACATGTGGTTTCAACAAGATGGCGCTACATGCCACACAGCTCGCGATTCTATGGCCATTTTGAGGGAAAACTTCGGAGAACAATTCATCTCAAGAAATGGACCGGTAAGTTGGCCACCAAGATCATGCGATTTGACGCCTTTAGACTATTTTTTGTGGGGCTACGTCAAGTCTAAAGTCTACAGAAATAAGCCAGTAACTATTCCAGCTTTGGAAGACAACATTTCCGAAGAAATTCGGGCTATTCCGGCCGAAATGCTCGAAAAAGTTGCCCAAAATTGGACTTTCCGAATGGACCACCTAAGACGCAGCCGCGGTCAACATTTAAATGAAATTATCTTCAAAAAGTAAATGTCATGTACCAATCTAACGTTTAAAATAAAGAACCGATGAGATTTTGCAAATTTTATGCGTTTTATTGTTTAAAAAAGTTCTCAAGCTCTTAAAAAATCACCCTGTAGTTAAAATTTATGTGTGTAAAAGTTAAAATGTTAACTAACTTGTAGTGAAAATTATTATATTACGTTTTTAGTAATTGTTTCGAACATAGTAAGCATTGAAAACAATTGCGAAAAAAGTTATTATTATTAATTTAAGGGGCCTCAAATAAAAATGCTTTATATATCCGAAACTATTTTGTATTAGACCCATAGTTTTTTCGGCAGTTTTTTCTTATTATACTTTGTAGAAGACATTATTATTCTATCTCTTAAGAGAAAAAACTTAAACTTAAAATAAACTTTTTTTGTCTTTAAGTTCTCCGAAGAAACTATGTGTATTGGATTACCGATTTAGCAGCAGCTAGAACATTAAGTTCACGTTTTACCTTTTTTTATATATATAAAAAATAGGTATAGAATTCGCTCAAACTTTAGAAAATTTTTCTGAGGCCCGGAGGGCCTAATGACATATACCAATCGATTCAGCTCGACGAACCGAGAAAATGTCCGTGTGTGTATGTGTGTGTGTCTGTATGTGTGTTGTCAACTAAGAGGTCGAGATCTCAGAGATTGCTGGACCGATTTTGATCAAACTAGTCGCAAATGAAAGGTCTCCCCGTCACCCAAAACGCTACTGAATGGTTTTGAGATCGGATGTTTACTTTTTGAGTTATACAAAGTTTTATGTCGAAATTTTCAGTCTTTTGACAGTATCTGTCACAATTGACCTTGAAAACAGAATATGTTTTCAGACTTAGATTCCGCACGGTAATACCTATCCAACAAGCCATAGATTGTTAAAATCCGTCCATTTTTAACGGAGATATCTAAATTTTTGTGTAAGCGACTTTTCCCCCCAGATTGTTAAAATCCGTCCATTTTTAACGGAGATATCTAAATTTTTGTGTAAACGACTTTTCCCCCTATTCCAGCAGTAGGAGTTTTGAGCGCTGTATGACAAAGAAATGCTTGGGAGCAACGGAAAACACGATTTTTTATACTGTTACATACAATTGTTTCTAAGTACCAAAAAGACTGTGTACAGCATCCCTTTTCATGACATTTAGCCTCGGACCGATTTTAGCACGGCTCGTTTTTGGCAACATAATCGTTCGAATATGACATATATAAACCAGATGATGGCGGATTTTTTTTAATTATATTGTTTTAAACTACTTACGGCAATAAATGCTGGAAGAACATAACATCCATATACCATTCGAATCAGTTCGTCGAGATCAGCAAATGCGTGTGTGACAAATAATTTCTCTCAATTTTCTCGGAAAATTTATATTCTACAAATTCAGATTCATACGAATAGTCGTATGCTCCCAAACAAAGTTCCTGAATTATGTTTGGTTCCGACCTCTGGTTCCGGAACTACAGGATGATATGTGAAACGAAATCAAAATTGTGTCTTCTCGTAGATGGCTGAACCGATCTAGGATTCAAATGAAATCTAAGAATCATCTAAGATTCAAATGAAAAGTTTCAAGATTCTATAAAACACCTTGCTCTTCAGTCAGATCCAACTTCCGGTTTCGGGGATACAGGGTGATTGGTATGAAAATGTCTATTCCACATAAATTAATCAGGTTTATCGGGCTAGCATATTTGGATAGTCGATAAAAAAATTAACTTTTTTCAGTTTTAGTGGTATTCAGTTTTCGATTCAGAAGGAACCTAAAAATTTAATTCGTGCTATGATTTCTCAAATATTTTGAAATAAATGTAAACTATACAGCTACTCAGGAGAATTTATGAGGTGATTTTAGAATTCCGGTTCCAGTATAAAATCGTTTCTCAGAGCTCAATCGTTTTCTCAAAAGAAGCCTAATCAAATTTCAGAAACAAAAATTCAAATTAAAATAACCTTATATACAAAATTATTTAATTTTATACATACATACAAAAATTAATTAATTTTATCCAATTATGACTTCCGATTCTCGAATTACATGATGATGAATTTTTAAAATTCAAACCGATTTAGAAGATGACAATCCCGAAAAGCTTCAAAGTTGGACTCAAAACTGTGGTAATTTATTCGTCATATGGCCATACGAATCGGTTTGGGTTATGCTGAGTCCTGAATACCGGCTCTGGAAGTACCTTAAATTACTGTAAACTCTAAAGTGGAACTTACATATCATGGCATGTTTAATCGATTATCACACTTTTAGATTCAAATCCGATCCGATTTGCAGTTTCGACATTACAGAGTAATGAGTGATTAAAATCTCAAATTGTCGCTTAAAACGACGGTCATTAAAATAATGTCATGAAAACTTAAACACCGAAGAATATTCATGCAAAAAACACATGCGGATTGATAAAAAAAAGGTATCATCTCACTGCTAGGTGGATTAAACACGTTTTTATCGATTCAAACCACTGTGCAAAGGCACGAATGTCTGTTGTGAAATTCCCCAAAGGGAATCAATATTGTTGTACAGAAGATTTTCCCGATATTTCATCCATTTAACAGCTATACGGACGAAGCTAGATTAGTTCTAATGATTTTCATTTCATACGATTTTGGAAGCAACCGCTCCGAATCGAATAATTTGAAAAAAAAAATTAAAGAATTTTATAGGTTTACAATTTTTTCAAATATTTTAAAGACTTCTACTTTTTGCAATAAAAAACACACCAAAATTTTGAAAATTTTTTGTTTACACTTCCGATTGTAGTGAAACTTTCGATTTTTAGTGATTAATTCATGATCTTTGAACGCTTTCAAATGTTCCAGTTTCATATTTGCATAACTACTAAAACTAAGCACCATGCGTTTCCTTCTAAAGATGTTCAATGAAATCACTTGGTTGATTGTCATGTTTTTTTTAATCAAATATTGCGGTCTTGCACATTTGTAATAAATATGAAACTGAAACACTCTAACGCGTTTAAAAATTATTTATTCATTACTAAATAGTCCAGTGTGGTACCAGAATCGAAAGTGTAACAAAATATGTTTAAAAATTTCAAGTTTTGCAATGCACGAAATACATCTCCAAAAAAATAGAGAAGAAATATAAACCTGCCTGACAATACCTAGAACATCTCTTTTTTTTTAATGTTTCGGATGATCCTTCAAAATCATACGTCCTTCCTTTATGATACAGCCAACAAAACATCCTTTTCCCCAATATGGCTTCTTGGTATCTCAAAAGCGATATTCAACAAGACAGCCTACGCATGTTTGCAGGAATTGAAATTTCCAAATTTCACCCAAACTCCCGTACGGATGCGTTTCATATGGAAACACAGTACTTTTATTTAACAACATATCAGAAGCTAATTTGACGGCTTCCGGTGAAACCATGCATGCATAAAACATTCGTCATACAACTGCAAAAATTCTTAAGCTTCCCGGCATCTGCTGGTGGAACCCACCATCAGCCCTCCCGAGCTCAGTCATCTGTGTACAGTGTTACTCACAGTAATGTCCGCACTGCCGTACCCGTGTCTGCCGAAACGGCCTTCCTCTACGCCAACGCTAACTGACAGTGAATCTTCGAAGCGGCACCAACCGGCGTCTCAATTCACGCTCTCACACTTTACGGCCATAATAAAACAATGAAAGACACACGATTCCGGTCCTGGACTACTGTGTGAAGTCCTTTCCCCCAGCGCAGAACCGCTCCCAAAAACCAGTAACGATGGATTGACCGGACTCGCCGTATCCGGGCCTTTTTGTGATACGACCGAAACGTGCGAGGCATGGAACGGAGCCTGGTGCCGCCTGCCAGCCTTCAGCCGCCAGTGCCACCGCATTGCCCTGGTCAAACAACATATGTGCGAGCTATAAATTTTCCAATTTTCTTCGGCAACCGACCGAACCACTGAGCTGCAGTTCGGTACGAGATACCCCGGTACGAGAATGATGAGCATTGCGGTGCATGAACGGTGGCGAGAGGAGGCTCGGATGAAGTACTATCGTGATGAAGGACTGTGCCAGCTTTGGGGAAAGTCACTATGCCGAGTGAGTGAAGGCAACTTTTTATGCCGGATGTGGTCGGCAGTCAAATAGTGGGTTACTGATATACTGCCATGGGGGTGCTGCTAATGGTGTACTCGGTTTTGTACATTTGGTGTGCTTATCGAAGTACTGTTTTCCGTTGAGTGGTCAGTGTTGTACGATTGTATTGAACAATTGCGATTTGACGCGTGGTCGGAACTATTTTATGTACCCATAACTCGTAAGTAATAAACATTCCACATCTTTTAATGAACATTTTCTTTAGCACTCTATCATCGTGAAACAGTTTCACTAAACTGATGTTTTTTAAAATCACAAAAACTCGGAGGTTCCCTGCAAGTCGCACCGTAAGACACAAATTTTAAATTGATTGTGAAGAAAACAAAGTGAAGTTTTATTGTAACGTTCCGTAAATATGAAGTGGCTCTGACAAGCGCTGCCACAACGGGAAATCGTATGAAACTTCGTCTGAACAAGACAACGTAGGATGAAGGAACAACATCCCACGTATCGTTTTACGGCTCGGTCGTTTTTTTTTGTCAGTACTGGATGTAAGTGTGAAGGAACGCACGTATGTGTCTAATACCATCACTCGTTGTGCCATCTTTCAAACTACTCATGCGGGTGGACTGTTGGTTGTTGTTGGTAGCATACGGTGCAAACGACTGCTTTCATGTGGTTTTTCCAGCCAATAAACAATCTTGGGGTGATATTCATTCATGAAAGTGACATCTTTTAGCACCGTCACTGTCGGAAAGATGAGATTCCTTGTAACAGATGAAATGTTATGTTACTGATGTTTCACATCAATTGTGTAGCACTGTTCGGTATGGTACGGAGATACCAGTTCTAAGTATGCCTAATTTAATTAGAAATATGACTATCATAAGATATTTTGCCTAATAGTTTGCAGTCTATGTTTGTCGTATTGAGAATGCACACACAGAAAGAATCGTGTAAATTTACGTCCTTATAGATGCACATAAAAGAAGCGTCGTAGTTCACTTAAATTTACAATATAAAGCATGTAAAAATAAGTCATATCAATAACTTCACAGGTATTTTAGCTGAAGTTTGCAGACACTAACATTATTTGTTGGATGTAATCACCGAAGAAATTACGGCATGATTTAATTTACGTGAAGCGTAAATTTCATTTTTTTTTTCTAAGAGTGTACAAATTAATTCGGTTCGTTTCTTTGGGGTCAAAAATGCATTTATTTCTAAATAAAAAGAATTTAAAGATTAATCATAGTATCATCCACCGCTAGTTACTATTTTTTCCCATTTCTTAGGTAATTTACGAATCCCACCTCGAAAAAATGTCTCGTCTTTTGAGGTAATCCAAGTTTGAAGCCAATTTTCGATTTCGGCGAAAGAAGTAAACCGATTACCTGCCAGATCGTGCTGCATCCGTCGGAGCAACCAGTAATCAGAAGGAGCCATGTCAGAAGAATACGGCGGATTCGATAAAATATTCCACTTGAGCGTTTCCAAATATATTTTTCACGACTTTTGCGACGTGAGGCCGAACGTTGTCATGCAGGAAAATAACTTTATCATGTCTTTGCTTGTATTCCGGCCGTTCTTCTCATAATGCACGGCTCAAACGCATAAATTGCACCTTACACCAATCGCGTGTGATAATATCGCCTGGTCGTAGCAGCTCATACTACACAACATCCTTTTGGTTCCCCCAAATACACAACATGACCCTCGCACCATCAATATTTGGCTTTACCGTTGGTGTCGATGACAACAATTGACCGGGCATAGCGTAGTATTTTCGCCTTTCTCATATAGAAAGGCTACGCAATCACTGTAAAACCGACTTTTGAACGCGGCCTTCCTTGTCATATACCATTCGACTCAGTTCGTCGAGATCATAAAATGTATATGTTGGTATGTGTGTGTATGTATGACTGTGTGTATGTGACAGTTAATGTCACTTAATTTTCTCAGCGAGATCTGAACCGATTTTCTGAAACTCAGATCCAAATGAAAGGTTCAAGCTTGCTATTGAATTTCATCTTTATCCGACTTCCGAAATTGAAAGGTAACAATGCAAATCTATCAGAAAATACGTCATTTTTTTTGAAAATTTCTCAACCGATTTTCACAAACCAAGATGCGAATAAATGGTCTTGGAATTCACATCCGACTTTCAGTTGCGGTATTACCACACGATTAGTGGTATTTTTTTACCAGCGAAGGCGAAACGAAGTGCAAATTGTTTATAAAACTTACTGATAAATTCATCTAGTTGGCAGATCTTGTTATTTAGTAGATGTGAAAATCTACTTTAGGACTATTGATCCTCGGTTTCCGCTTCCGAAAGCACCGATAATAGTTAAGAAAACTTCGATTTCTCAGCAACGGTTGAACCGATTTTCACAATTCATGATTCAAATAAAAGCTCTCATTATCTCAAGGGGGGGGGGGGGGGGGGGGGGGTAGGGTCTAAATGATGAAAAAAATATCATTTTTGCGATTTTTTTTCAGAACTATCGTTCAACAAAATAAATTCAAATATTTTGTATAATAAAAAGCATCATTCGAACAACATTTTGAGAAATAAGTCGTTGAAGAAGAATTTTTGAGAACTGAACAAATCGAAGCAGCATAGCTAGAGAAGAAGTTTTTCTAGACTTTTTGATTTTTTTTTAAATTTTTTTGAATTTTTGGTGGTTGTTTAAATTCAAAAGTACGACTTTTCACGACAAAATCGGTCATTTTGTAGCTGTAAAACCTCCCCAAAGTAACAAACAACGGAAAGAAAAACGTTGGGGTCTGGTTTTTTATATGTAGAAAGTGTGTGCAAAATTTGAAAAAATTGGTGCAGTAGTTTTTGAATGACTTACCACTTGACTTACCAGAAAAACGCGTTTAAAGTTTATTGTCTATAAAATCGAAGGAAACAATTTTTTACTCCAGGGTGCCCGTAGGGTATAACATTTTCAAAAAATCATATTTTGTCTTTTATAATTTATTATAATGAAACATTTCAAGCATTTTTTGTCAAGTTTCGAGGTCAATCGAAGTAGAAATCTTGGGCCTGTGCGTTGAGCTCTTGCTTCTGCACAGAATGAGATAGCCATAGATAAAGGTCCATAACTTCCAGAGTTTCGTTCCAATAGACTTGAAAATTTCACAGAATATTCTTGAAATGTTATACTATAAGAAAATATAAAGAAAATAATAAATGATTTTTCAAAAATGTTAGACCCTACCCGCCCCTTAAGGGGGGGGGGGAACTTTGGGGTCCGGTATTTTACATGTAGAAAGTGTATGCAAAATTTGTAAAACATTGGTGCAATAGTTTTTGCATGGCGATGGACACGGACTTTCATGGTCGTCAAATGGTGAGACAACTAAGTCCTTACAAGTTCCTATCTCATACCTCTCCGTGTGTCTATGATGACATTTGATCAATAGAACAGCGTCGACTGGCTGTTATCACCTTCTGCGTTAGTAGCAGAATGAGAGGGTGCGAAATGGTTTATAATTTAAAGCCTATCCTGAAGTGCAATATTTATCATCCCGAGTAGCAATCCGCAACTAGTTCTGATGCGACTAAGTCCAAACTATGTTGCAACAAGAGCACGAATATGTTTTTAATGTTATACTGGTTAAAACAAGGTGACATCAATGTTTCTTCATAACACAACTAGTTACGAAATAGTTATTTAGGTTTCAAATCACTACATCTTTTTGTCATATTGAATTAATTATAATTTATAAGCTATCGTTACTTAATCCAAACATATCTTTAATAACAACTATGCTTCTAGCTACTAGTTGAAAATAAGTTTAGTTGACTCCAATATTAGCAACCCATAACTAGTTCTGATACCACTTAGCTCAACTATGTTGCAACAAGAGCACGAACATGTTTTTTATGTTATGCTGGTTGAAACAAGGTGACGGCAGTGTTTCTTTATAACGTAAACATTGAACTAGCAATCATTTGTAAGTTATCGTTACTTGATTCTAACATATCTTTAATCACAGCTCTGGTTTTAGCTGCTAGTTAAAAAAAGGTTGCGAAACCATTATAAATACGTAAGCGTATATGTAAATCGTTACGGTTAAATGATGTAGCAATAACTTTGATGTTATAGGATTATAACATACAATTTCTGCATTGATTCAGATAGTTATCGGTAGGTTTTCGCAACGTTATGATAACGAAAATGTAACCAAAAAAACTTTTATTGGCTTGAATATGGCGAACACAATGTGGAGTCTCAAAAAGTGTATGAAACGTGAATAAAACCAGGATATTACTTTTTTCAAAACTACTTTTTGACGAAAATAATTTTTGTTCTATGCACTATTATAAACTCGAAGAAAACAATATAGAAACATCGATTCTGATAATATTATAATTCTCATGATATATGAATTTAAAATGATGAGAAATCACTCTACTTGGAACAATTTTGAGCATTTTGAACATAGAATTATTTTGTTGTTTATTCTTTATATTTTTATAAACAGATTTTGATTGACGACGCATAAAAAACAGTTAAGTAAAATTGAATTCCGCTCGACAGTTTTATAATCGTTGTGAAATTTGTACCTTGTATTAAATTTTTAATTTCAAGTACTATACTGTCTTTTTATTGTTGATAGGAAAACATTATGGATTCATTCAATGTTTATAATGTCGATGGAAACAAAGTTTCAACTAGTTTACTTGAAAATAAGTTATATTCAAGTTATGGAAAATAAGTTATTTCAGTATGGCATAACAACGTAACGACAACTTATTTTTAACCGACATAGAAACTAGTAGAAACTGCGCTTTTTGAGTCACGCAAGTGGTTAGATGTTAGTAACAATAACTCAAATATCTAGTTGCAAACTAGTCACAAATAAGCTAGCATAACAAACATTGTTACTTGGGCATAGTATATTGCAACATAAAACTCTGTTGTTTTTTATGTTATATATTCGCCCTTATTCTGAATAACGACGTATTGATTTTTCGATCGAATGTGGTTCGATCGAATGTGGTTCGATCGAATCATAGCTACCTTTGATTTTGCTAGCGTTATCGGGAATACAAATGAAATACGAGGGAAAAAACGATACGACGTTATTCAGAATAAGGGCGATTATCACCCTTATTCTTGTTTACGGCCGTATGCGATACATTCGAAAGTATATCAAATTCGTATTCCTGTTTACGTTCGAATCAATCACACTTTTAAACATCGTACATGCATAAAACCAACACCCATTCAATTTTAAACTATCAGTTCTGGTACAGATTTGAGTTGTAAATAAAAATCTTTGATATCGTTTGTTATTTGACTTATTTTATTTCGCTGATTTTGTATCATCATGCTTGCTTACGTCCGTATTGACTATTCGACGAACACATGCTTTCGAACGAATACGAGCAAGCCATTCTTGTTTTCACTCGAACGTGTACGAACGCGAATCCTGCAAAGTAAAAAAAAGCATTTAAAATAGCAGTCCGACCAGTAGTAACTGCGAAAAATATGTTGCATTTTTCTTGCAATTTTGTCATGTTTTCGATAGTCTACATATTTATTACATTGGTAAAATCATGCATTTAATATAAAATAAAGCATGTTTGCCCATGGCATATTTTCCATAAAGTACCTAATAGATGTAAAATTTGATGCGTAAAAGCTTGGAGCCGCGCATACATTCTAAGGCTCGCCAGAAAAAAAAACAGCTTTACTATACTGCTATGCTTTCTAAATGTTTTCTGCAAAACACAAATTTATGATTTGATAGCAAATCACCTTTAGATTCGAAATTGAGTTTGTTGGAAATCGGTTAAACTTTTTTCAATGTGTTCGAACGGTTGATTCGCAACATTAAACTGACGAATCGAAACCACGTCATTTCGTCTATTCGTCCGTAAACGGGAATGGGACTTTTCGTTCGTACGAATGATGTTCGAATACACGTACCATTGGAAGCTAAACTGGCATATATTCTAGAGTTTCGTATGTGGTTAATCACAAGAATTGGACTGATTTCATCAAGGCTTAGCATTTATTTGGAGAAGTTTAGTGATATTTGAATATTTTGTAGCAAACGAGTCGCGTTAGAAATCATTCGAGTGAAAACAAGAATGGCTAATTCGCATTCGTTCGAAAGTACCCGTTCGTCGTATTACGGATACGGACGTAAACAAGAATGAGGGTGTATATATGGAATTGAAATATACTACATTATATTATATATAATAGTAATAATAATAATATTTATTATTATTATTATTATTATTATTATTATTATTATCATTATTATTATTATTATTATTATTATTATTATTATTATTATTATTATTATTATTATTATTATTATTATTATTATTATTATTATTATTATTATTATTATTATTATTATTACTATTATTATTATTATTATTATTATTATTATTGTTATTATTAAACGAGAAATATTACATTTCCGGCAGTACTGTGATATTAACTGTTATATATTGTATCTTTTTGGATAAAAAATCTAAAGAAACAGTTTATAAGTCTAGGGAGCCCGTAGAGTTTAACATTTTCAAAAAATCATATTTTTTCTTTCGTATTTTGTAGAATGTTTTGTCTAGTTTTTTATCCCGGGTTGGCGGTTCAATGCATAAGCCAAGACCAGTTGTTGTATGTTCGAACCCCGACCTGGAAGGATTCGTAGTGTCAGTAGAATCGTAGCACTAGCCATGCAATGGTTCAGTACACTTTGAATCGGCTGCAATAACTTGCTGAGTTTTGCTCCGATAAGCTTGAAAATTTTACAGTATATTCTTGAAATGTTTTACTATAAGAAAATACAAAGAAAAAAAAAAGATTTTTCAAAAGTGTTAGACCCTATCCGCCCCTTAAAAGATATTGTGCTATTTCATCCAGATCCTACTTCCGGTTCCATAATTAAAGACTGTCCCAGAAAGTATGGACGCACTTTGATTTCGTTGTAAATAATACACAAGTGTTAGATATTCAAATTTTATTCGATATACTGATAATATTAGACTACAACAACAGAATATTATTCTCAACATTTGCTACTTAGCCATTGTAGACTAGCTGGCGCACCTTCTTGCGAACGTGCCTCATTAAAGTCCGTACAGACTTCTTGACGACAAGTATTGACACTTTTTTCTAATCTTTTTCGAACTGTTGAATGGTTTCGGCTGCCGAGACATGTTTTCTAAATTGTGCCTTCGTTAATGCCCAAAATTCCTCAATTAGTCGAAGTTGTGGGCAATTTGGTGGATTCATGTCTTTTGGGACGAAAGTGACATTTTTGGTAGTATACCATTCTACCGTTGATTTCGAGTAGTGGCAAGATGCAAGATCTGGCCAGAAGACAACAGGATCCTTGTGGCTTCGAATCATGGGTAGAACTCGTTTTTGTAAACATTCCTTGATGTATTTCCGCTGTTCATTGAAGCAGTGGTGATGAAGGGTTTCGGAATCTTACCGCAGCTACAAATTGCTTGCCAAACCATAGCTTTCTTACCAATTTTTTCGACTTCAATCGATGTCTCGAACTGGTTTAACACTTGCCCTTCTCGCACCGTATAATATTGTGGTCCCGGCAAGGATTTGTAATCGAGTTTCACGTAGGTTTCGTCGTCCATGATTATGCAGTTCAAATTTCCAGTTTCGGACTACGTTTTGGTTGTTTCTGCTTCTTATAGGTTCGAAGATTCAAACGTTCTTTAGCACGAAGAACATTTGACTTCGAAGTGCAAACTTTTTTGACCACATCCTGAACTGAAACCTCATTCTTTTGCTCGAACGCCTTCAGTATACGTTTATCCAACTGAGGGTTAGCAGGACCTTGTTTTCGACCCGTTTTCGGTTTATCCTCGAAGGTGTTATCCTCACCGAACTTCCTGATTGCATTTCGCACGGCTTTTTTACTTACTCCTTCCATTTTTGCTATCTTTCTCAGCAACAGTCCGCGTTCTGTGCACCATTTGTACACAATTTTTCGACATTGTTCTGCTGAAAGTCCACGCATTTCGAAACAAACTAATGAAAACGAATAAACAACTACACAAGTGGTTAGAGAAGAGTGTAAACAACAGGACGCAGTCATAAAAATTGACAGATTCTGAACCATTGCGAAATGGTAGCGGTTTTTGGTTGCGTCCATACTTTCTGGGACAGTCTTTATATAACGATGAGTGTCAAAAGTTTCAAACAGTCATTAAAAATACGTGCTGGTACGTAAGAAGAAAACACCACCGCCTTTCGAACGAAGCATACAGTGTGCTTTGTTTAATTTCGAATAGCGTGTATTAGATTTACAGATTCCTGAGATGATAAGAAATTAAAGCGCAACGAAATGAGTTACCAAATCGAATCTGAAAATGACAGCTTCTTTTTGTTTAGAGGTAGCGTATTGTAATGTAACTGACAATCATTTCTTTTTCCTACATTATGACCAAGGCCACCGTCATTCCATCATATCAGAAACAATTTTAGAAAACATAAAAAACATCAACAACACTGCAGTGTAAGTGATTAAATAACTTATAATAGTTATGTAATTTATACTCATTTAGATCAACAGACGGAGAGAAAAAATATGTTTATGCTTATTTTGACTAATGCTGTGCTTGTTTCATAATCTGTTGTGAACAGCATTTTGATAATCTTTTTCTATATCTTTATATTACCTCGGTTCCATTTTGGTAATTCTTAGAGGCGTTGTAAAACTAAAAGAGAAATTTCCAAAGCATTCATTAAAACTGAGCTTCTGCTTAGTGTAATCAATTCCACTATGTTTACTTTAGATTCAGGCTCTACAGATAATATTCAAATTATCCAATTACTACACTCCGGATGGGCAAGGGAATATCAACTTTGCGCAACCCCAAAATCAAGAAACTTCCCGGTGTCTACCCAGTGGCAAAATCTGTTTGAGGCTAGAACTTTTCCCCGCCGTCGTCACTTCTCGACATAACTAGACCAAATTAAATCTAATCTACGAGCTCCAGGCAAGGATAAAGAATTCATTTTCAATACGCCCCGAAAACTTTGGCCGAACTCGGCTGCTACCTTCCCCCGACCCTGATACGGCGTGGTGGGTGGACTGTTTCCGTTCCTAGAAGTTGAGGATCATTAAATCCAAATGTTTATCCACACAGTTTGAGCGTAACCGTAACACCCAGCCGGCGGCGGTGAGTATTGGTATATAAAATAAAGCTCCTGGGCGGGCGATTCTCTTCCTACTTGTCGGCTACGTTACACTCGAGACAAGTGATGCGTTTGGCAAATTCTGTCCTGTGCCGTTGCTTTTTGCTGACAGTGACGATTTTCGCTCCTGCAAATTGAAGAAGAGAAACTCAATTTCATAAAATAAATGTTTATGGGTTCCGGTCCCAATTGATGCGGATAAATCCGACTATTCGGATATATCCCGCGAGGTGACAAACGGCAAGCGATTCACGGACGACTTCCCACAAAAGCGTCCGATCAGTGATACGACGGCTCACACGTTCACCTTGAAAGCTAGTCGTCTAGGTCGTCACTCCTAAGCTGGAAATTGGAAATTGCTTTTTACGTTTTAGGGAGGTCATGAACAAACCATTGAAGAAGCACAGGTAACAAATTGTACCGCTGAATCTTTAAACAATTAAATATCCAATGCGATTCGTCTTTCAGAAAATAGAACATTTTTTCAACCGACCACATTCAAAATTCGAACATGTTTTATGATGTTATGCGATTTCATTAATGCAAACCGCCGTAGCAGTATCGTAAATTCTCCATCAGAAAACGATTAAATTCAGACCAATTCCGTGAGCACCCCAATTTCTACTTCCAACACAACACTCAATCGTTTCCGGGAAGGTCAATTCTCGAGTAGATGTTTTACGGCGAAGCTGTTGTTCATCTCCTTACGTGTTATGTTCATTTCTACCTCAAGGTCCTTTTTTATTTTAACGCTTCAATGAGTCTCCGATTCGTTCTTTACATTTCGGCTTCCAGTGGTGATGCTGAACGCTAGCTACACCTTCAGGCTGTGCCATCCTGAAGAAAGCAAGAACAGCAGTAGCCGCAGCAGCAGACAAGCCACATCTTGCTACTAGCATCATCCACTTCATTCTTCTTTGGTATTTTTTGTGCAATAAAAGAAACCAGAAACAGAGCAGAAAGCCAAACACTCCGCTCGATTGTTCCCTTGTCTGTCATAGAAATAAACACAATGCCACCCCCACCTTCCGTAGACGCTATCACGAAACGGGAGAAGGTAGAAGAAGGAAGCAATCAGAAGTCGTATAAAAAATAACTAACACATAACTGCCACCCACAACAGTACTAGTCAAGCTGCTTAGTGCCCTCAGCTAGGGTGAAGTATTGAGGTCGCAAAAAAGGACTATTATCTAATATCAATAAACAAGAATTAAAAGGTTAAATACCATAGAGTGGAAAATACAAAGCTGTTCCGTAGACCGGAAGCCACGCAGCCAGTTTGATACCGCTCAATGGATGAGTAGAGGGAAATATATGCTAGTCGTAAAAGTGGTGCTCATTAAGGAGATTAGGAATTTCTTTTACGTTCTGGCACGAACAACCCAACAAGTTTCGCTAGGAGCAAGAAACCGAAACGATTCTCGGTTATATCGAATGTGAATATAACTTTCGTGTACCACAATCTAAGTATGATAAACTGAGCGTTTTTTTTGCGAAAGCAACATTCGAAAACATCATGAATGTTGATAAATTGGAAATAATTTAATGAAAAATTCTTGATCAATACGTATACCTTCTCTAACCAACTCTATTTTTTATCTACATTTAGGGGTTTTAGGTTACCAAGCTTTGATACATACAGTAAAAACATTTCTAGAATACATCTTCTTAGTCAGTGTTGGTGATGGTAGATAATTTCACAGAAGCTGCTCGATATTTCTCTACATTGTATACAACATTTTCAATCCGGTAGAAGATGCTACAAGAACTCGTGTCTCTCAATGCATGAACCGAGAGAATTTTTCAACATTTCTTCGCTCCACTTCATATTCTGAGTATTTCACGGCCCTTAAAAAAATTTACAGTACGATAACGATCGGTGCTGTGAGGAATTTACCAAGAGAGAACGCCAGTTGACAATTTTCGCAGAAAATCGAATCGATGATTCGACTTGATGATTCTCATATTAGGTTGCAATATTTCCAAACCCTTGTGTGGAGCATTCACATACATTTTCATAGACACAACTTATACAAAGCTTATATGCACATAGTTTGAATAAGCGGCAGTAGTAGAATGATTCTATCGTAATTATCAACTGCCCATATAGAATCGGATCGCGAAACGAGAATAAGCGACCGTTTGTTGCTTCAGAGAGAATCCCCACAGCAGTGTGCTAATTCATGATGCTCAGGTCATCGAGAGAAATTCGCTCTCGCACTGGTGTCCATTCTATGTTAAATGAACCATGCCGGTTTTTTGTTGCTGCTATGATATCCGTCTCTATATGATGGCACTGATTGAATCGCGTGAAGAGTTGCTACAGAGTGTTCTTTGATACGATAAAAAAGCTATCCTTGTTCTTGATAAGTATTTTTATAATAAATCCTCCGAAAATCCCAACTAAACTTTTTGTATATGCTCTGTAGATCATTGTCTCAGTTTTAGTGAATTGTTGTGTTTAACTATAAGTTTTCTTCTTCATTAGATAACTCAAAAAAAGTAGTCACCATTTAATCACAATCACAATATTTAATTATTGGAATCCAACTGCGGTTCATATTTGTCACTAGGGACTCAGCTACAAGAACAATAACAGATGAAGTCAGTTTTAAGCCATTCATAAGTGTTTTCATCTTCAATTTTGAATTTGCGCTGATTTTTAAAAGCTAATGAGAGTTGTTTCGTGACATATGTACTAAAATTGGACCATCTTTATCGGTTAAAGAAATCACATGCACCACACACAATATTGACGTTTATGTTTTGTCTTTTTTAATGCCTATGGGGTACATCAGTGACATCATTTATATGCAAATCTCAGCTGATATGTAGTACGATTGTTATCTCGAACACAATATATTGAAGATAAATCAAACCTTCGATTGACTTTCAATGATTTGTTTCAGTCTCAGATCTCAAATCAGTGGCTGGCGGCAAAGCAGAATAGCGAGGATAGACTTGTAACACGATGTGTGTTTTTTTCTGTTGGCTGGGTTTCCATAGATATAGAACTATAATTGAATAATGTGGCGGCCAGGTAAAGCGAAGCATGCTTGGTCCTTCTAGTCAATCAGGCTTTCTCTTTAGGGTTTTTCATGTGCAGGGTTGAAGGGTGTCGCAAAACAATTTCCTCGGATTCGAGTCCCGACTTCGTGGTAACATTTTCGTAGTTTTCATTACATACTTGCATTCACATATCATTTTCCCAATCTGGTTTTACCCATTAGATACTGATCAAATTTAAAACTAGCTCAAGACGGCTCTTCGTCTTAACAAGAAAAAAACACCATTTATGATTTTGATGTAATTTTGTCCCGAACTCTAACTTATTCAAACTGATTTTTTTTTTCAGTGTATCTTCATCGCAAACAAAACTTAAAGTCATAATCATCCAAGAATCCAATAGAACTCTCTTCTTGAGGAGATTTTAAAGAATACTCTTTCGCTATTTGCCGGATATTTCCACAAAGTATCAGTACCGCACCAACAAAGTTTTAGCCAAAAAACCGCATCCCTCAAAAGTTTCCATCTTGTAATATATAAACAATTAGTAGTGATAATAATTACCTATTTTGGGACAAATTTCACTCAAATCAAAAACGATGTTTTTTAAATCAGCTTTAAATTGTTGGTTCCTTTATTTTTCGTGCCGGACTCGATTAAACGAATTTCGCGCCAGATCGCATTTGGAGTTGGCGGTTCCATCTCAAATTTTATTGAAACTTTCTGGGCACGTAGACTGACACGAAAAGTCACTTTTCCAAAACTGGCTATCTTTGGAGACGGACAATCATTTTTTTTTAATATAACCATGGAATCCATGGTTTCAAATATAACCATGACCATGAAAAATGAAAAATGCTACAAAAAGGTGTTCTACTTGTCGCGTTCAGTTAGTCAAATCTTCAAATAAAATATTGAAATTATAATTACTCGAGCTCTACTCTGAAAAAAATTAATTTAAAATATTTTAATTCGATTTACAAAAAAAATTTTTTGATGAAATGTTCCCTACCAATCGTCTACACATTGCGAAATGGAAACTTTTATTTCATGTCTACACTCTTAGAAAAAATGAAATTTACGCTTGACATAAATTCAATCATGCGTTTATTTCTTCGGTGATGACATAATATTACATCTACTAACAAGTAATAATAAATTTTGAGTCTGTGTCGATGTAAACTTTAGCTAAATTAACTATGTAGTTAATGATACGACATATCTTTACATGCTTTGTATTGTGAATGTAAGTGAATCGCGACGCTCCTTTTATGTGCACCTATAAAGATGTAACTTTTTCAAGGTACACACTTGGAAGAAATCGTGTAAATTTACGTCAATATAAATGCCCATAAAAGGAGCGTCGCAATTCACTTAAACTTACAATTCAAAACATGTAAAAATGACTTTACAGCTAATGAAGCTAAAATTTCCATCTGAACAGACACAAAATTTATTTTTACGTGCTAATAGATGTAATATTCTGTCAACAATACAACAAATTACGATATGGTCGAAGTTACGTCAAGTGTAAGATTCATTTTTTCTAAGAGTATACTTTTTGCAAATATTAAGCAACTAGCGATAGAGTGTTCTGTAGAACCTCCTCACAAATTGAGTTCCATTGAATCCTTGACGTTCAATTAGGTTTGGAAAAACAGTGAGAAAGAATTTTTTTTGTTTTAAACACTTTTTTTCTTAAAAGTGCCGATCTTGCAATGTATAAACGGTTGGTAGAGAACATAATTACCTTTCTTGGGATAAAATTTCAACAAAACTAAAAATGTTATTTTAAAAATTTATTTAAAATCAAAAATTTTATTTAAAATCGACTTTGAATTAATTAAATCAATTTTTTCAGTGCAAGGCTTGGTATAGATTTTTTCAATATTTTTAACTGAAAATTTAACTGATTTTGAGAAAATCACTAGTGCAACATGTTTTTGTAGGATTTGTCGTTGTTCGACTGTAACCATTTGAAAAAAAGAATAATAAAACAAAAGTTCTGTCTTTTTAAAAAACAGTCCAGATGAATTTTGGATAACAATAGAATGCAGAGTAGCTTTTTGTGTTCATTGAAAGACATGCATAGAGACTATATAGAACAATCCTTCGTGTACACTCGAATAACAACTTCTGAGTTATTTATGTTTCATTCCCAAATATCTCGAGAACCGCTACTTCCAGGAAAAAAATGTCTTTATAACCTTTCTTTTAATTATATACAAAGTTGGGACTGGACAAAATTTTTTCATTGCACATTCGTAGGAACAAACTTTGGAAAATATCTTAGTGAAATTCCATCCAGATCGAAACACTAGATTTTGAATGTATTTTTTATGTCTCGCAATAATTGCTAATTTAATTGAAACGTGCTCTATCGACCTAGCAGTGGAATGAGATTCATTTAATATCACTCAACATTAGATTTGTTGAATTCATTTTACAAATAATTGAAAATCGATTTTAAAACTGTCTTTCATCATGTATTCAATAAAACGTAAGTTAGCAAACTTTTTTTGTTAATATCATGATCGAACGAATTTATAAAAATGTCAGATCAATTTCATTGTATATTTTATACACTAAATTTTAATTTTTACCTCTTGGATTTGTCAACTACATATTGAGCAACAAACTTCTAGACTCTTCAAGAATTCTCGATAAATACCGAATACCTTATAAATTTGACGCTATTGTCAAGAGATTGAAAATGGAATTATGTATTGAAATTATATATTATAATTATATTACATTGTTTGACGTATTTGAACGCAAAATTAATCAAGTAATATAATATTTAAAATAACTTATTAGTGCTCGAATTTTGTCGGGCTTCACATAGTTTCAGGAAATTTTATTCTCTTAGAGATTGTGGTCAGAAACTATCAATTACAATTTATCCGTACCGATTATTTGCTATGTTACTTCCTATTTCATGAAAGATATTTATAGTCTTCATACCCTGGAAATGAACAAATGTACCTTCGAAACGTTGGCCAGCAACACAAAATTGAAAATTGAACAAATGAATTAAAAAGCCACATTTGAATTAAATTCATGGAAGTATATTCGAGGTCGTCAAAGTATGAAATAACTAAATGCCCACAGGTTCCCATCTTATGCCTTTCTATGAAGGCATTTGGTCAATAGAACGACGTCGACTGGGTGCTATCGCCTTCTGCGTTAATAACAGAATGAGAGGGTGCGAATTAGTTTTTTATATAATAACTCATTTGACATGCAAAATTATTAAAAATTCTTCCAACAGAAGAAGTATTTTAGTTTGACGACCTTTGAAGAAGTGTATTTAAATCCTTTAATATGATTTTATATCGAATATAAATTATCCAGACTTTTGGTCAACTTATTTAACGTCGGTAACATTCCTTCCAATACTTAGCATTAGCATTTTTCTTCACACCTTTAAAGAATTCGACATATATACGTCTTATGAGTAGAGGTAACTGTCTTACAAATGTTGTATATAAGAGCTTCTGTACGAAAAATATTCAGATGTAATATCATACTTTGCCCCAACAGTGTAACTGGCTGGTCCTAAAGGTTGAAGGTTTGGATACGATTGGTTAAAAATGGGATATTGGATGAAAACTGGAGTGTTGGTAAGTTCGGAAAATGTTTTTTTTTTTCGTTTTCGTCCGAGACGTCAGATAGGATATGGCACCTAGTGTCATATCTTTAAAGGGTCACATAAATAGTGTGGACTTTGCGTCTGCTTAGCGGTTCAAATTGAACTGTTAGGCGGAGATGGCGGTTCAATTTGAACTGCTTAAACACTGATAAGCCGAAGGCGAAACGCGAAGAAATCGAAACTAAATATGTACTTTACGTACAAACCAAAAACCCCTAAATGTTAAAATTCTGCGGCGGCCAGTATGCGTTTTTTATGCGAATTTTCGGAGTTATGCGGTTTCCCTTCTGCGGTTTTTTTATGCGAAGTTTCAGAGTTATGCGTTTTTTTTATGTGAAGTTTCAGAGTTATGAGTTTTTTTTATGCGAATATTCAGAGTTATGCGGTTTTTTTATGCGGTTTCTTCATGCGGTACGTAAAATCGCATAAAAAAGACTTCAGTGTACTTTAATTTGATACATTTCCCTAGTACCAAGGCAAGTTAAATTTTCGTCTAAAATTCCTTTAAAATTCTTGATTAGTATTTTCAATAAATGTTGTTTGAAAAAAAAAACGTTTGGCAACAATTATTCGCAATCTAAATAGGACATCGTCGAGTGTGTCACGTTATCGATAAGTTAGTTTACATTTTTATACAAATAAACGAAAAAAAAGTTAAAATAATGTTTTAGTAAAATCAAATAAATTAAGGATCACAGTCAAAAGTGCTCATATACGCCCTTATTCTGAATAACGTCGTATCGTGTTTTCTCTCGTATTTCATTTGTATTCCCCATAACGCTAGCAAAATCAAAGGTAGCTATGATTCGATCGAACCACATTCGATCGAAAAATCAATACGTCGTTATTCAGAATAAGGGCGATATTCTCAGATATTATGGCAGTCCTGTACAGACGTTGGACATAATGATACAAAATATTATAAAAATATTCCGATAAAAAGTGATGCAATAATCAATGATCAGATCATTGCATCATTTACATCTTTTTTCCTCATTTTCTGCTCTTGTGAGCGGACTTTAGAAATCTATCAGCTCTTTTTAAAAGACTATATAGCCCATTCACATCATGAAAATACTGATACTTTTTTTAAACAATTCATTTACAAAACACCGTTCGAATTAAAAAACCAGTTCAGTAGTTTGAAATACTCCACCAAATTACTGTCCCCTAATCTTCCACAGCAACATCCTCCTTGGAAAAGAAACTCACCTTAGTTTTGCTTCGTGATCCGTTTTAGATTGCTTTGTTTGCGTGTAACCGATTATTTCGATTCAACTGTCAAAACAAACTCTGAAGTTACGTGACAACGCCGAATTATAGTCGCTTTCCTCAATTTCGATAGTTCTTCAAACTATCATCGTTCGAAATGAAACTAGCGCGCATACGATGGCAATATAAACATTATGATTAGCTCACAATCTTTGATAACAATTATCGTTATGGAACAACAATCTTCGTAACCGTTTCGGTTACAGCAATAGGATCATTCACCACTACCATATACGAGTATTAGAAAACTCAAAGACTCCGAAACACGCACTTTCCTTTCGATGTTTTTCTACTTCGTCCGCCAGCTTGCTGCGATGGTTAAAATCCGCACATTTTCTGAGTCACGCAATCAGATAAAAAAATAAATAGAATACCCATTTAACAAACCCGGAAAGACACAGAACGCTCCCATTAATTCATATAATTGCACCGTTGATACCGAAGGAAGTAAATTAAACGATCGCTCAAGTACCAGCATTCTGCCTTTAATTTCAATTCAATGAATTTAGAAAAAAGATCAATTAACACTTCACTCCGCGATGCTCATCTGATTCGTACAGCTGACGGAAACTTCACTTTCAACGTTCAATACACCGAAATCACCCTCACTGTGGCAATCATCACACGTTATTCTTAGTGCGGCACCCTGAAAGTGTCCTATCACAACCAGAACAGACACCAGTGAATTCAATCCGTTCAAACAACCCGGCTAAACTATCGTTCTTTGGCACATAAGCCGTCCATTCATTGGCGTTCTTTGTTTGAAAACGAGCGGGAAAAACCTGTGCAGCGCATCCTGCAAAACCTTCAACGGTTAATCATTCCACCATCATTCGAACGGAGCGGAACGAAACGGAACGGCACGGAAGCATCTGCCTCTTACTTGAAGAACTATCCTTAGGAAACTGTCAAACAGTTATCACTGTGAACTTAAGCGCGCAAACGACCGCCGACCGGATTTATTGCCCACACACCGTCTTATCGTTCTACATAAACCACGAATCGACAGGTTCAGCCCGACGTCAACGTTCACGTTTAATCAACCGCACTGAACGAGACTTCGTATCAAACTGAATTTCTGCCAGCAATATTGCAAAGCATCCCCTTCTGACAGGAGATAAAGTCCTCCGAAGACAGCTACCACGTGAGTGGTGGGTGGTGATTCGGATGTTCGCTACCGGCGTACTGGTGGAAAAACGATGAGCGACTCCATCCATCCATCCATTGTTGATTCTCGCACATCCCTCCATTTTTTCGTCTTCAGCCGAACAGCTAAGTGCCGGTGGGAAAATTCTCACTCTCACAGACTCGTCAGTAGATT
Organism: Malaya genurostris; assembly: GCF_030247185.1. Taxonomy (NCBI): domain Eukaryota; kingdom Metazoa; phylum Arthropoda; class Insecta; order Diptera; family Culicidae; genus Malaya; species Malaya genurostris. Next base: position 264,419,088 of record NC_080571.1, read on the forward strand.
CTCACGAGCAGTAAGAATCAAAACAGAGAACCGAATCGTTGCCGAACGTGACCAGGACACTGGTGCCGCTGTTCGAAAAGGATGACTATATATTTTTCCGTAGCGAGTTTGGATTTGTTTACATGTAGCAACAGCAGCAATTAACATCGCCAACAGAAGAAACATCGATTGTCATGTACAGCATACGAAAAAGGAAAGCAAATTTGAATATTTAAAACCTAATTACGATCTAATATTATTTTTTAAAAACAAAAACTGTGACTTGAGAGTAATATTTTTTGAAGACGTCGTACGTTAAATAAACATTATAAATGATTTTGTAAATAAATGAATTTCACTATTTTACACGTATCATAAATGTTTTTTTTTCACTTATTTATGGACTTAATTATTAATTAATTTATTATTCATTCTTATTTATTATTGAGCAATTCCATAAAATCCGTTTGAATGGAACTTTGCACACGTCTACAGTATGACAAACCACGGAAAAAGAAATCACTTTGACCCAAGATTGATTTTTTCCACTATTTTTATGATAACATATGGGCTGAAAAGGATGCGATTTTTTTGGTTCAAAATTAACTTTATTCATCAACTTAATCTCCATAAAGAGCAACGCAATCATTCCAGCGCCGCTCTAACATTTCAGTACCACTTTTGTAGAACGATTTATCTTTTGCCTAATAATAGGCATCAGTTCAGCGATAACGTTTTCGTTCGTGCAAAATTTCTTACCGGCGAGCTTTTTTTTCAGATCTGCTAATAGCCAGTGGTCGCTGTGAGCCAAATCTGGCGAAAACGGTGGATGTGGAAGCAATTCGAAGTTTATTTCATGTAGTTTTACCGTTGTTTTGGTTGACTTTGTTCAGCCTTGGAATGCTCAAATAACGCTAGATAATATTTACTATTAATGGTATTTCCTTTCTCAAGATAATCGATAAATACTACACCACGCACATCCCAATATACCGAGACTATAACCTTTCCAGCAGAAGGTTGTACTTTCGGACGAGGTTCACCAGTCCACTCAGACGACGATCGTTTTGATTTCGGAGTGAAGTGATGAATCCATGTTTCATCCATTGTCACATATCGACGCAAAAATTCCGGTTTGTTACGTTTAAACAAACACTGCTCAGAATCCTCAACACGTTCTCGTTTTTGGTCAACGTCAGCAATTTTAATGTTTTCTGATTTACCGCCTCATTTTGACGTCCACTGCGTTCTGCATCATCAGTGTCTCTACAACCACGTTTGGAGTCAGCAAACCAACGTTTTATTGTTGTTTCTGATGAAGCGCAATTAGACTTAAAATTGTTTTTTTAGATGCCAGAGTTCGACCAAGAGTAGAGGTTGAACTGCGAGATAATTTTCACATTCTTTCTCCTCTTATAGTCTCTAAATAGTTTGGTATCATTCAAAAAACCGAAAAATTCATATGAGGAGTGTATCGAAAATAAGCTATCCACAAATTTTTCTTCCAAATTATGATAAAAAACGATATTTTATTCAAACTAAAAATTGATCCTTTATTGTACGAGGTTAAACTTGAGTATAATGAAAACCGGACCAAATTCAAGTTATTCCTTCACGAATTTTCGAACTTTTGATTGAACGCTCTTCATCAAGTTCCGGACAAGCCCAAATTTTTTGAGCTCCTGCATGTTTCTAGCTGCCTTACCAGTCTTTTTGAAGACCCTCTTCACGATTGCCCAATAACGTTAGATGGGTCGAAGCTGAGGGCAATTTGGTGGACTGATATTTTTCTCAACGAAATTTTTACTCGTTTCCGCAAGCCGCAATTGAGAGTGATTTTGACATAGTGAGCCAATGCTTAATCCGGCCAAAACAGTGGAGGTGTACTATGCTTCTTATATAAATGCAGCAATCTCTTCTGGAGACAGTCAGATCGATAAATTTCTGCATTTATAGTTCCGGTAATGTAAAAAATGGTTGACTTCAAACCACAGGAACATATTGCTTGCCATACCAATACCTTTCGACCGAATTTCTCCACTTGGATCGACCTGTCTGCATCGCTCACATCCTCCCCAACGACGACAGTAAAGTATTGTGGACCTGGAAGGGTTTTTGACTCCTCCTTTACATAAGTCTCATCGTCCATCAAAACGCTTGCATCCGGACACTGCAAAATACGTGAATACTATTTCCGGGCCCTTGTTGCTGCTCGCTTCTTCTGTTCTACACTTTGTTTTGAGATTTTCTGCTTTTTGTAGGTCTTCAGGTGATTTCGCCTATTGATACGCTGGATCATTCCGACACTCGTTCCTGCTTTTTTGGCCAAATCATGTATTGACATTGATTTGTTCTTCATGATTAGAGATACCACTTTCTGGTCCAGTTTAGGGTTGAAAGAACCGGGTTTTCTGCCTCTTCCTGGTAGCTCATCCAAAGAAAAGTCTTCCCCAAACTTATTAATGAAGGTTTTAACACTGGCATCATGAATTCTAAGCCGCTTCGCCAATTTTCGCAGAATTTCAACCGCACAAACAAGTAAACAAATGAAAGCTGACAGCCAAACGCACAGCATGCTGTGATCTGATCATGAAAAACCATCACAAAAGCATGCCTACAAAACACATATATGTGTGTGGATAGCTTATTTTCGATACACTCCTTAAATCTATGTAAATATTTTCAAAGCAGGGTTTTCTTATGGAAAAATGACCGTAGAGTCAATTGATGATAATTAGAATAGCCGCAAAATTCACCACCATGCCTGTTTCGAATTCCACTTTTTTGATACCTTGGTTTGAAAAACTGACAGTTCTATGTTACGCATATAACCCCACAAATTAATGACCAGATAGTTTCCATGAAACGTGCAACATCGTTTTTCCCTAAAACCTAATTTTGAATTTAATTCTGCTTTACCATCCTGAAGTAGATTCAATGTGACCGATCAATAGTGATCCACATTACGTAGAAAACTTTAGTGATCCAAGTACAGACAATGACAATGACAGTACTACTCATCAAATTCCTCTTTCGATGTCCAGTAATTATTTTTACGGTTATGAATTGTAAAACATTATTTTCACTTGAGGGTCTGTAAAACTGATCCAATTGACAGTCATCTGTCAATGAATTACTGTATTTCGTTAAATTCAATAAAACATTGCGGGATATTCGGTTCTATTTTACTGACATGATCTGTTAACTTCGAAATGTAATCCCATTTTCCTAATTCAGTAAAAAAAATGTCAAATTTAATAATGATAAAGAACTTCAATGAACACTACTGACTACCTCGGTAAGAATCATATCTGTGACACTGATTTATTTTCGGAAGTGAAACAGTAAAAACTTAATCTGGCCTAGAGAAAATTTTATGAAAAACACTCATTTCTTTATAACTCCTGCAATTTCCTGATGGTAAGCAAGATATTCAGTATATACTTTTAATGCAACCTAAAGTCCATTATCCAGCTCTACCGTCAACTATTATCAAAACGCCCTCGGAATTTTAGAGCCTAAGCAGTGTGCCTTCAAACATATATTATCAAACATTGTATCGCAATTATAATATTAGTATCAATCATTGTTGAATCTTGCAATAATAAAAAATTAACATGTTGCACGAAAATTTTACATGAGTTATTTTAATTTATGTGTCCCTTTATTTAACGAGTCTTAGTGAAATTTACCGAAAAACAGTAACAGTCTGAAAAATTCGCCTATTTGTGGATGATTTGTAAATTTCATCGAACGTCGGTAATGAATGACGAACAAGTCAGTATAATTTTGACAAGAGGATGTTCAGAGACAATGTGATATAAACAGGTGGGGCAGACCACATGGCTTGATTGCGTGGGTACCCAAAAATTTGTAAACAGTTCGGTATAACGACATACATAAAAAATAAGCATGCTTTGATTCAATGCCAACTAGTCCGAACGATGTGACGAAAGCAAGCACGTGGTTTTTAGTTTTATTTGACTTGCTGAAACTTTTACTGAACTGATTACGGAATAGTCAGCTGTTTAAAGGTCAGTGAAATTTTACCGACATCCGTAAATATGATTTGTTGTGTAGCTCGTTTAACTCGTTTTACCCCAACTAATTCCATGAATCGTATCATAAGTTAAACTTTCTTTCGCATTCCGAAAAGAGGCTGATTGCGTTTGATTGAAAACGATTGATATTATCAAGAAAGCCATAAAAAGTTAATTCAAAATAGATTCGATGATCAAACGCAATCAGTCTCCTTTCGAAATGCCATAGAAAGTTTAACCAAAGATACTTTTTATGAAATAAATTGGGTTAATAGAGCTAGTACTGCCTTTCCCATTGCATGTACTTGGATTTCTGAAGTTTTCTACGTAATATGGATATTATTAATAGATCATATAGGATCTGCTTCTGGATTGAATATAAAAACATGAAAAAAATGGGGTGAAAGAGTACGACGTGTTTTCTGCTGTAATTAAAACTATGTGCAAACTTGTAAGGCTTTTTACATCTGAAACATTCCTTCAGGTTTTCTGGCAGCACTTCGGTTCTATGTTATATAGTTAAACTTGAATACAATCCAGTACATAAGGAGAACTTGGCGTAAAATGAACATGATAGCGTTTCGTGCGGTCTTTCTAAATACGTTGAATCGATTTTACTGGTCATTTTACACCGAAAATTGATTTGTGGTCAGCTGTATCATGCCTCCAAAAAAGTCGTCGTGATTTTGACCAATTTTTCCCCACTGTGTGCTGCCTGCACCCTGAGCCGAATAACCATACGCTACAAATCTAGGCACTCAAGCAATAGTTCGGACAAATCTTCCTATTCCTGTATTGAAACTAGCTACATAGAGATGGAAAATATCAACACAATGAAACACTTTGTGCGAGAAATCTGTCGTAGGCAGAATGTGACAACTTCTCGTAACTTTACGTTTGGGGGTTCGACTAGTAAATGGTAAATGACCTTTACCTTTCCTTTTTTGATATATCAGAGACTCGGATGATTTGCATTGGTGAGATTCCTAAGTTCGACTCCTCTGGCAGAAGGTAAAAGTTTAGCTGCCTGAAGACTTCACCTTACCTAAATCACAGAGAACCAGCGATGTCAGATCTACGGAAATCTCCGTAGATCTACAGATTCGAACATTTTCTACGGATCTACGGATCTACGGATCCGTGGACAAAATGTACGAGAATTGGATTTTTTCTACGGAAATCTACAGAAATTAAAATTTATCAACGGAGAACTACGGAAACAAGTTTTGTCTGGCAAGCAAAAATAAAAAAAGCTTTTCACCGTGAGCGCTTCCGAGAAAAATTCCAATCTACGGAAATGACACTACTACTATTTGGCATCGCTGCGGAGAACAGACATTCAAACTAGTACAAACTTTTTCAAAAAAGCTGTGTAAAGCATACAAGTAAAAATCCGTTAAAAATCACAGTTGCGCACGATTTTGCACGCATGAATTACCATTGTATGGAAGCTTCAACGCAAGAGCCCATAAAGGATTACTGGGCTGCTCGTAGCGCCTCTACAGGAGAATTACTACTTGGTGATTGCTTTTTAAAACAACCGTTAAATTTCTTACACAAATTGAAATCTCTAATTGGATGTCTGTTCTCTGTGCTTAAATGACCCTTGTCACGTATCACTTTATCTTCACACCCTTGCTCTTCCATGAATAAATCCATAATATTCACATTCCTTCTCCTTTTATAATCTCTAGTTAATTTGATATCGTTAGAAATCCAAAAACAAAATTGATTTAAAAACGGAAGAACATAATTTTGCATGAAAAATTTCTTTAAAATCGTTGTAACTGGAAAACTGTAATTGGTAGCCTTTCAGGAGTTTTGGTACTTCATGGGTACTGTTTTCTTTAATGTTTTTTTTTTTAATTTCGCCTTAGACGCATCAGAGCATTAGCGGATTAGCATACTATAGGACGATTTTTCAATAGGTGTAGGATTTGATTTTCAAAACTAAATACAAAAAGTTTAAAAAAATTGATGAAATCTATATTGGAATCGACAAAACGGTCAATATAATTCAATGCTTAAAGATGATTTCATGCAAATGTTGGCCACGGCTCCGATTGAGATGGCCTATGTGCAAGGTCCAATTTTGGAACACACTATCCAACATATCGGCCGGTATTTCACGACAAAAAACTTCAATATTGATTTCCAGTGCGTCTACCGTTACTGGTTTATCCTTGTAGACATGAGCCTTAACATGGCCTCACAAGAAATAGTCCAAAGACAATTTTTCTTGTTGACCTATCCATTCAGCCAGAAATGAGCTTCGTCGCTGAACACAATTTTTCGATAAAAATGTTAATCTTCGTCCAACATTGCCAGCGCACATTCACCAAATGTTAGACGTTGTATGTCGACTCATGATTAAATTATAGACCAAACTGAACAAGTTTGATAATGACACTAGATACGATTCATGCGTGATCTGTCAAAAACAGTGTTGCCAAGAAGATACCAGAAAAAAATTACTATTTACTAATACCACCTTGCGGTTTAATATGACGTGTAATTTGGTAGAAAAATGGTGTCAAAAAAGAAGTGATAGAAAATTGATAAGAAATTTTAAAGAATCTATTCACAGATAAAAAGTGAAATACCTATTCAAGATTTCAAAAATGGACTGTCAAACTATATTTATGAATGAACACTTTTCTTCTCATTATTTTTTTTATTTGATTTTGATCTTGTAGTTTAAACCCGCATGCAAAAGTAGGGAATTTCGAACCATTATCCTGATCTTTCAAATTTTGACACTCTTCACAAAAATTATAAATACAGTCTCAATCTATTACAGTACTCATCATCATTTCTAGACCACTTTTATACCACGTTTTCCTCGATGTAAATTCCTTTCCAGAAAATTCCTTTTGCTAAATCAGTGATCAAAAAATAGTCGCTGAGTGCCAAACCTAATGAGTATGACGGATGCGGAAGTAATTGCATTTGATCAACTGTGAGAAAACGCGACACTCACGTTGTATAGATACTTTCCCTCATAAGCAATCATTGTGAAAACGGACTGAGTTTCATATACTATTCGGATCAGTCCGTCAATATCAGCAAATACTTTTCTTCTCATTATTTTTTTTATTTGATTTTGATCTTGTAGTTTAAACCCGCATGCAAAAGTAGGGAATTTCGAACCATTATCCTGATCTTTCAAATTTTGACACTCTTCACAAAAATTATAAATACAGTCTCAATCTATTACAGTACTCATCATCATTTCTAGACCACTTTTATACCACGTTTTCCTCGATGTAAATTCCTTTCCAGAAAATTCCTTTTGCTAAATCAGTGATCAAAAAATAGTCGCTGAGTGCCAAACCTAATGAGTATGACGGATGCGGAAGTAATTGCATTTGATCAACTGTGAGAAAACGCGACACTCACGTTGTATAGATACTTTCCCTCATAAGCAATCATTAAGAAAACGGACTGAGTTTCATATACTATTCGGATCAGTCCGTCAATATCAGCAAATACTTAGATGAAATTCAGGAACTTTGTATTGGACTACAAGATCTTTCATTTAAGATCATGTAGTCCAGTACAAAGTTCCTGAATTTTATTTCAAGTCCAATTTCCATTTCCGAAACTACACGGAGATATGTGCAAAACAAATGAAAATTTGTGAACTATCATCTTTCAGAAATGGCTGAACCGATTTTCACAAACTCCGGCTCCGAAATAACAAAGTGGTTAATGTAAAAAAATGTAAAAATGTAAATGTAAAAATTTTACAATTTTACAAAAATTGATCATTAATTTCTCTAGTTTGTGGATCTTGTTAGACCGATTATCGAGTACTCGGAGGTGTAAATCTCTGCCAGTTTGTCGTTTCTATTTCTCAAGAGTTCATCATAAATACAAATACTTTTCAACTTAACTCATATTTGAGTACTCAGAGAATTAATTTTGTCAGCTTAAAATCTACGCCGATGCTACTTTCATGAAAAATTGTCTGCAATCAATTTCCCAGCAACGAGTAAATTGATAATTTTCAAAATCCCCTCCAAGCTGTATTAAGGATAGAAAAAAAAACCTTTACGGTTCGATCCCATGACAGTGAAGAAAAACAACAACAGCATACCGAACTAGTCACTGCCAAACACAATCAAAACCCCTAACCGAAAGAAAATCATCTTAACAAGATATTTGTTGAGCAAGAAAATTGGATTTGCCCAAGTAGATTGCTTTTCAAAGGAGTAATAAACAGCGAGAAAAATGCTCCTAGCGTCCCGTCCCGTCATTCCGGTGAGATAAACCAGTATAAGAAAGTAGAAAAAGGAAACTTCTTATCCAAAGCTCCGCCATCATGCCAAACCATCCAGGAGTACGTAAGTAGAATCGCATACACCGGAGAACTCGCCACTGGTGGTTGGACGAAAAAGAGGTAGCCAACAGGAAAAGAAAACTTTGCCTCCGGTTGCCGCTCCGCCGGTGCAGCGATTCGACGAAAGGAACTTAATTTCCCACAACTCTTGATTTGTCATCATTTTCACACGAACTGAATTTTATTTTCGTTCCTCATGATCCGGTTCTCTTCATTCACAAATTAGATCAACTATTGTGATTCCAGTTGCCAGGCACAGTGCGGTCGCTCTGCCCGCGGGAGAAACTGGAAACTTTCCCTTTAACTATGACCGCAGCATATATTCGCCGGTTCTGCCATCCCACGGGGACTTATCCTATTCGTATATAATAGGGTACCGTGTACCGTTAATAGATATTTCCGTGTTCAGAAAACGATACGATAGTTTAACGGATGAGCAAAATGACTCTGATTTCTGCATAAGTTGAATTGATAAATTACATCAAAACATAAATACCGGTTTGATTATTGGAGCATTCGCCCTATACACTATATAATTTTAGGGAGAACGGCAATCTCCGAACTTGCGGAATGGTTAACAATTGATTTTGAGTGTACTTTTTAACTACGTGATAAGGACACCAAACCAGAGATTGAATGAACCCTGATTCAATTTTCGAGACAAATTCAAAATGATCGGAATTCTGACACGTGGTGGAATTTTGGACGTTCATTTTAAACTTCTGCCAAAATAGAATAAAATATATAATTTATGGTGAGGTTTGCTGTATGCATAATGCAAAACCTTCGGATACACAAGTTCAAAAATCTGCATTATAAAGGCTTTGATCTAGAAATGGTGGAAAAAAACTCCAAAAGAGCCTCTAAACCAAATTAACATTTTTTTTCCCACTGATCCACTGTGTCTTCGGCCGTGCTCACCATCGGAAAACTCGCTGCACATTGTTGCCCCAGCTAGCAGTACAAATATGTCATACGAGTGAAATAGAATGGTAAGTTTTCGTAACCGAGGAAGCGCACAAAAAGCGCTACTCTGGTCTCCAGGAAAACGTGGCCTGCATTCCCTTGGGCCATTTTTAACGAGATACATTCAATTCTATATCATATTTTCCACGCTCGATTCCACAACTGCTCCGGCAGCAACGAAACTATGCAGTTGGAAACAATTTCTTGCGTTCGTGTGGCGGATGAGCGTGGCGTTCGCAGGCTCAGCTCAGGAATGACAAAAAAAGGATTCGCATTTTCTGGTACTCGGTTCGCTCCTTGCATCCATGCCCCCTGGCTGGCATTGCGCTACCGGAGGAAAAAGGGGCGCAGCTTTTCTCGCCGACCGACACGACGGATAAACGTTGCGCACTTACGACGATCGCAACAGCGACGACGACGACGACGGAAATCCGCGTTATCTTCCTCGCCCGGACCAAGGCGTCGTCATATTTAGAGCGTATTCCCACAGCGAAAGCATTATTTTGATAATAATGTTGAAAATGTTGCAAATATTTAATACAAAGAAAACTTTTTGCCCAGAGCCAAGAAGCTTGACTCTCTTGCGCAATTTTCACCGGCTCTGATGACGTTTCGTATCCGTGGGGAGATGCTACCAGGCCGGTGAATAACGGAAGGAATGTGGGTAACTATCCCGTTACGGCATGCAGCTTTTATGAGGAATGTGTAAGCTCATTCGGAATGTCAGTTTTTGGAAAATGATTACTGCTGTTTCTGAGCATATGATGCAAATAACTCACTCCGGGTATTCAGCTGGTATGCGATAAGAATAGCACATTTTCCAGCCGAGGCAGGCATTCTCGAAAGGAACTTTTTAAATCAAACTGGCATGTTTTTATTTAGAGGTCTTCCCCCTTTACTTGCTCACTGATTAGCTAAAATTAGCTACTGTTGCAAAATTCAAGAGTAAAGGAACAGAAAAGCGGTTCGAAACACTTATGTTCAAAATCGATTGTTGAAGTTGGTTTAGATTATAGTAGTTCAGCCACCTAGTTTTTTTTTATTTTGTTTCATTAATCGAAAGCTGTTTCCGTTTTTCATTGCAAACTCTGGTTTTGTGGTTTGCTATGGCTTACCCGGTAAACCGGGATATGCAAACCGTCCCCTTTGAAGAAAAATATTCATGGTTCCAAAGTGATGTTACGCAATTAATGGTACAAGAAGAGCGTCATCTATTGTGAAATGGATCTAGTGAAAGATACGACAAAACTTTTCTCATTTCCATTTTCATTAACGACAATGTGCACCCACTTAATTCAAACGCTGTCAAAATTTACCTTTAAGCGGTGGCACAAAAACTGATAACTCAATCACAATGCTGCACTGATATAGCACCTTTGGAACTGACGGATGTTTAACTAGCCAACGTTTCAAAAACGAAGAGTTGAAAAATCTGTTTTAATCTACCTAGTGGTGTAATGATGCCTTTCTCATATCTATCATATTATCATATATAATAATGTGGTATTATTCAAAATAATTTCTTCAATTCTTGAAAGTATAACCGGAATCGATTAGTTTGGCCGTCTATTGATAATGACTACCGATTGAAGTAGTTTTGAAGCCGATTTAGAAAATTGTTTGCTTTTTTTGTTTCGCCCCTTTAAGTGATGGTATTAAATTTTGAACACACTTTACCCTATAATTCCGGAACCGGAAGTCGGATCCTAATGAAATTCAGAAGTTTTGTATAGGACCATAAGACCATTCATCTCAATCTAAATTTCTAAAAATCGGTCACGCCATCTCTGAGAAAAGTGAGTAAGTAATTTGAAATGGAATTTTTACACTAATCACCCAATAATCCGGAAGTCGGATGAAGATGAAATTCAAGGATTTTGTTTGTATCCGATTTTGTGAAAATCGGTTCAGTCATCTCCGAGAAAAGTTAGTACTCATATTTTCACTTTTTTTTTGCACATTTTACCCCATAATTCCGGAATCGAAAGTCAGATCCAAAAAATTCCGGAATTTGGTATGGAACCGCAAGACCTCCTATTTCAATCTAAGTTTGTGAAAATCGGTGTAGTCATTTCCGAGAAAAATTCCCATAGTCCCATAGGAAGTCGGATTCTAAAGGGTGATTTTTTAAGAGCTTGAGAACTTTTTTAAACAATAAAACGCATAAAATTTGCAAAATCTCATCGGTTCTTTATTTTAAACTTTAGATTGGTACATGACATTTACTTTTTGAAGATAATTTCATTTAAATGTTGACCGCGGCTGCGTCTTAGGTGGTCCATTCGGAAAGTCCAATTTTGGGCAACTTTTTCGAGCATTTCGGCCGGAATAGCCCGAATTTCTTCGGAAATGTTGTCTTCCAAAGCTGGAATAGTTACTGGCTTATTTCTGTAGACTTTAGACTTGACGTAGCCCCACAAAAAATAGTCTAAAGGCGTCAAATCGCATGATCTTGGTGGCCAACTTACCGGTCCATTTCTTGAGATGAATTGTTCTCCGAAGTTTTCCCTCAAAATGGCCATAGAATCGCGAGCTGTGTGGCATGTAGCGCCATCTTGTTGAAACCACATGTCTACCAAGTTCAGTTCTTCCATTTTTGGCAACAAAAAGTTTGTTAGCATCGAACGATAGCGATCGCCATTCACTGTAACGTTGCGTTCAACAGCATCTTTGAAAAAATACGGTCCAATGATTCCACCAGCGTACAAACCACACCAAACAGTGCATTTTTCGGGATGCATGGGCAGTTCTTGAACGGCTTCTGGTTGCTCTTCACTCCAAATGCGGCAATTTTGCTTATTTACGTAGCCATTCAACCAGAAATGAGCCTCATCGCTGAACAAAATTTGTCGATAAAAAAGCGGATTTTCCGAATGGACCACCTAAGACGCAGCCGCGGTCAACATTTAAATGAAATTATCTTCAAAAAGTAAATGTCATGTACCAATCTAACGTTTAAAATAAAGAACCGATGAGATTTTGCAAATTTTATGCGTTTTATTGTTTAAAAAAGTTCTCAAGCTCTTAAAAAATCACCCTTTAATAATATTAATTAATCTTGTATGGGACCACAAGACCTTTCATTTGAATCTAAATCGAACCCGCAAAAGTGAGTGCAAAAAACGTGTGTGTGTGTGTGTGTGTGTGTGAGAAGAGAGAGAGAGAGAGAGAGAGAGAGAGAGAGAGAGAGAGAGAGAGAGAGAGAGAGAGAGAGAGAGAGAGAGAGAGAGAGAGAGAGAGAGAGAATATGCTGTCACTTTTCTCAGAGATGGCTGAGCCGATTTTCACTTAAGCTCAAATGAAAGGTCCCATATTATTTTTTAAGTTCAGTTTTTTTCAGTTTTGTATTTTTCTGGTTCCACAATTACAGGGTGATGAGTGAAAATTCGAAAATTTGCTTCCATAGAAAAAGTTGTAAAGATAATAGTGATGTAAAGATGTAAAGATAAAGATAATAGTAAACTAATTCCTCTAGCTAGGTTTTATAAGTTGAAGAGCACGCAAACTCACATCGAATATACCGGTTCCCAGAATCCGGTTCAAGAAGTACCGATTTTCTTAAAATTTAAAAATGAAAAATGTTCACCGTTCTTAATAGAATTGATGAATTTTTTCAGAATCTGACAGGGTGATGTGTGTTTGAAATTTCAAGCCGTCTTACAGCGCGACGATGCAAAAAAGGGAAAAAATCTTGTAAATTTGACTCAAAACTGTAACAATTTGTAGGTCACCTACTGACCATATGAATCGACTTGGGCCGGGTCCAGATGTACCATAACTAGTGACAAAAAAATTCCAAAATGAAACTAACTCACTTTTCTCCGCAACGACTCAACCGATTTTCTCAAACTTAGATTCAAATGAAAGCGGTCATTTACAGAATTTTTGAATTCAATCCGGATCTGGATTCCGGTACTTGAATTAAAGGGTGATGAGAGTTTGAAATTTCAAGCCATCATATGGTGCAATCCAATTCCAATTCCTAGGTCATAATAGTTGTTGACCATACGAAGCAACTTCGGATATACCTGATCCCTTGAAAATATGGCCAAAAATTTCAAAGCAGATAACACTCACTTTTCTCCGCGACGGTTCAACGGATTTTCACAAACAAAAAGCACAAGTAAAATAAAAAACAAATCTTCCAATTTTGGCTCGAAAATATTTCGATTTTTAGGCTTTGATAGTTTGCTATATCGATTTTGATTCGTTCTTTTCGGCAAGCATTGACTGAGAGAGACAAATAATATGAAATGAAACGACTGATACGTATTCTAAATTGAAACAGTTATAAATTTATAACGGAAAAGCTAGCAGGTTCATATAAGCATGATCAGAAGAAAGGCAGCTGTGTCCCATGCTTTAGGCACCAAGTTAGAAGTGCCAGCCTCATATCTATTGTGTTTGAACTACGAATTACGCTTTTTGGTACCTTCCGGATCAAAAACTGAATACTGCTTAAACTGAAAAAAAGGTTATTTGGTTATCGACTATCCAAACCTGCAAACCCGATAAACCTGATCAATTTATGTGAAATGGACATTTTTATACTAATCACTCTGTATCTCCTAAACCGGAAGTTGGAACTGACTAAAAAAGCAAGATGGATCTTAAGATCTTTTATTTGAATCTGAGATGGTCCTAAGATTTCATTTGAACCAGAATTCGGATCGAAATGAAACTTAAAAACCTTATATGGGAGCATAGGACTGCTCATATGAGTCTAAGTTTATAGAAATCAGTTAAGCCATCTACGAGAAAAAAAAGGTTTTTTTACGCACAAATTTGCTTATCTCGACGAATTTCTTTGAATGGTATAAGGGTGTAAGAAGTAATCAATATAAATATGAAATTGTTCAGAATTTGAAAATACTGCCATTTTGCTAACACATATGTCATGTTGCCAAAAACGAACCATGCTAAAATCGAAACGTCACGAAAAAGGATGCTGTGCATAGTCTTCTCGGTGCTAAGAAACAATTGCAAGAAACAGTATTGAAAATCGTGTTTCACTTTGCCCCGAAACATCGCTTTGTCATCAAGCGCGTAAAACCAGGCCTTATGCACGCGCGCTCTTTATTTTGCGCTGAGACAAATAAATTCTCATTCTCATGAGACAACCACGCGCATGCGACGTACTTTTGCCGCTCTCAAGAGAACTCTTTGGCACATTTACGTACCGCACCAGAAACTGATGCACGCTTCGTTGTAAAGTCTCATCGCATTCTGCCAAGAGCGAGGCTCAAGCGCTTTCGTCGCATGAGATAGCGCGGCGCGCTCGCTTCATGCGATCTACGAGTAGTTTGTACGTTATTTTCATCCTCTTCATCTCTTCCTTTAGGATAGGACACAAGTCGCACGAACCGCTCTAGGCACGAACAAATAATAATAACAGCAGCTTTTACTGTGGCTCACATAGCACACAAGCTGCGCTCATAAAAAATCTCGTGCGCTGTCTCTTGAGACCAAAGCGCACGAGTCGCGCGCAGAAGAAAATGCGATGCTCTGAAATTTCAAGCAGCACATCCCGTTTCTATGTGCCCGCTACGCGTCTCTTACTTGCTTTTGGTTTGCTCTTTGAGTCGGTGCTCACGCTCACAGGATAAATATGCGACACACACATTTTCGGTGCGCTCTCGCTGTCGCATTTTTGCACGCATGAGCATTCGGAAGGCCTGCGTAAAACTTCTACAACTGGAATAAGGCGAAATGCCGCTTACACCAAATTATCGATATCTCCGTTTAAAAGGAATGGGTTTTTACAATCTTAAGCTTGTTGGATAGCTATTACCGCGCAGAATTTTAGTTTAAAAACATTTTCTGTTTTCAAGGTCAATTGTGACAGATTTTCGACATACAACTTCGTATAACTCAAAAAGTAAACATCCGATCTCAAAACCATTCAATAGCGTTCAGGGTGATGGCTGAAGGTTTAAATACGATTGATAAGAAATAGGTCAATGGATGCACACATAAAAATTGTTTATACAAAACTAAAAAACATAAACTAAATATGCGTCGATTGATTGCCATTTGCACGGGATCGAAAGTCTTTCTGTAATATTTGAATCCATTTGATGCAAACATTGCATTGAGACGGGGCTGGTCGATGAAACTGTGACCTCGGAACACAGGAACTCGATCGAATTAACACCTCTCTGGGTCCTGGAAGAAAGTTATTTGCATTCGCACTACCCTAATCATATAGAAATAAAACCAAAAACTTTTGAGAAAAATAAAACATCTGAAATCAGACACGAGAAAAAGGAAATATTCGAAGTCCATATAAAATATACCTGGTATTTTTTCCACTGATGCTACAGTTGACTGAATGTTTTTCGCTTATACTTGGGCCATGTAACTTGAAACGCCACATTCGTATAGCAACACTTTGCTTTCCCATTTTACTGTTCATTACAATAAAAACATCATTTGATTTGGACCAACAATTTTCACCCGAATGAACTCCTTTGAATCTACTTTCTCGCATTTTATGAGACGTTGAATGCTTTACTTCACATTCGGACACCAACCCACCAAAAGCTAACCCATTGTGTGCGAATTTACTTTTATATGACCGAGTCTTGTGTGTGTGGATCTCTAGTTTATGTGGCCATTGCGAAAAGCTCTTTTTTGCCGAGTACAGCTCTATGGTGTAGCCTCTTTCACATCAACTGTGCATCTGGCCGCACATGAAGTTTTCAGCCACTTTTCCTTCCACATACAAAGTCCAACCGAAAGGCAGCAGAGGAAATCCCCACCCACTCAATGTGCCTATTTCAACTGTCCCGTTCGCCCAAAATGATTCGCATCAGAACCCATTCCTCCCTCGGTCCTTTATATTTGCGATTTAAGCTTTATTTGTTCGGCTTAGTGAAATCCTAACCCCGAAAACCTCATTGTCCACAGAAAACTTGTTCCCATCAACAGTGAAATTGGTTTAGTTATGCTCAATTTCTGCATAGCTGTGAGAGACCAAATGGGTCCCCCTTGCTTTGTCGGAGATGTTACTCCGTTTGCTAGGTTGTGGTTCCATTTCTGGTATTTCTTGCTCGGTACACCCTAACCTAGACTTCCCGAAAAAGGGCTCGGAACAAAGCCGAATCTAGTATCACAAACTGCAGTGTTGTATTGTTGTGGCATGATTTTCTGGTAAAATTATTTCGTCAGGCGATGCAATTTATCCTGTGCATGGGAGATGAGATTTGCTTTAAGATACAATTGGCTCTTTACATTAGCACACAGGAAGTTATTCAGCAATTAAATGACTCAAAATTGTGTTTCATCACTAACGAGAAAACGAGAGATGTTAAGTTCTTGTCCACAATATCACCCCGATCAAACGCCAAACCAAAAGCCAAAGCAAATTAAATTTCTCGCTATCAAACCATTTCTCACATTGGAAAGAATGTATTATTTATTCATCTGCAAATAACGCAAACACAAACATTATCTTGAACCGTCAACACCATCGAAAAGCATTTCGGTATCCCTTTTTCAATCGTAACTACGCTGCCGCCTCCATCGCATTTGCATTCAATCCTGAGTGACAGCAGAATCCTAAATAACTACATAGTTTACATACAAATGGAGGAACGTGTTTGCCGATCTAGCATTCAAAAACAAAAATTTAAGCAAACGTTTTTCTCTGTCACATCATTTTTTTTGTTTATCGCAACATTCCATTTAAATTGTAGCAGACTTCTTATGTGTGTGTGTTTTCTATTGTTCTCTGCAACTCGATAATCTGCTTCCTCCTACGTCAAAGTCACTTTACCGTACACCAGTAGCTGTCGTCGAGATTAAACCAAAATTTGCTAATCCAGGCCGGAACTTGACGTACGAGATTTTCCATATTCGATTTTGACGTGAAGCAGACACGTATCCAAGGAAGAGAGGGGCTCTGGCCCCTACCGAAATTAGACACTTATTTTTCATCTATTCATATTTAGACAGTCATGTCAAATTTCAATGTGCTTTTGTTTTGACAACCGATTGTTTAGCATAGATAAAACGATATTTGTTTGAAACGCAAAACGGTGCAATTAACCATATGAAAATTGGATAAATATTATGAAGCGAGTACTCCCTCAAATTGCATCATGAGTGAAATAATGGTCTCAATAGTATCGCGATCGGTATCGGTACCCGAGTAGATGTAAATATCAAACAAAGATCAAAATAATAACAAATTCTACCATCATATCTTGCCTTGATCTTTATGTGCTGTCATAGCGATATCTTCAAATAAAATGCAATTGGAAAAGCTGCATCAGAATCACAGAACATAAATTGCTTATGATATTATTCTGAATGCTAGAATATCAAATAACTGATAAATTTGTCTCCTATAAATATTTTGATTTTGTTTTAATATTAGAATGAAAAATTTTATAATTTTATAATTTTTGATTTTTCAAAACTTATTTCATGGCGGTCATAATGTTAATTTCTACCATTGAGATGTTTGGTGTCAATATTGAAATATGCTATTGGTTTGCTAGTTTTCTAGTTTTCTAGTTTTCTAGTTTTCTAGTTTTCTAGTTTTCTAGTTTTCTAGTTTTCTAGTTTTCTAGTTTTCTAGTTTTCTAGTTTTCTAGTTTTCTAGTTTTCTAGTTTTCTAGTTTTCTAGTTTTCTAGTTTTCTAGTTTTCTAGTTTTCTAGTTTTCTAGTTTTCTAGTTTTCTAGTTTTCTAGTTTTCTAGTTTTCTAGTTTTCTAGTTTTCTAGTTTTCTAGTTTTCTAGTTTTCTAGTTTTCTAGTTTTCTAGTTTTCTAGTTTTCTAGTTTTCTAGTTTTCTAGTTTTCTAGTTTTCTAGTTTTCTAGTTTTCTAGTTTTCTAGTTTTCTGGTTTCTAGTTTTCTTGGAAAACTGCATTGCCAGCTTGCGGCTGGGTTTTCTAGCTTTCCTTGAACGTTTATTTAATACAGGATACGGACGAATTGTCGATTTTCTGCGACTCATAATTTTTTGTCGAAGCACTCTTTGCTTAAAAGCCATCTTGATAACCGCTAGGGAGATTGTAACGAAATTTAGCACATGAAACATTACACTTTAAACTGGTTTTACCATAAATTTCATCTATTTTTACTCATGCAACAAACATAACACACAAGAAAGTGTTGCATGTTTTTGAGTACAGTCTTCAGTTTTATGTTTTCAGTTATCGTTCGATGACTATTATTTTTGCCTACAAAATTAAAATCTAATCACGTAGTCCCAAATCGTCAATTCAAACGATAGAAAATAAACGATTCGAAACGCACAAGAAACATGACCATTGATAAGCTCTAGATCACAAACATTCCAATATCTTACTATACGATAGTATCTGCTCCTAATTCTATTTAGGAAATCAGTTTGTGGAATTCATACAAGCACATGCTTTCAACGCATTCCTGCCACTACCGGACTCAGCACTGAGAAGCATGGAATTTACATTTCTACATCGTACGGAAATCCACATGACAAACTCGCAAGAATCTTCCAGTGTTAACTCCTTTTTTTTCTCGAGGGGTCGGCGCCGTTCGGTGAGAAACAAACCGCAGCTTGCGTCGTGTAGGATATCCGAGAATAGACAACATAACATTCCAGTAGCGAATGACGGCCGCCACACCATTCCAGTCGGGTACCACAAAAGGACTCTCCCACAAGTCCGAAATATCCAATAACCGGCACACTGAATAATAACGAAGTTCCATCTGATGGCATTTCGCATTATTGTGCTGATCTGTCTTTGCCACTCGAATATATATATATAATATTGTCGACGGAATTTTCAGAGCGAGCAGCAAGTCCCCGGACTGGATCGAGCATGAAATATTTTGCCCCGGATCACCAGATAAAATTGTAATAATGCAAGCGTACAGTCAAATCGTTGTGGCACAATGTGCGAAATTCTTTTGGTGTTCGCTGTATGTCGAGTTAACTGGAAGTAAAATATGGTTAGACTTTATTTTTTTATTATTTCGTTGATATCAATATTCGTTACTGGTGGGCTCACTGCTGACAGAAACTGTTGACATAAAATTATATTAGAATATTTGTTAGGCAGTATGGAAAAAAAATCTTCCAACTACATGGGTATTAAAATTGCATATTCAGTAGGGTTCGAACCGATGTAAGGATTTAGGCCGAATTAAAACTCTTAAAATTGTACCTAATCGCATGAACAGAGAAACACTTTCAGATCAGTTTAGCAAACGAATCTAGACACGTATTGCATTCCAGTATGGAGAGAAGAAAAATTCACTTTATCTGAAAGTGTTTAATATTCTCCTGCTCTTATAACTCCTCTCCTCGGACCATACGGCATCATTCCCAGATTGCATTTTATTTTCTACATATTTTATTTTGCTTCATCCGATGCCGCCCGGAACCAAGGTATGTATGTTTCTGAAGAAATCCACTCCGGATCTCTCGCCCACACATGTCCGCAGACAAACACAAAGCTATATTATTCTGAAAAGACCATAAAATGTAGCACATTCGACTCCTGGCGCACTGGATTCGGTTCTACCAGCTTTGGCATTACCACTGACTGTGGTTGCTCTCATAAAACCTTGTTCAAACCATACGTTTTATGTTAACCAGTGTATTATGTAGGACTTTCATGCTCACCAGAGTACTTCTCGGACAGCACAGATGTCCTTTCCAGGAGACAAATCAATGTACACAATCATGTGACGAATAACTGTTCAACCACTTTCTGATAACAGTCAACAATGTGACCCGGGTGAACGAAAGTAGTATAATTACAGAGAGAGATAATGAAATACAGACTTTAAGACTTAAAGAGCCATGCTTAACTATAACTAGTCTAAGAATCAAATAGTGTTTCGATTGGTAGGGGATAGGTTTGATAAGTGTTTACGTGCGATATCCGATTCAAAACATTGCATGGTTTTTACTTGAAAAAAAACAGAAAATCTCAATCAACTTGTCTTGTAATTGTTAATCTGACTTGTTCAAATGTGTTAAACGAATCCAAACAATCACGAATAAAAATTTAAAATGACGTCAATTCTCGAAAATCCTGTTGGAAGAACTCCTAAATGAGCGCACTACTAAGGAGTGTATCGAAAAGTAGTTAGCAACATTGATTATTGAATAAAAAAGCGAAAAAAGACATATTTTGGCATCAGTTTTCGATATATTGTAGAAAAATTACATTTTTATGCATTTCACTGATTATATTGAAGAAAATCCTAGTTTCTGTGAAACGCTCGCACTTTGGACTTGACATACCTGTACCTTACTTCCGAAAGTGCCGCTTGACAATTGCCCAATACAATTTTTGACAACCACTGTACAACGGAGCCTTATGCTTTCTGTACAGTGGCAGCATTCTCTTCTTCAACCTTCTTCCTCGTACACCTTGGCGTTAATTGTGCCCTTCGTGAAGAAAATCGACGACTGCAAATCACAGGTACAAATTGCTTGCCAGACCAACACCTTCTGCCCAAACTTTTCCATCGCCACCGTGGTGTCAGCGTCGTCCAGGTCCTGGTACACCGATTTCGATAATATTGCGGTCCAGGCAGCGCTCGAGAGTCTTCCTCGGCCTAGGTTTCGTCGTCGATCAGGATGCATCCGTCTTTATTCTGTAGAATCCGGTTATACAGTTTTCGCGCTCTTGTTTTGGCCTGAACTTGCTGTACCAGAGACTTTTTCGGCACCTTCAGTTTCTTGTACATTTTCAGGGAGTTCCGAACTTTGATCCGTTGAATCATCCCGATGCTGGTGTTGAACTACTTGGCGAAATCCCGCGTCGACGCCGATGGGTTTTTCCTAATGTACTCAACCACTTTTAAGTCCCGGCCGGGCTGGCTGGGACCCGTTTTCCTACCGGATCGGGGAAAATCCTTCATGGAAAGGGTCTTACCGAACTTCTCGATAATATTTTTGACACTGCACGGAACCACCCGCGATCCCATTTCAATCAGAATATTAGTTGATTTTCTGAGTTCGATTGGTTAAAATTTGATACAACTAATCGATTGTTGTTTTAACTAATCTGTCATTTTTGTTTTATCGTGCTGGCAGCTTAGCAACGACACCCAACAAGTAATGAAACGTTTCAGTTGAGCAATGACAAACCCTGAACGAACAATGAAACGTTTCAATGAGATGTCACTCGTGCAATTGAGCAAAGACACAATCCCAGCAAAGTTACTTGTATGCATGAAAGCAAAAAAATGTCTCAGTTGTTTCAACTTAAAACGCCAATTGCAATAAATATTTTTTACTGTTAGCCTCTTCGGGGGCAGCTAATCGTTCACTGCTTGAACAACGAAATTTTACCTAATTAACTGCTTATATCTTTATCACTAAACCCACAGAGGATATGAAAAGGGAACTCACCAAAAAAATGGTCACAGGGAATTAGGAAATTTTTCCTTCACTTGCAGAATGGCTCGCTGGTAAACCTAATGCTACCGATACACTTTCAAGAAAATACTAATAGTAGCATTTCACTTTAGCAGCAAATTTTCAAGCGTTAAGCGGTTTTAATAACATTCACATGAACTGTCCTAGAATACATTACTCCCAGATGAAATTAAAACATTTATACTGTAGGAATATCTATTTAACACATGGAAAACTTGTTTTACAATTGAAGACAAACACGAGAAAAGGTCCTAAGTGCAAATGACAGTTTCTCTTTGTTTACTTTCTCTTTCGAGTATTACGGTCCAATCAGCAATCTTCCCATCTAACACTTCACATAGGATTATAGCAAAAATCATCAACTTTCGATATGCCCTGTAGAATTTGTTGGAAATTACTGGAATTTTCCGTAATAATTGAAAGAGAAAGTAAACCAAGAGAAACTGTCACTTGCACTTGGGACCTTTTGTAATGTTCATCGAGAATTAACTGTTATATTCTTCTGCATACTTTCACTTACATAAAACGACCACTACCTAACTAACATAAATGACGTTTATTTACCATTGAAAATTTTCAATATGAAACACTTCTGGTGAAATGAAGAGGTTTTTTGTTCTGCCTTTTGCTGTCTTCGTTCTCCACCAAGTGACAGCATTTGAATACAACAATTTCGGTTACCTGAATGGTTATGTCAAAATCAACAGATATGTAAGTTAAATCAACAACATTTTAGTTGAAACAACCAGGGCGTGAAACAACAATTGCAATATTGTAATTTTGTGATCTGCGGGTTCTCCGTGTGGAGTGGTGCACTTTCACCCGTTTTGCAATTTCATTGTATGCGACACCACTTTCTGAGCACCAAGTGTGCTGAATTATCTTTCGCGTTTCCGGATTAATTCGACTCATCATTGAAACGATAAACCGTACCGAAACTAATCGATTGCGCAGCTGTTATTGACATGTAAACAAACATGTCACCGCAAAACACGCTGCAAAAAATTAAGCTATTTCAGAGTAATAACTGTTTGAATGTTGCTAACTACATATCGATACACCCCTTACTGTGGCCAAAAAGTAGTAAGACTTTTTATTATATTTCACGCGGAAACCTTATTTGTCGACTTTTTTTCTAGGTTGGTATGACTGTCAGTGACATCTAAGCCAAGTGTCACGTCAAAATATTTATTAGTGTTTAGTATACGTTCGCCTTTCTGAAGTATTAAAAGTGCAATCGTTGATTTTTACAATGAGTGAAATTATTCAACAAAGAAGTTCCATTAAATTTTGTGTGCGGAATCAAATTTCTGGTGATAATTGTATGTCGCGAGCAAGTGTTTTTGATTAGTACAAGTTGTTCAAAGAGGGTCGAGAACACGTTGACGACGAACCACGTCCAGGACGGCCATCAAAAGGTAAAATCGCTCGCCGGTTGAACAATCTTACGACGTTCGAGCAAGGTTCTAGTTGGAAATGTTCTGAGGTACAAGCCACCTCTAAGTCTAGATTGATTCTATAGTTTGCAGCGCCTGCGTAACAAATGCTACACGCTATAGACTTTGGAATGGAGTCCTTCGTCCAGTTAGTACCGTCCTGGGTAACGAACCGATACTAAGTGTGGTCGTGTGGTTAATCTGATTGACCGCCTGCGTTACAATCAAGGAAGTAGATCGACCAAGGGATGCAAAGTGGAAAAGCAACAAAGAGCTCCAGTGTTTCGAAAACGAATGTTTGCTGAATGAGCTTTGGATTTTAACTGTGTCTTTATTGTTATTTTTTTGATTTTTATATCTAAATTTCTTTATGCCAATTAGTTACAATATATAAGTACATTGAATACTTAAATGAGTCTTTATGTTCCTACATTGCGCCGCTTAAGTTATTGACTGTATGTATCAATATATCGCGGTGCGACAATAGCATCGGCATCGAGAATGTTGACTTAGCATAATTTGTCTGTTTTACTATGTGACCGACCGGACTCAACGCCGAGTGCAGTTGATGTAATTTGATTCTTCCTCGCGGTGTGTAGTAAGTACTAGTCGTATGAATTATTGGGGTCAACGATTGTTTAATCATTAATCGCTCAACAAATGAATTTTTTTTCGCTGGCGGCGAAAAGGTGATTGATTTAAAATCCATTATCACAATTTTCGCATCGCAAATATTCAAAAATAAACATGAGATAAAAGTGGATGGTAGTTTTGGATATATTTGGCCTAAATTTTCCTAATTATTATCAAAAACTAAACATTTACCTGTTCTGAACGTCTCCTATTTTTTATTGACATTTTAACAATCAAAACTCATTGTGTGCCATTTTGCAGTTGTGTACCAAAAACTGAGAAAGATTGCATAATGTCACTGGCGTTCCGGTACGATTTGAAAAAAATATTCGTTTTTTTTTCTAGTTTGCATCTGATTGTTTAAATGGCGCTCGTGCTAATGAAAATGTCTGTGGATAGCAATGTCATGGTCTACTAGTTCGGAACAACGATAACAAACTGTATCTTTTACTCCCAATCATTCAAATTCAATCGGGTCAGTCATTTTGGGAATAAATTTTAGGATACTCATAGGACTCATCAAAAACCATCGTTTTGGCATTTGAGAGTTGTGTGATTTTTTTGATTTTTTGTAAGGCAACTTGAATACTAATTTAATGTCGTTTTCGCTTGATGCCAAACCTAACCCAGTTTTCACCCCAACTGCTGTCAAACCGTTTATTTGAAGCTAGTTTCGAACCTAGTTTTAACTGAAAATCGAGTCAGTTTCGAACCTGGTATTTATATCAGGTTTGCACAAACCCCCGTTGCTAAGTGCGAAATCAACAAAGTTTCGAGAAAAGTGTTCGTTTGATGAAAGTACCCTGGATTATTTTCAGGTTTCTCAAGCGAAAACGACATAAATGAGTTAAAAAAAATAACACCCTCCCAGATTTCTCTTCAAACTTTTCCTTTTTTATGACCTATCAGAAACCGTATGAGGTTAGTCTTTATCGATCTGGCATAGGCATGTCCGATACCGAGTCGATACTTTGTGGTCGATACTTTAAGGTCGGCACTTTAATACTTTCTTTCAAGAATCGCGTATTTTTTATATCGATATAGCAACAGAGCGATACTGTTAGTATCGATACTTTTGGTTTCGATACTTACAGTATCGCAACGGATTAAAGTCAATTCCCATTACGACGGAAATTTTTTTTTTGTTTCAATTATAGATGGTTTAACCTTAAGGTCATTCGCCTCTTCGAGCCAGAAAAACTTTCTAAGGCTATGTGCGAGGTTGGAAATCGAACCCAGGTGTTGGATTAAAGGCATCGACTAACCCATCTCGCTATAGGGACCGTGCACGATAACAAGTAGCGCCATTAGTGGCGAATAGGCGAAAAAGCTCTACCATAGCTTTACACTGTTACCATAAGTTCACGCTGAATAAAATAGTCTAAAACCCGTTTTAATACAACATAGTGGGGTAATGATCCTTTTTTCACATCAATCATATTCTCATATATAATACTGTGGTATACTATTAGAATACTTCTCTCCGATTCTTAAAAGATTGTTTGTGCATTAAATAGTATAACCTACAGAATGAATCAGTTCTCTGACATCGATGAAAAAACGAAGTGAGTTCCACTATTGTAGGTATTTCGGGCACTAGAACCCGAGAACGTATAATCGAAGTTGGTTCGTATGGCCATCAACTAACATGATTTTAATTGCAACCGAAAATATGCTTAATTTTTGGTAGGAGCATAAGATCATTCATTTGAACTTAAGATTAGTAATACCGGACTAAGTGTAAAAGTAAGTGAGATCCTTTTTTGAGTGTATGACTATTATCTGCCGTCGATATTCGAGACCCGGGAATACTTTCGAGAGCAATTTAGAAAACTTTTTACTTTTTTCGTTTCGACTCTTCAAGTGACGTTACATAATTTTTAACACACTTTACCCTATCATTCCGGAACCGAAAGTCGGATCCGGATGAAATTCAAGAATTCCGTGTACAACCATGAGACCTTTCATTTGGATCTAAGTTGGTCAATATCGATTAAGTCATTTTTAAGAAACACACACACACAGATAGCTTGCTCAGCTCGACGAACTGAGTGGAAAGGCATATGACACTTGGCCAATTTTCACTAGCCGATTTTCAAGTGATTGTATAACCTTTCCATATGAGAAAGGCAAAACAGTTCAGCGTTTCAATAAAATGATTATTTGTTGTTAGCTTCGTGACTCGTATTTTCAATATACGTCAAACTAGCTACTCGTGAGATTGCTAGCATTTTCACGATCACAATTTATTTTCTTTCTCCATTCTAAGAGTATGGACCATCCTGCGAATTATTTGAACTTTTAGTTAAAATTTGACAGTCGGGCAGTTATTTTGTATCGAGTAGTTAAATTTATCTAAAACTGTAGCCTATTTCAAAGTTTGACGGATGGAAAGTTATTTGGGCCTATTTTGCTCTGAAAATAAAGTAATAGCAAGTGGTGTAATAATTGCAATTCAGCGAAAGTAAGAATAATTTTGAGATAAACTTACTTCATTTAAAAAATATTTAAACTTTTTATTGGGGTATTTTCTTTGAGTGAAAGTATAAAAAGAAATTACACAGAAGCAATTTTTACAAAAGGTCTGAAATTTGAATGTTTTAGCAAGATATTTTTCAGTGTTTCCGGTCAAGTCGATTGAAAAATCATTTAATGTGCTGAGAATATCGTTTGAGTGTTTGAGTTTGAGTGATATGACAAATATTATACACAAATCCAACTGCAATGACAGAAAATGACGTGGCCGTATTTAGATACAGAATGAATAATTCGATTCAAAATTTAATAGCCAGTCGATGTTGAACAATCGTTCGCACCACACGCGAATAGTTCCATAGGGTTCGGAAAAAAATCCGCAGAGAAAATACGCTAGAAAGTATTTTCAAACTCAGTTTACAAGTTGGTAGCATTATTTTTTCCACTCGCCGCCTCGTGCGCTGTCGTCGCCGGGCACTAAACCACGCCCTCGTGCACGGTCCCTATAGGCTACCTGCGCCGCTCCGGAAGCGCCACCATGTGGCGCATAGCGTCTCCAGCGCGGTGCGCTGCATCGAGCGTATGAAATGTTCAACAAAGTGTGATAGCTTACAAAGTTTACAATGGTCTCTATTTTCTTCATTTACATAAACGCAACTGGAATTTTGAACACTTCTGTTCGCATTATCTGCAAAAACCAGATTTTTTGGTGACTTTTCACAATATTTTTGTAAATATAAAAAAATAGGTATGGGATTCGCTCGAATTTTGGGAAAATTACCCGATGCCCGGAAGGCCATCCGATTCAGCTCGACGAACTGAGCAAATGACCGTGTGTGTGTGTGGTTAGTTATATGTTGTTCACAAAGAGGTCAAGATCTTAGAGATGGCGAGACTAGTCGCAAATGAAAGGTCGTCATCCAGTACGCAACTGATTGGTTTTGCGATTTGATCTTTACTTTTTAAGTTATACATAGTTAGATGTCAAAATTTTCAGTTTTTTGTGATTGCAATAATTGAATTGCATTGTTACAAGCCATAGATTGTAAAAATCCATTCACTTTTAACAGAGTGCTCAGTGGTCCCAACCACATCAAAATACGGTTTCTGTTTGAGTTTCAGAGGTTGATTTTGTTGCTTCATTGCATTCAGAAAAACTTTTGTTTGGAACTGTCTTTTTCTTTGAATAAAATCAAAGTTGTGATTAATCCACTTAGAAGTGGATAAGTTTTAATTTGCATACATTGCGTGGTAATGAATTCAAGCCTTTTGAAGAATTATAGAACATGTTACTAACGGGTGACAACTAAAATTTTGGAATTTCTTTCTCAAGCTGTCAAAAAAAGACAAACATACTTGGAGAAGATCTGATTTATTGAAATTAAAGATACATTGTTCATTGTTGAAAAAAAATTAGTGAACATTTGAAAACGGTCCGTAATCGGATGTTCGGCGAAGCTTCCGTTTGATGTCGGAACATGAGCGTTGTACGGCCTTCATGTCAACTTTGCGAATGCATCTCTTGATTCTACCAATCAACTGTTAGCAATCCGTGGCTCTCCAGTTATTTTTATACACCAAGGAGCTCAAAAAAAGAGATCGAATGGGTATTCAGGAACGATTGTGTTTTTTGGCGCAATGCGATGACGCTTTATCCGGCCAAATCACGTATTGTCCATCAGCATGATGTTTTTTGAAAAAAAAACGGGATCAAAACTTTCTACAAACATTCGTTCTGGTACACATCTTGATTGATTGCCAACCCAGATGGCTTGAACCATGGCTTAGAAATGCCTTTCTCGGAAATGACAATGTACAGCATCAATTTCTGTTCAAACTTATGTTTAAGCTAATATTTTATGTTCGGATGTACAGTAGAACTATCCGTTGAATAGTATCGATCTTTTGCGGGAATCTGCGTCTTCGAAAGAGGGAAGTAACTTTCGTCGTCCAAAACAAAACTTTTTCCGGAAAAATTTTTAATCAACCAGCGGCATTGGGAATTCAGCGTTGAAATCTGTGCGTCAGTATATCCCGGGGCTCGTGTCTTCTTTCGGTACTTTATTACGAGGCTTTTCAATGTTTTGCAGATGTACTGGTGAGAACAGTTGAACTTTTTTGCGGCATCCTTTTGACTCAGTGAATCCTTGTTGTTGAAGGCACGAGAAAGAGAACGAAGTCCTTTTACGTCCATAATTTTGGCTAGTCTTCCACTACCCTCCTTACGAGCAGTTGTTGGGGATCTTAGGATATTGTAAACTGTCGAAGCCGCAACATTTTTGCTTTTAAAATGTTGTACCCTATACTATTTGCCGAGATTTCTGTGCAGTTCGTAGAACTGTACAATGCGCTCGTGAAATACTTCTTGTTTCGACGGCATTTTGAGCAAAACTGAACAAGCATGAACAAAACAGAAAATACTAGCAGAAAGAGAGCTAACACATACACACTCTTAGTTCTTTCTGAGCTCGTTTGTTGTTGAGCATACAGGTCTCGAAAAAATTCCAAAATTTTAGTTGCCACCCGTTACAAGAAAACACATGGCCCATTAAAATGCGTCGGTGTCGATATAAGGAGCATAATTGATATGAGGCTTCCAAAATGTAGTTTTTCCATCATAACTTTCTTAAACACACACACGAAAAAGGGAATTGAGGGAACCACGTGGTCGATTCACAAATTATACGCGACCCACTGTGCTCAGGCCTTAAATAAATATGAAAATACACTTTTAGAAATGAGTGTCTTAAGATTCGTTACTAAACATAGCACTCTTTTATGCGTTAGTTGTTCCTTAGTTGTTCCCAAAACCTGTTGGGAGGTGTAAAAATGATCCTGCATTATTTCTATCTGAAACAAATGATAACGAACGAGTCTAAAATAAAACAATCACTGGTAGATAAAAACTGACTCATCGTTTACGTCACTTATATCATCATATCTCTGGAACTGGTAAGGATAGCCACTTGATCTTCAAACTTCACCAATAACTCAATAGTAGCATGCAAACGAATCTAAGTTTGTTTCAATTGGTTCAAGCTTCTACACCAGGCTTCCCAAATGTACCGCCGCGCGACATTATTATTGAGGATGTCATGCTACTCTTTCCATGACAGCCTTGTGATAGGTTTCATCACGACAGCCCTTAGACAAATAGTTCTGTACAGCCAACGTTGCCGTCATTCACTTCGTTCGACAGTTCATTCCATCTTAAGACATTTTGTCATGGTCCACGACAGCCGAAGAAGCATGAAGTTCTCGCTGTTGCGACAGTAAGCTTCGGGTATCAGTCACTGCGTTGTTTCTGTCGAGAACAAAATATTACTCTCCCTTGACCAGGTCTGCGACAGTAGCCGGTGCGGTTCAAATTTGTTGCTCTTGGTTTGCTATGAAGATTCGAGGCAAGCATGTGGGTTTTAGTTTTGCCTTTGGTGATTGCTTTGCGCAGCGGTTGATCATTGCGCATAGCAATCACCGTTGGTAGGCATTGATAACAATATAATTGATAATTAATAATATACGAAACGGATTGAAGAACGGACTTTGGTTTTAATGAATAGTTAATTTTTATATTTTGGTCGATCTTCTATGAATCGATCGATCAATGAAATTCTATATAAAGAAAAGTTTGTTTTCAAGAAATTATATTCATAATTAAAGAGCTGAGACAGTTCGGCGTGCTCGTTTCAGGCAGTTTACGTTCGGTTTGTCGGTTGTAACATTCATAGTGTAGGCGCGTACTGATGTGCGTGGAGCATTATTTCCATCCTCTTTATCTCTTCCTTCAGGATATCAAAGGCGCAATCGTTTCTTAAACAAGAGTGAATAAGTCAATTGAATCAGATTTTAGATGTAAACGGTGAATGAATGTTTGTAGCAAAAGATATATTCAAATTAAAGATTCTGTATTCGATACTAGTTAGCGTGATTCTGAATAGCATTCAACTTTGCAGTCGACTTGTAAGTCTACGGGACTATTGCAGTCAGTGTTGCAATACTACAAACACTAAGAATCTTTCCAAGTCAGAACTGAAACATACAAAATCTGGCTCGTTCAGTTCGTTATATGTACATTGAAAGTCGGAATTAGCAATGCAAAAATCATGTAGAAACTTATTGGCAGGTACCGTACAACAAAGCTTTGAATGCAAAAACTGAATGAAAAATTCCGGTTCTTCCAAAAAGCATGTTTCCAAGCGTGGAATGCAGCATGGTTGCCCGTAACAGATTCGAATGTTTATTTCGTTTTATTTAGAAAAAAAAATTTTTAGTTCACCAAGTTATTTAATAATGTCTTTCTTGAGTAATATGGTCTCAAGCTTTCCAGACATATCAAGTTATCTTCTATATATGAATAGTATAGTGTTTCTATTAACCTGGAATATATTCCAAAATACATATGTGCTGATAATCTGGAATGCATTTTCTTCCTGTTATGCATTGAATTATCTTATCTCTAGAAACGGCATATTAACTATTATATTATTTTGGTTATAGCTACCAGAAGTTCGCGACTTTTATACACGTTGAAACTGTCACATGTTCGACGTTTGGAAGCATTGGGAAAACCGAAAAGACTACAAATCGACGGGAAAAAATGAATAAAAAAATATTTTTGATTAATTAGAGCTAAAATCTTATCATTTGCGGTTTCAAAATCACTATAGATTCATCGTATTGAATTTCATTGCCGGTTCTGGTTGGGAAATTTGGGGAGTACGATTACCTATAAAGTACACTTATATTTCCAAAAATGGTAAGTAACAAAAACTACCTAAACATGAATTCAAGCTCAATTTGGTTTTGAAGAATCTTATATCTGCCATTGGAATTATAAAAATTTCATAGTGTCTATACATAGATTTTGATTTTGTCATAAAAAAGGTTTTGAAATTACTTGAAAATTCGACTAGTGAAAGTTGACATTCGACTAAGATAAGTTAATCAATTCCTCCGTGTGTATGTATGTGTATTGTATGTGTCAAACAACGTCACTCAATTTCTCAGGCATGAATGCACCTATTTTCCCAAATCAGGCTGAAATGACCCACCTGCACCTATTTTCCCAAATCAGGCATGACTGCATAGGTTACTATTGAATTTAATTCGGATCCTACTTCCGCAGTTACAAGTCTAAGAATGTCGAAAATTTTCTACCGTCTAATTGGCTAAGTAGCTTGTGTCCGCATTTAAAAAAATTAAACGTTTGGAACTTTAAATATTGTAAATGAATAGTGAAACATTCTGAGAGCCGAGTTCATTGCATATATTTAACAGTTTTCTTTCTGAAAAGATTGTCTGAGCGCAAGTTTGCAAGCTGCGCCAGCAGCTGTCACGTTTGGATGCAGCCCAAGAACGAATCTTGTGCTTTATCCAACTAGTTGAAAGTGGTAAAGCTGGTTCAGGACCAACGAAATCATTCGTTGCACCAGCTCTAGCCAACTTATCAAATAATGATAATAATAATAATAATAATAATAATAATAATAATAATATTGTGGCTGTCATTTCCGATCCTAAAAAATTCATTGGTTTAGTTAGGAGAAACAGAAAAATCAAAACGTCGTTATTCAGAATAAGGGTGCATAAGATATTTTCGGAGTATTATCAATGAATGCTAGTGTATCTGTTTCTTTAGGAATAAGAAGGAAGCACTAAGGATGAATACTTCAGTAATTCAGATATATGAGCCGTTACACAAAACTCTGTGTTTATCTTTTAATATTCGTTAGTTATTAAAATTCATTGCTTTCGCCGACAGTATATATAAATCTAAAACAATTTCTTTATTCCACAATGGTAATGTAATGAAACCCTTAAATTTCCTGCAAAGGCAATCCCAACAACGCAATCGTATGTACTAGTACCATTTCATTGAGGCAGCTGAAATAGTGCGAGCGCACTATAAACCACAGCTCGTCTCCAGAAACAGCCGGTTTATTGCTTCAAGAGACATTGATGAGACAGCCGGCTGGCGACAGCCCTTCGTAACAGTAATTCCCTAAAAATCAAAGGATGTCTTCGATTTTCTAAGGCTGTCCCCGTAACATTTTATGCGAACGAGCGAACAGAAAGAAACAGGATACAAACAGCCCGTTCGGTTTGACTACTCTCCGGATAGAATACTCTCATCAAACTGGTGAGTAGAAACTGTCTCAGCGACAGCATTCATTTAGGCATGCGAGCGCTGTTGCCATTACAGTTCGGCATATGCTGCACACATATTGTAGACTGGGCTTTCGACTTTGCACTCAGACAGTTCATGCTATCTCGTGGCGGATGTCATTGAAAAGCAGTACTGCTGGGAAGCCTGTTCTACACACGCAAACACACATACACACACAGAGAAACATTTTCCGATCTCGTCGAGCTGGTCTCTGATCGAGCTCGATCAAAAGTCGTTTTTTCAGCAATTCTATTACCCTTTATAAGAGAAGGCAGAAACATTGATGCCAGAATATTCAAATGTATGTAGTGCAATTAAATGTGGTTAATCGTTTTTGTACGCGAGTTTCCTTAATCGACAAGTAGTAAAGATACCTAAAAAGCGGGATAATACAAATTTTCGCGTTTTAACGAGCTATTGGTGCGCAAAACAGTTCCCTGGAGAAACCCATTGTCATTTCGTTCTTCCTTATTTTATTCCCTTCCTCAACGATTTGTGACGAAAACTAGAAAATTTTACGGTTTGAAAGAGATTTTTAATAACCGTGCTCATACTTCGTCTGATTATGCAAATAATATTAATTAAAATAGTCGAGTTTAGCTTGTAAAACCATGGCTAAGGATATTAAAGAGTACCGCGCTGACGACGCCAGCCCTCACAAGGTGTCGCTTTAATCGCTATTTCGAGATATGCAGTTAGCCTATACCCGTTCCCTATGGAAGATTTTTTTTCCGGATTCGACAAAGCGCTAGACTCGTGCATGGATTGGTATGACGTGGACTAGTAGTCGTTGAAATTTGTTCTCGACAATCTCGTTTTGTCCCACAAGTGCACTGGAAGAGAGTGAAATGAGCGAAAAAGCAACAACAAAACAGGCACAGTTTTGAAAAAATATCATAGTTAGCCATAATCTCAGAGGATTCAATCATTTCAATTTTTCACACTCATTGCACTCTCTCTCTCTCAGTGCGCCTGTGGGACGACGCGAGATTGTCGAGTACGAATTTCAACGACGGCTAGCCCACGTCATACCAATACATGCGCGATTCTGGTACTTCCGTTCCGTCCGTCCCAGGTCCCATGGTAATAGCTAAAAGAATTGTTTCTATTTCTTAGCGTTTTGCCCTCATCAGTGCTTAAAG
The DNA here is from genome assembly GCF_030247185.1 of Malaya genurostris. Taxonomy (NCBI): domain Eukaryota; kingdom Metazoa; phylum Arthropoda; class Insecta; order Diptera; family Culicidae; genus Malaya; species Malaya genurostris. Next base: position 264,452,654 of record NC_080571.1, read on the forward strand.
CAGTTCAAATTGAACTGCCATCTCGCGCCTAGTAGTTCAATTTAAACCGCAAAATTAGCACTGACGAGCCGAAGAAATAGAAACAAAATATGTGCTTTTGCACAAACCAACGAAACTCCTAAATGTTCAATAGGAATTGGCTTTTAGAGTAGTTTTCCGTTTGATGTCGGAACATGAGCGTTGTACGGCCTTCATGTCAACTTTGCGAATGCATCTCTTGATTCTACCAATCAACTGTTAGCAATCCGTGGCTCTCCAGTTATTTTTATACACCAAGGAGCTCAAAAAAAGAGATCGAATGGGTATTCAGGAACGATTGTGTTTTTTGGCGCAATGCGATGACGCTTTATCCGGCCAAATCACGTATTGTCCATCAGCATGATGTTTTTTGAAAAAAAAACGGGATCAAAACTTTCTACAAACATTCGTTCTGGTACACATCTTGATTGATTGCCAACCCAGATGGCTTGAACCATGGCTTAGAAATGCCTTTCTCGGAAATGACAATGTACAGCATCAATTTCTGTTCAAACTTATGTTTAAGCTAATATTTTATGTTCGGATGTACAGTAGAACTATCCGTTGGATAGTATCGATCTTTTGCGGGAATCTGCGTCTTCGAAAGAGGGAAGTAACTTTCGTCGTCCAAAACAAAACTTTTTCCGGAAAAATTTTTAATCAACCAGCGGCATTGGGAATTCAGCGTTGAAATCTGTGCGTCAGTATATCCCGGGGCTCGTGTCTTCTTTCGGTACTTTATTACGAGGCTTTTCAATGTTTTGCAGATGTACTGGTGAGAACAGTTGAACTTTTTTGCGGCATCCTTTTGACTCAGTGAATCCTTGTTGTTGAAGGCACGAGAAAGAGAACGAAGTCCTTTTACGTCCATAATTTTGGCTAGTCTTCCACTACCCTCCTTACGAGCAGTTGTTGGGGATCTTAGGATATTGTAAACTGTCGAAGCCGCAACATTTTTGCTTTTAAAATGTTGTACCCTATACTATTTGCCGAGATTTCTGTGCAGTTCGTAGAACTGTACAATGCGCTCGTGAAATACTTCTTGTTTCGACGGCATTTTGAGCAAAACTGAACAAGCATGAACAAAACAGAAAATACTAGCAGAAAGAGAGCTAACACATACACACTCTTAGTTCTTTCTGAGCTCGTTTGTTGTTGAGCATACAGGTCTCGAAAAAATTCCAAAATTTTAGTTGCCACCCGTTACAAGAAAACACATGGCCCATTAAAATGCGTCGGTGTCGATATAAGGAGCATAATTGATATGAGGCTTCCAAAATGTAGTTTTTCCATCATAACTTTCTTAAACACACACACGAAAAAGGGAATTGAGGGAACCACGTGGTCGATTCACAAATTATACGCGACCCACTGTGCTCAGGCCTTAAATAAATATGAAAATACACTTTTAGAAATGAGTGTCTTAAGATTCGTTACTAAACGTAGCACTCTTTTATGCGTTAGTTGTTCCTTAGTTGTTCCCAAAACCTGTTGGGAGGTGTAAAAATGATCCTGCATTATTTCTATCTGAAACAAATGATAACGAACGAGTCTAAAATAAAACAATCACTGGTAGATAAAAACTGACTCATCGTTTACGTCACTTATATCATCATATCTCTGGAACTGGTAAGGATAGCCACTTGATCTTCAAACTTCACCAATAACTCAATAGTAGCATGCAAACGAATCTAAGTTTGTTTCAATTGGTTCAAGCTTCTACACACGCAAACACACATACACACACAGAGAAACATTTTCCGATCTCGTCGAGCTGGTCTCTGATCGAGCTCGATCAAAAGTCGTTTTTTCAGCAATTCTATTACCCTTTATAAGAGAAGGCAGAAACATTGATGCCAGAATATTCAAATGTATGTAGTGCAATTAAATGTGGTTAATCGTTTTTGTACGCGAGTTTCCTTAATCGACAAGTAGTAAAGATACCTAAAAAGCGGGATAATACAAATTTTCGCGTTTTAGCGAGCTATTGGTGCGCAAAACAGTTCCCTGGAGAAACCCATTGTCATTTCGTTCTTCCTTATTTTATTCCCTTCCTCAACGATTTGTGACGAAAACTAGAAAATTTTACGGTTTGAAAGAGATTTTTAATAACCGTGCTCATACTTCGTCTGATTATGCAAATAATATTAATTAAAATAGTCGAGTTTAGCTTGTAAAACCATGGCTAAGGATATTAAAGAGTACCGCGCTGACGACGCCAGCCCTCACAAGGTGTCGCTTTAATCGCTATTTCGAGATATGCAGTTAGCCTATACCCGTTCCCTATGGAAGATTTTTTTTCCGGATTCGACAAAGCGCTAGACTCGTGCATGGATTGGTATGACGTGGACTAGTAGTCGTTGAAATTTGTTCTCGACAATCTCGTTTTGTCCCACAAGTGCACTGGAAGAGAGTGAAATGAGCGAAAAAGCAACAACAAAACAGGCACAGTTTTGAAAAAATATCATAGTTAGCCATAATCTCAGAGGATTCAATCATTTCAATTTTTCACACTCATTGCACTCTCTCTCTCTCAGTGCGCCTGTGGGACGACGCGAGATTGTCGAGTACGAATTTCAACGACGGCTAGCCCACGTCATACCAATACATGCGCGATTCTGGTACTTCCGTTCCGTCCGTCCCAGGTCCCATGGTAATAGCTAAAAGAATTGTTTCTATTTCTTAGCGTTTTGCCCTCATCAGTGCTTAAAGCAGTTCAAATTGAACTGCCATCTCGCGCCTAGTAGTTCAATTTAAACCGCAAAATTAGCACTGACGAGCCGAAGAAATAGAAACAAAATATGTGCTTTTGCACAAACCAACGAAACTCCTAAATGTTCAATAGGAATTGGCTTTTAGAGTAGTATCCGTGTAATGACATAAAGGTTATGACATGAAAATTTTTGAGAAAATAAGTGCAATGTGAAATCATCATGGCTCTAATACAAAGTGGCTTGCGGAAATTGTTTGACGTGGTCACGAAAGGCGAAGTTACATGTTATGTGGCGGAAAATATGCGTATACTGGTGGCACAACAAATTTATGGAAAAGCCTTTCTATACATCATAAAATAATGCCACAGTAGAAAAATTTATTTTATTTCGAAATGATTGTTTCTCAAGTATCAATTGATACTTACAGGTATCGATACTTTATTGCCTTTTGATACCTTGTATCGATACCCAAAATTTTGGTATCCCGATACCCTAGGTATCGATACTTTACCTTCCGAGTACCATCCCTAAATCTGGAATCTGTTGAATATTTACATATATTAGAAGGTTGACTAGTTTTTGACGAAAAAACAATCATAACTTTTGAATGGTACACTATAAAAATTTTGAATTTTACAGGTGACTTAATCCCTCATACGATGGACCTAATTTGTCAAATGACGGAAAATTTTATTTGTAATGACTTAATGTTAGATGAACTTGAATTTTACTGGTTTCGACTGTAACTTGCGTTCTGCTAGCAGGTTCGACTGTATAAATTTAAATGCACCTTTACCAGCCAAGCAGATGCATGCTTCTGTGGTTCAGTCGATTAACAGACGTACTTGCGATCCAATGATTCTCGGTTCAAGTCGCGGTGGTTGTTGCTATCAGTATTAATTTTTTATTTCAATGAATTTCATGTCATGGAGTCTTAGACACAATATTAAATGTTCTTCGACGTAAATTTGCGTGAACTGTGACGCTCCATTTATGTGCATCTAATAAGATGTAAAATCACAGGGTTTTTTAAGTGTGTAGCTTATATTGAAAAGCTTAGTTGAACAAAACTGTACGTAATAATTAGCTCGACAAATCTTCGGAAGACGATTTTTTTTCGTAAAACTGTTAGAACAACAAAAGTTTATTCTATTGAGGGCATCCTACTTTTACTCCGAAAAAATTATGTAACTCGATTAAATGAAGCAGTAGGAAGATGGCTTCTTCAGCAAAGTTGCTCAAAACAAAATTTCCTACAATTTCATTGTGAAGTGTTAGAATTCAGAATTAAATCCAAACACGAACCACTCTAATGATCTTTTACATCAAAAGATGCGCCAGTTGAATACAACTAACTTTTGTGAAGCCAACAACTACAAAAAAATAATTTTTAATAGCAAAAATAATTTTGTCATTAATTTCCAGTTTCGGACCACTGTACTCTGGCGTTCTTTAATGAGGAGACTGTACAAAACATGATGGGAGGAGTCAAACGAAATGCCCAGATATTTGCATTTGCATTTTTTTCTGGATTTTGTATGAATTGAACTTTAAATGAATGCAGATTTAAATTTTGAATAACACATTTGAGCTGTCAACACTTATTTTTGTTTGAATAAATTTTTGTTCGTTACAACCTTAAAGTTTTCAACTGTTCACTAGTATTCACAAGAATTGAATGATTCACTATTGACATCGTGCTTGCTACTAATAGATTGACTTGATCCTACATTGGATTCTGCAATGATTTATTAAAAAATGACTTTTAATTGATTTGGTCAATTTGATTTATTGAATAGTTCTCCACATGTCTACATATATAAACTGCGTTCACTCTGAGCACTATTTCCGACTCATTATCAACAATTTTGAGTTTACAACTCACTAAAATATAGCTAGTGTCCACGGGTGGGCTATTGTGTAAATATGTTTAACGACTAAAAAAAATTTATTCCAGTTAATCAAACGAAAAAAAGTGAGTCGATAGAATTTCTGTCATATTTAAATGTCTTCAATATCTTGACAAAAGACAGACTTCAACAATGCAGAAGAAAACAATTAATGGTGAGATTCTGGAACCTGGAACTAGACGATTTTTAAACGGTTCAAAAGAAATTTTGCATTAATACCTGAAACTAAAGTTAAAAACTCGTTTAAAAAAATTAGAGGGTTGTATGCAAGACACGACCGATCACGATTACATTAAAAATGAAATAATTCTAAGGTACCCATAACAAATACAAAAATGATAGATGATAGATGCACTAAAAGTCACAAATTACAAACTTGCTCTGCTTTTAGTGTTAACATTTTTGGCGAACGATCAAAATGACAATTAGATTCTTTCAGAACAATTGATTCTACTCTATTTTATACCTACAACAAATTTTTACATTCGAAAATTTTTGGAAAATATCCTTTAAATGAAAATCAATTATGATGATTTCAAAGTTACTTAAAAGATCAATTTTGGATACGAACAACCTCAAGATAAAATCTGGACATGAAACGATTTAATATCATAATAATTTTCAAGACAGAGAGCGTACAAACTTAATCATTTTAAAAAACAGCTATTAGAGAAGATTTGAAATATTTTGATCGAAAAATGTGAATGTGAAAAATTTGAATAACCGTCAACCAATAAACTCAGTAATAGTGTAATTTTAATGATCTTTTGATAAAAAGCGTCGATAATCTTCGGAAAGTGTCTGAAAATAGAAGGGCAGCAATACAAGGAAGAAAATATGTGACACAGCTCGCAGAGCATATTTTGTTACTTTAATTGATTTTCACTTTTGCATATTGAGGAACCAATGCATACGCAACCAAATTCCTTAATTTTGTTGATATTGTAACTTGATTTTATTAATACATGAACGAACATTATCATTGTTACAACGCATCTGGTGATAAGACACTTGTTGTTTTGATGTAAATGATAATTTAACTGAAACTGGCGGTGACCCGAGTTTAGTAAGGATTTAAATGATACATGTAAAATCGCAAATCAGCTTGTCTTGAGTTTATCTCTAATACTGTATTTTATTGCATCTGATAATTCAATATATGTGAGTCGGTGCAACTTATTTTTGCTAAGTTCCGAATCTTTTGAAGTGTTTTATTCCTGGTGGGACAACAGCTTTTTCAAATCGATGCTGCATAACGATTTGCATTGCATTATTTTTGCTACACTTAGTCTGGATCCCTTATATAAGATTTAGGGAAGCAAGATTAGATCAAAATATTATGCTTTATACGACTAAATCAATTTCTAACTATTCAATTAGGTTACACGATTATTGTTTGGTTCAATAATAGGGTCTGAGTGATTATGCTGAGAAATAGTTCTTTGTATTTAGCCACATTTAATGCAAAATAATTATATATGATTATCATCATAACACAACTTTATACTGAATTTATTTGTGCGCAACCGTGTTGTTCGTATGTAAATGGAGATTTCAGTATGCACACTACCCGTTGACAAATTAAAAAAAAACTTTTTCGAATCAAGTTAAATGAGGAAAATTTATCAATAAATCACATAGATAAAAGCGCTTCAAATTAGGTTCGAAAAATCTATCGCCGATAATTCTAAGTTGGCCTGCTAGTTACCGGAGAATCAAGATAAGCCTAAAGCAGAAATGTATTCGGGCAAGGGGCAAATCACTCTAAACTTTGTCTGAACTCAAACAAGTTTTACCGGGAGTAAAAAAAGATTAGCAGGGATCTCGCTGGTTTAGAATGGGATTAGAAAAGTTTAGCCGAGATCTGGAAAATCATTATTTTAACATACGAGGCTGTCAACGTAGTATTTGTTTCTTTTCTGTTTTTTTCTTTTTGCAACTGCTCAACGCAGGCAAACACATCATATTAACAAGATATCCAGCTCTCACATTTCCCGAACAAATCATTAGCAACATCATTTTTTGCGAGCATGGCTCCTTCAGGTGAGTCCGCATCCAATCTCGTACATAGAAGAAGGGTAGAAAAATGTCAAAGTCGTTCGCGCCAAAATAGCAACAATGTGCACTTATACAATTGACATGATATGTTGAATGTGATGCCGTGTGATGGCGTTGCTGAACTGAAGATTGATTTCGCTCCAAGCTGACAGGTCTGACGCAGGTCAACTCTATGTTTATTTGTCATACACTTTTTTGCGAGCTCGAATGGCAGATACACTTCAATCAAGATTAGGCAAAACTAGGTTGGATTAGTTTAAAATTACCCATTAGACTAGTTGGGAGTAAATGAGATTAGAAAAGATTATTTTGGAATGAAATGAGTTTATTAGTATGAGATTGTCTAGAGTTTAGAGTGATTTGCCCCTTGTATTCGGACATATATTTATATATTCCCTTTTGTGCTATAGTTCATACTGCGCAAATCGGACGCGAGTTTGACATTCACTGATACTGTCATTGGCTCGTGAAAACATAGGTCAATTCAATCCAAAGTTTCAATGGCATGCAATTGAAATACCTAAAGCACGTTACCGCATAAGTTTAAGTTAAATGTTTTCGAATCGATTGGTAGTTAAATTATAAAAAGTCAACAACAAATGACTGAATTCTAAGCGTTCAAAATTATGATAGAAAAAGGTTACGCGGTTATTTTTGCATTTTTTTAAACTGACACCCAGCCTCGTACAGTGAAGAGTTAGCAAAAGCGACAATCCAACGAGCGAACGCATATACAATCTAGTCATCACCTCACTGCACGAGCTACTTGTTTCATTCACAGTCAAGCATCAACTGAAATCAAGAAATGATTTGCAGCATATATTTATAGATTCCTCCTCGAACTACGCATATATTTATAAATTCCTCCTCGAATGATGCGGTGTTTTTATGCATGACGCAAAGCCTCCTATGCCTAACAAGAAAATGATGTCAATTTGGTCAGCTGGGATTGGTGGATGAAAACATAGGTCAATTCTAACCATTTTTTCAAAAGTATGCTATTGAAATACTGAAACGACGTTGCCGTACATGTTTAAGTTAAAAGTTTCCGAATCGATTGGTTGTTAAATTATATCAATCCATCAATAAATGACTGAGTTATTACCGTTCAAAATTATGACGAAAAATGGTTACGCGGCTATTTTTGAAACTTTCAATTGAACCCCGGCTCCGTATAGTGAAGAGTAATGCATTTTTATGGCCAAAAGCATCATTAAAGTTGGGTAAATTCGGTCAATATTTCCCAAAAAATAACTCTGTTTGGAAGGCATTCTTAAGTTGTGGACTATAGAGCACGCTTCTGCAACATCTTTATAACTATAAAGCAGGATGTTTATAAAACGGAATCCGACGACGGAATGCCGTTTCTGTGTTTTCTTTAATTGAGCTTGAGGAGCAAACGACGAGTGAGACCACAAGCAAAAGTTTAATTGGCTTACAGTAACAAATTAGTAACTAAAAAGCATAGAATCTCACAAATAGTACAGGAGCCAGTGAAAGGTTTTTTTCTTATTTTTAAAGATCAAAAATTAAAAATTTTAACACACGATTTCACTTCAATAATATTAGTTTGAACATTCAAATTGTCTGAGGTATCATTTGACACCACTCCCCCCTTTTTGCATAAGCGCCTTCTAGAAAATGTTATTCATGTCAGTCATCTAATATATCTTGAAACCCTAGAATTAATAACTATTGCCGTTTTTCATTGAGAAACACTGGTGGCGTGGATTGCTCTGATTTTGCACTTTCGAGCAGAAATTCAATATTTTGACGGTGTTTCATTGCCATTTCTGCTCGAAAGTGCAAAACCAGAGCAATCCACGCCACCAGTGTTTCTCAATGAAAAACGGCATATGATTTCCCGAAGGAATCATCTTAATTAGTCATCCTGAACTTGACCTATAGAAATTCCAAAACATTGATTGGACCCTAGCGCCACCGTGTGAAAGTATTTTCAGTTACTGTTTCCACTAAATCCGAGTATTTTTTTAAGAAAGCTTCTACACTCTAAAATATCAAGTTTTGGAGATATAGAATAATCTATTGTCTATCGTAAACATGCAAGTCCACTAACGCCATTAAGTAGGTGAATTCATAGCTTACATTGTATTCAGAATGTAGACTTTCACATTTCAAGCAACTTTCCAGAGTATAATATCGTAATAAATCCTTTAGTTTCTAGAGAGGTTAAGACTCATTTTTCCTATCGCATAAGAAAAATTTTCTGACCCCGTTTTGATATTTCTAATTTTTTTTCAAGCTCAATGTTTCCAACATGTGATAAACTGTGAGTACCTAAGAAACTTGAAACGGTGATAAAGAAAATAAACAGTTCATTTTGTTTTTCACCTATGTGAAATTGCTTAGTATATATTGATATGTTATTTAGTTTTTCTCTGTTTACAACGATGGATGGATAGGCAAATTCATCACAATTAAATAGTTAAATAATTGTGTCCAGTTCTTTTCGGGTAATTAACAAATTTTGTTCTATGCCCCCAGACAGTGCCATTGAACTTGAATCCAACAACTACTTCGATTTGCGTGGTTATTGTTTCGATATTGTTCGCAGCATAAAAACTCAATCACACATTTATGTCTTCCTGATTTTTACTAACAATAGGGGCAATACGCAAAATTGCATCCTGCTCCTGTGCATCACACAATGAACTTGAAAAAAAACGAGCAAAGTACCTGCATCCGAACACATTAATGTGCACATTTTTGTAAGTAACGTAGCGCGCCATCCTCATGAAGGGCCTCGATGCATTAAACTTGAAAACGTGGATATGGAAAAAAAAATCTCAGACGCAAATTTCCCCACCAACGAGACAGTAATCGCTTCCTTGCAGTGAATGAGAGGAAATGCGAACTTTAAAATCTGGAACAAGTAGAACCAGCTAGCGTAGATGGAGTAAACCAGACGGGAAAATTCAGTTTTTACGGTTTCAGATATAATTTTCATTGAACGTTCAAACTTTACTTCGTTGCTACGGGATGCATTTATTACAATAGTAAAATCACGATCAAATAAGCACTGCGAATAGTATTTCTCGGAAAAGTTAAAATGCTATGACATCACATAATCCTTCATCCATTATCCATTTTGAATTGTATGTTTTAGAGCTCAGGCATCATTTAAGAATTGTTGACAAAAACAGCATCTAATAACGAATACGATTTCTTATCAAAATCGTAGATTGTCTTTGCCAAGCGTCACAACGGAAACGACACGAGATATATCGGCACTGACGTGATGCTTTTGAAATGATCAGTGATCGATGTGAATCAAAGGTCAGTTTTTCATCCAACAATATTCCTAAATCACTCACCTGGTTAACTCTAGTCAGAACAGAGCCACCAATACTGTAATTAAATTTGACAAGATTCAAAGTACAGTGACGCCTAATCACCTGACATTTTGTCACGTTGATGATGAGTTTGTTTCTGTAACACCAATCAACGAACAATTATAGTAGATATTGTAACCGCTGGCAATCCTCTACGGTACGACCTACGAGGTACAATTTTTAATCATCTGCATAGATAAATTTGCAATAATTTCGCAATGCAAATGAGATATCGTTGAAAAACAGTACGAAAAGTAATGGTCTCAAATTACTGACTTGATGAACTCCTGAATTGCTCGTAAATTGAAATGATGTGCAGTTATCCAACTTCACTTCTAATGACCTACCAGTCAGGTACGAGCTTAACCAGGACACGAGCTACGCAGAATATTAATACTGCACAGGTGCAATATTATTTCTGACGTCTCAGGCGTAAACGAGTGAAGGCTTATTACTGGCCGCTACTATGCTCACTTTATATTTCAAAAATTGATCTAGACTATCTTTTCAAAAGGGCTAAACATTTTTACCATTTTTTGGCAAACAACTAGAGTAGAAAAATAACAAATCCTACGAAAAATTGTTGGGCTGTTGATGTTTTCAAAATAAGTTTAATTTTCAAATGAAAATACTGTAAAATTTACTAATCGATCTTACTGAAAAAAAATCGATCTTAAATATTTTAAGTCAAATTACAAATTACGCCATTTTTTATTTGAATGATTTTTTTTCCCAACATCGAAAATTATGTTCCCTGCCAGCCGTCCCGGGATGGCGGTTCAATGCATAGGACGCTGGTCTTACAAGCCAGTTGTCGTATGTTCGAGCCCCGACATTGAAGGATTCTTAGTGTCAGTAGGATCCATAGTATTAGCCATGCTATGATTATGTACGCTAAGAATCGGCTGCGAAGTCTGTTGAAACAGAAAGGCCAAATTCCACAAAAGGAATGTAATGCCAAGACTTTGCTTTGACTGTACTTTGCCAGCCTTCCATATGATGTAAAATTGGTGTTTTGAAGGGAAAAAAAGTTTTTTAACGAAAATTTTTTCTTATCCAGCACTGATACTCTTTGCAACTAGCAATAGTGTATTCGGTGAAATTTTCTCACAAATTTTGATTCATTGGAATATTAGATGATTATAACTTTCAGTTTAGTTTAGTTTAGTTTTTAATAAAAAACACTGGATAGAAAATTCAAATTTCAATTAAAATCAATAATGGTTTCGTTTTGTAAATCGATTTCAAATTTTTTAAAATCAATTTTTTTCAGTGTAGGGCTCGATATGGATTTTTTCAGTAGTTTTATTGAAAAATTTGACCGGTTTTGTGAAAAACCGCTAACATAACTCTTTTTTGTAGGACTTATCATTTTCGACAATAATTCTTTGAAAAAAAAAACTGACTGAAAATGTTTAACCCTTTTCAAAAGACAGTCAATTTTTTAAAAGCAAAATATGTACAGTGACTTTTTGGAACACCAAATCGAGTTGACGCAAAATTCGACATATTTATAGGGAAGAGTTTCCATAACATAATTAGTTTCGGGAGGGCTTTGAACCCCTAAAACATCCCCTTGTACACACGACTGGTATCAGAGCTTTGCTTAACACAGTAAAGGCAAAGCCCACAATACTCCGTTCACATGCATGCAATATTGAAGCCTCTTCAGCCACCTTGACTTGGGAGCTCTTATTTTTGTGACCTTTTACGACAGGAAACAGGAAACCAGTGGATTAATTCTTGGTTGAAATAATTCAGCCGGATTCCACCCAATTGAAAAAAAAAACCTTCCAAATCAACCCAGTGGTGTGATAATGCCTTTCTCTTGCCATCTAAATAGTTTCATTATGACATATATAATATTCTATCTTCGCCCATTGGTATTGTGCGCTTGTCGAAAAACCTAATAGTAGCCTTCAAAGAAGTCTAAGTCTTCTGGAATCGATTCAGGCATCTCTGAGAAGAAATGTTGGCACAATAAGAAACACTGGAATTTGTCGCTGCATCGCATATAAGATTACATTTTTCGAACAGGAAATGTTCGCCATAACCGTCATAGCTTTTAGATAAGCCTTGAGTTTATAGAAAATCGAACAAATTTATCCGATGAAAAAAATGCGGTTAGTCGGTTACGCCACTGGTACCATTATAAAGGGTGTTTTATTAAGAACTTGCTGATTTGAAATTTAAATAAAACACATGTCAAATTATGAAACGCCCATATTTTTGCCTTTCTCATATAGAAAGGTTATGCAATCACTTGAAAAACCGACTAGTGAAAATTGGCCCAGAGGACCAAGTGTCATATACCATTCGACTCAGTTCATCGAGCTGAGCAATGTCTGTGTGTGTGTATGTGTGTGTGTGTATGTGTGTGTGTATGTGTCAAATAATCTCACTAGGTTTTCTCGGAGATGGCTGAACCGACAAACTAGGATTCAAATGAAAGGTCTCGTGGTCCCATACGGTTATTATCAGTAGCCAACTAAACAAACCGATTCCGGCTATCCTGGTTCCCTGAGGTCCATACTGAATTCCTGAATTTCATTCGGATTCGACTTCAATATTGTACACCGTCACTTAAAATATTTTCGGATGCAACATACATTTAAATCGAAATTTAGAGTTTTTACTAGAAGAGTTTGTGTGTCATGTTAGTTGGTGGCTGTACGAACCGACTTTGATTATACCGGTTCTCGGGTTCCGGTGCCGGAAGTGCATATAATAGTGAACCCATTTCGTTTTCTTAAGGATGACCTACGCGAGCAAAGCACTGTTCCATTCTGTATGTTATGCATAAACAATCTCTTGGTTTCTTTCAAAAATCGAAGAGAAAAATTTTGAATAGAATACCACAATATTATATACATGAGAAAGGTATCATTACACCACTATGTGGATTGAAACAGGATTTATTAGGAAGATAATTTTTGTCATTTAACATTTAAATATCGTTTTAAATATCGTTTCGGGCATTTTTCACGAAGATCATTCTGGAGGCCCATTATGGACTGTTTTTTTCCAACCATTCGAGGGCGTATTTCAGCAATGACATTCAACCAACAATGCGCCTCATCACTGAAGAGAATTTTGCACTATAAATAGATTTATTTGAACACTGATTTTGAAAATAAATTTTCACGCTTTGGAAGTGTTGTCCTGGAGTTATCCTATTCATGATGATTTGCCAAACAATACTGAGTAGAGGCGTTATCTCCAGAACAAGAGTTGAAAACCATTTGATCTTCGAACTAGATTTCGTGGCTCTGTTATCTCCACGAAAATAAGGCGATAAGAAAATCGTCAAAAGTATCTCGTGGAGTTGAGTCGAATAACATATGCAGTCACATACCCAGAGGGAGGCAAAATTAAAAACAGAAACGAAAAAAAAGGTTGAGAAATATTATGGGACTGTTGATCCTGTAGATAAAGTACACAGCGGCAGGCCCTACGAAGCAGAAATGAGTCAAAACCACATCAAATGTTTTTTTTGTTACGATTATTAAAGTTTTAACCTTAATGTCATTCGCCTCTTCGAGCTATACAAACTTTCTGACCCTATGTGCGGGGTTGGGAATCGCAGTCAGGCGAGTTGCGTGAAATGCATCGACTTACCCATCCACTATACTCATCCCCACTCGATATTATCGTGAGATATTGAGGGTTAAGAATCATATGAGTTATTTGCTGGAAATTATGAACGTTAAAAACCATTATAAGGGTTGGATCTTCGCGATAAATAAGTTACGATGCGTTACTTTTAAGGAATTTATAGATGTTACGAAGTGTTTTATACGTCGTTCTTTTGTGAGTTGAAGGCATTACGAAACGCTACATGCGTTACTTTTTTGTAAGTTATGTGCTTTATGAAGCGTTACATGCATTATTTTTTTGTAAGTTTTAGACTATATAAAGCGTTACATGCGTTACTTTTTTGTGAGTTATAGGTGTTACGAAGCGTTACAAGCGGTATTTTTTGTAAGTTATAAACGTTACAAAGCGTTACATGCGTTACTTTTTTGCAAGTTATATGCGTCACGAAGCGTAACATGCGTTACTTTTTTGTGAGTCATAGAGGTTACGAAGCGTTACATGCATTACTGTTTAATCATTTATGAACGTTACTTTTCTGTGAGTCATAGGCGTTACATGCCATTGCGTCACATGTGTTTCTTTTTTATAAGTTACAAAGCGTTACATGCGTTACTTTTCGTAAGTTTCAAGCGTTACAAAGCGTTACATGCATCTTTTTTGTAAGTAATAGACGTTACGAAGCGTTACATGCGTTACTTTTGATAATTACAGGCGTTGCGATGCGCTACATGCGTTACTTTTTCTTGGGTTCTAGGTGTTGCGAAGCGTAACATGCGTTACTTTTTAGTAAGGTATAGGCGCTACGAAGCGTTACTTTTGTTGATTACAGGCGTTTTGAAACGTTACATACGTTACTTTTTCGTGAGTTATAGGTGTTACAAAGCGTTACAAATGCTACTTTTTCGTGAGTCATAGGCAATACAAAGTGTTACATGGTTTACTTTTTTGTAAGTTATAGGCGTTACGAAGCGTTACATGCGTTACTTTTTAGTAATGTATAGGCACTACGAAGCGTTACATGTGTTATTTTTGTAAGTTAAAGGTGTTACGGGGCTTTACGAAGCGTTACTTTTTTGTGAGTCGTAGCCGTTACGATGCGTTACATGTGTTACTTTTTTGTAAGTTATAGGTGTTACAATGCGGTGCTAAGTTAAGCAAGATTCTGCGGATGAAACAGATATCCTGTCGCAAGAGCATTTCGAGTACATGTTTGGCTAAATCCATTATTATACGCCAGAGACCAGAATGATTACCCGACAATAAACTGAAGCCAGCACGAGTGTTTCGAAGCGGCTCGAGTGCCTCTCAATGAGACGCAAGACAAAGACGGAAAGATTACAATTTTGGTCTTCTGGGGTCGGCATAGTATACTTTTGAAGAGTTCAAAACATAAAAAAGCCAGTATTAGCGTGCATTAATGAAGCGATTGAAGACCGAAATCGTTGTGAAATGGTCTTACATGAAGCAAATGAGCATCGCTACCATAGTTAAAATCAACGGCTTAGATCTCAATTACTTGGTCATCACCTTCGCTCACCTGATTTGGCTTCCTCATATTATTGTCTGTGCTCAAACGTTAATTTATCTTTAAGAAGTTTATGTGAGTTTCGGTTTTGGATTTTCAGACCACTACTTCCGGAACCTGAATCTACTAATACGACCTATAAATTTCGAAGATTTAGATGGTCTTAGACATGTGTTACAGAAGAACCATGACAGTAAACATGAAGAAATGTCACCTTCTCTCGGGCACAGTCACTAATTTTATTTGAATACTCCATAATGACAGTTCCAGTCTGCAAAAAAAGTCGGTAAAAGGCACACCAAGAATTAGGTGCATAAGTAATCTTCAGTAACATTTTTTAAATCTCTGGACCCCTCCCGAAACGAAATCCTGGGTACGGGCCTGAACATATGTATAACACTATGGGTCTCCGAAGCTTCGAAGGGCTGGGTGCGCCATCAGGATACCAAACGGTAGCCCAGTATAAATTGTTCTTGAATCTTAACCTCGAGATCGACCTAGTGGAGGGAGGTTTACTAAACTACTAGGTACGGAATAAAAAACTTATTTTTGTGTGATTTCTTTTCGGCAATTATTTTACGTTTCATCAACGTTAACGTGACACTATGAATCGTAATTGTGATTGTTTACTAATCCGTTGTAACTAATTAAGAACTATGTTGTACATTCCCAGATACCTACAAATGTCGTTAATTATTAAAAAAACACAACTCTATCGCCAATGAATATGACTTACCACCTACCGATCGAATTTTATCACCCACAAAGTAGCATGAACTAGTTTAAATTCGAATAGATAGTGGGTGGTTCTTGATGGTGTCAAAGCTCTAGCAACACCCCAGAGTCACAAATTTTCTAGTAGTTTTATGATTGTTCATACTCAGTTCTACTATTATGATCGAAAATAGGTTTTATCATCTTGACACTATATGTAGTAAGAAAGGCTACGCTGTTCATTTCAGTAAACCCGCATCATCAGCAGGGAAAGACACCATCGCTCTCTAAGGATATGTGAAAACTGAGGATTGCACAATAAGAACTCCCCCGATATGCTGGCAGCATAACGAACAGCTGCTGCATTCCCTTTATTTCGCTTATGAAAGCTGAAAAGCATTACCGCACCATGCATGATGGGAATGATTTAAGAATAGGAAGGAAGAAAGAAGACAAAACCGAATACTACCCCGACGATGCTGAGCTGAGATGTCGAGAAAAGTGACTGTTCATTTGCAACTTGTTTTTCATTTCACGAAATATTACGTGTCCCCTTTTTGACTTCGGATAGTCGGGCATCAGTTGGGCGAGATTATATTCTTCGCACTTTTGACTTTGTGCTGAAAATGAACCAGTTAGGTGGGTGTGTTCCTCTGGTGCCCCTGCCGAGAGCACCAGCTGGGACAGCATATATTATTTCGATAATAGTTCTTGTTCTAAAGTTCAATGTTTCAGTAGAGTTTGCTAGCGTATAAGCTATGAGTGTATGCACAGCACTTAATGGTTTGAAACGGAAATTGCGCGTTTAAAAATTATAGTGCATTGAGAAATCTTCCGGACGTGCATAATTTAGATCACCCAATTATATCTCACTTTTCTGGTTGGAAAGTCTCTTCTTCAAAAATCCCTTCGATTAAAATGATGGCCACTCGCATCTCACAATTTGTCATCGTACACATATTACAAAACTCAGCTTCATTTGATATTTGCTTTGAAGGCAGGATTTTCTAAAAGCTTTATTATCTACTTGTCCATGAGTGTACTACACAAACGAAACGATCCATTACAGCGTAATTCGTTTTCGTCGAAAACTACAAAGCAAATCTTACCCACTCCGACAAACTGCACCATGTCGTATCAGGGCGAGCAAAGAAGAGAAATGGACGTCCACTTCTGGGTGATGCATTGAAAACCAATGATGTGCATCAAGAAACATTACACATTTCGCTTTTTTTCGTGCAGCTTGTTCCGGTTTTCCTCACAATGAACAGTACCAAAGCATCCGATTCGGTCGTTCAAGTTGTAAGTGGGGAGGGCGAGCGTAGAACATCCAGAAGAATGGAACCTATGCATACTTGGCACATGCATATGGTCCGATGGGTGCTTTTTGAGGACTTGCAGATAGGAGTACTCCTGCATACTATTCTTCACCTAATCTAACACAGACCGTAATGCAACAGTCATATATGCACAATCATGTTTCCACGAACCGGGATTTCCTTTTTCTTCGAGTCACAACCTCAAACGTCCTATTGAAAGAGTCGTTGATAAGGTTCAACAGATCAACTTTATATTTACCCATCATGCAAGATATTTTTTGCGAGATTAAAAACTACAGCACTGATTCGGCTCAAAATATCTTAAAAGGAAAGAAACAAATCAGCTCTTGCCTAAATAATTCTTCTGTTTCCGAATTAGTTGAATTCAAAAACATCGTGTAAAAGTTAATTGTTTTCTGATGAATTAAATTCCGAATATTGCACAGTTCACATCAAACCGAACTACACAGTATGAAAGTGTACAGAAGCAAAAGCGTGATCATAACTTTGATCTCTGTAAATAACAAGACAAGCATCTTGTTCATTTTTTGCTTCGTGTTTTTTTTTTTTTTTCGTTGTCGCTTGTGAGCAGGGTCAAATATACTATATAGCAATATGGATCACTCTTGCGATTCACGAGGGACATCACAGTAAAGTGCGGTGACAAAAAAAGGTTACTAATAACACATGGATCAATAAGTCCCAAGACTAACAATGGAAACAACATTTTTTTTGCCAAATTTTTTTTTATTCATCAACATAAACACCTTTTAGGGTGATAAAATGGTTCCAACGTTTTTCCAATTTTTCAATACACTGTTTATAAAAAAAATTATCTTTCGCATCAAAATAAGCTTCAGTTTCAGCGATGACCTCCTCATTTGAGCCAAATCTTTCTCCCTGGAGCATTTTTTTAAGATCAGCAAAGAGCCAGTAGTCACTGGGGGCTAAATCTGGCGAGTATGGGGGGTGGGGAAGCAGATCAAAGCCCAATTCGTTCAATTTCGCCATTGTTTTCATCGACTTGTGGCAGGCTGTTTTTGTTCCATCGAAAGCAATCGCGGCACCCACTTGGAAAAAATCTTTTTCATGCTCAATTTTTCATGAAGGATAGTAAATACACTTCCATATGATATCTGTGTCATCTCAGCAATCTCACGGAGCTTCACTTTACGATCTTTCATTATAATTTTTGTCACTTCGCTCACATTTTCCGGTGTAACGGCTTCCACAGGTCTACCCGAGCGTTCCGCGTCATTTGTGTCGGTACGACCACGTTTAAACTCGGCGAACCACCGACAAATCCTTGCTTTTGATGGACAAGAGTCCGGATAACATTTTTCAATCCATTGTTTCGCTTGCACAGTGTTTTTACCCATTAAAAAACAATGTTTTATCAAAACACGAAACTCGGTTTTTTCCACTTTTTAAACAAACTACAAAACGACTTTACTCCAACCTCGATAACTCAGCTGTTTCTGGCCGGATCGACTTAAAATTTTGACCCGTTTCAAGCAAAGGTTAGTACTCTAGAAAGACGTGGTTACTGGTTTACTACGAGCGCCATCTCTGCTTTAGTCTCGGGACTTATTGATCCATGTGTTACACTACAAATTTGCTAATTTCAGAATTTTGCAAACATTGCCTAATTTAGTATTCTGCCCATACTCGCATATCAGTCCCATATCGATTTTCGCCAATATTGAGTTAGCATGAGGAATGCAATCTATCCTCAATATACTCTCAGAAATTGCAATAGAGGTTGAGGGTTTCTTCAGTAAAATGTGAAAAAATATAAACTCATGTCTGTCTCATATGCAAAGTACCCGCATATCAGTCCCATTCAGTGCAAATTTCAATAATTTCATTGGTTGCAATATTGGAATAGCAAAGGTGTATTACCGATATTTTATGTAATAATACCATGATTTAGCATTAGGTAGCACAATAAATCAAAAAATTCGGAAATAAAATTTTAATCGTCTTTTTCTCGACATGCCGATTTTCCATATGGGACTGATATGCAAGTATGGGCAGTATTACAATTTCTTGATTTGAACAATTAATCCATTTGTATTCATGTTTACTATTATAATGATTACGGTTCCAGTGATAGAAATACACAATATCAGGTTATTTAATAAATAAATAAATAAATACTTTTAAAAAAACCAATTTAGTATATAAATAAACCGTAAGTTGTAATTCGCCTCAACGAGAGCTATTAATTTAAGTACAAGTAATAAGTATATCTTGTTCTTATGTTTACTGCATTGCACTTATCATACTATATATTAACTTTCCCGGAGAAAAAAGTTAATGTGCAGCAAATTTAAATGCAATGCCATGAACGCAATGAAAAAAATATCGCATCCAAAGTAACTTGTAATACACCGTTCATTTCATTTTAATTTTGTTGATATATTCTGTTTACCAGAAGTGATCTGCCAAAGATCGCCCTCACAGGTTTCGTGAAGATAAGCGTTTCAGCACTATTTATAATATTCATGAGCAAAGTTGAATACTACTTTATAACTCTTGAAAGTAAAGGCGGTAGGTCTTAAAAAGCGTGATTCTACATTATTTATAGGCGATATTTACTTTCGTCAGAAAAAAAAACACGCTAAAATATAAAAAAAAGTTCACACCTCTATTTAGGCAAAGACATCATATTAACAAAATATCCAGCTCTCACATTTCCCGAACAAATTATTGGCAACATCCTTTTTTACGAGAATGGCAACCTCAGGCGAGTCCGCATCGAATCTCGTACATAGAAGCAGGTGAAAGAACTGTCAAATTCGTGTGCGCCAAAATAGCAGCACTGCGCACCCATACAATTGACATGATATGTTGAATGTGATGCCGTGCGATGGCGTTGCTGAACTGAAGATTGATTTCCCTCAACGCTGACAGGGTCTGATGTAGGTATCATCGACGACACGACCTGCCACTCGTCTATTAAAACTGTATCGAAAATTTAACTACCCCCTAGTAACTGGTAATGTCAAAACTAAATCGCTTAAGAAAATATTGAAACTAGCAACAAGGGACAAAAATTGTTTATTTCGAATAACAGAACCATAGTTACCAATGTTGTTCTGGTTGAAAAATAAAAAACAAATCTAAAACGGTACTGACATGTTTTTGTGCTAGCCGAAAAAATGACTATCAGTTCTAGGTAAGGTATTCATAAAATATGCAATAATGACAGCTTTTTAGAATAGTAATTTATTTTCAGGTTACCCGTTCGAAAGCTGAACAACAAGTACAATCTACCAAGTTGTGCTGGAAACTGAAACTTTAAAAAACTCAGATCTTCTCTGCGTTCAATGGAGAGAACCTGGCGACTGGAGAATAGCCTGGGGTGTAAAACCACAAACTATTGATATTATCCCAGAATACCTGGAAGCTACTTGATTTTTGTAACCTAATTTTGTATTGTAATTTGTAATTGTGAAAATTTTGTAATTTTACCTCATTCATTCAATATTAAATAAAGTGTCCGTAATCGATTCAGCTCCACATTTTATTTCACATATACATAAACGATTGCTTTTCAATGCATTAGTTTGAAATATAAAATGAAAATTGGAGCTATGTATTCTCTTGTAATGCATAGACCACATTTTGCTGACAAATTAGCATCGATGTTTTTACTTTGGATGTCTATGAGCGACCGCTGTTTTGTCAGGCGTATCAAATAACTCCGTATGGAGTACCAAAGCAGAAGATAGTGATATAGCTTGCTCGTGATAATCGTTCAGGTTCCGGTTCCCTCGATATCAGCAGTGCAACGGAGTATGTTTTCGTTCCTCAAGAGTGATCGATTTTTGTTCCTGGAACCAGAATGGATCGATGGTTCAGGCAAAACAGCGATATATTCTTCACGCGAAATCTAACCGTATCGTCCCTTAACCGACCGAGTCAATTTGAATTTTTAGATTGTTTGCTGCACTAGATACGGGAAACCTGAACCCGACCTTTGTCCCACCTGTAGCAAACTTCTGGAGATAAACTCTTTGTTTATTTATATTGGGACTCCTTGGAAACTTTTTCGTAGCAACTAAACAGTGTTGCTCGAAAAGATTGTTTTTGTCAATAGCGAGGGATCGCTCAATTTATGGTAACTGATAGCAAATCGTTTACGAACATGTTTCAAGCCGAATTTCCTTCAGAGTGCCTGGTCGTGTCGTCGGTATCATGCTCAATTATTTTTGACATTTTATCTCTGGGTGCACGCTAAACGCAAACCATTAAACATGACTGAACTAATAGCCTTTTTCATCACGAGATGGTGTTACTGTGTTGTCTTTTTCGATTTGTATTGGATTCGTTAAAGTAATCCATATTGATATATAATATATTTTGCAGGGTCGTCAGTCACGTGGATATTTAAACATGCTCTAAAGAAATTTTTTTTTCGATGATTTGTTCAACCTTTTGGCAGCCGTGCGTGCGCAAGAAAAATGTGTGGTTAAGGAAATCTCCAGAAACCCAGCCTTGAAGGGAATCGTCAATATAAACCAACAACATTTGAGCCAAGCACGAATTTCACTGTTATTAAAGTGGTAAAAATCATTAACAATAACTCTATCTCTCAGTCAAAATCATTGCAAAAATATACGCTGAAATAGAAATCTTATTTATATTGATTACATTTGTCATATGAATCGTATAATATGGATAATTTATAATCTTTATTAAAGATGTACGTGAAGTCTAAGTCAGCGTAACCGTAATGAAATTGATAAGAATATCATACACAATTTATAGGAAAACCTGGCAGAACTCCTCTCTTTACATAGTCTATATTCATTGGATGCGTCATATGGATCGTATGCAGATGATGTCCAAGAAATTTCGAATCGTCATAATTATTTTGAAAATGATAAAAATATCATATACAAGCTATGCGAAACGTCGATGAAACTTTTTCCAATAAAATTTCAATATCCATTAGATTTGTCATGTGGATCGCATGTAGATTGTATTTCATGAGAGTCAAATGAAAACTCATAACCTTTATTGGAAGCGTACGTAAAATCGAAATCACGGAATCAAAAGAGATGCAGATAACTTAGATATGATCGCGAATTGTACTGCTTGTGGTTGTATGTCCCCAATATTCATCAGCTGCTTCAGACAGTTCTCCTAGAATATCCGCATCATGAAGCTATTTATTCTATTTTCTCTCTATTCTCTCTAGCTCATTCAACTCCCAGTAAGGATATGTTTTTACTGACAAAACACTAAGGTATGTTCATTTTTTTTCATTACTGTCTGACTAGTAAGATGATTTAAATTTTGATCTTGTAATCACTTCTCCACCACAAACATCAGGATGAATTGAAAGTAAAGAATGATTATTTGCTGGTATCTTCTTCGCAACACTGTTTTTGGCAGATCAAGCGTAAACTGGGCCTTGTGTCAGTGTTAAACTTGTTCAGTTTGGTCTATAATTTAATCATGAATCGACTTACGAACGAACAACGATTGCAAGTTATTGAATGTCATTATCAAGACTCATGCTCGATTAAGAAATTAAGAGATCCACTTTTTTATCGAAAAATTGTGTTCAGCGACGGAGCTCATTTCTGGTTGAATGGATACGTCAACAAGCAAAATTGGCGCATCTGGAGTTAATACCTGCCAGAAGCATTGCAAGAGCTACCAATGCATCCAAAAAATCACTTTTTGGTATGGATTATGAGCTGGTGGCATCATCGGGCGGTACTTCTTCAGAGGCGACGATGGGCTGAACGTTACTGTGCATGACGAGCGCTACTGTGTAATAATTGACGATTTTTTTGCCCAACAAGACGGTGCCACATCCCACACGGCACGCGAAACAATTACCAAATTTAGAGCCGCCTTCGGTGAACCATTTTTTACACATCAATTGGCCAGAATCGGTTTGTTCAGCTGCCTATTGATAATAGCTATCGATTGGTTTAGTTTTGAGTCGAATTTACACATTGTTTTACGGTTTTTGTTTCACCGCTTTAAGTGACGGTGTACAATATTTAACACATTTTATCCGATAACTCCAGAACCGGAAGTCGGAACCCGATGAAATTCAGGAATTCAGTACGGGTCCGTAAGACCTTTTAATCTAAGTTTGTGGAAATCGGTCAACCATATGTCCACTATTTACGTTGGTTCCGGAACCGGAGACCGGGAATAAAGATAGTCGGAATCGGTTTGTTTAGTTGTCTACTGATAATGGCTATCGATTTGTGTAATTTTGAGTCCAGTTTAATAAAAATTTGCGTTTCTTGTTTCGCCAGTGCAAGTAACGGTGTATAATATTTAATACACTTTACCCTATAACTCCGGAATCGAAAGTCGGAACCGGATGTAATTCAGGAATTCCGTATGGGGCCACGAGACCTTTTATTAGAATCTAAGTTTGTCAAAATCGGGTCAGCCATCTCCGGGAAAACTTAGTGAGATTATTCGACACACACATACATACACGCACAGACATTGCTCAGCTCGATGAACTGAGTTGAAAGTTATATGATACTTTTTACTAGTCGATTTTTCAAGAGATTGCATAACCTTTCTATATTAAAAAGGCAAAAAAAGGTAAAAACACTACACGCACATCACATGCATTAATTTTTCTTTATTCTCATGTCCTCCCGTGCTTGAATTTCCCCCCAAAAGCCTTGGTCCAGTTTGGTGTGTAAGTGTTGCTCTTTACCCCACTTATTCTTCTTTCAGTTTTCCTATAATACTTCTATCCAAAAATATGTTTAAAGTATGTCTGCAATTTACGATTTCATCGTTCTAAAACGCAATCAAACTTCACCAGCATCTTTATGTACAGCTTCCACGGTCGTACTTTGACTGACTTGTTATTCTTCACGGTTTGGAGTCCTTGTAAGTCGACAGTCCGGTTCGATTTTCATCTGGATGGCTAGTTGTGAACGACAGTCTCACAGTTTGTTTGAGACATCTCGGACGGAGAGGTTTGGATTCCACTCTAAACAGATGGAACCTCGTTTCGACGTTTTTGCAATCTCCGGATTTCGATTTCTCACCAGGGGCTGGGGTCCACTAGGAGATTGATCGTACCTATTAGCTCTCTCCGGACAGTACCAGCCTAGATGCCGTGTGGAATCCGGCGGAAAAAATGAGTCAAGAATAGATCCACTGGGTTCCTGCTTCCATGTCGTAAAAGGCAACAATTGCAGGAGTTACTTTTTCCTTTCAGTTATCAGATGTTTTTCAATGTTTCACATCTGATTACTCCATTTTACTAAATTATCATTTCATTCAACTCCATTCAACTTATCAATTTCCGGTTAGCTTCGGAAAAAATATGTTTTCTTCTTCCATGTCAGTGCATGTCTTTCAAGATTATAAATTGAATGATAAAAATCAACTATTGTGCAAATCCATTAATATTACAAAGTTAATAACAGAGACAACATATATAACAACAAGTGTTGAACTAACATCCCTTCCCATTCCTTAGACGACCTACGTTCGGGCCTGGCCGGCGCCGGTACACGGAAAGACCGAAATTAGCATTTTGGCGAAAAAATTAGTTGATTTTCTGATTTTAGTCAGTTATTTTTTGAGACAACTAAGAAAAATCTTACTTTTGATAATTTAGATTTTTTAATTCTATTTTCCCTAATAATAATAAAATATTTGTTGAAATAGCTATTTTTTAGTTGAATTCACCAATTAAACGTGCTGTCATTTCTTAGCACACTTCATTTCCATTCAACTAATTTTTTAGTTGAATTAGAGAAATAAAACGTTGTTTTCAACCAACATGAATGGTTGAATTGGCTTCTGCAATTTGCAGCTATATGGCGCTCTGTCACCGAAAAAATGTCAACACCGTAATGACTACTAGCCACTAGATGGCACACTACTACCGAAAAAAATTTAGTCGCGGTTGTCTTTTCTATATTGACAGGTATAAATACGATGTTATAATGGATAATGGTATAAATACGATGGAGAAAAAGACATCAACGAAACATAAACTTCTTCCTGAAAAATTTTCTTCTAAATCGCTGTTTTCTTCATTCGATTTTGCGAAATCGACTCTCTCACTGAAAACTTTGAGCACTCGGAAAACAAAAATCGAATACAAGTAGTACACCGGACGGCGTAGCCCGTAAGGTTGGAAGATACAAAAAACATCATTTGACATAAACAATTAGAGTGCAACATTCGAAACTCACTTCAAACATTATTACGCACAATCGCTTCAAATGAGCACAAATTCTGAATAAATGCACTTTTCACTAAGAGTTTACGTCATTTTCACAACTCGGTTTAGAAATTTGTATATGGATATGTCCAGACCCTGTCAGCTTGGATCGAAATCAATCTTCAGTTCAGCAACGCCATCGCGCGACATCACATTCAACCTATCATGTCAATGGTATGGATGCGCAGTGCTGCTATTCAATTTGACATTTCTCTCCCTTACTTCTATGTACGAGATTCGATACGGACTCGCCTGAGGGCGACATGCTCGCAAAAAAGGATGTTGCCAATGATTTGTTCGGGAAATGTGAGAGCTGAATATCTTGTTAATATGATGTCTTTGATATATCGTAACACATGCGAAAAACATCTAAACAATTCGCAAGCAGTTCCAACAAGACTGTCCATTTTAGCTTTTTAATGGTTTGTTTTGCTTTGACACTTCTCATGAGTTTTTGGCTAATAAACTTGTTAATAAAACCCATTTCATTTTGGTTTTCGTTGTGCTGTCCTTCAGTAATGATGGTGATAGATAAATAGTAACAAATTTTCTGATTTTTAAAACTAAATTAGTTGTCAATGAGAATTTCATGTTGGATTGAAATATTGCTGGTTTGTGTCCAGGATATTAACTAAACATATTCTCTAAAAATAAGAGTAAATTCTCAATTTTAACTAATTTTATAGTTATTTTGGAAATTTTGTTGTTAAAATCAACTAATTCAAAAACAGTAATACAAATTAGGCGCAGAGCTAATTTCGGTCGTTCCGTGTACTGATACTTTTTGTCGCAAACTGATCAGGAAAAAGTTACTGCAATATAATTTGTTACTACTCTTGTTTCGATGCTATTTTTACAAGTGTACAGTTTTACATTCGACAGAAATAAAGAATCGGGGTGATAATCGATGGATTCTTTATAGGACCAGTGAATCGATTCTGAAAAAGATAATTTGTTTTTATTTCCGTGAAAACACGTTCCTGTCAATTGAGATTTCTCTATGAACGCTTCAAAGCCAAAACATTATCTGTGATTTCACGAGTAAGTATATCAAATTGTAGACGATATCTAAGCCTTCACAAGCTACTACACTTGAAGAGACTTGCATTGATCTCGTGTTTGCCCCAAACATCGTAAAAGGAAGCCGAAGAAATATTTCGTCACAGAAAAAAATTATGAATTTTACATGTGACATAAACCTACAAACGATAAAATTCATAACTACTTGATTTTTCAAATGACGCAATATGCCATGCGCACAAAATTTTACACGCTCCGAGTGTAAATCGCACTTGGCTACCAATTACCGCAGTATGGAATATATGTATCAATTATTCAACAAACACATATGTGCTTCTTTAGTTCAGTCGATTAATCGATGTGTTTTGTGATCTAATGTTTCTCGGTTCAAGTCCCGCTGTTGCTATCGGTCTTTTGTTTATATTATTTCACTCGAGTTCAAGCCATGTAGTTTTCAAATCGCACAATTTTACATGTTTTTGAACATAAATTTGTGTGAAATACGACGCTCCAGTTATGTGCATCTTGTAAGATGTGAAATCACAAGATTTTTTCGAACTGATTCTTTTCATATCATAGGGTTTTTCTATCTTCGATCCATCCAATGGTTTAATAATTTCTTCACTTGGTGAATTGTCATTGATGCCAAACGCTTTACCTTAACCAATCTTATCAGTATCGTACCCACGGACATTAGGTCAACAAGAAAAGAAATGATGGACGTCAGCAGCACCCGTCAACCATCGAATCCAACTCTTCAACATTCAGCATCACCGACAACATAAACGGTTCCTCTTAAAATGCCTTGGTATTACATTGCTTTTGTCGAACTTGACCTTCCGTTTCAACAGACTTCGCAGCCGATTCATAGCGTTACAGAGTCATTGTATGGCTGGTGCTACGTACCTACGGCCACAAAGAATCCTTCCAGGTCGGAGCTCTGGTTTCTCTCAGAATTATCATTATTTCGATCCAAATTGTGGCAAGCGAAGACGTGAAAGCAAGATTAATTTACACAAATATTTTATATAAATATTAAGATTTAAAAAAACGTGTCAGTTTTATTCGTATTCACGTCAATCCGGTTGCCGTTTTGGTAGGTTTTGGATTCTTCTTCATTGCAAGTAAGTAACCGTTTCCAATATTTTTTCTATACTGTCAAATACCACAATCATGGTGTTCGATAGAGTTACCTTTAGTATTAAAAAAGAATCAACTCACAGAATAGACTATTTATTCAGCCGATATTACTTTTATTATCACAAGGCTATTGTTAGACAAATACTTCGTTTTCTTTCATAATCACTCATATTACACAATAACATGTATTTAAACAACTATGTTTCTAGAGTTAAGCGAAAATGCTAGCCGTTTTCAGCATACGAAATCTACTAGAGTGTATGTATTTTCTCTAATGAATTAACCTTCTGATTGCGATTATTGCTAGAGTAGTAGCAAATCTCATATACAGTTCTGAATCTCAACCACTTTGGATGGAACCTAGCGGGTGCACTGTGTGTATAGCACTACATTGTACAGGTATATATATATATATTATCAATTCGGTGGTAGCGACCGATATTATACGAAAACGCATGTTAACAACAACAAACAACGAAACAGTACTCATTTGTGTGTGGGCCAGCAGCACCCGCATGTTAACTAGTTAGATGGATTAACAAAACTTACTTTGTCCAGGTGTAAAATTTTGTTGAGAACAAATCACCGATAACAGTTATTTTAAATAAAATTGGTCGATAAACTAACTAACAGCACTAAATTTGTATAGTCAAGATTTGTCTAGCTTTGCTCAGTCGATAATCATAATCTGTAGTAGAAATTATTGATAACAATAATAAATATAAATTTTTCTATGACAGTTTTTCGTGAATTCAGAAAAAGGCAAAAAACACTCAATTCCTGATATGTTTTTGGTTAAAGTTTAGTCGTCACATTTCAAAACCAGAAGCTTACTGGGCGAGATTTGACTTCGGTTCCGGTGGTGGGGACCAGACGGCAGCGGCCGATCGAAGACACTTCATTGGAAGGTTTTTCGATTGATACCACAGCAGCAAGTTCAGCAAAATTGACCACGTTCGTAGCGGTGTAATCATGAACGCTAAAGTTCCGTACGCGTTCCAGAAAATCAGCGCCAACAGTAGTTCAACCGTCATGATGAGTATGAAGGGAAGATTCTGCCAGCTGGCTGCCAGGAAGTTCAGTTTTTTCTCCCCACTTGACGGTCCTCGGTAAAATCTGTGTATAGATGAAATAATAAGAATTTAGATGATTTTTTTTTCTTAATTTTTTTCGATTGTTACCTTTTTTGTGAATTACTAGCAAAAATAACGATCAGTGGGAGTTGACAGAACGCCAACTGGAAAAATCCGTACAAGTAGGTAAGAGTTCCCGGTAGAAAGGCTCCGTTCACGAATATGCCCCATACAAATACAATGCCCATGTGGCCGTCAATAATCTCGCCGAAAGACCAGGGACCGCAAGTCAGATACAGACAGTAGCCTACGATTGGAAACACCAGACGATCGACCGTTGACAATATCCACATCTTACGGATCCAGCCACGGCAACAATAGCTTCGAATCCGTGGGCGTGGCACAGCACCATCTATCGAGACAAGATTTGATGAGATTTCAAGTTTTTTGGACCACAAATATGATGTGTATAACGATTCGATTTGAGTCTTGTTGAGACGTAGGGCTATTGTACCAACAGTTGCTATCTTATTAGTAGAGTCGCTAAGATATTTTTGCCGAATTGTTATAAAAACGAATACAATATCTTTGCTTCAGCTCTAAGAAACAATATAACAGAAAGCCAAAAAGAACCACACAAACAAAACGAATTATGTTCGAAATATACACAGATGGTACAATGTGCTGGTATTAGAGCCTTCATGAAGCACAGAAGCCGTGAATATAATTTTCTCTTTCTTGGTCTGAACGTCGTTCCTCTTACAAAATAATTCATAACAAGCAACTATCTTCACGAGGCTGGATAGTGCTGAAGATTATATATTCATTTTTCGCCAGCAGACTTATACTGGCTCTTAAATATCAAATGTTTCTGCGAACTCCAAACTGCTTGTAAAAAAACGTAACGCGTAAACGAAACGTAAAATCAATTTCAAAAACGGGTATGTGCATTTAATTTGGGGTAAAAAAGTAAGCCTTTTCCCTTCAAATTACCAAAATCTGTACGGTTAGCTAGCTGAAATCTGTTTCGGTTGTGATAGAAAAAAGTATATTGCAAATAGCATTAAGGTGAAATGTAGCGTCATAAAATGCGCGCAAAATTTTATCCGCTTCAGTTGAACGAACCGTCGCACAAAGCGTACCAAGAAAAACGGCCACATAGAAACAAGAACTTTTTTCAATGATTGAGCGCAGTGGGTTTAATTCTCGTTATATTGGCTTGTAAAAAAGACGGGACGTAATGGATTTTAGAATTCTTCACACTTTGAATATATGCTGATTCAATCATCATTGTTAGTGATTACTCTTACACTAGAGCTATAAATCATGAGTAATTATGAATGATTAAAATGAGGTTATATGTATATGTATTGACTAACTTGCTAACCATGTATATGCCTGATTTTAGTAGCAAGCATCGATTCTCCTTCAAAAGAACGGTTGAAGACAAGAGAACATTCAAGTATTTTCGATATCTTTGCCAGTCGTTCACCAGACCCTTCCCGCCGATGAGATAGAATTTACGTAAAAGTATTCACCATTAACTTTTTTTCGGAAGCGACTTTCGGAATTGTATAGCATGATGAGTCTAGAAATGTCTGTTTCAACGATAACGAACCGAAGACCAAACAGCCTCTGGCCTCCGGTGCCAGAAATCATCAATAGTTTAATAATTTCTTAGAATACATTATTGGAATACATTCCAATTATAACTAATAGTTCATCATACCATGCAGTTAAAATTATTTAGTGAATCTTTTCTCAAGCACATATTTGGGGCACGAAATTGAATATAAAGTTATTTCGTAGTTCCTTATTATTCAATCGATTTTGAAAGCAAAATCAAGCGTTGATTCATTGTATTCATAATAATCGAAAAACCAATGAATTCCAATAAGTTTTCCATGCTGACTGTCTCGAAGCTGGCCCTCAATGTTTATCACATTGTTTGTATAAATGACAGCTACTTAGAAAATAAACGATTTCTTACAATACTCATTTTATTGTATTCAAGTCGTTTTTATTTCAACACAAAACCCAATGCTGCATAAATTCGCGTCATTATTTTATATCTATTTTTTGCTCACGATATAATGCCACCGTGCCCACCGTGCATTTCTCACACCACCTCAATACGAAACAGCAGCGCGCAAGCAATAAAAAAAATGCAGAAAAGTTTATGAAAACTTTTTCAATTTTCGGTTGTTTTCGCTAAAATTTTATAATTTTGAGTTGCATTTTCAGATTCTTTGTGAAATTCTGCTACAAATACTACTTTTCAGTTCTAAAATCATCCCCGTGGGACGGAACAGTGACCGTTTATACATTTCAAAAACCAATTACGGCTCGGCAAAGCAAAATTTCAAAATTCTAAGAATACTTAGTTATGATAAATTTGATTTCGAAAACTTAAGTGTTTTTGGTTTTTCGAAAATCGGTCTAGTTTTTGAATAATTGATCAAAAACGCGATTTTCGCATTCCGCTACATTTCACCTTAACTTAACGTCTGCCTAGCGTTTGAGCCGCCAGGTCGCGCTAGCAGTTAGACATAAACTGCTACGCACTGATGAGTCAAAGACGAAACGTAAAATCAATTTCCGAACTACTGTTAATGATGAATCTATGTCACGAAAACTGTTGCATATCACTCATTTAATCCGTGTGAAGTTAATAGAGCATAAGAATTCTTAGTTATACTTGAATGTTATAAACAAAAGTAACAGGGGCGCAGGATTAGCGATGGCGTAAAGTCTAATAATCAGTATTTAGCATGGAATTTTTTTTAATTGAATTCTCATTGCGTATTACTATGACTTGTTGAGAACTGTAAAAAAACCCATGCCCTCATTGCAGCAAAACCTTTATTCAATTAAACGTGCTAGCGGTGTCAGTGCACACAAAATGAATTATGTATAAACAAATGTGAAGCGCGTTCGGACCTCGGAGAAATATTCGACAGTTAAGAGTTAGTTATCAGTCTGTTAGCAAAAACTGGATATATAATCTTCTGCACTATCCAGTCTAGTGAAGATAGTTGTTTGCTTTGATTTGTGAGGTTAGACATTCTCCGTTACCGAGAGAAGGAGAAACAGTGCTATTGGTGAACAATTTTCGCTCTCTTCCATTCTCGTGCAGTCATTCTAATGAAACAACAGCCGAGGGCCGAGTGTCATATACCACTCAATTCAGCTCAACGAACTGAGAAAATGTCCGTGTGTGTCTGCATGTGTGTTGTCAACTAAGAGGTCGAGATCTCAAAGATGGCTGGACCGATTTTGAACAAATTAGTCGCAAATGTAAGGTCATCCTGAACGCTGTTGAATTGTTTTGTTGTTTTGTTTTTTGAGTTATACGAAGTTTTATGTCAAAATTTTCAGTTTTTTTTGCAACATCTGTAACAAATGACCATGAAAAACAGAATATGTTTTCAGACTTAGATTCCGCACGATAATAGCTATCCAACTAGCCATAGATTTAAAATCCGTCCATTTTTAACGGAGATATCAATATTTTTGTGTAAGTGACTTTTCGCCTTACTCCAGTAGTAGAGATTTCACGCATTTGGTGATTAAGCAATGTTTCAGAGCAACGTGAAACCCGATATGCAATACTGTTTTATGCTATTGTTTCTTAGCACCTAAAAGACTATGCACAGCACTCGTTTCGATTTTAGCACGGTTCGTTTTTGGCATTCAAAACAATTTCTTATTTATATTGATTTATACTGCTTGCAACAATAATTGCTGGAAGAACACAACTTCTTACACCCTTATACCATTTGAAGAGGCTTGTCGAGATAAGGAAATTTGTGTGTGCAAAATAATTTCACTAATTTTTCTCGGAAATGCCTCAATTGATTTCTACAAACCTAGACTCATATGAACAGTCCTATGCTCCCATATAACGTTCTGAATTTTATTTGGATCCGACTTCTGCCTCCGGAACTACAGGATGACATATGTATTTAAATTGAAATACTGTCAATAATAAGTTTAGGGTTTCATACAATTTCTATCTATTTCGATTCGAAGAATATTCACGCGAAATACACATGCTGATTGATAAGAAAAGGTATTATCTCACTGCTAGGTGGATTAAGAACGTTTTTTTTACAAAGTCTACATATTCAGCGTGTTTCATTAAAATCTGAGAGGATGCTGTAAACTCCGCATACGATTTGGTGCGATATTCGTCTATTTTTAAAATTTCCACATCCCACATTGCAGGTAGATAATTGATGGAACATTATACTTACACCTCACAAGCATATGCCAAATACGGAAAACACACAGCGGTAGCAAACAGCAAATCAGTGCCACACTGAAAAATGCCTGAAATATTTTGTTCGTGTCGTACATCAGCACAAACCGTGCCAGAAGGCTGAATTTTTTCCTAGAACCATCCAAAGTGAACTCCTGTTCCAGCACTCGATATCGACCATCAACGTCTCGCACGAACACCGAAAGTTGGTGCATTCCTTGGTCGTACCGCGAGGGCATCCATGGCACCACAAACAATTCCTTACTAACTCGGGTACAGTCAATCCATTCTTGCTGATCCACCTTAACTTGACACTCGGAAATCTTCGCTGGTGAAAATGCTAGCAACCGAATGTGACTAGATTCCAGCTGGACTAGTGAACCCTCTTTGCCCGGTATATTGAAAAGGGCATTTTTTGGGTTCGTTATTAATATTACCGGCCATTGGTTGTGTTGCAAATCAACAAAAGAGAACAAACCGTGATCGAAAGCTGCCAACCGATACATTCTATTTTTCATCCAGTCACCGAGCTCCAACTCGAGAAATCCTTCCTGCTGCATCGTGTACATCTGGGGAACTGCTCCCCCCAATTTGTGGAAATGACCACAAAGATAGGCGTATCCTTCCTGATATTTTCCGATCAGATTTCGAACCCCACTGGTTCCTAAGCCGGGTGTCAAAATGCACGAGGTAGGATAATGGCCGAACCAAATCGTATAGTTGGTATCCATTTCTCTTGATTTTTCAGCCAAACTGATAATGTGCTCTGTTTCGTTCATTGAAAGCATGCCAACAAAATTGAATGGCCTTTTCGGGCCTGGTTCTAGACAGGCGTCCACAGCAATAAAACTATAACGATCGCCTCCTACCGTCACTTGATGCATGTAGGAACGCGGATGATTTTTACCCTGCACGGAATAGTTAGTGAACAAATCATGCTTTGTTTGCAGAGCCGGGACGTTAAAGTTATCATGGTTGCCCCGAATATCTAACCAGGTGGTTTTATTCAGAACATTCGTATCACGTAGAACATCCCTATACCAACGCCACTCATCTTCATGCTGTTGGGATCCGAGAAAGTCCGATGTTTTTGCATCCGTCAAATCACCCGAAGCAAGCACAATCGTAGGTCGGATTATGTCAACTGTTTGATTGCAGAACTCGACTAAATGCGGTACGCGGGTGGGATCCTGATAGAGACTTATATGGATATCAGAAATCTGAAAAAAAAATTGTAATCATTAATAAACAATTTAACCTTCACCGATGAAACATTGAAACCGACCTCGTTTCTGTTCAACGCCCAAAACTTGTGAAATGAGGTTGATCATTGCATTAGGTCTGAAATTGGTGTGGCTCTTTCATGCATAATTCAACCTACAGAAGCTGCAATAACCTTCTCGCAGGATGGCAGAAACAACGTTGCGATCTCAATCACACATTCGGCTATGCACACTTACCTGAAGAAACCACATCAAATGTTTCGGACTATCGTCAAGCTTGAGTTGTTTTCCTGTCCACTGGTGATGATCCATCTGCCAGCGATGCTTACCCTCGCTGTATGCGGCATCTAACCGCTTACTCAGCTTGCTATCAATTCCAACCAAATTTGCAACATTCGCCACGAATATCGAGAATATCACTATGAAGGCTATCAAGGCTATCGCTGCTGTAGTGAATCGCATCACTTTTTCTTGTTTGTTTTCAATAGTTTGCGTTTAATTTTCAAAAACTGTTTCCTTTGTTACGCTTAGAAACTGCACCATAAACGTTTGAAGCAAAACAGTTTCTTAACTAGAAAAAACTTACATAATTTTCTTGGTGTACAATTCAAACTTATTTCCCCACTGTGCAGTTAGTGATGATAAATGCCAACAGGATAAAATTTGTTAACCTGTGTCTGATACTGTTTATTTTCCAACTGACTCCGCATAAAAACGCCTATCATCACTAGCCCCCGGCCTTTACGTTACCAAAATTTTATCATTTGTGGGTGGTGGTGGGTGGAGTGCCAGCGAAACAACTGTTTCTTTCGTTGACAGAAATTTGTTTACCTTGCCGAATAGGTTCGAATTATTGGTTAGAAGCAGAGCTGCCAGCCAATTATTAGTTTTTCAGCCTTGATCACATGAAAATCTGAGCAAATCTCCATGTTACTTCAACCAATATATAAAATAACAACCCGCATAAGTAAAAAAGGTAACTGCTATAGTTCAAATTATATAAAAATTTTTTGTTTTGTGATAACCTGATTTGTTGTAATATCTTTTTGATTTAACGATAAACACGGTTTTTGTTCAACTGCAATGTATTGTACACAGATGATATGATTTGTTGTTGCAATATAGTATATGATTATTTTATAATATGATATAGTAACAAAAAAATGCAGATAATTAAAATAAATAAAGCACTTATGCTTAACCATCTGACACGAATTCACTATGGCTATTATCGTTGTAGTATAGATTTATATGCCTTTATTTCATAATGCTCCAATAACCTACTTCATTTTATTTCGCGTCTTCTATGGAACATAACATCTATTTTTCCTACCAAATATAGCAGGAATATAAGGTGACCCTTCACTCATTGTATGAATTTAAAAATAGTCCGGACCAATTCAGATTCCTGGATTACAGCTACACGTTCGGTTTAATAATTATTAATTATTATTAATAAAATATATAATTTTATCCTAACTCTACATCATACACGAGAATAACTTATCACTTGTTACAAACTGCTACAATAAACTACTGAGGTTTGTAATTTCTGTTAAGTTACACAAATGTGGAATATATTATGAGGAAAAATACATGATTAACTGAAATACAGCTATAGCTCAAGTGGATGAATCGGCAGGTCTTTTCTAGGATACAATCAAATTCATTGATTTACTTTCATCAATAGAGTTGACACCAACGTTAAATGAATGTAACGAGAGTAACGCAAAACATTTATGTTTTTTTTCATCCCTGTTGACACTGTCGATAAATCTGTTGGATGAGCATGCTCAAATAATTTTGAATAGTGTTTTGCTGCAAAACTGTAACAGAACAATACTACAAATGGTTCGAGAGGTAATTGTAAATCAGAGTGTATTAAAATGTAAACTATATATACTGTGGTATTGAAACTGTGGAGATATTTTACTGAGCAAAAGTAATGCGTCGTATTTGTCGTTTCCTAAACAATAAGAAAAAATGGAACAGAACAATAATTTATCCTCAAAATACCATTCCTGCGAATGTGAAGATATGGTTCCCATATTTTCGGGAATCCTCTGGTATCTAAATGTGTAATGAACTGGCAAGTGAGTGTATTTTGAAAGGTCAAGAGAATATTTTACGTGACATGAATATTGATTATGAGAACATCTTCTCAATAAAAATAATCATCACATAAATTAACGATTGTAGAAAAAGATTGAACAGATTAAATATCTGTAGGAAGCTGGCATTTCTACTTGGAACGTGAAACTGTACAACTTGACCTTTTTTGACTTCTCCAAAAAACCTTATTCTGACTGCCAGTCTTCTAAATTTTCTTAAATTCAATTTTAAATTAATTTATGTTTCGCTTTTCATACATGCAGAAAAATCCATAATGATTGAAACAACAAAACGATGAATCAAACCAATATTTATTTCAAATCAATGCAAAAAAGTTTCAATTCGCAATGTGATTGTTTCAAACCATATCGATGAAATTTTAGAATCAAACAAGAGCACGGTTAACAAAGTAAATCTTTTGAATAATTCGGAATTTGTTTATATTCACAATTTGTTCTCGGCGTCCACAAGTAAATGAGAAAGAAGTTTAGTTTTTATATCGACTACAATTCCTCCTTAATATTTAAGATAAAAAGTTATTCAAGCTCTCGATAAATTCAAATAAAGTAAAAGTACTACAATAAGTCCGGTTTTCAGTCAATTATTTTCAAAAGGTTCCATAACCAAGCGACAATTCTCTTTGTTTACTTTCGCTTTTATTAATAACTATAAACATCTATCCCTAACTAACTGAATGACCTTTTTTTTGCTCGATTGGTCCCGTCAAGACCGTTGGGCCGGGGAACGTGCGCCCACTGCCTCTCTGTAAACGCGGCCCAGATACACCCTTTCTTGTCGCTACTCAGTTGCACTTAATGATGTTTTACCTAAAATTAGGTTGAACTCCATTACATGTATTGATACGGTATTTGATGAAAGAGTATCTGATTTTAAGTGACATCCATCACACATCGGCCAACTTTTTTCTTTATACAACTACTCAATTATTGGATAGATATATGGTTTTAGCATAACTTGAGTAGCTAGTATTAGATAGAGCGCCTATAACCGGAGTGACGACTTCTCATCCGTAATGTTGGCAACAATTCAAAACATTTGATCCGAAATATTGCCAATGTCGTTAGCTTTACATTGCAATTGACAGGTCGTTTGCTTGTTTGGAACTGGAAACTATCATTCTAAATTTACAGCTGTCGTCCCTCTGGTTATATGCACTTTAGTATTAGGCACTCTAATTTTTCGGAGCTCGTCCACTTGTACGCGGCGGGCAGATTCCCCCCCAAATGACTGCCAGATTTCCGGCAAAAGTCTGGCAACAATGCAACAATGCAACAACCGTTTCCGGCAGAGAATTTCGCCTAGCGGTTATTAACGGTTCTTTTTCTGTCGGATTCTTGCCATACACGACTGGCAGAACCGTTTTGAATTTATTTTTTGGTTTTATTTTTTTAATTATTTAGTTTTATTTCATTTTTTGCCGGTCATATGTACTTTTTATCGAAAAAATAAAACCAAGACGCTTAAAATGTAGAACCGATTCAAAACGGTTCTGCCAATCTTGTATGGCAAAAATGGCTGACAGACATAGCTAGCCGTCTGGGGGGAAATCTGCCCGCTGCGTACAAGTGGGTAGGAATTTTCTAACCAATATTTAACAGACCCCTTGTGATCTAACAGTCACATTCAGAGATGCCAGACGTTGTAGAGAAATATGAATACGCAGCGCACTCTTCATTGAAAATTAAATTTTATTTTTTTTTATGTGCACGTATCATGCATGATATAAAATTTTCCACCGTAAGTTTAATGAATGCTGTAATCAATTGATCAAAACAACTGACTTCATCACCTAATCTAACACGTTTTTCAACAATCTTATGAATGCTTTTATTTACAAATGTCAAACAAACCAATACCTTTAGAATCCATTTCTTGATTTTGAATCTCGAAGAAGGCGCTAAATCAAACAGCTTAAGGATGAAAAAAAGCAAATACAGAAAGTATTTCTTACGAGACGTCGAAATTCCTCTAACCAAGAGTAATGCAACAGTATGGAAAGCAACAAGAGGCACGAGCACATCTGAGCCTGATGTGAAACAAGTCGGTCAACCTAATGTCAAGTCTTGTTTGGTCTCAATAAATAAATTCAAACAGCCGGAGCTACATACAGCTTTAAACGTACGCAAACAAATCGATGAAGTTAAAAACATTCATTCGAAGGCTCCAGCTAATATTGGAGAACTAACTCCCAAAAGCAAGAAATTCGTACGCGAAGAGGTATTGTATATTTTTCTTTTATTCTCGAGAATGTTCATTGATAATCTGATTATAGGTGACCAAAAAATTAAATTTCAATCACGATGAAAATGTATTCAAAGGATTGGTACCAGTGAACGTGAATGATTCCGTTCTGATTCCCATCAGGAAAAAATCCATCCGTGTTAACTACGTTATGAGGGAAAAGCGAGATCCCGAACCAGATTTGGCCGAGTTTCTGCGCCCGATTCCAGCATTTAACTTAGATTTTGATCCATATTTGCCACCAGAATCAATTCCTCAACGTCCTAACTTCAACAATTTCGATCATATTATGGATGTGTTCAACAAAATAGATGTGGGAGCTTGAATTATTAAAAATAAATCATTCGATTCGATGTATTGTAAATGTATGTATTCAAATAATAAAACGTACAATGCTTCAAATGAAACTTATTTACAGTATTACCTAAAGGTTGTTTACTAAGTTAATTAGTCTTAATAAATTTTACAGAGAATGTGCCTGCCGTAGTAGGAACAGTAAAATATGAGGGAGTAGCACCACCGCGCAATCTGTCAAGATTTCCTTTTGTTAGCAGTAGAATATAATGTATAAGAAATATTACGAACCCTTTTTGTCGCTGTGCTAGGTCTTTAAAGTCCGATTGTTGAAAATGATCCGAACATAACCGACGTTTTCGTAACGATTCCACACCTCCGGCTTTAAAAATAGCTGTTAATTCCTTTGATTCGCAAAAAGTTACCCATTCTGCGCATCTGTGTAAAAAGATATGATGGTATACAGTGTGTGGATTTGTAATTATATGTACCTATATAAATGCAACACAGGTCTTACAATTTTTCATCCGTTGGGAAACCGTAAAAGGATTTCCCTAATCCTTCGTTACTGTTGCAGTAGTAAAACTCACATCGACGACCCATTGTGCCTAGAAATACTTCAATTTATCAATTTACGACAAAGAAATACAAAACAAAACAAGCTGTCAAAACATCCAGAGCATTATGTTTAGGTGGCGCCGACTGCGGGAGTATTTCTAACTCATACGAATGTTGGTTTAATCTGACCGTTAAACTTATTATTTCCTATGATCAACTACCCATAATGATTTTGACTACCTATTACAAGCAACAGATGCATAATGAAGTATTAAACGAAGCCGTTTTTCTATGTTGGTGGTTTTCTTATTTAAGTAATTCCGGAATTACCTCCTTATTAAAAAACAAACAAACCAACAAATTCTACTCTTTAGATTTCGGCGACAAACTCATCGTGTTATCATTTTACTCTAGGCTTTAAATTAATAGATTGGCGTAAATATTTTAGAACTTTACCTATTGATACCAAATTATTAGATGCAGTGAAATTTCTAAATTCCGTAGAATTGTTTTGAACCAGCAGTTCTTCAACAGCTTTGACTGATGATTTCCTTACGTTATCACTATCCGAAACACACTTTCCTAACTCATTCCGTTTTTTTCTCTTTAGATTTTCGCGAATTAATGCTGCTTTTCTCTGCTTAGATGGGAAAGGCATTTTGAAAACATTGTACTGTATTGTTACTGTTTATTTGACGAAATGAAGGAAATGGACCGATGCCGGTTTTAGCCGTCAAACTGACACAGCAAAAAAGAACTATTTGTTTATTTTTTACTTTCCCTCACGACCAGAGATGCCAGATATTGCGATAGAAAATATCACGCGTTTTTTTTAGAACGGCCAATAAGCCACCTGTCAACTTCCACTTTCGAAAGAAATTGCAAGCGAGCTATGAAAGATAGAGTATTAAATTTAACACCAGACGAAAGAGAAAACTTTTCTCTGCCGTTTACTATTATGACTTACTTTCAGCGAGTGCCGAGTCATTCGAAATTACTCTTCAAAGTGAATGTTGATGGAGGGTTTATTGACCGTTCTCAAGAAAAGGCGTGATATGTATTACTCTGAATCAGAGATGCCATTTATACAGATTTATCTGTATTATACAGATTTTTACATACGCATACAGAATACAGATTTGATACAGTTTTCCTAAATTTAATACGAATCTCCCAAAAAGCAAAATAAAAACTTTTTTATATGAGCATTGATTGCAGTGACGAGAATCAAAGTCTTGGTCTCATTGAATCTACCATTCTACAGCCATAATGTGTTAGAATAACATCTTTTAACATCATTTTATTGTTGAAATTTAATTTTATTAATGAATACAGATAAATACAGATTTTTTTATAGAGAGTAATACAGATTTCTTATGAAAATATCTGGCATCTCTGCTCTGAATAAAAAATTGTGTACCCGAATAAAGAATATTTTAGAAAAAAAAACGATTTGTTGATTTAAAACGTTCCACAACTTTGTTTTGATCAAATATATTAATGTATTGTTATACACTATTCAATTAATTGTGAACATGCTTTTCACAATAGAATATATATATATTTACACTGAAGTCTTTTTTTATGCGAATTTACGTACCGCATAAAAAAAACCGCATAAAAAAAACCGCATAACTCTGAAAATTCGCATAAAAAAAGTCGCGTAAAAAAACCGCATAAAAAAAGACCTCAGTATATATATATATATATATATATATATATATATATATATATATATATATATATATATATATATATATATATATATATATATATATATATATATATATATATATATATATATATATATATATATATATATATATATATATATATATATATATGTTGTTAAATTAAGTTAAGGTTTCGAAACAAAGAACCAGAAGTGAGATGTTAAAAATACTATGGCACTAGTTGAAACAATAAGTACAATGTAAAAATATGTGCTATCATGGTTATGCTAAACATTCCAATTGTAGTAGTTATTCATACGTTATACAATTCAACAGAATGGTAATTCTAGAGCCAAAACCATTCATAGTAAAAGTGAGCTTGCATATTGTTAATATCATCTGATTTCATTGTGCTGAAAACCACTAAACTCGTACACTGAGAAAAATACCATAGTTACCGTAGCCTGTTTTCCATTGTCATTTCAACTATACGCTTAAATAGTAGCAACAATCATGATATATGACTATTCACCATCTGTATTGTATAAATTACTAGACAACAAAGACTACGACTTGACTAAACTTTTTGTATTTATGACTTTTCTGGCATGGTCATCCTGACAATGGTAGTCATCTCAAATATAAGAACAAATAGTTAAAATCACAATTTCTAGTAAGGTGAAATTTCTCTCAAGCCTTGATATATATGATAGTTATTGCTACCATGTAAATATGTTCACAATATAATAATGTTACCATAAATAGATACATGGTTTAAAAGAAATTATGAAGTTTGAAAACACTATTCATGTAGTCCATATCAACAGAATTTATGTAGTAAGCACATTATCGTATAGTGTTTTTTAACCGACTATGTTTTTCATTTGTGCTGACTATACAAATTGTCAATAAACGGGTGTACTTTGTTATTGTCACATAAAGTTACAATACAGCAGACAATTTCGTAACACATCAGTGATTGATTTTAAAAAAAAGTATATTGTGACTTATATTGTGCAATTTGGAAGGTCTTGCAGGTGAGTAAATTTTGTAGCCTTACTAGTTTCGCTGTAGAAACAACATCAAGCGATTGATGAAAACGACGAACATCATCCGATTCCCGGATTCAAATCGATCGAATCCGACGGAAAAAAATAACAATATATGGCAGGTGGGTATTGAGGTTTACATCTGGACTTGGATATTAATTTCTTCCATGCTGTTCATTCCTGCTTCAGGAAAAACTTCACCGAACAGAGCCTGGGATCAACAGTTTCAACCAAGCAATGCTTCTCCGTGTCTTCGTTGATAATCAATATTTCAATTCAATGAAACTATTTTGTTGTTCTTGTTCTAGAATTCAAATTCATAAAACTTTTTAACATTAGCTCATGTTTTGCTGATCTTCAGCATTGTTGAATCAACCACTGCCTTTAGTTTCGAAATAACTAGAAGTGAAATGTCAAAAATACCATGGCTCTGGTTATAGCGAAAACTACAATGTAAATAAAGATTCGGTCATGGTTAGTCTAACCATCTCAATCGTATTAGTTATTCATACAATATACTGTTCAATACTACTATTCTAGAGCCGATACCAATTATAGTAAACATGAACTTGATTATTGTTGAAATCATCTGATTTAATAGTCGGCTGAAAACCACTATACTCGCATGGTCAGGTTGGCCCTCTATATAGTACTGTTACCATAATATTTTTCTGAATGTATGGTTAAATCACAGACTAACAGACATGACAGTATGAGTAAATTCTTTTGAAAATAATTTTTCGTGATGCACTAGTTCCACCTATATTGTACTGCGCGAACTATTTACTTTCGGTACACCCCTTGTGTTATGTAAAAGTTTTGTTACTAGTTGGTTCCCCATCGTTTGTCAACACCGCTC
Source organism: Malaya genurostris (assembly GCF_030247185.1). Taxonomy (NCBI): domain Eukaryota; kingdom Metazoa; phylum Arthropoda; class Insecta; order Diptera; family Culicidae; genus Malaya; species Malaya genurostris. The sequence goes on from NC_080571.1 coordinate 264,495,625, forward strand.
AGCTGCTTGCAGGGATGCCTGATGTCATCATAATATTTGAAAATGAATCGTCATAATAAATTATTGGATTACGTTGATAATAGGGTAACAGAGGTATTTTGGCCCACTTTAGGATTGATTTCATTTTGGCCCACTTTGTAAAAATATCCACCAAATATTGTAATATCTTTGAAAACCCTTTCCGCAATAGGTAATTTAATGTGATTAGCTTTAAATTGATGCAAAATGAGTTACTTAACATCGATAAAATCCGATGAAATCGATAAAGTTTGTTAGGTGGGCCAAAACATATGAAGTGGCCAAAATACCTCTGTTACCCTATATTTAACTTTTTTAGTGATGTTGGAAGGTAACCATTTATTTTCTCAACGTTGTTCATCTAGACTAATTTTGATTGTGTTGGTAATTTTCACCCGAAATTAAGTGGCGGCAGACCAGAAGTAAGTAATTATTATACAAAACGGGTTCGATTTTGTATTGTGTTGAAGGATGAGAAGTAGGCACAATTCTGTATATAGTTTTGCCAATATGTATTAAGTCTGCATCCTGCATGAAATTCGCATGGACGTATACAAATCAATACATTACAGGTAATTCTGTATGAATGGCAACTCTGTTGGTAAACGAAAAAAAAACAAACACAGTCTAGATGACAGACAGGATATTTTTGATAGGGTAACGTGGCGCCATCATGCCATATGCGAGTACTGTCCCAACTAAAGGAATATTTGAAATGACCGTTAAAATGATTAAAGAATCTAATTTGTGTCCTGTTTTTTGGTCTGTGGTTAAATTAACCTCCCATATGGTAACTGTTACCATATTAATTTTCTGAGTGTATCGTAACAATTCAAATCAAAAAACTTTTCATACATGTTTTCTTGGAAAACAATCAAATTAACAGTTTGCATATTGTTTGAAACACAACGTGTACAATAAATTCATTTGTGAATCGTAGAAACAATATATTGAATCGTTGGAAATGAAAAAAATCTTGTCAATCTTGGCAATAAAATAAATTGTAACCCATAGATCTAATTGCGAATCAACTGTTTATGCTGTACAATCAATGGTTTACTATAAAATTTTATGGTTTAAGAATGAGAAACTCAATGAGTGACAAATATTTACTCTACACAAACAAAATTAAATGTTTGTAATTTTTCATTAATATTCGGAACCAACAAAACATAATTTCAATACCATATACTTTGAAAATGTTTACTTCGTAAGTTCACTTTGGGTTTCAGTGGTTAACATTCATCTTTATATACCTACACAATATTCAGATTTTCAGATCAATTTGTAATTCGCCCATTGATTACAAAACTTTTACCTCATGACTACAAGCATAAATCAAGTAAACCTAGATTTCCCACAGTACGGAGACACTGACAGCGCTTTTGGTGGTGTACTTTTTTCTAGAGTGACTATAATCAGAGTGGCGTCAGCTGTTCGTTTGGAATGACAGCTCCCAGTTCCAAACGAGCAAACGACCTGTCAATTCAATGTAAAGCTAATGGAATGTTTTGATTTGTTGCCAAAATTACGGATGAGATGTCGTCACTCTGGTTATAGGCACTCTACTTTTTTCCATTAACAACAGTGGTTCTGTTAAATGCGCAGGCAAGTTTATATATATATATATATATATATATATATATATATATATATATATATATATATATATATATATATATATATATATATATATATATATATATATATATATATATATATATATATATATATATATATATATATATATATATATATATATATATATATATATATATATATATTTGCCATGCTCCTGCGATATCAGAGTGACGACATCTCACTTCAATTTTTCTGTAATATGTTTGTGAAGTATGTATTCTGTAAGAAATCTCTATCGCAAATAAAAATCTGTATGAATGGAATCTCTGTTGGCGACGGAATACACCGGAAATAATTTGCACGTGCAGAACATTTAAGCTATCACTACTTGTAGAACACATGAAATTCATAGAAAAATATACTCTAAACTCATAAAATAAGTGTAAATACTGTTGATATGTAGTGGAGATCATGTTATATCTGAAGTGCACTTCAAAATTATAAGATATATCGTTACCTCTAAATTTTATATGAATTTCAAACGAATGTCACATTGTTTTCCACATAGATTTCAAGTTGACACACAGTTGACCGAATCAAGTGTTTTGCACATACATTTGTGCTGTACTCATTTCCACTAGAAAAGGAAGTGTTTAACACATGTAATTCGATTCAATAGCAAAACACATCACATCCCAGTAAAAAACACATCAAAACTAAGTGAAAAATAATCTAATCTAGCATCTTAGTGAATTGGCACATGAAATCTTTCTTAGAAATTTTCTTAGAAAATTCATCAGTGTTGTGTATGACATAAATAAGTAAGAGAATTTTTTTAAAAGCATTTCATTCCTTTTTTAATGAATTCATTTACATATTCATGTTACTATGTTTGAAATCCATCCTCAAATCAAATAGTAATTTCGATTAACTTGAGCAGAAGAAATAGCACCGATAATTTCAGTTTTTGTCCAACAAATTAGGGCGCTTATACTCACTCCACACTCTGAACATGAAAAGATTAAATAAGTACACAGTGCATTAAGTGGACTGGTTAAATCTACCTCTAAATACTAACAACGTACTAGTTGGAACCGAAAAATCCTGAAGTAAACCAACAGCGGAAGCCATGTTTTCACTATATTTGATCGAGTATCATACGCGCTAACTATGATTTTTTTTACACAAGATATAACTTTGAATTTCATTGCGGTGACGTACGAAATATACACGTGTATCGTATAGTAAGGGTAACAATCACTTCACTTGGTTTTCATCATGTAGTGATACCCGTAATAAGGGCCATTATTTCGCTAACCTGCATCGATTCCGGTTACGAAACCTGAAATGTCCGCTTAATGCCATTCGAACTTGATTGATGAACTTTCAAAAGCATCTAAAATTGTCAAAATCAAAATGCTCAGAAGCAGAGTACGGATGTGGTTGAATGTGATGTGATTGATGGTGCTGCAAGGAGTTTCGGTTTGATGACCTGTTTTCAGATAGCTTCAAATAGCAAACACACTAGCTCTCCCGCATACCAATTAAACTATTTTATTCGCTGAAATTAAATTGTGGAAAACTTACTTATACTATGAATGATAAATTTATTGTTTACATCATTTGTTTAACTTTATTTGTGAAAAGTATAACTGAACACTTCTGAAAAGTCCCGATAACGATTATTGCGAATCCAGTCAAAATCAAACGATCTTGTTTCACGTAACAATAATCTTACAACTAGGTTTTGTTTTTTGAAATGATTTATTATTAATTAGAAAAATATATCGCTTTGCGCATAGCAGAGACCTTGTAAGGAGCCGATTTAATCACTTAGTAACTGCGGAAGCTTATTTAGTAACGCCCATGAAATAGTAGTTCAATTGCTTAACTTTTGTTTCTTGTTGTTCACTATTTTGTTGGACAAATATCAACAGTGTTAATTAAATATTTTACATATTTAACTGCTTACTAGGTCTCTGATTCTTCAGTTACATGTTCAATCTTATTGGTTCGGTTTCAGACCCTCATTGTGATCATATAGCAATTTTTGTTTTTTTTTCTTCCTTAGTCGTTCTCGCTTTGTATTTTCATTCAATTTGTATGTTTGTTGCTTTTGGTTTGTTCAGTTTAATATAATATGATTATTTATTATTTTAGAAAGTTTCATTATATATGACACAGTTAGTTCGCACATCCACCGTCATGGAATCAGCGACGGCGAAGAATGTTCTATCGAAAATGTAGGAAAAAAAAGTAGTAAACACTGTAACTGATTTCGATTCATATTGAACCGGTTTCTTTGATAATTTTTGTTAAAATGCTTTTAGTTTAATGTTGGTGGTTATTATGTAATATTCATGTAATTTTATTTTCTTTGTTTTTTTTTTGCTACGAATACAGATCCAATGATATTAGATAAGTGAATATTATACTTTCAACTAGAATCATTTTGTGGTTTACTATCCTCATGATAAAATTGAAATCTACGACATTTAGCAGATAGCTGTTATTACCATTGTTATTAGCCATTATTTTGTATAAGGTGCTAAAAAAGGTAATGTATCGGTGGTGCATCTCTCGGTGGTGCTGGTTACACTGAACGACTACAACATCTAGCTGTTGATTGTAGGTTATTTGATCGAGAGAGACTGCACTACACCGGCTGCTTCTATCAACAATTGCTTGGTTTGTTTTGCTGTTTATAAAATTTCCCCTTAAAACTTTAAATTTACTGTGGATCGTATCGCCGTGAGAGCAGCTTATGGTAAACGAAACATACGATAGTGGTAATGATTTTGTATGCATATCACATACAGACACTGCAGCGATGATCGCGATAGCTACTATCAGGTGGCCGGCAACAACCGATTGGCTGCAAATAAACCAAACATTGTAGCAACATCGACGGGGGAACTCATCTGTATAAGTTTCGCTCCGCAAGGGAGCGGAACGAAAACGCATGATGATCGATAATGTATTATTATCAAAATAATAACAGTAGCGATAAGTATGAACATCAGGTAAGGCATCAGAACGGAAGGAGGCAGCAGCCGAGACTGCTGCTAACCGGTCGTTTGCCACGTAGTAGTCAATTTCAGGATATCTTGTTGCGCCACCAAGAAAATAAAACTAGCGGCGAGCACTCCTCAATGTTCAGCACTAGTACAAATGAAATTAACTGAATTAGAATTATTGTGAACAATACCGTTGGCAAATCGATCAGCTTTCTCATTTGACTGTAGAATTTCATGAAGTTTTCATCTTTTTCAGTGGTCGATAGTTCGAAGCACCGATCTTGAGATTTATCGACACTGTGGTCCATTTTATCTACATCATTGATTTTACCGTTGTTGTTGTTGTTGTTGCTGTTGTTGTTGCTGTTGTATTCATTATCCGCCAGGCCGAAGAAGTAATTGATAGCAAAGCTGAGAGATGCCAACACTGGAAAAATGTTGAAAAACGCACGGAACAGAGCCACTGGAGCGGACATACAGGTGAAGGGAGAAGAACGGGTGATGAAAACGGAGGAAAGGGATTTAGTAGTGGACCAGGATGGAGTTGGGAAAAAGGGAGAAGCTGAGTTAGCCCCTTCAAGGGCTAGGCACGGTAAACCTCAGCTTGGGTATTTACAGTATTGAGCGTATGTCAGATCGTAGCTGGCAAAGCGCGAAAATTGGATATCACGGCGCTTCCACTGATCAATCGTTGCCAAGTGCTCAAGCTCACGGAATGCGTTGGCGGCCGGTGATGTCTGGAATTAGAACGAATAAATAATGTAGTAATTGTTTAGTTCATGCGTTTGACTCTGCTATCTACTATAATACGGACCTTGTTAGCGAAAATAGTCACAATAAACTTCCCGGGTTGGAATGTTTCGATGACACGTGCAATCAATTCACCATAACTCGATGAAGCGACATTGCTTTCGAAGCTGACGTACGAAAAGTCGGGCTCCGGTGTAATATGAATTGTCATGTAGCATCCCTGGAAAATAACAAAGTCGATGAAATAAAACTTGATACGGTGTGGAAACTTTATCTCTTAAAACTAACATCTTTACAAATTTTGTTCGCCCTGATAAAAAGGAATATTTTATAAACTAATGAGCTGCGTTTTTGTAAACTAAAGCTTGAATTATTCAATATCTGAACGAAAAAAAAACTGATTTATCTCAGGACCATGTTAATGAAATAGCAATGTTTTGTACCCAAATTTTAATGAAAAAAAGGGAAAAAATCCGATTTCGTTTTGGTGAAATCTTGAACTTTTCTCCGAATACCACTCATCATATGTTGGACACTCAGGCACAGAACACGGGCTGTATCACAAGGAGGTTTTGGATGAGCAAGAACATCCACAGATATTACCACAGTATGTCAATTTGCTGAATACAGTACTACGAGAACATACCGTACTCAACAGTAATGCAAAAGTCACCAGTCACGCGTTCATATACTGATTTCTTTTTTTTCCAGAAAATTCTTGGATACCCTCGATCAGTGATGTCTGAGCTCAGCACACGAACTGATGTATACCTGCTGTGCGTGCACATTAAGCTCGTGTGCTGTGCTTTTTCAAACCAGACTCATGAGCGTGTGCTATTTGTGTAGTCCTTCTACTGACAAGAGACAAGATAAGAGCGGACACTGTGTGCTTAAAAATCATATTATATTATTGAATAACAAAAAAAGAACGGACACTCAAGTCAGCACATGAGCCAGTACATGAGTCAGCTCACAAGCTAGCTCCCCCATTCTAGCTCATGAGCCAGCAGATGAGCCAGCACACCAGTTGAATCGCGAGCTGGTTCTACGAAGCACACGACTCTCGATCTAGTAGCAACACGACACACGAGCGTGTGCTTCAGACTTCGTGTGCGTGTTTTTGAAAAAGCACAGAACACGGGCTGTATGAGAACTGGCTCGTGTGCTGGGCCATCACTTACCCCGATCTTAACTAGATTCTATGGAAACAAACAATTCCGTAATTCATATTCATAAAATTCAATGCAGTGAAGTATGTTGAATTGTTTTTTATACGAACAAATAAAAATTTTCTTCATCAAGCAAATACTTTTTCACGCGATCATGGCGTAAATGAATAGAAAAACGCGTTATTTCAAATAAAACGCGTAAAAAAAGTCGCGTAAATGAGGTTCACGTAAATTGAGGTTTTAGTATATTTTTAATAGCATTAATATTCTAGGCACTATCATTTCTTCAACTCTCACGTATACAATAGGCATATGAACTCATCGAAATAGGTATTCCTACAGGGCTGAAAAAATTTCTGGTCGGAGGTCGTCACCTTTCGATGGCAACGATAGTGAAAGAACTACGGAAAGAAGAACAGCACGAAATTGAAGGAAGAATCTTTCGTAGCACTAGACTGAACACTAATAGCATTTTGGCCCAGTTACTAGTCGAATTCCAGAACATGTTTAACAACTTATTTAGAGCTACTTGAGCGATTTGCAAACTTTTTCCATTTTGTTTATTTATATTACAAATGTAAAAGGCAGAAAAAATGCAGCTCTTCTCAAATCAACGACGCAGGGGGTTGCAAACTGGATGGAATTCCGAAGAAATATATATATATATATATATATATATATATATATATATATATATATATATATATATATATATATATATATATATATATATATATATATATATATATATATATATATATAATTATATATATACATATATATATATATATATATATATATATATATATATATATATATATATATATATATATATATATATATATATATATATATATATATATATATATATATATATATATATATATAATATATATATATACAAATAATAAATATAATATAATTTATCCCAGACGGTGGGCGTATTCCCCCGAGATTTCTGAATGCCAAATTTAGCACTACTTAAATTTTTCCTATGAAACTTAAGAATTAGTAGAGATCCAACAAAATAATGGGAGTTCTATTTCTTAGGAAAGACACAAGCACGTGGCATATGTTGTCATTTGAGAACCATTACTGTCTTGTTCTAAAACATTTTTTTTTTAATGAGAAATTCTTCACCCAGGCTTCCTTTAGCCGAGAACTTTGGTAAACAGTAAACAATAGTGTGTTACATCTAAAGTTGAAATTGATCGTACTAAAAGGAAAGAATGTAAAAGCTTACCTGTTTATAATTTTTTGCGCACTGATGAGTATAAGAATGCACATGCAGAATCCAAAGCCCCGATAGAAAGAAGAACAAAATTATGATTATAGAAAATGTCAAGTATACAAAACATGTAACAACGATTAGTCAGTAGCATAAAAGTTCAAAGTAAGAAATTGATTTGTACGTACGCTTTTGGATACTCCATTCATTGAATAACCGCACGGATCAAAGAGATAATCATCGATCACCATCCCTGGGATCAGTTTATGAATACCAGATTTCTGTTGGACAAAAGAAGCCAAATTCAAAACAACGATCGGCGAATTCGATTTTTTTTCTCCTGAAACTCATTCAACTTACCTGGGTTGCCTCCTTTGCCGTATTACAAACATCTTTCGTAAAAACGGCCATTACCTCTGGGTCCAAATCAGTCATCAGTATCTCGATGGTCTGATCTGGATCGGGTAATTGCAGAGATTCCATTAGACTCAACTTGGCCAACGGAGTCAGCGCGACATTTGTTGTTTGAATAGTTCTGTTAACATTGTTGTTGTTGTTATTATTGTTGTTCTGATTATTAAAGTTGTTATTGTTGTTCTTAATGTTGTTCATCAATTGCTTATTGGCGGAGCCCCCTCCCCCGCGGCTCAACGTGTAGAGATACCAGCAGTCACGATTGATCGCACCCAGACTGTAGGCGCGTCCATCTTCGAAAAATGAATCGAGGAAGGCCACTTCCTCCTCGAAACCACGGTGTGGAGAAACTTGCATTTCCGGTCGTTTAAAGTTCTTGCGCGAATAAAACAGATCCTCGATCTCGCTGTAGCCGGCAATTTCCTCCGCAAGACGCAACAATGGTTCCAAACATTGCAGTGGAGTTGTGGTGCCGCACGTCTTCAGAATCCATCTACGTTTCGATACGAACATGCTGCTCTCGCTGTTTTAAAAATTTTGGTTGTCGTCAGATGAGTCGCACGTTGACGTCAATCAAAATCCAAAATCAGTTTGCGACGCAAGAAAACATGAAATAGAGAAAGAGAAAAAAAACAGAAAATTAATGTCGAGTAAAGTGACAACGTTTTCATGTGCAAATCGTACCGATTTCTGCCAAATGGAGAAATTATTGGCAAACTAGTCTATTTTTAATTGGTGACAGATTATGATCGAGAACATTGATTGCTGTACGACAGACGAACGTGGAAATATTCTAATACTTTGTCGACCACCAATTTATTGAACGCGTCAAACCTGCGGATTCAAAAGTTGGCAAACATTTCAGCGTTACAAGTTAGTTAGTTCTTCGTTCAATATTTGCACCGTAAATGACCAAGACGCATACCAGAATCAAGCTGAAGAGTGGTGAATGCGGTTTGTTTTTTCGAGGTACTTGACCTATCTTAAAAGCGTTCTGACCACAGTAGACCATAAAAAATGCCCAAAAAGTTTAGTTTTTAATACGGTAACTGAATCTATTTTAGTCCTTACGATTCAAAGTACGAGTACAATTTGTTGCTTGAAGCGTAAGAAGTACTCTAAGAGCGCAAAATAATGTGTGCGCTGATTATGTGGTATGATATCAGATGTAACAGTTCGTTGTAAGTGCAAACTAAGGATTATCGAAATTATTTGGATTAAAAGAATTTGGCGCTCTGCACGCCGAGCAAATCTGTCAATAGTCTAATCAATAAAACCACTGCGACGTTTCAAGTGAGACAGCAATTTGATTTTAACTGCCATAAGCATAAGCCTCTCCGCGCGCGTAAACCCAATCAGTATTTTTTTCCTATGTTGATACAACCTTTTTTTTACATTCCTGCCAAAGCAGGATATGTCAATTAGTGTGTGTTTGGCAGCTGCTTATTTACGACACAACAAATTTGTCTGGCTATTTTCACTATGGAAAAAAATTGAACAGCGAATTTGTTTGCAATTTTGTGTTTCAAATCGAATTTCGACTACTGAATCATTAAAAATGTTTTGGCGAGTCTACTCTATTGAGAACGCAAGTATTTGAGTGGCATAAAGCATTCAGTAAGGGTCGTGAGATCATAGAAAATTTGCCTCATGCTGCTCGCCCGTCCACCTCTGTTAACGACGATAACATCGAAAAAATGAAAGAAATTGTGCTTGAAAATCGTCGGCTTAGCATTAGAGAGATAGTCAAGGATCTTGGCATCTCTTATGTATCAATTCAGAGCATTTTTGTTAATGTTTTTGGTATGAAACGCGTCGATGCCTAGCTCGTACCGAAAGAACTGAATTTTTTACATGATTGTGACTGAATTTTTGGCCAAACACGAAACGAATTTGGCCCCGTTTTCCTATTTTCAAAACTAAAATATCCAATCCGGGGAACGCGCCATGTCTTGATCGATGACATAAGGAGTGTCTGTATTGGTTCGCCTATTTTGAAGGCAATAATAAAGAAATGTACTAAAATCTAAAAAAATATTTTTTTAATTCAGTCCGGGTCAATTTGGATCAGCAGGTAATAAAATTTTCATATCACTCTTTGAGCCAACACAACTAACAGAGGAAGCAGATCTCTCACTCTAACTAATGGTTTCAGTATATGTGATGAATTACGGAGCTGAGATAAGTAGAGGTGTCGTTACGAAAGTAAATTAAGATAGCCCATCCAATTCGAAACAATGCACACACTTATTGAATCTGGATAGATTTCTAATTTGTTAAACGAAGTCTCTGGTTAAAAACTCAATAGTCGATTGAAATTTCCCGGTTTGAGAGAAAAAAGTTCGTGGTTTTTAGGCAAGACTCAAATTGCCTGTATTCAACAATTGTTTGCCTTTCTCTAAAGAAAATATATTTGGATTTACAGGAAAACCCAATTTTCAATCATAGTCTAGGATACCGGCAGTGTTACACACCATTCTACTCAACTCAACGGAAAAAGTTTATGAGTGTGTAAATTTTCTCAGAGATGGCTGCCCGATTTCAACTAACGTGGATCAATTAGTCCCGGATCTGATACATAGATGGCGTTGCCGTATTATTTTTACTGAACAGCAACCTCCAAAGTACACCTGTCAAAATTTGATAACATTCAAATGTTTGGTCCACGAGTTTCAGTAATTTGAGTGACACTAGTCTTGAAATTCTCAATACAATGGATTCGAAAAAAAAAATCGTGTGTTGATTTATCACCCACATCTTCGAATTTCACGTTTAAATAACTCGAAAACTCTTCGACTCGTCAGTCGACATAATAGTTTATGTTGAATTATTATGTAACCCAGTAGCTCAACATGAGCCGCTAGGTAAACATAAAGTTTATGTTTATGTTGAACTGCTGGGTTACACAACAGTTCAACATAAACTGTTATGTACTAACGAGTCGAAGACGAATCATAAAGTACACTAAGGTCTTTTTTATGCGAATTTTCAGAGTTATGCGGTTTTCTTCTATGCGGTTTTTTTTGCGAAGTTTCAGAGTTATGCGATTTGTTTTGCGAATTTTCAGAGTTATGCTGTTTTTTTATGCGAACTTTCAGTTATGCGGTTTTTTTTTATGCGGTACGTAAACTCACATAAAAAAAGACTCCAGTGTAAATAAATCGGTTATGTGGTAATAGGTTAACCTCTAAATGGCCTATAAGTTGTTTATTTTTAAAAGACAATAATAAAATTAACATCTTTTATAGTTACACCAGAAACTGAAAATTTACCCTCTGAGAGAGTGATAAGTTTTTGATTGTGAATATCTCTTGTTGTATCGAACGTATCAAAAGAATTTTAATGTATGAGGTACTGATTCTCCAAGCGATCATCTTAGTACGATCAGACAATTAAAATAATTACCAAATTGTGTATAAGAAACTACCGATTGCGATGACAATAAAAATGCAGTAATTAAAATATTAACGAAATTTTATTAATGGTAGAGGTCACGATTCTAGGTTCTAGATACAATGAATAATATTCTTCATATAATATTTCCTGTGTTTCGTAAAACAACTACTTTGAATGTTTATTATATTGGATAGCGCATGCGTTATCGCAAAGAGCTATTCTTATATTTCATATTGGTATTGATTTTATTATTATATATGTTTTATGTAGCCCACTTTTGACCTATTGATATCGTGCTATATAAGAATACAGTTTGAGTTTCAGCGAGCCATTGTTATTCGAATTCACGCTAATCCGGTTGTGTCTCTGACATTACCCATCCACCTTTTTTGTATTATTGTATTCTTTTATTGCCTTTCTCGTATACAAAAGCTATGCAACCACTATGAAAACCGACTCTTCAACCCAGTCATACCATTCGATTCCGCTCGACGAACTGAGCAAATGCATGTGTATGTGTGTTACAAACATTGCCACTCAATTTTCTCGGCGATGACTGAACTGATTTTCACAAAGTCAGATTCAAATCAAAGGGCATCTGGATCTAACTTCTGATTCCGGTATCACAGGGTGATATGCACCAAAGATATCACTAACACTTCTCAAAGGCTACTAAACCGATTTTCACACAATTAAATTCCGATGGAAGCTATTATGGTCCCATACAAGGTTCCCGGATCAGAATTACAGTTCCGGCATTACAGGGTGATGTGTGTTAAAAAAGAAAATTATGTTACTCATTTTTCTCGAAAACGGCTCAACCGATTTACACTTTTAGAAAGAATTGAAAGGTCTTAAGTTGCTAAAAGAATATTCCGGTTTTTAATCAGATACAACTTCCGGTTCCGGACAAAGGGTGCTTAGAGTAAAAATGTCAATTTCAAGAGTATTTTTCATAAACAACCATGTGATAAGTAGAGATTTTGTTTAGTTGACCGTCATAGAAAATCGTAGAATATTTTCTAAGTTGGACTCAAAATTGTTCCAATTTGTAGATTACGTTAGTTCATGGTTCTATCGAACTATAAAACAAAATAGAAATTATTTTAAATTGAGCTCAAAACTGTTCCAATTTGTGGTTCCTACTACCTTGATCAAAGAGTTCCCGGAATGTATTAAAAAAATAAAAATACAAGATTATTAATCAAAATCGATATTGACCCCTTCAAAGTACTCCCCATCGACTGCAACACACTGATGCCATGATGACTTGATCCAATCCTCGAAACATTTTTTATATTCAGTTTTCGGTATGGCCATCAGAGCCATCTGTGATTTCTCCACAAACTCGTTTAGAGTGCTCAAATGCCTTTCTCGGAGCATTTTCTTGAGTCAACCGAATAGGAAAGAGTCGCAGGGAGCCAAATCAGGTGATTTCGGTGGTTGCACAATGGCTTTGTGTGACAATGGGAGATCCACGAGTTGTTTGCCTACAAATCTGCTCTTTTTCGGCCAATTGCTTCACGCAAACGTCTCATAACGCCCAAATAATACTCCTTGTTGACAGTCTGGCCTTGTGGAAGAAATTCATGATACACAACACCATTGTAGTCAATGAAAACTGTGAGCATAGCCTTCTTTTTCTCTCATCATCATTCGCAGATTCACGGTCACTTCTGAAACGTTCGTGCCACTGATAAACGACTGTTTTCTTCAGAGTATCGTTGCCGAAACACTCTTGAAACATTTGCAATGTAGTCGCACCATTGAAACCGTGTTTAACGCAGCATTTAATGCTAACTCGTTGTTGAACATTCAATTCCATTTTGAGAATTGTACAAAATCGAGAACACGCACAACCACAGATGTACTTTTACAAATGTCCAGGTATCAAGCTAAAATATTTAATAGAATATCAGACAGATAGACAGATGTAACAACCTAAAAAAATTAAATCTATTCGGGTGACTGAGAGCGCCACATGGTGGTGATTCCGGGAACTTTTTTTATCAAGGCAGTATTAGTAAATGATTGAATAAACCGAATTTCACCATACCGGTTTCGGTTCCGGAATTAGCGGAGATAGTGGTCCTAACTAAAATTCAATTGCAACATATAAATGTAGTAGTATTCTGCTGAAAAAATCTTCTAAACTGTTTCCTAATCTTTTTTGTAATTTGTATTATTTTGATAAATCCTGCTGTAATGTATAGAAGATCACGAATAATATGAGAAAAGCATCATTACACCACTAGGTGAGAAAAAACAGGGTTTTAAGTGAATATTTTTCAAGAGCGCCCGTTTGATTTCCCATAACTGTTTCTTAGACAATTATTATACAATTAATAGTTTTCGTTTTACAACGACTCTGAAAACGATACAATTCTACAAAAACCTGAGTTTACATGTCCAAATGAAACGAAGGCTACGTCTAGTGACTCTATGAATAAATTTGTTACTTTTCAAATTACATTTTTGCCTTTCTCATATAGAAAGGTTATGCAATCACTATGAAAACCGACTTTTGAACCGAGGCGTGTGTGTGTGTGTATGTTACATTTTTTTGCATTCACTTTTCTTTGGAGATGGCTGAACTGATTTTCATAAACTTAGATTCATATGAAAGGTCTTGTAACCCCACACAAAGTTCCTGAATTTTATTCGAATCCGACTTCCGATTCAATTACAGGGTGATTTGTGCAAAAAATGAAAATACGTGCACTTTTCTCAGAGACGGCTGAACCGATTCTCACAAACATAGATTCAAATGAAAGCTATAATCGTCCCATACAAAGTTCCTGATTTTTTTTTTGATCCGACTTCCGGTTTCGGAATTACAGGGTGACTAGTGAAAAAATCCTATTTCAAACTACTTCCTTACTTTTCTCAGAAATGGCGTGATCGATTTTTACAATCTTGAATTCAAATAAAAGTTCTTATAGTCCCAAATAAAACACCCAAATTTCATCCGATCTGACTTCCGGTTCCAGAATCATAGGGTAAAATGTGTTAAAAATTTGATACCGTCACTCAAACAGGCGAAACAAAAAACTCAAAAAAATTTCTAAACTGGTCTCAAAACTACATAAATTGATAGCCATTATCAGTAGGTAACTAAACAAACCGATTTCGGCTATTCTGGTTCCCGGTCTCCAGTTCCGGAAATAGTGGTCATATATTCCAAAATGGATCTCGCTCACTTTTCTCAGCGATGGTTTGACCGATTTCCACAAACTTGAAGGGCTCATGGTCCCATACGGATTCCTGAATTTCATTTGGATCCGACTTCCGGTTCCGGAGTTATAGGGTAAAGTGTGTAAAATATTGTACACCATCACCTAAACAGGTAAAACAAAAAACCGTGATTTTTTTTCTAAACTGGACTCAAAACCAATATTCCCAATCTTAGAGTCAAATGAGAGGTCTTATAAAAAGCCTTGGTATTACATTCCTGTAGTGGAGTTTGACCTTCTGTTTCAACAGACTTCGCAGCCGATTCAGAGTGTACAGAACCAGTGCATGGCTGGTGCTACGATTCTACTGATACTACGAATCCTTCCAGGTCGGGGCTCGAACATACGACAACTGGTTTGTAAGACCACCGCCCTATGCATTGAACCGCCAACCCAGAGGTCTTATGGTCGTGCCAAAAATTACTGCATATTTTCGGATACAACAAAAATTTAAATCGTCGTCGCGAGCAAAGCACTGTTACATTCTGTATGTTATACTAGTTTCTTTCAAAAATCGAAGAGAAACATTAAGTCAGTCAACTTTAAACTTCAGTCGCAAAAAATTTCAAGGCCCCGAAGTTGATTAAAACACTACAAGGATCAGCCCCATGGGGTTGTTCGAGCCATTGATGTGGAACAAGGCAACCAAAATTTGATCTACAATCAAAAAGTTCAATTAATCCGAACCAACACCGATCATCATTTGTCTTGATTTGCATTTGTTTAATTACCGACGAAATTGCACCATTATCCCAAATGTATGCAATTATATCTTTGTACATACTTGCGATTTCGATAATTAAGCCTCTCTTCGCCAAGCTTGTGTTCAAGTTTTGTATGCAAGCAGTTTTTTCAGCGTTAAGTTTCTCTGCCATTCTGCGATTTCGGTTGAAGCGATAAACTATTTCTCATTATCAATCGAGATCATCTAATATATATTAGAAATTAATCTTAAGCATTCAAAATTTATCCAGGGGTAGTTGTCAATTTCTCATGGGGAAACGACATAACATGGAATTCCGAGCTTGCATGACACAAGATCAGAGTATACCAATTAAGGGCTGAGGCCAGTGTGTTTTAAAGGGCTATTTTCACGCTTCAAATCTGATTTTCTCAGAAACGGTGACGAATATCAAAAAACCCAACTGACAATCTCTTAGAAGATTAGTTTAGATTATTCTGTGAAAAATTTCAGAATGATTGTTTGACTTTAGCGGTCGGGAAAGTCTTTTTTCTGAAGGAAGAATTGTTTAGCTATGCTATGCTGAAAACTGTCTTTCAACTTGTTCATTGAATATCTCGCCTTCAAAAGCATGGATTAAAAATCTATCCTGACAATGTCTAAATAATTTAGTTTAGATGCGATTAGTGCATAAAAACATATGTTATCGCGATAAAAATTAAGTGAATGTTATTTTTGTAATGGTAAGTCCATTTCTATGGCGGCACCATTTTTTTCCGCTCTTGTATCCTGGTAACGTCACGAAACATGAGAGAGAAATAAAATCGGCTCAGCAAAGCTGCCAAACAAGCGGTAGCTTTATTGGATTTTATGTGATGTAGTCAAACTTGTAACCGAAAATATCAAAACTTTTTACACATTTACGAGAGAGCATGGAGAGAAATGTAATACGCACAGCGAGCCACACGGTTTTACGCTAACAACTGGCCTCAGCCCTTAAAGCTTCAAATCGTTTTATGGCACGTTTTTGTCTTGCTGTCTAGCAGCAACCTACCTCTAGTATGCTACGAATAGGACTGAAACGTTAGCTTTAATTTCGCTTCTATTTATAGATTCGCATACTTCCAACAGCTTCGCTTTTTCATCGCTTACTCCTTCAAAACCGTTGTCTATGGCAGGGAAATCCGGTATGCCGGAGATTTTTAGCAGACAAAATAGGACACTGCTCGCTACTAATCAAAATTTCAATCATATATAAATGAAAATACGTGGGTTGATACATTCAAATCGAAACGTAGAAATATTTCCTATCAAATGATGAAATAATATTAATAATTGACACAAAATAGACTGAACTGTAAGTGTTTAAAACCTGACCACATTTCTAAGTGTAGTTTTGCTTGAGTTTCTGATCAAAAATAAAAAAAAAACAAACATTCCTAAGACATCTGGCAACAGTGTAATATTTTCGAATTTTTAAAAGTCTAATAGATATCTTCGTCTCCCTTTTCGACGAAGGGATACGGCGTCAACATAAATTATATAAGCACTTGCATTTTGAAATACAAAAAAATGTTGATCAGGGGATTCGAGTTATACAACAACATCGACGACTACAACGAACGGACATCAACTCGAGCAATTGTCAAACAACGGGACAAAACAATCCACTGAAGTCTTTTTTACGCAGATTTCCGAAGTTACTAAGACATTTGGCATGAAAAAAAACCTCAGTGTAGTCGATCTATTCAAGAGAAGTCTTACTCTTCCACTGAGTCAGGCCCAGGCTCAACTGGTTAAGATGAAAATATGTGTGAGTATTATCTATTATCACAATTGGCTGGTCATCACAATATGCAGATATCAATCCGATTGAAATTTTATGCAGGTTCCGAAGTCCCAACCCGAAGAAAATTCAGCGCACGGTTTAAAGCAGCTGTCTCTATAAATTCGAGGAATGTTGCAACGTCGACAGGTCGAAAGTATGCACCGAAACATGTGAAGCTATTATCAGGAATGGTGTCGATTACACAACCTATTGTTATGACGCTAACTTTTCCACATAGCATAGGTAAAAATTTCAACAAACAAATCAAAAATCCATTCATAAATGTACCACAAAATGCACAATAACACCATTGACCATTGTTTCTTTCCTGCTGAATAAGCTTCTTCGGAATGCGATTTTCATTATTTCAACATCGCCCTTCTTACTTCAAGCTTACTCAAGTAAAATTTGATATTACTATTTGAAAACATTGTTCGGTGGAATTCTTTTCCCAGCCGAACCCGACCCATAATTTGTGTTGCAATGTGTATAATTGATTACGTTGTTTTGAGGTGAAAGCGTGTTAGGACAATTCGGCAGCCTTGGACCGTATATGAACTTGGATGAACCTGTTAGTTCTGACCAATATCCTATTTATGATAATTAATCATCACGGTTGAATCAGTCACCTATTTTTACGATCTTCGTAAACTAATTAACCACAGCATAGCTGCATTTCGCCAATCCTATGACAATTGGATTTAATATTTGTCAACGAAAATAACTGCTTGAACTAAGAGAAGCAGTGCTAAAATTTAGGGTCATCGGTCGCACTTTCCACGTCATAAGCACCATTGAGTCAAAATCTTCTACAGCCTAGGGTGACAACGGTTATCAAGTTTTACGAGTACGAGTATAGCCGATGCATGAATGGAAAAGATAATAGCACAAAACTTCGCGCTGGTCGCTAACCAGATTCGCGCCGAAGCACGTGCACTTTTTATTCACTACAGAAGGTTATCGGAAGAAGTCAAGTACGTTCCAATTTCGCTTTTAATCTTCGTTGAACCATCGTTATCAGTTTCCCGCGAATACGAAAGTGCCTTATTCTGTCTTGCTCATCTTATGAATCTGGCGTTTTATGCGATTTTTGCGGTATTTATGGCGTTAGCCGATGTGTGTCATTTTAAACTAGAGGTTGTTTTCTTTGTCGCAAAGAAAGAAAATCGCGTATAATGAAAATCAGTTCTGATTTTAAAAATACACGAGGTCAACGATATTTTGCTTTCTAAAACTATTGATACAAACCGCTCATAAACGATCTAGAATATGTTAATACACAGGAAGCAAAAAATTCGCATATTTCTAGCCAAGATACTATAATCACGAAAATGTTACTAATTCAAGTCACTCGCGGATGTCCTCACAGAAAACAGAACATAGAAAGGTCGAAAAATTATTACATCATAGAAAACAATTCAGCAGGGAAGCGAGACAATCCACCTCTCTGTGTGTGTGTGAGAGAGAGAACACAACAAAAATCGTCGCCGTAGCTTCGTGTCCGCGCCTAGTTACATGATCTGCTTATGACCAGCACAAACTAAACGCCAGTAAGCGTTTATTTATATCGAAAAAAACTGAATATACCACCGTCATCCGGTGTACCGGGAACAGCTTATAAATTTGGGTTAAAATTCGTATATTGCTATAAAACTACAATCGACCATACTTACATTGCACGAATTGATAAATAAAACATGATTTGCTTCAGTCATTCAGAGCAATTAGTTGAAAAGCATTCGTATCATTCATCCTCGTAATCAAGCAATGAAAGAGGCGTAGCAATAGAAAATTGCATCGAAATCTGCTTATAATATGTAACATATGGCAGTACACCGGCAGACCATAGCATTCAGAAAAATTCGACAGGACTGATTTTAAAATTAAAACAAAAATGAACAAAATTTGCCGATTGCCTTCACCCGCACTATTGAAACTACCCATGCTGCACCAATCATAGTAACCCATGAGTCAGCAGACAAAATTTGACAGCTCTATCAGTCGAGCTCTAGCCGTAACGGCGGTAACGGCATAAACAGTGAAGTAACTCCGTTCAGAAGAGTTCGCGTGAACACCGGATACATTCGTTCCGGACTCTACAACATCTTGGCACTATTAGACAACAATCAAAGCATCGAAAGCAAGCCTGGTTCCGGACGGCCGTCGACCCTGAGCAACAATAAGCTCCAAAGGAAGCTGAAGAGGAGGTCGGTGCAACTGGTCAAACAGTGAAAAAGTACCGGCGAATCGCGACATGACGGTGGTGATGGACGACTGAAAAAGTTCGGGAGCATACCTTACATTTTTGTATATACTGTTTGGAAAACTTTATAGTGCGACGTGCTTTAACTGTCGAACTACAAAATTGCAATATTTTCATTCTTAAAATAATTGATTCAAGAAATATTTTGATTTGTCTTTGTTTCATTGAGCTATAACGATTAATCTGGGTTGTTAGCTATATTCACAAAAATTTGTAGAATTTATATGTGGAAAATTAAGTTACAAAACTTACGTTAAAGACGCAAAAGACGATGTTTTCAATAGGATAAAACACCCTTCGCAGTCGCACCGAATGGTCATCATCCCGTCTTCATTCGTTTCTCTTTCTACCGAAGCTTAATTCATCTCTTGATGTAACAAAATATCTTTTACAATTGAACGAGAGAGCGGCCTTCAAGTGAGGTTCAATAACAAAATAAACATAAATTAATTGTTCCCTGTTTCAGTTTTCATTTTTTTAAATTTCGAAACACATCTCAATACACTTCAAACAATCGAAATTATCGATTTTAACTTGCTGGTGATAATTGAAAACTCAAATGAGAACCGCCATCCTCTATTTATCATAATGGTTGGAGAGAGTTTTGGTGTTATCGAGTTGATGTTTATGCCTTTTCATTCGCACTTGCTCACTACCCACAGTGAAGACAAGGAAGACAATGGAACAGGTAGACTACTTGGTACTACAAACTTAGCAAACAAAACTTCAAGTGACTAGGTACGATGATTCAATTGACGATGACTTCTGGGAGCTTCGGCAACAAAAGTAAAATGAATGAGAAGGTATATGCCGACAGTCAACGGACATAAATTTCATTTTCATCAAATAATATTCGATTGAAATGAAGCTTTACCGCACTTGTCTTTATTATCTTTTTCCGGACAGGGCCAGCCTAGATGCCGTATGGAATCCGGTGGCAAAAAAAAACATCCAACAATAGATTCACTGAGTTCCTGTTTCCATACCGTGAAACGCCACAACTACCGGAGTTTCTTATTTCCTAACTTCAGTTATCAGATTTTTTCAATGTTTCAAATTTGGTTGTTCTTTTCCACTAAACATCCACTCTTTAAGAATAGTTATTCTTAATTCCTCAAGAAACATAATGTAGATTAATCTGTCTCACTGCTCGCTCTATATTCAATCGGTCGATAGATTATGAATAATTAATACCACTTTTGTCTTTACAATAAATAAATATATTTATAGTTGAAACAAGTGGAAACATTAACTAACCAACGCACAGTGGTTTGAATCGACAAAAACGTGAACTTAATTCTCTAGCTGCTAAACCGTTGATCCGATATACATAGTTCCTCTTGAGAACTCATTCACAAAAACATACCTCGTGATTTGATCACAATAAAAAATGTGCGAAAGTTACTACGATAAAGGTTCATTTCAACAACTTTTTTCCCTAAAGAGATGGAATAATGATGTCTACTACGAAGTTTTAGAACTTCTAACGAGAAAAAACTTTGTCGAAGAAGCTATAGGTCTAACACATATAGTTTCGGATATATGAAGCATTTTCGTTTGAAACCATTTAAAATCAATTTTTTGTACATAACTTTTTTCGCAATTATTTTCAGTGTCTACTATGTTCAAGACAATTACTTAAACCGTAAAATTACACATTTTTGTTGAAGACAGTGCACGGTTTAGTCTTTTCCTTAAAAAGGTATTTAACATTTGAACTTTCGTATACACTAACTTTCACTACTAATAGGAAGCAGGGACGCAGACTAAAAGGCATATACATATACTTTTTGGAAAGCTTGAATCAAGTAATACAAAGATACGAAGTGAGTAACGTGGCCTTTTTAAATTGTGTAAATAAGACAACGAAATATAGAGTGCTTTTTTGACCATTTTCTTAGCAAAAACATTTACTAAAACGACTATTTTTGGTTTATTAAAAAGAGCTTTGTAGGAAATGTTCAAAAATTGGAATCGGTCGTTAGTGTAGCTTTGGTGCAATGGTGTAATGATTGAATATAATTTGATATCTTACACTATAACCAGTACGTCCAAAAACATAGTTTAAATTCTTCTAGTTTAATTTTTATGTGTTCTGAGTTTAATTTTTATGTGTTGAAATGTGTAAGTGTAGCCTGCTTGAAAGTCTGAATCCTTTTTGTAAAATCATGTCATTCTACGAAATACGTTCTTATGAACTAAGCCATACACTGAAAAAAATAATGAAATTCACACAATTTCTAAATAAATAGTACTATGAAATAGACATCAGTTGAATAAAAAATTCGATTCAAAACCATCCTCGATGTAAAACTAAATTGGAAATATGCGTGATATGAAGATAAACAATTTTATTAATGTGCGTTTTTCCTAAGAAAATGGTCAAAAAAGCACTCTATATTTTGTTGTCACAATTTAAAAAGGCCACGCTACGCATTTCGTAACTTTATATTACTTGATTTAAGCTTTCCAAAAAGTATATGTATGTGCATTTTTGTCTGCGACCCTGCTTCCTATTAGTAGTTAAAGTTAGTGTATATAAAAACTTAAATGTTAAATAACCTTTCAGGGAAAAGTCCAAACCATGCACAGTCTTCAACAAAAATGTGTAATTTTACGTTTTTGTCTTAAACATAGTAGACACTGAAAATAATTGCGAAAAAAGTTATGCACAAAAAATTGATTTTAAGTGGTTCATATATCAGAAACTATATGCGTTAGACCTTTAGCTTCTTCGGCAAAGTTTTTTCTCGTTAGAAGCTCTAAAACTTTGTAGAAGACATCGTTTCTCTATCTCTTAAAGGAAAAAAGTTGTTGAAATGAACTTTTAACGGGCTATGCACATTTTTTATTGTGATCAAATCACGAGGTATATTTTTGTGAATGAGTTCTCCAAAGGAACTATGTATATTGGATCAACGGTTTAGCAGCTAGAGAATTAAGTTCACGTTTTTGTCGATTCAAACCACTGTGTAACGATGTGGTGGTTCTCTAGACAGCCGACTGTCTGTGTAGTTTTACGATTTTCGGAAATTCATTGCGTGCACCGCACTTTCTGCTGATATCGCACACGATATTTCTCCCGTGATACTCGTAGAGATGCAGTGGGACCACGGGCTCTAGAAACAACGAGTATCGTATTAACATTCCTTTACTTCTTTAGTAGCACAGCTTCTGGTCGTAGTCGGAGTCGTTATTTACTATTTAATGAAATGTTTTGAGTGAGTGTGTATGCACAGTGACAACACATCATTAGCTACTCCCAAGCAGTGGTGTGAAAATCATGATCAGAAAAAGTTCATTTCACTATCACTTGTGAAAAAGTCAGTTCGAGATTTTCTAAAAAAAACTCAGTGACTGAAAAAATTACTTTCGTGATTTTCATTAATGAAACAATTTCACTGCACTGTATTCCGTTACGCTGCTTTAACAGATCAAACAATTAGTGGGAGACTACACGTAAAAATGAAGCAAATATAATTATTTCAATAATTGGATAACCTGTGTTCCCTGTTTAACCTGTTACTTCTGTCAAAAATGTAATTATCACTTTTTGCATTTAAACTTTAATTTAAGCGAACCAATATACTATTGAACATATTTACTTACCTTAGCACATACGCATCAATCTGTTCATTTCTGGTGAAGCTGATAATTTCGCATCGGACCGTTTTCAACAAGGCATCCCACATCGCTCTGAAATGAACACAGAAAATAATTTTTTTACAAAAAATGCCTTTCAATCATAACAATAAATTTAACTTCCAAATTCGCTGGTTCCATTTTAATTTTCGATGAATGAATTTTCTACTCCAACATTGAACAGAGGGAGTAAGATAAACTAACAATCTAGATACAGAGTAAAATAAAAGAAACGAAGCCATTATGTGCTGTATAGCAGGCTCTGTATCAACCCCCTTTTCAAGATGCCTATTATTATAGAATGGATGGAATTGCTAATTTCACCATTAATAGGATGGCATAGAGAACTGTAACAAAAACTGACCTTTGAATATTCAAATTACAGACAACGGGTCTGGAGCATGACATATATGATACGCAAAAGTATCATTGTGTCTCGTAATACATAAGACATCCGTGCGGAAAACGGCAGTAAACGGCTCTTAGTGAAGGAACGGAAAGATACCCGTCTAGTGACTAGCGAATGTCGAGTCGAAATGTGAAAATCATAAAGTTATCGCAAAGAAAAACATAAGAATGTCGTTTAGTTTACTTTTTTCAGTGAAAGAATTTTTTTTTCTTCGCTAAATTTTCTCGGAGAAGGCTGAACCAATTTCAACAAGCTTAGACTCAATTGAAATCTACGATTGATTTATTGATCAAGTTGGAAAATTTACTGGCTGTCATTTCCGGTTCCGGAGATGATTGTATAATTAACGTAATCGACAAAACACCTTTTTTTCTCTCCGATAAAATTTCTCGGAGCTTGAAGGCTACTATTAGGTTATTTTATTAGGTTCACAATGCTTATGGCGAAACACTTTTCGTTCCTAGAACATAAACGTATAATTCTTTTAATTAGACTATTAAAATGGCAAGAGGCGTCTATCACTCCGCTTTTAAATGACGACTCGGCAATTCATGATTCAATCGCTTTAGTCGAGCTTACAGCAAAATGTCTGCTGAAAAGTTCGGCAGTAATCGACAGATAACAAATTTAGGATGGCAAAGATTCTTGGTAATTATACATTTTGCCGAGACGATTACCGAGCACTCGGCTGTGTAAATCTTGGCTTTTTTTGTCGAGATTCAGTAATAAAATTTAAGCGTGCATATTCTTATATGACAGCTCTGTTTCAGGCACGAGTTTGGGCTGAGTTTTGACACAAATTCATTCTTATAGATTCTTGTCGTTCACAAGTGCGGACTGCAGTGCTTACGTCGCATATTCGACAATATTCTGGAAAGCAAAACTATAAAAAAATAACCGAAACTATCAGTTTGAGCTGGATCATTGGTCATTTTCTGAAAAATAAACGAGCGGTTCAGTCTTGATTAAGCCATACCCGAGAAATTATTACGGGCATCACTACACGGTGAAAACCAAGTGAAGTGATTTTTACCTTATTATCGGTATCACTTCACGGTGAAAACTAAGTGAAGTGAATGTAGGTCTTTATCACAAAAGTCAAAGTTAATTAATACTCTCTGATGGACGGAAAATGTTACAGTAAAAATAAAAATGCTTACCATTGTGATTTTGAAAGAAATTAAACAGATTTCAGTGAAGACAATTTTTTTGCCTCAACATCTTTTTGCTCGGCAAGCTCTTTCTTCTCGGTAAGAAGAATGATGTGATTTACTCTTTTTAATTTCAGTTTCAATTATTTATCGCTTTCAGATTAGCTTTTGTTTTCTGAGACAGCGCCTTCTCTTGTTGTTGGATTTTTCTCTGAATGTCTTTCTTTTCCTCTTTATTTGGAGCAGGGAAAGGCCCACTGGAGTTAGTTTCTGTCAAACTTGCGCTCCAGCAGGCATAAAACCTCCTCATATTTTGCATCAACAGATTACAATCATCCAAATGATACATTTCCTTAATTCTAGTGCTTCTATAGTAACTAAATCTAGTGAGACAATAACATGGAGAACGATATCTTGATAACATTACGTGATAAAAGAAAGTCGAAAGAATAGAAAAATTTATTAAATATGCGGCACATGCTAGCAATGGGCTCGTTATATTCATAATTAGTTCTAACATAGGAAAAAAATAGGATCGAAGGTTACGACGTCGAATGTCTAATTGTAACAATTGCAATAGCTCGGAGCAATTGATTCGCGACTAAAGTAGATCAGCCACAAAACTAACCTTACAAACATCGCGACGGACAATTAATAAATCCAAACTTTAATAAATCGAGACCAATCAGTTGACAGCGGTCATGATAAAACGGTAAGATCAAAGGATATCTCAATGGAAGACGTAGGAGAGTGAATCGGACAAATTTGCGTTGAATCGATTCAATGTGTTGGATATCGTTTTGGTATTAAGATGACCAGATAGCAGCAGTATATTCGAGAATTGAGCGAAGTAGTGCGCAATACAGAGCTTACAAGCAATGCACATCAGCGATTTTTTTAGTAATGCGGAAAATAAATACTAATAGATCAAAGACTTTGGAGATAGTAAACTCTATGTGCTTTAGACGATGCGCGCTCGAGAACAGTTTGTGAAATATTCGCCCTTATTCTGAATAACGACGTATTGATTTTTCGATCGAATGTGGTTGGATCGAATCATAGCTACCTTTGATTTTGCTAGCGTTATGGGGAATACAAATGAAATACGAGGGAAAAAACGATACGACGTTATTCAGAATAAGGGCGATTATAGTCGAACTTGAATACATACTTTTTGCGACTAAAAGAGATGACGGAGCATTTATTGGCATTTTAAACAATTTTGTTGATGTTACACTAATTAGTTAAATTATTCAACTGTTCTTGTAGGAACTCTGAGTCAGCTGCAGATTCGAGTATATAAAATATTTTAAAGTCATCGGCGAACGATAATTTCATACACTTGATGGAGATACAATAAAAATTTAAACGGTCCAAGGTGACTTCCTCGAGGAACTACAGAGGTAACAGAAAATGGTGATGTTGTACAGTCTCCTTTTTTCACTATTATTTCTTGACCAGTTAGATATGATCGATGCCAGTTCAAAATCGATCCGTTACATCCCAGTCTCCTTAACTTAGAGATCGTTATGTGATGATTGATTTTGTCGAACGCCAATTGCCATATGTTCGCCCTGACTTGGAAGATTCATAGTGTCAGTAGGATCGTAGTACTAGATATTAGAGATGGTCGAATAAGCATTTTTTTAAACCCGAACCCGACCCGTACCCAAGATTAATTTTTCTTCCAAATTCGAACCCGACCTGTACCCAATATAAACCTGTTCTAATCCACCTAGTGGTGTAATGGTGCCTTTCTCATATCATTCATACTATACTATATAATACAGAGGTATTCTTCAAAATAATTTTCTTTGATTCTTGAGAGAATAACCGGAATCGGTTTCGTTGGCCGTCTACTGATGACTACCGATTTGGAGTAGTTTTGAGGCCGATTTAGATTTTTTTCACGTTTTCTGTTTTGCCCCTTTAAGTGATGATCTGAAATTTTTAACACACTTTACCCTATAATTCTGGAAATGGAACTCGGATCCGGATGAAATTCATGAATTCCGTACAAAACCACTTTCATTGAGCTTATGTTTGTGAAAATCGGTCAAACCATCGCTGACAAAAATGAGTTAGATTCATTTGAGAAAATATGACCACTATTTCCTGTGCCTCCAGAATCAGAAACGGGTAATCAGGATAGCCGAAATCAGTTTGTTTGACCGTGTACTGAAAATGACTATCAAATGGAGTAGTTTTGAGGTCAGTTTAGAATTTTTTTACGTATTTTGTGTCGCACCTCAAGTGATGGTATCAAATTTTTTACACACTTTACTCTATAATTCCGGAACCGGAAGTAAGATCCAAATGAAATTTAGAAGTTCGGTTCAGGACTAAATGACCATTCATTTGAACCTAAGTTTGTGAAAATCGGTTTAGCTATCCCCGAGAAAAATTAGTGCACATTTTGCGTACTCGATTGCCTCGGTTCTAAAGTCGAATTTCACAGTGATTACATAATCTTTCTATATTAACCCTTTCACGACCATAAGATGTTCAGGACGGAACATGTCACACAATATTTTAGCTATTGTGGGTGTAAAGTAAGAGAATATCACCAGAAAAACATAGCAGGGTGCATAAGTTTCCTATAATTTCTTGGGAAATATTTCCCTATGATTCTCAGAAATAAATAAACGAAGAGATGGATTAATTATTTTTTTAATTGCTTTAATTATCAAAATAGTAAAATAAATAGTTAGTTATGGTATTCTACGAAACGATTTCTTGTACTTGTTAAGCACAAGTGGACGTTGCACATAAGAAATTTAATATCTGTTCTTTTTTCTATGCGTCGTTTTGCTCAAACTTTTTTAGTGCAATGAAGATTGACAGTGTTTTCTATGCGTTCAGAAACACATTTGTCGCCTTGCAAATGAATTTTTTTAACATCCAGTAAAAAACACATCGATTTAATAATAATTGAAGAATCGATAACGATTTTTATTGAAGGAAAATATATTTCCCCATGAGCATTAATGGGTTAGAAAGGAAGAAAAAATCTTTACCCGTACCCAACCCGAACACGAAAAAAACCGGTTCGGGTCGGGTTTAGGGTAGTAGTACCCGAAAGTTAAAAAAAATCGTGCATTTCTACTAGCTATGCAATGATTCTGTACGCTAAGAAACGGCTGCGAAGTCTGTTGAAACAGAAAGGCTACATGACACAAAAGGAATGTAATGCCAAGACTTTGCTTATCAAACATTGACGGCAAAACACAATTCTCGGTTGATTTTTCATTAGGGCGTATAAGCAAGTGACAGTTTCTCTTTAATCACTCTCTCTTTCGATTATTGTGATGTGATTAAAAAGATTTTCTTTGATATCACTATTCTGGTTGAAAGTTTCGGGTATCATTTCATGCAAAGAGTTGAGTGATAAACGTGCAAACCGCTTGGTAATTAACAGAAGAGAAAGTAAACAAAGAGAAACTGTCACTTGCTTATACGCCCTTTTGAAAAATTAACCGAGAATTATTATCTTTTTATCCATAACCGTAAGAAATCTTCATCAAATTCTACTGAATTTGTGAATAATTTATTCGCCAGAAAAAAAACTCCTCTAGAAATGTCAAGAACATCACCGTTTTCTCCTGGTGAACACGCTGATAGGATTTCTCAATACATTCAGACCCGGAACAGCTGCGAATCCAAGCAGCAGTTTTGCATACATGCGGCATTCATTTCGCTTATGAGATCGATCCGTGCTTAATACTCTCTCGGCATTTTTCTCTCTCTCTGTGTGTGTGTCTTTCTCTACGGGGACAAACTCTCATTCTCCAAAGAGTTCGCAATTCCTGAATTTCATGACCAAGCCGGTATTTTCAAGGTAAATTCGGCGACGGCTTGGTTTTCGTGAAGCCACGGCCAAATGTGATTTTTAAACAAACAAAAAATACCTTTGTCGACAAATCATGAAAGAGGAGACTTTGGTGCACCAACAGAACAACTCATATGTCATTATGTAACAAATCGTTCTGTTCTATAGCAACAGAACAGTGGGACTCTTGTTGTCACTCCCGGCACAAAATTTACTCACTGTCTCGTATTCGATTATTTTTATCACATCAGCAGTACCAGTCACAAAACGACTTGACTAAACGCTTCAGTAAAAAAATCCCCGTCACCAGCTAATTCTTCTTTTGTCGGAGACTAGGAATTCAATCGATAGCTTTGCAATTATTCAGATCTCTTCTACGCTCACGTGTAGCACGAGTACCGAAATCAAACCCGTCTCTGTTGGAAAACAGCATTAATTGCATATTTGATAATTTTAATTACTGGATGCGTTCGGAACTCAATCGTTAAACGAATTTTTTGCTGCAAGTTGCATAAACTATGATCTTAGCAGGTCTAGAAAAACAAGTGCAAAATAATGATTGGCTGACCTAAGCACCATTTTTTTATGTTGTCTGTTGACAGACGGTTGACTAAAAGTCCATCTCGCCTATAGTCACTATATAGTAAAATATAGCATTAAATTTTTTTCTAAATTTCAATTGTATGAATTCTGATAAAAACACGATAATTGACTAGCAAGATACACAGCTCACCGTACATGTTTTCACAAGTATCCCGAGCATGCAGTTTTATTGCAGCTGTCAGACGGTACAATAGAGCAGTTCCTACAAATCACCTTTCTGCAAGGCGTTTCTTTCCGAAAGAGGAACAAAGCATCACGCACAAATTTTTACTTACCTAGGAATTTTTCTCAAATCAGCATTTTTGTTGGTTGAATTCGATTCAAACCAGATCTCCAATAGCTTCTCGACTCCTTCAAAAAAATGCATATCCTCTCTACTACTACTACTACTGCTGCTGTTACTTAAATCTTCGTTCTCCGCCATTATTTCTGAATTCCTTCCCGGTATGCCACTCTGCTTATATT
Source organism: Malaya genurostris (assembly GCF_030247185.1). Lineage (NCBI taxonomy): Eukaryota > Metazoa > Arthropoda > Insecta > Diptera > Culicidae > Malaya > Malaya genurostris. Next base: position 264,525,303 of record NC_080571.1, read on the forward strand.
TCTCACACTAGCGAAACGAGCGAAACACACTCGAAACAAAAAGGTTCGCAAAAAAAATCAAGAAAAAAATTACCTATCGCACCACACCATGCGATTTTAGGTATCAAATTTAATTATTTTTTTCTTTCTCCAACAAAGTGAGCCCTTCAGCCAATGACACAATTAAAACAAAGTAATCAATCGAAATGATCGATCGAATAACGTATGCAGAGGGAATCGGCAGATTTTTATCACTAAAAGCAATTTTTGTTCGATTTTTCACTACTCCCAAAATCGATTGGCCGCGAGAGAGAGGACCTTTCCGATGAGGTCTAACACACCTGTTCACAACAAAAGTCAGTCGAAGACTGGTTAGAAACGAACACGCCTGTGCACCGTGCAAAATCATTAAATCGATTAAATCGAAAAATGCATGGGCGAGCGATTTCCATGAATGTATGAGTAAATAATTTTGACAGTTCTTCTTCGTCGAGCCAGCGTTGCCAGGTTGCCAGATTTTTCTCGTTTCGCCAGACACTCAAACTAACCAGATCTTTTGCCAGATTTTCCAAATTTTCCCAGACTTTTAATTTTTTCCTAGATTTAGTCAGATCTTACTAGATCTTTACGATTTTGGCCTCTATACTATAGGTGGGGAGACCTTTTTTTTTTTTGCGCACTCAAAAGGAAGCCCGGCAAAAATTCCCTTGTATATAGTAGACCCAGACAAATCCAGATAAATTTTTGAGTTTTGACAGATTTTTGAAAAAATAACCTGGCAACTCTGCATCGAGCTTTGATATGGCACGCTCATTCGAAATAACTAAAAATCCAATCGGAATCAGAAATGTAGTAATAGAATAATAGTATGTTCACATTAGCACTGATATCAAGTGATATACGGATATACTTGATATCCGGTGATATCATGTGTGATATCACTTGATATCCCATACAATTTGATGTCAACGCGTATCATCCTTTTTTAAAGATATCTGTGATATCATGTCGAGTTGTCAAAAATCTAGCAACACGGACAATGGCATTGAACCAGCCCGGTGGCACGATTGTCATCTGCATAGAATTGGCTTGAAGCCGAAAATTTTGGTTCTTTGGTTTGCTGTCAAATGCTGTGTTTAAGCAGTGTTCACATGTTCACATTTTTCTTCATGCGGTTGCTTCAACATAAGGAAACGATTTCGATGGCATATAATCAAAGTATAATAAACCACAATTTCTTTTTCTTATTCAAAAAGAGGTCAAATTACTTTTTTTTATAGAGAATACTAGACTAGAGTTATATTATATTGACCTTGAAAATATAAACTTTTGACACAAGTGTTGTTTGATTGTATGGTATGAACGTAGCTTAACATATTGTTGACAACAACTACACCAAAACAAAATGCGTCGGTTTCAGGAACCAGCTTCCATAGCAGGGGGGATGATCGTAGCCAACACCTGGGGCATTTGGTGGGCAATCAGAGCGCTCAGAGTATGCTAAACAAACATTCGAGCATTTCAAATCGAGTAAAATCTTAATTTCCTAATTGTAGTGATGATATTCTGGCCACAGTTACATGACGTCATAGCAGGGAGCTGCATTGAACGCACTCATTTATGAACGTCACTTTGAGAGTGACAATAAACAATCATTAAATTTCGAATTTTTCAACGAATACTGGCGTTCGGAGACCATTAAATGCAAGACTTCAATTATTGATTGAATTTTAAGAGATAAAGGTAATATTACTGACCTTATTTCTAATGAGGATATTCAAAATGACAACTTGATTGTCAAACGATATTTTATTGTTCATATGTGAACACTTCGACGTAATATGCATATCATCTCGGTATATCAAATGACATCCAGTAAATTCGCCTGTCGTTTATGTTGTTCGAACAAATCTTTTTCTTGATTGGGTAATAAATTTTTGAGATGTCATTTGTCACGTATATAAAATGAATGTATTCGATTCGTGGGACGTATGGCAGTTCGAGCTCTTTAAATAGAGTGTGAAAATGTGAATTAGTACCATAAATTGATAATCGCCAAAATTATGCAAAGATGATTAAAATATTTTATGGCACAACAAACGGTGCAAACGGTGATTCAAATATTTTATGGCACAACAAATATCAAAGTGTTAGTGTAAATTCTCAACACTGAACTTTTCGCTTGTCAATTACGTTTGGTACATTGAAAAACTTGTGTGATTCACTTGCTGGCACTTAGCAGTACAAACTAGATATATAGTAATTTCAGATTCAAATTTCATGTGCATACCATTGTAGAAGTCGCTAGATCTGGAGAGGAGTATAAAAATGCTTCAGGTTGGTATTTTATCATTCACTTATTGCGCATTGAGAAACATTGGCATCGACACATTGATTCTATTTTTTGCTTCGTTTTTCAGTGCAACGAAGTTATGGACTGAAATCTTTTATCATGAGAAGCACATATTGGCGTCCACATAATTCATATTCTCCTCCCGTAGTATGATTGCATCGGAAGTTGAAAATTGGAAAATACTTCCAGCGATAATCATTGTTGAATATATAATGTCGCAAGTATCACTCTATTTTCGTGTAGTGATGCACTATTACGTTCGCCAAATTCCAAAAATTTCTGTTTTTGACAATATGCCCATAGTCACCGTATTGATCATTCCAAAAATAAATTGAGCACTGCAGTAACATGACGATAACGATCTAAAAAGCATCTTTACTGAACATTCGAACCGAACGCTGCAGTACACATATACTATGATTTTCCGCTGGGTCGTTGAGATAAGCCGATCGCTTTGGTAAGTAAAATACTCACATTCACATTGACGTGTGACAGTGAAGTTCTAATCCACTTTCATGGAACATTCATTCTAACTCCGTAACGGTGGGAAGCATATTGCTTCGATAACTATAGCAAATATTGCCACAAACATTATATCGTCAGTATCATTCGATAGTACAATCAAATACAAATTATAATACGGAATACTTCGACAAATTTTCAAGGACACATTTTGCATCGTGCGGTACACTGTCATGATACACTGTCAGAGTGACAATGTACTTTAACGAGTTTTCTATAAAACTAGCAACACTGAAGGGTAAGAACAAATTCACCATGGTTACTGTTTATTGTAGTGAAAAATAAACTTGAACTATGTTGTTATGTATGAGATATGGTTATTCCATATCGGATTTTGTTTTTTGTCCTCCTTGGCTTTTCAGAAATATGCTCCTTGGCTTTTTGGAAATTGCTCAGCATTATATGTTAGAATGTCTCTGCACTGTTCACCGAATCGTTATGGTAGCCACCCGATCTTCTCATTGCAAATCACTCCCGTCAGAGGAGTAGGAATTTTTCCAACATCTGCTAAATGCGGGGAACCTTTACATCATAATACTAATAGAAAATAATTCAATTAATAAGTTTATCCATCGTGAGAGAAAAACTGCTGTGTCTGCCACCGTTCGGGCTATAATAATTATCGTGTAGAGCGCTAATCGCTGTTTCCGTGGTACGTATACGAATCGTACCTGTAGCAATCGTCCTAATTTGATGTACTACGTTCTCACCTGAGAAACCGAGAAGGACCAAAATGTAGCAATCGTCCTAATTTGATGTACTACGTTCTCACCTGAGAAACCGAGAAGGACCAAAATGTAGCAATCGTCCTAATTTGATGTACTACGTTCTCACCTGAGAAACCGAGAAGGACCAAAATGTAGCAATCGTCCTAATTTGATGTACTACGTTCTCACCTGAGAAACCGAGAAGGACCAAAATGTAGCAATCGTCCTAATTTGATGTACTACGTTCTCACCTGAGAAACCGAGAAGGACCAAAATGTAGCAATCGTCCTAATTTGATGTACTACGTTCTCACCTGAGAAACCGAGAAGGACCAAAATGTAGCAATCGTCCTAATTTGATGTACTACGTTCTCACCTAAGAAACCGAGAAGGACCAAAATGTAGCAATCGTCCTAATTTGATGTACTACGTTCTCACCTGAGAAACCGAGAAGGACCAAAATGTAGCAATCGTCCTAATTTGATGTACTACGTTCTCACTTCAATACTACTTGTTAAAAAGAAAGAACTCTAATCGTTGAACAGTTTAACAAAGATTTATTTTTGATGAATTTAAATTTACGTCTATCTTTCTACCAATAAAATTTTCTTCTGTCTAAAATTTTCATTCCGTTTCTAGTTGCTTGCTTTGATCATCATTTTTAGTTCGTAACATTCTCCGGGCCAGGAACAGAACTGTTTGCTTGGAGTAGTACAATTTTACTCACAGGCAGAGATGTCTATCTCCTCTGTGTGACGAAGAGCAAGCAAAATTTCTCCCCTCGCACTGACAACTTCAACGAGAGCTCTTCTCTTTCACATTTATACACCACTGTTGTGTAAGTGTGCACCGCATCATGAGTGCGTTTGTTTATTTCCTTTTACCTCTTCCACTGAATCGCACCAAAGTGCTAGAGCATTAGCTAATAAATTCTCTGAGGTGGATGCAGATACTTCCACAGAGGTGTACACGCCGGTGAGCACTCTGCTGTATGGTTTTTGTAGATGAAGCGTGGACACGCAAAATCAGCAAAATAAAACAATTTATCGTAAAATTTTCGGTTTTCCTTGCAAATTTTTCATAGCAAGGCCAGATCTACTCTCTATTAATTGAAGTTCACAGAAGTGTTCGCTCACAATCACGCGCCAGTGGTCACTTGGGTGTATTTAGACGAGAGCGCGTGTGAGCGATTCATGCGAAGAGAATGTGTTTCACTCGCGCCAGCTGCTTTAACCACAAGCACACACTCAAATGCTCTCTATTCGACACTGAGAAGAAGTGCGCTTTCCTCTTTGTGCGGTGCTTCGTTTTTTTCATCCTCGGTGTGGCAGAAATCTGACTCTAACGTTTATCACTCTGGTGAAATGCCATCTCTGCTCACAGGTCTTGTATAAACTGATTTCGATGTTCGGACTGTAATTGTTCTTGCATTGCCGTCTGATCCTTGGTAAATTTTTTCAACCAATCCTTTTGGCCAGTTTCCTCGGTGTAAAGATTCATCCACTATCATTACAAGATCACCGACGTGATATTCATGATAATTTCTATTATCTGGCCATTTACGGCTCCTTATTAGCTCCGGACGATACGTAGCTATCCATTTGCGCCAAAATCGATCCGCATAAATTTGAGCATGTTTGTACGCAGCTCGACAGTCCAGGTCTCGTTCATCAAAGGTGTGGTCAAATTGGATAAAGTTATTTCGACCAAGTAACAGCATGTTGGGTGTTATTGGTTCTGGGTCTTGGGGATCCTCTGGCACGTGAGTCAGAGGTCTATTGTTAATTATATTCATTGTTTCACATAGTGCTGTGCGTAATACTAAATCTGTTGGACTTCGTTCTTGTAACATACAGCGAAGTGCAATCTTCACAGAACGTACTAAACGCTCCCAACATCCTCCAAAATGCGGAGCACCAGGTGGAATAAACTTCCATTGAACACCTCTAACGCTCAACGAATCTTGGATCTGTGGTTGATCCAGAGTTCGCACAAGCTTCTTCAATTCCGCATCTGCACCCACGAAGTTTGTACCATTGTCAGTCATAATGCATTGCGGTAAACCACGGATGGACATGAAACAGCGAATGGCCATAATACAGCTTGCTGTATCAAGCGATGGTACGACTTCAAGATGTATAGCTCTTACTGTCATACATGTAAACAACACTACCCACCTCTTTTCAGTACGACGCCCAATTTTTACTGATAATGGTCCGAAATAATCAATTCCTGTGTAAGTAAATGGGAATACGAACGGGGTTGTCCCAAATACAAATTATAATACGGAGTACTCCGACAAATTTTCAAGGACACATTTTGCATCGTGCGGTACATTGTCATGATACACTGTCAGAGTGACAATGTACTTTAACGAATTTTCTATAAAACTAGCAACACTGAAGGGTAAGAACAAGTTCACTATAGTTACTGTTTATTATAGTGAAAAATATGTAAACATATTACTTACATATTTTGATCCTTAGGAAAACTATGAAGCGAAATTTCGGTCGACCCTGTTCGTGTGTCACATCCCTCTACTAAGAAACTTCTCACCATTTCGAAAGCTTCTCGGTTTATTAGCCGGCGATATTTAGACTAATTGTTGCAGTTTAATACAGCAACGATAAACAAACAAGTTTGTTTTGCACCGTAGCAACTAGCATAAAGCGTTGCCAGAAACGATCTCCTTTCACATTTTCACGCTATCGCAACGAAAGGGAGATATTTGCTAGGCTTACTTGTTCATGCTGTGAACCAAACATTGGCGATTCGTTTATATGGGACTTAGGGGTATTATTATTTGTATTTGGTTGTCCTCTCTAGTGGCAGGTTTCCCATTTGTGGAATGGTCGGTTTTGCTCTATACTCACGGCACTTGATACATGACATAGTGTATTTCTTAACTTGAGAACGGAGTTTCAAAATGCGATGTTATTATGTTATTATGTTATTTACAACAGTTTCCAATCCTTGATGTGCATTAGCGATATGATACATGCGAATTAGAAGCGTCGAAAATTTGTGATTGTCAGGAAGGATAACGGGATTATTCACTTCAAATGGCTTACTATTATCTTGTATACGACCACGCATGCGTATGATTCCATTATGCAGAAAAGGTGAGTATGTTTTCAGTCTACTGCAGCTTTTTACGAATCCGGTATGTTTATGGCTCCGTAACTCTTGGTAAAAAAACTTCCAATTGAACTTTTTTATACCAAGCATTCCTTGCATTATCCATATCGTGTACAGTTATTTTAAAACATTTAGGCTTCTCACGTTTTGGTAGCGCTAGAATCTCTCTCATTTTTAGGTAAAATGCAGTAGATCTTGATAACCGATTGAAGTCAGAGAATCTCATGATATCAGGTAGCTCGATCAACTCATTTTCATGGATTGTACAACATATAAGATTACCTGAATCAGGAACAATTATTTCAGCTTGAAAGTTAACAAATTCTGAGGAAGACAGTTCTAATGATTCGCCTTTCGGCCAGGAAACGAGATCCTGATCAGGGCTTGTATTGTGAATCCTCAAACGAACGAAGCAACAAAAAATATCTGCTGTGAACACTTTGCTTGACATAGCTGAATGAGAGACCTATATTAGAGAGAAAATGGATGCGTGAGAGTATATGCTACTGAGCAGACCAATTCCCCTTGCCAAGTAAATTGTCTGTGCTCTCATTCTCAGTTAACACATGAACTAAGCAATCCATGACAATGTAATGAAATGAAGGGTTCACTCTCGTTAGTATTGTACGAGAAAGAAGACCATGCCTCACGGTGTGCTACAAGACGCGAAGCAACGTCATATAGGCAATGTTTACGGTTTATTTTTAAAAAGTAGGTTTACAGAAATCATTTTTAACATAATGTTCGCATTCCAAGACCAAATTTGATCACATTTCAAACAGACTTTAAACATTTTATAGCAGAAATTTTGCATTTGAGCTCATTTTCAAAACGATCCATTTGTTTCTTGGCAGTTTACACTGTGTACATATCCTAGAAACACTAAAAGCAATGTTCTTTAAATTAATATTCATCGGAATTAAAAGTTATGAAACTAGTTTCCTCATAGGCATCTACAATATGAGAACCATTCATCAAATGCTAACCTCATGAAGCATAGGTCTCAGCAAGCGGGCATATTCATGAACTAACGAACGAACGAAGCAGCTCTCCTGGCTTGGGTTGCGCTGTAAATTCTACCTGACATACGAATGTGTGTGAATAGCACAGATAGTGAAACCCTTTCGTTCATATTCGTTGCTTCAATATGCAAGCCTTGATCCTGATACAGATAATCACAACCTCTCAACCATTCTTGCATGCTGCTAAATTTTGATGATTTCGTTGCCGAATCTGCAACGTTTAACTGTGATGGAACCCAATGCCATAAAGCTATTCCATGTCCGTTTTCTTTGATTTTCATTATTCGTGAACCGACATACGCTGTAAGCTTCTGATTTGTGTTCAACCAACTCAAACATATTTTTGAATCCGTCCAAAAATACAGTCCTGTCACTTCTATTTTAATTTCGTCTTGGACAACTTTCATCATTTGGCTTGCTAAAACACATCCTTGAAGTTCAAGTCTTGGTACCGTTGATGGTTTCAGTGGAGCAACTCTTGATTTCGCAAACACTAACGTAACGTGTGTTTTACCCATTTGACGATGAAGCATATAAATTACACATGCGAAAGCCTTATCGCTCGCGTCACAGAAAGCATGCAACTCGACATTTGTGAAGTATGGTATGTCAGAGAAATAATATCTTGGTACACGTAATTCTTTCAGTTTAGCAGTTTCGTTTAACCACTCTTTCCATTTTGTAGTCAAACTATCCGGAATTTCGTCATCAGCCAGATTGTAATCTCCACAACTCTTGGAATATAATCTTCAGATGTATTGTTATAGGACTAAGCAGGCCTAACGGATCAAAAATGCCCATCATGAATTTTAGCAATTGTCGTTTTGTAGGCACCGCATGTCACCCGAATGAAACTTTTTGTCCAGGTTTGAGAAATTCAGTGGAAATACGAATTCATCTGAATTAAGATCCCATTCAATACCGAGTACACGAGTTCTATTTGTATTGTTTTCGGCTATCAAACTAGGGTCAAGTGATTTCAAAAGTGCGTTTGAATTTGATGCAAATTTAACCAGTTTGAATCCTCCTTGATCGTGTGTCTTCACCACCCGCTGGGCCATTTGAATGGCTTCTTCCTCGGTATCTGCACAATCAAAATAGTCGTCAACATAATGTTGTTCCAAAACTGCTCGCTCAACGCCAGGATACTTTTCCTCTAGCTGTTTTGCATTGAAATTCTTGATGTATTGCGCTATTGAAGGGGATGATACTGCTCCAAATATCATCACCGTCATGATGTATTCACTGGGGGGAGTAGAACGATTCATACCACGGAAAAGGAATCTCTGAGAATCTTGATCCACTCTACGAATAATAACCTGATGGAACATTTCTTTGATATCCGCTACGAATCCGATTTTCTTTTTCCTGGCACGCATTAGAATTGCAATTAATGGGGGAACGAAATCAGGACCTTTCAGTAGCAAATCGTTCAGAGAAAATCCATGGCATTTGGATTTGGCGTCCATTACCAATCGGAACTTATTTGCCGTCTCTACGCTGAAGTGAGGTAAATAACAGGTATTCGCTGTTTTGACTAATTCATGCGGTTTCAATTTTCGGGCATATCCTTTTTCCACATATTCCTCAATTTTACTGCAGTACTTTTTTGCATATTCCGGATCTGAATCCATTTTCTTTTCTATTATATGAAGTCGACGAAGTGCCTGTGGCTTGCTATCTGGGAATGTGAAATTGTTATATTTGTATAACTGTCCAACTTCAAAACGTTCTCCTCGACGAATGATTGTGCGATTCATTATATCCAGAGCACGTTGATCTTCGTCTGCCATTTTTGGCGATTGGTCGGTAATGCCAAAGTTTTCTACCTTGTACACCTCTTTCACCAAGTCTGTTAGTTCGATATCGTCATTTCCGGAGCATAGAAAAGCGTGATTGTCGTTTGATTCACCAGCGTTCGGTTTGATTACACCATGTATTGTCCAACCTAGATGACAACGAGTTAGCTGCAAACCGTTGACTGAGTACTGCACTGTCTTGAGGGGTACAATTAGACCAGCGTTATTTGAACCAATTAACATACAGGGGCGAGTGTTTTGAATTGTAGTTAATATGTCATCATTTAACATCGGATATAACTGTCTAATCTGCTCAATGTCAAATTTCATCGACGGAAGATCAATATTTCTTACTGTACGAACATTATTTGCCGTGAACCACTTTGCTTGTAGGGACGGTCCAGAGATTTGGAAGGACAACATCATGGACTGTTCTTCTTTATGCGAAATACCATTGGTCCACATATAATTCACCGAAGAGATAGGTCCACGCAGTCCGATTTTTGTTGCTACATCAGCATCCATCATTGATAATGAAGATCCTTCATCAAAAAGAGCAAAAACTTCTTCTATTGCATTAGGGCCACGAACTTTAACTTTGCCTACTCTAAGCAAAGTATTTGCGTTTCTACTATTCACGTTGCATACATTAGAAATTAGTTGTTCTTCATTATGCACTAGTTCATGATGATTCTTTTCGCAAATTGATCATTTCTTCTTAGATTTACAGTTTTTCCTTGTGTGATCAGCTTTTAAACAAATATAGCAGACTTTACAAGTATTTGCAGTTGACCTACGTTCAGCAACAGATAATTTGCGAAACTGCTCACATTTGTCTAGGCTTGCATGTGATTTTGAAGAACAAAGTGAACATTTTACGGGTGATTCTTCATCTCGACTATTTACATTGAGAACCATCTGCTTGGGCTTTATTGGGTAGCTTTGCTTTTTGGAATTGAAGACAGGATTCAGATTGGCGAGTTGAGTGTCCATTTCATCCTCCAACCAACAAATAAAACTGTCGAAATCGATTATTATATTGTTTTTGATTAAAGCAGCCTTATGTCGAATCCACATTTGTTTGCTGAATACAGGCAGTTTTTCAGCCAGGTGTGAGATAAGTTCTGGATTCATCAAATAACTATCTGCTTTAACATTTTTTATTGCAGTTCTGGTTCCAATTACCACGTTATAGAAAGTTCGAAAGGACTCAATGCTTCCCTCCTTGATGCTTTCTAAATTTCTTAATGCTTCCATTCGATTGGCTACCACCCATTCCGCACGTCCGAAATTGGATTTTAACATTTTCATAATCTGTTTTACGTTTTCAGCAGACGAAAGCAGTGATTTTGGAAGACTGACTTCTGGTTGAATGCTTAATAGAAAATGCATCATCATTAGAACTACTGGAACTAACGACATTCATGTTTTCCGAGGGGCCATTATTAGCAGTTGGTACTGATTTTGCTTCTTTGGATTGAAGATTTGGTTTTTCCAGAAAATTTTTGAATCGATTCGGTACTATTCCTTGATTTTCTCTATTGGAGCGGCGTAATTGATATTCCATATAAACTGACGTTGAAAATTCGAAGGACCAAAATGTAGCAATCGTCCTAATTTGATGTACTACGTTCTCACCTGAGAAACCGAGAAGGACCAAAATGTAGCAATCGTCCTAATTTGATGTACTACGTTCTCACCTGAGAAACCGAGAAGGACCAAAATGTAGCAATCGTCCTAATTTGATGTACTACGTTCTCACCTGAGAAACCGAGAAGGACCAAAATGTAGCAATCGTCCTAATTTGATGTACTACGTTCTCACCTGAGAAACCGAGAAGGACCAAAATGTAGCAATCGTCCTAATTTGATGTACTACGTTCTCACCTGAGAAACCGAGAAGGACCAAAATGTAGCAATCGTCCTAATTTGATGTACTACGTTCTCACCTGAGAAAACGAGAAGGACCAAAATGTAGCAATCGTCCTAATTTGATGTACTACGTTCTCACTTCAATACTACTTGTTAAAAAGAAAGAACTCTAATCGTTGAACAGTTTAACAAAGATTTATTTTTGATGAATTTAAATTTACGTCTATCTTTCTACCAATAAAATTTTCTTCTGTCTAAAATTTTCATTCCGTTTCTAGTTGCTTGCTTTGATCATCATTTTTAGTTCGTAACAGTACCCATGTTCCACGCAAGGCCCGTTTATGAAAAAAGTCCCATCACTGCCAAAATATATCGCAATTCTTCATACATCGATTAGCTGGAGTGTACCTTTGAATTTGTTGCAATACAGCAACGGAAAACATAAACAAACAAACTTGTTTTGCGCCGTAGCAACTAGCATAAAGCGTTGCCAGAAACGATCTCCTTCCACATTTTCAAACTATCGCAACAAAAGGGAGTAATTTGCTAGGCTTGCTTGTTCAGGCTGTGAACCAAACATTGGCGGTTCGTTTGTATGGGATTTAGGGGTATTATTATTTGTATTTGGTACAATATCGGGCCAACATCGGCTCGATATATCGATGCGATTCGCTTGTTCGTTGACGCCGCGATAACAAAAATCGTGCAACGGGAGCCCTCCGTTAGTCCAATACGTAGCTCAAGTAGGTCCAGTGAATGACCCCATTTCTCAGTGGGGCGTGGATGCAAATTGCAAAGCTAAGCGCTACGATCGGACCATATCGTGCTCAATTGGTCTGATGATCGGATCGATGCGGCTCGACAAAATTCACTGGGAACCAATTGATATTACAATCAGAGTTGCCATGTTGTTTTCAAAAATCTGTCTCTGACCCAAAAATTTATCTGGATTCGTCTGTGTCCAAGGGTTTCATTTACAATGAGCAAAAAAGGTCTCATTACCTATCGTCTAGAGGCCAAAACCACAAAGATCTGGTGAGATCTGACAAATAAGTTTGATAAAATTCGTAAAATCTGCCATTTGCCAGATAAATCTGGAGCAATGGCAACGCTTCTTTACGTTTCGTCTTAGACTCGTCAGTGCAGAGCAGTTTAAATTGAACTGCTTATTGCAAACTTGAACAGTTCAATTTGAACCGGTAAGCAGATGTGAAGTTAATAAAAAGCAAAGCCTTGGCATTACATTCCTTTGGTGGAATTTGGCCTTTCTGTTTCAACAGACTTCGCAGCCGATTCTTAGTGTACAGAATCATTGTATGGTTAATACTATGGATCCTACTGACACTAAGAATCCTTCCAGGTCGGGGCTCGAACATACGACAACTGGCTTGTAAGACCAGCGTCCTATGCATTGAACCGCAGACACGGAATAAACATGACGTGAAGTTAATGCTATTTGCAAAACACTTATATATTTGGTACCGAAGTACCACGTCTTTCCTGACGTCCCGAATGAAAACGTTGTTTTCGGCTTATTCTGGCCGATGCAGGTATGGTCATTTAGGGGTTAGCCTATGTTTGTGCTTAGGGCACATAACCGTTTTTACTGTTCTTTACGTTTCGTCTTGGACTCGTCAGTGCAGAGCAGTTCAAATTGAACTGCTTATTGCAAATTTGAACTGCTCTGAACTGACGAGTCTAAGACGAAACGTAAAGAACAGTAAAAACGGTTATGTACCCTAAGCACAAACATAGGCTAACCCCTAAATGATCATACCTGTATCGGCCAGAATAAGCCGAAAACAACGTTTTCGTTCGGGACGTCTGGAAAGACGTGGTACTTCGGTACCAAATATATAAGTGTTTTGCAAATAGCATTAACTTTACGTCTGCTTAGCGGTTCAAATTGAACTGTTCAAGTTCGCAATAAGCAGTTCAATTTGAACTGCTCTGCACTGACGAGTCTAAGACGAAACGTAAAGAACAGACTCAAATTTTGTTAATTGAAATTGTTATATCTCGGTTAATTTTTCAAAAGGGCGTATAAGCACAGACTAACAGACATGACAGTATGAGTAAATTCTTATAAAAATAATTTTTCGTGATGCACTAGTTCCACCTATATTGTACTGCGCGAACTATTTACTATCTGTACACCCCTTGTGTTATGTAAAAGTTTTTTTACTAGTTGGTTTCCCCTCGTTTGTCAACACCGATCAGCTGCTTGCAGGGATGCCTGATTTCATCAAAATATTTGAAAATGAATCGTCACAATAAATTATTGGATTACATTGATAATATATTTAACTTTTTCGCGATGTTGGAAGGTAACCATTAATTTGACTCAACGTTGTTCATCTAGACTATTTTTTATTGTGTTGGTAGTTTTCACCCGAAATTAAGTGGTGGCAGACCAGAAGCAAGTAAATATTGTAACAAAACGGGTTCGGGTTTTGTATTACGTTGGAGGATGAGAAGTAGGCACAATTATGTATATAGTTTTGGCAATATGTATTAAATCTGTATCCTGCATGAAATTCGCATGGACGTATACAAATCAATACATTACAGGTAATTCTGTATGAATGGCAACTCTGTTGATAAATGAAAAAAATAAACACAGTCTAGATGACAGACAGGATGTTTTTGATAGGGTAACGTGGCGCCATCATAACACATGTGAGTACTGTCCCAAATAAAGAAATATTCGAAATGACCGTTAAAATGATCGAAGAATCTAATTTGAGTGTCCTGTCTGTTAGTCTGTGGTATAAGCAAGTGACAGTTTCTCTTTGTTTACTTTCTCTTCTATTAATTACCAAGCGGTTTCCACGTTTATCACTCAACTCTTTGCGTGAAATGATACCCGAAACTTTCGACTTTTAAACAAAATAGTAATGTCAAAGAAAATCTTTTTAATCACATCACAATAATCGAAAGAGAAAGTGATTAAAGAGAAGCTGTCACTTGCTTATACGCCCTAATGAAAAATCAACCGAGATATATGTTAACTTCTCAATTTTTGACGTTTCCATTTATTATTTGAAAATGAGTAACTAGTACTTAAACTCTGAGTAACTTTTTCTAAGCGTGTAAATCGCTAATTCGATTTGTTAAAATCGATGAAAGTAGTGTGATACATGCTGAACCAAAACAAAATTAAAATCCACTTTTCGATTTGCTTCTTCAAGTTTCAAATGAGAATGGTTTTCAAATTTATAAAAATATCACGGTTATTGGATATTCCACAAAACTGCAAAACCATCTAGTCATCAAATGTCTTCGTAATGTTCGTGATAGCATAGTGGACAATCTGTCATTAGTGGATATGTCAGCTGACGAATTAAGAAACCCATTTATCGATCCATCTACCACACATCTTGCAAGTATTGAAAACCCTAGCACTTCTGACCCGGAGAAGGAAGAGATGGATGAAGTTCCGTCAGCAATGACGGAGTCGTATAGCGAAATTTCCTATACACAAAACTTTTTTGGTGGCGGGACCACCGAAGAACACGAAGGGGACACTAACCGACAAAGTGTTCGCTCCGGTTCATCGTCTTCAGCTTCCTCACAAAGCAGACGGCGTCCAGATTCACTGAACTGTGATAAGAGGAAAGGTACTTTCCGTTGTAGTAGTAGTAACTTTATTTAACAAATTTACTTGTAGATGCTTTCCCATACAATTTGGAAGGCACCGTAAGAGTAGACGGTAACATGACACATTTTGTAGCTGAGAATTTAGAATACAAAATCAAACTCGCGAGTCCGGTGACAGTAACACGGAAAGATTCAGGCAATCCATCTTCGTCTCGTCAGAGCACACCATCGGCCGCAACCGGTGGGGGTAACTTGGCGAACTATGGCCTTCTGCCGAAACCGTTTTTGATGACACCGAACCTCAACCAAATCGATCCAAACGCGCTGAACGAAATCGAACGGGAAGCGCAAGCATTGGCCGCTTCAGTTGACAATCTTACTGAAAGTCTTTGCTCGGTGCTACACTCGATCTCCTCCATCACAGCGGATAACGTGGAGATTTATAAAAATGCCGTCACGAAATTAACGGACTGCATGGATGCCAACATCAAATGCATGTACACAATCATGGCAAAAGCGGAGGAAATTTCCAAAGCCATCAAACCAGCGGAAGCATTGGCAACTAGGATGTAAGCGGTATTATGTCGTGGTATGAATTGAATACGTTGCTAACTATTCGTTTTTTTTTTTTTTTGTTTCGCAGACGGGAGATTAAACGGTTAGTCGATATGCTGGAAAGTAACGTCTAGCGTATATGAGATTTCAACTGTTTGTGCATAGGTAGCTGATTTCATTATAAGTGCAAAAATCCTAGTGTTCGCTTCAATCAAAGATGTTGCTCTTAGTGGCATTTTGTCTCAATTACCCAAATTAATTCTACATATATGTTCGATTTCAAGTGGGTAACTATAAATTTGACTTTGGTATGTGTATTAAGGGAAAGAAATCCGTGAGCTCCACTTCGTCTAAATATGTTGGTAATGTTGTTGGTAACAGGTCTGCTTGATGGACTGTTTAGCAAACGAATTGAAGCAACAGTTTCATTCCACATCAGTAACGTAGGATCACAGGTTGAGATAAAATTTAGATTCATTAAACCACCCTTATCATCCAGACTGCAATAACGAAACGAAATGTGCTATTCACTAAAAGTTTATTGACCATATAAATAACTGATTGTTCACTAGTTCCCGTTCGCAGTTGTGGCAAGCAATAGAGTAGAAACTTATAAATCATAAAACTCATTCACTAGTTTGCACCGTTATAATACCAATACCTGAACCGAAATAAATGTTCGGTGTATTTAATCGAGCCCGCTACAAAACCTCTTAATCTCTAATCAATGATAAAAGACGGAATGTGACCGCTGAATGCACGTTCGAGCTCCTCTGCAACAGCCAAACAGTGACGATCGCGATTTCGTGTTGCAACAATTTGAATACCCAGTGGCAAACCGTCCGGATCCAGACCTAATGGAACTTGAGTAGCCGGCACGTGTAAGACGTTAAAGAGACACCAATAGCTAAAGTTGAATACATTGACAAATGCTGAATAGTGATACGGAGCAGAGTTTGTTGTGCTGTGATAGAACAAAACGCCATCATCCCCGAGCAACTCGGTGAGATCTTGATCACATTGGCGTGTGATTTCTTTGATTTTATCAGCCTTTTCCGGGGGCATGATACTGTCAATCAGCGAGTATATGGATGCCAAAGTGTATTCGCTGCTACCCGTGATCTTTTTGGCCAATTCGACAAACGGAGAAAGTTGTTTTCCATTGCCGAGTAGATTGTTGAAACTAGCCGGTTCTTGAGTCATCCAGTAGCGCCACATTTGACTGGTTTTTTCACTGTTTTTCAATGTTACTTTCTGGACACCTTCGGGGGCAATCGTTTGGAAGTGATCAACCACACGAGTCATGGCCCTCTGTAGCTGAGGATGCACAGAGCTGCATCGAATGTCTCCAGAACTGGTACAATAGAAGTAACGCAACTTTTTCAAGTCTGTCTTTTCATTAAGCTTCAACGCTACCGTAGCTTTGGGACCAACAAGAACCTGGAAAACGTAAAATATGATTACGTGATAGCGTGATCTTTTCATGCCAATTTATTTGCTGTACCTTCATTATTGGACGCAGATCGGAAGCGTATCGAGTCATCGGTCCTGCGACGACCATTGTGGAAACTTCCCGGCCAGTGCGCAGAGTACAACCGCGAGTGTTGACGATTCCCGACGTTGGCTTGTGGCCGAAAATGCCACAGTAAAATGCCGGCATGCGAATCGAACCACCAATATCGGTACCTGTATTGAAAGGCAATTGATAATCATGATTTGGAATGGAGGTAAAATCGCAAGGTGCACTGTCATTTGTTATTTAACTTTGTAACCATGGCTTTCTTCAGCAATCCGTACAGCCGAAAAATGAATGAGAGCGGAAATCAATAATATGAAGTAAGTAGCCTTAGCCTGCTGAATCATGGCATGATAGTCGGGCGATAATTGATAGTAACCTTTCGGTAAGGTGAGTACTCATTTAATAGCAGGTAATGAGCTGTCTGAGAATTGAAAAAAGGAGCACCATCCGAAAAAGAAGAATATCTACAAAATACTCTACACTAAACGAAGTAGGGCAATTAGGCGATGAATGGATTTTGTTGCTTTCAGTCAACAACTATTATTTACCTACGTGGATAAAAGTAATAACTACTGACCGTATTGCGATTTATATCGTTAACTCATGACATGACATGAAAAGCGACGGTGTGCAAGTTAATGTTGTGGAATTGAAGGAAACAAATACAATGTAGCGAGTAATATCCTACTTTTTAGGCAAATGCATTGAACAGAGATTGCAGATTTTTTTTTAATAATTCAAAAGAATGAGATGATTTGGTGATTATGTGTAAGGGTTAATATGGAGAGCAGAAAACATTGCGAGTTTAGTCAATGCTAAACGAAAACTAAACAATACTGTCTACCAAAATATACTTTGAAAACCAGTAAAACAAAAACCGTTTGGCTCCAGGATAACAAGTTAGGAATTCATGTGTCATTTAGTATTCGAGTAGCGCACTTAATGCTAACCAAAACAAAATATAAAAAATGATACATTAAATAATACCACTGTGACGTTTTATGAAACTTTACTTGCATAACAACTAGTAACAAAAACTGTCAATGAAGATCTAACACTGAAATAGTAAATGACATTGAATAATAAAACTTGGAATAACATGGATTTAATAGTAAAAAAAAACACAACATATTTTCGAGCCAACAAACAAAACCCACATGAGAAATGAAATGATGAGAAACTGTGGTACCACAAATAATAGAAATGACAGATATAGTGCAGCGATGTGTACTAGTTAGCAAGATAAATAAGTTTTAAACCTAGTCCAAAGGCACTGCCGCATGTCGTAATCAAAGCTGCTTCTCCACCGCTCGAACCTCCTACCGTACGTCGGCTGTCGTATGGATTGTTCGTTTGACCAATCAGGTTATTTCTGGTTTCCTGCCTGCAAGTGAGCAACAGGTTTCGGTTACTTTCTTACCGCGTTCGAATTGTATCACTATTTACCATCTGTTAATTTCCGGAATACTGGTAGTCGCAATTATAATAGCACCGGCGTCCTTCATCAGTTTGACACACTCGGCATCTTCTTTGGCTTTCACGTTACGTCGGGCCACAATTCCCAAAGTGTGGAGCTTATCTTTAACGGCCGTACTATCCTTCGTCGTGAAAGGTATACCAAGGAAAGGTTTTTCGGCAAATTCATTCTCTGAAATAAGACCTCGTTGGATTCTGTCATCGATGGCTTTTGCTTCCTCGAGTGCTTCAATGAAGGGACCGTCGATCACTGCATTTATAACTGGGTTGACCTCGTTCAATCGATCAATGTAGGCACTGACCACCTCGTAGCAACTTACATCTTTGTTTCGTATCATTTTAGCTAGCTCCTGTACACTGTAGGTCAAAATGACCCGTTTCCGTTGCAACGGTGGACATCGAATTCGGGTTGGTCCCCAATACCATTTTAGTATCAACTCGACTAGGTAATCCACCAGCATGTGTATTACCACAAAAATGTTGAATAGGATGCTGTACGCTATGTCTTTCATGATCTGACTGGATTTATTCCGTTTCTGTGCAAAAAAATT
Organism: Malaya genurostris; assembly: GCF_030247185.1. NCBI lineage: Eukaryota > Metazoa > Arthropoda > Insecta > Diptera > Culicidae > Malaya > Malaya genurostris. The sequence goes on from NC_080571.1 coordinate 264,544,394, forward strand.
GAAGCAAATTAATGTATCTTATCTGCCGCAGTAATAAACATGAATATCTAGACTACAATTATCATCCACGGTACCGATAACAGTTTGTAGTATACACCGTGATCAATTGTTGTTAGTGAAAAAAAAACTATTCACATGAATAGCGGGGTAATCCGCTTAGTGTGACGTCATCAAGCGAAGCCTCAATTGACCGACATCTGATAGAATTGATCTAAACTATCCCCTTATCTATACCACCATTCATCTACTTACATTTCTTTGGTCACGTCTCGCATTTGTGGACATTTCTGACTGCTATCGTCTGTTCTACAAGTGCTACTGATACTGTTACTAATTAGTGCGAATGCAATTCTGAAACGGCTATCGATCAGGGATGGACACCGTCAGAAATAGCAAAAACCGATCAAACCCGTTTTAACTTTCTCTCTGACTGGGTTTTGAGCCGTCTGGTCTGAAGGTACATTATTAACGCATACATAACGGTGTGATGATATACTGCTCATACATAACAGTACAGTATCAACACATTTGAGACGGTGCTAACAATTTGACAATCACATTTTCTGTGCAAGTGTTAGTGAATGAATTCTTGTGTATGTTTCAGAGTTTTCAGGTAGTATCATTCCCAAGTGCCGCAAAAAAGCGAAACTGTCATTCGCATCGATTCAACACAACCACAAACCAGAAAAATATATTTTTAAATTGACCGTTAAATGACAATCGTTTTTATAACCACGTGCTTCACTAGAAACATTATCAATATTAACTATAAAAATAAACTACTATGAAAAAATTGTACACTAAAAGTTCAGTCGTCTTTGACAGCTACATACTTGTTGATGCTTTTATTGAACAAACAAATATTTCTTGTTGCTAGAGAATATTACCGACGACACGACCTGCCACTCGTCTATCAAAACTGTATCGTAAACTTAACTACCCCTCAGTAACTGGAAATGTCAAATCGAAAACGCTAGTGATTTTTTTTAAACTGGCAGCACAAGTTGATATATTTATTGATTTTGAATAACAGTCACCATAACCTTGGTTACTGCATATCGAAGGCAAGATGAATGTAAACAAAATAAATTTCAGATCGGTTATTATATTACGGAACATTTTAATGGATTTACCTGACTCGAGCGGAATGTAAAAAATGAGGAGTATGATTTATGTCTTTTATAAAGCCAAGTTCAAAATTCAGGTCTTGACTTGAAACCGTTGTGTGAGAAGGAAGACATGGAAATGACCGACAACGAGCTGAGCGAGGCTAGTGTTCTGCGGTACCTGTATAACGTACGGTAAAATGATTTCTTTGTGGAATTCCACTAGTAATCCTCGAATAGTGCCCAATAAGGTGAAATACTGTTTCCACTTCTGCGCAATCAACCGACACAAAACAATTCTGACACCGGTATATTACACCGAATCCTACTGCCCAGAAAAGCTAGCAGTTGAAGTGTACGGATGAATCGCTGGAAGCAGATCATTGTCCTCGTTCGTTGGTTTCATCCTTAGTTTCGATTAAATTCCGAAAATCGAGTTCATTTAAATGCATTTCTGCTTAATTTGGACAAAGTTTAACACTAATAGAACTATTCCACCGCTTTCAAAACATGTTTATTTGTTTTGGGTTTCCTTGGTAACTAGTCCATAGCAACTTAAACAGTGTTGCTCGAGAAGATTATTTTTATCATTTACAAGGGGTCGCTAGATTTGTGGTAACTGGCGGTGAATCGTTAGCGAACAGTTTTAATGCTGATTTTTCTTCGAAGTGCCTGGTCGTGTCGTCGATATTACTTTTCAAATTTGCAATTGCCTTTAATCCACCAGACGATTTATTTCTCTATTCGCTCTAATTGATATAAAATTGCTGTAAACTTCAGTACAACAGGCAGCGAAGGGGTTAAAACAACTGCTCAACTTCTGGGCAGAGATTCCAGGTAAAATTTTCACGTTTGCACTCCAATGCAAATGTTAAATTTCATAAGTATAACGAGAAAAACCAAACAAGAAGCCTGACGCAATTTTAAAAATCTGTAAATTTGACGACTGTATATAAACCTGTTCATAAACCTGTAAAAGTCTGCAAAATTACAGAGTCGGCTTACAAAAGAAATCGACGAATTTACTTGCAAATCTGCAACCTGGTCCTTGATTCTGACGGTCTGACGGACGCTATTCTGCAGCGATTCCGACGCATTCTTTGTCACGCAGAAAATCACAATAAAAATATGAAAAGTTTATATGGAAATTTGGTACACTAGAAATTTTTAAAGTATTTATTTTGAACTAGCTGTCCCGAAAAACTTTGTTATTTTTAGCAATCACGAATTCATCCGAATTCGAACCATATTCAAATTGCAGAATTGTAAAAGGACCTAAGATTATATCATTCCACTCCAAACTTATTACATTTATCAATTGAAGAATCTAGCTAACTCTTCTGCAATCGCTGGGCTACTTAAGTGACGAGCTTTGAACTAATTTTCAAAATTTACTTGAAGATTTGATTTTTATATTTTTTCTCGAAACTCTAATATTCACATACAAAATGGTGTAGAAATTTATGACAAATTTCCCAAATCGCCTTTTTCATATTAATAAGAGCAAATTCAGCAGCTGCATGATTCATATGGGTGGTCTATAATGTAAATGAAACTGAAACAAACGTATCCCCAGCAATCCGTTTTAGGTTTATTTATTCGACCAGTTCTACTGTCAAATTTAAAACTGGTATACAATGCCGTTCTATTTTTTCTATATTTGAAACACAGATAAAACGCTGCTGGGGCTGCCAGTTTATTTTGTTATAATTTCTAGATTTAAATTTTAAAACTGACATAAATTATGCATCTAGAACTAGAACACTCCTGAATATGCCCTAAATATCTTCACTTTGCTTTATAACTCTTATAGGGGTTTTCAGTTGTCTTTCGTGGAGTTTAAAGTTTGAATGCAAGATTTATTATGTAGCATTGAGAACAGCTACAAGTATTTATTAATATTAAAAATGTTACTTGGGATAGGATTATTACTCTTATAGTTATTATTAATGTTTCGTTGCTCCAAAATGTAGCATTGAATGTCGATATATAGCACGGTGGAAGGCTGTTGTAAAATAATGCTCAGTTTCGTTTTGAATGCAAATATAATGCAGTTGAATTCATTCATTTTGATTTCACGAAAGATCTATAATAGAAATGAAACTGGAACAAACGTATCCCCAGCAAGCCGTTCTAGTTTGATTTATTCGAAAAGTTCTTCTGTCAAATTTGAAACTGACATACGATGCCGTTCTATTTTTTCTATATTTGAAACACGGGTAAAACACTGCTAGGGTTGCCAGTTTTCCTTGCTAAAGCTTGCTTCAAATAGAATTGGAACAAAGACAATTGCCTGTATTTCAGTTATTTATTATTGCATTCAAGATCTTTTTTTATACAAATGTAGCGTTTTCTTCATACTTTTAAGAAAAAATACGAATAAAATTATTCGTCACGGTTTTGAAGGAATTCTCGAATTTTTCCTGTAACACGGCTCTGTAGGCGGCGCACACCTTCTTCGTCCATCGTTTTAGCTATCTTATTCCACCAGGTCGTCATCTGATTGATGTCTTTGACAACGTTTCCCTTTGCCTTGAGTCTCCTCTTCATGATTGCCCAGTATTTCTCAATAGGGCTGAACTGGGGGCAGTTGAGTGGGTTAAGGTTTTTCGGAACAAACTGGACCACTTTCTCTGCATACCATTCTTAAACGGCTTTGCTGTAATGACAGCTTGCCAAATCTGGCCAAAACATTACAGGATGGTCGTGGGATCGAATGAACGGCAAAATTCGTTTTTGGAGACACTCTTTTTGGTATAGTTCCGATGTCATTGTCTTATTTGTAACGAAAACTTTCGTTTTTTTGCCGCAGCTGCAAATGCCCGGCCAAATCATAAATTTTCTTGCAAATTTGTCGGCAAAAACAAATTTGAATTTGGCTGGTACATCCCCCCGAGCCGTTACCAAGTAAAATTTTTGACCTGGGATTTGACCGAAGTCAGCCTTGACACAGGTTTCATCGTCCATCAGAAGACACCCGTTGAATTTGGTCAGCACCTGGTCATATAGTTTCCGAGCACGAATTTTGACCACACTATTCTGTTTCATGGTCCGATTTGGCTGTTTGCTAGCTCGATACGACTTGATTCCTTCCCGGAGTCGAGTTCTCCTCACGGTACTATGGGCAGCAGAGATGGCATTTCACCAGAGTGATAAACGCTAGAGTCAGATTTCTGCCACACCGAGGATGAAAAAAACGAAGCACCGCACAAAGAGGAAAGCGCACTTCTTCTCAGTGTCGAATAGACAGCATTTGAGTGTGTGCTTGTGGTTAAAGCAGCTGGCGCGAGTGAAACACATTCTCTTCGCATGAATCGCTCACACGCGCTCTCGTCTAAATACACCCAAGTGACCACTGGCGCGTGATTGTGAGCGAACACTTCTGTGAACTTCAATTAATAGAGAGTAGATCTGGCCTTGCTATGAAAAATTTGCAAGGAAAACCGAAAATTTTACGATAAATTGTTTTATTTTGCTGATTTTGCGTGTCCACGCTTCATCTACGAAAACCATACAGCAGAGTGCTCACCGGCGTGTACACCTCTGTGAAAGTATCTGCATCCACCTCAGAGAATTTATTAGCTAAAGCTCTAGCACTTTGGTGCGATTCAGTGGAAGAGGTAAAAGGAAATAAACAAACGCACTTATGATGCGTGCACACTTACACAACAGTGGTGTATAAATGTGAAAGAGAAGAGCTCTCGTTGAAGTTGTCAGTGCGAGGGGAGAAATTTTGCTTGCTCTTCGTCACACAGAGGAGATAGACATCTCTGATGGGCAGCACCGAATTTTCTGACCAAATCACGGTCCGACAGATTAGGATTCCTCTTAATCGTCTTCAAAATCTTACCACGCAATTTCCGGTCGTCAGTTCGACTCCGACGATCGGCTTGAGGCTTCCGAATCGTCGTCAATGTTTTCTTATACCGTTTGATAACGCGCCGTACGGTATTTCTGGGCAATTTCAGCTGTTTAGCTAGCCTAGATGCAGACCACAATGGATTTTCCAAATAACTGTGCACAATTTTTTTTCCTTCTATCGGCTTCCATGTTGGTTGTTTACAAAGTACAGTCGATTTTCGGAATGTCAAAAATCATACGTGAAGCTGACAAAATTCCCGACACGTGGGCGCCAAGAGCTTCCAAATCCGTCCACCAGGAGCGCCACAATATGAGCAAAAGTTTGTTCCAATTCTAAATGAAGCAAGCTTTATAATATCCCGATTTAAATTTTAAAACTGACATCAACTATACATTTAGAACTATTAAGGACTATTCACACATTTCAGTTCCATGACGGTTCAGTGAAAGTGCCTTCAGTGCGCCGTTAGTGTTCTTTTTTTGTCGGAACCTTTCCGTTCCGTTTCCGTACTGTTTCCATTCCGGCACAGCAAATGAAGACATAGCGACTTCAGTGCAAATAAAAAAATATCAGTGACGACAAATTTGAGTTTGCCGGACGGACGCTACACTGACGGCGAGCTGCACTGAAACAGCACGATGCCGGATAGGTGTGAATGCGCGCATAGAAAACGAATGAAATAATATCCGTGCACGGCGTCGTGCCGGCACTGAACCGGACCGTATATGTGTGAATAGTCCTTTATTATTATTAATATCATTTATTTTACCCCGGCTTTAACCTTTTGGTCGTTCACCGGTGGGCGACATCTAGAACTAGAACACTACTGAATATTCCCTAAATTGGTATGTGGTTGTAAACCACAAGTTAGTTACTACGTTTCGCCTCATTCCGTGACCATTAGTTACCAGTGCATCTCCTTCACAGCAAAAGTTTGCGCCGTTTGATATCTTCATTATTATCATTATTGGACTCGGTCGAGAAAGAACGTTTTCGTGTTGGACTGGCCATATTGGAGATTTCAGGAAAAAAATCAGAAATCACACAATAGCGATCCGGCCAAGAGACGAAATTTAGTTTGATCATCATAGCAAGTTGACAGAGGAATTTTTCTCAAGAAAAACGCAGCATCTAGGACAAAAAGAGAATAGGTAAAAAAATTAATGCAACTTAATTTATACGTGGGAAAACAAAACGATCAAAATTGGCCGAGATTTGGAAGAAATTTTAGTGCGGATCAAGCCGACCGCTGAGAAAAACATATGAATCTTACATGTGTGCGATAATCACAGTCCGTCAAATATTCTTTCGGAGATATGTTGACGGAGCTTGCCGTTGACGGACGTTGACGTTCCGAATCTCTGCTGGATCGTGTGAATGCGCAAAGGTAAAACTCATTTGACTAATTTTGACGGAGGCTGACGTTCCGGTGACGGTGACGGAAGAAGCCGGATCGTCTGAATCGTACATAATACACATGATGATGATGATGATGGTCCCACCTCATACCCCTACAAAGGTGTGAGCAGAACGAGTTATCTAAATGATAATTAATATTTTTGCACATATCTTAACCAGTAAACAAAAGAAAACGATCTGATTAATCTAGCAGGTATTGATTCTTCTTCAAAAGAACGACTGACCACAAAAATAACATTCAAATATTTCGGATTTACTATCCAGGGTTAATCAAGAAAATTTCCAACCCGGGAAGATCCTTGATCACATCAGGAATCGAACCCGATATCTTTACCAGTATCAGACAGTAATTCACCTGGCCCTTCCCGCCGGACCTGTTCATCGCTACACACATCAGCTACGATGGAGTAACGAGACTGCGGATGAGCAGAGCCAAGCCCAATTCCATCAACAACTGTCGATCCCAATTAATCTCCCGAATCAATTCCTTAAATTATTAATCAAACCTTGCGATCAAGGTCAAGAGCAAACTTAACACACTGAATGCTAAGGCTCTTCGGCTAGTCCTGTTCGCTTTCCAAATAGTCACTACCTGCTTCGCGCGCGAGGCTCAAACGTTTGTAGACTGCTCATTATTTTTAACTCTCAAACAAACTAAAAATCCATCATCATCATACCGAACACAGTAACTTAATTCGTCTCACAATAATATATATAAACAAAAAGAAAAAGAAAATACAATCTTCGTAATACGTAAAAAATAAAAAATCTAAAAATTTTGAACTAACTAACTAAATATTTGCTTACAAAGCGGACTTTATGTGTGAAATACATAACCTTTTGAACTCACATTGAACTGTGATACGGGTACTTCAATTTAACCGTGTATACAAATTGTACATTTTGACATTGCCGTCATCATTAGCGCAAGACGAAGCCGTCAACCATCATCGCTTTTTCATAAGAGATTGCAACATTTCTGCGTGCGTGAAGATCCTTTTTACTTTTAAGTGGAGAAACAAATTTTTGGATTTCAGAGAGAAAACTTCTGTGTTAGTACGGTCTGTGTATGAACACTAAAGAATATTTATGTGTAATATCCATCCATAAGTAGATATAACTTGTGAAACAAGAACAAGCAAATCGTTGGTGACGATTGGGCTGAAAAAGTTATGGCTGATCAGACCGAGCTACGTATGAATTTAGTGGCTATTCAACGTTCAGATCCATATGCAAAGGACATTGTAAATTCATCCGCCCACGTAGCCTTTTACACGTTTAATACAGCCGATAACGAGTGGGAGAAAACTGATATTGAAGGGGCACTGTTTATCTACAGTCGGAACGCAGAACCGTACCACAGCATTTTCATCAACAATCGACTCAACACAAACTCACTGGTTGAACCAATCAACGGTCAGATAGAACTGCAATCGCAGCCTCCGTTTTTGTTGTACCGCAACGAGAGGTCGCGCATCCGTGGGTTCTGGTTCTATAACAATTCGGAGTGTGATCGCATCCGTGAAATAATTTTCAAACTAGTGGCTGAGTGTAACAACGAAAGCAGGAAGGTAGTTGAAATGGGGAAAGTTAATGCAAATGGAAGTGCCGTGGGTGAGTCTAATTTGGTTGTGTTCTTTTAAACAGAAGAAATTGGATTATGTTTTATGCAATGTTTTGTGTTTATTAGTATAACCAATAGATGTTTTATTATCGTTTCAGGATCAAATGTGGATATTTTTACTATGTTGACCAAAGCACAGGAAGATTTTAATAACAGCACTGGAAAGCAGCAACCCGCTCCGCAACCTGAGCAAGTTCCAAATCGAAATCCTACTACGGTGGTCAATACGGTTGGTCCAGACCAGAGTACGCCCCAAAGTGTGGTGAACTTTTTTGCAGCCGCTAAACAACCAGCGGCTTCAGAAGTGCCACTTTTCCAGACGCTCATGTCCAATCCAGTGCACACCCTTGAGCAAATCGAAAAACAGCATCGTGCCCCAACGCCACAGAAAGAGATCATTGTGACGGGAAAACTAACTCCAGAGGTTGGTGATCTAGAAAGTAGTTTCAAGTTAATGGGCATCCCGGTCAACACTGGACAACCGCCCGTTCAGGAGCTCGGAACTTCTCCGTTGGCAACGTTCCTTAGTGCAACCAAGTTGGCTGCAGTTCGGAACAATAACCAGCCGATTCCTAAAACAAAACCAATTGAAATAAGCGAACTTGAGTCACGTCAGCAGCAACAACAACAACACCAGCAACCGTTGCATGAGCTTTTGAAAAAATCGGATTCAATGAACAATTCTCTCAACAACAGTGGTCCTTTGTTGAACACCACACCCAATCTCGGTAGCGCCAGCAAACCGGCGTTGATGCCTCCAACCATGTTCGCAACCAGTTCGACATCAGCTAAGGGTCTCACAGAAATGTTTGCCAGCGCAGCAAACAAAAAACAGCAAGAACAACATCCCAACGGCGCTACCACTTCTCTTACGGATTTACTAACAAAAGCTAATACCAATAACAATCATCATCCCCCTCCACCCGGTTTCTTTCCGATGGTAGGCACCATCGAACCGCTCACCCAAGCGCAGCTCATACAGGCCATCAGTTATCTGGTCAAGCATGACCCTGACTTCGTACGGAAATTGCACGAGGCATACCTTAAGTCGTTCCAGGAGATGATGACACTGTAACAAGTCCCTGCGATGTGTGTGTGACTATACATCGTTTGGGGAAACCCAAACTAGATGGAAAAAAGACTTGGCATTGATATCAAATAGCACAGCAGAGATGAGATTGACGATACATGTTTCTTGCTTTTTAATTTTAGTTTTATTCTACCTTTTAAATACATTGTCGTTCTGTTATCACTTATCCGTACATGTTTCCTCCTTTACAAAAATATACGTTGCTCTAGTAAAAGCAAGTAAATTACAAACAGCGGTTTTGTTTTTCTTTGTTAAACAAATATGTGTCACTAATGCGTTTTTTCACGCGTTATCATTGTATGCAAGTTCCAATGCAAGTACGCACAAGCGATTGCTAGGCCGTTCGAAGCACCTCCTCAGACAAATTGCTTCTAGCTAAATTCTTTCCGAAACGTTATTTACATGTTTTAAACACATTTTAAATTCTTAGGATAGTCAGTAATTGTTTTAACATGTTTGAATGCTGCTGTTTGAACATAGTGTACGTTCAAACTAATGTGTTAAAACATTATACAAATTATTAATACATTAACTGAATAACTCGCAATGACTAATTTTTAAAGACAAGAATTAAACGCACATGTGTTCATAACTTTGTGCACTGTAGGTAAAAATTTCTACAATTCTGCTAGTAACTTGCTGTTTAAACCAGTATAATTTAATCTCAATTAGTTAAGTGATTAAAATGATGGAATCATTGCAAGAATAAATACATCAAGAAATGTTACGCACTTCAAAAACCCTTATGCGTCATCTGGTTGGATATCTCAGAGTTAATTATTCCACTACATGTTGTGCGACCAATACTTTCAAAGAGCATCAGACGAGTCGCAGCAAAATGATGATAATGGAAGGAAAATCAGATCAGGCGAAGGCAAGGAAGATATTTAAACTCTTCATGCTCTCTTGAATTTTATTGCTGAGTCTTAGCGATATCCTTATAGTTTCCTTATATTACATTTTGGTGGGGAAAGGGTTCCAATCAGCTTTTTACAGCCCTGTCCAAAATGTATTGCCCTCCCCGTTAATTTGTATCAGGCCGAATTAGCGCATGCGCGCCATATAAACGCCTCTTTCAATATGAGGAAATTACATTGTTACCCAGCAGTTTCTATTATTTCTTCATGTTGATTTTCTTACCTTTGTTCATAGTTTGTATTCTGTTTTACCTTAATTCCAGTGTTCTATTCAGCTGTGATTCGTGTCTTTTGTTGTCATTTTTCACTCCGTACTTTTGCTGGCATGTTATGTTGCTTCCTTAAATGTAAAAGTTAGTTGTATGCAATGGTGTTTATATTCTTACCAATATTCCTTTCTAATTCTTTCAGCATTTTCGTATTTCTTGTTCCTCATCCAGTCATCCGTTTCCAAAAAAAAAAAAAAATAGTGTTTCATTGATCTTTGTAAAGCAGCTCATCATGGTTTGACGGATAAGAACTGAGGACATGCGTTTTTATTTAAATGATAATAACACTTGGGTTTAATAGTATTGCTACAGCATGTTCACATTTCGTTATCTTCGGTTGATTCTTGACAGTATATTACCATCCGCTCAGGCAGTTTTGAACATCTGGTACACTGACTCGCAATCGAAATGTGTCACAACCAATTTGATACAACACACCCGAGGGAACGGTATAATGTATGTTGTACACACAAAAACACATACATACACACAGGCACATACGCATACACACATGCATACATACCTACATATATTCCACAAGCAAGCATCACAACATTGAGTTACTATTTCTATTCTAATAGATTCTAACTAAAATTTGTGTGCCAATAGTCATCTCATTAGTAGAGTCACCATGTTATTTTACCGATTACTCGACTTTCAATAAATTTATTGAGATAAAATCGAATACAAAATCTTTGCCTCGTCTGTAAGAAGCAATGGCACATAAAAGTAGTTCAGAAATGATTCAATACTGCTGTTTTAACGAACAAAAAAAAATGCTCCAGATTTCATGTTATTCTTGAAATTAATCTATCAAACAGAGATAACAGATCTCACTCTAACTAATTGTTTTCGTGCATGAAATGACTAATGGATTTGAGATGAATGGGGGTACCGTTACCCAATTTCTATCTCTTCTATTGGTCGATCGTTAGTCCTGAGCTGAAACGGTGGCCTTTATTACCGTTCTTGCATGCACTCACTCTTACATTTCATTCACACATCATCTCACCCATCAGGTCCCAAACGATACATCCTCACAATATAAACTGGATGAACATCGTTTGACAGCTATCAGTGGTTTGCTCATTGGTTCGGTCATTATTATTTTATTATATTCTACAATATTCTATTTCATTCCACAGTATTCCATGGTACACAAACCACCAATAAACGTCAAAGATGGATTCGATTTACCGTTCATTTATTGTCATCGTGTGAAACCCAATTGGGATACGTTTACTCTACTTAATTTTCACTTCACACTGGTAATAAGGGCCGGTAGTATGAAAATAAAACATAAAAAAGAGCTCAGTTAAGCCCTACCGGCCTCTCCAACCCCGGATGTTGGAGCGTAATGCAATCAACATCTTATTCAAGTCGTTCCATATATTATTCATTTAATTCAATTATGAAACTAAAAACTGTAACGCATATTTTTATCAAATTGTAACGCTAATTGATTGTATGTGATGATGTTTGCAATACCGTCAAGCCCACCAACCAAAGGGAGGGAATTTTATTGCTGAGTCTTAGCGATATAGTATGATATAGGTCATATTCACTTTGCAAAAACTTACCAACGAGGTATCAATTCCTGAATACTTCAATAACACTACACTACACACTTAAAACTTAATTCAACGAAAAGTTACCGAAAGAGCACGGTAAAATGATATTTAACTGAAATAGCTATTTCCGAAATATTCGTTTGTTTATTACCGAATTCTCGGTAAAACATTTTACCGAAGTACGGTTTTGTAAATTGCCGTGGTTAACAGCAATCGATAATTTTTCCACAAACAGGTAATTGAAGTTATCAATTTATCGGAATTTCGGCAAACACATTTTAAACAGGTCGGCAAAACTGAGACCCCATTAAGCGTTCATTCACCTCTTATACAGAACTCCCATCCTTTCCTCCCTGCGGAGCCGGCTGGTATGCGAGCTACCTTAGCTTGCTGACAGAGAAGGGAAAAACGAGCGTCTGTTCCCCGTGTTAGGGGCGGTTCAAAACAACGTCTGATCCCAAGCCAATACACAATGTAGTTTCTGATTGGATTCCGGTATAATATGTTTCCTTAAATATTGAATGTTTCATTTAATCTTTGCTTTTACACTGATCGCAATGCACTGATGGAATTTATTTGACAACTCCCCTTAAGCGAGATTGAATTCTGTAACATGAAACGCACATAAAATATCAATGTTAATTCATAACTATTTTATTTGTGATACACATTTGTTTTAAAATACTCAAATAAATCAAACATGATATTGTATATGATATTTCGAATTTGTTGCACATATAAAGTTTATATTTTAACGTTATACCTTTTTACCAATACTAACAAAATATGAAAAGTATGTGCAGGTCTATTACTCTTGCCCGCGACCCAAACTAATATAAACGGGGAGGGTAGGTCATTTTTGTTTCAAAGATATGTTCGCCGCAAAATCAGTATGTGCAAAATATGTGATAAAACCCCATAAGAATATTGTTTTTGTGAGCAATAAAACATAGATCCCGCCATAGACGAACGCCATATCGAAATATAACATTTCAGTATTTTCGGAGAAATCGGAGTATTTTTTAAAAATCGGCGCAACTCATTGAATTAGGCATTTTTGCAAACAAAGTTCATGGCGTCCACAATCGAAATATGTGTTGAGCTCAATTTGGCGGTTGAATTTACAAGTAAGTCTTAAATCGTTTAGTAAAGTACAAGCTAACTGTTATTTACTGTACATTTAATTATTTACTTATTTTATTTTAATTTCAGTTTGTGTGTACACTAAGAAAACATGAAAAACTATTACCAAGGATCAGTTGCAAGAAGATTTCATAAAGTCGGAATACAGGTGTAATGTTCAAAAACTTTTCTAAAGAACTGTGAGCTGGCGCCAATCACAGGTAATTAACCTTGTAACCGCATAAATTAAAATATTCTAATTCATTTTGTTTCTAGGGATTAACCTTGCTGAGATTCGAAACTTCGAATATACACACAAACCAAAACAAATATTTTTGACTCTGCAATCATTAAGAGCTGAGGCCACTGTGTTTTAGTGTGTTTTAAAGGGCTATTTTCACGCTTCAAATCAGATTTTCTCAGAAACGGTGACGAATATAAAAAAAAACCAACTGACAATCTCTTAGAAAATTAGTTTAGATTATTCTGTGGAAATTTCAGAATGATTCATTGACTTTAGCGGTCGGGAAAGTCTTTTTTCTGAAGGAAGAATTGCATAGCTGAAAACGGCAACTTTCAACTTGTTCATTGAATATCTCGCTTTCAAAAGCATGGAACAAAAATCTATCCTGACATTGTCTAAATAATTTAATTTAGACGCGATCAGTGCATAAAAATATATATGTTGTCGCGATGAAAATGAAGTGTAAGTTATTTTTGTGGAGGTAAGTCGATTTCTATGTCGGCCCCTTTTTAGTTTTCTGGTAACGTAACGAAGCATGAGAGAGAAATGAAATCGGCTCAAAAAGACCAGTAGCCGGCAGCTGAAAACGCGTAAAACCACGTGGCTCGCTGTGCGTATTACATTTCTCTCCATGCAAGCAATATTTATAGTTCTTTAGAACCATTTGGAGTCATTAGAAGGACTGATTTTGCATAATGTACCCCATTGTTGTCCATTTTCCGTTATATTTTGCTCCAATGCAAACGATCAGCAGCAGGATGACGCAATCTATTTTCTTTGAAGGGAAACTGGCTCTGCGACATGAGCGTTTGAGGTTCTGTATCACGCAAAACGTCTGCTTTCATTGCCGACTGCTTATCCTGACGACCGAAATCCAAATTTAAGCTTGACTTGAGCGTTTCACGCTCTATACTTGGCTTGATTCCTACTGATGGTGGGGAGCACCTCACTTCGACATCCAGTTTCATCTGAAGCACTAGAAGAATTGAACGATTTTCAATCAAAGTTTACTTTTTATACTCGATCAGTAGATAGTCGGAACTGATATGTGCCGGACTACCTCAAAACCGTCGTCCGGTTGCGAAAAAGGCAAGCAAGCGTTATGAGTTTTCCTCATTGTTTCCAAAAACATAAAAAAAATTTTTTTTTTTTGAGTTATTTATGGTTATCTCATACTGTTGATAATTGAATTACAAATTCCTGAACATATTTCCGACAGGTCGTAGAAAAAATTATGTTGTTGGGTTAAGTACATCAAGATATATTCGCGATAAAGTTCTGCCCACCCGCTCGTGAGGAATTCTGGCAACCGTCAGAAGGCTGGCTGCATTCCGGCTGATGTCAAAATTGTCCAGGCGAAATTGCGTCATTATCTCGCCGTACGTGTATTGTTTATTTCCCACCTCTATCTTTTTTTTTTATTTGACTTCATTTGATATTCATCAATCCCGCATGTAACATACGTACAAAAAACGATTCTTAAGACGAGGTAAATGAGATTGAAATATGGGTATGTTTGGTAGTGAGAAAACAATGTTATTGGCAAAAACATTTTTCATGATTAGTATATATGAAGGGCAATAACTTATTGTCTTTGATATGTATCTTTTATTGCAAAAATAAAACCAAGACGCTTAATATGTAGAACCGATTCAAAACGGTTCTGCCAATCTTGTATGGCAAGAATCCGACAGAAAAGAACCATTTATAACCGCTAGGCGAAATTCTCTGCCGGAAACGGTTGTTGCATTGTTGCCAGACTTTTGACTGAATTCTGGCAGAACTCCGGCAAAAATGGCTGGCAGACATAGCTAGCCGTCTGGGGGGAAATCTGCCCACCGCGTACAAGTGGGCATTCTTGTACAGGTTTCTATGCCCAGTAAAAAATGAACGGCGACCCTAGTGAAAAATGGGTGGCCAATACGTTTCCTGATGAAAACAAAACAATCACCCCGATTCTGAGTTTCGTTCGAATCGGATTATTTCGATCGAATGCGAAATTTTGCATTCTGTATCTCGATTGAGTTCGAGTTTTCCATGCAAAAGCATCACTCGATCGAATTACAGAATTACAGAAATAACATTCGATCGAAGTAATCCGATTCGATCAAAACACAGAATAGATTCACACGTGGTATCAGGCGATTATCACCGGCATGGAACGGTTTCGGAACAACAAAATTAATTGTAAGCTTCTTATGGAGGCATACACCGTCAAGTTATGTTCCGTGAACGTCCACTACGCGAGTAATATCCGGCTAAAACAATATCAAATTAATCTTAACGTCAACCGAAGTTGATTAAACGTCTGAATCGTATTTAATGCTGGCGTTTCCTGATGAAAACAAACCAATCTCATTTGCATTTGTGGTTGTAAGTGAGCTGTCAGAAAGTCTAATAGTAAAGTAGGTCGTACTCACGAGAAAATGAAAATAATTGTCACTCACTTTTCTCAGAGACGGCGTGACCGATTTTCAAAAACTTAGATTCAAACGAAAGGTCTTATGATCTCATAGATAACTATTGAATTTTATATTTATCCGACTTCCGGTTCCGGAATTACAAGGCAATCAACCCGATTCTGCAATCCGATGGATTTGTGATACGAACGAATCTTCAATTTGGTTCGAGTTCGAATTTTGCATTCTTTGTTCCGTTCGATTTGTATGATTCAATCGACTCTCGTTCGGGAACACTTGAAATTTCGAACGCCATCCATAAGAGATGCCAGGTAAAAAATTTAAAAATCTTTAGGCATAGTTGGAAAAGTATGTATATCCGAAAAAATCTGCAGTTAGCAAGTATGTCTTGCTGGCAGCCATTTATCTATAAAGTATGATACGCTAAAATGATTTAGCGAGCAAAAAAAAAAGGTCGAGACAATTTCAAAAGTCTGTAAATTTTGACGAAAGTCTGCGAAAAACTCGATTTTCACAAGTCTGCACAACAAAGCACTATCCCACATTATCAGATCCGAATGGATTCCGAATCAATTCCGAATCGGCGAGAAATTTTCATTCGGAATTCCATGTGGAAATCATGTGGAATTCCGAATCAATTCCAACTCCAGTGCAACAACCGATTCCGAATGAATTTCGCCTACAACCGGTTGATCCGGAAATCTGTTGGAATTGAGTGAGAATTGCGGACTGAATTGTCAATTCATCTTCTTCTTCTTCTTTCCCGATTTCGCACGTTTTCGTGCTGATTTTCAGTTTATTTTTAAACGAGAACATTATATAACTTAATATACAAATTTAAATCTTCTTGTTTTTCGGATATACAGAACTAGTAAACAACCAGTTCTTCTTAGAATTCCAACATAAACTGTTGAAATTCGCTGGAAATTAATAAAATGGCCTACCTTAGTCAGCATCATCCATTCCTCTAGCTGGAGTGTAGTGAAATGGCTTAAGTCGCCTCAATTTTTCACTAACACATTAATAAAATGAGCGAATATTCAATGACATTTATAATGTCACTGTCAATCAGGTTGATCGAGCAGCCAACTCAGGCGAAAATTCTAGCACTGAACCGATCAAGCACTAAAAAATCATGCAGTCGAGTAAGAATTCATTGCTCATTCCGTCATTTCGATAATGTGGGATGTACGAAATCTGCAAATTTACACGGAACCGCAAATCAACCTAATTTTAAGTACATTCCACCCAATTTGGGGGTTTCGTTCAATAAGCTAATTTTAGGTAAAGTGGCTTTAGGTAGTTTTTGTAAGACACGTGCAAAAAAATACTCAAAGATGAGTTATATTTACTCTATAGTTGAGTCATATTGACTCAATTTCAAGTTAATACGGTTTACTTAATTTTAGCTTATTGAACGAAACTCTCGCTGTTGGGTGGTTTTGCTCTTTGTATTTTGACAACAATTGAAGGAGCGAATGAAAGGAAGTACTCAAAATTAAGTAAAAAGAAGTCAAATAATAGGTAGTTTTTATTTTCCGTGTACAGAGAAATCTGCAGATCTGGCTTCTCTTCTAACCATCAAAGCCGGCCTCCTGTCACCAGAGATGCCATTTATACAGATTTATCTGTATTATACAGATTTTTACATGCTCATACAGATTTTATACAGAGTACAGATTTTATACAGATTTCCTCAATTTAATACAGATTTATACAGATATCACAAAAAGTAAGAAAGAAAAAAATAAACTATTCTGTCTGAGCTATCTTTTAGTATATGATTCCAGTGACGATATTGTAATAACTCCAAAAAGGCCGACAAAGCCAGGCGGTTACGAACAAAGAATATGTAGATAAAATATATGAAATTCGGCGTCACTGAAACACTTCTGGTTTAACTGATGTAAGATAATCGAATGACTTATAATTCAGAACTCTCGGTACATGGCAAGCAAACTTAATATTTCTCTCTTGAGAGTGAAACTCTCTTCTGGGTTTCGATCTCTTCAGCACCTACATAACAACTCCTCCCTTTTTTCAAAACGAATACATTTATAATTCAATGTGTTTACAGCAAAGCCTTAGATAAAAATAACTTCTAATATGGAGCTAATAATACAAAAAATCTTTCTTCCTCTTCTTAATCATATTTCGATCTGATCTTCTGAGAACACTCGATTGTATAGTTGTATTCCTATCATTTACTTGGTCTTCGATAGGAGTTCTTTCTCCAAAAAGAAATGAATCAGCCGCGAATCCATAGAAATCTGGTTCCTGATCGGACTCCTGCTCCTCTATTTCAGCAACGTCTTCTCTTCTCCGTTTGTTGGAATTTGTTTCCCGGTTACCTTCATGTATAACAAAATCAGGACCCGATTTGCGTTGACAATCAATGGGCACTTTTAGCTGTTGCCTGTGTGCCATTACAATTCTGCCACCGAGTGAAATCTGAAAAACAGTTACAGAAATTCGTTTGAGAAATATTGCAGGTAACCATCGTCTTATATCACATCTATTTGCATTTTTGTAATAGATCAGGTCACCGCTTTTAAGATTGGCGAATTTGTCATTAAAACTGTCAGCTGACAAATAAATATTGGGCGGTAAATCATCATGTTCCATTTTAAGATTATATTTAAAATTGCATTTGGGGTTTATCAAATCCAATAGTGTTTTTGGTTTGTATGAAAGGAGCCTTTCAGAGGGAAATTGACTGTCGCCCTCTAAACAGGTGTTTCTGTAATTTAAAAGAAAATAAGCAACTTGTAACTCTATATCTAATTTTCTTATTTCTGGGTCGATTAAAAATTTCTTGAATATCTCCTTTACCAAACGAACCATACGTTCCGCCTGTCCATTGCTTTCGGGATGATATGGTGGGCTTTTCAAGACTTTTACCCCTTGATCGCCGAAAAAATTGATGAATTCATTTGAATTGAATGGCGGTCCACCATCTGTCACCAGCACGTCGGGCAAGCCAAATCGAGCGAAAACATTGAGAAAAATTTTCAAAACATTTCGGCAATCTGTACTTTGTTTCATATAATCTAATTCTATCCATTTCGTATAGCTGTCCACAATAACCAGAAATGTTTTATGTTCTAGATGGAAAAAATCAGCGTGCACTCTACTGAAAGGCTTCTTGGTTGGGTGCCATTGTGAATATGCTGCTGGGCTTGTAATGGGTGTGGTTTCGTTACATGCTCTACAGGATCTAACGTATTCCTCTATGTCATTGTTCATTCCGAACCAGTATACGGTTCTGCGAGCCAGTTGTTTAATTTTACTTATTCCAGTATGATTTCTATGTAGTAGTTTTAAAACTTTTAATTTTAAAATATCAGGTATAATTACGCAATCCTGAAATAAAACACACCCTTCTACTTCCTCTAGCTCTTGATTGTGAGAATAAACATCCCTGAACATTCTATGTAAACGATCTGGCCACCCATGCCTGATAAATGTTAAAATTTTAGTTAAAAACTCATCCTTTACCGTTTCTTTGGCGATTTCTTTGTAATCCAGAGGAAATTCCCCAGTAAAATTTAGGCTTTTCACATACTCACGATCTAAAGCTTTCGGCACAGATTGTGTAAGAGGAAATCGTGAGCAGAAATCTGCATTTCCCATCTTGGAAGAAGGTCGGTAGATAATTTCATAATCATAAATCGAAAGCTCTACAATGTAACGTTGCAGTCGCGTTACTGATATTTGGTTTTTTCCTTCTTTTCCAAATATTCCTATTAAAGGCTTGTGGTCAGTATAAATCACAAAATGCATGCCAAATAAAAATTTATGAAATTTTTTAACTGTACATACTACCGCTAAAGCCTCTAAGTGTAGAATGGGATATTTCTTCTGTGCCTCGTTCAGGCTAAAAGACGTGAAGTAAATAGGGCGTTCTTCTCCATCTATTACATGTGACATCACACCTCCTAAACCATAACTAGATGCGTCTGTGGTTACCACAATTGGTTTCACAGGGTCAAAATATTCCAATAAACATGGTCGTAGAAGAAATCTCTTACAGTCTTCAAAAGTCTTTTTACATTCTTCATTCCAGATAAATCTTACGTTCTTCTTGAGCAAACTGTAAAGGCATTGGATCCGAGACGAAAGATTAGGAATAAATTTGGAGTAATAATTCACTAAACCTAGAAATGCCTTTAGTTCCGACACATTTCGTGGAGCTCTCGCTTCACGAATAGTATCAATTTTTTGTGAACAAGGAAGTAAACCTTCTTTTGTCAAAATATGTCCCAAATATGGCAACTCTGTAACAAAAAATTTGCATTTTTTTAGATTAACCTTAATGTTAGCTCTAGACAATCTTTCTAGGACTAAATAAAGTTTATCTTTGCAGTCTTCCAAATTTTTTCCTGAAATCAAAACATCATCAAGGTAACAAACTACGTTTTCCAAACCGAGGAGAACTTGGTCCATGACTTTCTGAAATATGGACGCACTAGACGATGCTCCTTGAGGTAAACGGTTGTATGTATATAAGCCTTTAATGGTATTAATTACCATAAATTTTCTTGAAGCTCGTGACAACAATAGCTGTGTATATGCGCCCGCTAGGTCGAGAGAACAGAAAATTCTAGATCCCGAGAGAGAGGCAAAAATGTCCTGAGCTACGGGTAATGGATATGTGTTCGGGACTATCACTTTATTGATAGAAACCTTGCAATCGATCACTAAACGAATATTCTGGTCTTTTTTTAACACAATT
This sequence comes from Malaya genurostris, assembly GCF_030247185.1. Lineage (NCBI taxonomy): Eukaryota > Metazoa > Arthropoda > Insecta > Diptera > Culicidae > Malaya > Malaya genurostris. The sequence continues at coordinate 264,564,773 of NC_080571.1, forward strand.
ACCACCGGAGATGCCCATTCACTGGTATCAACAGGTGTAATCACCCCGTCTCTCTCAAGAGAATCCAAATAATCAATAACTGTTCCCCTCAACCGAAGCGGCACCCCATAAGCTTTTTTGAAAATAGGCTTGGTCTCTTTCAATACAAGGTCTCCTTCATACCCGACTATTGGATTTGAAAAATTCCCATCAAAAACTGTTGAAAACTTACTTTTCAACTCATCAATATAATCTTCCATGCCAATCTTGTGAACTTTCCGTTCCTGAATCCGTAACGAGAAATTATTTCTCCATCCCGCACATACACACTTAAATTTTTTAGCTGAGTCTCGGCAAAAAATGCCGAGATTCGCACAGCTGAGGAATCAGTAATCATCTTGGCAAAAATTAAAATTACTGAACTTTTCGGCACCCTCAAATTTGACAAACGTCAAATATTGCCGAAATCGTCAGCAGAAGATTTACTGTTTGTTCAGTTAAACTTTCACTGAGTATTCAGTAACGCAATGGAAAAAAAAGAAAAACGAAAAAATAAATTCCTGAATCATCAGTAATTAAAAAGTTAACTGACTAATTTAGTTCGTGATTTGTCAACATTATAAACAGGCCGTTCGGGATCAAAAATTCATTTTATTTACACTTAAAGGAGACTGACAAATTTGTTGCCGGTAGTGCTAAAAGGCCTCTACCTGAAAACAAGTGGCATAAAATATTTTTAAAAAACTGTCGGAAGGCTCGCATTCAATACCGAATACTGTATAAGCCATGCAAAGATCATTAAATGTTGACAGTATTCCCGGTCCCGCGGAAATTACTACATCTTTTCAAATTAGAGAGCAGTCTCCTTCGCCAAATTCCTCAGACATCACTACTAATAGCGACGCTTCCGGATGCGGCCACTTTGAGTCGAGCTGGAAATATGAAAATAAAAATAGTGTTTTTATTCCATGATAACTTCACGACAATAAAAATAGGCAATAGAAGTTGCTTTCTATATAAAAAAGAATGTGTTGCAATCGTACTTACTGAATAGATCGTAGATTCTTACGTCTTCCTTACTAACAGTTTCTAAAATATCCATTTTTTCACTAGAAAATTTCACCAGAAAATAACCGCGCAATGCGAAGCGAAAATGTAACGCGGCAGTAAATGACAGCTGTCGTGCTGAATCTCGGCAACAGCTAGCGCATATTCCGAAATCTCGGCAAACGTCTCTGCTGATGTCGGCATATCTGTTGTTTACTGATAAATTCAGCAAGCAATTATGCCAAATTTCGGCAAAGTGAAGCATTTTACCGAAGTATCAGTGAATGCATTTAACGAAGTTCAGAAACATGCGTATTGATTACTGAGTAATCAGCAAAGTTAGGTGTTGCCGATCAGTTTCGGCATTTGGTTATGCCGAGCTCAAGAAATGGTTTTAAGTGTGTAGGCAGTCCAACCAGGTGCGACCCATCAATGGTATGAAATTGTTGTCACACCGAAGTACAATCAGATAAAGTTGTTGCCTTTTTCCTTTAAACTCTACTGACACACTCAACCTTCCTAGAACCTTCAACCTTTTGCCATCAATCACTGCTAAATTTTTATTGCAGGGTAAAAGCTTGTTTTGTGAAAAACTCTTCAAAAATAATGCTTCTGAAATAACGGTCTCAGCAGACCCACTGTCAATTTCCATTTGTATACTCCTGTTTTCTACTAAAACGTCAACATAACAGGGTTCATTAATATAATTTACCGCGGAAATCATCATACAAGACATATCATCGTCATCATCATCTTCTTCTTCCTTATCATGCTTTGATCTTTTAAAATTTTCGACTGAACCCTCGGTTGCATTTTCTTTAGGTGAACCTAGAGATTTGACTTCTGCTCGGTATCTATCTCTGCCATGCAATTTATAACAAAATTTACGAGTGTGCCCTCTTCTCTTACAAAAAGAACACACATATGATGGTTTATCCAACCCATATCTTCGATCACTGTAACCTTCTTTTTTATCTCTAGGTGAAAAGGATACGTTACGATTGTTACTTCTGCTTCTACCTCTGTATCTCTGCTTTGAACGAGATCGAATCTCTTTTCTACCCAAATGAGCAATTAATGATGTGTCATGCTCATCATCTTCTTTCAATACACTTGTTCTATTATTAGAAATTTCGTGATTCATTATCAATTTCTCTGCCCTAGCAGCAGTGAGATCATCTTCATCGCACAAACGTTTTTGAATGTCTCTATTATAAACACCAATCACTAAAAGGTCGCGAATCGCCCTGTCTTTAAACGTACCAAAACCACATTGTTCAGCTAAAACCTTTACCGCGATCACGAAGTCCTCTGATTTTTCATTTTTGCCTTGTCGTCTACTCCAAAATTTGTAGCTATGTATTACTTCAGAATCACATTTGTCAAATCTCTTTTTTAATGCTTCTGTGATCTGCTGATACGTAAGGTTTTTAATGTCCTGACCGGGAAAAAGTTTTTTTATTTCAGAAAATACCGTAACACCACATACGGCGAGAAATGATGTCTTGTATCGGATTTCCGGCACATTATTGTTTATGAAAACATACTCAAGCTGTTCGATGTATTGTGCAAAAGGGATTGAATTTGGCAGGTAAGGCTCAACAGTTGTTGACACCGACATTCTTTAATAAATATATATTGAGGAAAATAAAATAAAAGAAAAGCACACAACAAATAGAAAATTAGTAAAAAAAAATAAAACTTCGTGCTTTTTCAAATTTCTATGAACAAACAAGAAATAAAATACGTCCAATGAATAAAAACAAAAACAGATTCACATACCTGAATTGATTCAATACTTCACTCTATGAAAACTGCTGTACCCGTTGAATAGAATACTTGTTTAAAATATAACTGCTTCCGCATATAAACCTCCTGCAACCAAACTGGTAACAATTAATTCAGCAACCAACCAGTTCTTCCTCTATCGCAGCTCACTATGTAAAATTCTTCACGTTAACTCAGCTTCGATATAAAAACAGTTGTCTATCCAGATGATGTTTCGTACTCGTCGACAAAATCACAGCGAAATAAACAAATCACTGTGTTGAATCAATTGCGATGAAAATGTTATTTACAAACTGTTTGATCGCCGAGAAACGTCGAGGTAAATTGACAAGCAAATGAGTTCCTGACGTTTATGTCACTCATGCAAACAGGTGAAGTGAGAGATATATCAATTCACTCTCCACTGTAACTCACTGAGTTACCGAACTGAGATAAAATGATAAAACAAAATGGCGTGAGATAAAGCTTTTATATAATGAAATAATGACGCGATGCTTTCTAAGATTTTTTTTTGTTCACCGCTTATGTAAAATTGCTGTAACGCTCATATAATACACAATAAAACGACACCTTTCAATATAATAGAAGCGCTTCTACTGTGCACTTATTTTTAAATATGAATCAAAGCGATAACATAAATGTACTTACATAATTCGCCGTGTTTTCACAGACAAACTTACGCTGGTTATGTAAAGCACAATTAAAATAGTATACTCCGGAAAACTTTACGGAGACGTCCTTAATCCTCGTCGCCAATTGTAATAACTCCAAAAAGGCCGACAAAGCCAGGCGGTTACGAACAAAGAATATGTAGATAAAATATATGAAATTCGGCGTCACTGAAACACTTCTGGTTTAACTGATGTAAGATAATCGAATGACTTATAATTCAGAACTCTCGGTACATGGCAAGCAAACTTAATATTTCTCTCTTGAGAGTGAAACTCTCTTCTGGGTTTCGATCTCTTCAGCACCTACATAACAGATATAAAAGTCTATCAATCAACGAACAAATTACAAATTAATATGGAAATCTGTGAAATCCATTTATATTATAATTTGAAACCAATTTGAACTGATATTCAATTTTTTTTTACAATGACTTAGTGGAAACCTATATTGGAGAAACCAAATGAATGAAAAACTAACAGAAAAGATGATTTCTGTATGAAATGTTCAAAACGACGAATGTAACAATGAGAGATTCTCTTTGTTTACTTTCTCTTTCGATTATTACGGTACTGTTAGCAATCCTTCACTCCAATTATTTACCGATAATAATAACAAAAGCCTGATGGCTCTTTGAATCTGCACTGAAGAAATTACCGAAAAAAGCAGGAATATTTCGCAATAATCGAAAGAGAAAGTAAACAAAGAGAATCTCTCATTGTTACATTCGTCGTTTTGAACATTTTATACAGATTTATTGGAAAAAGATACGCTCAGAGACAGTACTTCACTGTCAAACTGAGAGTTGTATGAACCGACTTGACGTTGTATATTGGTCATTGAAATTCCATGTCAAATTATAAAGTCATTAATTTCTAACTAGATAAATGTATGGAATTACAATTCAATTGCTGTGGATAAAACCCTTCTTAATCCACCTAGTGGTGTGATAATGCCTTTCTCTTCTTTCATAACAGTCTCATGAAAATATGTTTCATACTTTTATTAAATAATTTTGGATGCTAATTTTGACACCAATTGATTCAGATTGATTCAAGTAGTTCACAAAAGCATGCTTCAGTGTTTATGTTACACAATCAGCATCATTTTCAGAAACTAGTGCTTGACATTTGCGTTGCCTATTTGTAGTCCCAGAAAGTTGATATTTTCAAAAAATTTTTTTTTTAGATGACACCAAATTTCGATATTTCATGCAGTTTTAAGAGTTTCGGCATCAAAAAAAATTTTCGATTTTGGAAATTTCATGTACTCCCCCCTATGGTGCTTTTTCAAGATCGAAAATTGTCAAACCTTTACCACCGGGCAGCACCCCTTACGCATGTCCGATTTAGGTCAAATTTTGAATGAAGGCTTTTTTCGAAGTACTTGAACTTTTGAGCCCTAGAACTTAACGAAAATAGAGGTGATCCCAAAATTTTGGCACCCATATATATATATATATATATATATATATATATATATATATATATATATATATATATATATATATATATATATATATATATATATATATATATATATATATATATATATATATATATATATATATATATATATATATATATAAGAGCGGTAAAAATCAATGTGTTTTGTCGGTTACGTCACTTATACAATCATATCTCCGGAACCAAAAGTCACAGCCATTTGATCTTCGAACTTGATCAATAACCCGACAGTAGCTTTCAAACGAGCCCAAGTTTGTTAAAATCGATTCAGCCATCTCTGAGAAAATTGAGCGCGTTCAAATTCGACGCTTTTTGTCGGTTACGTCACTTATACAATCATATCTCCGGAACCAAAAGTCACAGCCATTTGATCTTCGAACTTGATCAATAACCCGACAGTAGCTTTCAAACGAGCCCAAGTTCGTTAAAATCGGTTCAGCCATCTCTGAGAAAATTGAGCGCGTTCAAATTCGACGCTTTTTGTCGGTTACGTCACTTATACAATCATATCTACGAAACCAAAAGTCACAGCCATTTGATCTTCGAACTTGATCAATGGCCCAACAGTAGCTTTCAAACGAGCCCAAGTTTGTTAAAATCGGTTCAGCCATCTCTGAGAAAATTGAGCGCGTTCAAATTCAACGCCTTTTGTCGGTTACGTCACTTATACAATCATATCTCCGGAACCAAAAGTCACAGCCATTTGATCTTCGAACTTGATCAATGGCCCAACAGTAGCTTTCAAACGAGCCCAAGTTTGTTAAAATCGGTTCAGCCATCTCTGAGAAAATTGAGCGCGTTCAAATATCTTCGAAAAGTGCACATACACACACACACACACACACACACACACACACACACACACACACACACACACACACACACACACACACACACACACACACACACACACAGACATTTTCCGATCCCGCCAAACTGAGTCGAATGGTATATAACACTATGGGTCTCCGAGGCTCCGTTCGAAAGTCGGTTTTTCCAGCAATTCTAATACCTTTCTATAGAGAAAGGCAAAAAAATGAAACTTCGTCGTTGAATATTCTTGTGAGCGCGGCAATGACATATTGAATCTACCATCCTACAACCACAATCTATTGGAATACATATCTTAGCATCATTTTGTTGTAAGAATTTCATTTTATTAGTGAATACAGATTAATACAGATTTTTTATACAAAGAATACAGATTTTCTATGAAAATATCTGGCATCTCTGCCTGTCACGACGCCATCTTGACGAGATCAAATTCTGAATTTCAAAATCAGCTGATTGCAACGTAAACAAACAAACAGTAATACATTTGTTTAACGCGTTTACCTTGTTTAGTGCACGAAAATTAATGAATTTAGGGTCGACTCTCTCACAATAACTTGTCGGTTTACTTAAAATACAGGAGACAGTGTTTTGGGAAATCAAGTGGAGATAATTTTCACAATTTGAGAGTCGCGATGAGTATCAAAACATCGCAGTGTTTGGGGCTCGAAACGCGAGGGGCTCAACGTAATCGGTATACTTTCAAATGGCTGGTGTTCACATACCGAACGCACCGGTAATAGTGAAAAGAAGCTCCAAAACAGGAAATCAACTGTATCTAGATTGATTTGTTTCTTTTAGTTCTAATGAGGGATAAGACTTCGGTTCAAATAAGAATTAACATATATTTTCACAGTGTTTGAACATATATGTTTCCTTTTACTTCCATTATTAATTTAGATTCGCATTCGTACATAAATCCATATATGCACCATACAACGATGATAAGATACTCTTTTTATTACTTTAGTATATTATCTGGTTCAACAACATATCTTTCCTTGTGTATTCACTCACAGCTTTTGTAGTTCTTTCCCCTAACGATTCTTTTATTACAATGGATTCCTGAAGCATTCTCGCGCGCTTCCCTAACATTCGGTCCCATGCTTTCACTTGGCCAACAACTGCTTCTCTCAACACGTTTCTTTAATATATTTACATATTACAGTCACGATTTATTCTTGTGTTGCTTAAATTTCTGTAATAATAATAATAATATATAACTTTCTCTGCTTTGTCTACATCTGTATTCCTTCCCAATTTATACTTATTCGGCTTTTAGTCAATCACATCTCACGTTTTTTTTTATTTGTTGTTATTATACTCCATTATTCTGATTTGTGGCCTTCGTTATTTTATTTTTGTTGTATTATATACTTACAGTAACATTTATTGTTATATTTCATTTCGCCTGCGTTTCGCTTATCTCATTTCAAATCATTTCCCCTTTTTTTTTGTTCCACTTTTGTTTGAAAAATATATCACAAATTCCCGGTCTATTCATGCAACATTCTATACACTTTCATTTTTCGATCATCACTTATGATAAATTGTGTATGTTTAATTTTACCAAAAATACACTATTTGTGTGGTTCGTACAACATCATCATGTCGTTTTTCGAATTTACTTCATTTGTTTAACTGTTATGTATGTCATAATGGTTGCGGTTTGTAGTTTGTCAGACGTTCTAAAAGCAAAGATATTTACTGACAATAGAAATCCATCAAACCCTTCATAATTACGTTCCCATTGGTCTGGTCAATGTTACTCATTCTATTTCTTTCTGTAACGTACACATTTCTTATACATATGGTTCTGTTTAAGCAATTATAGGAACACGACACAGTTGTATTCTAGATAGTTACAGCAGATGGCCTTATATGAGCGAGAAAATCAATTATGGGTAAAAAATTGCGATCAAACTTTATACAAAAGTATCTTGTGAAAGGAATTCTCCGATTCTAACCCCTAGATATGGCACTGTTTTCATTTTGTATACATTCCTTCCTTCGGATGTCTTCTAACTCATATATTGATTAGAAAACAAAAAAAAAAAAATAAAACAAACATAAAATTATGCATGGTCAAAATTGAGAAAGCTTGCATAACTGTTTCGAACGGCTGTAAAAATAAAATAAAAACAAATTGTTAAAAACACGACAAAAACTCGACCAGCTTCCCGGAACATGATCGATGCTTGCTTCGCCGATGCCCACATGGCGTCGTGGGTTCCGCTTTCTTGTCAGTGTTGTTCATGCTCATCGTAAAAAGTGTCGCCCGCAACCATTTCCGTTTGGTCAGTTTGTGGTTGGGTAGGGGAACATAGTCCGATCTGTAAATAACGAAAAAAACGCAAGGTTTACCAAATGAGCCACATTTTACAGAAAGTATTTCATCAAAACACTTCAAATAAAAAAAAAATATAAACCAGTTTTGAAGATTTCTTTTGCATAACACCATAACACCTTTGATTTGATTCTATTTTAGTGAATAACGATTCAGGAATATGAAATGAATGAAATGAGCTCCTTAAAATTTTGACACCTATTTCCGGTACTCCCGGAACCGGTATGCTGGAATTGAAACAGTCGAATTGAGATAATTTTTTAAGTTTTCTGAACCTTCGATCATTGATCTACAAATTTGAACAGTTTCAAGATCAACATAGATTTTTTATAGTTTTTGCTATTGTTATTTATTTTAGAATATAGTTTTTGTTGCTATTGTGCTCTACGACAGTTTGAAATTTGAAATACTCATCATCCTGTAATTCCAAAACCGGAAGTTGGACTATAAAATTCAGCAGTTTAATATGGGATTAAGCTCTTTATTTAAAATTGAGTTTGAGATCGGAGCAGCCGAAGTAAGACCTTTCAGTTGCATAAACTTAGAAACAAGCCTTCTTTGATAAATCGAAGTACGTTTCCAATTCAAAGCTTTTGATCACTATTTCCGGTACTTCCGGCACTGAAATCCGATATGAGTTTATTTGGTCCTTTACAATCATGATCAGTAAATTTTAGAAATTGAATTATCAATTTAGAGGAACATTTCTACACTAATCACCCTGTAGCTCCGGAGCCGGCAGTTGGATCTGAATAAAAACCAGGAATTTTTTATGGCATCTTAAGACCTTCCCGTTTAATCTAAGATGATGGAAATCGGTTCAGTCATCTTCGATGAAAGTGACATTTTCATTTAACACCTGTAAATCGGGAACGGAAAGTCGGATCGAAACTAAATTCAAAAACTTTGTATAGGACCATGGGAACGAATTTAGTGCGCTAACTCGAACAAATGTTGGGAACTTTCAATGAAGCCGTCTGCACATGTAGAGTTTGTCACAAAAACCACTTTGCATACTTTGTTTTATTGATCTAGATTCACTTGTTTGACTTTGTTTTACTGATCTAGATCAGTGATTCCCAGAGGGTTTTAGCTCATTTTCAGTGGGTAGTAAACTCAAAATTGTTAACAGGTGGGTAATGAGTGACACATAGTGGGCTTTCATACTTACAAAATTTTTCTGTGAAAAGCTCTGAGTAAAATGTATTCATGACAAGTTTACATAGACATGTGGGTAATACAGGGTCCGGCACTCGAAGTGTAACCAATTAAAAAGGCCATAAATTCAGTTTGGAAAATTACTTTTACTTAATTCAAAGTACAAAATGTGTAAAAATAATACAAAATTCAGAATCAATTCACTTTTGCTCGATATGACCACCTTTTGCCTTGACTATGGCCTTGAGACGGTCAAAAAACGAATCGCAAGCTGCCCGAATGTGACTTGCAGGTGTATTTTGGCCCACTCGCAAACAATAACTTTTTTCAGCGCCTCGAGACTGGTGTATCTTTTAGTTCGGACTTTGCTCTCCAAAATGGCCCAAAGAGAATAATCTATTGGATTCGCATCTGGTGAATTCGAGAGCCATTGTGTGGACGTGATGAAGTTCGGAACGTTGTTTTTCAGCCATTCTTGGTTCACTCGAGCTTTGTGAGAGTCCTGCTGAAACGTCCATGGTCTGCCACCGAAATGTTTGTCTGCCCACGGCTTCAAAGCAACCTCCAGAATACTTTCCCGATAATATGTCGCATTTACCTTGACGCCAGGCTCGAAGGTCTGAAGTTGGTTACACTTCGAGTGCCGGACCCTGTATATCATAGCGAAAAACAATTCCATTCCAATCTATCAGTTGCAAAAATATTTCCCAGAAAGCTCAAAATCTTGTTCAGAATCTTGAGGTCGAACCACAATTCAGATTCATATTTGGAATTCAGGTTCAGAATTCTGCTTCCTGGTTTAGAATTTAGGTTCAGATCCAAAATTACTGTCAGAAATTCAGACCCAGAATCTAGGCCTGGGATCAGAACTCATGTCCAAAACACACAAAAACCAATGGATTCCAGTTAGGAGTTCAGATCTATAGACCAGGTCCAAAATGTAGGCCTAGAATTCGGATTCCGATTTTCGCTCAATCACAAATTCATGTTCAGAGGTTAGGTCAAGTAACTCAGCTCAGGTCCAGATTCTGAGTTCCAATTATAGTACGGAATCCTGATCTGGAATTTACAATTATAGCACAGAATCCAGGTCCAGATTCAGAATCAGGTCTAGAATATAGAATCCGAATGCAGGTCCAGAACTCAGATCCAAAAAACTGGTCCAAATCATGCTTCAAAATTTTAGCCTAGAATCCAAGTCCAGAGTTAAGTTTCTGAATCCAGCCTCAGGTTCAGAATCCAAAATCAGGATCAAATTCCACGTTCATGATTCTGGTGCATTCCCAGTATCAGATTCAGACCCAAAACCTTCATCGAGAGTTCAAGCCAAGGAATCAGGTTCAGGTCTAGAATCCAAAACCATGCTCAGTATCCAACTGTAGATTTCTTCCTCAGGCTTAGAATCTCTGTTAAAATTCTGGTTCAAAAACCATGTCCAGATTTTTTATTGTGATCCAGAAACCTTGTCGGATATCCAATTTCAGAGTCCTAGGTTTAGAATCTCTGTCAATAATTTAGGTTCAAGTTTAGAATTGAGGAACCCTAGAGAACTCAGGTCCAGAATCTAATCCAGGCTCACAGTCCAAGTGAGTTGAAGTGAAGTTTTCGGAAACACTGTCAGATGTTCAGAAAACAGAACTCCAGGTCTAGAATAAAGTTCCTGTTTGACTTAAAATGTTTTCGTTTTTTGTCTCTAACAAAAGAAGTAAAACCAGAACTAGAAATGACTCGAAAAGATACTTTTGAGCAAGCTCTTAAAAAAATCATAATGTTGTCCACATATGCCGCAATAAAACACGCTTAATGCAGAACTTTTCTCCATTACCCAACGAAAAGACGGTTTGAAATTATGACTGATAAAATGAAAACAATGAAATCCGAAAACTTGCGTCATAAGCTTTTTAGAAGCAGTTATAAATCCGTCCGCAACCTTCTCCAATCCGGGGAAATCGTTCTCCCAACTGAACTACTGTTGATGTTCTGATACACAAATAAGATCACTTCTCGTTAGAAATAAAATTGGTATTTGATCTGACTGTGCACCGTCGGTTAAGTTCATATTTTAGCCATTCCCCTGTGATCCAATTTCGCACTCAAAAAACTTTATTCCTCTACCAGTCGATCTCTATCATTTCTATCTATTTTATATTTAAATCTCGAGTTAACTGCAGAAATATTGATTTTCGCAAAATGTTAATAAGTTTTTTCTACTTGGTGGGCAGTAGAATGAATAATATATTTACAATGAGTATTCGACCGAAAAACTTTGGGAACCACTGATCTAGACTATCTTTTGAACATGGTCAAACACTCATTCACCATTTTTTATGTGAATACGTCTTACTTTACTATGAAGCGCCTTTTCAAAATTCGCCCTGAATGAGTAGAACTTAATTTTGAATATCTTGAGTTGTATTAAACCCAACAACATAACTCTTTTTCCATGCCATCAGAAATATAATCAGAAATTTATGATTAAATTTTCAACAATGTTAGATAGCCATAAATCACTCAGAAACTAAGTTTTCCCTCCTGTTTGGAAATCGAATCCTAATTCGGGATTATTGCTTCAGGATTTAAACTTCTGAATACTGGAACAAATTTTAGGATATGAATTTTAGATCTGGACTCTGGAGTTAAGATGTTAGATCTGAACTACAAATCAGAATTTTGGAACTGACTCGAACCAGAAATGAATTCCTGAATTGAGTTTCATAATTTAATTTCTGTATTCAGTTTCAGAATTCAGAACCTGCATTATGGAACTAAATTCGGAAGATATACTCTGGAAGTAGATTCTGGAACTGAATTCAGTTCCTTTATTCAGGTTCGGAATTTAAGTTCAAAACTCAGTTCTAAGTCTCCTAGACTCTGAGAATTCAGTTTCATAGCTTTAGAGCTAAATTGAATTTTTTCTTAGTCTGGATTCTGAAGTCGGAACTGCAACTGAATTCGGAGTCAGTCCCAAATTCCAAATTTAGTACTTTTAGCAGTTCCATTTCCTGAATTTCCATTTTACTCTCATGTGTTCAAAATTATTTGTGTGGTAGAATTTGATTATCGTCAATAAGTTATACTTTAGTAAAGATTATAATCGAAAAATGATGAATCCAAATCGAATCCTACACTGAAAACATATATTTAAAAAAATTTGAAGTCGATTCACACAAAAACACCTTTTTTGATTTTAAGAAAATTTCGTTAAAAGATAGGTTTCCTATGAATCATTCATAACAGATCGGCTGAAAAGTTCGTATCGTTTCTATGAGAGGGCGTCACTAGAATTAAATCCATACCATTTTCAGTTAGTACCAACCTTCAAAAGATACGTGTAGAAATTTGACAGCTGACTGATTATTAGTTTGGGAGATATTGCATTTTGAGTAAAGCTACTTTTGTTATTATGAAAAAAAATGGAAAAAAAGGAATTTCGTGTGTTGATGAAACACTACTTTTTGATGAAAAAAAGTGCCGCCGATACCAAAAAATGGCTTGATGAGTGTTATCCAGACTCTGCACCGGGCGAAGCAACAATTCGTAAGTGGTTTGCAAAATTTCGTACTGGTCATATGAGCACCGATGACGATGAACGCAGTGGACGTCTAAAAGAGGCTGTTACCGATGAAAACGTGAAAAAATCCACAAAATGATTTTCAATGACCGTAAAGTGAAGTTGATCGAGATAGCTGACACCCTAAAGATATCAAAGGAACGTGTTGGACATATTGTTCACGAATATTTGGATATGAGAAAGCTTTGTGCAAAATGGGTGCCGCGTGAGCTCACAATCGATCAAAAACAACAACGAATTGATGATTCTGAGCAGTGTGAAATTGAACGAATTGGGCTTCGAATTGCTCCCTCATCTACCGTATTCTCCAGATTTGGCCCCCAGTGACTTTTTCCTGTTCTCAGACCTCAAGAGAATGCTCGCTGGTAAAAAAAATTAGAAGCAATGAAGAGGTAATCGCTGAAACTGAGGCCTATTTTGAGGCAAAGGACAAATCGTACTACAAAAATGGTATCGAAAAGTTGGAAGATCGCTATAATCGCTGTATCGCCTCTGATGGCAATTATGTTGAATAATAAAAACGAATTTTGGCAAAAAAATGTGTGTTTCTATTAAACGATACGAACTTTTCAGCCGAACTGTTACATTGCAAGATGAACAATTTTAAGGAAACAAAGTTTCTCTAGTAAACATTTTTCATGTCCAAAATTTGTCCAGTGTCTTCGAAAACTAAACTAAACTAAAATTCATAATCATTCAAGAATTTAATGAAACTCAATTTGTGAAAAGATTTTACAGCATACTCTATAGCTAGATGTCCGATTTTTGCAAAAAAAAAGTATCAATATTGGACAAGAACAAATTTTAGTTCCTTTTTTTCCTCAAAAGTCTGCTTAGCGTAATGTAAGCTAGTTGAATCTGACCAGTATAAAACTTTAGCTGAGTGCACTTATGAACAAACACAATGGAGACTCTCTTGCCGATTTGTTCAAACATCTGAGATTTCAAACCACAGGAACATAGCGCTTGTCAAACAAGTTTTTTACCGGATATTTTTTTTTTACTTTTTATCTGTCAGTTATCGGTGTGATCGGAACCTTTTCATCACTGCTTGTAGGTCTCCGGGACTCGGAGCTAGGATACTTTATTCATTATTACTACAAACATGTAAGATCTAATCAATTTTTAGTAGATCATAGCTAAACAATACAAATAAATGTTACAATTGGGACTTGGCTAGAACAATAAAACACTTTGATCTGATTTGGGTAGAGAATTATAGGTACGGTTAGTTTTTCTCATGCAATAGGCAATTTTTTCAATCACAAAATTAAATCCTGTATGATAAAAACAAACGAAAACTAAAAAAAATGTTTTCGATTATTGACAAATAACTATCTGGTAAACAGAAATAAAATTAATTTTCAATGGTTCGCCATGTCGGTCACTCACCTGTTTGCTTTGGCTTCGGAGGTAATTTAGGTGTCGTTTCTCCGGGTGAAAAACGTGGCGAAACATTCGAACTGGAACAGAAAATGTGCGACAGTTTGTTAGTCAGAAAACAATCATCCCTGCAATGGCTTTGTAACTATGTACCTAGGTCGTCGTCCGCACACAATAGGTTGTTGCGAAACTGGAGAACTTTGTACAGACTTGTTCTTGACCCCGACAGCTGGAGCCGATGCAGGTGATAAATTGACAGCACCAGCTCCAACGCTGGAAACAGCTCCAACAGCACCGCTAACCAGTCCAGAAAGTGAGGGTGAAGCGGCTATATTGGGAACGTTCTCCTTCGAGGATCGATCCATTGCAGAGTTACGTCGCATCATTATGGTACTGGTGTGGGGCAACATCAAAAGTCGCTGTTCACTGGTATTCTGTTGGTTGTGTTGGTTTAGGTTATCCCGTGTCAGCGTTGACGATGACGAAGATGACGACGGAGATTCGTCCTTCTACAAGATTTGGTGAAAAGGATTTCATTATTGTCAATGGCTTTGAAAATCTGTTTTACATACCGAAAACGAATTTGGGTATTTCCAACCATCGCAGATTGTGCTACCGTATCCGTACAGATGTTGCTGCTGTTGCTGTAGTTGGTGGTGAGGATCACCATACTGATAGTGGGATTGGATATGATTACGTGGCGGTAATGGCGGAGGACTAACATCTCTCGGGGGAAGCTGCATAGAAAACAGTAGAAACCATTCAAACTGATTATGAAAAAAAAAACAAAACGATTCGAACAATGTAAACATACCTTAGGTGCGTCCGGCGCTTGTCGTACCTGCGAAGACTGTAATGACTCCCCGGAGGATTCTTTTCGTTTAACTCTAGGAGGTATAGGGGGTGGTATAGGAATATTGTGTGCATTTGGTACGTTCACGTGAGGCGAAATAGGACCGAAATCGTTACTCGCCGACGTTGTATTGAGAACCATGGAATCGGCCGTCGTCGAAGAAGTATTGCATGAAGTCTGACACAACGATGACGAGAACGAACCGGACATTAAGGGCGAAATGTTGTTAAAATCGGTTCCGCCAACCGCTCCTGTTGGATATATCTTCGGGCTTGACGGATAAATCGGAGAGTTTTCACAGGAAGAGCGGTTGAGGGTGCTACTCGCGGAGGAAAAATCACAGTTTTGGTTTCTGCAAGAATGCATAGTAATGCATAGGATGACAAAGAATGTCCAGTAGTGTTGTTTTTTTTACTTACCTTAAAGTGTTGGATGAATTAATCCTAAAGCTACTGCTACTACTACTAGTTGCTTGTGGTGATGTACAGTTTGGTAGTCCGGAAATATTATAGCAAAAGTCAGTTCCACCTCCGTGGGTTCGCAACGGTGGTGGCACTAGTGGATGTTGCACGGGTCTATCGGTACGTGGACTAATCGCAGGAGGAATGTCGGCAGCTGCCACCGTCGACGATGAGCTGGCGGATGATGATGACATCGAGGATGACGATGAAACAACAGCAGGAACCAACGGAGGTAGCGGTGGTGGATGCACCGTAGGACCATCGCTTAGCGATATCATGCTTGCGGCGTTTGTTGCAGCTGAACTACTCAGACTGAAATTCCCGCCTACCCCTAGTCCGGACGCTGAAAGAATTGAATTAGAATGCTCTTCAACATGCGTTCTTGCTACCGCTTTGTTCTGACTAAGCGTTGGCGTGTGTTTAAAGCTAGCGATAGAATGATTATTGTTGCTGTTACCATCACTGCTCGATGCGCTCAGTATACCGAAGAATGTGGAACCACCCACGCCGGAGGTAGACGACGATAGGGCACCCAAGGACGATGATGGATAGCGGGGACTTGGAATCATCTTATTGACACCGCTACCACTGGTATTACTACTAGATTCTGACAGACTACTATTGTATTGTGCCTGGGATGAGGGTAGGATAATACTATCGGAACGTCGCGGTATTTCTGGTGCCATTTGCTGATCAGATGTGGATGTCAGATTAGCTACAGATTGTGAAAAGCTGTGCTGATGGCCCTGGTAGTATTGCATCGATCCTTGCGAATGGTGATGTTGATATGGTTGTGGTTGATGCTGGTATTGGTGATGATGGTGCTGTGATGAACTGGACGATGAAGAGTTCAGATTGACCGGTGCAAATATCGCATAATCAACCACGGAGGATAATGATGAGTTGGCTGGCGGTGATTGCTCACCGCCGGCATCACTGTTGTTCTGCAGCGAAGTCTTACCGAATGGCAACGTCATAGACGAGTTAGCCGAACCGATGTTGCGCCTTGAAGATGGTTTTATGCCGGGCGACTTCAGTGGGATGTCCGGCCATTTTCGAGGCTGAAAACAGAAATTATTGAAATAAAAATGAAAATCATATTTTTTTTTTAATTTAAACTCACGAATTTGGTCGCCTGGCGACAATTTTTTGGCTCTATTCGCTTACTCTCTTCGTACAGATAGTTTTGAATTTCAGTTACACTCATTCCTTTGAAAGGAGCTAAATTTTCTAGAAAATGCTGGAAAATATAAACGGAATCAAAAATGGCCGATATGTTTCATTTCAGATAAAATACAAACCCTAATGCTAGGATCCACTTTTAAGCAGTATGGTTGATTTTGATATTGCTGTATTTCACCAGTAATTTCAGCTACACGTCTTCTCTTAGAGAAGTTTATTAGTACCGTGTTTGGTAAAAAATCTGCATTTCCTTCCTCTATATGTAAAATATTGGTTAAATACATTCCAAAAAATGGCACACAAGGTGGATTTATTGAACGCAGCTTTTCCTGATACTTTTTGAAGTGGCTGTTGTTTAGCTCCCGACAATCGGCCAGTACTCGCTGGTAGCTTTTAGGTATTTCCTCTAGCGTCAGTTTGAGCCGATGCACGGCTGCTCCCTGGAAGGCCGAAACAATCGACAGCACACCGTTGAAGTTGTTCAAATCCTGCAGCACCATCATGACCTCTATTGCACGCGATGCCATCGCCACACGCTCCTCGAAATTCTCCGCCTCGATGATCGACTTCTCGATCCAACGAGTAAACTGAGGAGTACCATCGTAATTTAAGTTACATTTCAAATTTGATTTATTTTTGTGAACCGAAGATACTTACATTTGTAGTGTGGTGCATAATTTTTAATAAGTTAGGACTAGTAGTTTCTTTATCTTTCCCGGTCCACACTGAACCGACCAGTTCTGATGGTTTTACCTGTGAACAAAAACGGTACAGTGTAAATATTGTTAATGTTGGCGGTGATTTGAAGTAAAATCAGAATTAGCTTAGGTTCACAGCAATTCCATGAGAAACGATACACGATCTCTTAGAAAATTGTTACATTTGATACAATTGTTCCCCACCGGAAAATATTTGGAAAACTTTTAAAATTCATAACTTTGTAAGTATTGAATTGATCGCATCGAACATTTTGAACCGGCATATAAAGTGCACGTATACGCGCTGAACAGGCAAAGAAAACTCAACACCGATTCTTCCAACGAAGCGTGCGGTGTTCGTTTTTGTACACGCGGTAAAGAAGACGAAAACCGACACCAAAAACACAACCGAGTTCAACCACACATGAGCACGAATTTCCTACCGTGTTGAAGAAACCAGAATCACGGTACAAGTAAAAATGTCTGTTACCTGTGTGTGAGATTTTTGTTGAACACGACGTTGACGTTAAGACAAATCATAACCACTTTACGGGTAACAGAAGTGCAGGATTTCGCTTCGATTAATTGGTTTAATCGAAACAGAGCATGAGAGATAAGCCAACCAAGTAGAATAAAAACAAAGTATTTTTCTCCATAATAAATATTCAGAATGAAATATTTTTTAAATTAAATTTGATGTAAGTGGGTATTGAAAATGGAACAAATTCATCAAAACTAGTAATTAAATTCTTCTATTAGACAGGTCTTATTGACTTATAACCGGACAGACTCACTGTGGCTGAACCGATTGAGCTTCGATTCATATAAATATCTTATTATCCAATTGAATGTGGTTGATTTTTATTCGGATTTGACCTCCAGTTCCGAAAATACAGGTTGATGAAAGTTAAATATGTATAACTTTAATATAATTGACGATACAAAAAATACAACATTTTCAAAACGGTTTTTCAAACTATTTTTACTTGTAAACCTGGTCGTAAAACTGACTAGAACTATGGGGGTCTTTAGGTTCCGACTCCGCAAACAGTCCAACTAACCAAAAGTGTTGATGAAAGAGAATGATTTGGCTTAAGCAGATAAATAGCGTCCTAAGCGCCCCGTATCCAAATAAACTTTTTTGTTCTTATTCACGATTCAAAGAATAGTTTTTTGAAGAATACCTTAGTAATATTTATATGCGTTACATGAGGTATAGGCATCATTACATCACTAGGTGGATTAAAATAGCTTTGTACTTTAAATTCCATTACACTTGTGTATTGGAGTTCTACTGCCTACAGGTGACCGATCTGTACACTCAAATAAATATTCACATTCAAGGTTACTTAAAAATCACGTAAAATAGTTTCAAACGTCAAATTGAATATTTTACGTGATGAAGATCAATGTTATATGAACATCACTTAAAATGAATAGACCCGACCTAACAGCTATAGTCCTGGGGTGTCTTTTGCTGTATCAAGAATAAGTCTCCACATAACTCGGTCCACGGCTGCTCGTCGCTAGACACTCAAGGCACGGATGCTCTACAGAATCACGCTCCACTTGATCGATAGACCTTGCTCGCTGCGCTCCTCTTCTTCTTGTATCAGTCGGATTAGATGCAAGAACTATTTCCACTGGACTGTCGTCCGACATCCTTATGACATGCCCAGCACATCGTAGACGTCCGATTTTGGCTGTCCGTACAATGGGTGATTCTCCTAGCAGCTGTTCCAATTCGTGATTCATACGCCGTCACCCCTTTCCGTCTTCCATCTGCACTCCGCCATAGATGATCCTCAGTACCTTTTTTTTCGAAAACATTAAGGGCGCGTTGGTCCTCTGCCAACATAGTCCAGGTCCCAGGGCCATAGAGAACAACCGGTTTAATGAGCGTTTTGTAGATAGTTAATTTCGTGCGGTGACGTACTTTTCTCGATCGAAGGGTTTTTCTGAGTCCAAAGTACGCACGATTTCCTACCAAAGTGCATCTCTGGATTTCTCTGCTGTTGTCATTATCGGTGGTCACCAGTGAGCCCAAATACACCAATTCGTTAGCCACCTCGATATCGTCACCGTCTATCAATAATCGTGACGGGAGACGTAGTGTTTCTTCTCTAGAGACTCTTCCTCTCATGTATTTTGTGTTTGACGCATTTATGGCCAGTCCGATACGCTTAGCTTCAGCTTTCAGTTCGATGTATGTTTCCATCATCTTCAGCGAAGCCAAAAAGTTGTACGGACTTTCGGAAGATCATGCCATTCGTGTTAATCCTCGCTCTTCGAATCACACCTTCCAAAGCAATATTAAACCAGATAAAAGAGAGTTCATCACCTTGCCGTAGCCCTTTCCGAGATTTGAAACGACTCGAGAGCGTCCCAGATACTCGGACGTAGCACATCACTCTATCCATCGTTGCTTTGACCAATCGCATCAGTTTATCCGGAAAACCGTATTCGTGCATGATCTGCATGATCGATCGATTGTGTCGTATGCCGCTTTGAAGTCAATGAATAGGTGATGCGTGGGTACGTTGTATTCACGACACTTCTGTAGTATTTGTTTCATCGCGAATATGTGATCCGTAGTGTCGCGGGCTCCAGTAAATCCCGCCTAGCACGGCCCTACGAATTGCTTAGCTATTGGTGATAGACGATGGCAAAGGATTTGGGAGAGTACCTTGTCGGCGGCGTTCAGCAATATGATTGCGCGGTAATTGCAACAATCCAGCTGTAGACGGGACATACCACTCCATCCATCCATTACTGCGGTAGAATCTCCTCCTCTGAGAAATCATCCAGTGCAGCGCTCTAACCAGTGAATAGAACTATCACCTACTGTTCAAGTGAATTAACAAAACTTCTAACAATCTACGTAAATTTCCAATGTGAAATATTCGATTTGGAAAATGGCGGACTGTGAGTCCTTGAAGTGTAAGTAGTTCAATCATTTTTCATAAGTCTTTACCAAAATCGTGATTCATCCAAAGGCAACAAAGCAAAGAATTGTGATTTTGTTTTAACAAAAATTTTCAACTTTGCAGAATCTATCAGTTGATGGTCAAGGAAACCCACTTCCAAGATCTTATCGACTGCTATTGATTGTCAGGATTCGACGTGGATGCGGTTGCGTGTTGATATGTTTTTTTTAATTTTTTTTTTGTCATGATACGAATCTTTTTATCATATGAAAATACGAGAAAATCTTTTATCATATGAAAATACGAGAAAATCGTAATTTCAATGAAAGAATACAATCCAATAGCATCATCTTCGTTTTTTACCGTCTCGTTCGTAAATAATCACATTGAAGACAAACGAAGAGAGAGAAAGCATTTTCATCTCTCACTGCAACAAAAGGGAGTATCAATGCCAACGTCACTCGTTCCCCTACGACAAGACGAAACCAAAATAACGTCTGCCGGAAGAATCAGTCGAATTTCAATTCTCATTTCAGTGCAAGCCATGAGAAATCAAAATAATTACACCCCAGAACCTCTTTGGAAACTAAAATTACTATAGATTCGAGCACCGACAGGTAAAAATCATAGTGTATTGTTTTCTGTCAGTATCGATTCTCGAAGCTATACGATTTTCAATGAGAACCGAAGACGACTGAAAGGGTAAACGAAAGAAAGAAACTAAATTTTGAAATAACTATCCCGCTTTTGGTGTTGACTGCGGAGCTGAGAGTGACATTTATTTTTAATCACGTTTGTCTGTTTTGATTGAATGAAAATGACTTCTATTAGCTCTGGTTCTGGTAGCAATGATTAAAGTCGATTACAGTAACATTATATGATGCTCAGATGAAGGGCCACTAATTCCCCATGTTCTGAGTTCATCGTCAGCAACGAAAAGGATTGCGACTGAGTAGAACATAAAATAATTATCAAAAAGCAAAGTCTTGGCATTACATTCCTTTTGTGGAATTTGGCCTTGCTGTTTCAACAGATTTCCCAGCCGATTTTTAGCGTACAGAATTATTGCATGGCTAGTATTACGATCCTACTGACACTATGAAACCTTCCAGGTCGGGGCTCGAAGAAGTGACAACTGACTTGTAAGACCAGCGCCGTATGCATTGAACCGCCAACTCGGGTTAAATAATCATCAACGATCCCAATAAAAGTTTACGAGCAGATCAAAAATTGAACCTGATACAAACGATGCTTTTTTGACATTGAAAGAAAATCTCTCGTTTCAACGATACAGATATTTTGTAGCGATAATGGAAAGAAAACTCTTGATGAGGGATTCCAAAATCACATGAAATTCAACACCAGAGAACAAGTGTTCACACTCCGAGCTCGATGTTCGTTGTTTGAAGCTGTGTTGGAAATGGTGTTTTAGGCTGAAATTGTTCATACTTCCATAATTACTGTGGAACTAAACAGGGGAATCAACTTGACCCTATAATTTTCTTACTGCATTTCAACGATGCAAATTTTTCTCTAGATGAACCACACGGATCTTTCGCAGATAAACCCAAGATTTATCATATTATTCGCAGCTCATAAGATGCGACATTTCTCCAACGACAGTTGGCAATCTTTGTGGATTGGTACAAAACCAATCACATGAATTTAAAACAATGCTCATATTGGCTGATTGGATATACAAATATTCGAAATTTCTCGAATATCCGAGGATGTCAGATGAAACACCTTGAATTGGTTTCTTAAATTACCACCACAACAAAAAACTACAGCAATCAAATTAATCGATTAATTTGAAAGCGATTGAAGAATTCATCTTGTCTCAGATGCCAGAATGAAAAATGAACTACTTCTTGATATAGAAAGATAAAATAATCTTCCAAAATAAAATTGCTAACAAATTTTAAAAACATTAGAAATTAAAACTATTCATGATCCTTCTCAGCTATCTTCAAATCGAACGTCTCCAAAGCTACTTACGTTTTTATACATTTCAAACTCCAATAACGTCAGCTGACGAGCCAATTCCAGGGGATGCATCATCAGCAGATTAAACTCATTCTCGTTGCTCAATGGTAGATGGGTTTCTATTGCGGGCGGACTGTGGCCAAAGGCAAAAGTTATCTGCCGATGATTATCCTCGCTTTCGTTCTGTGGAAGGCAATTGTACTAGTTAGTGACATAACGACAATAAGATTGGGTCATCGGGATTCACCTTTCGCTGGATAATTTTCATTACTGAGTCAACCCACTTCCGCATAGATTTACCCCGCACCGTATCGAGGAATATAAGCAATTCCCCTAGCAGTTCCAAATCTCGTTCGAAGTCGTAGAAATGATGGTCCACCCAGTGCCGGAGAACGTTCAGTACACGAAACTGAACCGGTTGCACGTACTCTTTTTTATATCGCTTCCAGTCTTCACGTTGGGAATTTTTATGAAACTTGTCTGTGTCTGAGCCGAGATCTTTGTCACTGGTACTGTCATACACCAGAGCTGGATCCGGAATGTCGAAACGCTTGACCAGAAGCATCAGGAGCTCTTTGGGTGAACAAAATGACCTATACGTAGTCAGAAAGGTCCGCACGAACATGGGATCGGCGTAAATATGGTATGTTAAACGTTCGATCAATTTCGTCAACGTGGCACCCTTAATCAATGGGACACCAGTGCCTTCCCGTTCCTCTAGAACTATGTTGGATGGTGAATCAGGAGCAGCGAATTCATAAATATCCGGCCTGGGTAATTTTAGGGGGTGTTTCTTCTCGATGTCTAGTAAAATACTGTCCAAAATGCGTTCCAGCATGGATTTCGTATTCAGCATCACCAAATCTGCCATCCAATCATGTTTGTGCTGTGCAGACTTGGCCATAAGTACAACGCTACTCGGCTCCCGGGGTGATATTTCAAACGCATACTTTAGCTCATCCGTGTCTGGGCGATCGATGATCTCCACCTTGCGCATGAAAAAACGCTCTTTCAACCGGTAATCGTAGTTATTACCGGGCACTATTTGTCGACGTGTTTTACACAGCACTAACAAACCATCAAACAGGAACACTTTTCGTTCCGTATGGCGCTTGCCGGAACTAAGTTTAGCAAGTGTGTCCTCTCGAATGAACTCGTTGCAACACTGGCCCACGTCCTTATCCCAGTGTTCGACACTGTTTTGTAGATCGCGTGTTTTTTCGATTGCCGACTGCCGTCGGGCTCGACTGTTTACCCTAGTGAAAAATTCCCTGCGGTCGGAGAATGGTAGGAACATTATGAGAAAATTGTTATCGGTGTCAGTTAAATATGGCATACTTAGGCAAAAGCGAGGATATGCTTTGCAGTTCGCATTGCAGCGGTTTCAGCAGGCCTTGGACCTGTTCGAAGCTCTCTTTGTCATCCTTCGAGGGACTACGCGGTAGCAAAATTTTAATATAATCTAAATACATCTGTGCATGCCCGATAGGCCCTAAAAGTAATTTTGGTAGGTAGAACTTAACTGCTTCCCTGAAACCATGACCAGCCGACATCAACGAGTTTGCCTGAAATGAAGGTAAAATTGGTTATAGTTTCGAACTGTTTTTTTTTTTATATTGGCTACTCGTACCTCGGGTCTAGACAGTAAATTTGCTAAAGCTTCTTTCGCCTGAACCGAAGTAATATCTTTTGCGTACTTTACATACACATCAAACTCTGCCGCTTCGGCCAGTTCTGTAACAGAATTGAAACATGAAAATACTGAACCTTAATGTTCATAGACAGACAAAGCATACCTTCAAAGCAACTGCCAATGCATGGCGGTGTCTGTTCCTGTGACATCTCAATCACATCCTCTAACGAACCAAGCAGCGTCACCGACACCTCGTAGATATCCATAATGTTGGAAAAGATTGAATCAAGTTCCTAGAAATGAAAGATGTTAAAATCACGATGCAAGCTCGAAGGCAACAGCCTGTGTGTGCTACCTTCGGATCCTTCACTATTTTCACAAGCTCTTCGCGGAACACCCGGATGAGCATGTGCAGATCGCGTTGATACTGCTTTTCGTCGTGTATAAGCTCCTTGACCGCTTCCTCGTAGCTAAGGCTGGTGCGAGGGGTAGGTTCCGATTCCGAGCTGTCCCCTTGATAGAACATGTCCATGAGCACCTGTAGCATTTAATCAATGAAGAAAGCGTATTTAAATGTTTTATGTTCTCAATACCGGCAAGTGTAATCAATTATGAAGCATGCTGACTACTCTAGTAGAAGGATAACTGATCCTAGCCAACCATAGGTCAAACTGCATTCAAGAAACAAACAATATTTTCTGGGTTTGGCGCTGACTTGATAGATTCCTATCGTAAAGTAGGATTGTACGAAGAAAGCTCAAAACATGTTATCAACTAGACGTTTGTCATAAACGTAAAAATAATGATAGAATATAGGGCTAGTCCAATAGTCATCTCATTAGTAGAGTCGCCATATTATTTTGCCGATTGCTCGACTTTCAATCAACGAAATGTGATAAAAACGGAAACTATGGCTCTTATTACCGTTTCCACTTCCAATTTTACATTCACTTCACTTACATATCACTTGATTTTACCTATTACCAGTATTACGCATAGTGAAGCGATCACGGTAGTGGAAAAACTATTTTTTTCGACAAAATGTTGGTGGCGTGATGTTCATTATGACATCAAGTTCATCCAAGAAATTACTTTTGTCTCTGCAGCGGCTTCCGTAATAAGGACCTAAATTCACTTAGCTCGATTTTCACCGATAATAAGGGTCACAATCACTTCACTTGGTTTTCACCGTGTAGTGAAACCGGTAATAAGGGCCTATATCTTTGTTTCGGTTTCAAGAAGCAATGCCGCAGAAAAAATAGTTCAAAAATGTTTCAATACTACTGCTATAGCGACGCGGATACTCGGAGCGAATGCACATTTTTTCGTCTTACCCTTAAAGCAGGGTGGCAAGTGAATTGCCTATTTCAATTTCCCGGTTTGCGAGATAAAAATTCCCGGTTTTTAGAAAAGACAAGGATTGCTATTTAAATTGCGGTAATTCGTTTGCAAACACGTTTGTTCAATAAACGAAACCCTCTGAAGAATTGTTATGCTATGATTTTGATAGAATCCATAAATTCAATTATTGACAAAGTCATGTCCGTCTCATCTCATCTTTTTTTTCTCGATCTCTCATTCTTAATGGGGTTCTAAATGCTTTGCATCTCTCGTGGAATAACCAGAAAATAAACGGAAAGTACAAGTTCTTCATAATGAACTCTTCGCTG
The DNA here is from genome assembly GCF_030247185.1 of Malaya genurostris. Taxonomy (NCBI): domain Eukaryota; kingdom Metazoa; phylum Arthropoda; class Insecta; order Diptera; family Culicidae; genus Malaya; species Malaya genurostris. The sequence goes on from NC_080571.1 coordinate 264,590,422, forward strand.
TTTTCCAACCAGTTTTATTTCCAAATAGCCCAACTAGTTTATCTCCTACAATTGATCTGAATCTAGAAGATTAATGTAACATTTGTACTGACGGATTACTCAAACAGACTTTGTTTCAAATCATCTATAAATAATATTCAGAATTAGTAATTATTGTTTGAGATACGTGCCAATATCTGAAATTGTTCAACAATGAAGTATAAAGGATTACCGACGATAGAGCACCGTTCATTTAAGTTCAACAGAAAAATTACATATATGTCAGAGCGCGTGCGATGCGAGTTCTCTCTGATATTCATGTCTTTTTTTCTGCTAAACTTAAATGTACGGAGCTCTGTCGCTTCTCTCTAGTGAGAATTTCTGGCAGCCGACAGAAGCCTGGCAAGATTTCGGCAGCTGTCAAAATTTTGCAGACGAAATTTCGTCATTCTTTCGCCACGTCACGTCTTGCAAGATCGTTTTTCTTTCTTTTTTCTGTTCAACTTCATTTGATATTCATCAATCCTGCATGTACATCCAAAAATGAAAACGAGTTTTGAGACCAGGTAAATGAAATGAAAATATTGGTACATTGAGAGAAGAAGCTTGGCATATCATGTTTGGTAGTGCAAAAGCTGTTTTTGCCTTCTATTTAAATTTTTAATGAAAAAATAAAAAATCAATGGCGCTAAAAACAAAGAACCGATTCAAAACGGTCCTGCCAGTCTTGTATTGCAAAATTCCGGCAGAAACAGAACCGTTAAAAAATTTTCTGCCAGAAACGGTTGTTGCATTGTTGTCAGCATTCTGGAAAAACTTCTGGCAGGCACATGCAAGCGAGTTGACTCCTTGCGATGTGTCAAGTTTCGCATCACGTGTCGCTTCCTTTCTGGCTTCATCCATACATTCATCACAAACCCAACTCTAAGTCTAGGGAATTATTTTCTTTAAACCATGTCCGAATACCAAATCAGTAAATATTTTTTTCTTTCTTGAAGCAGTCAAACCAATAGCCTATCTTACTACATAGTTTATCTACGTGTTAGTATTATAGTTATATTTCATAGAGTGTACTGGGAATGCCAAATCAGTAGTATTTCGTTTTATACTGTGAGCTTTAGGGTTTCGCCAGTGAGGATTGACATTGGATTTAGCATTGCCATTGATTATTGAATAATACATTTAACACAAACACCAACAACCAACAACCACATCTTTCCCCGGTGAACGACCAAAATGGTTAAAGCCGGGGTAAAATAAATGACATAAAAAAACAAAAATAAAAGTCTTTTTAATCACCAGCAAAACAAAAATCCAGCGTAAAGTGAATGTAGCACCCAAAATAGTGTCTTATGTGAAAGCGGCACCCAGATCGTAGTGGCACTACGTGTCGATCGTGGCGGCATCTGTAAGTGTTCGCCAAGCTGAATGAACAAATTTTACACACAGTTCATATGTAAGGCTGTATATCGGTTTTCTGTGGTGCTTCCAAGTACTATTCAGAATGGTCGTGACAAAGGCGAACGGCCGTCAAGAAATAATCCTTCTCAAGATCCACGCCTGCCTAGGAATTGCCAAAAGCTTGATTTTGATCTCAAAGGGCGGGTTCGATAGATGCACTAATCACTTTTCAACGGAGTCAAACAATATCTAAAGTATCGATTTTACGTTTAAGTAACTCTACTCCGATTCAATCACTGACTAGAAAGTTTCCAGAATGATTTGCGGCCTTTCACGCAGCCTACATGGGTTCGATTTCCAACCCCGTACATAGTGTTAAAAACATTTTTCCGACTCGGAGAGACAAATTAACACTACGTTGAAGACTCTTAAAAGTATGATTTTCGATTGTTGTTGATATTGACACGACCTTTCACGCATTAGTTTTTTTTCTCAAATGGGACTCAGGTTTTCGATGAAAAATCTCAACGATAATTCACCACAAATGATGAATTTTAAAAATACTTTTATTGCTTTAATTTTTTTATATTATTCTCGTGAAGATAATTTTTACAGTTTTTGCAGTCGAAGGTTTTTGTACGTTTTCTGCGTAATTATATTTTTAAACGATTGTTGAATTGCTAAATCCGTATCCTGATTTTGAACTCAATATTTTTTTGTGAGTTTTGCATTCAAAAATGCTTAAACTGGGTTTCCAAACTAAAGTGCACTCATGCGGTTTTTGCATTTAATCGTTTATTTGGAATGATTTTTTTTATTTAAAATATATGTTTTTAGTCTTTGTTAAGACGTAGAGCCACCCTGAGCTAGTTATAATATGATCAGTTTATACTACAAGGATTTCATGCAAAACGACTATCCTGTATAAACTAAAGCTTGCGACTAAACTATTCATACGATCGCTTTCAATGTTGAAACAGTCTAGTATAAGAATATTTGCTTTACCGTATGGGATGTAGGCGGTCAGGATAAAGGCCACACAAACTCAAGCTCAGTTCGCTCAAACTCAAGCAAGCTCAAGGATGATAACTCAATATTTTTATCCGTGATAATCCTGAATACCCCTGAAGTTATATTCATCAATGTAATATGCGTTACGTTTCAGTTTCCGCCAATAAAATACCAAATACTTCATGATCTGAGAACTTTTGATCATGGTGTATAATCGTAACATGAAAATGCACTCTTTTTCTGTAATCATGACTCGTTTTGCTCATTTGCAGAATCGGAATTCTTCCCGTGTGGTTTTACCGCAATTTGATAATTAATATTTGAAAATTCATCAATTTTTCATAAATTTGGCAGTCTTCGGAAGCGACACAGTGTAAACTCATATTCTGTATCTGTTCTTGATTTATAACTTGTAATTACAGATAAGAACAATTCCAAGAATTAACAGCAAAAATTATGAAAAAATCGACTTGTTCCCATATCGATTAAACCTTGTTCCGGGTTGGCGGTTCAATGCATAGGGCACTGGTCTTACAAACCAGTTGTCGTATGTTCGAGTCCCGACCTGGAAGGATTCTAGTGTCAGTAGAATTGTAGCACCAGCCATGCAATGGTTCTGTACACTCTAAATCGGCTGCGAAGTCTGTTGAAACAAAAGGTCAAACTCCACTACAGGAATGTAATATTAAGGCTTTGCTTAGTTCAGTAAAATTTAAAAAAAATCAAGTCGGGTGTGTTCCATATGGAAAGCACTCGCATATAAGCACGTTTTAGTAAGTAAAAATGTACAGGTCTTTTTTTCTGGCTACTGTACCAATATCTAGCACTGGCAGTGTGTACAAAAATTTATATACTCTAAACTGGCTTTCAATCGAATAGCCAGAACGATTTTTCTTCTTAGATATTTTGCGTTTCGATCTCAGTTCCTCGCCAAAATACCTTCCTTCATAATCAAACGTATTGTTCCCATTTATACGCACAATTTCATCCTCCGAACCAACAACTTTAGGAAAAGATTCAGCTCTTTTATCATAACTTTGACTAAAATCAGATGTAGGTATATGCGAACATTTCCAATTGGAATCATCTTTAACGTACTGTGCTGAACAAGAGATTACGGAATATTTCTCTCGGTTGTTGGTGGTACTGAAACCTACAAAGTCACTGTTTGAGCTGTCCTCCGTGGAAAAGTCTCCACCATACAATTCAATTGCATTAAGAGCTAACATGATTTTGTATCGAACGATTAAAAGTATCACGCGAATGGAAAATCAAACTTGAAATATCGACACGTGCGAGAGATGCATAGCATGCTGAGATGAGACACCGGTATGCGAGTATCTTTTCTTTCGTTAACAAACGAATGTCAAAAAAATGCAACAATTCGTTCCAGATGAAAAGTTTGAAATGTAATCCATGTATGTGACTCAAAAGTATCACGGATCAATCATCATAGTAGCGGTAAAAAACGAATTATTTCCGAAATATGTATTCATCTCTGTCTCAACTTGTCGATGTTCATGCAAGTATGGTTTTCACCATGTGGTCTTTCGGAATGATTATGGAAAAAATACCTAACTCTGCGCACGGCCTTGGAAACCAAACCCGAGTCCACCTTAAAACCTTGGTTGCTAAGCAGATTAATTTAAATTAGTACTAGAACTTTATTTTTTGGATATGTAATCGTTTCTGACGGATTGTGAAATCCATTTAGAGTAAATCATACATTCAGTCTGAACTAATTTAGTTTCCGGTTTTTATCATTATCGTTATTATTAGTATTTAAATAAGAAATACAATAAGTTTTCTGATGCTGATAGTGTAGACATTTGACATAAGCAGACATAGAGGAATGTAATATAAATAAACATCCAAATAAACAGAATCGAACTAGAGTAACCGTACCATTATGAATTATCTTAACTCTGCCAATCATCTTATATATAAAACCAAGCAATAAGCATTCGCTTAAAGGAATAGAAGAAAACTAGTGTATTAACTTCGAATTGTCGTGTTACAATAACACAGTTTTCACATTAATTTTGCTGTGATATATAGAGCCAAAGCAGAAATATTAGCTTTATCGACTTTATCGTAATCCATTGATTGCAGGCCAAGTAATAATAATTTTGGGGATTCGACTAAGAAGATGACTATTGGCACTAGAAAGCATACTTATTGAGCCAGTCGGAGAAGACAGTCGAAAAGCCGCAACTATTTGAGGGGAAAAAATGAACTGGAAGCAGAACAATTCTACAACAAGCGTATGCAAATAACTATGCCATAATTGATATATAGATGGATCGAAGTTATATAATTTTTAGAAGCTTTACTACAAAAACATAACAACGGTATGAGAATCCATATTCTATACATTTGTATGAAGTAGAAGTTCGAAGATGTTTCCTACAAAATGTGATACACATTACTACTGAATGCTGTAGTTATAGATATAGACAAAGAGAGTTGGTATCTTTCAGAAAAAATAACAAATTTATGTACAAGAAACTTTACATAAGGCCGTATTAATTTTGGTTTTAATGAAATAAATCAAGAACAATTCTCAAAAATCATTTTACATTTCACGACAAACTACGACATAGGGAGAAAAAATATAGCCAACGAATGATAGAAGATGATGACTGTGTACAGTTCGGAATGATACATGTGGATAGGTTATATAAAAGGCACAATAAAAATTGAACCGCACCAACCGTACACAGTGTACGGAACATTATAGCATCGAAATATGTGTTTCAATAAGGCAGAGCAATTCTACGGATTATATAACAATTTTCATTTGCACCAGTTAATTTACTATTTATTGTTTTAGTGGACAAAATCTCCCTGATTTTGGAGATCGCAGAGGTCCAAAAATCGATCACTCTATACTAACGCGAATTTGTGGCATTCACTATTGCGTCTTTTTTCGTTACTGTAACATAAGGTTTCAATAAACCAGTACTGTTTTGTCCCTAGTTTCATATGGATTTAGTGGCGCAAACATATTGACAATCATAATAAAGAGTAATTGCGTGAAATATTGATTCATTAGTTTCCCGATCAACAGAGAAGAACTAAATTGTAACAGAAATTGTTATGATATTTCTAACAACCACTGTTATAAACTTGGGCTCGTTAATAGTTAAAATATCAAAAAATATAACAAAATCTATTCCTGAGAATTATTCAACCTAACAGGGTGTGATATGATGCAAACAAAAATATATCATAATCAGATTGTTAATTTCATCATTCAAATATCTCCCACAGTTATAATTATGTTACATTTAATATATATATATATATATATATATATATATATATATATATATATATATATATATATATATATATATATATATATATATATATATATATATATATATATATTTATATTCTTTTTAAAAAAAAGTTAAATAAGTTAATGTTAATATTTTATTCTGGAGCATGTTTTTATCATATAAAATAAAAAGACACAAAATCCAATTGTGTCAGTTACATATTCAGTGAAAGGAAATCAAAACAGAAAATGATTGATAAAACGAGAGGTCTCTGAAATCAACGTTTTTTGCCGTAATACGATATGACTCTCGCCATCAGTTGACAGCACTCATCTGCGTTTCTCTTCGCAATCGACGGAGCATCTCCCAGGAATAAACGGTGTTCAAGAAGACGATCTGAAAATATATGTAATTTTTACATTTCTGAATAGTTATATAGAATCTCATTATAAATTACTTGATATATATTCAACTTTTTCAGACTCGAGAGCGATACGCTTATAGCTAGATTCCGGACAAAAAGAAGTTGACTTTTCTTGCCGGCTTCTACCTAGAGGGTTGTTAGAAGCGCGTCCCGTCACCGTTCGATTTTGCAAACCATCGGGCCACAAATGAAGCATAAGCAGCTTTACAAATATGTAATCACTTTTGTTTGCGGCATCGGAAAACATGCGAAGTTTATTCTGATCGGGATATCCTGCTACTTCGGTGAATATTGTAGTTCGTGGCTGACCAATAAGTTTACTGCTTAGAGCGTCAGTGAGACTCATGCATCTTGTTGATGTGTCGTCATATTTAGTCTTCAATTTTTTATTTTGTTCCACCAATTTTGTATATTTTTTTATCAATAACTCAATAGCTGCTTGATGACCACATTTGCACACTATAAATTAATATGAAATAATATATAAGTCATGCAATGCTTAATTGAGTATAGGTTAGATTTGAATTTACCGATAGAATACCAATCGATTTTGTTCTGGATGTTGTTTCTCTGAATATCTCTATAACAGGAGTATTTTGAATCGGTCGATGCAGATGTGTAAGAGTGAGAATCCCCCGTGTCCGATTCTGCAGTACAGTCTAATGACGATATTTGAGCATATGGAATGCAGACGTTAGGAGTTCTTTGGCCAATGCTACCATCAGATATCGATTCTACCGTACCGAGACCATTGTTGACTGACAATGTTGAAGATGGGTTATAACTGGGTAAAATTGGTAAAACACAAGTTCGTTTAACCTAAAAAACCAAACGAAATGTTACTCAAAGAAATTTATCAAATATATTTCCATTTACCGGTAAAGATAGCTTTTTTCTATTAGCTGTAAAATTCGTGGGTATACAGTCTGTTTGAGAACAGTCATCGTGCATTATTTTTTCGGTGACGGAGCATTTGTTATTGCTTCTCGTTTTAATTTGAGTTTGTTTAGTTTTTGGGATAACTTTTCCCTCATTTTCCATATTCATAACATTGTCGAGCAGCAGCCGCTTACCTTCATACATATTTCGTGAAGGATTGTTTACGAAATTAGTCTCACAATTGTACTCGTGTTTCTCTTCACCATTTTGAAGCGTATGCAATACATTTTTGCGATTTAATCCTAAGGACCAGTTTTCCAAGTCACTTTCTCGCAAAATAACATCACTTGCTGATTTTTTTCCAATACTCTGCCGATGAATCTCTTCCACTGGGTTATTTTCAGAAGTTTGCTCGCCATCCGGAATATTTTCAAACAAATCTAGTCGAGCACGAACAGCACATTTTCGAAAAAGCTTTTTTCGTTGAAACTCTTTTGCTGATTTCTGATTTTTCGAAACAATTTTCTTTACCTGAAATATAATGAAAATAGTTTATTTCGTCTACATGATGAACTAACTTACCGTGGCGTCATGGATAGTCAAACGTTCGGTAGCTGCCATTGTGTTTCCGATCACTTTTTCACTATTTTGAGCATATTTTTCCTGCACGCTTTTCGAGTTATTGAGGAATTTCGAATTGTGCTGGTTCGCAGTTAAAAGGACTTTTCTTTTAGCCACACTTATATAGTTTCCGCGACTTTTACCCATTTTGAAAAAAAAGCGGATGCTTCCGCACGTTGCAGCCAATAAACTAAAACGGAGTATACCAAGACTAAATACTAACGGTGAATATATTACAGTTTGCATTACAAGCAAGTTTTTACATTATTCAATTCGTGGCAAGATGTAGTTTTGTAGTTTAGTACTAATAACTATTTTTAACATACTGTTACAAAAAAATGAATAGTTAAGGTAATCAAGCCTCCTACTGGTGGTCGGCAGTGGCTGATAATGTAAAGGTTATAAAAATAAAGAATTTATTCTCATTTTAGGTCGTTAAAAATATTCTCGGCATCTTATTGAAATGTTGGTTTTCCAAAATCAAGTAGTCTTAATATTATAGTTCGTTTATGTTATTTGAATTTACATTTCCGTTTGCAGGATACAAACAGACGTCATTACATTTTCGTTTGTGGAACAGTTTTTTTTACTATTTAGGAGTACTGTTTACATGCTCGTAAGACGACTTGGTTCAACATAAGTCAAATTCCATGGAAGCGATAGTTCCTAGATATTTGTTATTGTGTGGCGTTTTCGGTTGCATCGTTTCTGCATTGAACTAATTAAGTGTTCTCAACTACATAAATGCCAAATACCATAGTGTTGAGCAATTGAAATTTCACTTGAAGCGAATGACGTGCTTGTCACGTTAGTATTTTACGTTTTTTTGTTTTTCATATACATATTGCTTCGTAATTTGATTTTCACATTTTAAATTTTAACCTCCTATACTTCTGCAACGTGGCCTTGTTGGAATGACGTAAAGTGTAGCTTGCCAAGGTTGCCATTTCCACAGAGTTATTAATAAAACCAAACACTCACTAATTTTACCAAACAGATTCTGCGGCACAGATCACAAAATTTTTCAGAATTCACAAATTTTAAGCATATTTTGCTAAACTTAAAGATTTTCAGAACATTTCTCACAAATTTCCACAGATTTAAAACAAAAACATGCATTAAATATGGGAAACATTTATTATGTTGAGGCACAGATTCTAATTTGGCCGCTCTAGACCTCACAAACAGAGATGCCATTTATACAGATTTCGCAAAAAGCAAGAAAGATATAAATAAACAAATTAAAAGTTTTTTAATCAACGGGCAAATCACAAATTGAATTGGAAATCCTTTTGTGCAAATATGTGATTATCCGCACTGAAATACATTAAGCATCATGAGCTTTTATTGTCATTTTCAAAGTATATAAGTATATCGAATTGCATTTTAATGGTTGTTGATAAAACAATTATATTAAATTTGGTCGTTGTTCATTCTTGTGAGCGCGGCAATGAACTACGAAGATATAAAAAATAAATGCTCATTGAATCTTCCATTCTAGAACCATAATATGTTAGAATAACATCATTCTACTGTAGAAATTTCATTGTATTAGTGAATACAGATAACAACAGAGTTTTCATACAGAGCAATACAGATTTTCTAAAACATATCTGGCATCTCTGTTCATTACATTGACTGGCCTGTTGACAAGAGTTACCATATTCACAGATTTTTCTGTAAAACCACAGATAATTTACTTATTTTGCTACCCCAATTTTGTGCGCAGAACATAGATTTTATCAAAATTCACAGATTTCTACCGATTTTTATGAATATTTCATAAAAATGGGTAGATTTTCAAAATGTTTTCCACAGATTTTAATAGATTGTGATCAATAGTATGCAATACAATTTTTTCACATTGAAATACTTATTTTGAAATGGCAACTCTGCTATTGACGGTTCGTGTTATACTTTGAAAAGCAAAGAATAACAAATCAAGTCGCTGAAAATGCATACTCAACGAAGACCTCGTCATCATTACCTGATGCATCCTTGGCACAATCGAAAGTATATAAAAAAGGTATGAAGTATTTACAATACTAGTCCTCCCAATTTAGTATACAAAATTTTCAGCAACAAAAAAACAATTCACAAACGAATGCAATCCGAGAGATGCCGGATACGGAGATCATATTGAATGATGCATTTTCCATTAATCTGCGAAATGAAGATCTTAATGATAATATGATGAGGCAAAACAATAACAATGTTCGTGGCGACAATAATGTAATTGAACGACCAATTTATGAAGAAGTAGGTACCTTAATTTGCATGATCAGATGCAAAGAAGTTGTATTTAAACATTTTATCGGTAACCGTTAGAGAGATGACTATGACATTAGGAGTGAAATAACAAGTATCGATCAAACGGCGGACGTAAATGAAAAGGATGCTCAATTTGATAAGGTTAACAATTACAAATTTCAGTAATAAATTAAGTAAGATAAAAATTAATTTAATGTTTTTAACCTTAGCAATTTCATAATGAGCAAAGATATATAACCTTCATTGATGACATGAAAGTAAATGATGTTCTCTTCATGATGCTGAACGTCTACGTTAAACATAAGTTAACTCAAGAAGCGGTAGAAGATTTAATGCGAATGCTGAATTTAATGACGAAGCTAAAGCCGTTTCCAAAGAAATTTGCCACGTTTGCAAAGATGTTTCCAGATCCTTACAATATTAATAGAACTTATTTTTGCACAAACTGTCAATACGGGTGGGGTAAAAAATTTGCATTTTAATTTCATCATGAATACTAAAAATATTGCAGGTATGAGAGCGAACAATGTCCTGAATCAATATGTCCTATTGAAAACTGTGGTTCGACAACGAAAGACTTTTTTATTATAATTCCTATTGAAGAACAGATCCGAGAAACCTATACAAAATATTTCAAAGAGATTAAAGAATATGAAGAAATAGTTGAAAATGAAAATATTGCGGATATTAGTCGTGGTCGACTCGCACAGTCTTTACCTCCGGGAAACTACATTACTCTATCTGCGAATGAAGACGCAGCAGTTGCATTTAAATGCACCAACAAAAAACCAGTATATCCCATATTTTTAGTCGTAAATAATCTACCACCAAGATTGCGGTTCAGCAAGAACAACCTTCTCTTAGCAAGTATTTGGTTCTGCAGAGGTAAGCCTAGCATGGCTCTATTTCACAAAAATCTTGTTTTGGAGCTACAGAAACTGCGAAAAGGAATGATTATAGGAAATGAGGTTTACCAAGTTGTATTACTTCAATATTGTTTGGATTCGGTAGCGAGATGCGAATTATTGTGTTTTAAACAATTCAACGGCTTTTTCGGTTGTACTACATGCTTACATTCTGGAAAACTTATTAACAATCAAATACGATATCCTTATCAGAAAGCCAAGATTAGGAAAAATGAAGAATCACGCCAGTTAATGATGGAGGTTTATAACTCAGCATCACAGGAACCTAAATTTGGAATAAAAGGAATATGTGTATTAGTAGGCGTACCCGATTTTAATATCATTGACGGAATGCCTGTCGATTACATGCATATGGGACTTCTGGGCGTCACTAAAGTTTTATGGGAGCTGCTATTAAATGCAAACGGAGATAAACAACGTCCATATTACGTAGGCAATTGGAAGGAAATTATAGAAGACAGACTTCTTTCTATTTGTCTTCCAAGCTGCTTTCCTAGAAGATTACGAAGATTGGAAGAATATAGGAAATTCAAGGCATCGGAGTGGGAAACCATACTTTTGCATTGCTTTTACCCGTGCTTTTATAACATACTGCCTCCCAAATATCTTAAACACATTATGCTGTTTGCTTCCACAATTTATGAACTGTTGGAGTTAAGCATCACAGAATCCACTATAGCGGCTTGCGAAAGACGAATTAATAAATTTGCTAAGCAATATGGACAACTTTATGGAGACGAGAATATGCTGTATAATGTACATCTATCAACGCACTTAGTACGGACTGTTATAAACTTAGGTTGTATATCAAACACAATTTTTCGATGCATTTCTTATTTTTTCCGATTTAATCCATTTAGGTGCTTTGTGGAACACGTCACTTTTTCCATATGAGAATGGAAACAGTATGTTGGTAGATTTTCATACTTCTAATAATCATCCAGTACTTCAGCTTACATCAAAATTCATTATGAATCGAATTTGTCATCACACAACGTTACCTGATAATTCAACTATTAAGCAATGGGTGAAACGGCACTGGAAGAATGAACACAAACTGGTCAAATATAATCAGCAGGCAAAATGCATACTGCCCGATGGAATTATGAATCCTCCTATTAATAAAAACGATTTTAACGACATTGGAAAGTGTGTCTACAATGGAATCAACATTTGCGCGAGATCCGTTTGTAAAAATTTTAAGTACGACGACTCGTTCATTAAATTAAACGATGCTTTCTTTAATGTTGTTCGCGTTCTTCTGGATTCCGCAGAAATTATTTTTGTTGTAGTCGAAAAACTGATAACTAAGAAATTGTTCGAAAACATGTACACATTCAAATTATCAAATTCATTATTCTTATTGAAACTGGATGCGACTATTCGCCAATGTATTAGTGTTCAACTGAATGAAAATGATCCCAAATTAAAAATTAACTTCATTTCTTTATCCAAAATACGGACACAAGTAGATTGAAATATAATTGACATGTACATTATCTCCGACGAATGTCTAGAACGATAAACGGTGAAATAAAACAATATGAATAATAATAAAATATGTAATCTGCATATATCTATCTGTTGTTAAATTGTAGTTCTTTCGTTTATCAAACATTCAACAACCCAGAATATCATATCTATCCTTGATAGAACTTTGATACAACTTTGGTTTCTTCTTTGGATTTGGTACCATGTTAATACCTCAATGAGATATAAATATCTATATCAGATATAAATTTGATAAAGTTCTGTTAGGCTCTGTTGATCGGGTTGTTTTGAAAAAAGTAATACTGAGTTCCACCGAGTTCTTGTTGGAGCATACTGGAAACATGCTCTATCGACCGTGACTAGATTTTTCAACGATTCAAAAGTGGGAATTTCAGTGTGAACATGCCGAGTTGGGAGGATTGTTGAACGAACACAATACTCAGAACTCAAAAACAAATGGCGGAGAGATTAACCGATAATCATCAAGCCATTCTAGATAGTATGCACGTTTTGGAAAAGATTCAGGAGATGGAAACATGGGTTCGTCAAGAGTTGAATGACAGACAACGAAAAATGCGAAAAACGGTGAGCGAAATTTTGGTTGTTTCTTTTTGCACCAGATCGTGGAGGGAGATGAGAAATGAATTTACTTCGAAAAAAAAAACTATGCTGAGCATTTGATGAATAGTACTGCGAGTTTCTCTAACCAAAAAAAGAAACTGTAAATACTAATCGCTAAACCGACAGCTAATGATAAAATGTGATTGCTCGAAAAACGACCAGAAAGCGGTCAAAACCATCATTTCTGAGCTCAGATAGAAACTCTCCCACCGTACTCCCCTGAGTTGGCCCCTTGCGATTATCATTTGTTCTTATCGATGTGTCACGCACTGGTTGAACAAAACTTCACTAGCTGTGAAGGCTTTTCGATAGGATCTCGTAGACGTGGTATTTGATTTGGCGAAAACATGAAAAAGAGCGTGCATGAAAAGTTTATCTTAAACATTTTGCGTACAATCAACATTCCCATTTCAAGAATCCCGCATTGTTAACTGACACACCTGGCACAGAAGAGAATACAACCCGGATCAATCAGCATAGATCAACCCGAAAAAAGGCTACGATTGGAAACTTGGAACATGGAACAGAAAGTGGCTAGGTTTCGTTGACTGCGGTAGAATACCCTACGACTGAATAAATCTATAATAAAGATGTAGAATAGCGGACATCGAGTGACATCGATCTTCTATTAAAGCTACGGCATAGTGCTGGATAAGACGCGGCAGTGAGTAATTGAATGGCAGCCGGTCAACGCAAGGATGTGCATGTTGAGAATTAAAGGTCGTTTTTTATAACTACAACATCATCAACGTACACTGTCCACACGAAGAAAATTTGATGGATCTTCGATCCATCATTTTTCGCAGATTAAATTACGGATATTAGTCGTACCAATAACAGTCGATAATCTTATCGCCCGTTATGTCACAGTGCCTTGTACACTAACGCAATTAATTGGGAAGTCTGTTGAAACAGCAAAGTATAACAGTCTGTTTCAACCGAATTCGCAGCCGATTCTTAGCGTACAAAAAAATCGAACATACGATAACTTGTAAGTCTAGCGCTCGTAAACATCGTAAGAGTTACGTAAAGCTTGTCACATTAAATCACAGTTCTTACAATCCAGTACATGCATACAAATCAGTACTACAAGGTAGGTTGGCCGTGCATTAATACGAACAAGTAAAAGACACTGGGAGCTAATTTGAACGAAAAATGGTATGAAAACAGATCAGAGTAGTAATGAATATAAAAAAGAAGCAAATTAAAATCAACCGAAGCCTACGGACAGCTCGTATTGGTACAGATATTCCGACGAAAGGGAATTGAAAATTAATTCTAACTGTTTTGTCAAGTTGTTCATTATTTACTGGTTAGCTCTCTACTAATGTTAAAGATAATCAGCTTGAACAATGTTTTCCGTTCAGGAAGTATTGGGAAACAATTCAGACACAAATCAGCAATGAATACAGAAAACCATACACATCGGAACGGAGGACATTTAAGTCTATGATAGATAGTGAACAGTAATGACAAATGAGGAACTTCTTCAACGGAAAGTAACAGAACAGGCAGTAAGGGACTTAAATCAGAAGGCTAGAAAAAAGTGATATGAACTAAACAATGGTAGATAGGTGGGATTTTCCATTACTTCGATAGAGAAGAATTATTTCCGAAGAAAATCAAATTTACATACCACCTGCGATTTTTGTTAGTTCAAAATAAATATGTGTGTTTGATTGTTTTGCTTGATTTTGGACAGCATGAAAGAACATAAATTATATTTTGCAACGTATGTTAATTAGAAATCAAAGTTTATTGATTTATGAGTCAAGTATGATCTGATCCCAATTTAGTAGGAACTAATGAACAAAAGGACTTAAGCGCAGAGCACGAGAAACATAAAGCGGATAGTCACACATCTTATTTAAAGTGGTGGGTTTCTGTTTTGTTTTTGTTTTTTTTTCAAGTGGGATTTTTGCTTCATTTTTATATTTGTTATAACTGCTGAGAATGTCAAAAATGAACTCGATCTTTCGACAAGCTCAATATAGTGCATGTTTGTATGTGAAAATAATAAAATGAAAAATATGCAATGAATTTACGATGAGAGTGGCCATTCAGACACAACACAACCAGTAATGGTAAATTTGGCAGGTATTTTTTTGCATTGAAATTTATTGACGTAATAGAAGCGCAACTTTTATTCTAAAAGGCGAATTATAAATAAATCGAACGATGTAACATTATTATTTCGCAACTCGTACCTTGTGAATTTTTGAATTATTGGAATCTACTAGTGTTAACCGTATTACGATCAAATAATTACTTGTTCAATACCAAAATCTAAAGTTTTCTATTCATATCAAAGATGTTTTTTGTTGTTGCGAATTTAAAAACATGAAATTCAAAATAACGCTTCAAATCTTTACGTCTATTCGTCTGCCTGCTACTCTGAACGAACGCATTACCATAATATAATTGACTATTTAGTGAAACTCATCATTTACTAGCAATCCGATGGCCAAAAAAGCCAGAAAAAATCCGAAAAAGGCGAAAGAAACTATAACGTACTCAACACTTAGCAAATAACTATAATTCGTGTCTATGATCTCAAGTCGGGAAAGAATATCAAACCTTGTCAGCACACATGGCGACTTCGATATCCTCCCGGGATATCTCGATGTGACGGATGTTCTTGACATAGTTTCCAGCTAGCTTCAGTATATCGACAGAAACATACTCCAACACTGCAACAAGAAACAGCGAAACCGAACTGTCGATCTTGTACTGCAGCACCTCCTGAAAAAAATAAATAAACAGACATTATTTTAATTACACGAGTCATGAATCCACTAGTTTCGAAACTTATACCTTTTGTAGTAAAGTATGCACACGATCAACCGGAAGCACCGGTTTCTTTTTCTTGGATTTATCTATTATCTCGCTCGCTTCGTCTAGGGCCCATTTGTCGATGGGAGTGGGAAAGGTTCGTTCAATTTTTTCTTCGATATCCTTAAAAATGAAACGAATCATGCAATATAGTATTTGATTTTTCAATGTTTTCTCATGGTTACACTTACCGATACTGTTTTTGGAGGTGGTTTTGCGCACAGCATCGCTAACAATCGCAGGCATAGGCTTTCGACGTAGAGCAACGCATCCTCGCGGGCTTGCAACGAGGGATGCACTTGCTCTAGGACCTGGGAAAGATAGAGATGATGCGTTCGTTATTGAAAAAGTTTTACTTGAAGCTGAGTGTGGTGGAAAATTTGCTAATACGTTCAGATGTGTTGCGGGTTTGAGTAACTCATAAGTAACTCCCATCAATGAATATCAATATTTATTCTATGGGCATGAAGTGTGAGTCATTGACAATTTTGCATTATATGCAAACCCGATTCTAGTGGGTTTGAAATAGTTATGATTTATAATATGTGTTCTAAACGAATTTTTTACATTCGTAACAAACAATCTTGTTCTGCGAAGGTCACCTGAACAGAAGATGAGCGAAGCTCAATTACCAAAGTGATGCATAATGTCAACCAGTGGGCGCTATTTAATTTTAGGTGGGTGACACAAATTGTATGTGGGGGGGTGCCTAAATAGAGAGATATTTTGAAGGTAAAACACAAGCATTTAAATTATTTCAATACAATACTCAAAATTCAATATGATGTGGATACGGGGTTTTAATTTATGTGGCCTTATAGGGAACAACGAGGATATGTTAGATTTCGTTGCTACACAGCGGGTGTGCTAAACCAGAATTTCACTAACCGTACACAGTGTACAAGAACGATGCACTGCGGTATCTGAGATATCGAGGTAAACTCAAGAGCAGAGCAATCCCAACGTTTGAAGGTTGACATTTTATTTTGGCCGCCACACTCCCCCACACCAACAAGCTTAAATTTAGAACTCCCTAGTAGTGGAGAAGCTACTAGTCTCAGTGGAGAATAAGACACAAATATACACTGGCAAATATAATACAAGAAATACAAATTTAATGTTGGTACAAAGTCCACTGTGATTCTATTTATTCATGTTCTTATGTGAAATTAATTATTAACTTTAAGTTGAGTCCCAGTGGAAAGGATTTCCTTTTAAGGGATCCACGACTAAATAACTACATTATGTTAGAAGGAAAGTACAATCATATTAAGAAATTAATTATAAGATTCGAGAGTATTATTCAGCCGCCTTTCGCAATATATTTTTTATTGAGCGTTGATGAAAAGTAAAGTTCATTGATAACGCGAGAGATACTTATAGCACTATTAATTATTTTACCATAATTGAGTAATCTTTCTGCCACTATGACATTTTCTGAGACAATTGTTAACTGAACTTTAAATTAGATGTTGTGATAATTGGTTCAAGAGATATCTCTGCAAACATACTAGTTCATCGTCAAAGTTATTATTACTAGAATTGCTGGAAAAGCCAGTTTTTTGATCGGAGCTCCGCAGATCCCTTGTGTTTTTGAATACAATGTGATAACGATATACTTTCGGATGGAATTTTTTTATTATACAAACAAATCTCACAGCTGAGCTGAGTAATTCTTTCTCTTCTTGAATCTGTGCAGTAACTCATGTGCATGGAAAAGACACTAACTCGGCGACAACAGATACTTGTGGATGAGATGATGTGTATGAGATGCGTGTAGATACACGCAACTTCGGTGCGATCCAACCTGCTTTCATCGAATAATTAAGAATTCCAAAAAAAATAAATTGAATTTGGATGGGATTGGGGACGCAGTTCATTCCTTGTGCAGTGCACGAGGTGCGCATGAGGACGAGACGCCACTCAGTGTTGGTGATTGCCGAAAATTTGACAGAAGCTGCTATATTGCTTTCTATATTGTATACAACATTTTCAATCCGGTAGAAGATGCTACAAGAACTCGAGTCTCTCAATGCATGAACCGTGAGAGAATTTTGCTACATTTCTTCGCTCCACTTCATACTCAGAGTATTTCACGCCCTTAAAAAAAATTAACAGCCTGATAATGATCGTTGCTGTGTGGAATTTCCCAAGAAAGAATCGCAAGTTGACAATGTTGGAGACGTGACCATCCCTACAACCCAATAGTAATTGCTGGGCTCACTGGTGGCAGCCCGACTGTCACTCAGTTGATGCACCGACCAGCATCCGGTCTATGTGTCAGAAGCAGAATGTGATATGTAGTAGAATAAGGAACACGCGTTTTTACCTCTAACTGTGCGTCTATTAATAAAGTCAGTTTTAATGTTTGGGTCGTGTTATATTCATTATCGGTCACCTCCGAACACACCCACAACAGTGGCGACGAGGATTTAAGTTAAATTGGCGATCAGAAGCTAATCTTTATCACCCACGAGGAAACGAGAAGCATGGCGGAATCTAACCTCAATCCGGAGCATCAGCAACCGGGAACCGGCTTAGCTGGCGGTCCACAGCACCCGGGAATACAGCAAAACCATCTGCGTCATCCAGCTCCATTTTTCAACGGTCCACCATCATCGCAACAATCAGCGAATACCAGCTCATCTTCTACAGAAACCACCTACCAGCTCTTTCAGCAGCTAATGCAGCAGCAGCAAGATTTCTTCCGGAGTATCATATCATCGATCAATGTTCAGGTCCCTCCAAACCCTGAAATGATTCTCGACTCGCTGGCGAACAACATCAAAGAGTTTCGCTACGATCCGGACGGAAACATAACCTTCGCTGCATGGTATGGCAGATACGACGATTTGTTCGAGCAAGATGCCGCACGGTTGGACGATGAAGCGAAAGTCCGCTTGCTCATGCGGAAACTAGGATCAGCAGAACACGAACGTTACGTGAGTTATATCTTGCCGAAATCGCCAAAAGATTACAAATTCAGCGATACAGTGGAAAAGCTGAAAATTCTTTTCGGCGCTGCTGAGTCTGTCATCAGTAAACGGTATCGGTGTCTACAGGTAACCAAACAACCGACCGACGATTATGTTACGTACGCTTGTCGAATCAACAAGACTTGTGTTGAATTCGAGCTGAGCAAGCTGTCCGAAGAGCAGTTTAAATGCTTAATGTTTGTTTGCGGGCTAAAGTCAGAGGGAGACGGCGAAATACGAACGCGGCTGCTGGCGAAAATCGAAGAACGTGATGACGTCACACTAGAGCATCTTTCGGAAGATTGTCAGCGATTGTTGTGCCTGAAACGGGACACGGCAATGATCGAGTCATCAGCATCAACGTCATCAGTGAATTTCATCAAGCGAAAACAGCAGTTTTCAAAACGTCAACATAAGCCACCAGTGGAGTCAGCCGGACCAGACAAGAGCAAACAAATACCCTCTACACCCTGCTGGTACTGCGGGGGAATGCACTTCGTTCGAGACTGCACTCATCGGAGCCACAAATGCAAGGACTGCGGCAACATCGGACATCGCGAGGGATATTGTTCCTCTGCCAAGCGAAATTTTAAGACCAGCCGAAACAGAAAGCACCCAGGATCGTTAAATACAAAAACCGTAAATCTCCGTATAAATACCGTCGATCAAAAGCGCCGTTTTGTTAAAATTGTACTGAACGGTGTGAAGGTGCGTCTACAGTTGGACACGGGGTCTGACGTTAGCATCGTATCGAAACGCTTGTGGGAGAAAATAGGTAAACCACCCACTGCACCAGTAAATGAGCTAGCCTCAACAGCGTCAGGCGACCGATTGCAGTTTTTGTTTAAGTTCAGCTGTCTAGTGTCTTTCAACGGTAAACAACATCACTGTCAGTTTTACGTGGTCGAAAACCCGCTTTATCTTTTCGGAATCGATTTGATGGAAGCATTCGGTCTCTTTTCATTACCTATTAGCATGTACTGCAACAACGTCAGTGTTCCTGCTATCACTTTGCAGTCACTCAAAGCGGCATACCCAAGTGTATTTAGAAACGAGTTAGGGTTGTGCACGAAAACAAAAGTGAAATTGGAACGGAAACCAGATGCAACTCCAGTTTTTCGTCCGAAACGTCCAGTGGCTTATGCAGTACACAGCACGGTTGACAACGAACTTGACCGACTGGAACGAGCAAAAATCATCACACCGGTAGACTTTTCGGACTGGGCAGCACCCATCGTCGTTGTCAGAAAAACGAACGGGTCCATCCGCATTTGCGGAGATTACTCTACAGGTCTCAACAATGCACTGCAACCGCATCAGTACCCGTTACCGCTACCGGAGGAGATTTTCAACAAGTTGGCTAATTGTACTGTATTTAGCCGAATCGACCTGTCGGATGCGTTCCTGCAAGTAGAGGTTGACGAAAGTAGTCGTGATTTACTAACCATCAACACCCATCGTGGACTCTACCGGTACAATCGTCTGCCACCGGGAGTCAAAACAGCACCGGGAGCTTTCCAGCAACTTATCGATACAATGCTGGCAGGTCTTCCTCATACGTGTGGTTATTTGGATGACGTCGTCGTTGGTGGTGTCACTACTGAGACACACTGGGAAAACCTTCGCGCAGTGTTTCAAAGAATCAGCGAGTTTGGATTTACCATTCGAGTGGAAAAGTGCATCTTCGCTCAGCCTCAAATTAAATATGTAGGTCATCTGCTTGACCGCAATGGCCTTCGTCCGGATCCAGCAAAAGTTCAGGCCATTAACGAAATGCCACCGCCCACTGATGTATCTGGTGTTCGGTCCTTCCTAAGAGCAATTAATTACTACGGAAAATTTGTTCCTCGTATGCGCTGTCTGCGGTATCCTCTTGATGAGCTGCTCAAAGCGGATGCGAAATTCAAGTGGACAGCAGAATGCCAGGCGGCATTCAACAAATTTAAGGAGTTGCTGAAATCTGACCTACTGTTGACACACTACAACCCTGCACTTGATATAGTGGTGTCGGCAGATGCGTCGTCTATTGGTGTTGGTGCTACTTTGTCACACAAATTTCCGGACGGCACTCTCAAAGTTGTATACCACGCTTCCAGAGCATTAACAGCGGCAGAGAAAAACTACAGTCAGCCCGATCGTGAAGGACTTGCGATAATTTTTGCGGTGACCAAGTTTCATAAAATGCTGTTTGGTCGTCGTTTTCATCTTCAGACAGATCACGAGCCGTTGCTGAGAATATTCGGTTCAAGAAAAGGGATTCCTGTTTACACATCGAACCGATTACAACGTTGGGCTCTTACGCTGTTGCTTTATGAGTTCACCATCGAGCACGTCCCGACAGCGAAATTCGGCAATGCTGACATACTTTCCCGTCTGATCAGCCAGCACGCCAGGCCTGAGGAAGATTATGTGATTGCTTCGGTCTCTCTGGAAAATGACTTAAGGTCAGTTACACAAGATGCATTAACCGTTCTTCCTTTAAGTTTTAGGATCGTACAACAGTCTACACAGTCCGATCCTATTACCAAGGCAGTTTATCGTTACCTCCTTGATGGGTGGCCTAAAACCGTTACCGATGCAGAGCTCAAACGGTTTTATGCTCGACGTGAATCTCTTACCACGGTACAAGGCTGCATACTATTCGGCGATCGACTGGTTATACCATCGCCCCATCGCAAGCGTAGTCTTCATCAACTTCATCGTGGCCACCCTGGAATTCAGCGAATGAAGGCGATTGCCAGGTCATATGTTTATTGGCCAACTCTCGACAGCGACATTGTTGATGTCGTCAAATCCTGCCGTCAATGTGCGATGGCTGCGAAAACACCGCAGAAGTCAGCGCCGTTGTCATGGCCTAAATCATCGAAACCGTGGCAGCGCGTTCACCTTGATTATGCTGGACCGATCGACGGGGAATACTACCTGGTTGTCGTAGACTCTTTTTCAAAATGGCCTGAAATTGTGCAGACGAGAAGTATCACTACAGCCGCCACAGTGAAAATCCTCAGAGATCTGTTCACTCGCTTGGGAATGCCAGAGACGCTGGTGAGTGATAATGGATCCCAATTCACCAGTGCAGAGTTTCAATCGTACTGTACGAACAACGGCATCGAGCATCTTACAACAGCACCTGTTGCACTCGCAACTGAACTGAATGAGTCTTTTTCTGGATCCGTGAACCTTTATTGCTGATATCGGTTACAAAACCCTAAAACTAAATTCATTACATATAATTCAATAACTGATTTTGATTCTTACATTTAGTACATTCAGTCCAATCAAGTTAAATATCGTTGTTTTCCAAGTAGAGCGAGATTGAGGTTATACTAAGCTAGATAGTATTATTTCACAATGAGGAGATTAATTCATCAATGTAACTTATAGAATAGTTACCTAACTTGTAGCAATAAATTGAAGTACAAGATATTATATAAATTCACTCACTAAACTAATTTAATGGAAGTTATAACTTTATCGAACACTCTAGCGTTTTACATGTGCTGATAGAAATTTAGTCTCAATTCATCTACCGCTGTCAGATCTCATTACACTTAGCGCCACCGTTCAGTGTGATAATCAGTGTGAAGGTGCGTGCGATTTGAGGGGTCGCACAATACTCCCCCCCCGTACGCCGGATACGTCCTCACCGGCGTACTAGCGGTTGCACCGAACATCTAGGATCGCCAGCTTCACCGCAGGTCTCTCGTATACACCGTGGGCTGTTTGTACAGTTGCCCAACGTACTTGCCCATCTGCACTCTTATTCACGAAGATTACTCTTCCCTTTGGCCAGCAGTTTCTGGGTGATTTTGGATCGACAATCAAAACAATATCATCTATCTCGATTGGTTTGATGTTGTAGAACCATTTACTGCGTCTTGTTATTTCTGGCAAATAATCCTTCAACCATTTCTTCCAAAAGACATTGGCTAATACTTGCGAACTACACCAAGCCCGTCTAAGAGCTAAACCACTATCGTCACATAATGTATCGGGTTTTGAACCATTTGAGGAACCTAAAATAAAATGGTTCGGTGTTAGTGCAGGAGCATCATCATTCTCGATAGGCACGTGAGTGAGTGGACGAGAATTGACAGTATTTTCTATTTCAGCCAACATATTACGAAGAATCTCATCGGTCGGCAATCGCTGAGGTTTCAGAGCATATAGATTTCGCTTAACGGATTGCACTAACCGCTCCCAGCAGCCTCCCATATGTGGCGATGCTGGTGGAATGAACTTCCATTCCAATTGACTGCTAATAAATTCTTTCATTATCATATCTTCATCGACCTTGGCCAATGCTTCTCGTAGCTCACGTTCTGTACCTAAAAAGTTAGTTCCTCTGTCACTATGTACTTCTCGAGGTACTCCTCGCCTCGCTATGAAGTTTTTTATTGCAAGTATACAAGAAGTCGTACTAAGAGTGTGAGCAATTTCCAGATGAATGGCGCGAGTCGTCATGCACGTAATCAACACACCCCAACGTTTTTCAACTCGTTTACCAACTACAACCGACAAGGGCCCAAAATAATCGATTCCCACAAATGAGAACGGTCGCGCATATGCAGCAAGTCTAGCTCTGGGTAAATCGCCCATGGCTGGAGGAATTGGCTTGGATTGTTCATTTTTGCATCTTTGACATTCTCTACGAGTAGATTTGTAAGCGATTCTAATACGAGGGATATGAAATTTGTGTTTAAGTTCGTTGATGACGGTGTTATGGTTGCAGTGATGGAAGCGCTCATGGAAATCATGAATTAATAGTTTTGTGATGTGATGGTTTCTAGGAAGAATAATTGGATTCTTTGCTTCTTCTGTTATGTATTCACATCTTTGAATACGTGTGTGTAGTCGTAGTAGCCCTTCTGCGTCTAGCCGCGGTGTAAGTTTGTATAAGGCACTGTCTTTGGGAATTTGGCAAATCGATTTCGTCTGTTCGGCTTTTGCTATTAGAGCTATTTCGTCACCAAAAGCAGTGTACTGCGCTAGTTTGTAAAGTGTTTTTTCTGCTGCATGCAGTTCTGCTCTAACATATGGTCCAGTATTGCTGGGTAGATTGGCTAGCTTAAGTTTGATATTATTGGGAAATCGAAGTACACATGCTATGAACCGAACAAGTCTTCGCCATCTGGAGAAGTTCTCAGTGGCTATAACCGGGTTGAGCACAGTATGTGTAAGTACACTAGCTCGAAGTTCTTCGTTTGTAGTTCCTAGTGTCATTCGTAACGGAGCCCATGATTCCGTTGGTTCTTTGATGAATTTGGGGGCGCTGAACCACCTGCTATTTATCGAAAAATCCGGAGGACGTTCCCATTTTGTAGCTTCGTCAGCTACGTTTTCCTTAGTTGAGAGCCAACTCCATTCGGCCAGATCTGTATTCTCCAATATCTCACTAACACGACACGCTACAAATTGGCTATAGCGACGATGATCTGAAGCTAGCCAACACATGACATCTCGCGAGTCCGTCCAGAAATATCTTCGATCGATCTTGATAGAAAGTGCGCTGACTATACTACTCGCTAAGCGTGATCCGATGACTGCCGCCTGCAGCTCAAGACGAGGGATGGATATGTATTTTAGTGGAGCAACTCGCGTCTTTGCTCCTATAAGTGTACATTCAACGTAACCGTTTTCTTCGAAACGAAGGTAGACAACAGCGGCAAAACTCGTCTCACTAGCGTCGACAAAGGTATGCATCTGAATATTAGTTTGCTTGTTGGAGGATATAAGCCGCCTATAACATCGATTCACGGAAACGGTCTCCACTTGTGGAAGAGCCTGTCGCCACAAATCCCATTTTTTGAACTCTTGACATCTTATAGGTTCGTCCCAGAGTATACCAGAGCGCCATACGTCTTGGAGTAATACTTTCAAATAGCCTAAGAAGTTTGCCACTAGTCCTAAAGGATCGTATATGGACATCAAAATTCTTAATAGCTCGCGTTTAGTCGGATATCTGGAACCATCCAGTAAAGAGCTATCATATCGACTCCAATTTACTTTAAAGGTCAAACAATCAGTGGAAGTATTCCACCATAGCCCAAGAATTTTCTCTGTCGCCATCTCTTCGGAAAAAATTAAATTCTTTTCTTCAGTTTGGTGCTGATTCATTTTTTGGAGAACCGTTATCGAGTTTGAGAGCCAGTTCCTAATCTCGAAGCCACCCTGCGCATGTATGAAATGAATTTCTTTGGCCAACTGAACAGCTTCCTCGATGGTCTCTACGCTAGCAAGGAGATCATCAACATAATGCTTGTGAATGATTGCATCTACTGCTCGTGGAAACCGACTAGTAAAACGTTGCGCATTAAGATTTTTAACGTATTGAGCACTGCTCGGTGAACAGCAAGCTCCGAAGGTCATGACCTTCATAACAAATGTATCTGGGTTTACGTTACTGTCACCGTTTCGCCATAAAAACCGTTGACAATGTTGATCTTGCTCTCTGATGCCCACTTGGTGGAACATCTCACGTATGTCTCCGCAGAGACCAACACGCTGCAGCCGAAACTGATACAGGATATCTGTAAGCGATGACAGCTGATCTGGTCCTTTCAAAAGAACTGAATTCAAGGACACTCCACGAACAGTTGCTGCTGCATCCCAGACAATTCGTATTTTTCCAAATTTATTAGGGTTGGCTACCGGAAAAATTGGCAAGTACCATATTCGATCAAAAGGGCGATCGAGTTCTTGGTCGGAAAGCTTTCGTATATACCCGCATCGTTGGTAGTCAACTATCTTTTTTTGGATAGTGTTTGCCAATGTAGGGTCCCTAGCCATGCGTGTTTCTAAACATTGTAGCCTCCGGAGTGCGAGCGCACGACTGTCTGGTAGATTAACTTTATAATACTTCCAGAGTAAACCTGTCGTATAACGACCTCCTTCGAAATTAGTTAAAGATTGCAATAACGAAGTAGCTCTCTCATCTTCTGTTGAGAGTAGGGTTTTGTTCAGCTTCGATATACCTAGGCTATCCAATGAGAAATAGTTTTTCATAGCTTGCTGTAGCTCATCGCACGAGCAGATGTGAAGACTCACTTGTGCTATATCGCTTTGATTTTCTTTTGCGGAGAATCCGCCATAAAGAGTCCAGCCAAGTCTCGTTTTAACGGCAACTGGTTCGTGAGAATTTCTCTCTTTGCTCTTTTGTGTATTTCCAAGAAACGCGTTATCTGCTCCGATCAGAACTCTAGGACGAGCGTCACTGTACGAAGGTAGTGCCAGACCAGCGAGGTAGTCAAATTGTTTTTTCATCTCGTCTGCATTCAGCGATTGACTAGGTAGATTAAGAGCACTAACAGTTCTCGCACCTGATATATTGAATCTACGATTTGGCTGTCCTTTCTCCGATATTTGAAAATTAACAATTACTGAGTTATTTTCAACACGACAGGTTCCTCCAGTCCATTGTAGCCATAGAGGGTTTTTCGCGCCTTTCAGGTGGAGCTGGTCTACGATTTCTTGGTCCAGGAGCGTCTCTGATGAGCCGTCATCAAGAAGTGCGTACGTATCTATTGTTTTATCGATACCGTACAGCGTTACTGGGACAATACGGAAAAGAACAGATGTCGAGTTTGACCGATGAGTGTTGTGAGGAGCAAATACTACAGGAAGGACCTGATTATTGGACACAGAGCCTGTACTGTTTTTTGAAGGATTGTGTAGTAATTCATGATGTTTGTAAGTACATCCATTTATTCCACACCGTTTCCTCGCGGTGCACTGATCGTTATGCCGTCTTAGGCATTTTTTACAATATCCATACTCCTTAATTGCGGTCCACCTGCTATCGTACGTAAGTTCAAGGAAACGTTGGCAATCAGCTGCCGATTTACATGTTCCTTTACAAATCATACATGTAAAGTGAAGATTTACCGCTGCAATGCCAGTGCTTAAGAGTTTTGTATCTGCTATTGGCTGTTCAAGCTCACTTGCTGTGGAGTGAGTATTGATGAATGCGCTTGGTTTACTACTACGGACTTGTTTTGTTTCATTAAATCCGATTTTCGTAACCGTGCTGGCGGCCTCCGCCAGGGAATAAATCCAAGAAGAGAACTCAGCAAGAGTAATTCTCGGCAACGTTTGCTGATGCTTTGCCCAGTCTAATTTAATAGATGCAGGTAATTTGTCTGTTAGATCAGTCAGAAGCGACACATTATACAGATAGTCTTGTAATCCACTGGCTTCTATCGTCGATCGTAAGTTTTGTACTACAATGGCAAATTCTATTAGTTGATCTAGTTTATCAGACCTGAGTGTTGGAAACGTTGATATTCTATTAATCATTGTCTGCACAATTGCAGCCGGTTGACCGAATAGCAGTTTGAGAGTTCTAATAACAGATGGTACATTGCTGGGATGTATAAGCTGACCTCTCACAGCTTCAAGGGCTTTACCTTTCAAGCATTTAGAAAGTCGGAATACATTCTCGTCATTTGAGAATCCACAAAGTAGAGTTGTGTGAGTGTACGTTGCATAAAATAATGGCCACTCTTCGGGATTACCATCAAAGTGTGGCAGTTCCTTCGGAACTGATTGCCTTGCTGCTATCTGAGCTCGTGAAAGTACACATAACTGTGGTTCAATGGCGGGGGTGGATGTTTCGTTTTTTCCATATTGCCATTGTGAATTCGAATTATGAGCGTCAGAAGGACCTTGGCCTATATTTATACGAGTTGATGTAGAGCAAGTAATTTCCGTGTGATTTGGTTGCTGCATATTACCATGATCTAAATTCGTTTTGTCTAGCCAGCTCCTGACTTTTTCCATTGATTGATCGTCGGTTTGGCTGATCGAGTTCGTTTCGCTCATCATTTCTCTCATAAGAAGAAACTTCTTCTTGAGATATTCGCGTTTACGAAGCTCTTCTTCTTCTTGGAGGGCTCTTTCTGCTTCCAGTTGTTCCATCTCCAGTTGAATCAGATTTTTCGCTGTTTTATCACTTCGGCTGTACATGGAGGTCACTCGTTGAGATATTGTTCTTGCGCGCTCTTGCTTGGTGGGTTTACTGAGCGACTTATGTTGACCGTTGTCCGGTTGAACGATTGATTCTTGTTGTTTGCTTGCTCCTGAAACTTTTCCCGTGTCAGTTTCTCGGGCTGCGGCCTGCACACTACATGTTTGACATCTCCATGAGTTTTGGCCTACATTCTTTGTTACACTGATGCAAGAAAAGTTGTGCAATGTAGCACATACATTACACTTTACAGTATCCCTCATGTCAAGAAGCTTACAAAGCGGACAAGAAGGTATATGCGGTTGATTTTTCTCCCCATTGAAAGTTCGCTCTTCACTGTCTTTTCTTGAGCTACTCGCGGCCTCAGGCTCAACATTGTGCTCAGACATTTTACCGAGAGCTTCCTTAAATGGTTTTGTAAACTGTTGCACTCGCAACTGAACTGAATGAGTCTTTTTCTGGATCCGTGAACCTTTATTGCTGATATCGGTTACAAAACCCTAAAACTAAATTCATTACATATAATTCAATAACTGATTTTGATTCTTACATTTAGTACATTCAGTCCAATCAAGTTAAATATCGTTGTTTTCCAAGTAGAGCGAGATTGAGGTTATACTAAGCTAGATAGTATTATTTCACAATGAGGAGATTAATTCATCAATGTAACTTATAGAATAGTTACCTAACTTGTAGCAATAAATTGAAGTACAAGATATTATATAAATTCACTCACTAAACTAATTTAATGGAAGTTATAACTTTATCGAACACTCTAGCGTTTTACATGTGCTGATAGAAATTTAGTCTCAATTCATCTACCGCTGTCAGATCTCATTACACTTAGCGCCACCGTTCAGTGTGATAATCAGTGTGAAGGTGCGTGCGATTTGAGGGGTCGCACAATAGCACCATTCCACCCTCAATCGAACGGTCAAGCCGAGCGATTCGTGGATACGTTTAAACGATCGATTAAAAAGATTAAGGAGGGGAGAGCGACAATGTGTGATGCTCTCAGTACATTTCTTCAGACTTACCGGAGTACACCTTGTTTTTCTTCTCCAGACGGCAAATCACCAGCAGAAGTTTTGTTCGGTCGTCCGATTCGTACTAGTTTGGATCTGCTCCGTCCACCATCCGATAGTGTACATTTGGAACAATCGAGTGAAATTCATCCCTTAAAGCGACAATTCATCGTTAAGGATACGGTATATGCAAAAGTATTCGTCAAGAACCAATGGCACTGGGTTTCAGGAACAGTTTTGGAACGTGTAGGTCGTGCAATGTACAACGTTCAGCTCGAGACTGGTAAGCTTATTCGGTCCCACGTTAACCAGCTTCGAGATCGTGCTGATTCAGAGAGTCGCAGAGTACCAGCATTGACAGATAGAACGAAACTTCCTCTCAGCATTCTACTCGATGCTTGGAACCTTCCGGCTCGTTGCACACCAGATCCATTAGCACGTTCAACACCAGTAGCACCCATTCCAAGCTGCTCTAGTTCGAGACAGTCGTCAGTACCGAATACCTTGTTGAGAAGGCCCACATTGTCATCGGAGTCTTCGTTGTCAGCATCGTCTTCGTCATCTTCGACAACGCCAAATTCAACATCAGAATTTCAGTCTGCTAATGAAGCCGACTCAGCTGTACAGGTTCCTCGCCGCTCTTCGCGTGTACGAAGAGCTCCGCAATGGTTCGATCCCTATCAGCTGTATTAGAAGGGGAGATGTTGGAGACGTGACCATCCCTACAACCCAATAGTAATTGCTGGGCTCACTGGTGGCAGCCCGACTGTCACTCAGTTGATGCACCGACCAGCATCCGGTCTATGTGTCAGAAGCAGAATGTGATATGTAGTAGAATAAGGAACACGCGTTTTTACCTCTAACTGTGCGTCTATTAATAAAGTCAGTTTTAATGTTTGGGTCGTGTTATATTCATTATCGGTCACCTCCGACCACACCCACAACAGACAATTATCGCAGAAAATCGAGTCGATGATTCAACTTGATGATTCTCATATTAGGTTGCAATATTTCAAACCCCTTGTGTGGAGCGTTCACATACATTTTCATAGACACAACTAATACAAAGGTTATATGCACATAGTTAGAATAAGCGGCAATAGTAAAATGATTCTATCGCAATTATCAACTGCCTGTATAGAATCGGATCGCGAAACGAGAATAAGCGACCGTTTGTTGCTTCAGAGAGGATCCCCACAGCAGCGTGCTAACCTTTGATTCTCAGAAATGTCATCGAGAGAAATTCGCTCTCGCATTGGTGTCGATTCTATGTTAAATGAGCCATGCCGGGTTTTTGTTGTTGCGATGATTTCCGTCTCTCTTTGATGGCACTGATTCAATCGTTGAAGAGTTGCCAGTGAACGTTCTTTGATACGATAAAAGCCATCCTTGACGCCACTGATACCATTCGATTCAGTTCGACGAGATCGAAAAATATCTGTCTGGGATTTTTCTCCGAACAATTTTGTTGGACATGGCTGAACCAATTTTAGCAAACTCGTTTGAAAACAATTATGGAGTTGTGAATCAAGTTCGAAGATCAAGCGGCTGTCACTTCTGGTTTCGGAGATATATTGATATAAGTGACGTAACCGACAAAACGCATTTTTTCTCTTCAGACAATTTTCTCGGAGATGGCTGTAACTTAGGCTCGTTTGAAAGTTACTATTGGGTTGTCCCGGAGATGGAAAGGTATGTGACGTAACCGATAAAACGCATTTTTTTCATTTCCGTACAATTTTCTCGACGATGGCTAAACCGATTTCTACAAGCTTAAGCTCATTTGAATGCTACTCTATTGGGTTGTGAATCAAGTTTGAAATTCAAGTGGCTGTCACTTCCGGTTCTGGAGATATAATGGCATAAGTGACGTAATGCGCAGTTACTACTGAAATTGACTATCGATAGGAATAATTTTGAGAACTGTTTAGAATTATTTTTACGTGTTTTGCTTCGCCGCTTTAAGCGATGGTATACAATTTGTAATACTGTTCACCCTGTAATTCCGGAACCGGAAGTCGGATCTGAATGAAAATCAGGGGTTTTATATGAGACTATAAGACCGCTCAGTTTGTAAAAATCGGTCAAGCCATATCCCCACAAAAGTGAGTGAATTCCATTTTGAAATATATTACCACTATTTCCGGTACTTCTGGAATTGTAAAGTATGTCGAATTTATTACTCCAGAATATTTTGAAAACACTAGGGGAACGTGCCACTGGAGCCAATTAGTTCTGATTCCCATTACTTACAATCAACCTGTATTTCCATACAAAAAATTATGAACTGGCACATCTGGTATATGATTCGAAATTGGAATATAATATGTGTTTAACTGTTTGCATTATTCCAAGAAATCGAGAAAAGTGAACGAAATTCAAAACCAAGCCCTTACTCAAAAAAACTTACGAGGTGCGTAAGTTTCAAATGTCGTTTTGTTGCCAACAGATGGCGTTTAAAATCGATATTGTGTATGTATATTTCGAACCGAAAGCGCGATTGTGTTAGTTGGGCCCTCCACTTTGAAACGTCATATTTGTTTACTTGGATTCGAGCTGGAAACATACTTTCATTTCGTGTTAAACATGTCGAATTGCGAACCAAACAAAAAAAAGCATTGGCAGCATATGACGGTTTTCTTGTTCAAACATAAGGAACTGGCATCGGAAAGTCATTGAATTCTTCTATAAACTTATGGCTATATTTCACTAACTTGTAAACGCTGGTTTCAACGTTTCAAAACGGGTCAATTTAGTGTTATCAACAACAAATATTGCGAAAATCGGCCAAAAAAGTTTGAAGATGACGAACTACGAAAATGGTACATAGCCAACCAACAAATGATCGAGATGTAATTTAGTGTCGGCAATCCATTCCGATCATCCGAGAGCCATGGAAAAAATTCAAAAGGATGGTAAATGGATTCCTCACTAACTGGACGAACGACAGAAGGAAAGGCGTAAAACTCATAGCGAAATGTCTTTTTTACGCTATGAGAGAAAAAGTTTTTTGCATCGAATTGCACCTTACGATAAAAAATGATTATATTTTGAGAATCCGAAACGCAAAAACCAAGGGTTACCATCAACATCGATTGCAATACCGAATCGTTTTGAGAAAAAGGCAATGCTAGTGAAATTTCCGAAACCGAAAAAAAATTGTTGATGCCAAAAGGCTTAGAATTGCATGAAACGTCGAGATTTAGTGTCATCTCGAAAAAAAAATTTTTTTTTGAGAAAATCGACTTTTGGGGCTTCCCAAAGTCTCAGAAAGTTGATATTTTCAAAAAAAATTTTTTGAGATGACACTAAATCTCGACGTTTCATGCAGTTTTGAGACTTTTGGCATCAAAACAAATTTTCGATTTTGGAAATTTCAAGTACTCCCCCCTATGGTGCTTTTTCAAGATCGAAAATTGTCAAACCCTTCACCATCGGGCAGCACCCCTAACGCATGTCCGATTTAGCTCAAATTTT
This sequence comes from Malaya genurostris, assembly GCF_030247185.1. Classification (NCBI taxonomy): domain Eukaryota; kingdom Metazoa; phylum Arthropoda; class Insecta; order Diptera; family Culicidae; genus Malaya; species Malaya genurostris. Next base: position 264,622,604 of record NC_080571.1, read on the forward strand.
GCATGAGGGCTTTTTTCGAGGTGCTTAAACTTTTGAGCACTAGAGTTTTACGAAAATAGAGGTGATCCCAAAATTTTGGCACCCTTATATATATATATATATATATATATATATATATATATATATATATATATATATATATATATATATATATATATATATATATATATATATATATATATATATATATATATATATATATATATATATATAAGTGGTAAAAATCAACGTGGTTGGTCGGTTACGTCACTTATACCATTATATCTCCGGAACCATAAGTCACAGCCATTTGGTCTTCGAACTTGATCAATACTCCGATAGTAGCTTTCAAACGAGCCTAAGTTTGTTAAAATCGGTTGAGCCATCTCCGAGAATCTTGCGCGGTAAAAACATAACGCGTTTTGTCAGTTACGTCGCTTATACCATCATAACTCCGGAACAAAAAGTCACAGCCATTTGATCTTCGAACTTGATCAATGACCTAAGAATAGATTTCAAACGAGCCTAAGTTTGTTCAAATCGGTTCATCCATATTTGAGAAAATTGAGCGTTTAAAATAGCTTCGAAAAGTGCACACACATACACACACACACACAGACATTTTCCGATCTCGTCGAACTGAGTCGAATGGTATATAACACTATGGGTCTCCGAGGCTCCGTTCAAAAGTCGGTTTTTCCAGCAATTCTAATACCTTTCTATAGAGAAAGGCAAAAACGTGTTTTGTCCGCTACGTCATTATCTATACTATAATATCTCCGGAAACGATAGTGATAGCCCATTGAGTTTCCAACTTGATTAACAACCCAATAGTAGATTTGAAACGAGCCTAAGTTTGTTAAAATCGGTTCAGCAAAAAGAGAAAGAATTGAGCGTATAGAATAAATCTTCGAAAGGTGTGCACACACATACATTTTACGATCTCGTTTAGCTGAGTCGAATGGTATGTAACACTAGGGGTCTCCGAGGCTCCATTCGAAAGTCGAGTTTTCTAGCAATTCTATTAGCTTTCTATAAAGAAAGGCAAAACTCAAATTCAAATGAAAGAACTTATAGTCTAACAGTCATCAAAAATGACAATACCAAAATCTATAAAATGTCTTCTAAGTTGGGCTCAGAACGGTTCCAATTGTCCCAATTTGTAGATCACTTGTAGTTGATGGGCACACGAAATGTTTTTGATTATACTGGTCCATGTATTCCAGTTCCGAATGCACCGGAAATAATTACTCCAAATCCAAAACGGGAACTAACTTTGACATTTTATAGAATGCTTTATTGTTTTCCACACAGTTAGTTCTGGAATTAAAGGGCAGAAAATTCTACAGAATTGTGCTCAAAACTGTTTCAAATTGTAGTTCATGGTTAAACGATTTGAATTTCAATATATCAATTCCCAGAATCCGGCTCCGAAAGTATAATGGAAAGTGGTTGAAATAAAATGAAATAAATAATAAATTGTAATTGTCCCATAATGATTGTTTATTGTTTATTGTTTATTATTGTAAAATCAACAGACACATTGTAGTCCTAATGATAGTTTCTAATACTAAGTAAAAAATTTGCTTGAATTGTTTTCCGTGAAAGGTTGAAGTCAAATCCAGATGATACACGATTGAACGATCTTTGCAAGCCTATAACGGCACCGTTTGTTCCATAGTTGGTGCGACGTAGAGGTAGTCGAAGAAAGGCGTTGTTACGGAGAGCACGGGGACGAACATTAATATTAACCTCACGGAGCAAAGCGGGGCAGTCAATCCTATCACTCAAAATATCAGCTATCATCAAAGCACGCGACAGCTCTCGTCGTACTTGTAGTGTGTCAAGACCAATCAGCAATCCGCGACTTTCATAGCTCGGCAGTTGATGTGGATTATTCCAAGGTAATCGTCGAAGAACAAAACGTACGAATCTACGTTGTATAGATTCTATTCTATGAGCTCCATTGAGGTAAAGAGGGTTCCAGACTACTGAGCAATATTCCAAAGTAGAACGAACGAGTGTACAGTATAGAGTCTTCAGGCAATAAATATCATTGAAGTGCTTAGCCATTCTAAATATGAATCCTAAACAGCGTGAAGCTTTCGCAACAATGTAGTTAATGTGCTGTTTGAATGATAACTGCTCATCGAGAAAGACACCAAGATCTTTGACGCATGTCGATCTACTAATCATGAATCCTTCAAGATAATATTCGAATTTGAACGGTAACTTTTTCCTTGTGAACGTAATGATTGAGCACTTTTCGGGATTCACTATCATATGATTGGTTTTGCACCAATTCGCAAAGATTTCCAATTGCCGTTGAAGGAATGCCGCATCTTCTGAGCTGCGGATGGTGTTATAGATCTTGAGGTCATCAGCGAAAGAGACTCGTGGTCCATCCAGACAAAGATTTACATCATTGAAGTACAGTAAGAAAATCAAAGGTCCAAGATGACTCCCCTGTGGAATTCCAGACGTTGCAACAAATTCTTCGGAAAAACAATCATCAATTTTGATAGTAAGACGTCGATTGCTGAGATATGATTGTATCCATTGAATGACGTTTGCACCAAAGCCGAGTCGATTTAATTTTGCAATTGTGATGTCGTGATTGATTTTATCGAAAGCAGAAGAGAGATCTGTATAGATAACGTCCGTCTGCAACCCGTCTGACATAGCGTTTGTTATGTAAGATGTGAAAGATACGAGGTTAGTAGCTGTTGAACGCTTCGGCATAAACCCGTGTTGAGTATCATCAATGTACTGCTTGCAATGGTTAAAAATTTGAGTCAGAATGACTTTTTCGAATAATTTAGGAATTGCGCTAAGAGAAGTGATACCGCGGTAGTTGTTCATATCGCTCTTGTCGCCTTTCTTGTAAACCGGATACATGAACGAAGCTTTCCACAAATCCGGAAACACTGCTGTAGTTAATGAGGTTCTGAATAAACGATAAAGTGGTGATATTATTCCAGCTGAACATTTCTTCAAAATACCTGCCGGTATGCCATCTGGTCCTGCAGAACTCGAAGACTTCAATCCAGCGATAGTCATCTGTACCGAATTCACGTCTATGTCAATGGAGTGCAAAAAGCAATTAGATACCGGAACGTTGATGGCCGCTCGTTCGATTTGCTGTGGGGATAATGTTTCAGTAGAGAAAACACGAGCGAATTGTTCCGAAAAGAGCTGACAAATTTCTTGAGTACTCGAACCGGTACGCTCACCGAATCGCATTAACGATGGTAATCCAAATTCCTTTCTTTGCTCATTCACGTGCTTCCAGAAAGCTTTTGGGTTAGACTTTATCCTATGCTGTACCTATGATAACGAAATCATATCTCAAATCATCAAATAATAACCGTCGAATGGTTGGATTACAAAACGCTAAGATAACAGATCTTACGTCTCGAAAGTATTCAACAGTTTCAGTAGAAATTTCGAGCGGAAAGCAAGACAGAGCTCCGGTATTCCGATGCGCAGCTTGACATACTTCGCAACCGATATCAAATATACAAGACACCTGGCTTTTGAGATTAGTGCCTTGGCTTTTAAATCATCCATTGTTCGAAATTTGAATCCCACCCATAAAAAAACTACGAGTAGGTAATGTCAGCAACATAACCATAAAAGTATCATGTTTCTGCAGTTGATATTATGAAATTTCTGAATACATTTTTACGTAACTTTTGGGATCCCGAAAGGAATACTGGTCCTGAAAATTACTATTCGATTACTAAGGAATGGCATTCAATACATTCAATGTTATTGAAAACCCTATTTTTTTAAATTTACAATAAAGTAAAGTGATGTCGAATCGATTGGTCACCAGTTTATTTAAACCTTCTTGAAAGTAGCCGAGTTTCGAGCATTCAAATTATGAAAGAATCTTATATTGGCACTATAGGAATATAGAATAGTACCCATTCATTAGGTAGTACAGCGACAATAAATTTCGAATCCTCGTAAAATAGGAATTTTTGAAACAACTTTGAAAGTACTGTTATAGCACTAAAAAACAGCTTTAATTTATGGATAAGAGAGACACTTAAGTTAAGACTCGGTCATAAATGAAAGATTCTTTTATTAAATGTTGTATTGGAATATTTGAAATATTCAACGATCATAAAGTGAAAATCAACCAAATTATTGTAAATCAAGTTTATGTAGCAGAGAAGCCTTGTAGTTTGCAAACGTTGTTTCAAAAAATCTTTCTATTTGAAGTTGATAAGGAATCTACAGCAAGGTAGTAGTTGCAGTTTAAGATATTCAATGGAATCCTAGCATATTTATATTGCATATTAATTTTATTGATATGAATATCTCCATATGAATATCTCCATACAAACACCTCTATTTCATGCTTTCGACTGTCATGTCTTTATGCGGATATTATCGTGAGTTCTATCCAACTGGTATAATTTTACACTCCTAACTAGAGCGGTTGGATCACAAAATGCAACAAATCCATGAAATTGAGAGTAGTAAGACGCAAATTATTGCACGTTCCAGGAAACATAAATCCGAAAAAGCTTCTTCTTTAATTTAACATCTCTCTCTTATTCTAAACTTCAAACTTATTTTCGTTTAGACACTATTATTTGAAGATCTCACCAGTTGGTATTAATTATTTGGAATAGCTCAATCTGTTTGCCTTTGTCATTCAAATCCAGTATTCCAAAATTCGATTTGCAACTGTACGTTCCTTCCAGGGGCATCTGTGATATGTAACCTGCGAGGAGCCGTATTTTAAACTTGCTTAGAGTGTTAGGACAAGTAATGAAAGCATTAAAATAATTCAAAATCACAGGTTTTTAAACAGATTTCAGTTGACTAACAAAGCAGTTTCAACATGACTCAGGAAAAACCGTAAAATTTACTGATTTGTTTAGCATTTGACACTCATATCGGTAATAACGCAAGACTGATATTACGGACAATGTGCCAACAGAAGAGGCGGGTCTGTTTTTCGACAAATCAATACAGAAATTCTCGACATTTACAAATCTTTTACTCTTCTACTACCCAGCATTGAGGGAGTGTGTCCTGCATGGGTAGATGTGAAAACTGTGGCGTATTATTGACTTCTTATCTATCTATGTTGCGTTCTGGACGAATTGTTATGCCTTACCTTTCTCAGGGATGTTATAAAAACACCTTTCCATTTGGCTGCATTTTCTGCTTTTTCGAAGTCGTACTCTGTCGCATCCGTGATGCTGTTAACGAACATATTACAGACAGCAGTTTCTACTTGATTTTCTCGTTGCTAGCTCGGCTTGGGAGCAGCTCCGTTAAACAAAACCACTCAGTCGTCGTCGTTAGTGCAGATGATGAGCAGCAGCAGTAGCAGCGGCAATAGAAGGCAAACACAAATACATCAGGCGACGACGACGACCAGCAACCGAAGGGAACAATGGAGGGTTCCTCCAAGCAGCTTTTTCGTTTAACATTCCACTTTTTTTAGTAGTTTTTATCAACAACAGTTCATAATGGATAGAACATTTTGCTTGCTATTTTAATCGCACTCTTCCATTCTAATGAACAATCTAACACATTTTTGTACGAAATTGCAGTTCCACAGTCGGCTTACGTCGGTTCACTTGGAAGTTGGCACTTACTATTAAATAGCTTCAACCGGGACTGAAACATTTGTTAACATATTGATTGGAACACTATTATTTTCATATTTATTAGTTGGTCACAATATTTTATGCAGGATGTTGAAACACACAGATTGCATTAAATGCAATAGCTGTATTATAAAAAAACCATTGGATAAAAACGGGAGTGAAACCTATTGAAGTTACCATAAACATTTATCACAATTCCAATAGCATTGAAGAGATTTCCTGTCCTTGTAAAATTTGATATCGCATAAGATTTACAGCCTAGAACGAATTTATTGTAGGAGTTTTTTCACCAGAATCGATACTACTTATCAACAGATTATTTTAAGAATTTTGAAACATTGCAGTTAATTGACAACTAAAGCTAGTTATTTCAATTGCATGGATAGCCATCAAAACAATCGACAAAGCAAATTTCATAACTTTATGTTGCACTACTCAACTACAGACGGCACTTTACGCTTGTTTTGCCGATGATTCTAATCTTGTAGCTAGTACTAGTGCAATATTCCAATTTCACTCCAAGAACAGCGGTAGAACAAGAATCGCAATAAACAAATTTGTTCACGAACGGCGTTGGCTTTGGCATTACGAATTTCTTCGATTCTTCACCACAATGATTACTCCCAGCAGGCAACGATTTCCTCCTGAAATATCAAAAGGCTCCTCGCAAATATAAAAAAAAAACACAATTTTCGCCTTCTTCTTCTGCGCACTCTGTTCTGCTTCTTGTGCCTTGCTATGCGAGATTTGAGATGGGACAGATTTTCGATGCTCGAAAAAACTCCAAGGGCGACGATTTTGTACGTATTCTGAATTTGCAACGGATTCACTAAACTGCACTTACACTTAGTCGTCCGAAACAGAGACCTTTTTCGCGAAAATTACACAGACATTTTGCTTCTAACTGGACAACATTTAGCGACGACCGAACTCTCCATCTTTTAATTTTTTCTTGCTTCTGCTTATGCTCTTTTGATATCTACTACTACTACTACTGCTGCTGCTACTGGCTGCTAGTTTGAGAGTCATTCGAGTGCGCAGATCGCGTTGTCTCTCTCGCTCTACAGAGCGTATTGTATACACAAAAATTTTCTATTTTGACAGCTGCACACTTGGCATATAATATGATTTTAACGCAACATGAAAGATCTCGATGTGAAGGAATTTTATGTTGCGCAAGTGTTGGCAGAATTTCTGTTTTTATTATTCTACCCATTTTTCGTGAATCGGGTTAGTATTGGAGATATTTGCAATTTATATTGAAATTTTGTCGACAAAGCAAGAGGAAGCATTGAGTTGTCTCGCTTCGACAGATTTTTACATACGAAAGAAGTAAATAAAAGGTCTTGAGAATTTTTAAAGAACCCCTGAAAAGCTGATCTGGATCTGACATCCGGTTCAATTTTCAATTTTAAGAGTATTTTTTCACAAGTGATGGTGGAAAGTGGTGCACATTTTCGTAAAATTTACTGCTAAATTCATCTAGTTGGTAGATCTTGTTAGTGAATTTATAAAACTATTTTGGGATTACTAGTCCCCGGTTTCCGCTTCCGACAACACCGATAATAGTGAAGAAAAGCTCAGAAAACGATGATTCGAATTAAAGCTCTCATTGTTTTCGAATATACTGTGCAATATCATAAACAGTCGACTTCCGGTTCCGAAATTATAGGGCAGTGAGTATCAAAACATTTAAATCTTCATTAAAAATGACGATGCAAAACTGGTACGTGCGGCTTTGCTCCGTTCGCAGCGTGCTTTGTTCGACTTCGTATAGCGTGTAGGGCTGCCACATTTAAATCTATATTTTTCAAGTGAAAAAAATGTAAATTTTGTAAATCTTTTATTTAGTTTGTGCCTACTTGTTAATGTTATTACAAAATCATGATAACGATGCTCTTCTATAAAAGTACTTTTATTTCATTTCTCCTATAGAAAGTGTATACAACCACTTGAAAAATTGACTAGTGGAAATTAGTCCGGAGGGCTCAATCGACACAGTTCATCGAGCTGAGCAATGTATGTCATGTTCGTAGGGTGGAGTGTGTTTAAAATTTCACACCGTCATTTAGAGCGACGATGCAAAAAAATGGTAAAATTCTTCTAGATTTGCACAAAACTGATTTAATTTGTAGGATATAATAGTTACTTAGTGAACGAACCGATTTCGGCTATACTGGTACCAAGTTCCAGAAGTACCGGGAAAGTGGTCGAAAACTCTAAAACGAGACTCACTCTATTTTTTTAGAGATGATTGGATCGATTTCCACAAACAGGCTCAAATAAAAGTTCCTATAGTCTCATAGGTTGCTGTTTAGTTTCATCCTAGTCCGACTTCCGGTTCCAGACCAAGTAAAAGGGTGAAGTGTGTTTAATAATTTATTGCGAAGATGCAAAATAAAGAAAACTTCTTATAAACTTGACATAACTCACTATTTTTCACCTGGAGCTGTTAGTGGAATGTATTCAACAGCTGCACTTTTTCTGTACCATTTAATTCCACTATTTCACTGTCACGTTATTACACTAAAACCGATACACTGAAGAAGGATGTAAGTAACATTCCGAAATACGCGTATCTGTATTGTAACGTTTGTTATGCTTCATTAAAGTATAGTGACTTTGTGAAAGTGTAATAAGGTGACAGTGGAATTAAATGGTACAGAAAAAGTGCAACTGTTGACATAACTGTTTACAAGTTGAAAATGTTATGTTAGATCATACCCAAAGAATTTTTTTTATTTTATTAAAGATTAAAAAGAAATTTCTTGACAGAATCTTTTAGTGATATTTTTGAAAACATAAGTAATATGAGAAAGGCATCATGACACCACTAGGTGGATTAAAAAAGGTTTTTTTATATGTTTGTTTGAAGGATTAAATCAAGTTTTTTTTGTGATAACAAACAACAAATCTGCTGTCGACATCTATTTGCAAACGAATTCTGCAATACTCGGAGAATAGAGTCAGTCATGAAAGTGGTCGAAGATTGAATGTTTACTTATCCATTTGGTGTAAGAGTTACTAATCGAATAATATTTATTCGCCAGCTATATTTCTCCAGAAAGAATAATGACAGATGAATTATTAACAGTTTTCACAAGTAAAAATATCGTAAATGATCGATTGAGAAGCAATGGGGTTGTTTGGAAAAAAAGATATTTTTATTTCATCGGCTGATCATCATTGAGTTGTAAATACAGTTCAATTTTCTCCAATTTAGCAGAAGTACTACGGATTACCGCAGCTAATTTATTCTGTTTCAACAAAATTTCTTTTCCTTTCAAAGCGAAGTAAAATAACTGTGTTTTACTGGCAACACTAAACTTGGCAACAATCATTGAATACTTTAACACGTTCAACACATATTCAATGTTTACTAGTCAGACTTGTTTTATGCTGTGCAGTTTTTTGTGATTCGGAGTATATAAACATTTATTTCGATTCAACTGTTGAAGCAGAACTAAAAATGTACTCAAAACACTATATCCGTTTGGTGGCACAACAATTGCTGATTGGACGATCGATGTCCACGGTTTCCGGAGTACCATCGTACAGTAGAAAGGTTCGTCCGGTTAGTAAGATGCGTGGCTGGCAGATACACTCATACGGGAGTCTTGATGAAGTACAGTACAGCGAGAGTTTGAAAATGCCTATGCTCACGTCTCCAAACCAACTGTTGGTCAAAATTACGGCATCATCCGTAAATCCGATTGATGTAGCCATGATAAGTAAGTGTCATCAATTTAAAGGGATTTTGTGTTTTCTATCAAATTTGTTTGTTACTTGCAACTGGCTCGTCGCGTGACATTCTCATGTGCAACATGCAACACTCAAGTTCAAGGTGATGTCTGCTTCAATATCCCAAAAGAACCTATGTGCAGAAATGTTGGCAAAAGTCTCAATTTTCAATAATTATTCAAAGAAGAGAATTAGTCTGAAAACAATTTGATGATTGATTGCTAGCATTGCTAATTCATTGAAACTTTAGTATTGCTACTGGCAGTGTATTTTTGGGAGTTAAATACCTTCAGACTCGAGAAGAGAAACCCATATCGTTCAATTATACTTGGAAATGTAAAAACTATTTCATTTCAATTAATTTGCGAAAAAAAATTATCGTAATATCCTAATTGTAGATTCAATGCACCCTTCACAAAAACAATTTTTGTTGTTCGTCGAGGTCCGTAATATGCACACGTTTTACTCGGAGATGGCACCGATTTTCACAAAACTAGGTTCCAATGAATGGTCTTATGGTTCCACAAGCTGCTATTGAATTTAATCCGAAATCGACTTCCGGTTTCGGAATTACAAGGTAACATATGCTAAAAAAGTACGAAAACCTGAGCTCTAACATTTTTTTCGAGATAACAGCCAATTTTTCCAATCTCAGGTTAAAAAAATGGTCTTATAGTCCCGACAAATTGCTCTTGAATTTTAGCACAGAGAACATACATCTAAGCTCATACAACTTTTTTAAACTTGTATAAAACATACATGTGAAAATTCGTTAGATATCATCATTGCGTACGATTTTGCACGCATGAATGACCATTGTATTCAAGTTCAAATACAAGATACCATACGCGATTACTGCGCTACTCACAGCGCCTCTACAGGTGAATTGTTATTTGGTAATCACTTTACCAAACAACCGTTGAATTTCTCAAACACATTTAAATCTCTACTTGGATGTCCGTTCTCTTTTATTTTGACTACATCCTACGTCCGGTTCCAGAAACGCATGGTGATAAGTGCTACAAATATCAATTTGGGGAGTGAATTCTTGTAAGTTGCAATTAAAACAAGTGAATTTCATAAAATTGATCAGTAAATTCTTCTGGTTTACAGAACTTGTTAGTTGGTGATAAAACGAATTACTTTCTGCTATATACCAGTCCCAATTTTGTCGTGAATACGACTTACTTTACTATGGGGTGCCTTTTCAAAATTTACCCTCTGAGAGAGTGATAAGTTTTTGATCGTGAATGTCTATTGTTGTATCTAATGAATCAACATAATTCTTGCGACATGCCATCGGAAATATGATCACAATTTTATGATAAAATTTTCAGTTTTGTGACATAGTCTCAAATAATTCAAAATTAAACTTTTCTGAAAAATTTGGTATAAACGAAAAAGGATCAAACGATCAAAGAGGATAATTCATAAGGCGCGTTTGCCTTTCTCGTATTTTTAAAGCTCATAGCTCAGTGATCTGTGAAAGGATTTATATAATCTAACTACCAATAGAATCGAAATTTTTCAATTTAAACGTGTATAGCAAAAGCATTGAAGTATTTCAATAGTACACTATTGAAAAACCTGTCTCATTTGATCCATGTCAACACCAGCCAATCAGAACGCGTTCTAAGGAAGAGAACAAAACATCTGCTGCTGTACAACAAATCGTCCGGAAAAAATGTTCCGAAAAGTGGTGAATATCACAGTGAGTTCCTCAATTTGGTCCTTGTGAATGCTAGAAACGAATCCCTACAACATATTGATAGTTTCTTTCAATGAATTATGCAAATCCGAAATGAAATAATCGACATTAAAATTCTGTATGCGGCTATTTTTATAGCCGTTAGGACCGCCCATTAGTGAAAAAGCTACAAACGAAATCACATAAAAGGAAATCTCTTAACAAAAATTCAATCAGTTTGGATTCTATCGCCACCGCGAGCAGATGTGTTTTGTGTCGTCTGCACAGCTAGTTTCGCTTTCGACAAGAGCGATTACGTCACAGCTGCCAGTCATTAGCATTGGAAAAAAACAACGGTGGAGAGCATTGCATAAAATCAGCCGTTCTAATGGCTCTAAAAGTTTTCTAAAGAACTAATAGGATTTGTTGTTCGCAAATCGTAGGGAAATATCCTCAGTTTACTGCAAATCAAGAACAGTTTGCTTAAATTTGTGCACTTTTCGCTGTGTGAAATTCACATCGAGATCAAGTGAAGCCTTTTTTCGCGAAAAATGTTCCAGAGTTTAATGTCGTAGAGAATTACGCAATTTGACTCTTCTGAATGCTGGAAACGAATCCCTACAGCATATTGATAGTTTCTTTCAATAAATTATGCAAATCCGAAATGATATAATCGACATTAAAATTCTGTATGCAGCTATTTTTATAGCCGTTAGGACCGCCCATTAGTGAAAAGGCTACAAACGAAAACAGGTAGAAACAAGCCTCTCAACAAAACTTGAATTAGTTTGGATTGTATCGCCACTGCGAGCAGATGTGTTTTGTGTCGTCTGCACAATTAGTTTCGCTTTCGACAAGAGCGATTACGTCACAGCTGCCAGTCATTAGCATTGGGAAAAAAAAGGTGGAGAGCATTGCATAAAATCAGCCGTTCTAATGGCTCTAAAAGTTTTCTAAAGAACTATTAGGATTTGTTGTTCGCAAATCGTAGGGAAATATCCTCAGTTTACTGCAAATCAAGAACAGTTTGCTTAAATTTGTGCACTTTTCGCTGTGTGAAACTCACAGTAAACGAGATCAAGTGAAGCCTTCTTTGTTTTTGCGAAAAATGTTCCAGAGTTTAATGTCGTAGATAATTACGCAATTTGACCTTTCTGAATGCTAGAATTGAGTCCCTTCAGCATATTGATAGTTTGTTTCAATAAATTATGCAAATCTGAAATGAAATAATCAACATTAAAATTCTGAATGCCCATTAGTGAAAAAGCTACAAACGAAATCAGGTAGAAACAAGCCTCTCAACAAAAAGTGAAGCCTTCTTTGTTTTTGCGAAAAATGTGCAAAGGGGAATGCTTGCATAATTCATACAATTGATCAACTAATTGATATTCGGAAGTGTTAAGGAACATGTCAGTTGTTTTCGTATTCACGACATCCAGTTATGTCTCTGACATTACCCACCCGCCTTTTCATGTTGCGGAATTTGTTTTTAAAATAACGCATATCGTTTTCTCAGGAAAAGCTGAACCGATTTTTGTAAACTTATATTGAAATGAGAGGTTCTATGATCTAATCGACTGCTATTCAATGTTCAACTCGGTTCGGACTATCGTTTCCGGAATTACAGGGTAATTGGTGTTAAAAATTTAATTAATGATGACGTAAAAAGAATACAAAATCTTCAAAACTGGTATCCGAACCATTCATAGATCCTGTTAGTTGATGGTCAAACAAATTCATTTCGTTTTCACATGCAACGGATATAGCGCTCAAGAGACACCGGAATGGAATTCACATCTATTTGCCCCGACCGCCAATTTTCAGAAATTTAGATAGGATTATGAGTATTAAAGACCCGCCATTTAAGTAATAATGAGAAATACGAAATTTTTCAATTATGTGTTTTGTGTGTGTACAGCGGTTCTCAGAAAAATTATGTTTCTATGTGTTTTGTTTATACATGCAAATAACTTTAGTCCAGGACTCTGGGAGGTGTTGACTCAATCGAATCCCGATGATCCATTTCGTATAGAGAGCAAATCATGTTCCGAGGTCACCGTTCCATCGACCAGCCCCGCCTTTTTTTCGCCTCGAACAGTCATCGGGCGCGGTTCGCTTTTTCGAGCGCTCCGCAAGTAATTTATATTTATTTATTTTTTGACGCGTAGTCTACGTCGCGCGCGGGCTTTTTTTTATAGCCTTTCGGACAAATTCTATCTAGAATAATGAAGTGCGGTGTAAAATCGTGTGTTAATATTGACGATCGCTTCCTTTGGAAATGCGAATTCTGTGAAAAATCGTACCATTCAGCCTGCATCGGCGTGCAGCGGCATCAAGAAAATTTTATTCTGGCATTTATGGTACCAGTGTGTGCCGACTGTCAACATTTAATAAGGACAGGAGCTGAAACTCTAAAGCTACTTCATCAACAGGAGCAACTTCTTAAGTACACAAAAAATCAAACGGAAACGTATCACCGGACCACTGCAGACATGAAAACCCATTACCTGGAAATATTCGACAGTGTCGAGCGCTTGCTCATCGACGTGAAGCAGTCATTGTCCAGTATCAGCAGAAACGACCACAACATTTGCGGTAAAGTAGGTCAGCGCATGCAGTCATTCGAGGCCTCGTTACACAGTGCCATAAAAAACGTTAGCGATTTTAGTAAAGTAAATGACCAGCACATCCAGGAAATGAGCGAACGGCTTCTTCGCCTCGAAGAAAAATTCTTACGACCTACCAAATCTGAAGTCCCTGCAATAATACCTAACACTATTCTGGAAGAATTGAGAGATGAAGTCAAAGCAATATCGACTTCAATCTCCAGTATCGGAACCAAAGACCAAAATACCAAACCTAAGTCTCTAGCTGAAGAACTCAAGGAGAAGGAAAATCAAACATGCGACAGTGGCTGGCGCTTCATTGGAAGTAAAAAAATCTGGAAACGAGACTGGAGTGTGTATGATAAAAAACAGCGCACTCGACGGCTGCAAGAAAAACAAGCAGAAAAAGCAAACCTCAGACGAAAACAACGGAAGCGGAAACAACAAAATAATACAAATTACAGTATACGCAGTAAAAACAACAACTACACCAACAACAACAACAACAGCAACAACAACAGCAGCAGCAGCAACAACAACAACAACAACAGCAGCAACAACAACAACAACGACAATAATGTGCACTACAACAGCAACTTGAACACTAACAGTAACAATACCTGCCACAACAATAACAATAATGTGTCATTACAATATACCTTACCCTTGGACAAAGACTTACTAGCAGCTGCACGGGTTCAATTCTCCGGGAATCCAGGTGCAGATATTGCCTCAAAATTCATAAATTTTCAAAAAGGTGAAACAATCAACCCTTACAAAGGAACAAGAAGTATTCAAAACAACACTACTCCGGTCTTAGGAAGTAATGACATCAAAGCTGCCCCACCCACATCTGCAATATCACAGAACATAAATACGTCTGCAATATCACAGGACATGAATACAGACAGCCAATTCGAAATTGATCCAATGCGTCCTCCCATTGTACGTCTTACTTCACAATCTGCAAATGGCGACGAACGCTTCTTGAAAGCAAGACTTCGTGACCCGAAAATAATGCACGTCGTCCGTCTGTATTTGTCATACATGAAAAATCAACAACCTACAGTATGCATCGAGGGTATGACACCAACTAGTATAAAAATGCTATTAGCATCAGAAGGCCTTCCAACAACACCTGACCACCTCCTACGAATCTTCATCGAAGTGCATCAGGAATATGGAATGGAACCTAAGGAAGCGCAGGCCGACCTGGACTCTTATGGGAAATTTTTGACAAGTGAACACATCCGCCGACTCCAACTAATCCGGGAAGCCGAACACAATTTTACAAGGCCGAATTTTCGGAAATAACGACGCCCTTTGACGAAGGAATAGACACCGAAATTAGTAATGTAAGTATTCCAGAATTCTCAAAAACTTCTTCGCTTCATAGACAAAATGTGACTGAAATTTTGGTCTATTGCCAAAATTTCAACCGCATGAAAAGCCCGGCCAAAATGAAAGAAATTCATCAAAATTTAATAACCTCCTCTTTCGACGTAATCCTTGGAACTGAAAGCAGCTGGGATGAAAGTGTTAGAAGCGAAGAAGTATTTGGAAATAATTTTAACGTATTCCGGCACGACCGAAATTTATCTCTCTGTCAGAAAAAATCTGGAGGTGGAGTCCTCATAGCCATAAACTCTTGCTTTACTTCTGAAGAAATTATTACTCCTAAATATAAAGAATTTGAGCATGTATGGGCCAAAGTCTCAATATTGGGAGAAGAACATATTTACTGCTCTGTCTACTTCCCACCCGAAAATGCGAACAAATTCTCTTTTGAATTTTTCTTTCAATCTTTAGACACAATTATTTCGAATATGGAACCTGAAGTAAAGCTTCATATTTTTGGCGACTTCAATCAACGTAATGCGGACTTCATTTCTGACATTGAAAATGAATCAATCTTACTTCCAGTCGTAGGAGAAAACCCAACATTGCATTACTTTTTCGACAAAATTTCTAATTTTGGCCTACATCAAGTAAACTCCGTAAAAAATCAACAAAACGCATATTTAGACCTTCTTTTCACAAATTGCACAGAAGACTTTTGTGTGAATGCATCAAACCTGCCATTATGGAAAAATGAAGCATTTCACACTGCAATTGAATATTCATTATTTACACACAATGCATCCCTTCCCTACGACTTGGAATATGAGGAAGTGCCGGAATACAATAAAATTGACTTTGAAGAAGTCAAGTGTAGACTAAGTATAATAAATTGGCGGAACATACTGAGTACAGAAGGAAATGTCGACGTCGAAATAAACAAATTCTATCACATTATAAACAAAATATTATCCGAAACTTTGCCCATGAAAAGAAGAAGAAAAAATCATAACAGCAAATTACCTGTATGGTTCAATTCACAACTAAAACATTTGAAAAATAGGAAACAAAAAGCGCACAAAACTTACAAACAAGAAAAAAGTGACGCCCATCTTCAAAATTACTTAAATCTATGCAATCAACTCAAAATAGCCATTAACACAGCACACGAAGAATACAACCGCAAAATTGAAAACGAAATAAAGACTTGCCCTAAGAACTTTTTTAACTACACGAAAACTAAACTAAAAAGCAACAATTTTCCATCTCAAATGCACCTCGACGAACATGTAGGGAAAAATAGTACAGAAATCTGCAATCACTTTGCAAATTTTTTCCAAGAAGTATATACATCTTATTCAGAAACTGACCGTGACCGTGAATACTTCTCTTTCATACCTGCATTTTCCAACTCTATCTCTGTAAACTATCTATCAGAACATGATATTTCGACAGCACTGAAAAACTTAGACGCCTCAAAAGGGCCTGGACCTGACAGCATACCACCAATATTTTTAAAAAATCTTGCTGAAGAACTTACACTACCACTACAACTACTTTTTAACTTATCACTTAATAAATGTACTTTCCCTAAAGCATGGAAATCTTCCTTTCTTGTACCAATATTTAAATCTGGTGCAAAATCTAACATTCGGAACTACCGTGGAATAGCAATTATCTCATGCATTCCAAAATTATTTGAAAAAATTGTAAACGAAAAACTTTTTCATCAACTTAAAAATGTAATAACAAACAAACAACATGGCTTTTTTAAAGGCCGCTCAACTACAACAAATCTCTTAGAATTTATGACATTCACACTGAATGCAATGGACGCTGGCAACTACGTAGAAACTCTTTACACTGACTTTAGCAAAGCCTTCGACCGTATTGACATACCTTTACTTCTACACAAACTACAAAAATATGGCATAAAACATACTCTTCTTGAATGGCTCAAATCATACTTAACGAATCGTGTACAGGTAGTCCGCTTCCAAAACATACTGTCTGAACCAATTAATGTAACTTCTGGCGTACCTCAGGGTTCTCACTTAGGGCCTCTCCTTTTCATTTTACATATAAACGACATTTCCTTCATACTAAAAAATCTGAAAGTGCTTATATATGCAGACGACATGAAACTCTTCATGGAAATTAAAAATATCAACGACGCTGTAATATTCCAGAACGAAATCAATCTATTCCACATTTGGTGCTGCAAAAGTCTACTCCAACTCAATGTAAAAAAATGTAACTCAATAACTTTCAGTAGGAAAAATGAAACTATACCTATAAACATACATCTAGGAAATCAACTTGTAGAAAAATGTAAAATTGTAAGAGATTTAGGCGTAATCTTAGACTCCAAGCTCACTTTTGTGGAACACTACAATACCATAATCAATAAAGCTAATAGCATGCTGGGCTTTATTAAACGCTTCAGTCATAACTTTCAGGATCCATACACAATTAAATTATTATACACTACATATGTCAGACCTATTTTGGAATATTGCAGCCTAGTATGGAATCCATACAATATTATTCACGAAGAACGCATCGAATCTATTCAAAAACAATTTCTTTTATATGCACTTCGTAAATTAAACTGGACAGCATTTCCTCTACCATCATATGAAGCACGCTGCATGCTTATCAATATACAAACACTTAAAGAACGCCGCGACTTTGCAATGCTTTATTTTATCAGCGACATTATTTCTCAACGCATTCAATCAGCTCCATTATTATCGCAATTAAATTTTTATATACCTAGCCGCCAACTACGTTCCAGGAAATTATTTTTAGAAAAACAAGCTAGAACAAATTATGCAAAATACAGTCCAGTCAATCGAATAATGCGCCATTACAATCAATACTGCGAACATCTTGACCTTACTATGTCAAAAAATCAAATCAAATCTAAGCTTTGTCGTAGAAATAATGTGTAGTATGTAAGTGAACATTGTAAACAATTTATATGTAGTCTACATTTGCTTGACGAAATAAATAAACAAATTAAATGTTTGCATCAAATGGATTCAACCTTCACAAAAAGACTTTCGACCCCTGCAATTGCACTTGCTAGACGCTTATTTAGTTTATGTTCTTCAGTTTTGTAATAATAATTAACATTTTCCAATCCTTACCAATACTCAAGTTTGCATTCAATGTTTCATTTCTTGTCGTATCAAAATCTTCCAAACCTTCAGTCTTCTGAACCAGGAAATTTCCTTCCTGAAGCATAGTATGATATTGCACACTTCTGAATATTGCATAAAACACTAATAATTAGAATAAAATTATTATTTATACCCAAACAGTTACTCTTGCTCATAAGACATATTTTGCTTTATACGTCAATATATGTAAAGATGATATGAAAAATGCTAATTTATGAATTACAAGAAATGCTGCAGACGGTTTTCATGAAAACAAGTTAACAATTGAAAGTTACATTGAAGGATTTAACACACTGCAGCTATAAGACATCAAGGCGAAATATTTGATCTATTTGAATGATTATCAATAATTTTCCCGTTTCAAATGAGTTTTTACACACAAACCAATTAGCACCCTCTCATTCTGCTACTAACACAGAAGCCAGTCGACACCGTTCTATTGACCGAATGTCATCATAGACACTCAGAGAGGCATGAGATAGGAACTTGTTAGCACTTAGTTATTTCACCTTTAGACGATAAAAAATACGAAATTTTTAAAACATCTCATGAACATTGATGAAAATGACATCATTAAACCGCTAGGTGGATTAATACAGTAAGGGTCATTTTCGGAGACTATCAAGGATATAAAAAAACCTGATATTGTTTTTTTGTTTACTTTATTTTTTGTTTTACTTTCTTCTTTCACATCATATTGTTTTTTTGTTTACTTTATTTTTTGTTTTACTTTATTCTTTCACATCCTAAAATTATGAACATGTAGCTAAACTTTAGTGAAACTCGATTTTTTACGTTTCATCTTCGACTCATCAGTGCATTAGCAGTTTATGTTGAACTGCTAACGTCACCTAACGGTTTAATATAAATCCTTAACCAGACGTAAAATTTCATATACCCTTTTTTGCACAAAAGTGCCACGTCTTTGCTGAAGTTCCGAAAGAAAGTAGCTTTGTGACGACTTTCTATCTGTCAGTAAATATGCGTACTAGGTTTGTGATAAGTGACTTCTTTTTATCGTTTCGTCTTCAACTCTTCAGTGCGCTAGCAGTTTATGTCAGTGGAATATAGTGAAACCGTTAGTGAAGTATAGAAAAACCGAATTGTATTGTTCAATAGTTAACTTTATTGTATTATTAATCGAGTAGAGATGATCTTACAAAATTAATTTTTCTACTCCAGCAATTTATCATTTTATTAGATGAAGTGATTTGCATCCGGAATGATTCTTTATTTCAGAGATCGAGATTCTATTTATTATTTGTAATGTACTCGTCCTTCCATTGCTTTTACGCATAGCTTACCTTAGTTATCCTCGCTTGAGTTTCCCGTAATTGATCAGAAACCAGTTGAAATTGTACAATGAACCAAATGTATGATTCTTGTGGAGTATTAGTGCAACACTTGTTGCTACTAATGACCGAGGAATTCTCTGCATCACCACAAAAAAGGAAAAGGATTAGTGTTGGTGGGCAAGGAAAATTATCTGCATTTATCTTGGTAGATAATGTGATCTACTTTTTTCGGAGAAATCTATAGAAAAATAAAAAAAAAATATTTAAAATAATAATATTTGTTGAACGGAGTGATAGGTTAGTAAAACAAAATAATACAATCTAAGATAATTGAAAAACTTTCTTTTATTTTCATTTATGATGAATCAGAACATTTTGTATAGAAGACGTTTAAATTTTTTTTACTTAAACTTATCTTCTGTTTAAAAATTACTTTCAAATACCGGAAATTGCAACAACTTGATCAAGTAAAACTAAAATGGCTTTTCTGTGTCGTATTTTTCAGAGGGCTACGGAGCGTCAGTATTGAACACATTAAGATGTTCGAGTCAAATAGAGTTCCCCTTAACGGTGGGACGCGATTTTTGTGGAGAAATTGTACAGAAAGGTCTAGGTGTTTCTAGTCGAGATTTGGACATAGGCGACGAAGTTTGGGGTGTAGTTCCTGTGCACCAGCAGGGATGCCATGCTGACTATGTAGTAGTAGAACGATACTGCGTAAGTGATTAGAAGTGGTTTTATTTTAAATTTAATTGAAATACCATATTTCTTAGCTTTCTAAAAAACCGGAGAACCTGAGAAAAATTGATTCCAGTGCTGTGTTGTACGCAGGCCTTACGGCATGGTCTGGACTTTATATTACTGGTCATTTGGGAGGAGTACTAGGAGCTATTTCACCCGTGGGAGGTGGTCGCGGCAAAAAGGTGCTTGTGTTAGGCTCAGCTGGCGGTGTGGGGACATTGGCGGTCCAAATTTTACTCGCAGAAGGTGTTGAAGTGTATGCAACGTGCTCCTCTGATGCTGTTGAGTCTATTCAAAATTTGGGTGTTCCATACGTAATCGATTATAACGATCCGACACATGTGGAGAAACTCGCGACTGCGGGAAAGTAAGTTCGAAACAAAACAATCTGCACTGTGTGCACTGTAAAATATGTTTTACATTTAAGGTTTGACATCATTCTCGACTGCGCGGGAAAGGGAACAGAGTATGCTACGGAAGTTCCTTGGAAGTTCGAACAGTACATCACATTTAACTCTCCTGTACTTAAAAATATCGACGATCATGGTTTCGCCACTGGAATGTATCAAAATACAATGAGTATTGTTCGCAACAATGTTGTCTCGGCTAATGCTCAGAAAGGACTCGTAAAATGGGGTTATTTCGTTCCTGCCCCTCAAGGTGTCGCCTACCTTCAAAAACTCATAGAAAAGGGTAAATTGCTTCCTGTTATCGAGAAGATATTTTCGTTTGAACAAGTGCTGGAAGCATATGCGCGCGTTGAAGCTAAACATTTACGAGGAAAAATTGTAATAGACTACAACTAAGATGTCAGCAACGAATTTTTATTTTCTAACTGCGTACTTATATAACTCACTACTTAAAGAAACGAAATTAAAACATTGAATTAACAAGAGCTTACCTGAGACAATAAATGTGACTTCATATGTATGAGTTTACCAAGATCGTCATTTTCTGGATTTAAAAAATCTGTCAATGTTTCGTTATTAGGCTTATAAGGTTAGATCGAGTTTATGCAAAATTAAACTCAATAGTTTCGAATCTACAATTCATACGTATGTGATACAAACGTTATTTACGAGTTGAACTAGTTTCTCAAAGAAGATGAAATATACATAGATAGTCATGATGCTTGTTTTTCCAATAACTTGAAATGAGCAGAAAATAATAAAAAAAATCACACGACCAAACTGCCGTTCGCTTGATTCTAAACCTAATTTATCCACCCTAACGGCTGTCAAACCTATCGTTCGAAGCCAATTTCGTATCTAGTTTCAACATCATTGAACTGAAGTTCGGATCTGTTTCAAACCTGATCCATATATCGGGTTTGCTCACACTTTCGCTGCTAAGTGCGAATCCAACACAGTTTCTCAAAAATTCGACGTGAACATTTCATAAGGACACATAAACCAATGAGAGATTCTCTTTGTTTACTTTCTCTTCTGTTAATAACACCTAAATTTTCACGTTCACTTACAAAATTTGCATATAGAGTGAAAGAAAATATCTCCAGCTTTGTAATAGTATCATACATGTAACGAATAATTGCGTAATAACGCAGATATAATCGAAGAGAAAACCAAACAAAGAGAATCTGTCAATTGTTTTAAGGCCCTTTTGAAATGTTCACGTCGAATTGTCCGTTTAATAAAACTACACTGGGTCAGTACCAGGTTTCTCAAACGAAAACGACATAAACAAGAGGATTTGCAATAACATGATAGTAGGGCAGAAGTTTCAAACTGATCACACATAGATCTACCTAATCGTAACATCTTCAAACTTTGGACACGCCTGCTTTGACCAGAATGTGTATTTAAAAAAAAACTTTGACTTGTCTTTTTCCAACGTACAGTAGTAAGAGGTAACTGCTAACGAATGCAGTGACCTGGTCGTTCCTGACGTCGGTAATATTTCATTCTCCAATCGGACTGTACTATCAGCTGATTACGTTCTCTACATATGATCTTATATGGACATCTAGAAGTCACATTGAACTTGTATATGAGTTGGTGGTTGAAAAAAACAAACAAGGTCACTCTCACTGTTATCACTTAGTGCGCCTCGCATTTTGTTTAAGTAGGAAAATTGAAAACAATTTTTAACTGGTCTTTGATCTGAAAAAGAGATTTCATATTATGTATTTTATTACATTAATCTCGGTATTGCGTTTTCGTATTACAGTCGACATATTCTAGAACAAACTGGTTTGTATAATATATTTAATATGTCATAGAGACTATTTTACAGCGGATTTCGGAGAATTTGGTAAGTCAGTTTTAAAAATATTTTATTTATTTGTTGTCTTATCAGTTGTAAATGAAACTAAAATCTAAATCCTTACATAATTGTGATTCAGTAGTTGGCGCGGCAACTGTGGGGGAGGAGGGGGAAGGGGGGCTTGTATGTTAAAGCACTTTTTGGCCCCCTCCAATAATTTAATGGATTGACCATGCTCTTCCAATATTTTGGCAACTGGAATAAAAGTTTGAATATTTGCTAGAAATATCTTATGATATAAAACTTTTTTCTATTACCCCCGTAGTTCGTCTCTATAATCGTTCATATTTTTCACCTAAGTTACTATAATGTTCAAACAATATTACTACAATGTGAAATATGCTATACTTTACCACTTTCGAATAATGCTTATTACTGGAATAGTAAGGAAAATGTGTGTGATCGTGTCAAAACATTCGGGAGAGAAACTAAACTTGCTTACTTGGTTGCTTTTTATTTGCTCTAACCTCTTCGCTCCCTTTATAAAAATGTTTTATACATTACCAAGTTTAATGATCTGTAGTTTGAAGTAGTTGGAACTTTTTTTTCTGGAGGATTTGCTTTCATAACCTAAATACTTGTAATGTTTTGCTTACAGTTGTGGTTTAGACTGTTGATATTTGAACATTTAGGGTTTTTTGGTTAGTACAAAAAGCACATATTTAATTTCTATTTCTATACGTTTCGCCTTCGGCTCATCAGTGCTTAAAGTTCAAATTGAGCTGTCATCTCCGCCTAGTGGCTCAAATAAACCGCTAAACAAACGCAAAGTTTACACTACTTACACCTTGGTGCAATATTATTGGAGTGTTACATGAGTAGCGTGAACCTTGCGTCTGCTTTGCAAAACGTTAAGGAAAATAGTTGGTACTTTTTAAAAAATAAAAATAAATTTAATTCTTTGTTCTGATTCTGTACACTTTTCGCATTAGTTTTTTGGAATTGTACTATTGTACGTTAATAAATGAATCTCACTTTTATTAGTTGCTTGAGAGAAGAAATTTTTTATGTTTAAACTATTTACGTATACACAAATGCGATGACGACACTAAACTAAGCACTAAGTAGTTCAATTTGAACTGCTCTGCACTGACGAGTCAAAGACGAAACGTAAAGAAAAGTGGCACTAAACAGTTTTTAGTATTCAATTACACACTTAAATTTTCTTGCTGAATCTCGGCAAAAAAATGCCGAGATTTGCAGAGCAGAGTGCTCGGTAATCGTCTCGCAAAATGTATAATTACTGAGAATCGCGGCAGTTCTAAATTTGTTAACTGTGAATTATTGCCGAGCTTGTCAGCAGCAATTTTGCTGTTAGCTCGGCAAATGTGATCAGGATTGAATAATAAATTCCCGAGTCATCAGCAATTGAATATACAGAGGATTTTTTTTTATATGTTTTCCACCACGAACAAGGGCGACGTGGTGCTTTGCGAAACCGACAAGAGACATTAGATGACAAGTGTCTTACCAGGTTTCAGTAAAAAGCTAACACACTGTTCGAAATCTAGGCAAACGGATTTGCTAATCTCGGTATATTTGTTGTTTGCTGACAAATTCA
Source organism: Malaya genurostris (assembly GCF_030247185.1). Taxonomy (NCBI): domain Eukaryota; kingdom Metazoa; phylum Arthropoda; class Insecta; order Diptera; family Culicidae; genus Malaya; species Malaya genurostris. The sequence continues at coordinate 264,646,656 of NC_080571.1, forward strand.
GCATAATATTATGCCAAACTACGGTAAAAAAGGTGCTTCACCGAGATATCCGAATATTACTTCGACAAATATTATTCCAGGAAGAATACAGTATGCGTCAGAAAATAATGAGGCAGCTTTGCCAGAAAATAATGATACATTAGCCTGTTTTGCCATTTGTCACATGCTCCAAACGGGATTACTAGTTACTTTCATCTTAATGAATTGCATCAACCCTGGCGTTCTCACAGATCGCTTCCAACCAGTTCTAGGTTTTCTTGGTACTGTTGGAGTCCCACTGACGCCTTGACACGAATACAGTAGCCCTTGAACATTTTTTAAGAACCATGATATCTGAAACTGACTTCTTCGCGTGAAGTAGTCTAATTTTGTAATCCGCTCAACTTTCTCGATTATAGTTGAACCGTTTTTAATAATCTTAGGATCGTTCAAAAGCTACTAATAGATCAAGTTTGAAGATCAAATTAAACGAACGATTTTGCCCATCTCTAGCTTCTTTCTATCATTTCGGTTTTCTGCGAAACCGATCGAAAATCGATAATGACAATGAAAGTTACACAAAGCTTGTAAGCTGTTGGTATTCGTATCTAAAATATTTTCCGATTCCAAAGAGGCTTCGAAGTGAAGTAACTCTTGTTTATCATATTTTAGACACTCTTTATGTTTTGATTTCTTCATATGGAAAGATTGTTGAAGATATTTGCCCTTTTTTCTATCCACACTGTTTTTGTTAGATATGGCCAAAGACATCATATTAACAAGATATCCAGCTCTCACATTTCCCGGACAAATCATTGGCAACATCCTTTTTTGCGAGCATGTCGCCCTCAGGTGAGTCCGCATCGAATCTCATACATAGAAGTAGGGTAGAGAAATGTCAAATTCGTGCGCGCCAAAATAGCAGGGCTGCGCACCCATACAACTGACATGATATGTTGAATGTGATGCCGTGCGATGGCGTTGTTGAACTGAAGATTGATTTCGGTCCAAGCTGACAGGGTCTGATATGGCTCAACAGGTTTGGACACATGCAGGCTCTTTTTAATGTTACAGTGTGATCAAATATCCCGTTCAAATGAATTATGCAAAACACGTCCGGTACTGCACATGTCGGGTTTATCAAGGTCAAATGCATCATTGCAGATGCTTTCGATTTCGGGAATGTTATCCCAGGAAGAATACAGTATGCGTCAGAAAATAATGAGGCATTAGCCAGCTTTGCCAGAAAATAATGATACATTAGTATTTTAACATTTTATAAGAACCATGATATCTGAAACTGACTTCTGGGCGTGAAGTAATCTAAGTAATCTTGTCTTCAAAAAATCTTCCTTAATAAAAACAAGTTCGAATATACCAATCTGTTTGTAAACAATAACTGACACCTGGAGCAAAATTTTGTAAAACTAGGTAGTATTAGTGAGAGTCGCAAAATTTTTTGACGCATACTATACATTTGCTAACCACCCGAGTCATTCGGTGAGTTATTGGATCTGCCTAAATTTGTGTCCAAAATTTGATTAATGAAGGAAATGTTTCAATGAGACTGTCTTATCACCGGGATTATCACACCAGTAGTTGAATTATAAAGTACTTTCCCATCAATCTGGTATGACAACAAGAACAAACCAAGCCTGCGATTAACTGCTATAAAAATTAGCTTGTATTTAATACCAAGCTTCACGACCGAGAACATTATCTACATTTACTAGAGTACCGTGGCGCACGATGCTTACACGAAAAAAAACTAATCAGTTTCTTTGACTATCAGCTGCTTTCGATTATACGAGAAAGCTTCATCGGAACTGCGCGTGGTGCTATCGTGTTCAAGGTATGAATCAGTCGAGACTATTGGCCGCGAGAAGGTGCGAGTGATGCTACTGGCTACCATGCATACTTGTCCCATTTCCTGTGGAATTTCTTACTCAAATGGGACAAGTATGCGATCATGAATAGCAGAATACCGATAGGACATTTCCCAGGCGTACACGCGCCATCAGTTATAAATTTTTGCTTGCTGTTTGGTAACCGTTGCGAACGCCAATCAACTGATGAGCCTTTGGGTGATCAACTTATTTCAGTACTGTAGGAGCCTACATGGTGTGCGCCAAGAAAAGAGAATTTCGAGGAGCAACCACATGTTGTATAGCCTAGAAAAAGAGTTCAAAATAGTAATAGAAAAAAAAACTTTTCTAGACAAGTAAATAACCTATCCATAAACTTTAAAGTAAACTAATGAAAACTTCAGTTATAATATGTTGGTTGTAAACAAGCATTTCGTTTCAATTGGTACAGGATGATAATACGACCAGTGGCTTTTGTTGTACAGGGATGCAATCATACGATGTTTGATAATACAATTATCACCATGCATCAGGCGATTTAAAAATTATCATCATCACGAATTGGACCACTCTTTGTGGTTAACCATGCTCATAAGAATGCACATACGAGTTATCTACATTGATTACTGACTACTTTTTTGCGTGTCTTGCAATTAAAGAAACAAGCGCAGGAACTGGGAACTGGGAACCGAAATATTCGAAATCAACCTTTCCGGTCATCAACTAACAAGACACGCACAGGTAAAATGGCAGGCTCAAAGGATTTTATACGCTAATTCCGGAATCGGAAGTCGTATCAATATAAAATTAAATGATCGTTGCGAAATGTGTGATTGGGTTGACTTTATCGAAGACGAGCAATCGGAGCCACTTACCGTGCCAAGATAACTGTCGCACTGCAGTCACCAAGACGGATTCATCTTGGATCTTCCTTAATCGCTTGGTATTAGGAAATTGCGTGTTTGACTGGTCTGCCAACTATTTTAGTAATATTTTCATAAATATTACTAAGAGATCCTTAAAAAAACTGAATCTTGAATAAAAACTAACATAACTTTTCCATTTCGTAATCAATGAGTAAAATTTAGAAGAATGTTTCGTTTTTTCATCGTCCCCTTGGGGTCGAAATTGGTGTTCGAGGGGTCGAAATAAGCAAACACTAATTTTGGGGGTCAATGAGAACTGAAATATCGACCCCTATCAACGAACACAAGGTCTTATTTGAAATTTTGCGAACGTGTTCAAACTTGTTGGTTCTTAGAAAAATGTATTATTCTAATAATTTCAACGGCGTATTATAATTATGCAACACATTTGTGCACAACCTCGGCAATAAAATAATATACGCGTTATAGCGGATCTGAGGTAAATGTAAATGGGCAAAGGGGTCAGTTGCTCAAAATAGTTTGGGAACCCCTGCTCCAAATGAACAAAACTCAATATCAGCCTTTGAGACCATATATAAGACCCTTTACCTTCATTTAAGCGTAGGTTTGCTAAAATCTGTTTAGGCGTGCGAATATGAAATGAGTTCCGTTTAGAGTCTTGACCACTGATTCCGGTACTTACGAAGCCGAGAACTGAGAAACGAAATATTCGAAATCAACTTTTCTGGACATCAACTAACAAGACACGCACAGGTTTATTAGCGGGTTCAACGGATTGTATTAGTATTGATATATCCGTGTATATAAACTTGCCCTTGATATTGCTTTTTTTTACTTCTCACCCTATAATTCCGAAACCGGTTCAAAATAAAATTTAATAGCGTTCCGATTGTATAAAACTTTATTTTAATCAAAATATGTAAAAGTCGGTTCAGCCATCTCTGAGAAAATTGAGGGCATATTTTTTGCTCGTAGTACTCTGTAATTTTTTTTTTGTTTCAATTATAAAGGTTTTAACACTTTAAGGTCATTCGCCTCTTCAAACCAGAAAATTTTTCTGACCCTATGTGCGGGGTTGGGAATCGAACCCAGGTGGGTTGCGTGATAACTCTGTAGTTCCGAGACGGGAACTCGGATTCAGATAAAATTGAAAAGTCGATTTCGACAGTGATTGCATATCTTTTCTTTAATAGAAAGGCAACCCGAATAACATTGTTGCAGAATCAACTCCTAAAACTCTACAATGCACGCTATTTATTTTAGTCCCGGGTTGACGGTTCAATGCATAGGACGCTGGCCTTACAAGCCAGTTGTCGTATGTTCGAGCCCCGACCTGGAAGGATTCTTAGTGTCAGTAGGATCCATAGTACTAGCCCATGCAATGATTCTGTACACTAAGAATCGGCTGCGAAGTCTGTTGAAACAGAAAGGCCAAATTCCACAAAAGGAATGTAATGCCAAGACTGCTTATTTCTGCTAAAGTAGCATGTCCCCCTTTGAGCAATTATTTCTGATAAATGACACGATATGTTAACATATATTTAACACTGCTTCAGTCTCTAATAAATAATAATAGGCACATGAAGTTTCAAATTTAGGTAGCTCATATTTTTTTTACACTCCAAACTAAAAATTAAGGAGCGAAAACGCCGTTTACATAATAAGCTATCCTTAAATCAGATCCTGTCAGCTTGGAGCGAAATCAATCTTAGTTCTGCAACGCCTTCGCACGGCATCACATTGAACATATCATGTCAATTGTATAGGCGTGCAGTGCTGCTATTTTGGCACGAACGAATTTGGCTCTAACCTACTTGTATGTACAAGATTCAATACGGACACGTCGGAGGCAGGGATGCCAGGTCATTTTTTTTAATCTGTGATCAAACCAAAAACCTGTCTGTGAAAATCTGTGCCCGTTTTCCGTACCATAATAGCAGATCAAAATCAATTTGGTGAGCAAAAAAACGGTCTGTGATCATTCTCAAAAATCTGTGTCATTTTTAAAATCTGTACAAAAAATTAAAAATCTGTGAAACGCAGATTAATCTGTGAACCTGGCATCCCTGGCCGGAGGACGCCATGGGCGCCACACGGAACCGCAAAACAACCTAATTTTAAGTACATTCCACCCAATTTCGGGGTTCCGTTCAATAACCTATTTTTTGGTAAAGTGACTCTATGTAGTTTTCGTAAGGCACGTGGAAAAAAATACTTAAAGATTAGTTATATCTACTCAATGGTAAGTTATATTTACTCTACAGTTGAGTCGTATTGACTCAATTTCAAGTTGGTACGGTTTACTTAATTTTGGCTTATTGAACGAAACTCTCGCTGTTGGGTGGTTTTGCTCTTTGTATTTTGACAACAATGGAAGGAGCGAGCGGAAGAAAAGATTCAAAAGAACTCAAAATTAAGTAAAAAGAACACAAATAATAGGTAGTTTTTATTTTCCGTGCATGTTCACGAAAAAAATGTTGCCAATGATTTGTTCGTGAAATGTGAGAGCTGGATATCTTGTCAATAGCGGCCCTTACACGATCATTAAAAGTGTCATTACTGAAAAGTAATGACACTTTTAATGATCGTGTAAGGTCTACGAGTTCAGTAATGACACAAGTAATGATGGAATTCCGGATTTTCCATCATTACCAACATTATTTCTTCTTCTTATTTTTTTGTGGAAGTGCTGAATATCTTTAGAACTATACGCGAAAAAATGACAATGTGTAGATTTAAATTGTTAATATTTCATTAACCTTAACGTTTCAATGGCAAATAAACTTTATTTTCAGCTAAACGAAAATAAAAATATTGCTATTGCTATTGCTGGAGTAGTTACAAATACTCATCATTAATAATGAACGAGTAATGCTAAAAAGTAATGATGTATAGTAATGCACTAATGACGAGCGTTTGAGCAGAAGTATCATTACTTGGTAATGACACTTTTAATGATCGTGTAAGGGCCGCTAATGTCTTTGCCTTAAAAAAACATTTACACTCTTATCAGCCGCTACCTAATTTTAGGTAGAACCCTACTAAAGTTCGGAGATACACATTTTTAAGTAATACTACATAAACCAGACTAACGAGTGATGACTTCAATTTTTAGGTAAAAGGTAACTTCAGCAATGGTCGCTACCTATTTTTTCTACAATCAAGTCAAATTTTGAATAGTTCAACCAATTATGAAAATTGTAATCCGTTATTTATCTAAAATTAGGATGGCACCAAAAATTTTTTTTCTCCTTAATTTTGGGTTGCTTATAGAAAAGCTGACAACGAGCGATTTCTCCTCAAAACAATTTTCAGTGTAGTGCTTACGTTCATAAACTCAAATAATACACATTATAGTTACGTGCAAAGTTATGTGAATATTTTCCACCCTACTTTGCACGTAGTTTTAATTTAGTTCAAACAAAACATTAAATTTATTTTTCTTTGTAAACTGTAAGGGGACTCAATACTAGATTTTCTAGCAAACTACCAAACTACTTACACCCTAAAGACTCACTGCTCGACATTTTTATATCGATTTTTTTTTACACTGGAAACTCACATAGATTGTTTGACGTTTGGTCAACTCACATAAATTATATGTACTATAAGATGATTCTATTCATTTTAGGATATGTTCGCATAACATTAATATTCGTCACATAAAATGTTTAATTTGACGTGAATATTCATCTGAGTGTATTTTATGCATTCTTATCAGTTAATATCTATAGAACGGTATCTAGTGATCCATAGAACGGTATCGATGGTGTAATAGCGAATATCCTAGTCGTCGCGAGTATCTCATTTCATATGGGACCACTCATAAACCTCGTAGAACGAAATTTCGTTGTTAAAAGAACTAACTGAACAAACTAATACAACTGAAAATAACAATATGATCTGGAAAGTACGATTAAATTCGATATTTCATAAATGGCATAAGCATGAAAATGTGGACGCAGTACTATCGAAACAACGACTGTAATTTGCCAACATCGTATGATCATTATATACTATCTATATGTTTGCTCAACTTTATGGTTACTCTCTCATGCTCTCAATGTAGCGTTACATTTACTGTAGAATTTTTATCATACTTTCTACACTTTTCATAACGGTCGCGTTGGAGCTTTATGAAAAGTCTTGGAATGGTATTTTCTTAGAAACCACCTACATAAATAGTTCGTTACAATTATTAGAAAACTCATTTACGAGCTCTATTCGGTACTTTGTGGAACCTGAGCAGGGCCTATTCATTTTTAGATGAATAGATCGCGGCATGCCATGGCTGTTGAGATGTTCTCTTCTCTCCTTATTTCTCTCTCTTGAAATAATATCGTACGATATTTAATTGTTTTCATGGATCTTTTCTGCAAAGAAATTTTCGCGTGACACTCGCTCTCCTCTTTTCTTACTGCTCTCACAAGCTCTTCATAAAATTATCGATTCAGCAGACTGACACATTGTGGTCTCCTTCGCATCATTCAGCAGACATAGGTACCCGGGTGTGGTGGCGTGTTTTTAAATTCAGTGAAAAGATATTCTTAAGGATTTTGATTGACAAGTTCAAGCAAAAACAACGGAAGTGTTTAAAAACCAAGTAAAATCTCACATTTTATAAAAGATAGCCAATTTTGAAGCGCGCTTATAACACAGGTATTTTTGAAATTTTGTTTTGTAATGCGTTTTTTCTATATACTGCTTTCATGCATTTCATGATTTTCGTTGCATATTGTTGTTCATGAGTACTCGTAAAATGTAAGGTGTGGATAAATCGATAGTAACTGAAAAAAAAAACATTTTTGTGAGCCAGACATGTAACGATAGAAGTTCAAGTGAGAGAAAAGAGGGAGGGATGGGGAAAAACTACATCATTCGCCTACTCTGGGTGGCGCTCGTGACCACAACAAGGACATCAAAAATCGAGCGCGTATTTGATTGACTTGGAAAGAGAATATGCGATACCAATGGTATTGTGTTGGTCATTCCGCTTCAAGGTTTTGACCGTTGTTGTGGAAGAATATCATATACATATAATTTTCCTCTAGTTGTTGAACTGCAACAGCCAAAATTAAACTAAATTCACCACATTTAACACTAGTGTGGAAATTAAATAATCGAACATTAAAAAAAGTTCCAGGTGCAAATGACAGTTTGTCTTAGTTTACTAAACAGACCAAACAAAATGCATGCAAAAGATTTTAAAAATCTGAGGAAAAAATCAATCAAAGCTTTGTTGTTTTTGTTTTAGTATTTGATACTAAGCACAAGAGCACACAGAAAAAAAGTGTAATTCATACGACATGTGATAATCGATAGTACCATGAAATAAACATTTAGTTCCAGTTTCAAAGTATGTTGAAACATAACGAACTATAAAGTAAGTTCAAATTCCATTCACTGCTCCAAATATGTGCCTGGAAAAGTATGTAACTTCACAACATATTTTTATCTGTAAATGTGTCGTTAGTACGAACAGTGTAGCTGTTCGACATATTTTGAAAAGAGTGTTTCTAGAGAAACTTCAATGCACATTCTTTGGAACACTCCCAGAAGAACGAATAACCGTGTGGAATGTTTGAACCGAAAAATATTTGACATTTCTATTCATCCAGATTCCTAAAAAGGCGATTGTTCTGGTTACCATTTCCGATTATTCTACCCTAACCTTCTTCAGTCAACAGCTAGCAAACTGAACTATAAGAAAAGTGGAGTGTTTAACCCTTAATTGCATGATTTTTCAAAAATAAAATTTTTACTTTTTTCGATGGTCCAGAACACGGGAAAAATACTAAAAAAATCCCGAGACAAAACTACCTCTTCAGGGGTGAAAAAACAATGTGTTCCATATTTGGGACATTATGCATTAAATTATCTAAAAATCACGAAATTCAAAATTTTATTTTTTTAAATTATTAGTATGGTAAGTTACAAAACAACAAAAAAATGTCATGTTATGTATAACAGCACAAATAAACAATTTCACATAAATGTCATGTTAAAACCTGTTAAGATTTTTCAGGGCGAAAAAAAACATTTTTAAGGTAGTTTGGACGACTCTGGATTAGCCTCAGAATAACGATCAACAAACAAAATCAGCATACGATTCCATCAAAGTTAGGTATTTCAAAAACCTTATTCGGTATCAACATGTTATTAGTACATATCGTGCGGTAGGTCCTTGCTCATTGCTCTTCTCTGTCATGTATACAATAATCGATATTTTATCATAGACGGAAGATCAATCTACGAAATTATGTACAGTATGTTTGTTATGCTTAAAACATTCAAAAGTAGCAAGAAATTTCGAATGAGTTATACTTTTTAATATTCACTTATGATTCATTATTTCTTACTAGCAATTATTTAGTTGAATGACAATCACTAGACAACAAACTCCAACGAAGCAGCAGTCGAACCACATAATTTAAGGTCAGATATTTGTGTCACTCAAATTTTTGTATTTTGTTGTTTTCGCTTGAGAAAACAGAATCTTCGGGGTAGTTTCATCAAACAAATATTTTCACGAGACTGTGTCTACTTTGCACTTAGCAACGGTTTAAGAATCAGGTTCGAAACTGACTTGATTTTCATTTCAATGACGTTGAAACTGGCTTTAAACAAACGGGTTGACAACAGTTAGGGTGGATTTAGGTTTGGCATCAAGCGAAAATAACAATACTAATGACGTTTTTTATTGAAAAATGCTGCTTCCATGGATCGCTCCGTTTCAGCACTTTCGAATAGAATTGCAATCTTCTGACATAACTAAAGGGTGATTTTTTAAGAGCTTGAGAACTTTTTTAAACAATAAAACGCATAAAATTTGCAAAATCTCATCGGTTCTTTATTTTAAACGTTAGATTGGTACATGACATTTACTTTTTGAAGATAATTTTATCTGCCACAACGTCGAATTTTCAGTGAATGGGCCCTAGAAAAGTTGGCAGAAAATCCGCTTTTTTATCGACAAATTTTGTTCAGCGATGAGGCTCATTTCTGGTTGAATGGCTACGTAAATAAGCAAAATTGCCGCATTTGGAGTGAAGAGCAACCAGAAGCCGTTCAAGAACTGCCCATGCATCCCGAAAAATGCACTGTTTGGTGTGGTTTGTACGCTGGTGGAATCATTGGACCGTATTTTTTCAAAGATGCTGTTGGACGCAACGTTACAGTGAATGGCGATCGCTATCGTTCGATGCTAACAAACTTTTTGTTGCCAAAAATGGAAGAACTGAACTTGGTTGACATGTGGTTTCAACAAGATGGCGCTACATGCCACACAGCTCGCGATTCTATGGCCATTTTGAGGGAAAACTTCGGAGAACAATTCATCTCAAGAAATGGACCGGTAAGTTGGCCACCAAGATCATGCGATTTGACGCCTTTAGACTATTTTTTGTGGGGCTACGTCAAGTCTAAAGTCTACAGAAATAAGCCAGTAACTATTCCAGCTTTGGAAGACAACATTTCCGAAGAAATTCGGGCTATTCCGGCCGAAATGCTCGAAAAAGTTGCCCAAAATTGGACTTTCCGAATGGATCACCTAAGACGCAGCCGCGGTCAACATTTAAATGAAATTATCTTCAAAAAGTAAATGTCATGTACCAATCTAACGTTTAAAATAAAGAACCGATGAGATTTTGCAAATTTTATGCGTTTTATTGTTTAAAAAAGTTCTCAAGCTCTTAAAAAATCACCCTTTATTTCTACTCTAATATACAAAACCAAAGCAATCCACATCAATGATTTTCAATGAAATACATCATGAATACGCGAAAAAACGAATAAATAACCGCTTCTCATGTTGAAAACATGTGAACCGAATCGGATGTGTCTAGTTGGCTTACTTTGATTTCTGCTAAATTAAAAAAAAAACTAACAATAAATCGTCTCGTCCCGCTGAAAACGACCGAAAACAAAAGTACGATTAGAAGCGACCGCATCCCAGATCCTGGTCCAGCGATTGAAGTAGAACTGACAAACCAGACACGCTCTCGCCAACAACGACAGCTCTGCATCATCATCGTCATCATCAGCGCGGTCCGGTTGTTTGTCCTTGAAAAGTTTCAGCATCACAAGTGCGGTCACGCAAAGCCGAATCAGGCGATGTGATGATCTGCGTGGATGTGTTGCTGTTGCATATGACAACAGCGCATCTCTACACTCTACTGTCTCCAGAAAGTACCAGTACTCTCGGTTAATGTTTATCAGTACAATACTATACAACTGTTAGGTAACCGACACGGTCGATACCTAGTGCACTAACGTTGCATACGTAATATGAACTTGGAAGTATAGGATAGTAGCAATCAAAATATTTATTCTTTGATACCAGAAAATATGTATACGTTCGATTTATATATGTTCGGCACAAGTAATAAAAACCCTTCTTTTTTTCTTCCAGTGTTTAATCGAAATTTTTTTCGGAGAAAGCAGGCCTAGAATCATACCGGCAAGCGTGACGTTAGCGTGTACAATAAAAGTGAAGCTAGTCTAGATACATAAACCGCTATTTCGTGAGCGCAGAGAGAATTTGCACAAGCCCGCATTGACGACTGTGTGCGTGTCGAAGTTCCACGTGTGAGAGAGAGTGATTTCCCCTTCATTCGCTGAGTGAAGTAAATAAGTACTAGTCATCCCATTAGCAGGGATTCAGTTTGAGGCTGTGCTTCAACGCGTTCGGATTGGGATTTTGTTGTTGTAAGCTCTACGTTCAGTGATCCATCCATCCAGGATAATCCTTGACAACCCGGCTCTAACGTAGCTGGTCCTAACGGAAAGTGTGCGATAACAGATCCCATAATCAGGGTACATAAAAATAGAAGCGAGTGAGATAAACAAATGATTATAGAGAAGTGCTTGCAGTGAAAATTTGCAATCAGTAATCATTTTTTACTCGGATCGCACAGCTTGATAAAGTGGTGTGATCGAGCGGTGTAACCAAGTGTGTTAGTGGCGCGTGAAAATCCTTTCGAAGATTCTGAACCGAAACGGATCCAGTTGTCCGTCTAGCTAGCTCAGTCTATTTCCGAACGTGTCAGTAAGAAGGTGTGCCCACAGGTGATCCTTCGGGTTGCTATTTACTGGAAGTGAGTGCTGCAACGATCATTTGCTAACTGAAACGGTAAGTTTCCAACATGTTGAGTATCTAATTATTTCAATTTTTAAAAGGAATATTTCGCATCGTGATTATTTCAGAAAATCAAATTCGTTCATTACAACTGAAACCCTGAATTTAACTAGATAAAGTTAGGATTATTGTGGTATTTTCAGTTTTTATTCTCAAGTGAAAACTTTCATGAATCTTTGACTACAGCTCAATGTAAACAAAATTGTTCAAAGTTGCTTCGCCATCTCGCAATCAGACTGGCATAATTCGGACAAATTAAAATATGAAATGGCAATTTATTTAGAATCTGTAAAACATTCCCTACGAATGCTGGTAGTTTAAAACATCTACAATTCAGAAAAGTTAATTTGTGAAGGTAAAGTTAGAATGTGCAAGTTAGTGAAGTATGTGGTATAATTGAGTTTTACTGTTGAATTGTGAGTTACCTAAAATTCAACTACGAAAAGTTTTGGTAAAACGCTTGAAAGTTGAAAAGAGTGAAATAAAACTAAATTTATCAAAATTTTATTTAAATTAAATGAAATAACTTACTTAATTTACAAATAATTAAATGAAATAATTTACTAATCATGAACTTAGAATCTGTATATGTGAAGAAATTTCGCTTCCATTTTTTCAAATTCAAAAATACCAGGATTTAAATTCTGTATTGTTTCGATGTTTTCGTGTGCAGATTTAACTTTAATTTATTGAACAATCCACTCAAACACGAACGTAATATACACAGTTTAATGTAAATGTAGAATCTTCGTGATCGCGTGTACATTTTAATATAACTATTCACATAACGGTTGAGCACGGCCTTCTCCGTTTATCATGATTTACCATTATCATCAATTATTGCTTCTGCAAATTTACTGCAATAGACACTATTATCAATTAGATCATGTTACCTGTATGCGGAAAGTGCTATGTGTTTTTTCATATATTTTTTTAAAAACGTGCTTAATCCACCTAGCAGTGAGATGATACCTTTACTTTATCAATCCGCATGTGTTTTTTGCATGAAGATTCTTCGGTGTTTCAGTTCTCATGACATTATTTTAACGACCGTCGTTTTAAGCGGCAATTTGATATTTTAATTACTCATTACTCTGTAATGTCGAAACTGCGAATCGGATCGAATTTGAATCTAAAAATGTGACAATCGATTAAACATTCCATGATATGTCGAAGTAAGTTCCACTTTAGAGTTTACGGTAATTTAGGGTACTTCCCGAGTCGGTATTCAGGAACCAGCATAACCCAAACCAATTCGTATGGCCATATAACGAATAAATTGCAAAAGTTTTGAGTCCAACTTTAAAGCTTTTCGGGATTGTCATCTTCTATATCGGTTTGAATTTTAAAAATTCATCATCCTTTAATTCCAGAATCGAAAGTCAGAATTGGATAAAATTGGATTTATTTTAATTTGAACTTTTGTTTCTGAAATTCGATTTGGTCGTTTTTTTTTGAGAAAACGTTTGAGCTTTGAGAAACGATTCGATACTGGAACCGGATTTCGAAAATCGGTGTAGCCGAAGTCAGATAAATTCACCTGAGTAGCTGTATAGTTAACACTTGTTTCAAAATGTTTGCAAATCAGTGTAGACATCTTTGAGAAATCGTAGTGCGAATTTATTTTTTTGGATACCTTCCGAATCGAAAAATGAATACCGCTAAAACTAAAATTTATTTGGTTTATTTGGTTATTGACTATCCAAATCTGCTAACCCGATAAACCTGGATAATTTATATGAAATATACATTTTTATACTAATCATCCTGTATCCCCAAAACCGGAAGTTGGATCTGACTAAAGAGCAAAACTTTTCATTTAAATCTTAGATGATTCTTAGATTTCATTTGAATCCTAGATCGGTTCAGCCATATACAAGAAAAAAAGTTACACAATTTAAATTTCGTTTCACATATAATCCTGTAGTTCCGGAACCAGAAGTCGATCCTGTAGTTAAATCAATTAACAGCAAATAAAAATGAACAACAGTGAACAATTTTGTTCATCTTTATAAATTCAAGTTGCAACACAACCATCGAGAGACATTGACATTGTGTTTAAGTTTCTACAAACTTTACCCAATAAAAAAGAGTAAGCAAGTAAGACAGTGTAATAAAAAATCTCCTAACAGATAGTTGATATGTGTTTGTTACCATAATTCGATAACGGCTGGATTTTTATCCACCATAATTATGCCAATAATTTGTCGCTACTCCGGCAAAATAAACTCTAGTTCAACTGAACACTCGATCATTTTTTTTGCTGAATTTTTTCCTATTTCTCCGATGAAGAAAAAAAAGACAGGAAAGTTTTCAATCACGCTCATTTGAAAAACCAGTTGTAAGTTGTTGCTTAGATAATTCTGGCTGAAACACCTTGCTGCAAAATACCAACCAGAATCGATTAAGCTAATATGAGATGTTGTATTTTTTCAAGAAAAGTGCTTAAATTTATAAAAAATTTTCCATTTCTTTTTCAAACTACCCAAAACTGATAGTACTGATCTGTTCATTTTTGTATATCAGTCCGATATGGAAAGTCAGTATTTTGAGAAAAGAACGATTCAAATTTTATTTTCTAATTCTTTGATTTTTTTTTTGGTGATTTGTAGCACTAAATATTATCATTAATAATAATCTTAATATTATTGCACGAAATATACAGTAATACACTCCTAATATTTTAATATAATAAATTAATGAAATTTACACTAGATGGGACTGATATGCAGATACTCTCATTTGCATATGGGATAGACTTCTGTGTAAAATTTTCATTACAATCTTAGTGAAAATGGCAGATTCCCTTTGTTTACTTTCTCCTTTAATTATTCTCGTAATGAAAATTTTACACGGAGTTGATAGTTTTTTTCACATTTCACTGAGCAAATTCGCTTGTGCAATTTCTAAAATTATTTTAAGCGTGAGCTTCATCAAACCTAACTCAAAAATAGCAAAAATCGATATGGGCAATGATGTACTGATGTAATATTCATGTATTGTTTCTTCTGAGCACCGAAAATGAGTAAATTTTTAGTGCATCTAGAATTTTTTAATATCTTTCTTGAGCATAGCAGAATAACTCGAAGAAAATAACGACATTTTGAAACAAATTTATTGTACATTGGGTACAGATAGCATATCTCACTATTCCTAACGGTTTTCATATATGAAATCAATGAAGGAGTGTTCCCCATCTTTTTCCCCAAAATTCAACACTTTTTTTCAAATGGATTCCATTTCTAGTGTTGGGATTAAACACAGATTCACAGATGGCAGAGAAAATAGAGCACAATCAGAATATTTTAGTTGTTTGTAGTCATAAACAACTGCATCAATTATGCAAATTATGCGAGAGTATAAGAAACTAACTTTTCATTTGAACGAGATGAACAACTCTGTAACTATTTTCACAAGTACATTAGTGTATAACCTGCGTGCAAGATAATCGCGCCATATTTGCAGTAAGAAACTCCAGTATCATAAAACTATTGGCTCCGACAAAATCAATCCTATCTATCACTGTACAAAATAATAGTGAGCTAGTGTAATTTATCTTCAGTAGAATTCATTTTAGCTTCATCATTCATCTCATATACTAAAACCATTAGCTAAAGTGAGATTTTATATGGCAGTTCGATGCATCGGCTCAAAGAGTAAGAACGGAGTTAGAATATATAGGCAACAATTTCTGTGTGAACTTCAAGTTTAATGGAGATAAACTTAAGTGTATCGAAATGACTAGTGAGTAAAAATGGAAGCATTGCACAAATTTTCAAAACATTGCAGTTTACATACTTACAAAATAGTAATTCGTTTCAGTAGAATGCACGCGCTTTGAATTTGACATTAATTCAAATTCTCATACAGTGGCCTTTGTGCACTTCATTGATGTCGCTGTCCAATTTTTCTCAAAATCGTTCGTACACTGAGAATACTACACGTTGGAAAATCATACGAATGTACTTTGATTTTTCGTCACAAGTTTTTCTATTGAATATCATAGTTTTGAACTATGAATGGAAATTTTTCCATCAAAGAGCAAACTATGAATATCAATCTACAAATTTACGAATTTCATAAAGATTCACGTATGAAAATTTCTAGTGACATATAAAAATCATACGTTTTTCATATGAACATCATACTATTTTACAGTGAAAATCATAGAATTTTTCGTATAAAATTATCAGTGTTGTGTATGACATAAATAATGAAGTAATAAAAATGCAATATATTGATAAAAGCATTTCATTCCTTTTTTATAATGAATTTATTTACTTTTTCATGTTACTTACTATCTAATTTTCTTAAATAAATACCTTTTTATATCTAAATAAATGCTTATTACCTAAAAAGTGTACAGTGAAAGGTGGATCATCAATGGAATCTAATTTGATAAGTATAAAATGATTTGTACGTTCTATTACCTCTAAAGTTACATAATGGGAATCATGGTTCCCACAAATCCATTGCCTACATATGGCATAAACATCACGGTTGTCCATTAAGTATTCCTCAGCCTCAAAAAGATTAACAATATTACTGTCTGTTCTTATAAAAAATAGCAAGTTTTGTATGAAATGCCCTTAAATCTACAAGAAGATGCCAAACTAACGGTATCTTTGTTACAAAAAAGCCATGTTTCAATGTTATTCCAGTATGATTTAAGCTTAATTGCTTGATTTTTGAAAATTCCTTCAACATAAGACTCAGTGAACGATTTATTGTGTGCATGATACGCAAACTGTAAGCACGATTTTATACACAACGAATACGTTACGTGACGTAATAATAATAATTGAAGACTCTCATTTTCACTCAATAATCGCTCCATTGAGATTCTAAAATAAAAAAGCAAGAAAATTAAGCTTAGTACGAAACAAAATAAAAAGGTTTACATTACGGCACCGCCAATTTGAAATCCATTCCCAAATTAAACTGGTATTCCAATTTACTTGGGCAGAAGAAATAGCATCAATAATTTCCGTTCCGTCCAACAATTTAAAGCGGTTATATCCACTCCGCACTCTAAACACAAAAGGATTATTTAAGTACACAACGCATTAAATATATTATTTAAAATTACCTGTGAATACTTGCAACGCACTAGCCGAAATCGGAAGATCCTAAAGTGAACCATCAGCGGAAGCCATGTTTGCACTATATTTGATCGAGTATCATACGCGCCAACTATGTTTTTTTTCACACAAGATGCAACTTTGAATTTCATTGCGCTGACGTATGAAATGTACACGTGTATCGTATACAGATCATAAAGCTGTTAAATGGAATCTATTTCATTATAATAAATCCCATACGACAGCAATGAAATTGTCAAAAATTGAAAATTGACACAATCATAATCATTGACTTATGATATTCTTAAGGGCAGTATCCTCAGTGTACAATTGTAGCAACCTTTTGATAAATTTCTGCATTTATTATTGATGTATAGAAAATTGGAGGACGCAAGCCATATGAGCAAATAGTTTGCTAAATGAGCACCTTCTGATTGAATTTCAACATCGCAACAGTCGTATCTGCAGTTGGTACACTCTCTCCATAAGATTTAAGGAACTCTTCGCCACCGACTTTTTTTCAGCCATATCCGAAGCAGAAAAAATATCGGCATCGGAGAGCTCGGATCAGTCGGATCTGTCTAGTGTGAAATGAAGGACTTAGTTAGTAGAGTTCTTCTTCAACATCTGTTTGTCATCCATAGTAATGCCCTAGTCGACGTTGTCCACAATGCAGTTGGACAACTTACTAGACCTGGTTTTGATACGAGATTTTTGTTCTGGAGTTTGTTGAGCTTTTTCTACTTTTGTACATCTTCAAGTCATAATTGCGCTTGATTCGTTGAATCATTCCGATGCTGGTCCTGAAATGTCCAGAAATTGACAGGAACGCACAAGTAAAATATTTTTATTTTTATAAAAATACTAGCTGAATGAACCGGCGTTGTTTCGGGAAGATTCTTCTAGTCTGCATCCTTCCATGTTACAATATACACCCCTTTATAGACGCAATTCCTACGAATTCCACCCTTTTGAACACCTTTGCAATGAATGTCTAAGCTTGTCGTGAAAAAAACCCTTATGACCACTTTTGAATAGTAAAAAGTGCTTGTGCCAAGTTTGGTGACAATTTACTGAGTTGTTATGAAACTTTGCTGATATATACAAACAATTTCACTTCCAGTTTCTTTATTAGCGACACTTGCTATCCTTTTACGCGTATAAATATATCTTCGACCATCTTTTAGTTGTTCTAATTATCTGTTCCGTTCGAAAAGTGTCGATTGTTCGCTAACACTACCTACGTCCACACCAAGTCTGTGCCAAGTTTGGTGGCAATCCGTTCAGTATTTTAGGAGTTATGCCGTTATAAACATTACACCCCTCTTTTTGAAGGTACTTGTTGCCTCCACTCCGCATATAGTCACATTTAAGGTATGAAAAATGTATCTATGGTCTTCAAAAAGTATCGATTCTCGTAATATAAGGCAAAGTTTTCCATGACCCTCCGGGTACTTTGCATATGGGACAGACATGAGTTGATATTTTTTCCACATTTTACTGAACAAACTCTTAACTTTTATTGCAATTTCTGAGAGTATAATGAGGATAGATTTCATTCCTCAACTCAAAATTGGTGATAATCGATAGGACTGATAAGCGAGTATGGACTGTTTACTACACGCTCTTTGAACATAACTCATGGTTTGAGTTGCGATTACTCAAATTCATAAACTGGAACAATATGTCAAAATTTGAGTAAAATTTGTTCAGGCTGTGAGTTCTCTCGCATTTGTTCATACAACAGAGTAAGAGCAAATTCAGCAGCTAGAAGTTCTATATGGACGATCTATAATAGAGCAGAAACTGGAACAAACGTATCCCCAGCAAGCCGTTCTAGTTTTATTTATTCGGACAGTTCTACTGCCAAACTGGTATACGTTGCCGTTCTATTTTTTATATATTTGAAACACAGATAAAACGCTGCTGGTTTATTTTGTTATAATTTCTAGATTTTAATTTCGAAACTGACATAAATCATGCATCTAGAACTAGAACACTCTTACACATGCCCTAAGCGTTGAGTTTTCAAAGATTTGAGTGAAAAAATACTTCTTGCAGTTTAGTGCGTTTTCATTCTCGGAATATTCTTATCGAATTTAAGAATGCAAGAATACGTCGTTTTTCATTACCGTTCCTAGTTCTGGTTTTTGAAACTATACATCATAAATCATAGATGTTTTCAATAGAAATGTTGTGGTTTCAATTATGCTAAGTTAGAAGCACAACATAAGGATATCAAAATCGTTCAATTTCGACTCCCAACCGGTCAAAATGAAACGGGTTTGATTCACTTTTTTGGGCTTCCCATTTAAATTAAAGAAGAGTGACTTTGTATATAAACATTTACGAATGTTGAGCGCAAGGAACTCAAATTTTGAAAAAAAAAAATTTACTTATTCTGAGTGAAAAATATTCAAATTTTGACAGCTTCGTCCCTTAACTCAAAAATGAGTAGATAGGTGGTAACTCAAGTTTAGAGTACGTGTACTTTTTATGAATTTTAGTGGTGTGTCACTCAATTTTGAGTTATGTTCAATTAGGTTTTGCACGATGACGACACAAATGAACCGCCGATGAATCAAGTTAATCTTTGACAGTTGCCGTGTACTTGTTTTGTTCTGCGACTGCAAATTAAAAATTGAAAAATGTCGAAAAAGTGCCTGTTAAAAACGTATTCCACAGTGAAAATAACTAAAGATCGCCCTTGCCAGCATCAAGGAGCGATATATGTATGAATCTGTTTAGTGTGAGGCGACTTGAAATTTTTACATTCGAACGATGAACCTCTGATGAACTTTTGAACTGTAAACAATTACACGTCGACTGTCAAAAAAAGTTCATTCTGTTCATTTTGTGAGGTTATGGCATGTTCGTCCAAACTTTATGAGGGTGTACTAGATGCGTAATGTAATATGATTTATTTCGTTTCGTTTAACAACTGTTGGATGATTCATTGCAGTATGTTCACTTGTGTCGAAAATAAGTGCCTACTATGATCAATATATTTTGATTGTGATGTACAAATTTTGAGCGTGCGATTGTCATATGAGTGGTGATAACTACCAAGCAGTATCTGACACAGTGTTTATATTTAAACGGATAGCATTATGTCGTCATTATTTCAAATTAAATTGCACGTGGAAAGTTTACTCGTAGTTTTTATTACTACGCGAACTACACAAGTGCTACTTAGCTTCACGAGATTTAAACGAGTTTCTCTACTTCAGTCTATTAGTTCCGTCGTAATAAATAACTCTAAAATTACGTCGAAGAAAATACATCGCAATGATAACGTGAATTTGAGTCAGCAAGCTCTTAGTTCTGTTACGATACATCTGACTCAGTAAAGAAAGAAGAAAAAGATTGATACGAACTTATATATTTCAAACAATGTCATGAAATAAAGGTACCAATTCAAATAAAAAAGATATCAAGTTGAAATAAAACCGCATGTTGGGTTTGAAATGCAATGGAAATTTTCTCGTATGGCAACATCAGCTGCTCGTATTTAGCGTACTAACAACGTTCATCATCCAAGCAGGCTTCCGAGTGCTTACCAACACGAACCAATGTCAAGAGCGAGTTTTCACTGCTCGATCCATTCTCCACCAGGTGAGTGGCGTGATGTTTGCGGCTGACTAACCGTACAAACATAGGGACAGGTATTGTCACAACGGCTAACTTTGCCATCATGATTTTAGTGTTGTAAATCGATAGACAAATAGGAAATGTTTTCCTTTTTTTTCTAATGAAGTGTTAGATATGTTATGTGATAAACTCATTGCACTGTAATCTTGGTGATAACAAAAGCTCATATAATTACCTCACCCTATTCAGGAACGCATATTTTCCGTTAGGGTAGGTTTTCGCGAAACGGAAGAAGTTTGTGTTCATTGTTTGTATGAGATATAAAATGTAGATTGTATTTATAGCAACTTTGTGACAAATAGTTTTGCGAAAGTAATCTACATTTATTAAAAATAACGAAAAGTTTAGTTTTGATAGCGGTTTTTTCTAATCTTCTAGAGTTGATTCTCGTTTTTGTATTTATTACCATGGAAACAATTTTTTATGAAGAATTTGAAATAATTCAGAAGTTTTATTCAAAATCCGCTGTGAATTTTTACTATTAAGTGTTTGTGTCTTAGAAATATAGTCGAGTTTGAATATGCCTACGATTTAAATAAAATTTTTTTTGTCGAATATTGCAACATGATTACACTGCTTATCAAGAAAATATGCATTTATTGCTAGTACAATTAGTCTGACATTTGGACAAGTTTCCATGCACAAGTTCACAGCTGGGTGGTTGCTAATCTAGTATAAACATATCTAACACATGTTTGTCTCGTATACACATACAAACAGACACATCAACGCAAGGCTGCAATGATGGATCAAGCATATTTTGCGAATCAACAAAAAATGAAGCCGGCGAATTGCGAGCATGCGAACGACGAATAAGAAACATCATTCCCCTCATCCGCAATTGTACCCCAGTTCAGCATGACGTACAAGTTCAGGGATGTCAGATCTGAAGATGCAAACGTTTGGAAATTTTCAAAACGAAAGAGGTGAATTTCTTCTGTAGTTTCTCGGTCCATGACAACGCTCTTGTTTTATAATATTTTGTGTTGACAAATTAGGCTTTTCATATGTTTCCCCATAAAGATGATACATTTCAATAGCATTTGGCATCCCTGGTCATGTCTGCCGTTTCCACGCTTTGTGGTTGCTCCATTCATTTCTTCTGTTTCCATCAGCCGTGGCCGGGGCTAGTCGAACTGGAACGGCTGGAACTGACTGACGGCTGGTAATGTTGGTGGTAGTGTATGCGAAAAATATCACCTGATTTTTCTGACTCCATTGTATTGGTTTTCTGCGCACTCGTGTGCCAATTTAGGAGATATTATCGCATGAACGGAAGGGAACGGGGGGCTGTTAGGAGCGTACCCTGATGCTATTGTCAAATGTTAGTTTCAAAATTTTTCGCATAAAATGAATTATTGTATCACGATTTGGTTCCTTCAATGTCCCAATAATCGAATGAAGAACTTTAATGACATCGCGTAGACATTTAAAATTTTAATGATATTTTTAGTTTTATCATTAAATGTTTTTCCAGTGGCTGAAAACCTTTGAATCACGTTAGCATGTTTTTTTTTTGTTGTTGGTATTTTGTATCCACCACCTTGTAATTCCTTCATTCGTGGCAATAATGATAGTACAACGGTTTTTTTCAAAACTACCACCAACAAAAATGAAAAGATGTCCACCTTACCTCTGTTTCCAGTAGGTTTTTACTCATTGGAAAAAAACGTTAGCTCTAAGGAAAAAAAACGATTTTAAGTTGTTCCAATACTTGCCAATATGACGTAAATGTTACACAGCTACGTCCGATATATGATGTTTTTGTTTGCTTATTAGCGTTTGGAGGAATTGATGACTTGAACAATTCACGGTGATATCGTAAGATCATTGCTTTTTGTAATTATTTATAAATGACCAAATCTTCCACTGTATTAAGTTTCTCTACTGTATTAGTGTTAGAGCCCAAATCAGAAGGGCATATAAAATAATTCAGGGTCAATAAACAATATTGATACAAAAAAATGTGTCCCAGACCGTAACAATTTACTATTCTCTTATTATCAAGTAATGATTGTTAATAAAGAATAAGTTTATATTTTGAATATTTATTCCTAAATATTAGGTTTTGTGTCATGATGATCAGAGTGCCAATGGTTTACTTTAATGTTTTCAACAAACTATGTCACTGACTATGGTCGAAAAATATCTCTAAAAATTTCGCGTTGCTTTCTTACATCATCTGCCTGTGCAGATTGGTAAGACTGGCGAGAAAAAAACGCAACAGTAGTGCTTTTGGTTGGTGTGGTCATGCTTTTCCTTTTGCTTTTGCTCAACGTTGTTGATAAACAATGCCCGACGGAGAGTGACGACCGGAATATGTCAACAGACTCCTAGATTGGACTACGAATCAGCCTGACACAACCAGTAAAATAAACTTCGAATCAATAATTTTCAGTGCATTGTGTACATGACTGGATCTACACAACTGACGGAATAAACAAATCACTGTTTTTGTTCACAGTTAAACTGTTTACCGATTGATTCTAGCTCTGAACACTAATGAAGAGGATGAGAAATGATGGATGATCACTGAAACAGTGCTTTTTTGTAATTTCATGCCCTTATCATTACTTGAAACGTCGAACGATCTGAGTTTATTTCTAGAGACACGTGGCTAGACAATTGTACAGTACTTCTCTTATCCATACC
This sequence comes from Malaya genurostris, assembly GCF_030247185.1. Classification (NCBI taxonomy): domain Eukaryota; kingdom Metazoa; phylum Arthropoda; class Insecta; order Diptera; family Culicidae; genus Malaya; species Malaya genurostris. The sequence goes on from NC_080571.1 coordinate 264,669,907, forward strand.
GTTACATCTCTAATCCACAGTTAACATAATCATTTTTAATTTAGCCTAGGGTCGTTGGCTTAAAAGATAAGGCATTTGTCGTGTGTTCAAATCTCGGTCAGGAATGATTCTCAGAGTCAGAAGGATGGAGGCTAGGGTGGGACAAGGTTGTATGGAAAAAAATGAAAAGCTTTATTTTCTCGCTTCACCAAACTTTTCGTATTCCTTTTGGGTCCCATAAGCACCATGCAAAATTTTAGCTCGATCGGAGTAACTATATTTTCGCGTCCAATGTTTAATGTTTGTATGGGATTTCGTATGGAGAAAGAAAACTTTCGAAGACCGCAAAACAATCCGACATTTGTAGAAAAAGTTATTAAAGGAAAACCGGCACAAGCTTCGAACAATGGTTCATTCCTTAAGGGGCGGATAGGGTCTAACACATTTTAAAAATCATTTATTTTTTCTTTGTATTTTCCTTATAGTAAAACATTTCAAGAATATTCTGTGAAAATTTCAAGCTTTTCGGAACAAAACTCAGCAAGGCCCTTTATCTTTTCTTATCTCATACTGCGAAGAAGTAAGAGCTCGACACACAGGCCCAAGATTTCTGCTTCGACTGACTTAAAAACCTGACAAACCATTCTTAAAATGTTTCATTATAACAAATTATAAAAGAAAAAAATATGATTTTTTGAAAATGTTAGACCCTACCCTCCCTTGAGTAACAAATTGGTTCCATTGATTTTATAGACAAAAAAATTTTAAGTGCGTTTTTCTCGTAAGCAGGTTTTGAAAGCCCGTGTCCATCGTCATTCAAAAATTACTGCACCAATATTTATAACATTTTGCACACACTTTCTACATAGAAAAAACCAGACCCCAACGTTTTCCTTTTTGTTGTTTATTACTTTGGGGAGGTTTTATAGTTACAAAACGGTGGATTTTTTCGTGGAAAATCGCAGTTCTGACAACCATTATAAATTAATAAAAAATTTAAAAAAATCAAACAGAAACGTTGAAGTCTAGAAAAACTTCTACTCTAACTATGCTGGTTTGATTTGTTGACTTCTGATTAGTCTGCGCTAAGATACAGTGGACATCGCAAATCATGATTTTCAAAAAGCGTTCTCAAAAATATCTCTTCACCGACTTATTTCTCAATATTTTTCCAAGAAAAAAATGTTAAATGTTGTTCGATGTTGTTGTATTATGCTAAATGTTTGAGTTTGAACGTTAGTTCTGAAAAAAAAAATCGCAAAAATGATTATTATTTTCATCGTTTATACCCTACCACCCCCTGAGGTTTGTCACTTAAAAAGAATTCTAAAGTAAGAAACTTCTGTGAAAACATTAAACAACTCAGATCAACCGTTATAGCATAATAAAAGAAACCCAAATCATATTACGATTACTAGCAGCAGTGGTGCTAGATCTATTAAGAAATGAGCCATTGTTCGGACCTTGTGCCGGTTTTCCTTTAATAACTTTTCTACAAATGTCGTATTGTTTTGCGGCTTTCAAAAGTTTTCTTCCTCGTTAACTTTACTATGAAAATAACATATGCACTGATTTTTAGAGTCTATAGGGACGATTTTTTTAACCTCGGACAAGAAAATATAGTTTCTCCGATCGGGCGAAAATTTTGCATCATGCTTATGGGACCCAAAGGGAACACGAAAAGTTTGGTGGAGCTGAAATCCCACCCTAATGGAGGCACTAGTTATGCAATAGTTGTTTACACTGAAAATCGACTCGAAACATAAGGCGAAGCTCCGTAACAGAATTTGGCTTGATTTTGAATTTCATTGGATTCAAGGTGCTTGCTTAATGAATGTTTGATACTTTTCAATAAAACACGGGTGGTCCAAGGCATACGCCGGCCCAAGACTACCGACTTTCCCCTATGGGAATGTTAGGATACACTTTTTTAAAAGTGGGTTTTTATATAAATTTAAGAGTATTTAGGCTGGAACTACTAACTTTTCTAATAGTGCTAATAGTGATCATACTTTCAAGCTTGATACTTGAAAATGCAGTATTTTTTAATTATTTTGCTCAAAAACTTTCTAGTTTGTGAACGTGAAAATGTGCAACTTTCGACAAAAATTTGTATTTGTAATTTGACATTTGTAAATTTGGGTTTCTACAATAAATAATGCTTCACTTCTCGACTATAATGCACTTGGAAAAGTTTATGTCTTCTGCATGTTTTCTTGTTTTAATATGGTCTACTCTCCTGAAGACACGAACTGTCTATCTAGTAATTTATACATAATATTTTTTTTTCAATTCACAACACACTTCAACTTCTATGTAGATTAATGACAACTTTTATTATATCAAAAGAAGCGGATTGCTCCAAGCAGAAATTCTTCTGTAAGCGTAAAAACCTCTAAAATCAACCTCTGAAGCACAAACAAAAAACCCGTGTTTGGTTACTAGAATTGGGACCACTGTGCACTGATCAAGCATTTCCAGCTACCGAATTGATACAGTCTATAATCAAGTCTTTTTTATGTTTTTCGCTAGAAAAACCACATAACCTTGAAAATTCACACAACTTTGAAAATTCGCATAAAAAGAGACGAGTAAAGTTTTTTTCATTCACCGCACAAAAAAAACATCTAACTTTGAAAATTCGCATGAAAATCCGTATAACTTAATTCACATTAAAAAAAACTGTATAACTTAGAAAAGCCGTTTAAAAAACCGCATAAGACGTGAGTGTACTTTGATTTTCTATAGCGTATTTGATCACACACAAAAACCTTCATTCACATTTGGTTTCATGCATAGTTCACACTGGATATTTGAATTTTATAATGCATAGAATATCGTCTTTTGAATAGAACCAAACTTTCGAACATTCAGTAATCATTTTCACTACCAATGATCTCTCGGAGAGGATAATTTATGAACTATCATTAGCCGACTACAGTACGTTTGGGACCGTTCATAAGCCACGTAGACTAAAATTTGGTCTTTGAAGTCCGGCTCGTTCGAATGTTTCGATAACGAAAACTTTTAACTAATTTCGACGGACGGTGAAGTCCCGTGAACGTTGCCGGTAGGTGATAGATCGTCTGAACTGTTCTTAAAAATATTTGAAGTTAGATATATCGTCATGAAAACAAACAAGTCTTAAAAATTGATCACCTTGCATCTAATTTATGCATAAAACATATACATCTAGAGATCCGACTGTAATAGTATAAAACTAGAGCCCAATGAAGTTGCCTGTGTATTTCACACAACCACAGTAGGTATTGGATAACGTACCTTCATTACTCACTATTGAGACCCTGTGAAAAATCTAGATTTAAAAACTCATTCTCAGCCGGATAAGGAGTGTATCGAAAATAAGCTATCCACAAATTTTTCTTTCAAATTATGATAAATAACGATATTTTATTCAAACTAAAAATTGATCCTTTATTGTACGAGGTTAAACTTGAGCATAATGAAAACCGGATGAAATTTAAGTCATTCCGTCACGAACTTTCGAACTTTTGATCGAACGCTTTTCATCTAGTTCCGGACAAGTGTTGCATCGCATTTTTCGGACGCTTGAGCCCATATTTTTTTGAACTCCTGCATGTTCCCAGCTGCCTTACCAGTCTTCTTGAAGACCCTCTTCACGATTTCTCAGTAACGTTCGAGGGGTCGAAAAGCAATGCCCTGGTATTACATTCCTGTTGTGGAATTTCCTGTAGTTTCAACAGACTTCGCAGCCGATTTAGAGTGTACAGAACCATTGCATGGCTGGTGCTACGAATCTACTGACACTACGAATCCTTCCTGGTCGGAGCTCGAACAACTGGTTAGGTTTCGATGGGTCGAAGCTGAGAGCAATTTGGTGGATTGATATTTTTCTCAACTGAATTTATACCCTTTTCCGCAAGCCAATTGAAAGTGGTTTTGGCATAGTGAGCCGACGCTAAATCCAGCCAAAACAGTGGAGGTGTACTATGCTTCTTATATAAAGGCAGCAATCTCTTCTGGAGACACTCAGATCGATAGATTTATGCATTTATATTTCCGGTAGTGTAAAAAAATGGTTGACTTCAAACCACAGGAACATATTGCTTGCCATACCTTTCGACCGAATTTCTCCGAAAATCCTCCCCAACGACGACAGTAAAGTATTGAGGACCTGGAAGGGTTTTTGAGTCCTCCTTTACATAAGTCTCATCGTCCATCAAAACGCTTGCATCCGGACACTGCAAAAAATGTGAATACTATTTCCGGGCTCTTGTTGCTGCTCGCTTCTTCTGTTCTACACTTTGTTTCGAGAATTTCTGCTTCTTGTAGGTCTTAAGGTGATTTCCTCTATTGATATGCTGGATCTCTTCGACACTCGTTCCTGTTTTTTTGGCCAAATCACGTATTGACATTGATTTGTTCTTCATGATTAGAGATACCACTTTCCAGTTTCGGGTTGGAAGAACCGGATTTTCTGCCTCTTCCTGGTAGCTCATCCCAAGAATAGTGTTCCCTAAACTTATTAATGATGGTTTCAACTCTGGCATCCGCCAAACCGCTTCGCCAATTTTCGCATAGTAATACCCTTCGCACTTAGCCATGTGTCCAGAACCTCAATTTTCACTTCCTTTTCAATACGCGACATTTTGAAAACGCAGAATTTCAACCGCACAAACAAGTAAACAAATGAAAGCTGACAGCCAAACGCACAGCATGCTGTGATCTGAGCATTAAAAACCATCACAAATACATGCGTACAACACAAATGTATGTGGATAGCTTATTTTCGATACATTATTTTCAAGTACAGTCTTCAGTCTTTATGGTTTATCAAAATAACACTTACAAACAACACTGTTGTCAAGGAAACTGAAATTTTGTAACTGCTTCGATGGGATGTCACCTCTGGTATTTACTAGATACATTGTTGCTTTCGAATTACATTCATACCATTTGGGCGAGAAGCGCTTTGAAAAATGCTAAGATTGTTTTAAATAGACAGTCCATCTAGAACCAAAGTATGCTCGAGTTACAACCTGGAAGGATTCTGGTGTCAAAAACTCTAATTGTTTAGGAATCTCTGAAGGATTTCATGAAAGTGTACAATTTATCTGAATTACTATCACACTCAGATTACATTTCACTATATGAGGTATTTTTAAGATAACTCTCTGGATAGTAATGAAACGCCATCAACTGACAATAACAACAATAAGTTTTTTAAAAATGTGTCACTGTCGATATTTTAATTAAATTTCACTGGAAAATGTAAATATCTCGAGACGTGCTAAGAACACTGCATATTGAAATTTTTCCTAGTGCATACAGGAAGATTGAAAGTTTACCATACAGAACACACAGAAGAACTCAACAATAGCCCAATTAAGTATCGCATTAGTGACCTCACCGGGTCGAAGTTAATCATATGAGCTCAATTGCGTTACAAACCTGATACATCAGACATCTATCGGAGTGTCTGAGGTTTCATATTGTCAGTAGTAAGTTATTTAAATTTAATCCATTTGAATGCAATCGACACAACCTTGAACCGATTTAACCCTTAAATATCTACCGTTAACTTTTGGCAGAAGACCATAAACAGTGGAAAAAAGCCTAAACTTGAAACGTGTATCGTATATATAGAAAGAAATTGTATGGTAACCAAAGCATGATGCATGCATTTATGGGTTCAATTCTAGCTTCTCACTCTTTGACAACAACAAAACCTTTATCACGAAAAACTGGTTCGAAAACCGCCTAAATAAATGCTACCAATACGCATGGTGAAAACAGGATTAAGTCTTAACTGATAAGTGAATATCAATTGGGCCCCGTAATCAGTTCATCCGGATCATACATTGGACATTGCTCAATTGAATTAGTTGAGCTCACCACTTTGAATGGCAAGTTTGAGATCAACATCGTTTCAGATTTTTTCTGCTGATTGGCTCAATCGAATCAGACAGGTCAAGTAATGACAGCGTAGCAAACGTAAATAGATAGCGGTTTGCGGCAGCAAACCAATTTCAATTGATGTGGAAGGTTGATCTTCGACATCTAGAAATTTATTGAATAGAGTGATTGGAATCAAAGATCGAACTGTAAATCATCTGTTATTAGGTTATCCTATTTGTTTTATAATTGTTCATGCATACTTTGTTGGTTCACATTGCAAAAGAGGTCTTTGACTAATCACGTGACTAAAACTGTATGAGAATGTATATATTTATGTACCTTGTTGTCGTATTTTATTGTTGTAAATTTTTGTTTCAGAAGTGCTGAGGTTGCTTAGAGTCGATATCAATGTTTTTTTTCGATGTCTTTAAATATAAGTGTTATTTTGTCCGATTCCTCGCAAGTTGAATTGAATTTGAATTCTTTCACTTTCGAATTGCATTGGATTCTTTCGCTTCCGAAGACCAAGTAAGACGAAATATACCTCTCCAAACGCAAACGTAATTCATAAACTTCATTCTGTTAGCTGAAGAACAAGTTCCTACACACTTCTCTGTATATGGGAAGCACCTCGCCGTACTCAATGGTATTGTATTCAACATACACGAGGATGTTATAATTGACATTGTTATATTCAACACAGTAGACTAAATTTTCCCCACGGATTAGGCTACCTTCGCTTTGTGTTTGACAAAACACTATATGTATATTGAATTATTAGATTTGTTCACTTGCAGCTCTTGTACCTTGTTTATGCCGAGACGCATTTTGTCCTTCAGCAGTCAATAACAATAGTGTAATGTAATAGTCAACGTCAGTGCTTTTGTTTTGTTCCATAGAATGGCTCATCTCGTGATCGTCTTATTGTTCACTACGCTGCATTTTACTTCGTGTCTAGTACCAATACTGGAACCGTACGTTTGTTTTGATCGAGACAAACGAACTGATTTTTCGTTGCATTCTAATGTCTTGAAAATGAATGTTTTCTATTATTTATATACTGTATATGGGAAGGGGAGATTTATGTAGACTCGCGTATTTCGAGCATGGCATTGAAAAGTGTTTCCAGATTTAAATGAACTGGATATGGTATTATTCCTAATTTACCTCCGGATTCCGGATTTGATTACCGCCAATATTGTCAGATTTTAAATCATTCTTATAGAAAAATTGGATCAGTTTTGGGAACTGTGTATTTTAAATTATGAGCACTAACTGATAAAACATTTTTGTCGATATAAAAAAGCTTAGGTAGTATACCATTGATGAAAATAAAATCTCTTAAATTTTAGTTGGATCCCAGCAAAATCAGCAAAATGCTGACACGATGTAGACATAATAATGATTAGTTTAACGATAGAAACAAACCGAAGGCAAAATCCTTGCAGTCGTCAATTAAATTTGTACGGTTTCAGATCCATTAATTAATTTCGTTTCAACTACTTGTTCTTCTCACCCCGACAGGCAATTGTCGTTCGCCAGCGGTTTCCAAACAGGACAAGTCGCCGACTGAGACGTGACCGAGTACAGCGGATTGTACCGCCATTCCTTCTCGCGGAAAACGCTCCCACAAAAAGAAAACAAGACGCAACCAAAACACAACAATGCCAGCTCGCTTCGAGGACGTCGCTGCTGACACCCGGCGCGGTGTTCCCAGGGACCTGGGAGAACGCTACAATGGCGGTCAGGTTCGGGATGACATCTGCATCACAGGCTTCTCGGGTCGCCTCCCGGAAAGCTCCAACATCGAAGAGTTCAAACAGAACCTGATGGAGGGCATCGACATGGTGAATGATGACGACCGGCGATGGCCGAAAGGTTTGTACGAACTGCCCACCAGGATCGGCAAAATCAAGAGTGAAGATCTGCAAAACCTGGATGCGGAATTCTTCAAGATTCACCAGAAACAGGCAGAGTGCATGGACCCACAGATGCGAATGTTGCTCGAGTGCACCTACGAGGCTATCATTGATGCGGGTGAGTTTGATTAGTGAACTGAGCAATCAACGGGATGGGTTCTTTTGCATTCCTCTAACAACTATGCGAATTATCAACTTCATAGAAAATCCAAAGTTTCAAAAGCTGTTTGTGTAAAGAAAATTGCACTACTATCAATCTTTTTTTTTTATTTCCAAATTCAGAAAATAAATCAAAGTTTGGAAAAAAGTTTTTTAAATATCATATCAAATTACTGAATTTCATCCGGATCCGACTTCAGGTGAAGTGTGCTAAAAATTGGATACCGTCACTTGAAGCGGCGAAATAAAACGCGTAAAAAAATTTCTTAACTTACCTCAAACTATTTCAATCGGTAGCCATTGTCAACAGACAACCAATCAACCCGATTCCGGCTATGCTGATTCTCGGTTTCTGATTCCGGAAGCACCGGAAATAAAAAGTAAAATAATTTCTAAACTTGCCTCAAAACTATTCCAAACGGTAGTCATTGTTAGTAGACAGCCATACATTAATTTAGCTTTCTTGTTTGTTCTTGGGTTTTTGATGAATGACCGAAGATTGTAGCCATAGACTCAAAAATGTATCCCAGTCACTTTTCTCGAACCAGCTTCGATTATACCGGTTCCCAGATTCCGGTTTCGAAAGTACCTCTTTTCGTTCCTCAGAGATGACCTAACCGATCTGAGTACTGTTTCACTCTGTAGGTTATAGTAGTTTATGGACAAACCTTTTTGTTTTTTAGAATCAAAGAAAATTATTTTAAAGAATACCACACATTTATATATGGGAATATGAGATATGAGAAAGGTATCATTATACCACTAGGTGGATTGAAACAGGTTTTTACCACATCATTATGACGTGAAGTCATCAATAACTTAGATTAATTAAATCAATTTCCACCGTGCGATATATTGGAAATGAAAATGATAGAATCGAACTTGCTAACTTTCTCCAACCACTGTAACTGTTCTACTAATTTAACTATCCTAGAATTTAATTAAAAACTTGACAGAAGACAACCCGTATCCTCAATGTCGATGTAGCTATATTTTTATTCTATTCGGCAAGGTCAATGTAGTTATATTTTTAATCTTATTCGCAACAAGATAAAGTAGATACTTTTTCAAGCTTGTATGTGACGAACCTTCTCGGACAAGGTTTAATGAATTCAGCATAATTTAGTTTACGGTAACCCTCATTTGAAACTGTTCTTCAAGCTATTGCGATATTGGGAATAGATTAAATTACGATACGGCTCTCAATCAATGTGATCTTGAATCTATGATAAAAACGGATGTATTAAAGTCCGATTCGACTAACGATTTTAACATTACATTGATAGTGATTTACGCAAAACAATACTTCAAGTTAAGTATTGCATTCCAGTTATATTTCGGAAAAATAAAATACTTCCTGGATAAATGCACACGGTTATTTCGTCTATCTTCCTACCCTTGAATCTAGTAGCACCGTAAATTTGTCGTAGGTTTTATGTCATGTCATCAGTACACTGAAGTCTTTTTTATACGGAGGATATGTATTGCATACAAAAAAAAGAAATAGCTTCAAAAATTTGAATAAAAACGGCAGAGCTTCAGAAATTTAGAAAAATGCATAGTTTAGAAAATTTGCATAGAAACTTCAGACTATTTTTTTTTTCAAAAAAAAATTATGGAATTGTTGGTATTCGTATGAAAAACGGAGTTTAAACCACCGATCAAAGAGGGGATACCTTCTTTTATCATTTCATTGAATATTCTTGCATCAATGTTAACTTAACGCATGAGGAAATATTTTCGCTTCTATAAAATTATTGTTAAATCGATGTGTTTTTTTTTACTAAATGTTAAAAAAAAACTTATTTCCAAGGCGACAAATGTGTTTCTGAGCGAATAAAAAAAAAGAACTGTCAATCTTTATTGCACTAAAAAAGTTTGTGCAAAACGACGTATAGAAAATAGAACACATAATAAATGTATTATATGCAACGTCCTCTAAACGTGTGCTAAACAAGTAAACGAAATCGTTTTGTAGAATACCATAACTATTTATTTTTCTATTGTGATAATTAAAGCAAATAAAGAAATACATTAATTTACTATATAATAAACCCAACTCTTCGTTTCCCCTTTCGGAAAAAACTTGTTGTGAAAACTAGCCTACAGAAATGATCCTGTGAAGCACAGTCTTTAACTCTTCGTTTATCTATTTCTGAGAATCATAGGGAAAAATATTTCCCATGAAATTATAAGAAACTTATGTACCCTGCTATGTTTTTCTGGTGATGTTCTTTTACTTTACACCCATAATAGCTAAAATATTGTGTTGTATTGACATATTTCGTCCTGGACATCTTATGGTCGTGAAAGGGTTAAATAGTGTCGATCGTTTTCAGTTTTATTTTGATTTTAGAAGTTTTTTCGTCTCTTGGGACCAGACAAACTTTTTGACTCTATGGGCGAGGTTGGGAATCAAAACAGGATGGCATAGGAAAATACAACAAAAAATAAGAAATAAAAAAATAATGCTGGAAAATAAATTATTTTCTTCAATTTTGTAGACAATAAACTTCAAAAATACACTTTCTGCATATAAAATACCCACTCACAACGTTTTCCTTTTCGTTTTTTTGTTACTGTGGGGAAGTTTTACAGCTACAAAATTGCGGATTTTTTCGGTTGATCCACGGCAGCGGGATTCCAATTCCAGCAATATCTGAAACACACGGTTTAATAACGATATCGTTTTGAGATTGGCATAATGAAACAAAGATTTTATGGAGAAATCGGTCCATGCCCTTAGAAAAATTTAAAAGACTCTCTACGACTTTCGAAAATACGTTAATTTAGAAAAATTGCGACATTTATGAAGACATAAATTTGCATGATTAGTTCGTTCTATGTATAAGATACATTTTGATTAATTCTCCCTTCTCAAACAGAGTCTCCACTAACTAGAATATTATAAACGGATGAAATATAATTGTAGAGTCGAACCACTCAAAACAATTCGAATCCTTAATCTCCCAGTAAGTTAAATGCACATCAAAGTACAAACAATATATGGTGCCAGGTGTTGGAATTAATTCGTAGCGTTTCACGGCAGATGGCGTTCTCGAACTATTCATAGTCGCACATATGAACGGCTGAGAGCAAAAGTCGGATAAGTGCCACTTTGTTTGTAAAAATCGGATATAAACACTGAGCGCAAAAGCCGGACACAGACTTTGCCATGCAAAAATCGTAAATACAAAAACATTTGTATTGCAAGAACCGGACAAAACTACTTTGCAATGCAAAAACCGGACAATAAGTTAACCGGTTCTTCCAAAAAATATGTTTTCATCCGTTTTTTTCATTCAATGTGATTTTCGGCTAACTGTCTCTGTATAGAAAAGAATTTTCGTTTTAAGTATTTCCGCTTTTTCACATCATGGACTATGAACTTATAGCCCAGGTTGTGTTCGCATTTCATTTCAAATTTAAAATAAATTCGAAATACATGTGTTCTAACAAAGAAAATATTCCAATTGATCCTTCCGATTTTTATTCCATTCTCTGAGGTAATGCTTAAACAAAGCATTGCTGAAATGGGAAGTTCTACCCCACTTCCCAGATTCACCGGACATTGCTCTTTTTAATTACCATTTGTTCCGACGCTTGGCTTCTTAGAGCAACATTTCGAAAACTATGAAATAATAAAAAAAAAGATTATTTCATCTTTCATTGAATTTGAATAAAAAACTAAACGCGGTATCCAAGTTTTTCCAGGAATATGGCAAAAAGAGAATTTTGTCATCATAGTTTGATTTAACATTAGACATTGTTTTAGTAGCAGCCAAAACCAGAGAAGAAATACATGTAACAGAAATTGATCCTTTGACCTACCATGAAGTAACCAATCCAAGCGAGTAATGAACAGTAAAAAACCTTGATACCCCGAAAAGTTTTTTTTACCTGGTGACTAAACTTTTTTTATAGTCATTTGGATCACCGATGAGTGTTTATCGATAGGTTCCAAAATTATTAACCAATCTTCACGTCTTAGAAAACCAACGATTTAAATCTACATTGGGAAGCACTTTTACACATACCACCCTCATATATAGGATTTGAACTAATATACAATCCTTCATAACAAAGCCACTCACGACGGTATCCTACCTCTGTGACAGATCCCGTATTGTACTTCGTTCGTGTCTCGGTTGCAATGACGCAAGTACGAATCGATCGATTGTTTACCTTCTGTATTAGGTACATCTTTACACACGTAAATGCTTCCATCAATTTTACTTCCCTATGTACCAATCTACCAACCTTACACAGTCGAAACAACTAATCCACTTGTCATGCTACTTGTTAGAGGATGCCCCCGTACGCGCAGCGCAACTTAACGGTTGCAAATTGCGCTTTTTGTTATACATTTTCGCACCTTGTTTCATCGGATTCCCGAGATAATGGTTGAATGATTTTTTTATTTCATTGTTGTTCGTTCGCAGGCATCAACCCTCAGGAAATACGGGGAAGCCGTACCGGAGTGTACATCGGTTGTTCGAACTCGGAAACCGAACAGCACTGGTGCGCCGATCCCGATCTGGTCAATGGGTATGGTCTGATCGGTTGCGCCCGAGCGATGTTCGCCAATCGACTATCGTACACGTTTGACTTCAAGGGA